>NC_139459.1:395422500-396672500 GCF_057233095.1 Heloderma suspectum
TCTTACTTTTTCTTCTAACAGTGTGATCAACTTGCAGTTGTTGCACGTGTAGGCCATGTTGATCTCAGGCAAGAAAGCAAACATGGCACAGACCATGCAGGACACCACCACTGGAGAGTCTTTTCCTTCCATGGCCTCTATTCCCTTTCTGTTTCTAGCATTCTGGTCATACTAGGATAGCCTGTGCTATGTCCTCTATTCACTGGAGGTGAACAACAGAGTCCCACTGGTATGGAAGTGTGTGTTACAAGAAAAAGAAATTAAAAAAAATGTTAGGGACCTCCCTCTTGACCTCCACTGCCGAACTCCTGTTTTCTCTCCCTGTTTGCTTGCTCTGATCGCTTGCTGTCTGGAAGCTTGCTTCCTTGTATAGCCCCTAGTCCAGCTGGAGCAGCTTCCTCTGCTCTGCTCAGCTAGGAGACAGGAAACATCATCTAGGAGACAGGAAACATCATCTACAATTGTGTCAAATATAAAAATGATCCGATAAAAATGTCCTGCTCTGTCCCCATACCCAGAGCTTGAGGTGGGTTGCTTTGTACAAATTAGTTGGCCCAGTCTGGATGGGAGTCCTATTAAATGGAGAGGCCAGAAAAGATGGAGGCAAAATATTCAGCAAAAGGCTTCAGTTCTTGTTTATATATGTCTTAAAGGGGAGTCACTTCCTGTCAGTGCTGACATTAATGGACTGGATTTATTTTATTTATTGAAAACATTGATGCCAAGTCTTTCCTCCAGGAAGCACAAAGCAGCTAACAAGGATTACCCCCCCACCCCTTACAACATAATGGTAAAACAGCAGCAGAATTTTATTTATTTATTTATTTACTTAAAACATTTGTATCCCACCCTATATCATTAAGATCTCAGGGCAGCGTACAGATAAAATCAATTTAAGCAGTATAAAACAATAAATAATTTAAACAGCTAAAACATATTAAACCATTAAACAAGTTTGGGGGTGCTCTTGGATCCAGAACTGTGAACTCAGTGGCACGGAGCACTTTTTATCAGTTTAGGCTGGTATACCAATTAAGCCCTTATCTGGACAAAGAGAGCCTAGCTACAGTTATCCATGCTCTGATGACTTCTCGTCCGGATTACTGCAATGCGTTATATGTGGGGCTGCCTTTGAAAATGGTCCGGAAACTTCAGCTGGTCCAAAACAGGGCAGCAAGCAAAACAGGGACTGGCCGGCGAGTTCATATTACACCAGTACTTGTCAGGAGTGCCCTAGCTGCCTCTTACAGTCCCCTCCAATAGCCAACTCATGACACAGACAATGAGGATTCTTTCCAAGGCTTTATTCCTTTATTCCTTTATGACTCTTTCAGATACTAATCACTAGTGACTAAGCAAGGAACAGCACTGGGGAAAGATAGCAGAGTAGCCTAAGCTCCAGGTAAGGCAGTTGGTCCCCGTTTGAAGGAGAACCATGGGAAGACTCTGAACTTATGGGCTAGGGAGAGATCCTCCCTCTTTCCCTTGGGTCCTTGGGACGTGACCGTTGTTTGAGCGCCAAATGAGCGGAACACTTCCTTTCGGCGCCCTCCATCTGTTGCCGCTCCCTGCATCTGCGCCAAGCATCCAGCAAGCCCCCCTCCAGCGCTCTCTCACTGCCAGGGTCACTATCTATCCCAGGAATGCTGGCAGGAGGAATCTTTGCCAGCTGCTGTGCTTGTGAGAGATGAGCGAGCTCCTCTCCCACGGATTGCTGTTGTTCCTCAGAATCAGAACTGCTCTGGGGCTCTATGGGCTCAGTTTCCACCCTGACAATACTTTTTCAGTTGCACTGGCTGCCAGTCCATTTCCGGGCCCGATTCAAAGTGCTGGTATTAACATTTAAAGCCCTTAACGGCTTGGGGCCAGGTTATCTGAAGGATCACCTCCTCCCATATATGCCTGCCTGGACACTAAGATCATCCTCAGCTGCCCTTCTCCGTGAGCCCCTGCCAAAGGAAGTGAGGCGGGTGGCTACAAGGAGCAGGGCTTTTTCTGCTGTGGCACCCCGGCTGTGGAATGAGCTCCCTAGTGAGGTTCGCCTGGCACCTACTCTGTATTCCTTCTGGCACCAGGTGAAGACCTTTTTATTTTCCCAGGCATGTTACCATTTTAACTTTCTAGACTTTCAGCTTTGTGGTTTTATATCTGTATTTTAAATTCCAGCACTGCTGCTAGGTTTTATTGTGGTTGTATTGTTATATTGTGGTTTGGATGTTCTATATATTTTATATTGTTTTATTGTGTGCTGTTTGGTTTTAATTTATGTGAACCGCATCACACAAATTAATTGCATCAATGGGTTCTGATAAATTGCATCAATGGGTTCTGATAAACATGTTTTACTCCAGCTTCTGTACCTGGAGCCGAATAGAGACTTCACGAGGTTGGAGAGTTGATCCCTCTTCCCCATACAATTATCAAAATCACAGTGATTTTTTATTATTATTCTCACCAAACCTCACGGGGTTTTCCCAAGATCACTGCTGAGTCCACTAACACGAACATCAGATTCGAGAGCAACATGAGGGGATGCCTTGCATCTCGGCCTGTAAAGACGGGCTCATAAATGCCTCTTGGGCCCCGGAGAGCTTGGGGGCAGGTTAGGGCAGGCTGGGGCTGTGCTGGTGTATTTCCTATCAGATAAGAAGACTTGGCTGGCTGGCCTCCGTCCCTCAGCAAACCCACGGAGGACTCCGTCTGGCTCGAGTGCTTTGGCAGGGAGGTGCCCGCACCAGGCAGACTCACGCAATGGTCCTGCTTCTTTTGCTGCTGCTGCCACCGCTCCACCTCGCCTGTGGGATGCAGAAGGCAAAATGCCCTCGGGCTTTGATCAGGGAACTTGCAGAGCCATTTAATTATTACAGGCCAGGAGACCACCTCGTGAGCGGGGTCCTCTCTGCAACATTAGTTTTTTTCCGGCCACACGCCTTCAACAAGCCACCCTCAAGCAGACTGTCCTGGTAAGGCATGATGTGGCGAAGGACTGTCTGCTTTGGGGGGCTTTGCGGAAGTACCAAGGCTAAGCTATTTTGCAGAGCCTGCCGTTCCACATGCTGCAGCCGTGGGAAGGGAAGCTGCATGGAGAGGCAGCCATCCTGGTGGGAGAACAGGGGATGGTGGGGTGTTTCAAAGCAAAAATGGGAGGGCATGTAGATTTCCTCGTCCGCTTCAGCAGTGGTTGTGTACATTTCCAGGTGGTGTGTTACTGTTTGTGGAGTGGGGGGTGGGCTGACATGGGAACTCCTCTGACCTCACTGGACTTGCAGCCTGTGAGGACAAGAGAGGACAGCATTCCAGGCAACGCGATACCAGCTCTTAACACACAGAGAGAATCACACACACACAGGCAATAGGTCAATAACACTGCACTATATTATATGCCTAGTGCATAACCTGAACTATTGGTCAAATTGTGAAGATACGCTTATGAAGATAATCATGAAAGCAGGGATAATGCCTTAAGGCATAAGAGAAATGGTCAGGTAGGGGTGGGATGCCCTGGGATGTGCGAGCTCATGGAGGTCCCCCAATCTCCACTTCAGAGATCGGTTCGCCTTGCACCTGTTTTCGTTTGTGACTTGTTTTTCTTTTTGTTCAAATGGGGACAGCACGCATTTCTATGTGCATTTTTCAGAAGGGTGCACTTTCCCCCATTCACTTAAGCATGAAAATCCTTTTTTTAAAAAAGTGCATTTTAAAGTGCGCATTTCCCCCCATACGCATTTTTTGAATGCGATCGAAAGTCGAACTTTTCCCAAAAGACGCGCTCCTGTTCGCATTCGTTTTCTGATGGTTTGCAAACTGAAATGAAATTCTCGTACATCTATGGCAAGGATTGCCTGGAAAGCCTCATGGAGTCAAAGAAGCAAACATCGACGACTTCTGTTTAATTCAATGCAGAATGATGATGCAATAAATATATTTTTGCAGGAAAGGAATCGTAAAGTACTGGAATTTTCTGTCCTTCCAGATGGCCGTTCATGAGATCAATGAGAATCCCTGGGTCTTACCCAACATCACCCTGGGCTACAACATCTATGAGAACTATTTTGAGGCAAGAATGACTTATGATACCTTGGTAGACCTGCTCTCTGCTGGGCAGACGAATGTGCCAAACTACAAGTGTGGACGTCAGCATAACCTGCTGGCTGTCCTTGAAGGGGCTGACTCTAAAAACTCCATCCAGATTTCAACCATGTTGGGCATCTATAAAATCCCACAGGTAGGGTGAAGAGAGGTGGGGCATAATTAGGAGGGGAATTGAGAATGAAACAGACAATATCATACTGCCCTTATATGAATCTATGGTGTGACCACACTTGGAATCCTGTGCACAGTCCTGGTGACTGCACGAGGACATTGCAGAGTTGGAAAAAGGGCAGAAAAGGGCAACTGAGATGATCAAGGGGCTGGAGCATCTCCCCTATGAGGGAAGTTTACAACAGCTGGGATTGCTGAGCTTGGAAAAAAGGGCGAGTAAGGGGAGATATGACATAGGGGTACAAAACTATGCATGGTGTGGAGAATGTGGATAGGGAGACATTTTTCTCTTCACACTGTGCATAGTCGAACTATAGAATTTGATACCACATGATGTAGTGATGGCCACCAATTTGGATGGCTTGAAAAGGGGGTTGAACAAATTCCTGGAGGGAAAGGCTACCAATGGCTACCAGTCCTGATGGCTATGTGCTACCTCCAGTATCAGAGGCAGTAGGCCTATGTACACCAGTTGCTGGGGATCATGGGCGGGAGGGTGCTGCTGCACTTGTGTCCTGCTTGTGGGTTCCTGGTCTACAGCTGGTTGGCCACTGTGTGAACAGAATGCTGGACTAGACGGCCCCTGGGTCTGATCCGGCAGGGCTCGTCTTATGTTCTTACACTGGCGTACCAGCCTAAGCTGGCGAAAAGCACCCAAAATGGGGGACCCCAGAAGCTGGGTTCACTGAGATCAGATCTGATCTCTGTCTAATTGTGTCCCTAAAGATACTCATTTTTAGTGGCCCTTGCAAGGGAATGGTGTTTCCCTTCACTCTTATGGGGAGGAGTAAGAGGGTGCACTTGAGACGCTGTTCTGGCAAAACCCACCTTCCCTTCCTAACATAGGGAACAGGGTCCCCACGGGGTGTGCAATCGGTGAGCAGAATGGACAGAGAAACACTGCTTCCCACCCACGGTAAGGGTCCCTCCCTGCAGCATGTGGGTCTCCCTTCTCCGCATCATGATGGCAAGTATTTTGCTAGAGGTTCATCTTTCTGGGTAACAGATATCTGTGCTTCAGTTGAAAACAAAACAAACCACCAGTCTCTTCCTTTCCTTGCTAGGTCACCTTTGCTTTTGTTTCCCATGTTATGGATGATGAAACCCAGTTCCCTTTTTTCTACCGGATGGTCCCCAGGGAAGAAACCCAGTACCCAGCGATGGTCAAACTGCTCCTGCATTTCAGGTGGATGTGGATTGGTCTTGTTGCTCCGGACACTGACAACGGAGAAAGGTCCATGAGGAATTTGACTCCTCTGCTTATGAAGAGTGGCATTTGTGTTGCCTTCTCACAAAGCATCCCAGAAACGGCGACGTATCTAACTTCGACGCACATTTCTTCCTCTCCCAGTTGGAAACAAGTCAATGTTTTTCTTTACTATGCTGAGACTCGTTCTTTCGCAGATGGGATGTTATTCATACAACATTATGTTGAACCTTTGATGGATCGCCTTGTAGGGAAAGTCTGGATCACGACGGCTATGTGGGACCTCAGCTTGGAGTTGATGTATAACCAGTTATCTTTCCAACACATCCATGGATTTTTTTCCTTCTTTCTCCAACCAAAGAAAAAGGCAAAATATGATGATTTTGTAGCAGTATTCCATGCTATGAGGCAGTTTGTGGAGAAAGCATTTCATTGCTTTGATTCAAAGCAGCAGTTGTCTGTGAAAGGCTGGATAAGATGCAGAGAAAGAGAGGAACTGGAGACTCCACCACCCCAGGAGATACATGAGAGAAGCCTCTCTCTGGATAACTACATCATTTACAACACTGTCTGGTCTCTGGCGCATGCCTTAAATGCTGCTTATTCATCTAGATCCAAGCAGACGTTGGTGGTGGCCGGCGGCCGGCTGGAATCTCAAAGGGTCCAGCCATGGCAGGTATGGCTTTTCTCCCCTACAGGCTTAGCTGAAGATCACAAATAGTTGTACCATTCCAGACTCATTGTCTTGGAATAAGACTCTGAGAACGTTTCAGATGTAGCAATAAGGAGAAATTGTGCACATTCCGGGGGGAAACCCACTTCTGAAACTCCATGTCCTGGTCCGTCTTTGGGGCCTTGAAGGACACAGCTCATCTGGTCATAGCCTCTATCACTGGTCCAACCCCTGTTTGTCAGCAGTGGCCCTTTCCCTCCACCTCACTCCTTGAGTATGATCTCTCACTCTACGCTGGAGTTTCCTTGGGCAGGGGAGATCCTATTGGAATTCTATGACAGACAGCTTCTATGTGCTATGACTATTTCTTTAGTTATGTAATGTGTTCTCACAAGGTGAGACTACATGTTATGACATGGTTTGTCAGCATGGGAGGGAAATGCAGAACAAGGATCCTGAACAAGAGAGACTGAAAGAACTGGGCATGTCATCTAGAGGCTAGCCATCTGTCAGGGATGCTCTGACTTCAATTCCTGCATTGAGCAGGGGGTTGGACTCGATGGTCATGCAGGCCCCTTCCAACCGTACTATTCTAGGATTCTATGATTCCTTATCCTTTTTTTTTCATTTTCTATGTGGTGGGGAAAGAACATGCAAAGATTGTGTCTTACTGTAGGGGCAAGCTTTGCTTCTTGTCTAAAACTAGCCACCCTCCCTTTCAGAGTTCCTGGCTTGTAGGATGTGGGCCAAATACTCCCTCCATTGCTATCTGCTGGCCTTCTTAAAAAGGCACAGGTGTGGTGGTGGGTATGTGCAGAATAGTGTGTTGTCTTGGCCAGCTGCCCCTTAAAAGGGTGGCTTAAAGCCCACATTGGGAGACTGGGGAGGGACAGGTCTGTCAGAGAGCAGAGGCTGCATCACTCCAGAAGCCAAGCTAACCCCATGAAGGAGTTGAAAGGTGCAGGCGATCCTCCCTGGGAAGTTTTAGCATATCCTTCGCTTGCTCCCTTACCCTATTTGCTTGTTAAATGGTAATGAACAGGTTTAGTTTCTAACTGGACTTGTGGAGTGTATTTCTGAGGTGTTTAACCGAAACCTGAAGGAGGGGATTTCCCCCCATGTGACCTAACCACTTGGGAATGCTACCCAGAGTTAAGATCTGAACCTGAGAAAGGGTGGTGGAGGTGAATAAAGTCCCGGAGGGGAAAAAAACCCTGTTACAACCTTTATCATTGGTGCAACTCCCCCTTCTCCCCAGGTGGCCCATTTCCTCTGTTCCACCACTGGAGTAAGATCCCCCCCCCAGTACACTGGACTCGGTTTCCTTGGGTGGTGGAGATCTCCCTGCGAGGTACAAGTACTGTATACCATTCTGGTCACTGCACTTAGAAGAGACACTATAGAGTTCGAGAAGGTGCAGAAAAGGGCAAGTAAAATAATCAAGAGGCTGGAGCAACTCCCCTATGAGAAAAGGTTACAATGTCTGGGATTATGTTTGTTGTTTAAAAAAAAAAAAGGCAGAGGAAAGAAATGGTAGTACAGCTATTAAATAAGGATGGCAAAACGATAACAGATGACAAAGAAAAGGCTTTGTTGTTGTTCAGTCATTCAGTCGTGTCCGACTCTTCGTGACCCCATGGACCATAGCACGCCAGGCCTTCCTGTCCTCCGCTCTCTCCCGGAGTGTGCTCAGGTTCATATTCATTGCATCGGTGATGCTATCTAGCCATCTCATCCTCTGCTGTCCCCTTCTCCTTTTGCCTTCAGTCTTTCCCAGCATCAGGGTCTTTTCCAGGGAGTTTTCTCTTCGCATTAGGTGGCCAAAATATTTGAGCTTCAGCTGACTGATTTGACCTCCTTGCAGTCCAGGGAACTCGTAAGAGTCTTCTCCAGCACCACAGTTCGAAAGCATCAATTCTTTGGCGCTTAGCCTTCCTTATAGTCCAGCTCTCACAGCCATACATTACTACTGGGAAAACCATAGCTTTGATTAGACGGACCTTTGTCGGCAAGGTGATGTCTCTGCTTCTTAGAGGTGCTCAATTCCTACTTTGGCTCAGTCTTCTCCCAAAAGAGGGTCTATGACCCCCCTGGCAAAGGCGAAGTACAGGCTGAAGGGGCAGGATTGCAGCTTGAGATCGATAGGCATATGGTCAAGGAACATCTAATTACTTTGAATGAGTACAAATCTCCAGGGCCAGATGAACTGCATCCTAGAGTACTAAAGGACCTGGCAGAAGAACTCTCAGAACCGCTGTCTATTGTCTTTGAGAAATCATGGAGGATGGGGGAAGTGCCAGAAGACTGGAGGAGGGCTAACGTTGTCCCTCTCTTCAAAAAGGGTAAAAAGGAGGAACCTGGGAACTACAGACCAGTCAGTCTGACATCAATCCCTGGGAAAATTCTGGACCAGATGATAAAGGAATATATCTGGAAGCACCTTGACAACAATGCCGTGATTACTTGAAACCAACATGGATTCGTCAAAAACAAGTCCTGCCAGACAAATCTGATCTCATTTTTTGATCAAGTAACCTCCCTTGTAGACCGTGGGAATGCTGTAGACATCATATACCTCGACTTCAGCAAAGCTTTCGACAAAGTGCCCCAATATATTCTGATGAGCAAACTAGCTCAAAGTGGGCTAGAGGAAACAACGATCTGGTGGATCCACAGTTGGCTACAGAAGCGGACTGGAGGTGCAGGGAATGCTGATCTAATTTGCAGATGACACAAAATTGGGCGGAATAGCTAATACTTCGGAAGACAGAAGCAAAATTCAAAGTGATCTGGATAGACTGGAGCGCTGGGCAGAAAACAACAGAATGACATTTAATTGGGATAAATGCCAAGTTCTGCACCTAGGAAAAAGAAACCAAATGCACAGTTACAAGATGGGGGATACATGGCTCAACCACACTACAAGCGAGAAGGATCTTGGAATTGTTGTCGATCACAAGCTGAATATGAGCCAACAATGTGATGTGGCTACAAAAAAGGCCAATGCTCTTTTGGTCTGCATTCATAGAAGCATCGCTTCCAAATCCCGGGAAGTACGAGTTCCCCTCTACTCAGCACTGGTTAGGCCTCATCTGGAGTACTGTGTCCAGTTCTGGGCACCGTACTTTAAGAAGGTTTATTTATTTATTTTATTTATTTATTTCATTTCTATACCGCCCAATAGCCGAAGCTCTCTGGGCGGTTCACAAAGTGGGTTCACCCACTCTCTGGGTGGTTCTACCTAGCAGCAGTACAGGAATTTAAAATACAGATTTAAAACAGCAAAGATAAAAATTTAGAAGCTAAAATGCCTGGGAAAATAAAAAGGTCTTCACCTGGCGCCGAAAGGAGTACAATGTAGGCGCCAGGCGAACCTCACTAGGGAGCTCATTCCAGAGCTGGGGTGCCACAACAGAAAAAGCCCTCCTCCTAGTAGCCACCCGCCTCACTTCCTTTGGCAGCGGCTCACGGAGAAGGGCCGCTGATGATGATCTTAAGGTCTGCTTGGTTGCAGACAAGCTGGAGAGGATTCAGAGGAGGGCAACAAAGATGATCAGGGGACTGGAAACAAAGCCCTATGAGGAGAGATGGAAAGAACTGGGCATGTTTAGCCTGGAGAAGAGAAGACTGAGGAAAGATAGGGTAGCACTCTTCAAGTACTTGAAAGGTTGCCACAGAGAGGAAGGCCAGGATCTCTTCTCGATCATCCCAGAGTGCAGGACACGGAATAATGGGCTCAAGTGACAGGAAGCCAGATTCCGGCTGAACATCAGGAAAAACGTCCTGACTGTAAGAGCAATACGACAATGGAACCAATTACCTGGGGAGGTGGTGGGCTCTCCCACACTGGAGGCCTTCAAGACGAGGCTGGACAGCCATTTGTCAGGGATGCTCTGACTTGGATTCCTGCATTGAGCAGGGGGTTGGACTCGATGGCCTTGTAGGCCCCTTCCAACCCTACTATTCTATGATTCTATGATTCTATGTTTATTTGGTCAGTTGCTTCCGACTCTTTGTGACTTCATGGACCAGCCCACGCCAGAGCTTCCTGTCAGCCGTCACCACCCCCAGCTCCCCAAAGCTCGAGTCCGTCACCTCCAGAATATCATCCATCCACCTTGCCCTTGGTCGGCCCCTCTTCTTTTTGCCTTCCACTTTCCCTAGCATCAGCATCTTCTCCAGCGTCTCCTGTCTTCTCATTATGTGGCCAAAGTACTTCCGTTTTGCCTTTAATATCATTAGGGATGTCAGAGAATTTCGCCACGAATCTCGGGGAGGCCGAATGTCAGCGCATTTAGCCCCCCGAAATTGGTGGCAAAACGGTCTCCCCCCCCGCCCCCCTGGGACAGGACTTACCTTGGGCAAATCTTCCTGGTGGCGGCGGCTGCGGCGGCGGTGCCGTGGCGGTTCGACGGTGGTGGCTGGTCTTCCGACCGGCTGCCGCCGCCTCCATTTCCAGTAAAAAAAAAAAAGTGATAGGCTACGTAAAGATTTACGTAGCCTATCATGGCTACATTTTAAAAAAATACCATGATAGGCTACGTAAATGTTTACGTAGCCTATCACGGCTGAGTAAAAAACAAAAACAAAAAACGCGCGTACGTAGACGCTACGCTATTTGCGTTCCCCTTATTTTCGCTGTAGTCTACGTAAATGTTTATGTAGACTAGATGTGCCAAAATAAGGAATGCAAATGGTGGCGCCCATGGGCGCCGCCATTTGCGTACACGCGTTTTTTGTTTTTGTTTTTTACTCAGCCGTGATAGGCTACGTAAAGATTTACATAGCCTATCACGGTATTTTTAAAAAAACTAGCTGTGATAGGCTACGTAAATCTTTACATAGCCTATCATTTTTTTTGTTTTTTGTTTTTTTTTACTGGAAATGTTGGCGGCAGCGGCGGCAGCCGTGATAGGCTACGTAAACATTTATGTAGCCTATCATGGCTGACTGCAGGGACACAAATGGCAGTGGCTACGGCCGCCGCCATTTGCGGACCCGGCCAGCCAGGATTCGGGAGGGAAGGGATGGAGCGCCTCCCCCCCTGGCCAGAATTTGGGGGGGGGGAGGGACGGAGCGCCTCCCCCCCGGCCAGAATTTTGGGGGGGAGGGACGGAACGCCTCTCCCCCGGCCAGAATTTCGGAGGGAGGAACGGAGCGGCTCCCCCCCCACCTCGAATCACTTTTCGTTAACAGGTAAGTGACTTTTGTACATCCATTCCCTCAAGTGAGCAGTCTGGCTTTATTTCCTGGGGTACGGACTGGTTTGATCTTCTTGCAGTCCAAGGCACTCTCAGAATTTTCCTATAGCACTGCAGTTCAAAGGCATCTATCTTCCTTCGCTCAGCCTTCCTTATGGTCCAACTCTCGCAGCCATAGGTTACTACGGGGAATACCATTGCTTGAACTATGCGGACCTTTGTTGTCAGTGTGATGTCTCTGCTCTTCACTATTTTATCAAGATTTGTCATTTCTCTCCTCCCATGAAGTAAACTTCTGATATCCTGGCTGCAGTCAGCGTCTGCAGTAATCTTTGCGCCTAGAAAGACAAAGTCTGTCACTGCCTCCACGTTTTCTCCCTCTGTTTGCCAGTTATCAATCAAGCTGGTTGCCATAACCTTGGTTTTTTTTGGGTTTAACTGCAACCCAGCTTTTGCACTTTCTTCTTTCACCTTCGTCATGAGGTTCCTCAGCTCCTCCTCGCTTTCAGCCATCAAAGTGGTATCAACTGCATATCTGAGATTGTTAATCTTTCTTCCAGAGATTTTAACTCCAGCCTTGGCTTCATCAAGTCCAGCACGTCACATGATGTGTTCTGCGTACAGGTTGAATAGGTAGGGTGAGAGCATACAACCCTGCTGTACTCCTTTCCCAATCTTAAACCAGTCCGTTGTTCCATGGTCTGTTCTTACCGTTGCTACTTGGTCGTTATACAGATTCCTCAGGAGGCAGACAAGATTACTTGGTATCCCCATACCACCAAGAACTTGCCACAATTTGTTATGATCCACACAGTCCAAGGCTTTAGAATAGTCAATAAAACAGAAATAGATGTTTTTCTGAAACTCCCTGGCTTTCTCCATTCTCCAGCGGATATTGGCAATTTGGTCTCTAGTTCCTCTGCCTTTTCAAAACCCAGCTTGTACATCTGGCAATTCTCGTTCCATGAATTGCTGGAGTCTACCTTGCAAGATCTTGAGCATTACCTTACTGGCATGTGAAATAAGTGCCACTGTTCGATAGTTTGAACATTCTTTGGTGCTTCCCTTTTTTGGTATGGGGATATAGGTTGATTTTTTCCAATCTGTTGGCCATTCTTGTGTTTTCCAAATTTGCTGGCATAGGGCATGCATCACCTTGACAGCATCATCTTGCAAGATTTTAAACAGTTCAGCTGGGATACCGTCAGCTCCTGCTGCCTTGTTATTAGCAATGCTTCTTAAGGCCCATTCAACCTCACTCTTCAGGATGTCTGGCTCTAGCTCACTGACCACACCGTCAAATCTATCCCTGATATTATTATCCTTCCTATACAGATCTTCCATATATTCTTGCCACCTTTTCTTGATCTCTTCTGCTTCTGTTAAGTCCTTGCCATCTTTGTTTTTGATCATACCCATTTTTGCCTGGAATTTACTTCCGATGTTTCTAATTTTCTGGAAGAGGTCTCTTGTCCTTCCTATTTTATTATCTTCTTCCACTTCCGCGCAGTGCTTGTTTAAAAATAATTCCTTATCTCTTCTGGCTAACCTCTGAAATTTTGCATTTAATTGGGCATATCTCCCCCTCTCACTGTTGCCTTTTGCTTTCCTTCTTTCTTGGGCTGCTTCCAGTGTCTCAGCAGACAGCCATCTTGCCTTCTTGGTCTTCTTTTTCTTTGGGACGTTTTTTGTTGCCGCCTCCTGAACAATGTTGCAAACTTCTGTCCATAGTTCTTCCGGGACCCTATCTACTAAATCTAGTCCCTTAAATCTATTCTTCACCTCCACTGCATATTCATGAGGAATATCAGTGAGCTCATATCTAACTGATCTGTAGGTCTTCCCTATTCTCTTTAGTCTGATTCTAAATTGTGCAATAAGAAGTTCGTGATCTGAACTACAATAAGCTCCAGGTCTTGTTTTTACCGACTGTATAGATGTCCACCACCTTTGGCTACAAAGGATGTAGTCAATCTGATTTCAGTGTCGACCGTCTGGTGAAGTCCATGTATAAAGTAATCTTTTAGGATGTTGGAAGAGAGTGTTTGTTATGCACAGTGAGTTGTCTTGACAAAATTCTATCAGCCTATGTCCTGCTTCATTTTGTTCTCCCAGACCATGCTTGCCTGTAATTCCAGGTGTCGTTTGACTACCCACCTTAGCATTCCAGTCTCCTGTAATGAAAATAACATCTTTTTTTGGTGTACTATCCAGGCGGTGCTGCAGATCCTCATAGAACTGATCTACTTCTGCTTCTTCAGCATCTGTGTTTGGGGTGTATATTTGGATCACTGTGATATTAAGTGGCTTACCCTGAATTCGAATTGAGATCATTCTGTCATGTTTTGGATTGTATCCAAGCACTGCTTTAGCCACTTTATTATTAATTATGAAGGCTACTCCATTTCTTCTGTGGTCCTCTTGTCCACAGTAATAGATCTGGTGGCCATTTGATGTGAAGTGGCCCATTCCAGTCCATTTCAGTTCACTGACACCCAAAATGTCTATCTTTAATCTTGACATCTCCCCAATAACCACATCCCATTTGCCCTGGCTCATAGATCTTACATTCCAGGTTCCTATGGTGTGTTGATCTTTAGAACATCGGATTCGTCGTTCACCACCAGCACCATTGGCTGCTAGCCGTCCTTTCGGCTTGGAGCTAGCTGCGTCATCACATCTGGAGCTAGTTGAACTTATCCTCTGTTCCTCCCCAGTAGCATTTTGACCATCTTCTGACCTGGGAGTCCCATCTTCCGATGGTATACCGACATATCTCTGGTTGTACTGATCCATTTAGTTTTCATGGCAAGAATACTGGGGTGGGTTGCCATTTCCTTCCCCAGGGATCGTATTTAGTCTGACCTCTCTGCCATGACCTTCCCGTCTTGGGTGTCCCTTCATGGTTTAGCTCATGACGTCATTGAGGTGCTCAAGCTCCAGCACCACGACAAGGTAACGATCCCCTTTGCTGAAGCTGGGATTATGTAGCTTGGAAGAAAATGGCAAATAAGGGGAGACATGATAGAGGTGTACCAAATTATGCAAGGTGTGTAGAATGTGGCCAGGGAAACATTTTTCTCCTTCTCTCATAAGCCTAGAACCCAGGGTCCTCCCATGAAGAGGATTGGTGGGAGATTCAGGACAGATAAAGGGAAGTACTTCTTCACATATCACATCATTAAGCTATGGAATTCACTTCCATTAGACGTAGTGATGGCCACCACTTTGGATGGCTTTAAAAGGGGATTGGACAAACTCATGGAGAAGAAGGACATCAATGGCTACTAGTCCTGGTGGCAATGTGCTACCTCCAGTATCAGAGGCAGTATGCCTGTGTACACCACTCACTGGGGAACATGGGTAGGAGGGTTGTACTCATGTCCCACAGCTGGGGTCGCCATAGACAGCTGGTTGGCCACTGTGTGAACAGAATGATGGAGTAGATGGATCCTTGGTCTGATGCAGCATTACTCTGATGTTCTTATGTAAGCACTAGCAGGTTGAATTTGACGCAGAAATAGACCAGGGGCCAATCTACATGGCCAATTTAATGTGATGGTGGAGTGCATGGGGGTTGTTTGTGACAGATGATGCTGTTGCCAATCTGATGCCATCCTGCAGCGTCTGTCCCAAAATGTGCATTTTCAGAAAGTCCTTTTACTGTTTTTCTTAAATGCGGCTTTGGACGGTGCTCTGTCTGCCCGCATTAAGTGCTGGGCATGCCTCTGTGACCTGGCTATGACCTGCAGGTGACATGGTGAAGGGTGGGGCCACCTCTCCCCTCCCCTCTTTCCCCCCATTTGCAGTAGGGCTGCTTTCACGATAAGTAGCCTCCATTCCCCATTCATAATTACAGTAACTGTTTCATTCATGATAGTGGACTAGCCAGTTTATATGTAGTGCACAATAAAGAATACACAGAGCTGAAGGGAGGAGGAAGGGCACCTAGTAGCAGGAGCCTGCAGCCATGGTATTTCGCAACCGTGTTACCGTGATTCACCTGCAACTTCACAGTGGCGCAATGCACCTACAGCTAAGGAATACCCCGAAGGGAAGGAGAGAGGGCAGCCAGCCTTGGCGTTTCACAGTTGCGATACACTTGCAACTTCACAGTAACAATATACCTACAGCTTTGCGCGATACACCTACAACTTCACAATCGCGCGATACACCTACAACTAAAGAATACCCAGAAGGGAAGGAGAAAAGGACACTTCTGTCCCCAAGGGAGTAATTAGCCTGCCTTTCCAACTCATCAAAGAGCTAGAGCGCTCTTTTGAGTCTTCAGAATCACGTTGCACTTCTTTCTTGCCAGTGGGAGTAACTAGCCTCTATTTCCCAGACCATCACTTTTGAGAGCCAGGATTATACACTTCTATGATGTTTGTGATACTTTGCAGCTCAAAAAGTGTGAATAAAGAGGAAAAGGGGGTGGGGGCCATAACTCCCTGAATGTTTGCTGGAATGGGGCGAAATTGCATTGGTGGGGTGCTCTCAGGGAGAGCCTTCAGATGCTGTACTGAATAATTGGGGATTTCAGTTCCTTCAATGCACAGTGCTCATAACACTTTGGAATTGTGAAGTAGTTCCTGTGCCATTCATAATAAAGTAATAGCAGTGGGGACCCTGGACAGGGGTGGGACACAAGCCTCTCTCATTGGTTGAGCAGCCTCTGCTGGGTTGATAAGGTTCGTTCTACTCCTTCCACCCAACCGGGAAATATGTTTTCAAGCACTGTGTGAGCATGAAAAGTGGGGTTTCAGGTACGGTATACTCCACTTTTCTTGCTTCATGTGTCCCTGATGGGTATTCAAGGTATTATCCATGAAAATGCAGATAACACCCTGAAGCCTTCCGTTGTCATGTAGACGGCCTCCAGGAGTCAGTGGAGTTCCTTAAGAACTGGTGAGGGGCCTCATCTCTGGTTTCCTGCATTCTAAATGCTGCTGCTTTCTTTTTCTAGCTCCACCCTTTCCTGAGAGATCCCAGGTTTTACAACGCTTCCATGGATGGAGTATATTTGGACGAGAAGGGGGAACTGGCAGCCGACTTTGACATCGTGAACTGGGTGGTGCTTCCCAATAACTCTGTTGCTGGAGTGAAATTCGGGAGCGTAGGCAAACAGGGATGTCCGGACCAAGCGTTCTCCATCGACCAGGATGCCATCGTGTGGCCCAGATGGCTCAACCAGGTGGGGGAGTCCATTTCTTCCATTAGGGAACACTCACTGCAGCACTGGCCACGCGGCACAGAAGTAACGCTGTAAGCTTAGAGCTTCGCAAGTTCCAAAATAACTGGACGACGTTCTCCCAGTGCAGTCTTGAAGGGTTAGGCTGCTGCTATCTTCAAAACATTGTTTTTCCAGGACAGCTCACAAAATTCCAATACGATACAAAAGATAAAACAAGATTTTAAAAACAGGCAAAGAACAGCCAGCATAAAAACATCATGGTGGTTTTTTTTTAATAGACAACAGAAGAGCCTGGGAAAATTGAAAAGGCCTGGGAAAATTGAAAGGCCTGGGAAAATGGAAAAGGTCTTTGCTTGGTAGGTGTTGCATATGATGCTTTAATTTCTGAAGACGGCCAGGGCTTTTCTGCATGCCACAGAATAAATCCTCCTTCTCTCATAATACCAGATCTCAAAGGGATCATCCCATGAAGCTGATTGGTGGGAGTTTCAGGACAGATAAAAGTAAGGACTTCTTCACACAGCACAGAGTTAGACTATGGAATTACGTAACTTATTCCACAAGATGTAGAATCCTAGAATCATGGAATAGTTGGGTTGGAAGGGGCCTATAAGACCATCGAGTCCAACCCCTTGCTCACTGCAGGAATCTAAGTCAAGTAGTGATGGCCAGCATTTGGCTCGTACTCTGGCATCTATTTCACTCTAAGGAAGGAAGGAAGGAAGGAAGGCCAGAGAGAAAGAGAGAGAGAAAGAAACAAAGGCCAGATGAAACAAAGGCCAGAGAGAGTGAGTGTCACAGTTCTTTTGTCCTCTCCCTTCGCAATCAACACACTCCAGGAAACAGGGCTTCAAGCTACACTACTGTAGTAGGAAATGACCAGCTTCTTACAACTGCAGAACCTAGGAAACTCTCAGACTGCATAGAACCAGCTAATCCACACATCTACGAATATCAATAGAGGAGACGAAGTGCAAGTTAAGAGAAGCTGCCAGCAGCCTGGGCATGAACTTCACGGCCAGACTTGCTTTGCAGGGATGCCCCTCCCTTAGGGTGGCTCCCTCCTACGTTGGCTTCCACTAGTGGGCAGCCTGGTGGAGAGTCTGAGCCGCGCCCCTAACTTTCCCCACTTCACTCTGCGACAGACCCTGGCATCCCTCAAGTCACACCCCTCGCCCTCCTCCTCCTCTCCCTCCGAAACTTGAGTTCTCATGGTGGGGGAATGGGGGAGCCGTTCAGGCTGGGCCATCTGTGTGTCAAGGTCCTGAGAGGAAAGTCTCACTGTATCTGGGCTCCCTGGGGAGGTTGCCTCCCTCTGTTCTTGCTGTTCCCATTCTGATTCCAGATCTGAGCTGCCAGACATCTCCACATGCTCAGATTCAGTCTTGACAGTGAGCATCTCTACACCAGCCTAAAATCCCACATTTAAAATGGGGCTTTCTGCTTCCATTTTAAATTCAGGATCACAACGGACTCCCTTTATACATGGTTCCTTTCCCTGCCCCCTTTCCCCCTCCTTCTCCCCCTGATCTGAGTCTTCCATATGTTTCCTTGATCTCGCTTGATAGCTCATTATTTCTGATCGATTTAAAAATGGAACAAAGGTCGTTTTGTGCGGGAGACGCCCTGGAGGTTGACTACGTCATCTAAACGGCCCGCAAACGTCCGTGAGTGAGCAATCTCAACAGCAGGATAAAAGCGCCGTGTGAAGAAGCCCAGTGAGAGAGAAAAGCCAGGGAGAAAGAGAGAGAGAGAAGAAAGAAAGTTTATTATACTATAGTGAGCACAAAGCACAGACTAGCTAACGATAGCAAGACTCTAATAACTGTCCAATAAATAATCAGTAGTTAACTTTAAGTCCGAATAGGTAACTGTAGGAGACATCTAGGTCCTGCCGGCCAGCAGGAGAGCTGTTCTCTGCTTAGCTGCTTGCTCGGAACTGAAGCCCAACTCCAATAGCCATGTGATAAGCCCCTGACAACCGTAGGAGGGGGAAATCATTTAAAGGGGCAGTGCACACTCAAATACACATCAGAAAGAAAGAAAAATGCAAGAGAGAAAGAGTGGGAAAACACCCGTGGGGTGGGGGTGAGGGGAGGGAGAGAAGCCAGAGTGGTAGCACACACAGAGGAAACATTCACGCACACACACTCGCATGCACGCGCACACACAGATAAGAGGGGTGCTCTTAACATTTTTGTGATTGCCCCCACACCCCCCACAGCAGTCAATTTGTAGTGGTGCTCAGGGAACCTTTCAAAATGCCAAATGTGCTGATGGGCCCCAAAAGATTGGGGAGCCCCGATCTAGCCCAGCGAGGTCCATTTCAAACTGGCAGCTGAGAGAAAGCGGAAATCCCCAACTCTACAAGAGTTGAGAGAGAAACCACAGCGATGCAAAGGCCAGCAAGAAACTTACAGGGATTCTCCTAGACTGCTCCTTTTCAGATGGCATTGTTTCGCTGTGGATTATCGCCAGAGGGCGGCCATCTCGGCAATGCTCACCTTAGGGGCTGTGAGGTCTGTTCGTTGTTCACTCTTGGTGGAATATTAGGACCAACCTTTCACAACCTGGTGACTTCCGGATGGTTTGGACTTCAACTGCCATCAGCCATAGCGAGCATGGCCAATAGCCGCGAATGCTGGGGGTTGCAGTCAAAAACGTCTGGAGGGCACCAGGTTGGGGAAGGCTGTTCGAGCATTTGGGAAGCTTTGGCTGCCAGTTAGCTATTGACAGGTGAGTAATACACTTCACGCAAAAGATACACCTCACACAGAAGATACACCAAGAAGTTGTTTTAGGTGGCTTCAGTCTTTGGTTTTGTACTAACAGGAATTAGCAAAGGAAAAATATTTGGATCCGTTTTTCATTTTTATTATAACGTATTAACTCTCAAGACAGCATAATCTCAAAATACCACATATTGGCTAAGCTAAGACAAAAAAATATTATAAAGCGGAGCATCGCTAAAGGTTTTAAGATCATAATAGTTCAACAGAAAATAGTATTTCCTGAACATTTCTTGTTACTAAAAGATTTCTAGTCTATAGACTAAAAGGAGAGCTTTCGGCTGTGTACCAATTTCCTGTTGAGTTCTGAATAGACAGTTGAGCTGACAAGTGAACCCTTAGCTGGTAGAGAAGCTACCTCATTCCAAAATCAGAACATACTTATACTGTTTTTATGGGTAAGAATTACCTCATATTATGTAGCTGTCCTACAAATTAGGCTCACTGTCTTAGGGCACAATCCTATGCATGTTTAGACAGACAAAGCCCAACAAATCCCAGCATTCCCTAGCCAGCCATGGTGGCTGGAGAATGCTGGGATTTGTAGGACTTTTGTCTGTCTAAACATGCATAGGATTCCCATAAGATTAAAACACATAAAGACAGCTAGATAAGATAAATTCTGAATTGTTTCTTAGTGAAAAAGTTGTGATGGGTGGCTACCAGGGAAAGAACCATTTCTGTAGTCCCCCCACCCCAAATCTGTGGAATGCCATTCCCTGGGAGATCCACCTGACATCTTCATTGTATACGTTTAGACGCCAGGTTAAGGCTTTCTTCTTTAAGCAGGCATTTAATCTTTGTGGCTTTGATTATTAATTTTACTGCTGGCTCCTCAGTGTTGTTTGATTTTATGATTGTAAACTAGGGATGTACGAATCCCTTACCTTGTGTGCGCAGGGGGGTCCGCTGCGGGGGGAGGCGATCTGTTCCTCCCCCCTGGAATCCTCGCCGGCCGGCTCCGCTCCGCCTTGACTTTGTGGAGCCACCGGCTGGCTCCGTTCCGCCAGCGATGCGGCTGCCACTGCCATCCGTACCGCTGCTGGGTGAAAGAGGAAGTGATCCAGATGCAAATTGCATCCGCAACGCCGCTGGTGTCCCTGTATTTTCTCATGATAGGCTACGCCTTTGAATTTGCATAGATAGTTGCGTAGCCTATTGTGTGAAAAAGCAGGGATGCAAATGGCATCCAGTACGCCATTTGCGTTCCTGCTTTTTCACGCAATATGCTACGCAACTATCTATGCAAATCCAAACACGTAGCCTATCATGAGAAAATACAGGGATGCAAATGGCGTCTCGGATGCCATTTGCATCCAGATCACTTACTGAACGGAGCTGCCGGGAGGGAGGATTCGGTCTGCGTGGGTCCGGGAGGCGGAGGTGAGTACATCCATTCCGCCACGGACTATGGACTCATTTGAGTCCATGGTGGATTCTGCGGACATCCCTATTGTAAACCATCCCAAGGACATTTGCCAGTTGGGCAGTATACAAATCTAATGAATAAATAAATACAGCCTAAGTACATCAATTCTTCTAGACATAGATATGTAGGAGAAATAATTTGTGGATAATGCATCTAATTAGGCAGAAGCTCTTGTTACCTTAACAGGCTCCTATTTTGTGTGTGTATCTGGGTCCATAGAGATGTGGTTTTTCTGATGCTCAGAAGGACTCAGTCATGTTACGCTCAACACAGTTGCTTTATAAACAGATGCTCATAGATTAACAACATGTAATAACATGTAATAACATGTATTAACATGTATTAACACCAAGCAAATGCATTTAAGACAGTTATAGAAAGAAACTGATGCCATGGTATTTGTTGAGAAAGGATACAACAGGAAAGGAAAACAAGACAAAGCACGGTAGATACATTACCAAGATAGCTTTCGGCCAGCAGAGATTCCTCCCTGCTGGGAGCAGCCTTATCCAGTATCTTCCCTTAACTTTAAATGTGATGTGATTGCTTACTGTTCCATCCCAAAGAAAAAGAACTGCAAGAAAGCAAAGTGGCTGTCTGATGAGGCTTTACAAATAGCTGAGGAAAGAAGGGAAGCGAAAAGCAAGGGAGAAAGGGGAAGATATATCCAACTGAATGCAGAGTTCCAGAGAACAGCAAGGAGAGACAAGAAGGCCTTCTTAAATGAACAATGCAAAGAAATCGAGGAAAACAATAGAATGGGAAAGACTAGAGATCTTTTCAAGAAAATCGGAGATCTCAAGGGAACGTTTTTTGCAAAGACAGGCATGATAAAGGACAAAGAAGGCAGGGACCTAACAGAAGCAGATGAGATTAAGAAGTGGAAAGAATACACAGAAGAACTCTACAGGAAAGATCTGAATGTCCCTGATAGCCATGATAGTGCGGTCACGGAACCTGAGCCGGACATCCTAGAGAGTGAAGTCAAGTGGGCCTTAGGAAGCATTACTAACAACAAAGCTAGCGGAGATGACAGTATTCCAGCTGAGCTATTTAAGATCCTAAAAGATGATGCTGTTAAAGTGCTGCACTCAATATGCCAACGAATTTGGAACACTCAACAGTGGCCACAAGACTGGAAAAGGTCAGTTTACATTCCAATTTCAAAGAAGGGCAACGCCAAAGAGTGCTCAAACTACCGTACAATTGTGCTCATTTCACATGCCAGCAAGGTTATGCTCAAAATCCTACAAGCTAGGCTTCAGCAGTATGTGAACCGAGAACTACCGGAAGTACAAGCTGGGTTTTGAAGAGGCAGAGGAACTAGAGATCAAATCGCCAACATTCTCTGGATTATGGAGAAAGCAAGAGAATTCCAGAAAAACGTCTATTTCTGCTTCATTGACTACGCTAAAGCCTTTGGTTGTGTGGATCACAACAAACTGTGGCAAATTCTTAAAGATTACTTACTGTAGTCTGATTGGCTACTGCAGTCGTTGAATCCCACCTCCTCATATTTATTCATATTTACTGATGTTTTATTTTTCCTTGTACAGTTCTATAGAAATTTCCCAACTTGTCCTCTGTGGGTTTGACCTGTTTTGGACATAAACCGTATTGAGCAAGAATGTTTTTCATAAAGTTCCCTTTTCCCCAAGTCAAGCTTCCTGCCAGTAACAGGCCAATAGCAAACTTTGGTTCAGACAGCCATTTTAGCTATGTCTCTTGGATATGCCTGAAACGGCCATTGCCTTAAAATTGCCTACAGATATATCAAATGTTTTTATGTTTATACCTCATACAACATATTTGCTGTTTCGAGAGCAATCCTCTGGTCCCTTGACAGTGTCTGAGGGGTCATAGGATACAGGGGATTTTCCAGTCCAAAGCTGTAAGGACAGCGACAGCCTCAGAAGAGAAATCCCCTCTTGGATTTCCATCCCACCCCCCAGCCATCACAGGAAGCTCCACGGTGGATCCTCAACTAAGGTTGGTGTTGTGTCCTCCAAAGTGGATGGGGAAGGATGAAAAAGTGTGTGCCAGGCCCAGCTGGTAGGAAGGGGAGAGAAGAGCCTCTGCATGACCCCCTTGACCAGGAGCTTCTGCCCAGTGCCCACCTGAGTCTTCTCTGCCTCAGGGAACACAGCAGCTGCTTTGGCTAACACCTGAAATGGAAATGAAGACCCCAGGCAGGAAATGTGAGTAGGATTAGGAAAGGAAAGGAATGGTGAAGGTCAAGGTCAAGAGCAGTATTTTTTGGGATCTCTTCTAAACTAAATCCCAAAAACTCACTAGAATCCATCTAGTCAACCTAGAATCATAGAAAACTAGAATAGTAGAGTTGGAAGGGGCCCATCATGTCCAACCCCCTGCTCAGTGCAGGAATCCAAGTCAAAGCATCCCTGATAGATGGCTGTCCAGCTTCATCTTGAATGCCTCCAGGGTGGGTGAGCCCACCCCCCCCCCTAGGTCATGGGTTCCACTGTCATATTGCTGTAACAGGCAGGAATTTTTTTCCTGATGTTCAGCCGGAATCTGGCTTCCTGTAACTTGAGCCTATTATTCCGTGCCCTGCATTCTGGGGGTAATCGAAAAGAGATCCTCGCCTGCTTCTCTGTGACAGCCTTTCAAGTCCTTGAAGAGCGCTATCCTATCTCCCCTCAGTCTTCTCTTCTCAAGGCTAAACATGCCCAGTTCTTTCAGTCTCTCCTCATAGGGCTTTGTTTCCAGTCAGTCAGGCAAATGCTTCATAGAATCATGGAATAGTAGGGTTGGAAGGTGCCTACAAGACCATCGAGTCCAACCCCCTGCTCAGAGCAGGAATCTAAGTCAAAGCATCCCTGACAGTTGCTGTCCAGCCTCACCTTGAATGCCCCCAGTGTGGGAGAGCCCACCACCTCCCTAGGCCATTGGTTCCATTGTTGTATTGCTCTAACAGTCAGGATGTTCAGCCAGAATCTGGCTTCCTGTAAAATTCTGTCTGAACATCAGGAAAACACTTCTTAAGTGTTGATTAAGTTTTAATAACTTAAATTAATTAAGTTAAAGTTATTTGTTGATTAAGTTTTAATAACACCTAAGGTATTATTAATCCTTCAAATCCACAAGTCAGCTAGGTGAACTAGATGGGTTCAGTGGCCTAACTCCTTTCTCAAATATATAACCTAAATATCTTAATTAAACCTAAAGATACAAGTTTTTTTAGACTTCTGTATATCAAGCTTTCTGATGTGTATACTAAAGCAAATACAACAACTTTATTCTTCAAGCACCATAATTGTATACCTTCCACAATCTTGAATGATACGGTCTCACACTTCTTTATTAGACAAACAACTCATTGAGCCAGATGATGCATTTTCAACTCAGCATTCTCTGTTTTGAAACCATCCAGGTCCTGGAGTCCCTTTGTAGTTAAACCAGGCCTGGGGCTACAGCTCCCATCAGGGTCTAGATGATTCCCTTCCATGGATAAATGACCAATAATGCCTTTTGCCTGATGCTCCTTCTCTCAATGGCTAGACCCTGCCCTCTTCAAGGTGCGTCGATAGCTGTGGCCTTGGATACGCCAAGGTGGTTACAGAAGGAGAGTCGATTTGCTGCTATGGCTGTGCTCCCTGCGCAGAAGGGACCATCTCCACTCAGGAAGGTAGGTGACTCCAAAGGAAAAATGATAGGGGGCACAGTCATATCAGGGTGGCCATAAGCCTCCAAACTGTGAGGCTTTCGGCCATCCAATGCAAGGTGGGAGGAGCAGCAGAGGCAATTTTTGCCTCCGCCCTCCTCCTTCTCTGCATTTCAGCTAGACAGGCTTTTTCGCCAATCTAGCTGGGGCTCTGCAGAGCAGGAAGGAAGGAGGCTGGGGAGGGTTGGGGATACAGCATAAACAGGCCTCCCCAGTCCCCTCCCCTGCTCTCCCCACCCACTGGCCTGCCCCTTTTCCCTCCTCTCCAAGGTCACCTGTGTGGTTCTCTCTGCACTGGCTATGAGGGGGAGGGGATGTGGAGCTCACATTCCTGGCTCCAAGAATCTGAACCATCCTATGGCCTCCCAGAGTCTGTCTAGGGGCCATAGGATTGCTCCATAAAATCACATTGTGGCAGTTTGAGGCCTACAGAGCAAAGAAAAAGGGTCAGGCATAGAGGCCTGGGTGTTGTTGTTATTGGGAGTGGTATCCCTGAGAGGAGTAATTTCATTTCTCCGGTTAAGTTTCAGTTTCATTCCTCGAGTTAAGTTTCATTTCTTCAGGTTTGAAGCAGTACTTTTGGTTTGGGGGAGGAGAGAGCCAGTAAGAGCAGCATCAGGGAGACCAGAGCCTGAAGAGAGAGCAGGAAGAAGCAGCCTGAAGAAGTCTAAGTACAACTAGGGTAGAGGAACTTGCCTTTCGCAACTTGAATTTGCTTTTAAGGGCTTTTGTATCACTCAGCTCTATTGTGTCAATACCTTTAGTTGTGATTTGCTTGCTTTAATTTACCCGTAAACTGTTGTGGCTAAACCCTGTGTCTAGAGTGTCAGTCACCACATGCCTATAGCGTAAAGGGGAAGATAAACCTAAACCCCACATCATTGGATCGGGGAAGGTAAAAGAAGGAAGGTGGGACTCTGAAGGAGGCAAGATATCCTTAAGGAGTTGCTCAGGGAGTCCAGGTCATAAGTGGAACCCTGACGCTCATATATGTTAACTTGGACTTCTCTTGTTTTCTATATTTGTAACTTCCATACTTGGTTTCACAAAGTGAGTTGCAAGAAATTTTCCTTGGAGGATGGACTGTGTGTGTGTAGAGGGGAGGTGCTCTGGATGGGGGCAGAGTTTAGCATCATCAGCCCTCATGCATTTTATTTATTCATTGATTACTCTTATCTCCTGTCCTTCTGAGGGTGAATTACAGGAAGAAATAAGAAACACAACAGAGTCAGCAAGTTCATAATGATACGATAAAAGAGCAGCATAGTTGCCATGTAAAATCACGAGAGGTGAGAAAAACTGGCAGTTAAAGAAGGGCTGGGAAAATAAAATTAAAAACAAAGAAACAGAACCATTCTTCACCTGGTGCTGACAAGATATCCACCCAGCTGCCAGGTGACTGTCTAAATAATATCCTATCTTTTGTTCAGAACCACATGTGTGGTTCCTAGTTTCAACTGCCTGCTCCCCACAGTCTCAGATGGCATAAACTAAGCTAGGTGGGCTTAAATAGCAGAGGGTGAAGCAGTTTGCAGCTCTTTCTTTTCTCTCTAGTATTGGGTATATTCTCAATTTTACTTGTACAAAACTGAGATGGCTTACTTCTTAGTAGAGAATCACAGGAGTGGCATTAATACTTTCGAGGCTGCAGTCTTACATGTGGTTATGTGGGAGTAAGCTCCATTCAACACAGCAGATCTTACTTCTCAGTAAACATGCATGGGGGTTTGGGTTTTTGGTTTTTTTTTGGTAAACCATCTTTTTACCCTAAAAGGACTGACTTAAATAAAGAAATGAAGTTGCTCTGTCAATTTCGTAAGTATGCCAGAGAGTTCAATTTTATATCCTAAGTTATGAATATGTATATCATATTGTTAAATCCGTAAAATAGGATGAATTTGTATAAGGAAGTATTATCTATGTATACATATTGAAATCAGTTTTGCTGAAGTCACTCTCCTTTTTAGATGCAGATCACTGTGACAAGTGTCCAGAAGATAAGCATTCAAACAAGGACCAAGATCAGTGTGTCCCCAAGGATATAACCTTCCTGTCCTATGAAGAACCTTTGGGGATCATCTTGGTTTCCTTGGCCCTACTCTTCACCGTAACCACGGGTTTAGTGTTAGGAATCTTCATTAAATACTTAGACACTCCGATAGTCAAAGCCAACAACCGGGACCTCTCCTATATTCTCCTTGTCTTCCTCCTGCTTTCCTTCTCATCCTCCTTCCTGTTCATTGGCCAGCCAAAGAAAGTGACCTGCCTTCTCCAACAAACGGCCTTCAGCATCATCTTCTCGGTTGCTGTCTCTTTGGTGTTGGCAAAAACAATCACTGTGGTGCTGGCCTTCCTGGCCACAAAGCCAGGGAACAGGGTGAGGAGGTGGCTGGGGAAGAGTCTGGCCAACACCATTGTCCTTTCTTGTTCCAGCATACAAGTTTTCATCTGCACCATCTGGCTGGAGATCTCTCCCCCATCCCCATGCTCTGACACGTACTCCCAGTCCAGACAGATCATCCTACAATGCAATGAAGGGTCTGTTGCCATGTTTTACAGTGCCCTTGGCTACATGGGCTTCCTGGCTGCCATCTGTTTCACGGTGGCTTTCCTAGCCAGGAAGCTGCCTGGGGCCTTCAATGAAGCCAAGCTGATCACCTTCAGCATGCTGGTCTTTTGCAGTGTTTGGGTGTCCTTTGTGCCCACTTACCTGAGCACCAAGGGGAAATACATGGTAGCCGTGCAGGTCTTCTCTATCTTGGCCTCTAGTGCTGGTTTGCTGGGCTGCATCTTTATTCCCAAGTGCTACATTATTATACTGAGGCCTGATCTGAATACCAAGGAGCATCTCATGACAAAAACTAATGGTGGCATCTGATTCTTAGTATATTCTTTTCTGTCTTTGGAATCTGACTCCAGTATGGCAGTAATGAATGCAAGAGAACTGATTCAGGGGTAAACCATGGGCTGTTATTATAACTGGTGTCCCTATAATAACTGTTATTATAACTGGTCATGACTGATGAATGCATGATACCCCTGGAATGGCCACAGGCCCTTTAAATTCAATGTTTTGCATGGAACACTTGATCACAGCCTGATTCCAACTAAATTCCTCCTAAGATGCCTAATTGATCTTACTCAACTTGAAGCTAATATGTATCACTACCTAGTGACACACAGGACAGTTTTGCACAAGCTTACTTTTGAGCAAGAGAGATGCAATTGATGCACATTTGTAGCTTGATTAATTTATTTCAGGTATTTTTATCCCACTCTCAGACAAAAAAGGCTCCCAGAGCAGCTTACAATCAATCAACAAAAAAGGTCCCTGCCCACAGGTTCTTTTCTAAACATCTTTCCAGGAAGGGGGATGGGTGGCGATAAAATTTGCCAGAGGAACTGTCCCACTGCTTGAAGGGCAGCTTTCTGAATGCTGGTGATGTGGTTTCCGGGCCAAAGATGTGCAAGCTTCTCTTACCTGAGAGGAAGATGTCCACTTATTCTGCTCCGCTGGGCAGGAATCTTTAAGCTGCCCCAGGAATCTTGAATGTGCATGCCCCACCTCCCTGGCCTGAGATGGAAAAGAAGATGCTGATCAGCATGCCGACCAGAACACACTCCAAACCTCCCGATGATACGAGCAGCGTTTTCATAGAGATGTGAAACATCCTGTGGTGCGGTAGAACCCTGCTGGACATCCTGAGGCCAGAGGCCAAGGTGTCAGGAAGGAGCTCTCTCCCATTCAGAAACTAACTACCCTTCAGGAAGGAAAGGGCAGAAGGCACATACAAGAGGAAGGTATCAGCAGGCTTGAGGGAATCCCAAGATTTGCAATGTACCAAATATCGGGGGACCCTTAATGGGAGGATGCCCTAAAAACAGCCCAATGAAATCTGAGTATACTCAGGGACTGCAGAATGCAGAATATTTCATGGGGGGAGGAAATGAAGGGAGAGGTCATGGGAATGGAGTGTCTCAAAGAAAGGGGAGGAGCCTATGATTGTATCCCTCCATCATGCTGATCCGTGATGGATGAGTGCAAAGTTCTTTCTTTTGTCCACTATATGTTTGGGCAAACTGCACAGCCTTTTTTTTTTAAATTACTGGATGTTGTACTGGATACTGTGTTTGCCTCACTGAGTGATGTAAGTGCTAGATCTCTCTATATGGCAGCTCCCTATCATCTGTAGTGTTGTGTAGGTTCTGTTAATAAAGCCTTTAAATATAATCCCTACTGTGTCTTCTTCTCCCCACTCCCCACCCTAGTGTCCCAAATTATGATCATGCCAAGGGAATACTTTTCTTGATCAAACCTATATCAGTTGGGGCGCTGAGTTACAGCGTTACAATGCTGGCAGTGTTAGGGCTTCTCCACAGGGGACTTTTATCCTGCGATTAAGATTGGTCACTCACGGATGTTTGCGGGACCTTTACATGACGTCGTCTACCTCCAGCGCCTCTCCTGTAGTTTCTGACCATTTCCGTGGGTTAATTTGAGACGGAAATAATGAGCTAATAAAAAGAACTGGTTTGAATTGTTCTGAATTTGTCTGTGTAAAGAGGAAGTGGTGCTATAACAACAGCACCATGTAGTGCTGTATAATGAAACATATAGAACTCACGGTTAAAGGGGAGAAAGGCGGGGGGAAGGGAAAGGGGGAAGGGAAGTGCTTGGAAAGGGCCAATCTTAATCCCACAAAGAATCCAGAAACAGAAGCCCCAGTAAAATCATGGGATAAAAAGCCTCTGTGTGGAGAAGCCCTTATTTACATCCTGCTTCTCAATACAAAGTTTGTCTTTTCTCACAGAAGCTGCATAGGATCCTAGAATTGTGGGGGATTTTGTAGGCTATCTAGCCATTCCTAGGACTGAATGGTCTATGCCACAGGTGAGCAACTTGTCACCTTTCAAATGTTTTGGCCTACAATTCCCATGATCACTCACCATTGGCTGTGCTGGCTTGGGCTGATGGGAGATTTTGGCCAAAATATCTGGAGGGCCAGAATTTGCCCACCTCCAGTCTACACTAATGATTAAAAAAAACCAAAACTCTTATACTGAAATCCTATGAACTCAGAAGCAAGCACATTGAGTTCAGTGGGATTTACCCTTAGGTGTGTATAGGCTTGCAACCTTAGTGTATAGTAACATTCGTGAAGTCAGTTATCAAATTGTTGGGAAAAAAATCAAACATGATTTCTGGACTCAAAAGGCTAAATTCATTAGTTTTTGGCACCTTTTAACTTGCTGTACCTGTGGCAATGTTTGTGCTGTTTCAATGCTGGCAAGAGCCTTGGGCAAGGTTTTGCCCAACCACATTTTAAGAAGGATGCAGACAAACTGCAGAGTGTTCAGAGAAGGGCAACAAAGATGATCAGGGGACTGGAAACAAAGCCCTATGAGGAGAGACTGAAAGAACTGGGCATGTTTAGCCTTGAGAAGAGAAGACTGAGGGGAGATATGATAGCACTCTTCAAGGACTTGAAAGGTTGTCACAGGGAGGAAGGCCAGGATCTCTTCTCGATCATGCCAGAGTGCAGGACATGGAATCATGGGCTCAAGTGACAGGAAGCCAGATTCTGGCTGAAGATCAGGAAAAACGTCCTAACTGTTAGAGCAATACGACAATGGAACCCATGACCTAGAGAGGTTGTGAGCTCTCCCACACTGGAGGCATTCAAGACGAGGCTGGACAGCCACCTGTCAGGGATGCTCTGACTTGGATTCCTGCTTTGAGCAGGGGGTTGGACTCGATGGCCTTGTAAGCCCCTTCCAACCCTACTATTCTAGGATTCTAGGACTCTAAGGTGCAAATAGTCCCAGGAGTAGCAAAGAGAGAGCAACCACTTCAGCCCAGGGTCATGCACAGGAATTCCAAGGAGGTTTTGCAGGAACAGGCAGAGGTGCGGTCAAAGCAGTCCAGAGGTCAGTCAAGCATCTGTTGTATCAAGCATCAAGGGCGGTGAGGTTAAGATCATTAAGATCTATAATCCTATATATATGCACACATATGCACACACAGGCATAGGATAGTCTCAGGTTCTAATTCTATTTTGGAACCTATATTGCAGTATCTTGACTATTTTCTACGTCCTTTGGTCATCAGGATTCCTTCATATTTGAAAGACACCAGGACTTCATTAATAAGGTGGAAGGCATAGAAATTCCTCCAGAGGCTGTCTTTGTAACCATGGATGTTAATTCCTTATATGCTAATATTCCACACGAGGAGACTTGTATGATAGTTGAATCTTTTCTTGATACTAGGGAGGATCTTTCTCCCTCCACATATTTCCTCATGTAATTAGTGGACATCATTCTTGAGAAAAATTATTTCAGATTCTCTCCACAATTTTATTTTCAAGTTAGAGGAGTTGCAATGGGGAGTCCTTTTGCCCCTAGTGTGGCTAATTAATTAATGGCATCCCTAGAGGACACCGCAATATGTAACGTTAACGTCAATCCGTTTTATAAGTATTTTCTTTTTTATAAATGATAGCTTTCTAATATTTTCGAAAAGAAGACATTTTACATCAGTTTTTGACCTGGATCAATACTATACATCCCACTATAACATTTTCTTCTCTTTTTGATGCACTGCCTGTTTCATTTTTAGATACAGAGGTTTACTGCAGACAAAATCATCTCTACATTAGAGGATTCAGAAAAGGGACTGACAGGAATTCTCTTTTGCATTTTGAATCTTTCCACCCTGTGCAAGATGACAATGGAACCAATGACCCACCAAGTGGTGGGCTCTCCACTTGGGACCGGCATGCAGAAGCTGAATGCAAGGGGGCATCACCTGTGCTTAGAAGCACTGAAAAGTTTCCAGTGGAGGCTGGTGGCACCAATGCCAGTGGGCAGTGAATCTGGTCTGGGTTTCAGTCAGAACCAGTCAGACCTGTCAAGGAGCTATCCAAGGAGCTATTGGGGGTTAAGGTTCATCACCTTGGATAGCTCCTTTAAAGTTCTGGCTGGTTGTGACTCAAACCCAGAGCACAGAATTATAGAATAGTAGGGTTGGAAGGGGCCTATAGGACCATCCAGTCCAACCTCCTGCTCAATGCAGGAATCCAAGTCAGAGCATCCCCGACAGGTGGCTGTCCAGCCTTCTTCACATTGGCTTCTTCTGTTGTCTTCCACCTTTTTTTCTTGTTGGAATTGTTTGTAATTGTGCCTTGAGAATTTCCTTTTTAAAAAACTCCTGCTCATCGTGGACTCCTTTTTTCACTGGAGTTCCTTGCATGAGACCTTACTGATCATTGTTCTGAGTTTATTAAAATTGGCTTTCCTAAAATCCAGGGTACGCGTTTTGCTACACTTGGCTTTTGCTTCCTTTAGAACCATGAACTCAAGCATAACATGGCCGCTTTCCCCCAGAGTTCCTGTAACTGCTACTTTATCCACTAAGTCATCTCTGTTGGTTAGGATCAAGTCAAGGATAGCCGATCCTCTAGTTCCTTCCTCTACTTTCTGTAGGAGGAAGTTATCCGCCACACAAGTCAGGAATTTCCTGGAGGGGCCATGTTTTGCAGAATTTGTCTCCCAACAAATAGATAGATTTGTCTATTGGGGAAATTGAAGTCCCCCATTACTGCTGCATCATGCTTCCTTGAAACATGGGCAATTTGCTTTTCAAAGTTTCATCCTCATCTTCTCCTTGATTGGGTGGCCGGTAGTAGACTCTGACCACCATGTTCCTTTTATTCTTTGCTCCATTTATTTTAACCCAGATGCTCTCGATAGGGCTACCAAGCTCATCCTCCTGTTTTTCTGTGCAGAGATATGTATTTTTTAACATATAATACAACTCCACCTCCCTTCCTGTTCCTTTTGTTCTTTTTGAACAAGTTATATCCTTGAATTGCTGCATACCGGTTGTGGGAATCATCCCACCAAGTTTCAGTTACACCTATCAAGTCATAATTTCCCTCCAGTATTAAGAGTTCAAGTTCGTTCTGTTTGTTTCTCATACTCTGGGCATTAGTATATGGACATCGAAGACCAAGTGCTTTATAGTCTGGCTCTCTTCCTACATGTTTCTAAAGACTATTATTGGGTGCTGTTAGAGCTGTTCTCTCCGTTGCGGTGCATGAGCTTTCTTCCATTGTTACCCCCAACTTTACGTCTCCCTCCCCCGTAGGATTCAGTTTAAAGCCCTCCTGATGAAGTTCTTCATGCTGTGGCCAAACACATTCTTCCCAGCCCTTGTGAGGTGCAACCCATCCCTTGCCAACAGTCCATCTTCCAGGAAGTGTAGCCCGTGGCCCCCAGAATCGAAATCTCTCACGCTGGCACCATCTTTGTAGCCAGTCATTCACCCAGATTATTTTTCTTTCCTTTTCTATGCCTCTTCTAACTACTGGAAGGATGGACGAGAAAAATATCTGGGCCCCAAGTTCTTGAGTCTCCTTCCCAAAGCTTCAAAGTCAGACGTGATTTTGTCATAGCTCCGCTTGGCAGTATCATTTGTTTCCACGTGGATGAGAAGAAAGCGATACCTGTCAGTGGGCTTGATGAGTGTAGGAAACCCTTCAGTCACGTCTCTAAACTGTCCCCCTGCGAGGCAGCATACCTGGTGAGTCCATGGGTCTTCACGACATACTTGGCTTTTGATCCCACACAGCAAGGAGTCCCCCACAACTCCTCCTCCTCTCTTCTTGCTGTTGTAGGCCTTGGTTTCATTGCCTGTCCTTGACTGACCTTCAGCCTCTTGCTCGCTGTCCTGCAGGTTCCCCTGTAATTCTTCCTCTGCACAGTGTCCTCCAGTCTCATCTTCAAGTAAAAATGTCCTGCTCCGTTCCCATACAAGAGCTTGAGGCGGGTTGCATTGTACAAGTTAGTTGGCCCAGTCTGGATAGCAGACCTATTAAATGAAGAGGCCAGGAAAGATGGAGGCAAAATATTCAGCAAAGGACTTCATATTTGTTTATATATGTCCTATAGAGGAGTCACTTCCTGTCCATGTTGACATTAATGGGCCAACTTAAAAAAACCACCCTCACAACATAACAGTAAAACAGCAGCATAAATTTATTTATTTATTTATTTAAAACGTTTGTATCCTACCCTATATCAGTAAGATCTCAGGGCAGCAAACAGATAAAAGCGAGTTAAGCAGTCTAAAACAATAAATAATTTAAACAGCTAAAACATATTAAACCATTAAACAAGGTAATGCCCATTAAAATCTAAAACAATAAAGTAATTAAAGCCGTGTGCTACTTCAGGCTACATTTTAGCTCTCAAAGGCTTTTGTAAAAAGCCATGTTTTACTTGGTGCCGAAATGAGACCAACGTCTGCGCCAATCAGACCTCCAAGGGGAGGGCACACCACAACTGTGGTGCCACAGCAGAGAAGGCCCTCTCCTACGTCCCACCATAGTGTATGTCTCGCACTGGTGGTATGCAGAGGAGGGACCTTCGAACAGATCTCAGTCCTTGGGCAGGCATATATAGGGAGAGGCGCTCCCTCAAATATCAAGGTCCCAAGCCGCTTAGGGCTTTAAATGTCATCACCGAAACCATGAATTCCGACCGGAAGCATATTGGCAGCCAGTGCAATTCCTTTAAAAGTGATGTTATATGATTTTTATAAGGTGTTCTGGTCAGCAGTCTAGCTGCTGCATTTTGCACTACCTGCAACTTCCAAGTTGTCTTCAAGGGCAGCCCCACATAAAGTGCATTGCAGTAGTCTAATCGGGAAGTTAGCAGCGCATGTACAGTACTACTGTGGCTATGTTATCCCTGTCCAGGAAAGGCCATAGCTGGCGGATCAGCTGAAGCTGGCCCCAAATACTCCAGGCCATGGAGTCCACCTGGGGTTCCAGTGACAGGGATGGATCTAGGAGTCCTCCCAAGCTAGGCCCCTGCTCCTTCAGGCAGAGTGCAACCCCGTCCAGGACAGGTCGCTTACCCAATTCCCAGACAGAATATTACAGAACATAGCAGTAATAAAGATTATTCATTCACAACCCGTTATAGTGGAAGACACAAGGCTTTCTGCACACGGAGCTTTTATCCTGCTATTGAGATGGCTCTCTGACGGATGTTTGCGGGCTCTTTACATGACACCATGAACCTCCAGGCGTCTCCTGCACTAAATGCCTTTTGTTCCATTTTTAATTGATCACAGATAATGAGCTATCAAATGACCCCACTTATGTTCCTCTTGAGTTCCGTCCGTGAAAAGAGGAAAAGCGGCAAGAAGAGGAGCGAGACCAAGGAAAGCTAACGGAAGACTCAGATATGGGGGAGAAGGAGGGGGAAAGGGGATCGGGGAAAGGAAGCGGGTGAAAAAGGCAGTCGTCGTGATCCTGCATTTGCAACCAAAGCAGAAAGCCCCATTTTAAATGCAGGCTTTTAGGCTGGTGTAGAGATGCTGCAATTCATGCTGGGTGATTGTTCGTTCATCTCAGAAAACACTGTCATGATCTTATGAAGGTGCTCCGTTGATAAAAATCGGGCCACACTCATTTCTCCCCACTCTCCCATTGGTCCCTGTCAAGACTATGGAATTGCATCAATGGGTTCTGATAAATGGCATCAATGGGTTCTGATAAATGGCATCAATGGGTTCTGATAAATGGCATCAATGGGTTCTGATAAACATGTTTTACTCCAGCTTCTGTGCCTGGAGCCAAATAGAGACTTCACGAGGTTGGAGAGTTGATCCCTCTTCCCCATACAATTATCAAAATCACAGTGATTTTTTATTATTATTCTCACCAAACCTCACGGGGTTTTCCCAAGATCGCTGCTGAGTCCACTAACACGAACATCAGATTCGTGAGCAACATGAGGGGACGCCTTGCATCTCAGCCTGCAAAGACGGGCTCATAAATGCCTCTTGGGCCCCGGAGAGCTTGGGGGCAGGTTAGGGCAGGCTGGGGCTGTGCTGGTGTATTTCCTATCGGATGAGAAGACTGGGCTGGCTGGCCTCCGTCCCCTCAGCAAACCCACGGAGGACTCCGTCTGGCTCGAGTGCTTTGGCAGGGAGGTGCCCGCACCAGGCAGATTCACGCAATGGTCCTGCTTCTTTTGCTGCTGCTGCCGCCGCTCCACCTCGCCTGTGGGATGCAGAAGGCAAAATGCCCTCGGGCTTTGATCAGGGAGTTTGCAGAGCCGTTTAATTATTACAGGCCAGGAGACCACCTCGTGAGCGGGGTCCTCTCTGCAGCATTAGCTTTTTTCCGGCCACACGCCTTCAACAAGCCTCCCTCAAGCAGACTGTCCTGGTAAGGCGTGATGTGGCAATGGACTTTCTGCTGGGGGGGGCGCTTTGCAGAAGTACCAAGGCTATGCTATTTCGCAGAGCCTGCCATTTCACATGCTGCAGCTATTGACGCTCCTTCTAAACTGCAAAGTTTGGCTACGGGTCTCTAGCACAGCACAAATACACCCACCTGTCTTTTAAACGCCCGTGAACAGAGGCGGGTCTGGGGCTAAGGTGGTTCTTTGCATTCTACAAATGGCCTATTAGGTCCGTCAATCTTCCTGAATGTTCCAGGTGTCCTGTGCTAAAGGAGGACCCAGTTCACTGTCAAATGGAGCATTCTTTCTGGCGTTCTTAGGTTTGAAAAGAAGCAGACGTTTCAGTGTGCCACTCGGTAGCCCAAATTCTTCCCAATCAGCACCCCCCAGGGAACGTTTCTACACCAGAGGATGAGCATCTCTACACCAGCCTAAAATCCTGCATTTAAAACAGGGCTTTCTGCTTCTGTTTTAAATGCAGGCTCATAACGGACTCCCTTTACATGTGCTTCCTTTTCCCCCTCCCCTTTCCCCCTCCTTCTCCCCATATCTGAGTCTTCCATTATCTTTCCTTGGTCTCGCTCCTCTTCTTGCCGCTTTTCCTCTTTTCATGGAGGGAACTCAAGCAGAACACAACTGGGGTAATTTGACAGCTCATTATCTGCAATCTATTTAAAAGCGGAACAAAGGGCATTCAGTGCAGGGGACGCCTGGAGGCTCATGGCGTCATGTAAAGAGCCCGCAAATTTCCATGAAGGAGCCATCTCAGTAGCAGGATAAAAGTTGCGTGTGAAGAAAGCCCCAGATCCAGTTTCCTTTGCAACCAGAGGAGGACAGGCTCTTGCAGAGCAAACAAATACAGCACCGAGCAGAGCCCAGAGCGAGGGGTGACCATGGGAAGGGAAGCTGCATGGAGAGGCAGCCATCTTGGTGGCAGAACAAGGGGTGGTGGGGTGTTTCAAAGCAAAAATGGGAGGGCATGTAGATTTTCTCGTCCGCTGCTGCAGTGGTTGTGTATATTTGCAGGTGGTGTGTTACTGTTTGTGAAGGGGGTGGGGGGTGGGCTGATGGGAGCTCCTCTGACTTCACTGAATTTGCAGCCTGTGAGGACAAGAGAGGTCAGCATTCTGGGCAACACGATACCAGCTCTTAACACACAGAGAGAATCACACACACACACACACACGCAATAGGCCAATAACACTGCACTATATTATATACCTAGTGCATAACTTGAACTATGGGAGAATAGTTTATCATGAAGATAATCATGAAAGCAGGGATAATGCCTTAAGGCATAAGAGAAATGGTCAGGTGGGGGTTGGATGCCCTGGGATGTGCGTGCTCACGGAGATCCCCCAATCTCCATTTCAGAGATCGGTTTGCCTTGCGCCTGTTTTCGTTTGTGACTTGTTTTCCTTTTTGTTCAAATGGGGACAGCGTGCATTTCCATGTGCATTTTTCAGAAGGGTGCACTTTTCCCCTGTAGCAGAAATCAAAGTCAGAGAGACCACGGAGTGAAGGAAAATGAGAACTTCTTTATTTAATGTGCGGGCTTGAGGCTGGAATCTTTTCCAAAGAGCCAAAAGCCCTGAACTATGGTTACACATTTCTTTTATAGTAATGATGACATACATGCGACCCTTTCTCCCGTCCCCTCTTTCGTGGTTTTGCAGTTAGCACAGTTGTTTACAGTACAGGAAGTGGGCCACAGGATGTTGTATCTTAAGACATGGTTACAGCCTGCAGTAAGCAAAATGTTAAAGGCATGACTAGGTTGTGCAATCCAGCTTGCTGACAAGGGCAGTTTCTACATTGCTGATCTTTTGCTAAACTATACTAACATTGCAGAAATATAAGACCACTCAGTCTGGCCTTAAATATGGCTACTACATTCCCCCCTTAAATGCATAATTTTCCTTACAATTATAGCATTTCTTAGCAACGTAGGTTATTTTATATCTTGCAGTGCTAACAGCGTATAGCGGGCGGCAGTCTTTGAGGTTAAGGCATTCAGCATATTTTTCAGGCAACGTATAAACCAAGGGATACAGAGACATAACAGTATTCCCATTAACACTACAGGCAGAATTAGAACAAATGCCGCCTTGAGCCAATTAAGATTTGGAATCCAAGAGGTCAGCCAGTCAAGCCAATCATGTTTTCCTATTGTGATATCGGCCACAATTTGGTGCAGTCTGTTGATTTGTTTATCTATAGCATTGCTATTGTCAGATAAATTGAAACAACAGAGGTTGTGGTGGGTTTCACAACCTAAATGATGAAGGAGGTAGAGGTAATCTATACCAGCCCTGTTTTCTAGCACGGCACCTCTTAGGTCATGGAATTCTTTATTGAGCAAGGACAGAGCTTGTGAGGTGGCGTTTATACTTTTTGCCATGGCACAGGCCAACCGGTTGACCTCTAGACCATTTTCTAGGGCTAGCCCCCCTGCTCGCCCTTGGTATTCTCCTTGATTCCCTTCTTGGTACATTGATGGTCCACCTTGACACTCACGCCACCAATGTCCATCTTTTCCACACTGTGCACACTGATTTCTCCTCAAAAGTTCTCTTCTTCCTCTTCCACGTCCTCTTTGCCCTCTGCCTCTTCCTCTGCCTCTTTCTCCGATTTGTGGCCCTACTAGTGCTGCAGCTAGCAGTTCTGCCTTTTTAACCATTCTCTTCTCTTTCTCTTTCTTTTCTTCTTGATCTCGATTCACATACACTTCCTGAGCAACTTCTAAAAGTTCTGTCAAATTTTTCCCTGCAAACCCAGTCAACTTTTGAAGCTTTTTCCGGATGTCTTTGTAACTTTGGGCTACGAAAGCCATGTTGACTACCTTCAGGTTATCTGGGGCTTCGGGGTCGAGGGGGGTATACTGACGGTATGCATCTAAGAGGCGTTCTAAATACTCTCCAGGGGCTTCGGTTGCGCCTTGCAGCACTTCGGAGACTTTAGTCATATTTATAGACTTCTTCATACCCGCCCTCATTGCCTGCAACAGCAGGGTTTGATACTGGGTAAGGCGCTCTAACCCCGTGGGGGTATTTGGATCCCAATGGGGATTCTCTAAGGGCACTCTTTCTCTCATCCATCCTTGGGGGTTTACGTGGTTTTCAGGAGCCCTTTCCAAGGCAATACGCTCTACCTGTTGATGGATTCATCGCCTTTCTTCTGTGGTGAATAATGTCAATAGTAGCTGTTGGCAATCTTGCCAATTGGGCATATGCGAGGCCATAATACTAGAGCATAGTTCTACTAACTCATGAGGTTTTGTAGTATAGGAGGCATAGTGGGTTTTCCAATTTAATAAGTCTGAGGTTGTAAAAGGCGCATAGGTATAAGCTTGAACTGGAATATAATGCGCCTCTGCCTCTGGGTCCGGGTTATGCACCATCTGGGTTACTTGCCTCAGGGGAAATAAATGTTGAGCCTCGTTTTCCGACTGACGAACAGTAGGCGAGCTCTCTTCGTCACTTTGTCGGAACAAACATCTTTTCTTAAGGGCATTTGCTGATTTTACTAAATCTGCAGCCCAGTTCCTTAAACTTTCCAGTTCTTCCGTTTCCCTACTTAGCGCTGTTTGAGGCGATAAAAGAGAACCTTCAGACCCTACAGAAATAGACGTCTCCACAGGCATCATGGGGGAGTTGGGGGCAGTAGTTGAAAGCGGCGAATTATTGCCTGCTAGGCTTGAAGCCGATGGTGACAGTTCCAAATCGAAACGTGGGGCTATGATACGGTTTCTGCGGGGAGGCCGGGGAGACGACATAGGCTCAGGAACTCCTGTGTTTTGGCGCGGCGGCCTCACGGTGACATGGGCCCGCGGTGGGAGCGGGGCATAGGCGGGTGGCAACGCTGTTAGCTCTGTTAAGTCTTCATTTGGGGTGTCTAACACTGGTTGCATTTTATTGGCTATCTTTTCCTTTCTAAGCACTAAAATTCTGGCCTGGGTTTCTAAGCATTTCTTAAGCCAGGGGGGAGAGGTGCAGACCACAGAATCCCATGAGTCAATGTAGGGAAATTGGTCTGGATGCCCAGGCTCCCCTACCACAATGGCATATACACGACTAATTGAGCTAAGATCTAAAGAGCCTTCAGTGAGCCATCCCACACCAAAAGACGGCCACTCTACTTCACACAAGGTTCGCAACCGTTGTGGAGTCATGGGGGGGTCACCATAATCTCCACTGAAACCCTTCTTAAAATTCTTTAACATACATCCCAAGGGGGTGCAAGGTTTGCTTCCCCCTCCACCCATAACCTCCCTCCTAAATTGAAGACAGACACAATTAGGGAATGGGGATTGGTCAGTGAGTAAGGGGTCTCACTGGCCGACACAAGAGGATTTTATACACCACGCACTTTGCTACTGGCCTGGGCACCCGGATGGTCAACGGTATGCTTCAGAAACCGCAGTAGCCACTCACACAATCATCATTCTCTCCACTACATCCATATGTCCCTGCCACCCACTTTTCCCACTTTTTACCAGAGCGGAAAACGGCTTCCCCAGCTTCCTCAGCTTCCTACTGAGTACTGGCGTGCTGGGTACTGGCGCTCACTCGGGGGTGTGATCAGGCCCCCCTTCTACTCACAAGGAGTAGGTTCTTTTCATATACGTATACTAACACTGACCTTCTTCACAAGGTGGGGCCCTTTTCTTTTCTGCCCAGTGGCCTTTCTCCCTAAAGGTGGAGCCCTCTTTTCCCATATACTTGCCTTTCTCCTGAAGGCTTCCAATGTGGGTTTCAACGCAATTTCAGCTGCGATACAGGCAGGGCTCAAGTTCCTTTCTCCGCTCGCCGGGGTTCTCTTGATGCTCACAGCCGTTCAGGAGATCCCGGCACAAGCGGTCTCCCGTTCACCCGACAAAAAGGTCGGTGGCACCAAGAAGGGAAAATGTGCGCCGAGGTCTCCCTCCTGGTGCGGCAAAAAAGAGCAGGCAAGTGCCACCTGTCTGGCTTAGAGCCTGCCACATCCGAGTCACGGCACCATTTATGTAGCAGAAATCAAAGTCAGAGAGACCACGGAGTGAAGGAAAATGAGAACTTCTTTATTTAACGCGCGGGCTTGAGGCTGGAATCTTTTCCAAAGAGCCAAAAGCCCTGAACTATGGTTACACATTTCTTTTATAGTAATGATGACATACATGCGACCCTTTCTCCCGTCCCCTCTTTCGTGGTTTTGCAGTTAGCACAGTTGTTTACAGTACAGGAAGTGGGCCACAGGATGTTGTATCTTAAGACATGGTTACAGCCTGCAGTAAGCAAAATGTTAAAGGCATGACTAGGTTGTGCAATCCAGCTTGCTGACAAGGGCAGTTTCTACATTGCTGATCTTTTGCTAAACTATACTAACGTTGCAGAAATATAAGACCACTCAGTCTGGCCTTAAATATGGCTACTACACCCCCACTGACTTAAGCATGAAAATCCTTTTTTTAAAAAAAGTGCATTTTAAAGTGCGCATTTCCCCCCATACGCATTTTTTGAATGCGATCGCAAGTCGAACTTTTCCCAAAAGACGCGCTCCTGTTCGCATTCGTTTTCTGATGATTTGCAAACTGAAATGAAATTCTCGTACATCTATGGCAAGGATTGCCTGGAAAGCCTCATGGAGTCAAAGAAGCAAACATCGACGACTTCTGTTTAATTCAATGCAGAATGATGATGCAATAAATATATTTTTGCAGGAGAGGAATCGTAAAGTACTGGAATTTTCTGTCCTTCCAGACGGCCGTTCATGAGATCAATGAGAATCCCTGGGTCTTACCCAACATCACCCTGGGCTACAACATCTATGAGAACTATTTTGAGGCAAGAATGACTTATGACACCTTGGTAGACCTGCTCTCTGCTGGGCAGGCGAATGTGCCAAACTACAAGTGTGGACGTCAGCATAACCTGCTGGCTGTCCTTGAAGGGGCTGACTCTAAAAACTCCATCCAGATTTCAACCATGTTAGGCATCTATAAAATCCCACAGGTAGGGTGAAGAGAGGTGGGGCATAATTAGGAGGGGAATTGAGAATGAAACAGTCAATATCATACTGCCCTTATATGAATCTATGGTGCGACCACACTTGGAATCCTGTGCACAGTCCTGGTGACTGCACGAGGACATTGCAGAGTTGGAAAAAGGGCAGAAAAGGGCAACTGAGATGATCAAGGGGCTGGAGCATCTCCCCCATGAGGGAAGTTTACAACAGCTGGGATTGTTGAGCTTGGAAAAAAGGGCAAGTAAGGGGAGATATGACATAGGGGTACAAAAGTATGCATGGTGTGGAGAATGTGGATAGGGAGACATTTTTCTCTTCACACTGTGCATAGTCGAACTATAGAATTTGATACCACATGATGTAGTGATGGCCACCAATTTGGATGGCTTGAAAAGGGGGTTGAACAAATTCCTGGAGGGAAAGGCTACCAATGGCTACCAGTCCTGATGGCTATGTGCTACCTCCAGTATCAGAGGCAGTAGGCCTATGTACACCAGTTGCTGGGGATCATGGGCGGGAGGGTGCTGCTGCACTTGTGTCCTGCTTGTGGGTTCCTGGTCTACAGCTGGTTGGCCACTGTGTGAACAGAATGCTGGACTAGACGGCCCCTGGGTCTGATCCGGCAGGGCTCGTCTTATGTTCTTACACTGGCGTACCAGCCTAAGCTGGCGAAAAGCATCCAAAATGGGGGACCCCAGAAGCTGGGTTCACTGAGATCAGATCTGATCTCTGTCTAATTGTGTCCCTAAAGATACTCATTTTTAGTGGCCCTTGCAAGGGAATGGTGTTTCCCTTCACTCTTATGGGGAGGAGTAAGAGGGTGCACTTGAGACGCTGTTCTGGCAAAACCCACCTTCCCTTCCTAACATAGGGAACAGGGTCCCCACGGGGTGTGCAATCGGTGAGCAGAATGGACAGAGAAACACTGCTTCCCACCCACGGTAAGGGTCCCTCCCTGCAGCATGTGGGTCTCCCTTCTCCGCATCATGATGGCAAGTATTTTGCTAGAGGTTCATCAGAAGACGCTTCTGATAGCAGATGTCTGTGCTTCATCAGAAAACAAAACAAATCCCCAGTCTCTTCCTTTCCTTGCTAGGTCACTTATGCTTTTGTTTCCCATGTTATGGATGATGAAACCCAGTTCCCTTTTTTCTACCGGATGGTCCCCAGGGAAGAAACCCAGTACCCAGCGATGGTCAAACTGCTCCTGCATTTCAGGTGGATGTGGATTGGTCTTGTTGCCCCAGACACTGACAATGGAGAAAGGTCCGTGAGGAATTTGACTCCTCTGCTTATGAAGAGTGGCATTTGTGTTGCCTTCTCACAAAGCATCCCAGAAACATCGACGCAACTAACTTCGACGCACATTTCTTCCTTTCCCAGTTGGAAACAAGTCAATGTTTTTCTTTACTATGCCGAGACTCGTTCTTTCGCAGATGGGATGTTATTCATACAACATTATGTTGAACCTTTGATGGATCGCCTTGTAGGGAAAGTCTGGGTCACGACAGCTATGTGGGACCTCAGCTTGGAGGTGATGTATAACCAGTTATCTTTCCAAAACATCCATGGATTTTTTTCCTTCTTTCTCCAACCAAAGAAAAAGGCAAAATATGATGATTTTCTAGCAGTATTCCATGCTATGGGGCAGTTTGTGGAGAAAGCATTTCATTGCTTTGATTCAAAGCAGCAGTTGTCTGTGAAAGGCTGGATAAGATGCAGAGAAAGAGAGGAACTGGAGAATGCACCACTGCAGGAGATACATGAGAGAAGCCTCTCTCTGGATAACTACATCATTTACAACACTGTCTGGGCTCTGGCGCATGCCTTAAATGCTGCTTATTCATCTAGATCCAAGCAGACGTTGGTGGTGGCCGGTGGCCGACTGGAATCTCAAAGGGTCCAGCCATGGCAGGTATGGCTTTTCTCCCCTACAGGCTCAGCTGAAGATCACAAATAGTTGTACCATTCCAGACTCATTGTCTTGGAATTAGACTCTGAGAACGTTTCAGATGTAGCAGTGAGGTGAAATTGTGCACATTCCTGAAGGAAATCCACTTCTGCAACTCCATGTCCTGCTCTGTCTTTGGGGCCTTGAAGGACACAGCTCATCTGGTCATAGCCTCTATCACTGGTCCAACTCCTATTTGTCAGCAGTGGCCCTTTCCCTCCACTTCACTCCTTGAGTACGATCTCTCACTGTATGCTGTAGTTTCCTTGGGCAGGGGAGATCCTATTGGAATTCTATGACAGAGAGCTTCTATGTGCTATGACTATTTCTTTAGTTATGTAATGTGTTCTCACAAGGTGAGACTACATGTTATAACATGGTTTGTCAGCATGGGAGGGAAATGCAGAACAAGGATTCTGAACAAGAGAGACTGAAAGAACTGGGCATGTTTAGCCTTGAGAAGAGAAGACTGAGGGGAGATAGTATAGCACTCTTCAAGGACTTGAAAGGTTGTCACAGAGAGGAAGGCCAGCATCTCTTCTCAATCATCCCAGAATGCAGGACACGGAATCATGGGCTCAAGTTACAGGAGGCCAGGTTCTGGCTGAACATCAGGAAAAAATTCCTGACTGTCAGAGCAATACGACAATGAAACCCATGACGTAGGGAGGTAGTGGGCTTTCCCACACTGGAGGCATTCAAGATGAGGCTGGACAGCCATCTGTCAGCGATGCTCTGACTTCGATTCCTGCATTGAGCAGGGGGTTGGACTTGATGGTCATGCAGGCCCCTTCCAACCCTACTATTCTAGGATTCTATGATTCCTTATCCTTTTTTTTCATTTCCTATGTGGTGGGAAAAGAACGTGCAAAGATTGTGTCCTACTGTAGGGGCAAGCTTTGCTTCTTGTCTAAAACTAGCCACCCTCCCTTTAAGAGTTCCTGGCTTGTAGGACGTGGGCAAAATACTCCCTCCATCGCTATCTGCTGGCCTTCTTAAAAAGGCACAGGTGTGGTGGTGGGTATGTGCAGAATAGTGTGTTGTCTTGGCCAGCTGCCCCTTAAAAGGGTGGCTTAAAGCCCACATTGGGAGACTGGGGAGGGACAGGTCTGTCAGAGAGCAGAGCATCACTCCAGAAGCCAAGCCGACCCCAGGAAGGAGTTGAAAGGTGCAGGCGATCCTCCCTGGGAAGTTTTAGCATATCCTTCGCTTGCTCCCTTACCCTATTTGCTTGTTAAATGGTAATGAACAGGTTTAGTTTCTAACTGGACTTGTGGAGTGTATTTCTGAGGTGTTTAACCAAAACCTGAAGGAGGGGATTTCTCCCCATGTGACCTAACCACTTGGGAATGCTACCCAGAGCTTCCTGTAGGCCGTCGCCACCCCCAGCTCCCCCAAGGTCGAGTCCATCACCTCCAGAATATCATCCGTCCATTCTGCCCTTGGTCGGCCCCTCTTCCTTTTGCCTTCCACTTTCCCTAGCATCAGCATCTTCTACAGGGTGTCCTGTCTTCTCATTATGTGGCCAAAGTACTTCAGTTTTGCCTATAAGATCATTCCCTCAAGTGAGCAGTCTGGCTTTATTTCTGGGACGATGGACTGGTTTGATCTTCTTGCAGTCCAAGGCACTCTCAGGATATTCCTCCAGCACCACAGTTCAAAGGCATTTATCTTCCTTCGCTCAGCCTTCCTTATGGTCCAGCTCTCGCAGCCATAGGTTACTACGGGGAACACCATTGCTTTAACTGTGTGGACCTTTGTTGTCAGTGTGATGTCTCTGCTCTTCACTATTTTATCAAGATTTGTCATTGCTGTCCTCCCAAGAAGTAAGCGTCTTCTGATTTCCTGGCTGCAGTCAGTGTCTGCAGTAATCTTTGCACCTAGAAAGACAAAGTCTGTCACTGCCTCCACATTTTCTCCTTCTATTTGCCAGTTATCAATCAAGCTGGTTGCCATAATCTTTGTTTTTTTGAGGTTGAACTGCAACCCAGCTTTTGCACTTTCTTCTTTCACCTTTGTCATAAGGTTCCTCAGCTCCTCCTCGCTTTCAGCCATCAAAGTGGTATCATCTGCATATCTGAGATCGTTAATGTTTCTTCCAGCGATTTTCACTCCAGCCTTGGCTTCATCAAGTCCAGCACATCACATGATGTGTTCTGCGTACAGGTTGAATAGGTAGGGTGAGGTATACAACCCTGCTGTACTCCTTTCCCAATCTTAAACCAGTCCGTTGTTCCATGGTCTGTTCTTACCGTTGCTATTTGGTCATTATACAGATTCCTCAGGAGGCAGACAGGATGACTTGGTATCCCCATACCACCAAGAACTTGCCACAATTTGTTATGATCCACACAGTCCAAGGCTTTAGAATAGTCAATAAAACAGAAATAGATGTTTTTCTGAAACTCCCTGGTTTTCTCCATTCTCCAGTGGATATTGGCAATTTGGTCTCTAGTTCCTCTGCCTTTTCAAAACCCAGCTTGTACATCTGGCAATTCTCGTTCCATGAATTGCTGGAGTCTACCTTGCAAGACCCCTTCATGGATCACTGCCTTGTTGTGGCGAAAGGGCTTGCGTAACTCAGTGAAGCCATAAGCTATGCCGTGCAGGGCCACCCAAGACGGACAGGACATGGCAGAGAGTTCTGACAAAATGTGGTCCACTGGAGAAGGAAATGGCAACCCACTCCAGTATTCTTGCCAAGAAAACCCCATGGAACGTATCACAAGGCTAAAAGAGATGACGCCGGAAGATGAGCCCCTCAGGTCAGAAGGTGTCCAATATACTACTGGGGAAGAGCAGAGGGTATTTCCAAGTAGCGCCAGAAAGAGTGAAGCGGCTGGGCCAAAGCCGAAAGGACACTCAGCTGTGGATGTGTCTGGTGGTGAAAAGAAAATCCGATGCTGTAAAGAACAATATTGTTTAGGAACCTGGAATGTCAGATCAATGAATCAAGGTAAGCTGGAGGTGGTCAAACATGAGATGGCAAGATTGAACATCGACATCTTGGGAATCAGCGAACTACAATGGACAGGCATGGGTGAATTTAATTCAGATGACCATCATATCTACTATTGTGGGCAAGAATCCCTTAGAAGAAATGGAGTAGCACTCATAGTCAACAAAAGGGTGGGAAAAGCAGTACTGGGGTACAATCTTAAAAACGATAGAATGATCTCAGTACGAATCCAAGGCAAACCATTCAACATCACAGTAATTCAAGTCTATGCCCCAACCACTGAGGCCAAAGAAGCTGAGGTTGATCGGTTCTATGAAGACCTACAACACCTTCTAGAACTAACACCCAAAAAAGATCTCCTCTTCATCATAGGGGATTGGAATGCCAAAGTAGGAAGTCAAGAAATCACTGGGATAACAGGCAGGCATGGCCTTGGTGTACAAAATGAAGCAGGACAAAAGCTAATAGAGTTTTGCCAAGAGAACACACTGATCATAGCAAACACTCTTTTCCAACAGCACAAGAGACAACTCTACACATGGACATCACCAGATGGTCAATATCGAAATCAGATTGATTATGTCCTTTGCAGCCAAAGATGGAGAAGCTCTATACAGTCAGTCAAAACAAGACCTGGAGCTGACTGTGGCTCAGATCATGAGCTTCTTGTTGCAAAATTTCGGCTTAAATTGAAGAACGTAGGGAAAACCATTAAACCATTCAGGTATGACCTAAATCATATCCCTGATGAATATACAGTGGAGGTGAGGAATAGATTTCAGGGATTAGACCTGATAGACAGAGTGCCTGAGGAACTATGGACGGAGGTCCATAACATTGTTCAGGAGGCAGCAACGAAATCCATCCCAAAGAAAAAGAAATGCAAGAAAGCAAAGTGGCTGTCTGATGAGGCTTTACAAGTAGCCGAGGAAAGAAGGGAAGCGAAAAGCAAGGGAGAAAGGGGAAGATATATCCAACTGAATGCAGAGTTCCAGAGAATAGCAAGGAGAGACAAGAAGGCCTTCTTAAATGATCAATGCAAAGAAATCGAGGAAAACAATAGAATGGGAAAGACTAGAGATCTCTTCAAGAAAATCGGAGATCTCAAGGGAATGTTTTGTGCAAAGACAGGCATGATAAAGGACAAAGAAGGCAGGGACCTAACAGAAGCAGATGAGATTAAGAAGAGGTGGCAAGAATACACAGAAGAACTATACAGGAAAGATCTGAATGTCCCTGATAGCCATGATAGTGCGGTCACTGAACTTGAGCCGGACATCCTCGAGAGTGAAGTCAAGTGGGCCTTAGGAAGCATTAGTAACAACAAAGCTAGCGGAGATGACAGTATTCCAGCCGAACTATTTAAAATCCTAAAAGATGATGCTGTTAAAGTGCTGCATTCAATATGCCAACAAATTTGGAACACTCAACAATGGCCACAAGACTGGAAAAGGTCAGTTTACATTCCAATTCCAAAGAAGGGCAACGCCAAAGAGTGTTCAAACTACCGCACAATTGCACTCATTTCACATGCCAGCAAGGTGATGCTCAAAATCCTACAAGCTAGGCTTCAGCAGTATGCGAACCAAGAACTACTGGAAGTACAAGCTGGGTTTTGAAGAGGCAGAGGAACTAGAGATCAAATCTCCAACATTCGCTGGATCATGGAGAAAGCAGGAGAATTCCAGAAAAACGTCTATTTCTGCTTCATTGACTACGCTAAAGCCTTTGATTGTATGGATCACAACAAACTGTGGCAAATTCTTAAAGTGATTGGAGTACCAGACCACCTTACCTGTCTCCTGAGAAACCTGTACGAGGGCCAAGAAGCAACAGTAAGAACCGGACATGGAACAACCGATTGGTTCAAAATTGGGAAAGGAGTATGACAAGGCTGCATATTGTCACCATGCTTATTTAACTTATATGCAGAGTACATCATGAGAAATGCCGGGTTGGATGAATCAGAGGTCGGAATTAAGATTGCTGGGAGAATTATCAACAACCTCCGATATGCAGACGATACCACCCTAATGGCAGAAAGCGAAGAGGATCTCAAGAGCCTCTTGTTGAGGGTGAAAGAGGAGAGTGCAAAAGCTGGTTTGAAACTCAACATTAAAAAAACTAAGATCATGTCATCTGGCCCTATCACTTCCTGGCATATAGAAGGGGAAGAAATGGAAGCAGTGACAGATTTTATCTTCTTGGGCTCCAAGATCACCGCAGATGGTGACTGTAGCCATGAAATTAAAAGATGCTTGCTCCTTGGGAGGAAAGCTATGGCCAACCTAGACAGCATAGTAAGAAGCAGAGACATCACCTTGCCGACAAAGGTCCGTCTAATCAAAGCTATGGTTTTCCCAGTAGTGATGTATGGCTGTGAGAGCTGGACTATAAGGAAGGCTGAGCACCGAAGAATTGATGCTTTCGAACTGTGGTGCTGGAGAAGACTCTTACGAGTCCCCTGGACTGCAAGGAGGTCAAATCAGTCAATCCTAAAGGAAATCAACCCTGAGTGCTCACTGGAAGGACAGATACTGAAGCTGAAGCTCAAATATTTTGGCCACCTAATGCGAAGAGAAAACTCTCTGGAAAAGACCCTGATGCTGGGAAAGACTGAGGGCAAAAGCAGAAGGGGCCGGCAGAGGATGAGATGGCTAGATAGCATCACCGATGCAATGAATATGAACTTGAGCACACTCCGGGAGAGAGCGCAGGACAGGAAGGCCTGGCGTGCTATGGTCCATGGGGTCATGAAGAGTCGGACACGACTGAACGACTGAACAACAACAACAACAGCAACAACCTTGCAAGATCTTGAGCATTACTTTACTGGCATGTGAAATAAGTGCCACTGTTCGATAGTTTGAACATTCTTTGGTGCTTCCCTTTTTTGGTATGGGGATATAGGTTGATTTTTTCCAATCCGTTGGCCATTCTTGTGTTTTCCAAATTTGCTGGCTTATGGCATGCATCACCTTGACAGCATCATCTTGCAAGATTTTAAACAGTTCAGCTGGGATACTGTTAGCTCCTGCTGCCTTGTTATTAGCAATGCTTCTTAAGGCCCATTCAACCTCACTCTTCAGGCTGTCTGGCTCTAGCTCACTGACCACACCGTCAAATCTATCCCTGATATTATTATCCTTCCTATACAGATCTTCCGTATATTATAGAATAGAATCATAGAATAGTAGGGTTGGAAGGGGCCTACGAGGCCATTGAGTCCAACCCCCTGCTCAATGCAGGAATCCAAATCAGAGCATCCCTGACAAATGGCTGTCCAGCCTCGTCTTGAAATTCTTGCCACCTTTTCTTGATCTCTTCTGCTTCTGTTAGGTCCTTGCCATCTTTGTTTTTGATCATACCCATTTTTGCCTGGAATTTACCTCTGATGTTTCTAATTTTCTGGAAGAGGTCTCCTGTCCTTCCTATTCTGTTATCTTCTTCCACTTCCGTGCATTGCTTGTTTAAAAATAATTCCTGATCTCTTCTGGCTAACCTCTGGAATTTTGCATTTAATTGGGCATATCTCCCCCTATCACTGTTGACTTTTGCTTTCCTTCTTTCTTGGGCTGCTTCCAGTGTCTCAGCAGACAGCCATCTTGCCTTCTTGGTTTTCTGTTTCTTTGGGATGTTTTTTGTTGCCGCCTCCTGAACAATGTTGCGAACTTCTGTCCATAGTTCTTCTGGCACCCTATCTACTAAATCTAGTCCCTTAAAGCTATTCTTCACCTCCACTGCATATTCATGAGGAATATTCGTGAGCTCATATCTAACTGATCTGTGGGTCTTCCCTATTCTCTTGAGTCTGATTCTAAATTGTGTAATAAGAAGTTCGTGATCTGAACTACAATCAGCTCCAGGTCTTGTTTTTACCGACTGCATAGATGTCTGCCACCTTTGGCTACAAAGGATGTAGTCAATCTGATTTTGGTGTCGACCGTCTGGTGAAGTCCATGTATAAAGTCGTCTCTTAGGTTGTTGGAAGAGAGTGTTTGTTATGCACAGTGAGTTGTCTTGGCAAAATTCTGTCAGCCTATGTCCTGCTTCATTTTGTTCTCCCAGACCATGCTTGCCTGTAATTCCTGGTGTCGTTTGACTACTCACCTTAGCATTCCAGTCTCCTGTAATGAAAATAACATCTTTGTTTGGCGTACTATCCAGTAGGTGCTGCAGATCCTCATAGAACTGATCTACTTCCCCTTCTTCAGCATCTGTGTTTGGGGCGTATATTTGGATCACTGTGATGTTAAATGGCTTACCCTGAATTCGAATTGAGATCATTCTGTCATGTTTTGGATTGTATCCAAGCATTGCTTTAGCCACTTTATTATTAATTATGAAGGCTACTCCATTTCTTCTGTGGTTCTCTTGTCCACAGTAATAGATCTGGTGGCCATCTGATGTGAAGTGGCCCATTCCAGTCCATTTCAGTTCACTGACACCCAAAATATCTATCTTTAATCTTGACATCTCCCCAATAACCACATCCCATTTGCCCTGGCTCATAGATCTTACATTCCAGGTTCCTATGGTGTGTTGATCTTTAGAACATCGGATTCGTCGTTCACCACCAGCACCATTGGCTGCTAGCCGTCCTTTCGGCTTGGAGCTAGCTGCGTCATCACATCTGGGGCTAGTTGAACTTATCCTCTGTTCCTCCCCAGTAGCTTTTTGACCATCTTCTGACCTGGGAGTCCCATCTTCTGATGGTATACCGACATATCTCTGGTTGTACTGATCCATTTAGTTTTCATGGCAAGAATACTGGGGTGAGTTGCCATTTCCTTCCCCAGGGATCGTATTTAGTCTGACCTCTCCACCATGACCTTCCCATCTTGGGTGTCCCTTCATGGTTTAGCTCATGACGTCATTGAGGTGCTCAAGCTCCAGCACCACGACAAGGTAACGATCCCCTTTGCTGAAGCTGGGATTATGTAGCTTGGAAGAAAATGGCAAATAAGGGGAGACATGATAGAGGTGTACCAAATTATGCAAGGTGTGTAGAATGTGGCCAGGGAAACATTTTTCTCCTTCTCTCATAAGCCTAGAACCCAGGGTCCTCCCATGAAGAGGATTGGTGGGAGATTCAGGACAGATAAAGGGAAGTACTTCTTCACATATCACATCATTAAGCTATGGAATTCACTTCCATTAGACGTAGTGATGGCCACCACTTTGGATGGCTTTAAAAGGGGATTGGACAAACTCACGGAGAAGAAGGACATCAATGGCTACTAGTCCTGGCGGCAATATGCTACCTCCAGTATCAGAGGCAGTATGCCTGTGTACACCACTCACTGGGGAACATGGGTAGGAGGGTTGTACTCATGTCCCACAGCTGGGGTCACCGTAGACAGCTGGTTGGCCACTGTGTGAACAGAATGATGGAGCAGATGGATCCTTGATCTGATGCAGCATTACTCTGATGTTCTTATGTAAGCATTAGCAGGTTGAATTTGACTCAGAAATAGACCAGGGGCCAATCTACACGGCCAATTTAATGTGATGGTGAAGTGCATGGGGGTCGTTTGTGACAGATGATGCTGTTGCCAATCTGATGCCATCCTGCAGCGTCCGTCCCAAAATGCGCATTTTCAGAATGTCCTTTTACTGTTTTTCTTAAATGTGGCTTTGGACGGTGCTCTGTCTGCCCGCATTAAGTGCTGGGCATGCCTCTGTGACCTGGCTATGACCTGCAGGTGACATGGTGAAGGGTGGGGCCACCTCTCCCCTCCCCTCTTTCCCCCCATTTGCAGTAGGGCTGCTTTCACGATAAGTAGCCTCCTTTCCCCATTGTGAATTGTGAAGTAGTTCCTGTGCCATTCATAATAAAGTAATAGCAGTGGGGACCCTGGACAGGGGTGGGACACAAGCCGCTCTCACTGGTTGAGCAGCACCTGCTGGGTTGATAAGGTTCATTCTACTCCTTCCACCCAACCGGGAAATATGTTTTCAAGCACTGTGTGAGCATGAAAAGTGGGGTTTTAGGTACAGTATACTACACTTTTCTTGCTTCATGTGTCCCTGATGGGTATTCAGGGTATTATCCGTGAAAATGCAGATAACACCCTGAAGCGTTCCGTTGTCATGTAGACGGCCCCCAGGAGTCAGTGGAGTTCCTTAAGAACTGGTGAGGGGCCTCATCTCTGGTTTCCTGCATTCTAAATGCTGCTGCTTTCTTTTTCTAGCTCCACCCTTTCCTGAGAGATCCCAGGTTTTACAACGCTTCCATGGATGGAGTATATTTGGACGAGAAGGGGGAACTGGCAGCCGACTTTGACATCGTGAACTGGGTGGTGCTTCCCAATAACTCTGTTGCTGGAGTGAAATTCGGGAGCGTAGGCAAACAGGGATGTCCGGACCAAGCGTTCTCCATCGACCAGGATGCCATCGTGTGGCCCAGATGGCTCAACCAGGTGGGGGAGTCCATTTCTTCCATTAGGGAACACTCACTGCAGCACTGGCCACGCGGCACAGAAGTAACGCTGTAAGCTTAGAGCTTTGTAAGTTTCAAAATAACTCGACGACGTTCTCCCAGTGCAGTCTTGAAGGGTTAGACGGCTGCTATCTTCAAAACATTGTTTTTCCAGGACAGCTCACAAAATTGGAAAATTGAAAGGCCTGGGAAAATGGAAAAGATCTTTGCTTGGTAGGTGTTGCATATGATGCTTTAATTTCTGAAGATGGCCAGGGCTTTTCTGCATGCCACAGAATAAATCCCCCTTCTCTCATAATACTAGATCTCAAAGGGATCATCCCATGAAGCTGATTGGTGGGAGATTCAGGACAGATAAAAGTAAGGACTTCTTCACACAGCACAGAGTTAGACTATGGAATTACGTCACTTATTCCACAAGATGTAGAATCCTAGAATCATGGAATAGTCGGGTTGGAAGGGGCCTATAAGACCATCGAGTCCAACCCCTTGCTCACTGCAGGAATCTAAGTCAAGTAGTGATGGCCAGCACTTTGGCTCGTACTCTGGCATCTATTTCACTCTAAGGAAGGAAGGAAGGAAGGAAGGCCAGAGAGAAAGAGAAAGAGAAAGAAACAAAGGCCAGATGAAACAAAGGCCAGAGAGAATGAGTGTCACAGTTCTTTTGTCCTCTCCCTTTGCAATCAACACACTCCAGGAAACAGGGCTTCAAGCTACACTACTGTAGTAGGAAATGACCAGCTTCTTTACAACTGCAGAACCTAGGAAACTCTCAGACTGCATAGAACCAGCTAATCCACACATCTACGAATATCAATAGAGGGGACGAAGTGCAAGTTAAGAGAAGCTGCCAGCAGCCTGGGCATGAACTTCACGGCCAGACTTGCTTTGCAGGGATGCCCCTCCCTTAGGGTGGCTCCCTCCTACATTGGCTTCCACTAGTGGGCAGCCTGGTGGAGAGTCTGAGCCGCGCCCCTAACTTTCCCCACTTCACTCTGCGACAGACCCTGGCATCCCTCAAGTCACACCCCTCGCCCTCCTCCTCCTCTCCCTCCGAAACTTGAGTTCTCATGGTGGGGGAATGGGGGAGCCGTTCAGGCTGGGCCATCTGTGTGTCAAGGTCCTGAGAGGAAAGTCTCGCTGTATCTGGGCTCCCTGGGGAGGTTGCCTCCCTCTGTTCTTGCTGTTCCCATTCTGATTCCAGATCTGAGCTGCCAGACATCTCCACATGCTCAGATTCAGTCTTGACAGTGAGCATCTCTACACCAGCCTAAAATCCCACATTTAAAATGGGGCTTTCTGCTTCCATTTTAAATGCAAGATCACAATGGACTCCCTTTACACATGCTTCCTTTCCCTGCCCCCTTTCCCTCTCCTTCTCCCCCTGATCTGAGTCTTCCATATGTTTCCTTGATCTCGCTTGATAGCTCATTATTTCTGATCGATTTAAAAATGGAACAAAGGTCGTTTTGTGCGGGAGACGCCCTGGAGGTTGACGACGTCATCTAAACGGCCTGCAAACGTCCGTGAGTGAGCAATCTCAACAGCAGGATAAAAGCGCCGTGTGAAGAAGCCCAGTGAGAGAGAAAAGCCAGGGAGAAAGAGAGAGAGAGAAGAAAGAAAGTTTATTATACTATAGTGAGCACAAAGCACAGACTAGCTAACGATAGCAAGACTCTAATAACTGTCCAATAAATAAACAGTAGTTAACTTTAAGTCCGAATAGGTAACTGTAGGAGACATCTAGGTCCTGCCGGCCAGCAGGAGAGCTGTTCTCTGCTTAGCTGCTTGCTCGGAACTGAAGCCCAACTCCAATAGCCATGTGATAAGCCCCTGACAACCGTAGGAGGGGGAAATCATTTAAAGGGGCAGTGCACACTCAAATACACATCAGAAAGAAAGAAAAATGCAAGAGAGAAAGAGTGGGAAAACACCCGTGGGGTGGGGGTGAGGGGAGGGAGAGAAGCCAGAGTGGTAGCACACACAGAGGAAACATTCACGCACACACACTCGCATGCACGTGCACACACAGATAAGAGGGGTGCTCTTAACATTTTTGTGATTGCCCCCACACCCCCCACAGCAGTCAATTTGTAGTGGTGCTCAGGGAACCTTTCAAAATGCCAAATGTGCTGATGGGCCCCAAAAGATTGGGGAGCCCCGATCTAGCCCAGCGAGGTCCATTTCAAACTGGCAGCTAAGAGAAAGCGGAAATCCCCAACTCTACAAGAGTTGAGAGAGAAACCACAGCAATGCAAAGGCCAGCAAGAAACTTACAGGGATTCTTTTCAGATGGCATTGTTTCGCTGTGGATTATCACCAGAGGGCGGCCATCTCTGGAGAATGCTGGGATTTGTAAGGCTTTTGCTGTCTAAACATGCATAGGATTCCCATAAGATTAAAACACATCAAGACAGCTAGATAAGATAAATTCTGAATTGTTTCTTACGCAACTATCTATGCAAATCCAAACACGTAGCCTATCATGAGAAAATACAGGGATGCAAACGGCGTCGCGGATGCCATTTGCATCCTGATCACTTACTGAACGGAGCTGCCAGGAGGGAGGATTCGGTCTGCGTGGGTCCGGGAGGCGGAGGTGAGTACATCCATTCCGCCACGGACTATGGACTCATTTGAGTCCATGGTGGATTCTGTGGACATCCCTATTGTAAACCATCCCAAGGACATTTGCCAGTTGGGCAGTATACAAATCTAATGAATAAATAAATACAGCCTAAGTACATCAATTCTTCTAGACATAGATATGTAGAAGAAATAATTTGTGGATAATGCATCTAATTAGGCAGAAGCTCTTGTTACCTTAACAGGCTCCTATTTTGTGTGTGTATCTGGGTCCATAGAGATGTGGTTTTTCTGATGCTCAGAAGGACTCAGTTATGTTACGCTCAACACAGTTGCTTTATAAACAGATGCTCATAGATTAACAACATGTAATAACATGTAATAACATGTATTAACATGTATTAACACCAAGCAAATGCATTTAAGACAGTTATAGAAAGAAATTGATGCCATGGTATTTGTTGAGAAAGGATACAACAGGAAAGGAAAACAAGACAAAGCACGGTGGATACATTACCAAGATAGCTTTCGGCCAGCAGAGATTCCTCCCTGCTGGGAGCAGCCTCATCCAGTATCTTCCCTTAACTTTAAATGTGATGTGATTGCTTACTGTAGTCTGATTGGCTACTGCAGTCTTTGAATCCCACCTCCTCATATTTATTCATATTTACTGATGTTTTATTTTTCCTTGTACAGTTCTATAGAAATTTCCCAACTTGTCCTCTGTGGGTTTGACCTGTTCTGGACATAAACTGTATTGAGCAAGAATGTTTTTCATAAAGTTCCCTTTTCCCCATGTCAAGCTTCCTGCCAGTAATTGGCCAATAGCAAACTTTGGTTCAGACAGCCATTTTAGCTATGTCTCTTGGTTATGCCTGAAACGGCCATTGTCTTAAAATTGCCCACAAATATATCAAACGTTTTGATGTTTATACCTCATACAACATATTTGCTCTTTCGAGAGCAATCCTCTGGTCCCTAGACAGTGTCTGAGGGGTCATAGGATACTGGAGATTTTCCAGTCCAAAGCTGTAAGGAGAGTGACAGCCTCAGAAGAGAAATCCCCTCTTGGATTTCCATCCCACCCCCCAGCTATCACAGAAGCTCCATGGTGGATCCTCAACTAAGGTTGGTGTTGTGTCCTCAGAAGTGGATGGGAAAGGATGAAAGGGTGTGTGCCAGGCCCAGCTGGTAGGAAGGGGAGAGAAGAGCCTCTGCATGACCCCCTTGACCAGGAGCTTCCGCCTAGTGCCCACCTGAGTCTTCTCTGCCTCAGGGAACACAGCAGCTGCTTTGGCTAACACCTGAAACGGAAATGAAGACCCCAGGCAGGAAATGTGAGTAGGATTAGGAAAGGAAAGGAATGGTGAAGGTCAAGGTCAAGAGCAATATTTTTTGGGATCTCTTCTAAACTAAATCCCAAAATCTCACTAGAAGACATGTAGTCAACCTAGAATCCTAGAATCCTAGAATAGTAGGGTTGGAAGGGGCCCATCACATCCAATCTGGTTTCCTGTAACTTTAGCCTATTATTCCGTGCCCTGCATTCTGGGATGATTGAGAGCAGAACCTCACCTGTCTCTCTGTGACAACCTTTCAAGTAATTGAAGAGTGTGATCATATCTCCCCTCAGTCCTCTCTTCCCAAGGCTAAACATGCCCAGTTCTTTTAGTCTCTCCTCATACGGCTTAGTTTCCAGTCAATCAGACAAATGTTTCATAGAAAATCCGATGCTGTAAAGAACAATATTGTTTAGGAACCTGGAATGTAAGATCAATGAATCAAGGTAAGCTGGAGGTGGTCAAACATGAGGTGGCAAGACTGAACATCGACATCTTGGGAATCAGCAAACTAAAATGGACAAGCATGGGCGAATTTAGTTCAGGTGACCATTATATCTACTACTGTGGGCAAGAATGCCTTAGAAGAAATGGAGTAGCACTCATAGTCAATAAAAGGGTGGGAAAAGCAGTACTGGGGTACAATCTCAAAAATGATAGAATGATCTCAGTGCGAATCCAAGGCAAACCATTCAACATCACAGTAATTCAAGTCTATGCCCCAACCACTGAGGCCGAAGAAGCTGAGGTTGATCGGTTCTATGAAGACCTACAACACCTTCTGGAACTAACACCAAAAAAAGATCTCCTTTTCATCATAGGGGATTGGAATGCCAAAGTAGGAAGTCAAGAAATCACCGGGATAACAGGCAAGCATGGCCTTGGTGTACAAAATGAAGCCGGACAAAGGCTAATAGAGTTTTGCCAAGAGAACATGCTGATCATAGCAAACACTCTTTTCCAACAGCCCAAGAGGCGACTCTACACATGGACATCACCAGATGGTCAATATCGAAATCAGATTGACTATGTCCTTTGCAGCCAAAGATGGAGAAGCTCTATACAGTCAGTCAAAACAAGACCTGGAGCTGACTGTGGCTCAGATCATGAGCTTCTTGTTGCAAAATTTTGGCTTAAATTGAAGAACATAGGGAAAACCACTAAACCATTCAGGTATGCCCTCAGTCATATCCCTTATAAATAAACAGTGGAGGTGATGAATAGATTTCAGGGATTAGACCTGATAGACAGAGTGCCTGAGGAACTATGGACGGAGGTCCATAACATTGTTCAGGAGGCAGCAACTGAATCCACCCCAAAGAAAAAGAAATGCAAGAAAGCCAAGTGGCTGTCTGATGAGGCTTTACGAGTAGCTGAGGAAAGAAGGGAAGCGAAAAGCAAGGGAGAAAGGGGAAGATATACCCAACTGAATGCAGAGTTCCAGAGAACAGCAAGGAGAGACAAGAAGGCCTTCTTAAATGAACAATGCAAAGAAATCGAGGAAAACAATAGAATGGGGAAGACTAGAGATCTTTTCAAGAAAATCGGAGATCTCAAGGGAACGATTTGTGCAAAGACGGGCATGATAAAGGGCTAAGATGGCAGGGACTTAACAGAAGCAGATGAGATTCAGAAGAGGTGGAAAGAATACACAGAAGAACTATACAGGAAAGATCTGAATGTCCCTGATAGCCATGATAGTGCAGTCACTGAACTTGAGCCGGACATCCTAGAGACCCCCTCTCATCCTAGAGCCGGACCCCCTCTCCGGGAGACCAAGGTTGCTGAGTGCATGTACTGGTGGTTGGGCCCGAAGGGCAGTCTGGGGATTCTGCTCATGTACCGCCCACCCCGCTGCACGACTGACTCCCTGGCCGAGGTGCTTGAGGTGGTCTCTGATGTGCGTGTACAGTCCCCTAACTTATTGGTGTTGGGGGACTTCAACGTACATTCAGAGGCCATCCTCACAGGAGCACCTCGGGACTTCATGGAGACCATGGCCTCCTGGGAGCTGCACCATATTCTAACTGGGCCCACCCATGTAGCCGGTCATGCACTAGACCTTGTGTTTGTTTCTGGAGAAGCGGGGAGTGATCTGGAAGTCGGGGGTATATCCACCACCCCCTTGTCATGGTCAGATCACTATCTGGTGACGTTGGACTTCTCGGTTCCACAACCCCTCCGCAGGGGTGGAGGACCCATTAAAATGGTCCGCCCCAGGCGTCTTATGGATCCAAATGGATTCCTGAACGTGCTTGGGGATTCTCTGGGGCACGCCAACGGCCACTCGGTCGAGACCCTGGTGGGTGGCTGGAATGCCGCAATCACTGAGGCATTAGATCAGGTGGCCCCGAAACGCCCTCTCCCCCTGAACAGGGCTCGGACTGCACCATGGTTAAATCCTCAGTTATGAGCTCTGAAACAGGAGGTGAGACGGCTAGAGCGCCGGTGGCGGAAGTCTCGCACCAAAGACGATCAGACACGGGCTAGAGCTGTATCTTCAGCCTATCACGTGGCGGAGAAGGCAGCAAAAAAGGAATATTATGCTGCCTCTATCGCGTCTGCAGAGTGCTGTCCCAGGAGGCTGTTCCAAGTGGTCCGGAGCCTGGTCGTTCCTGTGGCTCTGGAACCACTGGAGCATTCTAAGGCCTCCTGTGAGGCCTTGGCAAGGCACTTTGCAGATAAAATTGATCAGATTAGGTGTGTTACTCTGCACGCTGTGGATACAGTTAGTGAGCAAGAGGCGGCCTGTGGCAAACCAGTTTTGTGGGATCAGTTCCAGCTTCTTCCTCCTGATGAAGTGGACAAGGTGCTTTCATTTGTAAGGCCGACCACCTGCATACTTGATCCTTGCCCATCTTGGCTCATTATGGGCTGCAGAGAGAGACTGGGTGAGGGGATCAGGGTGGTGGTGAATGCCTCCCTTGAGGAGGGAGTGATGCCATCAGCCCTCAAGGAGGCAGTGATAAGACCACTCTTAAAGAAGCCCTCCTTGGATCCTCACGTTCTGAACAACTTTCGCCCAGTCTCAAATCTGCCATTTTTGGGCAAGGTGATTGAGCAAGTGGTGGCGATGCAGTTGAAAGAGCACACTTGGAAGAAACTGATTATCTAGACCCATTTCAGTCGGGCTTCAGGCTTGGGCATGGGACAGAAACGGCCTTGGTAGATGATATGAGGAGGGCTCTGGATAGGGGTGAATGCTCCTTCCTTGTTCTTCTCGACCTCTCGGCGGCTTTTGATACCGTTGACCACGGTATCGTCCTGGACCGCCTGGAGGGGTTGGCCATTGGAGACACCGTATTGCGGTGGTTCCGGTCCTTTCTCTCTGGCAGGTACCAGAGGGTAGCACTGGGAGAGGAGGTTTCGGACCTGTAGCCACTCACTTGTGGGGTGCCACAGGGTTCCATCCTCTCCCTGATGCTATTTAATATCTATGTGAAGCCGCTGGGGGCTATCATCAGGAGGTTTGGGCTGCGGTCTCATCAATATGTGGATGACACACAGCTCTACCTCTCGTTCAGATCTTCACCAAGGTTGGCCGTAGAATCCCTGTCCAAATGTCTGGAGACGGTGAGTGGCTGGATGGGGAGGAATAAGCTGAAGCTGAACCCTGACAAGACTGAGGTACTTTCAAGGTGTTGGTTTTGACCTTTAAAACCCTATATGGTTCCGGCCCAGCCTATCTTAAGGAGCGTCTCCAGCAGCACCAGACAGGCCACTTAACAACATCAGCCTTGGATGGCCTTCTCTCTGTTCCATCAGCCAGGACATCTAGACTGGTGGGGACGAGGGAGAGGGCCTTTTCTGTGGTGGCCCCCACTCTGTGGAACACCCTCCCTAGGGAACTCTGCCATGCCCCCTCTTTAATGAGCTTCCGCCATGCATTAAAAACGTGGTTGTTCAGGCAGGCATTTGGGGTGGGTTAGGGTATTTTAGAAAATGCTTTTATTGTACAATTTTATTGTTGTAAACTGTTTTATTGTACATTGTACATCGCCCAGAGTGGCTGGGTCATCAGCCAGATGGGCGATTAATAAATTTAATAATAAATAATAATAATAAATAAATAAAATTCCGGCTGAACATCAAGACAACAGTTCCTAAGTGTTGATTAAGTTTTAATAATACCTACGGTATTATTAATCCACCAAATCCACAAGTCAGCTAGGTGAACTAGATGGGTTCAGAGTCCTAACTCCTTTCTCAAATATATAACCTAAATATCTTAATTAAACCTAAAGATACAAGTTTTTCTAGACTTCTGTATATCAAGCTTTCTGATGTGTATACTAAAGCAAATACAACAACTTTATTCTTCAAGCACCACAACTGTATACCTTCCACAATCTTGAATGATACGGTCTCACACTTCTTCATTACACAAACAACTCATTGAGCCAGATGATGCATTTTCAACTCAGCATTCTCTGTTTTGAAACCATCCAGGTCCTGGAGTCCCTTTGTAGTTAAACCAGGCCTGGGGCTACAGCTCCCATCAGGGTCTAGATGATTCCCTTCCACAGATAAATGACCAATAATGCCTTTTTCCTGATGCTCCTTCTCTTGATGGCTAGACCCTGCCCCCTTCAAGGTGTGTCGATAGCTGTGGCCTTGGATACGCCAAGGTGGTTACAGAAGGAGAGTCGATTTGCTGCTATGGCTGTGCTCCCTGCGCAGAAGGGACCATCTCCACTCAGGAAGGTAGGTGACGCCAGAGGAAAAATGATAGGGGGCGCAGTCATATCAGGGTGGCTATAAGCCTCCAAACTGGAGGTGGGAGGAGCAGCAGAGGCAATTTTTGCCTCCGCCCTCCTCCTTCTCTGCATTTCAGCTAGACAGGCTTTTTCGCCAATCTAGCTGGGGCTCTGCAGAGCAGGAAGGAAGGAGGCTGGGGAGGGTTGGGGATACAGCATAAACAGGCCTCCCCAGTCCCCTCCCCTGCTCTCCCCACCCACTGGCCTGCCCCTTTTCCCTCCTCTCCAAGGTCACCTGTGTGGTTCTCTCTGCACTGGCTATGAGGGGGAGGGGATGTGGAGCTCACATTCCTGGCTCCAAGAATCTGAACCATCCTATGGCCTCCCAGAGTCTGTCTAGGGGCCATAATATTGCTCCATAAAATCACATTGTGGCAGTTTGAGGCCTACAGAGCAAAGAAAAAGGGTCAGGCATAGAGGTTGTTACTGGGAGGGGTATCCCTGAGAGGAGTAGTTTCATTTCTCTGGTTAAGTTTCAGTTTCATTCCTCGAGTTAAGTTTCATTTCTTCAGGTTTGAAGCACTACTTTTGGTATGGGGGAGGAGAGAGCCAGTAAGAGCAGCATCAGGGAGACCAGAGCCTGAAGAGAGAGCAGGAAGAAGCAGCCTGAAGAAGTCTAAGTACAGCTAGGGTAGAGGAACTTGCCTTTCGCAACTTGAATTTGCTTTTAAGGGCTTTTGTATCACTCAGCTCTATTGCGTCAATACCTTTAGTTGTGATTTGCTTGCTTTAATTTACCAGTAAACTGTTGTGGCTAAACCCTGTGTCTAGAGTGTCAATCACCACATGCCTATAGCCTAAAGAGGAAGATAAAAGAAGGAAGGTGGGACTCTGAAGGAGGCAAGATATCCTTAAGGAGTTGTTCAGGGAGACCAGGTCATAAGTGGAACCCTGACGCTCATATATCTTAACTTGGATTTCTCTTGTTTTCTATATTTGTAATATCCATAATTGATTTCACAAAGTGAGTTGCAAGAAATTTTCCTTGGAGGATGGACTGTGTGTGTGTAGAGGGGAGGTGCTCTGGATGGGGGCAGAGTTTAGCATCATCAGCCCTCGTGCATTTTATTTATTCATTGATTACTCTTATCTCCTGTCCTTCTGAGGGTGAATTACAGGAAGAAATAAGAAACACAACAGAGTCAGCAAGTTCATAATGATACGATAAAAGAGCAGCATAGTTGCCATGTAAAATCACGAGAGGTGAGAAAAACTGGCAGTTAAAGAAGGGCTGGGAAAATAAAATTAAAAACAAAGAAACAGAACCTGTTTCTTCACCTGGTGCTGACAAGATATCCACCCAGCTGCCAGGTGACTGTCTAAATAATATCCTATCTTTTGTTCAGAACCACATGTGTGGTTCCTAGTTTCAACTGCCCGCTCCCCACAGTCTCAGATGGCATAAACTAAGCTAGGTGGGCTTAAATAGCAGAGGGTGAAGCAATTTACAGCTCTTTCTTTTCTCTCTAGTATCGGGTGTATTCTCAATTTTACTTGTACAAAACTGAGATGGCTTACTTCTCAGTAGAGAATCACAGGAGTGGCATTAATACTTTCGAGGCTGCAGTCTTACATGTGGTTATGTGGGAGTAAGCTCCATTCAACACAGCAGATCTTACTTCTCAGTAAACATGCATGGGGGTTTGGGTTTTTTTTTTTGTAAACCATCTTTTTACCCTAAAAGGACTGACTTAAATAAAGTAATGAAATTGCTCTGTCAATTTCGTAAGTATGCCACAGAGTTCAATTTTATATCCTAAGTTATGAATATGTATATCATATTGTTAAATCCGTAAAATAGGATTAGTTTGTATAAGGAAGTATTATCTATGTAAACATATTGAAATTGGTTATGCTGAAGTCACTCTCCTTTTCAGATGCAGATCACTGTGACAAGTGTCCAGAAGATAAGCATTCAAACAAGGACCAAGATCAATGTATCCCCAAGGATATAACCTTCCTGTCCTATGAAGAACCTTTGGGGATCATCTTGGTTTCCTTGGCCCTACTCTTCACTGTAACCACGGGTTTAGTGTTAGGAATCTTCATTAAATACTTAGACACTCCGATAGTCAAAGCCAACAACCGGGACCTCTCCTATATTCTCCTTGTCTTCCTCCTGCTTTCCTTCTCATCCTCCTTCCTGTTCATTGGCCAGCCAAAGAAAGTGACCTGCCTTCTCCAACAAACGGCCTTCAGCATCATCTTCTCCATTGCTGTGTCTGCTGTGTTGGCCAAAACGATCACTGTGGTGCTGGCCTTCCTGGCCACAAAGCCAGGGAACAGGGTGAGGAGATGGCTGGGGAAGAGTCTGGCCAACACCATTGTCCTTTCTTGTTCCAGCATACAAGTTTCCATCTGCACCATCTGGCTGGAGATCTCTCCCCCATCCCCATACTCTGACACGTACTCCCAGTCCAGACAGATCATCCTACAATGCAATGAAGGGTCTGTTGCCATGTTTTACAGTGCCCTTGGCTACATGGGCTTCCTGGCTGCCATCTGTTTCACGGTGGCTTTCCTAGCCAGGAAGCTGCCTGGGGCCTTCAATGAAGCCAAGCTGATCACCTTCAGCATGCTGGTCTTTTGCAGTGTTTGGGTGTCCTTTGTGCCCACTTACCTGAGCACCAAGGGGAAATACATGGTAGCCGTGCAGGTCTTCTCTATCTTGGCCTCCAGTGCTGGTTTGCTGGGCTGCATCTTTATTCCCAAGTGCTACATTATTGTACTGAGGCCTGATCTGAATACCAAGGAGCATCTCATGACAAAAACTAATGGTGGCATCTGATTCTTAGTATATTCTTTTCTGTCTTTGGAATCTGACTCCAGTATGGCAGTAATGAATGCAAGAGAACTGATTCAGGGGTAAACCATGGGCTGTTATTATAACTGGTGTCCCTATAATAACTGTTATTATAACTGGTCATGACTGATGAATGCATGATACCCCTGGAATGGCCACAGGCCCTTTAAATTCAATGTTTTGCATGGAACACTTGATCACAGCCTGATTCCAACTAAATTCCTCCTAAGATGCTGAATTGATCTTACTTAACTTGAAGCTAATATGTATCATTACCTAGTGACACACAGGACAGTTTTGCACAAGCTTACTTTTGAGCAAGAGAGATGCAATTGATGCACATTTGTAGTTTGATTAATTTATTTCAGGTGTTTTTATCCCACTCTCAGACAAAAAAGGCTCCCAGAGCAGCTTACAATCAATCAACAAAAAAGGTCCCTGCCCACAGGTTCTTTTCTAAACATCTTTCCAGGAAGGGGGATGGGTGGCGATAAAATTTGCCAGAGGAACTGTCCCACTGCTTGAAGGGCAGCTTTCTGAATGCTGCTGATGTGGTTTCCGGGCCAAAGATGTGCAAGCTTCTCTTACCTGAGAGGAAGATGTCCACCTGTTCTGCTCCGCTGGGCAGGAATCGTAAAGCTGCCCCAGGAATCTTGAATGTGCCTGCCCCACCTCCCTGGCCTGAGATGGAAAAGGAAGATGCTGATCAGCATGCCGACCAGAACACACTCCAAACCTCCCGATGATGCGAGCAGCGTTTTCATAGAGATGTGAAACATCCTGTGGTGCGGTAGAACCCTGCTGGACATCCTGAGGCCAGAGGCCAAGGTGTCAGGAAGGAGCTCTCTCCCATTCAGACACTAACTACCCTTCAGGAAGGAAAGGGCAGAAGGCACATACAAGAGGAAGGTATCAGCAGGCTTGAGGGAATCCCAAGATTTGCAGAAGTACCAAATATCGGGGGATCCTTAATGGGAGGATGCCCTAAAAACAGCCCAATGAAATCTGAGTATACTCAGGGACTGCAGAATGCAGAATATTTCATGGGGGGAGGAAATGAAAGGAGAGGTCATGGGAACGGAGTGTCTCAAAGAAAGGGGAGGAGCCTATGATTGTATCCCTCCATCATGCTGATCTGTGATGGATGAGTGCAAAGTTCTTTCTTTTGTCCGCTGTATGTTTGGGCAAACTGCACAGCCTTGTTTTTTTTTTTTTTTAATTACTGGATGTTTTCCTGGGATACTGTGTTTGCCTCACTGAGTGATGTAAGTGCTAGATCTCTATGTGCTATGATCATGCCAAGGGAATACTTCTCTTGATCAAACCTATATCAGTTGGGGCGCTGAGTTACAGCATTACAATGCTGGCAGTTTTAGGGCTTCTCCACAGGGGACTTTTGTCCTGCGATTAAGATTGGTCACTCACGGATGTTTGCGGGACCTTTACATGACGTCGTCAACCTCCAGCACCTCTCCTGTGGTTTCTGACCATTTCCGTGGGTTAATTTGAGACGGAAATAATGAGCTAATAAAAAGAACTGGTTTGAATTGTTCTGAATTTGTCTGTGTAAAGAGGAAGTGGTGCTATAACAACAGCACCATGTAGTGCTGTATAATGAAACATATAGAACTCACGGTTAAAGGGGAGAAAGGCGGGGGGAAGGGAAGGGGGGAAGGGAAGTGCTTGGAAAGGGCCAATCTTAATCCCACAAAGAATCCAGAAACAGAAGCCCCAGTAAAATCATGGGATAAAAAGCCTCTGTGTGGAGAAGCCCTTATTTACTTCCCGCTTCTCAATGCAAAGTTTGCCTTTTCTCACAGAAGCTGCATAGAATCCTAGAATTGTAGGGGATTTTGTAGGCTATCTAGTCATTCCTAGGACTAAATGGTCTATGCCACAGGTGAGCAACTTGTCACCTTTCAAATGTTTTGGCCTACAATTCCCATGATCACTCACCATTGGCTGTGCTGGCTTGGGCTGATGGGAGATTTTAGCCAAAATATCTGGAGGGCCAGAATTTGCCCACCCCCAGTCTACACTAACGATTTTTAAAAAACCCCTCTTATACTGAAATCCTATGAACTCAGAAGCAAGCACATTGAGTTCAGTGGGATTTACCCTTAGGTGTGTATAGGCTTGCAACCTTAGTGTATAGTAACATTCGTGAAGTCAGTTATCAAATTGTTGGGAAAAAAATCAAACATGATTTCTGGACTCAAAAGGCTAAATTCATTAGTTTTTGGCACCTTTTAACTTGCTGTACCTGTGGCAATGTTTGTGCTGTTTCAATGCTGGCAGGAGCCTTGGGCAAGGTTTTGCCCAACCACATTTTAAGAAGGATGCAGACAAACTGCAGAGGGTTCAGAGAAGGGCAACAAAGATGATCAGGGGACTGGAAACAAAGCCCTATGAGGAGAGACTGAAAGAATTGGGCATGTTTAGCCTTGAGAAGAGAAGACTAAGGGGAGATATGACAGCGCTCTTCAAATACTTGAAAGGTTGTCACAGAGAGGAAGGCCAGGATCTCTTCGTGATCATCCCAGAATGCAGGACATGGAATCATGGGCTCAAGTGACAGGAAGCCAGATTCTTGCTGAACATCAGGAAAAACGTCCTAACTGTTAAAGCAATACGACAATGGAACCCATGACCTAGGGAGGTTGTGGGCTCTCCCACACTGGAGGCATTCAAGACGAGGCTGGACAGCCATCTGTTAGGGATGCTCTGACTTGGATTCCTGCTTTGAGCATGGGGTTGGACTCGATGGCCTTGTAAGCCCCTTCCAACCCTACTATTCTAGGACTCTAAGGTGCAGATAGTCCCAGGAGTAGCAAAGAGAGAGCAACCACTTCAGCTCAGGGTCATGCACAGGAATTCCAAGGAGGTTTTGCAGGAACAGGCAGAGGTGCAGTCAAGGCAGTCCAGAGGTCAGTCAAGCATCTGTTTTATCAAGCATCAAGGGCGGTGAGATTAAGATCATTAAGATCTATAATCCTATATATATGCACACATATGCACACACAGGCACAGGATTATCTTGGGTTCTAATTCTATTTTGGGACCTGTATTGCAGTATCTTGACTATTTTCTACGTCCTTTGGTCATCAGGATTCCTTCATATTTGAAAGACACCAGGGACTTCATTAATAAGGTGGAGGGCATGGAAATTCGTCCAGAGGCTGTCTTCGTAACTATGGATGGTAATTCCTTATATACTAATATTCCACACGAGGAGGCACGTATGATAGTTGAATCTTTTCTTGATACTAGGGAGGATCTTTCTCCCTCCACATATTTCCTCATGTAATTAGTGGACATCATTCTTGAGAAAAATTATTTCAGATTCTCTCCACAATTTTATTTTCAAGTTAGAGGAGTAGCAATGGGGAGTCCTTTTGCCCCTAGTGTGGCTAATTAACTCATGGCATCCCTAGAGGACACCGCAATATGTAACGTTAACTTCAATCTGTTTTATAAGTATTTTCTTTTTTATAAATGTTATATTGATGATAGCCTTCTAGTATTTTTGAAACAAGACATTTTACATCAATTTTTGACCTGGATCAATACTATACATCCCACTATAACATTTTCTTCTCTTTTTGATGCACTGAGTGTTTCATTTTTAGATACAGAGGTTTACTGCAGACAAAATCATCTCTACATTAGGGGATTCAGAAAACGGACTGACAGGAATTCTCTTTTGCATTTTGAATCTTTCCACCCTGTGCATCTGCATAGGAATTTATTATATGGACAATATTTACGTCTCAAGAGGAACTCCTCACAATATCATCAGTATGTGGATCAAAAAATACTATTTAGGCAAGAATTGGTGGATAGGGGCTATCCAAGGAATATAATAGGGGATGCTGAAACACGAGCAGATGTAGTCTCTAGACCTATGTTATTAAATTGACCTGATAGGAGATCTAATAATAAGATTACAAACTCGGTGGAGTATTCCAATTTGTCCTTCTCTATCAAAAAAGCAATATATAAATACTGGCATATAGTAAGCCATATACTTGGATGTGGCAATGTTCCATGTATAGGATTTAGATGGACAAAAAGCCTTAAAGACTTTCTAGTGCACTCAGATATTGATCCGTCTGTACAACAGGTAACATCACCTGTTACAATTTACAAATGTGGGGGCTGCTCTGTATGTGATCTTTGCTTACCAGTCAAAGCCTTCGAACATCCCATAGATCATCGACTTTTTGAATTGCATCATTTTTCCAATTGTGTGGCCAAGCAAGTTATCTATGTTATTATTTGCCTGTGTGGGTTATTGTATGTAGGAAAAACCTCTCGTACTATTCGAACTAGGATTATTGAACACTGGTCCAAATTAAAAAATCGCGTTTTGGATGCTCCCTTGGTGCAACATTTTGCAGAATGGGCTCATGAGGAAGTTCCTAGTTATAGATAGCATTTATTCTCACAAACACAATTGGACAGATTATAATAATTTACTGCTATGTAAGGAGGCAGAGTGGATTTTCAAACTACAGTCTGTGATCCCTAAAGGTTTGAATGTTTCTCTGGATCTGGCATCTTTTGCGTAATATATAAAGGCATTTGTATTGGGGATATTTTTCTGATGGCATATGAAGCCAAAAACTATACCTTTAACAGTAATGTGGATGACCTAGCCTTTTTTCAGCATTGGGTATTTAAAACCTGCTACGAATGGGTATGCTCACAGCTGCCGACTCAACTTACCGACCTTAGAGCAGGAGAAATTATCAGCCTGTGGTCTGAGGCTTGTTTGGTTACTTTGCGTCTCATTTCAAAGAAATTTGTCGGTAATGTAACGATATTACATGCTTTAAGTGTTCTTTCTTAGCTCTGTGAAGCTCTATGAGATAAGATGCAAGCTATGCCAGCGGATTAAGCGGCCTCATTCGAAAAACTGTTCAGATTACAATGCCTTTCCTGGTAAGGCATTGGTCTGAAATGATTTACCCACTAACCTCCAGGATGGATTATTATAATTATCTTAGGGTGGGACATCCTTTGAAGATAGGTGGGAATGTCCAGGTGCTAATTTCAGACCAATGCCTTACCAGGAAAGGCAGGAGCAGAGCCCACAACACCCGTGTTCCATCTGTTTGTGTTCAAGTCCTTGTGTTTACCTTCCAAGCCCTAATTGGTCCTGTCCCAGTGTACCTTACAGAAACCAACTTTTACCCGTATGACCATGCCCAACCTAGGAATGGAACATCTGAGGATGTCCTGTGTGGAGACATTCGACATCTGAGGTTTGGCTGGTGGCTGGAAGTGGGAAGGCACCCTTTCTCTCAGGAAAGGGTGGAGCTAGAAAGAGACAGCAGCAGCATTTAGAATACAGCTCCCGGGCGCGAGGAGCCCCAGTGATGAAGCGCCTCAGCCCCAGTGGCAAAGCATCAGCAAACAAGCGAGTCAGGCAACTGTGCAAATGTTGCAACGGGGGAGGAAGCCAGGGCAGTCGACTCTTTCCTCCCTATTCCATACTGACAGTAAACAACTGGAAATAAATATGAATGATTTCCCCACCTTCTCATAGTAAACAACTAAGTTTTCCAGGGAAAACCCGCCCAGATAAAAAACCAGTTACGAAGGTAGAAAGCCAGCAGGGGAGTGGGGGGCTATCCAGTCTATTGCACTGAGTGCCACATGCAGAACTATCTACCTGCTGGACGGAAGTCATGGCTGTGTGCTCGGTGTAACGAGGTCCTGGCTCTCAGGGAACAAGTTCATTCCTTTGAGGCCAAGGTTGCTGGACTGCAGAAGCTAAGAGAGGTGGATGGTGGATGAGACCTTCAGGGACCTGTTAGCTGTGTCCCACTCCCAGGGTGACAGCTCCTCTGCTGTCATGGAGAATGTGAGTCTCGGGGAAGGAGGGTGTCATTCTAAGGAAGAGAATGATTCCTTAGAAGGGACCCATTCCTCAGAAGATGAACAAATACCCTCTCGCACCGAGGATGTGCCTCTGGGGGGTGGGGGGCTTGTGGTAGTGGGAGATTCAGTCATTAGACACATCGACAGCTGGGGTTGTGATGGGCGTGTAGACCGCAGGGTGAATTGCCCTCCTGGTGCAAAGGTTGCAGATATCACGCACTGTCTAGATAGCCTAGTGTCAGGGGCGCCCTAGCTGCCTCTTGCAGTCCCTTCCAACAGCCAACTCAGGACACAGACGATGAGGATTCTTTCCAAGGCTTTATTCCTTTATGAGTCTTTCAGATACTAATCACTAGTGACTAAGCAAGGAACAGCGCTGGGGAAAGATAGCAGAGTAGCTTAAGCTCCAGGTAAGGCAGTTGGTCCCCGTTTGAAGGGGAACCACGGGAAGACCTTGAACTTATGGGCTAGGGAGAGATCCTCCCTCTTTCCCTTGGGTCCTCGGGACGCGACTGTTGTTTGAGTGCCAAAAGAGCGGAACGCCTCCTTTTGGTTCCCTCCATCTGTCGTCGCTCCCTGCGTCTGCGCCGAGAGTCCAGCAAGCCCCCCTCCAGCGCTCTCTCGCTGCCAGGGTCACTATCTATCCCAGGATTGCTGGCAGGAGGAATCTCTGCCAGCCGCTGTGCTTGTGAGAGATGAGCGAGCTCCTCTCCCACGGATTGCTGTTCTTCCTCAGAATCAGAACTGCTCTGGGGCTCTATGGGCTCAGTTTCTACCCTGACACCTAGTAGATAGTGGTGGGTTGGTGTCAGTGGTCGTGGTTCATGTTGGTACCAATGATGTGGGGAAATGGAATGTCCTGGAAGCCCAATTTAGGTTGTAAGGAGGTTGATTCCCAGACCACCCGGGTAGCTTTCCCTGAAATGCTACCCATTCCATGTGCAGGGCCAGCTAGACAGGCAAAGCTGAGGAGTCTCAATGTGTGGATGAGATGGCGGTGCAGGGAGGAGGGCTTCAGATTTGTTAGGCACCGGTGTCAAGGAGAAGGCCTCATGAGGCCAAAACTGTGGTGGGAAAGAGTTAATTTTACCTTGCATAGTTTTAGATGGTGTTTTAGTGTTTTAGGGTAGGAAAGGGTGGGATCCTGCAAGAAGATTTACAAGCCAGGCCACCTGGAGGGAGGAAGAGATGTGGGCATACTAGGAATGAAGGCGCCAGGAGAGAGGCCTCATCGGGGGCCCAAGGTCATAAAAGAACTCGGCCTGCCAAGAGGCCAGCAGCACAGCTGCAGAGGTGTGAAAAAACCCAGCCCATCCTCCCTGAGGGATGGGAGGGGGGATGAAAGAGTGAGGGACTGGGTTTGGAATGGGATAAAAAGAGACCAGTGGCCATTCTTCTTGGTCCTTTGCTTTCCGCCTGGTCTGGGTGCAAGGTGCTGCAGTGCTGGCATTAACTAAGGATCCTACTCGGAGGTGTGAGTAGATTAGGGTTATGTAGTCTTTTATTGTTTTCGTCTATGTTGGGTTTCCAAACAGGGAGCTGATATTTGGGGAAATCCTAAATCATACTTTGTCTTGCCTCTCTTCTCATTCCCTTACCCCTTATTAGTAAATAACCATCTACCTCAAAATCATGGCTGCTGTCAATTTTCTGGGTCAGTGCTAATTCATTGGCTACCATCTCCTCCACTGGGAAGGGAGGGGTTGGGATCTGCGCATAGGCCAAGCTGAGCTGACTTTGAGAGATGGGGGGCTGTGGATCAAGGGGTGGTGGTGATTCAGCCCAGAGACCCGGTCTTCCTTGACAACCGGGCCTGTACAAGAGGGACAGACTCCACTTCAACCAAAATTGAACCAAACTGCTGAAGCGAAACATAAAATGGGAGGCAGAGCATCTTTTAAACTACTGCCTGGGAGGAAAGCTGACAAGAGCTCAGCGAGGCAGAGAGGTTGGTGGATGAGACCTTCAGGGACGGTGTGTCCCACTCCCAGGGTGACAGCTCCTCTGCTGTCATGGAGAATGCGGGTCTTGGGGAAGGGAGGGTGTCATTCTGAGGAAGAGGGAAATGATCCCTTAGAAGGGACCCATTCCTCAGAAGATGAACAAATATCCTCTCTTGCCCAGGATGTGCCTCCGGGGGGACGGGGGGCTTGTGGTAGTGGGAGGTTCAATCATTAGACACATAGACAGCTGAGCTTGTGAAGGGCGTGTAGGTCACATGGTGAATTGCCTGCCTGGTGTGACAGTTGTGGATATCAGTGGTCATGGTCCATGTTGGTACCAAGGATGTGGGGAAATGTAGTCGTGAGGTCCTGGAAGCCAAATCTAGGTTCCTAGCTAGGAGGTAGAAATCCAGGACCACCAAGGTGGCTTTCTCCGAATTGTTACCTGTTTCACACTCAGGGCCAGCTAGATAAGCGAAGCTGAGGCGTCTCAATACGTGGATGAGATGGTGGTGCTGGGAGGAGAGGTTCAGATTTCCCAGGGCATCTAGGGAAGGATACCACGTATAGGTGTTTTTATGCAAATCCCAGAAGCTTCCGAGCCAAAATGGGAGAGTTGGAGTGCTTGATTTTAAAGGAAAACCTGGATACAGTGGGCATGACGGAAACCACTGCTGACAAATAGGAGTTGGACCAGTGATAGAGGCTATGACCAGATGAGCTGTGTCCTTCAAGGCCCCAAAGACGGACCAGGACATGGAGTTTCAGAAGTGGGTTTTCCTCTGGAATGTACACAATTTCCCTTCATCACTACACCTGAAACTTTCTCAGAGCCTGAATCCAAGACAAGAAGTCCAGCATGGTTCAAGTTTTCATAGACTTCTGTCTACTGCAAGTAGTAGAAGTGTCCCTTCCCTGAGGTTTGCCAGATGCAAGACGGTAATACCAGGCCATTAGAGACCTATCATTAGCTGCCTTTACTGATAAGAAAGGAAGCCGAATAAGGAATGTGCCAATGCGAAATTTAGGGTCATGACTTCCGCTTAGCAGGTTAAAGATGGTACCATTTAAAAAGTTACTACATTGTGAGTCCAGATGGGCCATCAGAGAAGTTCCAAATAATCCATCCAAAAAGTATATAAAGGAGACTCAGAACACGCAACACTGAAAGTTATCCTTTAGGATAAGCTTCCCTTAACATGTTGCCTGTAGAATCAACCTGAAATTGGTTATCATTATCACTGAGAATTGGCAAATGTCCTTGACTTTGCTTAGAAGCAGTGTTCAGAATGATGTTGGATGTTTCATGCTTTGCATTCAGGCAGACATAACTGCTTGCATTTAGTACTGTTATGCTAGTACTTCGTAGTCAAAGACAAAAAGGCAAACCTTGTCTGAGAGAGTGTTTCTTAAGAACGAGAATTCTGCATCACCCATGTAAAGTGTAAAGTACTGAGAAGTGGTGTAGACTTTAAGAAGGAAAAAAGGTAAAGGTGTCCCCAACCAGTTGTGTCCAACTCTAGGGTGTGGTGCTAATCCCCGTTTCTAAGCCGAAGAGCCAGCGCTGTCCGAAGACGCTTCCGTGGTCATGTGGCTGGCATGACTGAACATTGAGGTGCACGGAACGCTGTCACCTTTCCCGCCGAGGCGGTACCTATTTATCTACTTGCAATTTCTTGCTTTCGAACTGCTAGGTTGGCAGAAGCTGGGACTGGAGCTCACTCCTTCACGCAGCACTCGGGTCTCGAACTGCTGACCTGCCGACCTTCCAGTCTGCAGTTCAGCGTCTTAAACACTAAGCCACCGTGGCCCTAAATAAATAAATAAGAAGGAAACATAAATGCAGTTGTGTACATGTTGGGAAAGAAGAACCTTCGCCACAGGCCTACTTCCATTCACAGAATAAAAAAAGTGTGCTCTTGTTCTGTACAGTGAAGTGAAGGCAGAAAGACCTGACCATCTGATAATATGTTAGTACCCAACCTTCAGTTCAAGAGGAGCCCGGCCAGCTGCAGGATGGGAAGAGGCAGGCTGTGAGCAGGGCCGTAGCCTTGGGACACCCACAACGCCTCCCCCATTTGCCCACGATAACGTACCAGTAAAGTCTGCCAGAAGGAGACTCCCTGAAGGTGAGTAGCTGAAAGGCAGCAAACGTCATAGAGGTGACCCCGCTAATGAGGTGGTCTCCTGGCCTGTAATAATTAGATGGCTCTGGATGCTCCCTGAGCCAAGCCGAGGGGCATTTCACCGCCAGCATCCCACCGACTGCACGGGGCAGAAGCAGTGGCAGAAGAAGCAGCAGCATTGTGTGAGTGGCTGCTACAGTCATCTGACTAGTGACTGTGCCTCCTCTCAGCTCCCTGCCCAGCTAGCCAGAAGGCGGCAAACCCTCTCGCCAGACTTCAGGGGATTTCCTACTGGGGACAGAGCCCAGCCAGCCAAGGCTTCGCCTCCGAAGGGGAGAGGAGGACGCAAACCTCACGCCCACACAGCCTCCTCGCCTGCCCTGAACCTCCTGCCCAGCTCCCGGTGGCATGGGAGGCATTGATGTGCCAGGCCTCTCGGGCTCAGATGCAGGACGTCACCTCATGTTGCTCCCTCATTCAGTGCTTCTGTTATTGGTCTCAGGGGAGATCATCGGAAGAATCCCCCGGTCTTCGCTGAGAAGGAGAATACAGGACTATGATTTTCATAGTTATAAGGGGAAAGCGGCCTCAGCTCTGCAACACCCTGAAATCTGTGTGACTCTGCATGGGGGGGGGGGCACAGCTGGAGAAAAAACTTGTTTGTGAGAACTCACTGATGCAACTCCAGACCCTTGACTTGGGCCGGTGGGGAGGTGGGACCTTGGTCTAACTTTTAACAATGAAACATTTTCATACGAATCGGGATCAAGGTGGTCTTTTGGGATATACGCGAACAAGCACAAAACAGGTCTTGTGGGTGCCTTCCCCTGAAGCAGATAGTTGATGGATCATGTTTCTTGCTCCTATAATCTGTTTTTTTCCTTAACTACCGCTTGTGTGTTAGTGTGTTACTGTTATATTTTAAGGTTTGTTTTATTTTCGCCATCTTGAGCTCTGTGGAGGGAAAAGCATGGCATAAATATTCAAAAATAAATAAATTAATCTGATCGAGCATTGTTTACTCGGACAGGCAGAGAAGCAGAAATATTTTCTGTTTAATTTGCTTGTCTTTCCTGGTGTCTCTATTTAATAAAGCTGCCATTTGCAAATGGCAGAATAATATTTTTAAAAATGACTCTGGTCAAACACTGTTTCTCGGACATGCAGAGAAGCCCAAATATTGGCTGTTTCATTTGCTTGTCTTCCTGGCATCTCCATTTCATACAGCTGCCATCTGCAAACGGCAGAATAATTCGCAAACTGCCACCCACTGAACACTGAGGGATGGGGCAGGTGACGGCCTGCTTTGGATCATCACACACAGCCTATGGTTTGTTAAGCTGCTTTGATGATCACACAACCTATGGTTTGCTAACCATGGGTTGTTCTGCAACATGCGACAGTGAGCGAAACTGCTAGCTCCCAGCATTCTGAACCATTGGCCATGCTGGCTGTGACTGATGGGAGTTGGGTCCAAAACATCTGCAGGGCACCTGTGCTTTCGGGGCTAAATGTCGCCTGTTCTCTTTGCAGACGAGGGTGGGAGGAAGCTGAAGTCAGTCTAATTCAGGGGGAGGAGGGAAATCTGACTACAAAGAATACAAAGGAGGAGAATTAAAACATTTATAATAAAACAAGAAAGTGACACTTCCCCCAGGACAATACCGTAGGCACAAGCTTTTCCCTAAGTTTGGCTGGCAAGGGCAGTTAAATGCCTCACCCTCAACTTCCTGGCAGCACAAGCAAATTTGGCATCCTGTAGCATAATATAATCATCATTACCTGCCAGCAAAGAGCAAACCTGTTCCATAGGGGATCTATTTTCCAAAGAATTAAGAGTATACTGGAGGAATTTGGCTCTCGGGGACTCACAGAGGGGGCAACGGAGGAGATAGTGATCAATATCCTCAACCTCACCGGACTCGCGTATACAAAGTCATAGACGGAATATGGCTTTTTAAAATCTTCCATCCAGGAAAGCAGAGGACATGCTCTGTACTCTCAGGGCTGTAAATGATTTTCGTAGGGGAGCAACAGTGAGCAGAGTGAAAGAGCACTCCAAGCCATACATTGGTTTATACAGGGGATACCAGGTCGAGTATGACGTATTGGAGATGGAATATAGATCTCAACGTTGCATACGTAGGGAAATTCTTTCCTTGTAGAGCTGTTTTAGGACAGGAAGGCCTGGCGTGCGATGGTCCATGGGGTCACGAAGAGTCGGACACGACTGAACGACTGAACAACAACAACAACAACAACAACAACAAGAGCTGTTTTACTCTGTCAGTGTTAGAAGAGGGTGAAACATCTGTACTAATCCCATAGTTATATAAAATGTGTTTTACAGACTGTACCCATGAATTTTGTGTTGGTGTTTGCAGTTGTTAGACACTTTTTAGGTGAGCGGGAGTCACGCCTGCACGGCACCTTCAGCCAGTACAGAGCAAGTGCGGATTGCCCTGTGCTTCCATAGGGAGTATCCCTGTCTCTGCCTGCAATATGGGGCTGGCGTGGCTTGGGGGCCAGCTAGAAGGGATCTCATGAAGGGGTTCTGCACCACCTCTAGGATATAAACATTGGTATATCCCCAGATCTCCGCACCAGACAGCAATCAGGGCAATACCTTCCACAGAAATATCTCAATCGCTGGTGTAACCAGGCTCCCCCCTTGAGACTGAAAAATGCATCAGAGATATATGGCGTGGGAGGTCTTCCACTTAGCAGCCTCCAAGTGGCACTTCCATGAGAGAAGAGCATTAAAACCGAGTCCTACATATTTAAAACTCTGCTGTTGGTCAATGGGTTTATTATCCAGTTTCCATGTATGTATTTCTTTCTTATTTCCAGAACCTACCACGTTAGATTTGGAATGATTGAGTCTTGGATGCTCATTTGTACAGAACTTGTTCAGTTCAGTCAATAGTCTCCCCATTCCAATTGGTGTAGTTGAAGATAAGACAATGTCATCAGCATACAGAAGGACTGAGAGTTTTACATCGAGAATGGTGGCAGGAAAGAATTCCAAGCCGCTCAGTTCTTGAACGGTATTGTTCATATACAAATTGAACAGGAGGGGAGCCAAAAGGCAGCCCTGACGTACACCTCTTTTGGTCAAGTTGCTTTCTGAAAGCAGGCCATTTGCCCCAAGTCTGACCCTGAGAGAGGTATGAGAGTGGAGCTTTTAAATTAAGTAGAGCAACCTTCTGTCAGTATTGTGGTAGATAACTTTTCCCATAGGCGACTTCTGTCGATAAGATCAAAAGCTGAGCCGAAGTCCACAAAAGCGGGGAATAGTTCTTTTCTACCTTGTTGAGAGTATTTTTGAATAAGATGGTGAAGAACAAAGCATTGGTCTGTTGTGGACTTTCCCTTTCTAAATCCTGCCTGTTGTTCAGCGATGATTGAATTTTCAGCAGCCCAAATATCTAGTCTGCGTAGTAGATATTTTGTGTACAATCTAGAGACGATACTTAGCAGACTAGTTGGGCTAAAGTAGATCAAAATTGGATCAGACTTAAAACCTATCTTGTGAATTGGGACTACAATACTCACCCCCAAGCCCTGAGGAGCTCTCCCATGAGAATGTATCAAAGTGAATATGGTGGCGAGGACTAGACACCACCAATCAGAATTTGCTCTGAGCAATTCTCCGGGGAGCATATCCTCACCAGGGGCTTTTTTTGTAGGGAGGGAGTTGATTAAGCCTTTTGACATCTAGTCGCTGTCTAATGAAACATATAGATCAACGCAGATAAGGGGGAAAAGTGTGTTTGAACAAAGCCCCTCATGATCTTGCATTTAAAATGGAAGCAGAAAGCTCTGGTAAAGTTGCAGGATTTTAGCCAGGTGTGGAAATGCTTTTATACTAGCTTGTTCCTTTCTAAGGATTTTTGTCCCTCAGCAATGAAAATTGGTTTTGTATATTCTTAAGTCTCCAGCAAAGGAGATCGTAACCTTGTGGTGGTGCTGGAGCTTGAGCACCTCAAATACACCATGAGCTAAACCGTGAAGGGACACCCAAGAAGGGAAGGTCATGGCAGAGAGATCAGACTAAATACGATCCCTGGGGAAGGAAAAGGCAACCCACCCCAGTATTCTTGCCATGAAAACTAAATGGATCAGTACAACCAGAGATATGTTGGTATACCATCGGAAGATGGGACTCCCAGGTCGGAAGATGGTCAAAATGCTACTGGCGAGGAACAGAGGATAAGTTCAACTAGCCCCAGGTGTGATGACGCAGCTAGCTCCAAGCCGAAAGGACGGCTAGCAGCTGATGGTGCTGGTGGTGAACGACGAATCTGATGTTCTAAAGATCAACACACCATAGGAACCTGGAATGTAAGATCTATGAGCCAGGGCAAATGGGATGTGGTTATTGGGGAGATGTCAAGATTAAAGATAGACATTTTGGGTGTCAGTGAACTGAAATGGACTGGAATGGGCCACTTCACATCAGATGACCACCAGATCTACTACTGTGGAACAGAGGACCACAGAAGAAATGGAGTAGCCTTCATAATTAATAATAAGGTGGCTAAAGCAGTGCTTGGATACAATCCAAAAAAATGACAGAATGATCTCAATTCGAATTCAGGGTAAGCCATTTAACATCACAGTGATCCAAATATATGCCCCAACCACAGATGCTGAAGAAGCAGAAGTAGATGAGTTCTATGAGGATCTGCAGCACCTACTGGATAGTATGCCAAACAAAGATGTTATTTTCATTACAGGAGACTGGAATGATAAGGTGGGTAGTCAAACGACACCTGGAATTACAGGCAAGCATGGTCTGGGAGAACAAAATGAAGCGGGTCATAGGCTGATAGAATTTTGCCAAGACAACTCACTGTGCATAACAAACACTCTCTTCCAACAACCTAAAAGATGACTTTATACATGGACTTCACCAGATGGTCGACACCAAAATCAGATTGACTACATCCTTTGTAGCCAAAGGTGGTGGACATCTATACAGTCGGTAAAAACAAGACCTGGAATTGACTGTAGTTCAGATCATGAACTTCTTATTGCACAATTTAGAATCAGACTCAAGAGAATAGGGAAGACCGACAGATCAGTTAGATATGAGCTCACTGATATTCCTCATGAATATGCAGTGGAGGTGAAGAATAGATTGGAGGGACTAGATTTAGTAGATAGGGTGCCGGAAGAACTATGGACAGAAGTTCGCGACATTGTTCAGGAGGCAGCAACAAAAAACATCCCAAAGAAACAGAAAACCAAGAAGGCAAGATGGCTGCCTGCTGAGACACTGGAAGTAGGAAAGAAGGAAAGCAAAAGGCAACAATGATAGGGGGAGATATGCCCAATTAAATGCAAAGTTACAGAGGTTAGCCAGAAGAGATAAGGAATTATTTTTAAACAAGCAATGCGCAGAAGTGGAAGAAGATAACAGAATAGGAAGGACAGGAGACCTCTTCCAGAACATTAGAAACATCGGAGGTAAATTCCAGGCAAAAATGGGTATGATCAAAAACAAAGATGGCAAGGACCTAACAGAAGCAGAAGAGATCAAGAAAAGGTGGCAAGAATTTCAAGACGAGGTTGGACAGCCATTTGTCAGGGATGCTCTGATTTGGATTCCTGCGTTGAGCAGGGGGTTGGACCCGATGGCCTTGTAGGCCCCTTCCAACCCTACTATTCTATGATTCTATTCTATAATATATGGAAGATCTGTATAGGAAGGATAATAAGATCAGGGATAGATTTGACGGTGTAGTCAGTGAGCCAGACAGCCTGAAGAGTGAGGTTGAATGGGCCTTAAGAAGCATTGCTAATAACAAGGCAGCAGGAGACAACAGTATCCCAGCTGAACTGTTTAAAATCTTGCAAGATGATGCTGTCAAGGTGATGCATGCCCTATGCCAGCAAATTTGGAAAACACAAGAATGGCCAGCAGATTGGAAAAAATCAACTTATATCCCCATACCAAAAAAGGGAAACACTAAAGAATGTTCAAACTATTGAACAGTGGCACTTATTTCACATGCCAGTAAGGTCATGCTCAAGATCTTGCAAGGTAGACTCCAGCAATTCATGGAATGAGAATTGCCAGATGTACAGGCTGGGTTTAGAAAAGGCAGAGGAACTAGAGACCAAATTGCCAATATCCGCTGGATAATGGAGAAAGCCAGGGTGTTTCAGAAAAACATCTATTTCTCTTTTATTGACTGTTCTAAAGCCTTGGACTGTGTGGATCATAACAAATTGTGGCAAGTTCTTGGTGGTATGGGGATACCAAGTCATCTTGTCTGCCTCCTGAGGAATCTGTATAATGACCAAGTAGCAACGGTAAGAACAGATCACGGAACAATGGACTGCTTTAAGATTGGGAAAGGAGTACAGCAGGGTTGTATACTCTCACCCTGCCTATTCAACCTGTATGCAGAACACATCATGCGATGTGCTAGGCTTGATGAAGCCAAGGTTGGACTTAAAATCGCTGGAAGAAACATTAACGATCTCAGATATGCAGTTGATACCACTTTGATGGCTGAAAGCAAGGAGGAGCTGAGGAACTTATGATGAAGGTGAAAGAAGAAAGTGCAAAAGCTGGGTTGCAGTTAAACCTCAAAAAACCCAAGATTATGGCAACCAGCTTGATTGATAACTGGCAAATAGAGGGAGAAAATGTGGAGGCAGTGGCAGACTTTGTCTTTCTAGGTGCAAAGATTACTGCAGACACTGACTGCAGCCAGGAAATCAGAAGACGTTTACTTCTTGGGAGGACAGCAATGACAAATCTTGATAAAATAGTGAAGAGCAGAGACATTACACTGACAACAATGGTCCGCATAGTTAAAGCAATGGTATTCCCCATAGTAACCTATCGCTGCGAGAGCTGCACCATAAGGAAGGCTGAGCGAAGGAAGATAGATGCTTAACTGTGGTGCTGGAGGAAAATTCTGAGTGCCTTGGACTGCAAGAAGATCAAACCAGTCCATCCTCCAGGAAATAAAGCCAGACTGCTCACTTGAGGGAAGGATATGAAAGGCAAAACTGAAGCACTTTGGCCACATAATGAGAGACAGGATACCCTGTAGAAGATGCTGATGCTAGGGAAAGTGGAAAGCAAAGGGAAGAGGGGCCGACCAAGGGCAAGGTGGATGGATGATATTCTGGAGGTGAGGGACTTGACCTTGGGGTAGCTGGGGGAGGTGATGGCTGACAGGAAGCTCTGGCATGGGCTGGTTCATGAAGTCACGAAGAGTCGGAAGGGACTGAATGAATAAACAACATATTCTTAAGTGGTTACGTGTCTCTGTGTATAAATTCTTAAGAGATGTAAATTAGCTTTTAAAGAATTCTTTGTATCTTCTGTTTCAGTTGACCTTGGTGAGAAGTCTCTCATAACATCTTGGGGACACAAATACATTGAGAATTAAAATTGCAGCTCTCTGTTGTTCCTTTTGTTGTTGCTTCACCATGTATTCATAATCATCAATTAATTTTGGGAAGAAGGAGAGAAAAGCTATCATAGGAGTCCATGGTTCACTCCTGAATCAATTAGCTTGTATTCACTATTGCCACACTGGACACAATTTCCCCTTACTGAAAAGGGGTGGGGGTGGGGAAGCAGGATATAAATGTGGTATTCAATCAATCAGAATCATATGGCATCTTTAGTTTTAGTCACTAGGTGCTCTTTTGTATTGAGATCAGGCCTCAGCAAAATAATGTAGCACTTGGGAAGGAAGATGCAGCCCAGTAGCCCAGCACTGGAGGCCAAGATAGAGAAGACCTGCACGGCCACCATGTATTTCCCCTTGGTGCTTAGGTAGGTGGGCACAAAGGACACCCAAACACTGCAGAAGACCAGCATGCTGAAGGTGATCAGCTTGGCTTCATTGAAGGCCCCAGGTAGCTTCCTGGCTAGGAAAGCCACTGTGAAACAGATGGCAGCCAGAAAGCCCATGTAGCCAAGGGCACCATAAAACATGGCGACAGTCCCTTCATTACATTGCAGGATGATCCATCCAGGCTGGGAGTGCATGTCAGAGTCTGGGAAGGGTGGAGAAATTCCTAGCCAGATGGTGCAGGTGACAACTTGGACGCTGGAACAGGAAATAACAATGGTGTTGGCCAAACTCTTCCCCAGCCATCTTCTCACCTTGTTTCCTGGCTTTGTGGCCAGGAAGGCCAGCACCACAGTGATCGTTTTTGCCAACACAGAAGAGATGGCGACTGAGAAGATGATGCTGAAGGCTGTTTGTCGGAGAAGGCAGGTTGCTGCTCTTGGCCGTCCAATGAACAAGAAGGAGGACAAAAAGGAAAGCAGGAGGGAGATGAGGAGAAGATAGGAGAGGTCCCGGTTGTTGGCTTTGACAATTGGTGTTTCTAGAAATTTAATGAAGATTACTAACACGCAGCCTGTGGTTAAGGACAAGAACAGGGCAAGGGGCATTAGGATGATCCCCAAAGGTTCTTCATAGGCGAGGAATGTTATATCCTTGGGAACACATAGATCTTGGTCCTTGTTTGGATGCTGATCTTCTGGGCACTTTTTACAATGATCTGCATCTGAAAAGAAGGAGAGTGGCTTCAGCATAACTGATGTCAATACTGCATTCATAGTAGTTGGTGTTCTATCAACATTTCATACAACATATTTTTTGGGGTGAAAACCAGAAAAGCCAATAATGGTGGTTGGAGCATTCATTGATTGACAACATATGGCTGGGAATGAATTCTTATTAATGTGAAGTCTTCGATGGTTTGAGGGCAGCAACTTCAAAATTCGCTTCTGGAATGATTCATTTAATGTTATTTGCCCTGGCACAGAAGTGAATGAGAGCTGGGAGATATATTCAAGAGCAAGTAGGCCTTCCTTCACACAGAGCATGGATCATGCCTACTGGATCTTGCCATTCTCCCCTGTGCACTATGGGCCCGGCCATATTTCATGGTACACATGATTCAACATGGGTCAGCCTAATCATATGCAATGCAGAGGGTGTGCATGTTTTCTAAAGAGGCCCTTGGCAGTTGTGGATTCCCATTTATGGAATGCTCTTCCCAGAAAGCCTTGCCTAGGAGCTGTGCTGATATCTTTTCTGCACCAGGCAGGGAGGTTTTAATTTTCCCTTGCCTTTAGCTGCTGAAATGAGTTCTCGCCGGTGAATTTACACTGCAAAGACTCTGCAGTTTCATATTATTTTATGGTCATTAACTTGTTCATATTATTTAATGTTTCCTCCCATTAGCTGCCCTCAGAATGCATGTATTGAAGGACAGGAGATACACACACACACACACACACACACACACAAACACACACACACAATTGGAAATAATATATTTATATTATTAATATATTAGATGAAGTAGTGGGATGCACGTAGGATGGCATTGCTGAAAGCATCCACTGCCTTCCCCCCTCTCCCCCCAAACACACAGAATCCATCCTCCAAGGTACATTTGTAGCATCTTTGTGGAATTATTAATTATGGGTGCTACACATCTAAAAACAAAGAAGGACCCAGATTTTTAAAATATCTTAAAATCCGTCTCCAAATATCACTAGGGGAATCTTTGCCCTCTTCCCCAAGGAGCCCCCCTTCCTCTGGAGTCACTTACCTTCCTGAGTGGAGATTGTCCCTTCTGCACAGGGAGCACAGACATAGCAGCAAATGGGCTCACCTTCTTCAACCACCTTGACGTACCCACGATCACAGCTATTGGAACACTTTGAATGGGGCACGGGCTAACCATAAAGAGAAGAACCATTGAGCACAAGGTGTCAGGAGTAATTTATCTACAGAAGGGAGTCACGCACATGCATGGGTGTGTAAACTTTCAGGGGCTCACATTGGTAGAGCAGGTACACAAAAGCACCATGAAGAAGTGTGGGTTCATGGAGAACTTATTAACTCTGGGGGAGGACACAAATAGGGAGGGCTTCTCTTCATGAAAGCAAAATCCCACACCCTGCCTTTTTTCTTGCGGAGTCTTCCCAGGATTACAATTGGCACATGACACGATCCTCCCCCATCCCAACCCCCCACCTTGGTTTTGGTTGATTCCTTTGTGGGGAAGTTCCATCTGTTCCATTTATACAGCCAGCAGTTGGTGCTGTGACATTGCAGCAATATTGCGCTATCAGCCTATCCAGGAAATACACCACCTCTTGGTGGAGGTGCATATTTATTACTGCATTTTTGGAGTGTGAAATCATGGCAGAATTAAGCTAAAAAATCATGGGAGAGGCACCAGAGGACAATGCTGCCATGAAACAGACCCCCAAACATCCGTGAGTAACCAGTGTGGAGAAGCCCTAATTGAGATGGTGCCAGGATTCCCCTTTTGACCTGGACCCCCTGAGCAACTCCTTAAGGGTCTCTTGCCTCCTTCAGAGTCCCACCTTCCTTCTTTTACCTTCCCCGATCCAGTGATGTGGGGTTTAGGCAGAAGGTGTGGAGTGATTGACACTCTAGACACAGGGTTTAACCACAACAGTTTACTGGTAAATTAGCCTAGCTGTAGTTAGACTTTTCTAGGCTGCTTCTTCCCGCTCACTCTTCAGACTCTGCTCTCACTTCAGGCTCTGGCTCTCTCTGCCTGGTCTTTCTGACTCTTACTGGCTCTCTCCCTCTCTATACATACCATCCCCCCTCAAAACTGAAAGTACTGCTTCAAACTTGAAGAAATGAAACTTAAGTGGAGGAATGAAACTGAAACTTAATCAAAGAATTGAAACTTAACCAAAGTAATGAAACTATTCCACTCAGGGTTACCCCCTCCCAAAAGAACACTCTAGGCCTCTAAGCCTGCCCCCTTTTTTCCTTTCCCTCTGTAGGCTTCAAACCTTCACACATAGTTTTCCAGAGAAAGATGGACTGTAAAAGCCATAGAGGAGCACTCCCCACTCCCAAGGGGAAGCCATTCTAGATGAAAAGTAAGACATCACCTTCCCCCTCCCAGCCACCAGCCAATCCACATTTAGGATTAAGGAGCAGGGTTTCCGTCCTTGCCATATGGCAGAGCTCACATACAGGCCATTGCACTGGGACCTCTCTTTTCAGAAATTAAGGCATCACGCACACACGCACACAACCTTAACTGCACTGTTATTTGAAATATTTAAAGTTCTAGGCTTACAGTAGTATTTCTATGCCTCACCACCAATTCCACAACGAGTGTTCCCTAATGGATCAAATGCTTTCCCCCACCTGGTTGAGCCATTTGGGCCACACAATGGCATCCTGGTCAATGGATAATGTTTGGCCTGTGGCTCCCTGTCTCTCTATACTCCCAAATTTCACTCTAACAATGGATCTGTTGGGAAACACCACCCAGTTCAGTACGTCAAAGTTGGCTGCCAGGTCTCCGTTCTGGTCCAAATACACTCCATCCATGGAAGTATTGTAAATCTGGGGATCTCTCAGGAAAGGGTGGAGCTACAAAGAGAAAACAGCAGTGTTTAGAATACAGGAAACCAGGTTGGGTTTCTCATCCGTGCTTAGACAACTTCATTGAGCCCCGGTTCTTTCTGAGCCCAGTTCAAATTCTGGTGTGAATCAACTGGTTTTCTCAGGTAAAAATCAAATGCGTTCAAGTGTTATATTCTGTAACAAGAGCTGAAGATGAAGAAGTTCACAGAACAGGAGGGAAAAGTGTGTGTTTTACCTGCAGCTTGTGCCTAAGGAGCGATACATTGTAAATATGGGTGTTGGTGGAGTGGCCCTCACTCTTACCAATGGGAGGGATACAGGAGGCCAGGTTTCTGTCTTTTATAGAGAGTATGGTTGGATTGAAATTGCTACCATCTGCTGGGAAGATACTCAAACATTCTACACATGTCCATTGGTCCTGAGTTTGGGGATGTGATGGAATTCTGGCTGCACCAAATCTGATTGGCTGGAGGATTCTGACTGAAGCCAATGTAAGTTGCTGTTGAGAGGCATCAGGCAGACAGTTCCTCTGAGTGTCACCAGGGAAGAGTGACAATGGAAGAGTGTCTTCAGGAGAGGCCAAGAGCCTCAGGAAGACAGCAGCTAGACCTGGAGGCCAAGCTGGAAGAGGGCAAAGCTGAAGCAGAAGGCCAGGAAGCATGGAGATCACAACTCCGAAAGCAGCCCTCAGGAAGAGCTGAGGCCTGGGGGACAATCAGTGGAGGTCTGAAGACAGAGCAAGCAGCTGGACCAGACTGAAGACTTCAGGGGAAGTCTGGTAAACTGCATATAAGGTCCCAGGTGGTCGTCCATCCTTACCAGGAGGAGGACAACATACCACGTTTTCTTTGACAGGGCTGTGTGTTAAGTGGCGTGGAGCTTGATAAGAGGATTGGCTCAGGTTTGGTTGGAATGAGGTAATATAGGTTCTATAACCTGATTGGAGGTAACAGTACCAACATAAAAGCCTTGTTTTAAAGCAACCGTAATGATAAATATAAATAGTAACAGTTCTTGTTTTAGTCCTCTTTAATAAAATACTCTGTATCATTGTTTACTAACCCATGATCAGTGATGATGTTGGGCAATGTCACAAATTCTGTTTGCTTACAACTTCCCCTCCAGGCACCCACACTTCACCTTGGTCTTTCAGGTCCAAATCCAGATGGCGAGAACAGAGTGCCTGTGATCCGTAAAGATGCATCACTGGTACTGTATTGCCATATGAAGCATATGAATACAGTATGAAGACTTATTGCATTGCTAGAGAACATGAGAAGAGCCCTGATGCTGGATTAGAACAGGGTCGAGCTAGTCCAGCATTCTCTTCACACAGTGGCCAACCAGCTATTGACCAGGAACCCACAAGCATCCTGTGAGGCATCCTGTGAATTGACCCATGCCTGTTGGTTGTTTACATCAGCAGCTGGCAGGTTGGGTTAAACAGTGAGATGGAGCCCTCTTCTTCCAGGAAGACTAGATGTTTCATAACATCTAACATGTGAAGGTTTGAGGCCTACAGAGGCAAGGAAAGGAAAAGGGTCAGGCCTAGAGGCCTGGAGTTTTCTCTTGGGAGGGGGTATCCTTGAGAGGGGTAGTTTCATTTCCCCGGTTATGTTTCAGTTTCATTTCCCCAGTTAAGTTTCAGTTCATCAGGTTTGAAGTAGTACTTTCGGTTTTGAGGGAAGAGGGTATATAAAGAGAGTGATAGGTCCACTAAGAGCAGAGTTGGGAAGACCACAGCCTGAAGATGGAGCAGAAAGAAGCAGCTTGGAAAAGTGTAAGTACAGCTAGGGTAAAGGAACTTGCAATTTGCAACTTTTATTTTCTCTTAATGTCCTTTGTATCACTCAGCTCTATTGTGTAAATACTTTTAGTTGTGATTTGCTTGCTTTAGGGTGCAATGCTATGCATGTTTAGACAGAAATAAACCCTACAACTTTCAGCATTCCCCGGCCAGCCGGACTGGCCGGGGAATGCTAGGAGCTGTAGGGATTTTTTCTGTCTAAACATGCATAGGATTGCACCCTTCATTTACCAATAAACTGTTGTGGTTAAATACTGTATCTAGAGTGTCAATCACCCCACGTTATTGGGAAGGGGAGGTTTGAAAGAAGGAAGGTTGGACTCTGAAGGAGGCAAAAGATCTTTAAGGGGTTGCTCAGGGGGTAACAGGTCATAAGGAGAACACTGACAGCAGTTAAAATGATCAAAGAGCTGGAGCAAATCCCCTATGTAGGAAGATTACAACAGCTGGGGTTGTTTAGCCTTTAGCCTATTTTTTCTTAATGCCTTTTGTATCACTCAGCTCCCTTGGGTAAATATTTTTGGTCGTCATTTGCTTGCTTTAATTACCAGTAAGCTCTTGTGGGTAAACCCCGTATCTAGAGTGTCCGTCACCCCACCTTTACAGCCCAAACCCCATGTTATTGGGAAGGGGAAGTTTAAAATAAGGAAGGTGGGACTCTTAAGGAGGCAAGAGGAGTTGCTCAGGGGGTTCCAAGTCATGAGGGGAACACTCACAGCAACTGAAATTATCAAGAGGCTGGAACGATAGCTGTGATTGTTTAGCCCTGGAAAAAGGTGAGGAACTGGAGACATGTAGAGGTGTACAAAATTATGTACGTATATAATCTCATAATACTAGAACCTAGGGTCAATCCATGAAGCTGATTGGTGGGAGTTTCAGGACAGATTAAAGGAAGGACTTTTTCGCACAGCACATACTTAAACTATGGAACTCGCTACCACATGATGTAGTGATGGCCACCAATTTGGATGGCTTTTAAATGGGGTTAGACAAATTCCTGGAGGAAGAGGCTATCCATGGCTGCTAGTGTATGGCTATGTGCTAATGCCAGTACCAGAGGTAGTGAGCCTATGTACACCAGTTGCTGGGGAACATGGGCAGGAGGGTGCTCTTGCACTCTTGTCCTGCTTGTGGGTTTTCCGTGGGCAGCTGGTTGGCCACTGTGTGAACAGAATGCTGGACTAGATGGACCCTTGGTCTGATCCAGCAGGGCTCTTCTTATGTTCTTATGTTCTTAACGCAATAGAGGACTAGGACAATGTGGGGCATCTTTGCAGACCAGGGGACGGGCACATAGCGGGTAAGTTTTAAGCAAGCTCAATCTGTGATACTGCACAACATCAGGACTGATGATGGGGCATGTCAGTTAAGGCGTACTCTTTAGCATTCACTTTCCTGGCTTTGTGGCAATTGAGCCAACAAGAGATAGCCTTGGCCCTGATCTTAACAAGAGGTTATGGATCATTGAATTTTCCTAGTTTGTGAAGAGGAAACGTATAATTGCAGTGGTGGCTGGCAATCCTACCCTCTCCCCAATGTCTTTGAATCTGCATTCTTGCAAGCGTAACTATATGATGATTAGGATAATAAATATTTAGCCAAGCTTAATCATGATTTCATTTCAAGACACAGGAGTCTAAAATCTCAGCAGTGGGGGACTTCGACAGAAAGAGGAGATGGACCTTTCCAGACAGGCACCCTCCGCATGTAGGAAGCCATGAGAATGACGACGGAGGAGGTGAATGGCCTCATCCCCGCTTCCCTTCCTGTTGTGTAGAGCTTTCTGAATAGGGGTAATTTCGCACAACCATCTTAACGAGCGTTCAAAGCCTGTGAATGCACACTCAGTGTACCGTGCCAATATACCCCTACAGTAAGACACCATCTTTACATGTTCTTTTCCCACCACATAGGAAATGAGAGTAAGGATTGGGGTCCATTTTCTGCATTTCCCTCCCATGCTGATGTCCCAAACCATATAGTAACATGTAGTTTCACCTTGTGAGAACACATTCCATAACGTAAAGGAATAGTCAGGGCACATAGAAGCCCTGTGTAATAGAACTCCAATAGAATCTCCCCTGATCAATGAAACTCCAGGGGGGGAGGGAGAGAGAGAGAGGGAGAGAGAGAGAGGGAGAGAGAGAGAGAGAGAGAGAGAGAGAGAGAGAGAGATAGAGAGATCATACTCAAGGAGTGAACTGGAGGGAAAGGGCCACTGCTAACAAATAGGAGTTGGACCAGTGATAGAGACCAGGCGCGTTGCTAGGTTCTTAAAAGATCAAGGACACAGGCCCATAACACAAATTTGCATACACACACACATACACACATATATTTATTTCATTTCTATACTTCCCAATAGCCGAAGTTCATATATGTGTGTGGCGTGTGCATATGGTGTGCTTGCATGTGTATATAGATTAAACACATACATACATAAGAAGTGTGCACTGCCCCCCCCCTCACTTCAACTCAGACCCTGATTCACCATTTTGGAAAACATCCCACTTCTGCTCTGGCCACTTTGTACTCAGACCACTTCTGTTCAGCACCAAACCTGAGTCAAGGTTTGGAAAAATGAGTCTTTATGCTTCCTGTTCAGTACCATGGAAATTGGAAAAAAAAACTATACTTTTTTTTCTCTTAGTCAGAACTGGATGATAATTTCAGGCACAGTAGCCCCATAGAAGGGGATTACACCTGCCCAATGGCAGAAAAATAGGTGCTGGGTTTATATTTTGCTTTTCTTTTAAAGGGAACTACCAATTACATTTTTATTCCTTGGAAGAACTGGATAAACATTTCAGGATTCATTGCCCCATCAGAGGAGATCATGTTTGCCAAATTTCAGAATGATAGCCACAGGGACTTTTGTACAAGGGTGGCCTTGACATTTTGAGGTCTCCAAAAGAGGACATACTTATCTCCCTATTTTCCTTGTCGACCATTGTTTTGAAAATGACAGACAGACTAGAGTTGTCCCTAAGTAAGAAACCAGCAAAGTTTCAGAAGGCGAGTTCTCCCATTTGGGGGAGGGAGTGATTTGCTTTCCTTTCCCATCACCCCTTCCCCAATAGTTTTTGGGTAAATTTGTATGAAAAATCACAGGTCATTAGAGGTGTCCCCCAGGCAAGAAACCTGCAAAGTTTCTGAAGGATATACATGCCTGCAAATTTAGAATTACTAGAATTTATTTACATTTCACCAATGTTAGCAGCAGGGGAACATGGGTGAGAAGGTGCTATTGCACTCATGTCCTGCTTGTGGGTTTCCCGTGGGCATCTGGTTGGTCACTGTGTGAACAGAATGCTGGACTAGATGGACCTTGGTCTGATGCAGTATGGCTCTACTCATGTTCTTAAATATAGAGTGCCTCTAAGCATGTGCAGAATGTTTTTCTTTCACCACTGAGCACTTACATTCTCCCCCTACCAATTCTAATCCCCTCCACGCAACCATCCCTCCTCATCCTACCATCCTCCAGCAACAATTCATAAAAAGAGATGTCTTGTTTTGTGCAACTCTCCTCTACCTCCTCCTTGTTATGCACAAGCTCTCAGTCTATCTTCCTCCCCATAACTTCATTTGTGCCAAGACTTCACCAGGATTCATCCAATGAGTCTGTTTTCAAAACTGGGGCTAAGTTATGGAGGAACACTGGGTGTGTACTATGTGTTGAGGGCTTTTTCTAGCTTTTTTTTAAAACTGTAGAACCTCTTTAAAAGCCTCAGCAGTTTCTTGATCATGATGCCGCATAGTCCTAACCCTCTTTTTGGAATAATTTGAGTTTTACAGCTATTTAGGAGAAACTGAAGTGGAGGAGGAGAAAGACGTTTGAGGAGGCTGCTAAACTTCTGCAGGAGCCAAAGGTTCCAGACTGGGGCAGTAAAATCAGATACTGTGTGAAATACCAATATTTCACATGGAGCTCTTTCTTCCCTTCCTTCTCCCTCTTCAGAATTTCTTTTCAACCAAGCTCCCAACAGTGGGCATGTAAGAGCAGAAAAGTAGTGGGAGATAGGTTTTTTGTGCCTCAAAAAACAAAAAAAACAAAACCCAACACCAGAGATTAGGGATAGTGACCTCCTAATGGTCACCTTAAACACCTTCTGATTAGGATTGATCCCCTCTGTGGCTTGACAGTTTTTTACTTTTTGTTTTATTCTTTGAGGAAAGGAAACTTAGGCATGACTAGCACAAAAGCCACTGGACCGAACTGTCTGAAATTGGGCAGGTTCAATCAGCTCCATTTGGGCTGTCAGGGCCCCAAATTCCATGCACTAATGGGGAAGAACAAACAAATTATAGCTCTTTGCTTTGACAGATATTCTTGAAAATAGCAATTTTTTTTCCTGTGGATAGCACTAAAGCTAGCTGCATGAAATTGGGCAGGTTCAATCAGATCCATGGGGGCTACCAGGTCACCAGGTTTCATATATTTATCATATAAACTAAAAAAGTTATGGCCGTTTCTGTTGTCCAATGGAAGTCAATGGGAAAATATTAAAAAAAATGGCAATTAGGACAGCTCAAAAAAGATCCAGAGTCTGTGCCCAGGTGGGCCTCCTTACAAGAACACCCCTGATAGAGGCAGTGACCAGATGAGTTGTGTCCTTCAAGGCCCCAAAGATGGACCAGGACATGGAGTTTCAGAAGAAGGTTCTCTGAGGGAGAGAAGGCATACCTGCCATGGCTGGACCCTTTGAGGTTCCACCTGGCCACCACCCACCAATGATTTCTGCTTGGATCTAGATGAATAAGCAGCATTTAAGGCACACGCCAGAGCCCAGACGGTATTGTAAATGATGTAGTTATCCAGAGAGAGGCTTCTCTCATGTATCTCTTGGGAGGGTGGATTCTCCAGCTCCTCTCTTTCTCTGCATCTTATCCACCTTTTCACAGACAATGCTTCCTTTGAATCTGAACAATGAAATGCCTTCTCCACAAACTGCTCCATAGCATAGAATAATGCAACAAAATCACCGTATTTTGCCTTTTTCTTTGGCTGGACAAAGAAGGAAAAGATTCCATGGATGCCTTGGAAAGATAAATCACTGTACATCAGTGCCAAGGTGAGGTCCCACATAGCTGTTGTGACCCAGACCTTCCCTACAATGTGATTCATCAAGGGTTCAACATAGTGTCGTACAAATAACATTCCATCTATGAAGGAACGAGTCTCCGCATAGTAAAGAAATACATTGACTTGTTTCCAACTGAGATTAGAAGAAATGCGTCTTGATCCCAGCAAAACTATGCTTCGCGATGTTTCCGGGAGTATTTGTGAGAAGGCAACACAAATACTGTTCCTAATAAGCAGAGGGATCATAGCCCTCATGAACCTCTCTCCATTGTTAGTGTCTGGAACAACGAGACCGATCCACACCCATCCGAAATGCAGGAACAGTTTGGCAATCTCTGGATACTGTTTTTCTTCTGTGGGGACCATTCGGTAGAGCAGGGGGAACTGAGCTTTATCATCCAAATCATGGGAAACAAATACGTAAGTGACCTAATAAGGAAAGGAAGAGACCGGTGATTTGTTTTGTTTACAGATGAAACACAATATCATTGACATCTAGCAAAATACGAGGCATTAAGAAGCAGAGAGGGGAGACCCACATCTTGCTGGGAGGGACACTTTTACAGCAGTGGGAGAATCTGTGCTCTTAAATTTTCAGTGTTTAATTCTGGCAACCAGTATTTTACAAGGGTTATCTTAAACTTCTGCAGCTTTGTTGCAACTGTAAAATAAATTTTGTCTCATGATCGTGCACGTCATACTTCAACAGAGTATAAGAAGAGTGAATTTCCCCACACACATCTAAAGCAGACCTTTTCCACAGTGGCCCCATAGCTCTGGAATTAGTTGCCATCAGGGGGCCTCTAGGCCTCATCATTGCTTTTAGGAAAGCCCAGAAAACCTACTACTTTATTCTGGCCTTCCTCTAATTATGTTAAATCAGACTGGGCTTTAGGTGAAGCTGTATGTGGCAGATTTACTTTTAATGCTGGTGTTGGTGGTTTTTAGGATGCTTGCTGCTGTTGCTGTTTTTACTGTATTGGTTTTTATTATGGGAGTGTCAGGTTTCCCCTTTTGACCTGGACCCCCTGAGCACCTCCTTGAGGATCTCTTGCCTCCTTCAGAGTCCCACCTTCACTCTTTTAACTTCCCCTTTCCAATGATGTGGGGTTTAGGCAGAAGACGTGGGGTGATTGACACTCTAGACACAGGGTTTAACCACAGTAGTTTACTAGTGAATTTGAAGCTAGCAAATCCCAACTAAAGATATTTATACAATAGAGCCAAGAGATACGAAAGCCCTTAAAAGAAAATAAAAGTTGCAAAACACAAGTTCATTTACCCTAGCTGTACTTAGACTTGTCAGGCTGCTTCTTCCTGCTCCCTGTTGGTGCTCTGCTCTTCCTGACTCTGTTTTTACTGCCTCTGGTATTTCTGAATCTCTTTTTATACCCTCCTCCCCCAAAACCGAAAGTACTGCTTCAAACCTGAAGAAATGAAACTTAACTGGGGAAATAAAACTGAAACTTAACAGAGGACATAAAACTACTCCTCTCAGAATACCCACTCCCAACAAAAAAACCCTCCAGGTCTTGAGTCCTGATTTTTCCATGCCTCTCTATGCCTCAGACCTTCACAGTGAGTTTTATTGTTGTGCTGTTTTTTTATTATTGTTTTTATCATATCAATTTGTATTAGGTGCATTGTTTGGGGAATGCATAGATTGTGCGGTTGGTTCCTTAGAGCTTTCTCTCCCTCTGTCTTTAGTCTGACTCAAACTACAGTCTCTCTCCTTACAGAGAAATCTGAACTACCTCATTCTTTGCTGGAAGGAGTGGGAGGGGTGATCCTATTCAGAACATACCCAGAATTTCCTATATCAAGGAACAATTGGCTATATTACCTTGGCAATCTATTGGGTGTTCTTTCCTAACAAGGGAAAAGGCCAAGTTTGTCCAGCCCCCAAGTAGACTCAGTCTGCAATTGCCCCGCTGCTCTTCACCCTACCTGTGGGATTTTGTAGACGTTCATCATGGTTGAAATCTGGATGGAGTTTTCAGTGTCGGCCCCCTCAGGAACAGCCAACAGGTGACTCTGCCTTCCACAGTGATAGTTGGGAACACTTGCTTGTCCAGGAGAAAGCAGATCTACCAAGGCATCGGAAGTCATTCTGGCATCAAAATAGTTCTCATAGATGTTGTAGCCCAGGGTGATGTTGGGTAAGAGGCTGGGATTCTGGTTGATATCCCGAACAGCAAACAAGAAGGACAGGAGATTCCAGTACTTCAGCGTTCCTTTCCTGCAAGACATAGACTCTTTCATCATGCTACATTCAATGAAAGTAATACGCAGTTCTTGCTTCTTTCACTCCGTGGGCCTTTCCAAGCAACACAAAGCTCTAGATTTAATTCCTAGACCTTTAATCAGGCTTAACTGATCCTGAGCCAACACCAGAAGCACAACAACCAATCCTCACTCAGTGACCGGGTTCACACGACACAACCACCCGAACACAAGGTGAAATCCAGTGTGAATAAAATTACATTAAAATGTTCATTCATCAACCTCTGCTGTTAATCTGAGTGTTCTGTGCTCTGTGTTAAGATTTTCATCTAAGTTGCATTAGATCTGTTCCTTAGACTTCAGTCCTAAGCACACTTTCCTGGGAGTTAGCACCACTGAGTTCAATGGGCCTTGCTTCTGAGTAAACATGCATGGGGTCCACCTGAGTTCTGTATGGAGGTGCAGGGAAGGTACTCTGTGCTGAGAGTCCCCACTCTGCCATGAAGCTCACTTCGTGACTTTGGGCCAGTCATTGACTCTCAGCCTAACCTACCGCTCAGGATTGTTGTGAGGATAACAAGGAGAGGAGGGGGATAATGTAGGCTGCCTTGGGCTCCTTGCAAGATGGGGGGAATGACAGGATATAAATGTAATAATAAATACAAATAAAATAGAGGTGTTAGTGTTCCATTAGAATCATAGAATCATAGGGTTGGAAGGGGCCTACAAGACCATCGAATTCAAGAAGCCTGATTCCTAGGTGGTCTCCCATCCAAGGACTAACCAGGGCTGACCCTGCTTATAGTATATTCAGGCATTATTTCTGGCTTCTAGTGACAGGTTTGGATGGGTTTCTGTCTAGACTCTAGAAGCAAGAGACCAAATGCTTTCACACAATGACTTTAACTTGGAGTACAACACATAAACTTAATTATGTGTTTATTTTACATTTTAAAAAATCCCTTGCACTTCTACCCTCCCTGAGAATTCTCTCCATCCTCCACGTTCTTGAGCTCCTGGTCCCTCTCCTTGAAATCCAACAGCTCAGTGTTATTGATGGGGGCGGGGGTGGGGGGGGCAGAAGGGGAAACATCTACCTTTAAAATGGTCAGATGATCTTTCTTTGTATCCATCATTCCATCTATTTTATTGCTGTGAGCCACCTTGGGAGGGCTTCTGCCCTGAAAGGTGGCCAAGAAATTTAATTTTAAAAAAATCAGGGAAATCTTTAATATTTGCATCATCTTACCCCTGCTGCTCAATTAGGAAATTCCATAATCAAAAACCTCTGAGGGAATTCTGGAATTAAAAATGGGATCCCAACGGATAATGCAGCCCAGTTTTGCCTTCTGACCCACGAGTAGTAAAAGTGACCTATCCCTGAGGTTTGCCAGATGAGAGACGGTATTCCCAGGCCATTAGAGATCGATCATTAGCTCCCGTTACTGATAAGAGAGGAATCCAGATAAGGAATGTGCCAATGGGAAATTTAGGGTTACGACTTCCACTTTCATTGTTCAACATCTACATGAAACCATTGAGTGTGGTCATCCGGAGTTTTGGAGTGTGTTGGCCTCAGTATGCTGATGACACACAGCTCTATTTCTCTTTTTCATCTTCTTCAGGTGAGGCTGTGGATGTGCTGAATCTGTGCCTGGCTGCAACAATGGACTGGAAGGGGGCTAATAAACTGAAACTCAATCCAGACAAGACTGAGATGCTGCTGGTGGGTGGTTCTGCTGACCAGATGGAGGGTGCTCAGCCTGTTCTGGATGGGGCTGCACTCCCCCTGAAGGAGCAGATCCGTAGCTTGGGTCCTCCTGGAACCGTCTTTGTGTAGAGAGAGCCAGTGTGGTGTAGCGGCTAGAGTGTTCGACTGGGAGTTGGGAGATCCGGGTTCTAGTCCCCACTCGGCCATGCAAGCTGACTGGGTGACTTTGGGCCAGTCACAGACTCTCAGCCCAACCTACCTCACAGGGTTGTTGTTGTGAGGACAAAATGGAGAGGAGGGGGATTATGTACGCTGCCTTAGGCTCCTTAAATGAGGAAAAAAGGTGGGATATAAATGTAATAAATAAATAAATAAGGTGGCCTCAGTGGCACGGAGTGCCTTCTCCCAACTTCGGTTGGTGGCCCTGCTATGCCACTATCTGGACAGGTGTAACCTGGCTTCAGTTGTCTATGCTCTGGTAACCTCCAGGTTAGATTACTGCAATGCACTCTACGTGGGGCAGCCTTTGAAGACAGTTCAGAACCTGCAGCTCATGCAAAATGCAATGATCAGGTTGATAATGGGGGCTAGAAGAGCCAAACATATAAAACCAACTCTGGCCTGCTTGCACTGGCTGCCTATATGTTTCCGAGATCAATTCAAGGTGCTGGTTTTAACCTATCAAGCCCTACACAGGTTGAGACCGCAATACCTGACGGCACGCCTCTCCTGAAATGAACCTACCTCTACACTACATTCAGCATCTAAGGCCCTCCTCCGAGTGCCTCCTCCAAGGGAAGCTCAGAAGGCAGCAACAAGGGAGACGGCCTTCTCAGTGGTGGCCCCCCCATCTGTGGAACAAGCTCCCTGATATGGTCCACCTGGTGTCAACATTATTATCTTTTTGGCACCAGGTTAAAACCTACCTCTTTTCCCAGGCATTTGGCAGCACATGATGAATTTTAATTGGTCATCGAATCATCAAATCATTGAATCATCAAATCATCAAATAGTAGGGTTGGAAGGGGCCTACAAGGCCATCGAGTCCAACCCCCTGCTCAAGGCAGGAATCCAAGTCAGAGCATCCCTGACGGCTGCAGCTCCATCTTGAATGCCTCCAGGGTGGGAGAGCCCACAACCTCCCTAGGTCATGGGTTCCATTGTCGTATTGATCTAACAGGCAGGAAGTTTTCCCTTATGTTCAGCTGGAATCTGGCTTCCTGTCACTTGAGCCCATTCTTCCTTGTCCTGCACTCTGGGGTGATCGAGAAGAGATCCTGGCCTTCCTCTCTGGGACAACCTTTCAAATACTTGAAGAGCGCTATCATAACTCCCCTCTGTCTTCTCTTCTCAAGGCTAAACATGCCCAGTTCTTTCTGTCTCTCCTCATAGGGCTTTGTTTCCAGTCCCCTAATCATTTTTGTTGCCCTCCTCTGAACCCTCTCCAGCTTGTCTGCATCCTTCTGGATGTGTCTTTAATTATGTCTGATAGTTCAATGTTTTTAATTATATGTTATTTATGTACATTGTGTGCTTTTATGTGCTTTTTTGTAAATGGCTTTTAAACTTTTTATATTGTATTTAATGTTTTAACTTTTGTAAACTGCCCAGAGAGCTTTCGCTATTTCTATTTGTATAGAAATGCTAATGCTAATGCTAATAATAATAATAATAGAGCTTCGGCTATTGGGCGGTATAGAAATGAAATGAATGAATAAATAAATAATATAATATAATTTCACTACATAAAAGGTAGCTACATCATGACTCCAGATGGGCCATCAGAGAAGTTCCAAAAAATCCATCCAAAAAGTATATAAAGGAGACTCAGAAGACGCAACACTTTCCTTAACGTGTTGCCTGTAGAATCAACCTGATATTGGTTATCACTGATTATCATTGAGAACCGGCAAATGTCCTTGACTTTGCTTAGAAGCCGTGTTTAGAATGATGTTGGTTGTTTCATGCCTTGAATTCAGGCAGGCATAACATCTTCTGTTTAGTGCTGTTATGCTAGTACTTTGTAGTCAAAGACAAAAACGCAAACCTTGTCTGAGAGAGTGTTTCTTAAGAACCAGAATTCTGCATCACCCATGTAAAGAGTGAAGTACTGAGAAGTGGTGTAGACTTTGAGAAGGAAACATAAATGCAATTGTGTATATGTGGGGAAAGGCTTTGTTCCGATAGGAGAAGGGACAGAACGCCTTGGGTGCAGACACCATTCTGTGGGGGAAACGCCTGACTGATCTTGAACGCGGGGGGGGGGGGCTTTTATGCAAGTGACGATGATTTATGCAAGTGGGGCTGATGTCAATCATCACCCCACCTCTGGCTACTAATTTCTCTGCCTACCATTACCTCCCCTGCAGCCCGTTAGGAGGGGGAGTTAGCGGGCTAGACCTTGGTGCACAAAAGGAATGCCTAGAAAGAAGAACCTTCGCCACAGGCTTACTTCTGTTCACAGGATGGGGAAAAAAGGTGTGCTCATGTTCTGTAGACTGAAGTGAAGGCAGAAAGACCTGACCGTCAGATACTATGTTGGTACCCAACCTTCAGTTCAGGAGGATCCTGGCCAGCTGCAGGATGGGAAGAGGCAGGCTGTGAGCAGGGCTGTAGCCTTGGGACACCCACAATGCCTCCCCCGTTTGCCCAGGATACCTTACCAGTAAAGTCTGCCAGAAGGAGACTCCCTGAAGGTGAGTAGCTGGAAGAGAGCAAACGTCGTAGAGGTGACCCCGCTAATGAGGTGGTCTCTGGGCCTGTAATAATTAAATGGCTCTGGATGCTCCCTGAGCCAAGCTGAGGGGCACTTCGCCTCCAGCATCCCACCGACTGCACGGGGCAGAAGCGGCGGCAGCAGCAGCAGCATTGTGTGAGTGGCTGCTACAGTTGTCTGACTAGAGCCTGTGCCTCCTTTCAGCTCCCTGCCCAGCTAGCCAGAAGGCGGCAAACCCTCTCGCCAGACTTCAGCGGACTTCAGCCCAGCCAGCCAAGGCTTCGCCTCCGAAGGGGAGAAGAGGATGCAAACCTCACGCCCACACAGCCTCCTCGCCTGCCCTGAACCTCCTGCCCAGCTCCTGGTGGCACGGGAGGCATTGATGTGCCAGGCCTCTCGGGCTCAGAGGCAAGACGTCACCTCACGTTGCTCCCTCATTCAGTGCTTCTGTTATTGGTCTCAGGGGCGATCATGGGAAGCATCCCTCCGTCTTTGGTGAGAAGGAGAATAAATGACTATGATTTTCATAATTATAAGGGGAAAGCGGCCTCAGCTGTGCAACACCCTGCAGTCTGTGTGCCTCCGCATGCGGGGGCACAGCTGGAGAAGAAGATGTTTGCAAGAACTCACTGATGCAACTCCATACTCTCGACTGGGGCCATTTGGGGGTGGGGAGAGAGCTTGGCCTAACTTTTAACAAGGAACCTTTTCACACAAACTGGGATCAAGATAGTCTTTTAGGATATATACGAACAAGCACAAAACATGTCTTGCAGGTGCCTTGCCCTGCAACAGATTGTTGATGGATCATGTTTCTTGCTCCTATAATCTGTTATTTTCTACTCCTGTGTTAGCGTTCGACTGTTATCTTTTGAGGTCTCTTTCATGTTAGCCGCCTTGAGCTCTCTGGAGGAGAAAAACATGGCAAAACTGTTCGGATAAAAAAATGTATCTGGTCAAACATTCTTTACTCTGACAGGCGGAGAAGCCAAAATATTTTCTGTTTCATTTGCTTGTCTCCCCTGGCATCTGCATGTGATACAGCCACCACCTGCAAGCGGCAGAATAATTCGCAAACTGCCACCCACTTCAGCATCGTGGGATGGGGCAGGCGATGGCCTGCTTTGGATGATCACACAACCTATGGTTACTTAACCGTGGGTTGTTCTGGAGCATGCAAGGGTGAGCGAGCCTGTCCTTTAGGGGCTAAATGTCCCCTGTTATCTTTGCAGACAAGGGCAGGCGGAAGTTGAAGCCAGTCTCATTCAGTCATTCAGTCAGCCTTCCCCCATTCCTTTCCCCCCTTATCTAAGTCTTCCATGCCTTTCATTATACAGCCCGTAGATGGTGCTGTGGTCTAGATCCTCTTAGTCACTAGTGGCTTTTTCTTTTCACGGAGGGAACTCAAGTGGACCGCAAACGTGGCAGTTTGAACACTCATGATCTCCGATGCTTTAGAAAATAGAATAAAGGTCATTTAGTGCAGGAGACGCCCTGGAGGTTAACGACATAATCTAAAGGCCCCACAAACATCTGTGAGTAACCAGTCCCAATAGCAGATAAAAGCTACGTTTGAAGAAGCCCAGAGTCAGTCTAATTCAGGGGGAGGGGGGAAATCTGACCGTGGTGAAGTCAGAGTCTGCCTGTTCAGAGTCCCAAGTGGGGGAAGGAGGGCTCCGCAGACACTCAAATGAGGCTCTGTGGGTCACGTGATGGTTGGACTTGTGGCTCTCCTATCTCCCCACCACCACCACCAAATGCCCTGCTTTTTGTAACATCTTGCATGATGAAGAGATCTGGAGATATCGAAAGCTTGCACAATTTTGTGGTCTTCTGGGTGACCTAACAAAGGTATTACACTAATATGGATTTTGGAACTATTTAATTCATTTATTATTACATTTATTTCCTGCCTATTTTTCCTCTCTCAAGGAACCTAAGGGGACTTCCATGGTCCTCCAACTCTCCATTTTATCCTTGCAACAACCCTGCGAGCAACGTTGGGCTGAGAGGCAGTGACTGGCCCAAAGTCACCCAGCGAGCTTCATGGCCGAGTGACGACTAGGACCTGGCTCTCCTGCGTCCCACTCGAACACCCTAACCACTACACCACTCTGGCTATCATGTTCTGCTCCCTCAAGGTTTTATGTGTTCTGATAGATTTGTTCTCTGATGAAAACTCATATTGAATGAGCGACTCTGATTTTGTGGAACAGGTGGACTTCCAGCCCTACAAGGCATCAGCAAAGATCAGAGATTAGGGCTGGTCCCTTTGGAAGCCTCCTCATCCTAGCAGCACCTCAGCCATTCTGGGGTTTTTCCCAGACTGAGCACGGATGTGGCATATGTTGCTTTGAGGAGCCTGTCTCTCATCTCCTCCCAGCCACTTCTAGAAACTCCCCTCATAGTCTTCAGTTCTTCCATCTTCCTTCTTACCAGGGAAAATTTGTTAAGGAGGAAAAGACAGAATAGCTCTCCGGTGCCTTCTATTGCTAGTGCCAGGAGCCTTCTTCCTGGAAGCATCCGGAATTATATGCAAGGTTGGGATCATGTCATGATCCATTTGTCATCAATCCTCTTTTTCCCACTGCTGCTTCTGTCTCCTTTTCTAACGGCAAAAAATTCAGAAGAGAGGGAAAGAGCAGGACCTATACGAACTGGACATAGTTTCAGGACCTACACTAATTGATTTCGTGATGAAAAAGCAATCCGATGGTCCCTGGCCAAGCATCCCAGGGACCATAGGAGAGAGCAGATTCTGCCCTGTGAGGTAAGAGACAGCACTCCACCACCACCCACCCTGCTGGCATGGAGAGAACCATCCCAGCTGCCTCTCTGCAGTCAGAAACTCCGCCTCTGAGAGGGGTACAATAGGGTGTTACAGTGGACAAGGAGGGGATGAGACTGGAGAATTTGTCTTCACACCTTCACACATCGCTTTCAAAAGCGATAAACCTTCACACATCGCTTTCAAAAGAAAGATGGATCGTACAAGCCATGGAGGAGCAGTCCCCACTCCCAAGAGGAAGCCATTCTAGAAGGAAAGTAGGACTATGCCTTCCCCCTTCCAGCCACCAGCCAAACCGCAGATGTCAAACGTCTCCACACAGGACATCTTTAGATGTTCCGTTCCTAGGTTGGGCAGAACATGGTCATAGGGGTGAAAGTTGGTTTCTGTAAGGTACACTGGGATGGGACCACTTAGGGCTTGGAAGGTAAGCACAAGGACTTGAACACAAACAGATGGAACACAGGTGTTGTGGGCTCTGCTCCTGCCTTTCCTGGTAAGGCATTGGTCTGAAATTAACACCTGGACATTCCCACCTATCTTCAAAGGAGGTCCCATATAATTACAGCAATCCATCCTGGAGGTTAGTGAGTAAATCAGAGCTACAATAAATAAATAAACATAACAAATGAATATATATTCCAGACCATGAATCACCAGTTCCAGGCTTCTCTTAGGTAACTTTTTCTCCTTGTCCCTCTTGAAGAAGGAAGAGAAATGATTCTCGCCTGGAGATGACTTGTTAACCCATCACTCGGCAGTAGTATGTTAGGGAAATAGCCATCTCTATGGCATTTCCACTGGAGAAGGCAACAGTTTTCGGAAAGGGGGAGGTTACCCAGTAGCATTCACAAGGTATTAATGGTGGTCTATCATCCGAAGGGAGACTGTTCAAGTACAGGTCTCCTTAATTTCCGTGAGAAGACACAGTCCTCCTTTCAACCACATGTTCACAGGTGACAATGGAATGCTCCACCCAAAGGGAGCAATCAACAATGACGCAACTCCTCACAGGCGGGTGGGGAAAACCATTCCAACAGGTGCAGCCCAGGTGCATTAACAATCTCAGATATGCAGGTGATACCACTTTGATGGCTGAAAGCGAGGAAGAGCCAAGGAACCTCATGATGAAGGTGAAAGAAGAAAGTGCAAAAGCTGGGTTACAGTTAAACCTAAAAAAACCCAAGATTATGGCAACCGGCTTGATTGATAACTGGCAAATAGAGGGAGAAAACGTGGAGGCAGTGACAGACTTTGTCTTTCTAGGCGCAAAGATTACTGCAGACACTGACTGCAGCCAGGAAATCAGAAGACGTTTACTTCTTGGGAGGAGAGCAATGACAAATCTTGATAAAATAGCGAAGAGCAGAGACATCACACTGACAACAAAGGTCTGCCTAGTTAAAGCAGTGGTATTCCCCATATTAACCTATGGCTGCGAGAGCTGGACCATAAGGAAGGCTGAGCGAAGGAAGATAGATGCTTTTGAACTGTGGTGTTGGAGGAAAATTCTGAGAGTGCCTTGGACTGCAAGAAGATCAAACCAGGCCATCCTCCAGGAAATAAAGCCAGACTGCTCACTTGAGGGAATGATATGAAAGGCAAAAAAGTACTTTGGCCACATCATGAGAAGACAGGATACCCTGGAGAAGATGCTAATGCTAGGGAAAGTGGAAGGCAAAACGAAGAGGGGCCGACCAAGGGCAAGATGGATGGATGATATTCTGGAGGTGAGGGACTCGACCTTGGGGTAGCTGGGGGTGGCAATGGCCAACAGGAAACTCTGGCGTGGGCTGGTCCATGAAGTCATGAAGAGTCGGAAGCAACTGAACGAATAAACAACAAGCCCAGGTGCTTCAGAGAACATTTCCTGCTGGCCACTGTATCGCTATGGTTTCTGGTTCACTTCTCGTTGCCACCACTGTGCTTCAGCAGAGTGGGGCAGACTGTTGCCCAGTGGCACGGGACATCTTTGACTTGAGAAAGGGTCTCATCTAGCAGAGGTGTGGAAAGGCCTCTTGCTGAGATGTTGGAGAGCAACTGCCAGTTGGCAATGGACAGTTTTTGGCTATACGAGGGAAGAATGGGATGATACAGGATCTCCATGCAATTCCTTATTTCTGTCTTGCCCCAAGTGCATGCAGCTTCAGACAACTCTGGGGGATTATTGGGACCAGCATGCAGAAGCTGAATGCAAGGGGGCACCACCTGTGCTTAGAAGCATTGAAAGGTTTCCAGTGGAGGCTGGTGGCACCAATGCCAGTTGGCAGTCAATGCACTCTGGGTTTCAGTCAGAACCAGTGAGACCTCTCAAGGAGCTATCCAAGGTGCTGAAGCTATCGGGGGGGTGTAAGGTTTGGATAGGTCCTTTAAAGTTCCGGCTAGTTCTGACTGAAACCCAGAGCAGATGCACATGACATCGGTGCCACCAGCCTCCACTTAATGTTTCCATTTCCACATGATGGAAGTGGCGGGGGGAGTGCTCTTTGAGATCCTGTTGGGCTTATATCCCATAACTCTTTCTTCACTCATGCCTGTTTAGCAACAGCATCCTGTGCACATACACATTTAGGAATAAGGAGCAGGGCTTCCATCCATGCCACACGGCAGAGCTCACATACAGTCCTTTGCCCTGGGACCTCTCTTTTCAGAAATCAAAGCATCACACACACACACACACTACTATCTTAACTGCACTGTGAGAACCTAGTCCAGTTATTTCAAAATATTTAAAGGTCTAGGCTTAGAGTGATATTTCTATACCACACTGCCAATTCTGCAACGAGTGTTCCCTAATAGAGTGAATGGTTTCCCCCCACCTGGTTGAGCCATTTGGGCCACACGATGGCATCCTGGTCAACAGAGAAGGTTTGGCGAGTGGCTTCCTGTCTCTCTATACTCCCAAATTTCATTCTAACAACAGACCTATTGGGAAACACCACCCAATTCAGTACGTCAAAGTTGGCTGCCAGGTCTCCAGTCTCGTCCAAATACACTCCATCTGTGGAAGTATTGTAAAACTGGAGATCTCTCAGGAAAGGGTGGAGCTAGAAAGAGACAGCAGCAGCATTTAGAATACAGCTCCCGGGTGCGAGGAGCCCCAGTGATGAAGCGTCTCAGCCCCAGTGGCAAAGCGTCAGCAAACAAGCGAGTTAGGCAACTGTGCAAATGTTGCAATGGGGGGAGGAAGCCAGGGCAGTCGACTCTTTCTTCCCTATTCCGTACTGACAGTAAGTAACTGGAAATAAATAAATATGAATAATTTCCCCACCTTCTCACAGTAAGCAACTAAGTTTTCCAGGGAAAACCCGTGCAGATAAAAAACCAGTTACGAAGGTAGAAAGCCAGCAGGGTAGTGGGGGGCTATCTAGTCTATTGCAATGACTGCCACATGCAGAACTATCTACCTGCTGGATGGAAGTCACGGCTGTGTGCTCGGTGTAACGAGCTCCTGGCTTTCAGGGAACAAGTTCGTTCCCTTGAGGCCAAGGTTGCTGGCCTGCAGAAGGTAAGAGAGGCAGATGGTGGATGAGATCTTCAGGGACCTATTAGCTGTGTCCCACTCCCAGGGTGACAGCTCCTCTGCTGTCATGGAGAATGTGGGTCTAGGGGAATGAGGGCATCATTCTGAGGGAGAGAATGATCCCTTAGAAGGGACCCATTCCTCAGAAGGTGAACAAATACCCACTCGCATCGGGGATGTGCCTCTTGGGGGTGGGGGACTTGTGATAGTGGGAGATTCAGTCATTAGACACATCAACAGCTGGGGTTGTGATGGGTGTGTAGACTGCAGGGTGAATTGCCCTCCTGGTGCAAAGGTTGCAGATATCACGCACCGTCTAGATAGCCTAGTAGATAGTGGTGGGTTGGGGTCAGTGGTTGTGGTTCATGTTGGTACCAATGATGTGGGAAAATGTAGTTGTGTGGTCCTGGAAGCCCAATTTAGGTTGTTAGGTAGGAGGTTGAAATCCAGGACCACCCAGGTAGCTTTCTCTGAAATGCTACCCAGTCCATGTGCATGGCCAGCTAGACAGGCAAAGCTGAGGAGTCTCAATGTGTGGATGAGACGGTGGTGCAGGGAGGAGGGCTTCTGATTTGTTAGGCACCGGTGTCAAGGATAAGGCCTCATGGGGCCAAAGCTGTGGTGGGAAAGAGTTAATTTTACCTTGCATAGTTTTAGATGGTGTTTTCATGTTTTAGGGTAGGAGAGAGTGGGATCCTTCAAGAAGATTCACAAGCCAGGCCACCTGGAGGGAGGAATTGATGTGGGCATACCAGGAATGAAGGCGCCAGGACAGAGGCCTTATCAGGGGCCCAAGGTCGTAAAAGAACTTGGCCTGACAAGAGGCCAGCACAGCTGGAGAGGTGTGAAAAAACCCAGCCCATCCTCCCTGAGGGATGGGAGTGGTGATGAACAAGTGAGTGTGTTGGTAAACAAAAAGGAGGGGGTAGGATTCTGTGTTGACTACAGAGCCATCAATCATGTTACCCAGGCAGATAGCTACCCCATGCCTTGTGTGGACAATCTGACAGAGCTGCTGGCTGGGGCAAAATACATCTCTACCTTAGATTTGACTAAAGGGTACTGGCAGGTCCCATTGGATGAAGATGCTTCACTCAAATCTGCATTTAGTACCCACCTCCGCTTGTTCCAGTTCACTGTTCTTCCTTTCGGCCTGAAGGAGGTGTCAATAATATTCCAGAGGCTAATTAATGGGCTGTTGAATGGGCTGAGGGTAGGGATGGCGGAGAATTTCTCCACGAATCTTCGGTAGGCCGAGTGCCGACGCATTCGGCCCCCCGAAAGTGTTGGGGAAATTCTCCGCCGCCCCCCCCCCGGGATGTGACTTACTGTGGCTGAATGTCCCTCTCGGCGGCAGGTCCCAGCGGCAGTTTGGCGGCGTTTTGTCGGGGGCGGGGGCGGTGGCCAGTCTCCCGACTGGCCGCCGCTGCCACCATTACAAAATAAAAAAGTAAAAAACAAAACAAAAACACACACCTGTGATAGGCTATGTGACTATTTACGTAGCCTATCACAGCTAGATTTCCAAAGTCAGCCGTGATAGGCTACGTAAATCGTCACGTAGCCTATCACGGGTGACTTTGGAAAAAAAAAGAAAAGCACGTACGCAAATGAGTTCCTTATTTGCGTTCCTTATTTTGGCACGTCTAGTCTATGTGAAGATTTACGTAGACTACGGCGAAAATAAGGGCAACACAAATAGCATTCCCTTGGCCCTGTAAGATTATGATTTCTCAGTGAATCACATTCCTGGGCGAGAGAATGTAGTGGCCAATGGGTTGTCTAGACTCTACCAGAGTGATTGAGCTAAATAAAGAAAGTGTAGCTTAGCTGAAGTTTAGAGGTAAACCCCTTAAATCCCATCTTATGGGGGGAGGTGTCAAGGAGAAGACTTCATGGGGCCAAAGCTGTGGTGGGAAAGAGTTACTTTTACCTTGCATAGTTTTAGATGGTGTTTTAGTGTTTTAGGAGAGGAGGGGAGGAAATAGGCCTCTGAGGAAGGTTACCCTGTATAGGTGCTTTTATGCAAATCCCAGAAGCCTCCGAGCCAAAATGGGAGAGTTGGAGTGCTTGATTTTAAAGGAAAACCTGGGCATTACAGAAACCTGGATACAGTGGGCATTATTGCTGACAAATAGGAGCTGGACCAATGATAGAGGCTATGACCAGATGAGCTGTGTCCTTCAAGGCCCCAAAGAAGGACCTGGACCTGGAGTTTCAGAAGTGCATTTCCCCCTGGAATGTACACAATTTCCCCTCATCGCTACATCTGAAACTTTCTCAGAGCCTGATTCCAAGACAACAAGTCCAGCATGGTTCAAGTTTTCATAGTCTTCAGCTGAGCTCTCTCTGACGGAGAGAAGGCATACCTGCCATGGCTGGACCCTTTGAAGTTCCAGCAGGCCACCAGCCACCAACAACATCCACCTGGATCTAGATGAAGAAGCAGCATTTAAGGCACACACCACAACCCAGACAGTGTTGTAAATAATGTAGTTATCCAGAGAGAGGCTTCTGTCATGTATCTCCTGGGGTGGTGGAGTCTCCAGTTGGTCTCTTTCTCTGCATCTTATCCAGCCTTTCACAGACAACTGGTGATTGTTTCACAGACAACCAGGAATCCCCCCGGGATGGCACTTACCTGGGGCGGATGTGACGGCTCTGGCAGCGGCGGCTCTGGCGGCGGCAGCGGTGGCGGCGGCTGGTCTCCTGGCTGGCGGCGGCCGGGCTGCTGCTGCCGTCATTGCCATCCTTGCAGCCGTGATAGGCTACGTAAGAATTTACATAGCCTATCACAGCTAACCCCACCCCCCAAAACACTGAGCATACACAAATGGCGGCGGGTACGGCAGCCGCCATTTGCGTTCCCTATTTTTCACCAATTTATCTTATGTAAATATTTATGTAAGATATATCGGCGAAAAATAGGGAACGCAAATGGCAGCCGCCATAGCTGCTGCCATTTGCCTACGCTCTGTGTTTTTTTTTTGGGGGGTTTAGCCGTGATAGGCTACGTAAATTCTTACATAGCCTATCACGGCTGCCTGGCTGGATGCAAATGGCGGCGGCTACGGCAGCTGCCATTTGCGTCCACAGCAGCCCGTCCGTGGCCGGAAATCCGGCTGCAGACAGCCTGGGGCCAGCCGTCGAGGATTCTGGGGGGGAGGACCGGATCGCCTCCCCCCCATCGAGGATTCCGGGGGGAGGGACGGAGTGCCTCCCCCCCCGCGGAGATTCCGCGAAAAGGTAAGTGACTTTCGTACTTCCCTACAGACAAATTCAGACCAATTCAGACCAGTTCCATTTATTAGCTCATTATTTCCCTTTCAAATTAACCCACGGAAATGGTCAGAAACCACAGGAGAGGTGCTGGAGGTTGACCATGTCATGTAAAGGTCCCACAAACATCCGTGAGTGACCAATCTTAATCACAGGATAAAAGTCCCCTGTGGAGAAGCCCTAACACTGCCAGCATTGTAACGCCGTAACTCAGCGCCCCAACTGATATAGGTTTGATCAAGAAAAGTATTCCCTTGGCATGATCATAATTTGGGACACTGGTGTGGGGAGTGGGGAGAAGAAGACACAGTAGGGGTTATATTTATAGGCTTTATTAACAGAACCTACACAACACTACAGATGATAGGGAGCTGCCATATAGAGAGATCTAGCACTTAGATCACTCAGTTCAGTGAGGCAAACACAGTATCCAGTACAACATCCAGTAATTAAAAAATAACAACAACAAGGCTGTGCAGTTTGCCCAAACATACAGTGGACAAGAGAAAGAACTTTGCACTCATCCATCACGGATCAGCATGATGGAGGGATACAATCATAGGCTCCTCCCCTTGCTTTGAGACACTCCGTTCCCATGACCTCTCCCTTCATTTCCTCCCCCCATGAAATATTCTGCATTCTGCAGTCCCTGAGTATGCTCAGATTTCATTGGGCTGTTTTTAGGGCATCCTCCCATTACGGATCCCCCGATATTTGGTACTTCTGCAAATCGTGGGATCCCCTCAAGCCTGCTGATACCTTCCTCTTGTATGTGCCTTCTGCCCTTTCCTTCCTGAAGGGTAGTTAGTTTCTGAACGGGAGAGAGCTCCTTCCTGACACCTTGGCCTCTGGCCTCAGGATGTCCAGCAGAGTTCTATCTCACCACAGGATGTTTCGCATCTCTATGAAAACGCTGCTCGCATCATGGGGAAGTTTGGAGTGTGTTCTAGTCAGCATGCTGATCAGCATCTTCCTTTTCCATCTCAGACCAGGGAGGCCAGGGACGTGGGGCGTGCACATTATAGTCCCAGGTCCAGCCCCAGACATGATCTGACTTTATAGAGCTGCTAAGAAGACCCTGTTGTCAGCCCTTGGAGTGCCTCTCCAGCTGGGCAGAGTAGAGAGCATCTCTGGGACAGTGAGGCCACCAGTCTGCCTTGGCACAATAATAAGGCAGCTTCAAGATTCCTGCCCAGCGGAGCAGAATAGGTGGACATCTTCCTCTCAGGTAAGAGAAGCTTGCACATCTTTGGCCCGGAAACCACATCACCAGCATTCAGAGAGCTGCTCTGATTTTATAGCCACGCATCCCCCTTCCTGGAAAGATGTTTAGAAAAGAACCTGTGGGCAGGGACCTTTTTTGCTGATTGATTGTAAGCTGCTCTGGGAGCCTTTTTTTGTCTCAGAGTGGGATAAAAATACCTGAAATAAATTAATCAAACTACAAATGTGCATCAATGGCATATCTGTTGCTCAAAAGTAAGGTTGTGCAAAACTGTCCTGTGTGTCACTAGGTGGTGATACATATTAGCTTCAAGTCAAGTAAGATCAAATTGGCATATTAGGAGGAATTTAGTTGGAATCAGGTTGTGATCAAGTGTTCCATGCAAAACATTGAATCTAAAGGGCCTGTGGCCATCCCAGGGTTATCATGCATTCATCAGTCATGACCATGAGGGAATTAGTGAGGGAAGAGACATCAGTCATAATAACAGCCCATGTTTTACTCCTGAATCAGTTTGCTTGCATTCATCACTGTCATACTCATCGGCTTTTGATACCATCAACCATGGTATCCTCCTGGATCAACTCTGTGGGATGGGTATTGGAGGCACTGTGTTGGAGTGGTTCCAGTCCTACCTATGGGGCCAATTTCAGAGAGTAACATGGGGTGACTATTCCTCGGCCCCTTGGCAATTGAGCTATGGGGTGCCACAGGGTACCATCTTGTCCCCAATGTTGTTCAACATCCATATGAAGCCGCTGGGAGCAGTCATTAGGGGATTTGAAGCTAAATGCTATCAGTATGCTAATGACACACAGCTCTGTGTCCCTGCGACATCTGAATCAGGAGAGGCTGTGCAATAACTGAAGCTGAATCCTCACAAGACGGAAGCCCTGTGGGTGAGTGGTTCCTGGGTCCAGGAGATAGGCTCACTGCCTGTTCTGGATGGGGCTGCACTCCCTCTGAAAGATCAGGTCTGTAGTCCAGGGGTACTCCTAGATCCATCATTGTCGCTGGAGGCCCAAGTGGTCGCAGCGGCTTGGAGTGCCTTTTACCAGTTTCAGCTGGTTCACCAGCTACGGTGTCTCCTGGACAGGGATAGCTTGACCATGGTGGTACAGGCATTAGTAACCTCAAGACTGGATTACTGCAATGCGCTCTATGTGGGGCGGCCCTTAAGGCTGGTCCAGAAGGTGGAGCTAGTGCAGAATGCAGCAGCTCAGCTGTTGTCAGGAGGTGCCCTTTTTCAACGTGTAACTCATCTGCTGAGGGAACTGCACTGGCTGCCTATTTGCTACTGGGCCAGGTTTAAGGTATTAGTACTAGTGTACAAAGCCCTAAACAACTTGGGACCAGGAGACTTGAGAGAGTGCCTTCTTCCTTACCAACCTGCCCAGTCACTGAGGTCATCAGAGGGCATGTTCCTGGTGGTTCCACATGGACCTGTGGCCCGGTTGGAGTCCACCAGGAAACGAACCTTCAGTGTGGTGGCCCCCTTCCTGTGGAATTCCCTGCCTTAGGGGTCAGGCAGGCACCAACATTGTGTTCCTTCTGGTGCCTCCTGAAGACTTGGTGTTTCAAGAGGCCTTTCTTTTATGACCAGCTGGGGTTTGTTAAATTCCACTTTGTTGGGGTTGTCTTTTAAAAAAATGTTTTAACTCTTTTAACCTGCTGTTTTATTCTTCTATCGTGTTGTTCACCACTCTGAAGTCTTCTGATGTAGAGAGGTATATAAATATTATAAATAAACAAACTAATTAAATAATTAAATAATTAAATACTGGAGACAGATTCCAAAGACAGAAAAGAATATACTAAGAATCAGATGCCACCATTAGTTTTTGTCATGAGATGCTCCTTGGTATTCAGATCAGGCCTCAGTATAATAATGTAGCACTTGGGAATAAAGATGCAGCCCAGCAAACCAGCACTGGAGGCCAAGATAGAGAAGACCTGCACGGCTACCATGTATTTCCCCTTGGTGCTCAGGTAAGTGGGCACAAAGGACACCCAAACACTGCAAAAGACCAGCATGCTGAAGGTGATCAGCTTGGCTTCATTGAAGGCCCCAGGCAGCTTCCTGGCTAGAAAAGCCACTGTGAAACAGATGGCAGCCAGGAAGCCCATGTAGCCAAGGGCACTGTAAAACATGGCAACAGACCCTTCATTGCATTGTAGGATGATCTGTCTGGACTGGGAGTACGTGTCAGAGTATGGGGATGGGGGAGAGATCTCCAGCCAGATGGTGCAGATGAAAACTTGTATGCTGGAACAAGAAAGGACAATGGTATTGGCCAGACTCTTCCCCAGCCATCTCCTCACCCTGTTCCCTGGCTTTGTGGCCAGGAAGGCCAGCACCACAGTGATCGTTTTGGCCAACACAGAAGACACAGCAACCGAGAAGATGATGCTGAAGGCCGTTTGTTGGAGAAGGCAGGTCACTTTCTTTGGCTGGCCAATGAACAGGAAGGAGGATGAGAAGGAAAGCAGGAGGAAGACAAGGAGAATATAGGAGAGGTCCCGGTTGTTGGCTTTGACTATCGGAGTGTCTAAGTATTTAATGAAGATTCCTAACACTAAACCCGTGGTTACAGTGGAGAGTAGGGCCAAGGAAACCAAGATGATCCCCAAAGGTTCTTCATAGGACAGGAAGGTTATATCCTTGGGGATACATTGATCTTGGTCCTTGTTTGAATGCTTATCTTCTGGACACTTGTCACAGTGATCTGCATCTGAAAAGGAGAGTGACTTCAGCATAACCAATTTCAATATGTTTACGTAGATAATACTTCCTTATACAAATTCATCCTATTTTACGGATTTAACAATATGATATACATATTCATAACTTACCATTTAAAATTGAACTCTGTGGCATACTTACGAAATTGACAGAGCAATTTCATGTCTTTATTAAGTCAGTCCTTTTAGGATAAAAAAGATGGTTTACCAACCCCCCCCCCCATGCATGTTTACTGAGAAGTAAGAACTACTGTGTTGAATGGAGCTTACTCCCACATAACCACATGTAAGACTGCAGCCTCGAAAGTATTAATGCCACTCCTGTGATTCTCTACTAAGAAGTAAGCCATCTCAGTTTTGTACAAGTAAAATTGAGAATACACCCAATACTAGAGAGAAAAGAAAGAGCTGCAAACTGCTTCACCCTCTGCTATTTAAGCCCACCTAGCTTAGTTTATGCCATCTGAGACTGTGGGGAGCAGGCAGTTGAAACTAGGGACCACACATGTGGTTCTGAACAAAAGATAGGATATTATTTAGACAGTCACCTGGCAGCTGGGTGGATATCTTGTCAGCACCAGGTGAAGAATGGTTCTGTTTCTTTGTTTTTAATTTTATTTTCCCAGCCCTTCTTTAACTGCCAGATTTTCTCACCTCTCGTGATTTTACATGGCAACTATGCTGCTGTTTTATCTTATCATTATAAACTTGCTGGCTCTGTTGTGTTTCTTATTTCTTCCTGTAATTCACCCTCAGAAGGACAGGAGATAAGAGTAATCAATGAATAAATAAAATGCACGAGGGCTGATGATGCTAAACTCTGCCCCCATCCAGAGCACCACCTCCCCTCTATACACATGGTCCATCCTCCAAGGAAAATTTCTTGCAACTCACTTTGCGAAATCAAGTATGGATGTTACAAATATAGAAAACAAGAGAAGTCCAAGTTAAGATATATGAGCGTCAGGGTTCCACTTATGACCTGGACTCCCTGAGCAACTCCTTAAGGATCTCTTGCCTCCTTCAGAGTCCCACCTTCCTTCTTTTATCTTCCCCTTTAGGCTATAGGCATGTGGTGATTGACACTCTAGACACAGGGTTTAGCCAGAACAGTTTACGGGTAAATTAAAGCAAGCAAATTACAACTAAAGGTATTGACACAATAGAGCTGAGTGAAACAAAAGCCCTTAAAAGCAAATTCAAGTTGAGAAAGGCAAGTTCCTCTACCCTAGCTGTACTTAGACTTCTTCAGGCTGCTTCTTCCTGCTCTCTCTTCAGGCTCTGGTCTCCCTGATGCTGCTCTTACTGGCTCTCTCCTCCCCCAAACCAAAAGTACTGCTTCAAACCTGAAGAAATGAAACTTAACTCAAGGAATGAAACTGAAACTTAACCGGAGAAATGAAACTACTCCTCTCAGGGATACCCCTCCCAATAACACCCAGGCCTCTATGCCTGACCCTTTTTCTTGGCTCTGTAGGCCTCAAACTGATTTTATGGAGCAATCGTATGGCCCCTAGGCAGACTCTGGGAGGCCATAGGATGGTTCAGATTCTTGGAGCCAGGAATGTGAGCTCCACATCCCCTCCCCCTCATAGCCAGTGCAGAGAGAACCACACAGGTGACCTTGGAGAGGAGGGAAAAGGGGCAGGCCAGTGGGTGGGGAGAGCAGGGGAGGGGACTGGGGAGGCCTGTTTATGCTGTATCCCCAACCCTCCCCAGCCTCCTTCCTTCCAGCTCTGCAGAGCCCCAGCTAGATTGGGGGAAAAGCCTGTCTAGCTGAGATGCAGAGAAGGAGAAGGGCGGAGGCAAAAATCGCCTCTGCTGCTCCTCCCACCTTGCATTAGATGGCCGAAAGCCTCCCAGTTTGGAGGCTTATGGCCACCCTGATATGACTGTGCCCCCTATCATTTTTCCTTTGGAGTCACCTACCTTCCTGAGTGGAGATGGTCCCTTCTGCGCAGGGAGCACAGCCATAGCAGCAAATCGACTCTCCTTCTGTAACCACCTTGGCGTATCCAAGGCCACAGCTATCGACGCACCTTGAAGAGGGCAGGGTCTAGCCATCGAGAGAAGGAGCATCATGCAAAAGGCATTATTGGTCATTTATCCATGGAAGGGAATCATCTAGACCCTGATGGGAGCTGTAGCCCCAGGCCTGATTTAACTACAAAGGGACTCCAGGACCTGGATGGTTTCAAAACAGAGAATGCTGAGTTGAAAATGCATCATCTGGCTCAATGACTTGTTTGTCTAATAAAGAAGTGTGAGACCGTATCATTCAAGATTGTGGAAGGTATACAATTGTGGTGCTTGAAGAATAAAGTTGTTGTATTTTAGTATACACATCAGAAAGCTTGATATACAGAAGTCTAAAAAAACTTGTATCTTTAGGTTTAATTACTTTATTTATTTATTAAATTTATTAATCGCCATCTGGCTGGTCACCCAGCCACTCTGGGCAATGTACAGCATATAATAAAACAGTTTAAAACAATAAAATTCTACAATAAAAACGTTTTCTAAAATACCCTAACCCACCCCAAATGCCTGCTTGAGCAACCATGTTTTTAATGCATGGCAGAAGCTCATTAAAGAGGGGGCATGGCGGAGTTCCCTAGGGAGGGAGTTCCACAGAGTGGGGGCCACCACAGAAAAGGCCCTCTCCCTCGTCCCCACCAGTCTAGCTGTCCTGGCTGATGGGACAGAGAGAAGGCCATCCGAGGCTGATCTTGTTAAGTGGCCTTAAGATAGGCTGGGCCAGAACCATATAGAGTTTTAAAGGTGAAAACCAACACCTTGAATTTGGCCCGGAAAACAACTGGTAACCAGTGCAACTCCTTCAGCACTGGAGTGATGTGACCTCGCTGGCGGCTGCCTTTAATCAGGCGAGCCGCCGCGTTCTGTACCAGCTGCAGCTTCCAAACCATCTTCCAAACCCATGTAGAGCGCAGTACAGTAATCTAAACGAGAGGAGACCAGGGCATGTACTACCAATGGGAGCAGATGGTCGGGAAGGAAGGGGCGCAGCCGCCGTATCAGATGGAGTTGATACAGCGCTGTCCAGCTCACTCCATGGACAGCTGGGAGTCCAAAATGACCCCCAGGCTGCAGACCTGGTCTTTCAAGGGTAGCCATACCCCATTCAACACCAGGTCAACATCTCTCAGCCTCCTCTTGTCTCCCACCAAAAGTACCTCGGTCTTGTCAGGGTTGAGCTTCAGCTTATTCCTCCCCATCCAGCCACTCACCGTCTCCAGACATTTGGACAGGGATTCTACAGCCAACCTTGGTGAAGATTTGAACGAGAGGTAGAGCAGTGTGACATCCGCATACTGATGACACCACACCCCAAACCTCCTGATGATAGCCCCCAGCAGCTTCACGTAGATGTTAAATAGCATCGGGGAGAGGATGGAACCCTGTGGCACCCCACAAGTGAGTGGCCATGGGTCTGAAACCTCCTCTCCCAGTGCTACCCTCTGGTACCTGCCGGAGAGGAAGGACCGGAACCACTGCAATACGGTGTCTCCAATGCCCAACCCCTCCAGGCAGTCCAGGAGGATACCGTGGTCAATGGTATCAAAAGCTGCTGAGAGGTCGAGGAGAACAAGGAAGGAGCATTCACCCCTATCCAGAGCCCTTCTCATATCATCCACCAAGGTGATCAAGGCCATTTCTGTCCCATGCCCAAGCCTGAAGCCCGACCGAAATGGGTCTAGATAATCGGTTTCTTCCAAGTGTGCCTTCAACTGCATCGCCACTACCTGCTCAATCACCTAAATTAGATATTTAGTTTATATATTTGAGAAAGGAGTTAGGCCTCTGAACCCATCTAGTTCACCTAGCTGACTTGTGGATTTGATGGATTAATACTACCTTAGGTATTATTAAAACTTAACCAACACTTAGGAAGTGTTTTCCTGATGTTCAGCTGGAATTTTACAGGAAGCCAGATTCTGGCTGAACATCAGGAGAAATGTCCTGACTGTTAGAGCAATACGACAATGGAACCCATGACCTAGGGAGGTGGTGGGCTCTCCCACACTGGAGGCATTCAAGACGAGGCTGGACAGCAACCTGTCAGGGATGCTTTGACTTGGATTCCTGCACTGAGCAGGGGTTGGACTCGATGGTCTTGTAGGCACCTTCCAACCCTACTATTCCATGATTCTATGAAGCATTTGCCTAACTGATCGGAAACTAAGCCCTATGAGGAGAGACTGAAAGAACTGGGCATGTTTAGCCTGGAGAAGAGAAGACTGAGGGGAGATAGGATAGCGCTCTTCAAGTACTTGAAAGGGTGTCACAGAGAGGAAGGCCAGGATCTCTTTTCAATCATCCTAGGGTGCAGGACACAGAATCATGGGCTCAAGTTACAGGAAGCCAGATTCCGGCTGAACATCAGGAAAAACTTCCTGACTGTTAGAGCAATATAACAATGGAACCCATGACCTAGGGAGGTGGTGGGCTCTCCCACAGTGGAGGCATTCAAGGTGAGGCTGGACAGCCATCTATCAGGGATGCTTTGACTTGGATTCCTGCACTGAGCAGGGGGTTGGACTCAATGGTCTGACAGGCCCCTTCCAACCCTGCTATTCTATGATTCTATGATTCTAGCTTGACTACATGGCTTCTAGTGACTTTGTGGGATTTAGTTTAGAAGGGATCCCAAGAAATACTGCTCTTGGCCTTGACCTTCACTATTCCTTTCCTTTCCTAATCCCACTCACATTTCCTGCCTGGGGTCTTCACTTCCGTTTCAGGTGTTAGCCAAAGCAGCTGCTGTGTTCCCTGAGGCAGAGAAGACTCAGGTGGGCACTGGGCAGAAGCTCCTGGTCAAGGGGGTCATGCAGAGGCTCTTCTCTCCCCTTCCTACCAGCTGGGCCTGGCACACACCCTTTCATCCTTCCCCGTCCACTTCTGAGGACACAACACCAACCTTAGCTGAGGATCCACCATGGAGCTTCCTGTGACAGCTGGGGGGTGGGATGGAAATCCAAGAGGGGATTTCTCTTCTGAGGCTGTCATTCTCTTTACAGCTTTGGACTGGAAAATCCCCGGTATCCTATGACCCCTCAGACACTGTCTAGGGACAAGAGGATTGCTCTCGAAAGAGCAAATATGTTGTATGAGGTATAAACATCAAAACGTTTGATATATCTGTAGGCAATTTTAAGGCAATGGCCGTTTCAGGCATATCCAAGAGACATAGCTAAAATGGCTGTCTGAACCAAAGTTTGCTATTGGCCTGTTACTGGCAGGAAGCTTGACTTGGGGAAAAGGGAACTTTATGAAAAACATTCTTGCTCAATACAGTTTATGTCCAGAACAGGTCAAACCCACAGAGGACAAGTTGGGAAATTTCTATAGAACTGTACAAGGAAAAATAAAACATCAGTAAATATGAATAAATATGAGGAGGTGGGATTCAAAGACTGCAGTAGCCAATCAGACTACAGTAAGCAATCACATTTAAAGTTAAGGGAAGATACTGGATGAGGTTGCTCCCAGCAGGGAGGAATCTCTGCTGGCCAAAAGCTATCTTGGTAATGTATCCACTGTGCTTTGTCTTGTTTTCCTTTCCTGTTGTAACCTTTCTCAACAAATACCATGACATCAATTTCTTTCTATAACTGTCTTAAATACATTTGCTTGGTGTTAATACATGTTAAAATATAATCTATGAGCATCTGTTTATAAAGCAACTGTGTTGAGCGTAACATGACTGAGTCCTTCTGAGCATCAGAAAAACCACATCTCTATGGACCCAGATTTGTTGTTGTTGTTGTTGTTCAGTCGTTCAGTCGTGTCCGACTCTTCGTGACCCCATGGACCATAGCACGCCAGGCCTTCCTGTCCTGCGCTCTCTCCCAGAGCGTGCTCAAGTTCATATTCATTGCATCCGTGATGCTATCTAGCCATCTCATCCTCTGCCGGCCCCTTCTCCTTTTGCCTTCAGTCTTTCCCAGCATCAGGGTCTTTTCCAGGGAGTTTTCTCTTCGCATTAGGTGGCCAAAATATTGGAGCTTCAGCTTCATTATCTGTCCTTCCAATGAGCACTCAGGGTTGATTTCCTTTAGGATGGAGTGATTGGACCTCCTTGCAGTCCAGGGGACTCGTAAGAGTCTTCTCCAGCACCACAGTTCGAAAGCATCAATTCTTCGGCGCTCAGCCTTCCTTATAGTCCAGCTCTCACAGCCATACATTACTACTGGGAAAACCATAGCTTTGATTAGACGGACCTTTGTCGGCAAGGTGATGTCTCTGCTTCTTACTATGCTGTCTAGGTTTGCCATAGCTTTCCTCCCAAGGAGCAAGCGTCTTTTAATTTCATGGCTACAGTCACCGTCTGCGGTGATCTTGGAGCCCAAGAAAGTAAAATCTGTCACTGCTTCCATTTCTTCCCCTTCTATATGCCAGGAAGTGATAGGGCCAGATGCCATGATCTTAGTTTTTTTAATGTTGAGTTTCAAACCAGCTTTTGCACTCTCCTCTTTCACCCTTAACAAGAGGCTCTTGAGATCCTCTTCACTTTCTGCCATTAGGGTGGTATCGTCTGCATATCGGAGGTTGTTGATAATTCTCCCGGAAATCTTAATTCCGACCTCTGATTCATCCAACCCGGCATTTCTCATGATGTACTCTGCATATAAGTTAAATAAGCAGGGTGACAATATGCAGCCTTGTCGTACTCCTTTCCCAATTTTGAACCAATCGGTTGTTCCATCTCTGGTTCTTACTGTTGCTTCTTGACCCTCGTACAGGTTTCTCAGGAGACAGGTAAGGTGATCTGGTACTCCCATCACTTTAAGAATTTGCCACAGTTTGTTGTGATCCACACAATCAAAGGCTTTAGCGTAGTCAATGAAGCAGAAATAGACGTTTTTCTGGAATTCTCTTGCTTTCTCCATGATGCAGCGAATGTTGGCGATTTGATCTCTAGTTCCTCTGCCTCTTCGAAACCCAGCTTGTACTTCCGGTAGTTCTCAGTTCGCATACTGCTGAAGCCTAGCTTGTAGGATTTTGAGCATCACCTTGCTGGCATGTGAAATGAGCGCAATTGTGCGGTAGTTTGAACACTCTTTGGCGTTGCCCTTCTTTGGAATTGGAATGTAAACTGACCTTTTCCAGTCTTGTGGCCACTGTTGAGTGTTCCAGATTTGTTGGCATATTGAATGCAGCACTTTAACAGCATCATCTTTTAGGGTTTTAAATAGCTCGGCTGGAATACTGTCATCTCCGCTAGCTTTGTTGTTACTAATGCTTCCTAAGGCCCACTTGACTTCACTCTCTAGGATGTCCGGCTCAAGTTCAGTGACCCCACTATCATGGCTATCAGGGACATTCAGATCTTGCCTGTATAGTTCTTCTGTGTATTCTTGCCACCTCTTCTTAATCTCATCTGCTTCTGTTAGGTCCCTGCCTTCTTTGTCCTTTATCATGCCCATCTTTGCACAAAACGTTCCCTTGAGATCTCCAATTTTCTTGAAGAGATCTCTAGCCTTTCCCATTCTGTTGTTTTCCTCGATTTCTTTGCATTGTTCATTTAAGAAGGCCTTCTTGTCTCTCCTTGCTATTCTCTGGAACTCTGCATTCAGTTGGGTATATCTTCCCCTTTCTCCTTTGCTTTTCGCTTCCCTTCTTTCGTGAGCTACTTGTAAAGCCTCCTCAGACAGCCACTTGGCTTTCTTGCATTTCTTTTTCTTTGGGACGGATTTCGTTGCTGCCTCCTGAACAATGTTACGGACCTCCGTCCATGGTTCCTCAGGCACTCTGTCTATCAGGTCTAATCCCTGAAATCTATTCCTCACCTCCACTGTATATTCATCAGGGATATGATTTAGGTCATACCTGAAAGGTTTAGTGGTTTTCCCTACGTTCTTCAATTTAAGCCGAAATTTTGCAAGAAGCAGCTCATGATCTGAGCCACAGTCAGCTCCAGGTCTTGTTTTTACTGACTGTATGGAGCTTCTCCATCTTTGGCTGCAAAGGACATAATCAATCTGATTTCGATATTGACCATCTGGTGACGTCCATGTGTAGAGTCGTCTCTTGTGCTGTTGGAAAAGAGTGTTTGCTATGATCAGCATGTTCTCTTGGCAAAACTCTATTAGCTATGGACCCAGATACACACACAAAATAGGAGGCTGTTAAGGTAACAAGAGCTTCTGCCTAATTAGATGCATTATCGCCATATTATTTCTCCTATATATCTATGTCTAGAAGAATTTATGTACATAGGCTGTATTTATTGATTCATTAGATTTGTATACTGCCCAACTGGCAAATGTCCTTGGGATGGTTTACAATAGGGATGTCCGCGGCATCCGCCATGGACTCAAAAGAGTCCATAGTCCGTGGTGGAACGGATGTACTCACCTCCACCTCCCAGACCCATGTGACTGAATCCTCCCTCATCACTGATGTGTAGTGGATGCCATTTGCATTCCTGCTTTTTCATGCAATAGGCTACGCAACTATCTATGCAAATTCAAATGTGTAGCCTATTATGAGAAAATACAGGGACACAAACAGCATCGCGGATGCCATTTGCAACCGGATCACTTCCTCTTTCCACCTAGCAGCAGTATGGATGGCAATGGTGGCCATATTGCTGGCGGAACGGAGCTGGCCAACAAGAATTCCAGGAGGGGAGGAACGGATAGCCTCCCCCCCCCCCAGTGGACCCCCCCACAGATGCAAGGTAAGAGATTCATATATCCCTAGTTTACAATCATAAAATCAAACAACACTGAGGAGCCAGCAGTAAAATTAATAATCAAAGCCACAAAGATTAAATGCCTGCTTAAAGAAGAAGGCCTTAACCTGGCATCTAAACGTATACAATGAAGATGTCAGGTGGATCTCCCAGGGAATGGCATTCCACAGATTTGGGGTGGGGGGACTACAGAAATGGCTCTTTCCCTGGTAGCCACCCATCACAACTTTTTCACTAAGAAACAATTCAGAATTTATCTTATCTAGCTGTCTTTATGTGTTTTAATCTTATGGGAATCCTATGCATGCTTAGACAGACAAAAGTCCTACAAATCCCAGCATTCTCCAGCCACCATGGCTGGCTGGGGAATGCTGGGATTTGTTGGGCTTTGTCTGTCTAAACATGCATAGGATTGCGCCCTAAGACAGTGAGCCTAATTTGTAGGACAGCTACATAATATGAGGTAATTCCTACACAAAAAAACAGTATAAGTATGTTCTGATTTTGGAATGAGGTAGCTTCTCTACCATCTAAGTGTTCACTTGCCAGCTCAACTGTCTATTCAGAACTCAACAGGAAACTTGGTACACAGCCGAAAGCTCTCCTTTCAGACTATAGGCTAGAAATCTTTTAGTAACAAGAAATGTTTAGGAAATACTATTTTCTGTTGAACTATTATGATCTTAAAACCTTTAGTGATGCTCTGCTTTATAATAATTTTTTGTCTTAGCTTAGCCAATATGTGGTATTTTGAGATTATGCTTTCTTGAGAGTTAATACGTTATAATAAAAATGAAAAACGGATCCAAATATTTTTCCTTTGCTAATTCCTATTAGTACAAAACCAAAGACTGAAGCCGCCTAAAACAACTTCTTGGTTTATCTTCTGTGTGAGGTGTATCTTTTGCGTGAAGTGTATTACTCACCTGTAGATAGCTTCCCAAATGCTTGAACAGCCTTCCCCAACCTGGTGCCCTCCAGACGTTTTTGACTGCAACCCCCAGCATTCGCGGCTATTGGCCATGCTTGCTACGGCTGATGGGAGTTGAAGTCCAAACCATCCGGAAGTCACCAGGTTGTGAAAGGCTGGTCCTAATATTCCACCAGGAGTGAACAATGAATGAACCTCACAGCCCCTAACCTGAGCATTGCCGAGATGGCCGTTCTCTGGTGATAATCCATACCGAAACAATGCCATCTGAAAAGGAGCAGTCTAGGAGAATCCCTCTAAGTTTCTTGCTGGCCTTTGCATCGCTGTGGTTTCTCTCTCAACTCTTGTAGAGCTGGGGATTTCCGCTTTCTCTCAGCTGCCAGTTTGAAATGGACCTCGCTGGGCTAGATTGGGGCTCCCTAATCTTTTGGGACCCATCAGCACATTTGGCATTTTGAAAGGTTCCCTGAGCACCACTACAAATTGTCTGCTGTGGGGGGTGTGGGGGCCAATCACAAAAATGTTAAGAGCACCCCTCTTATCTGTGTGTGCGCGTGCATGCGAGTGTGTGTGCGTGAATGTTTCCTCTGTGTGTGCTACCACTCTCGCTTCTCTCTCTCTCTCCCCTCACCCCCACCCCACGGGTGTTTCCCCGCTCTTTCTCTCTTGCATTTTTCTTTCTGATGTGTATTTGAGTGTGTACTGCCCCTTTACATTATTTCCCCGTCCTACGGTTGTCAGGGGCTTATCACATGGCTATTGGAGTTGGGCTTCAGTTCAGAGCAAGCAGCTAAGCAGAGAACAGCTCTCCTGCTGGCCGGCAGGACCTAGATATCTTTTTTCCCAAGAACTTGACACACAGATGATCCAGCCTGAACTGCTGGTCGAAGCCAACGTAGGAGGGAGCCACCCCAAGGGAGGGGCATCCCTGAGAAGCAAGTCTGGCCCTGAAGTTCATGCCCAGGCTGCTGGCAGCTTCTCTTAACTTCCACCTTGTATCCTCTATTGATATTCATAGATGTGTGGATTAGATGGTTCTATGCAGTCTGAGAGTTTCCTAGGTTCTGCATTTGTAAAGAAGCTGGTCATTTACTAATGTAGCTTGCAGCCTTGTTTCCTGGAGTGTGTTGGTTGCGAAGGGAGATAACGACACTTTCTCTCTGGCCTTTGTTTCATCTGTCTGTTTCTTTCTCTGTCTCTGTCTTCCTCTCTGGCCGGCCTGCCTGCCTTCCTTCCTTCCTTCCTTCCTTCCTTCCTTCCTTCCTTCCTTCCTCCATGGAGTCAAATAGGTGCCAGAGTACCAGCCAGAGTGCTGGCCATCACTACATGACTTAGATTCTGGCAATGAGCAGGGGTTGGACTCAATGGTTTTATAAGCCCCTTCCAACCCTACTATTCTATGATTCTAGGATTCAACATCTTGTGGAATAAGTTAATTCCATAGTCTATGACCCAGGGCCAATTGGATGTGGTTATTGGGGAGATGTCAAGATTAAATATAGACATTCTGGGTGTCAGTGAACTGAAATGGACTGGAATGGGCCACTTCACATCAAATGACCACCAGATCTACTACTGTGGACAAGAGGGCCACAGAAGAAATGGAGTAGTCTTCATAATTAATAATAAAGTGGCTAAAGCAGTGCTTGGATACAATCCAAAAAACGACAGAATGATCTCAATTCAAATTCAGGGTAAGCCATTTAACATCACAGTGATCCAAATATATGCCCCAAACACAGATGCTGAAGAAGCAGAAGTAGATCAGTTCTCTGAGGATCTGCAGCACCTACTGGATAATACGCCAAAAAAAGATGTGATTTTCATTACAGGAAACTGGAATGCTAAGGTGGGTAGTCAAACGACACCTGGAAGTACAGGCAAGCATGGTCTGGGAGAACAAAATGAAGCGGGACATAGGCTGATAGAATTTTGCCAAGACAACTCACTGTGCATAACAAACACTCTCTTCCAACAACCTAAGAAGAGACGACTTTATACATGGACTTCACCAGACGGTCGACACCGAAATCAGATTGACTACATCCTTTGTAGCCAAAGGTGGCGGACATCTATGCAGTCGGTAAAAACAAGAACTGGAGCTGATTGTAGTTCAGATCATGAACTTCTTATTGCACAATTTAGAATCAGACTCAAGAGAATAGGGAAGACCCACAGATCAGGTAGATATGAGCTCACGAATATTCCTCATGAATATGCAGTGGAGGTGAAGAATAGATTTAAGAGACTAGATAGAGTAGATAGGGTGCCGGAAGAACTATGGACAGAAGTTCGCGACATTGTTCAGGAGGCAGCAACAAAAAACATCCCAAAGAAACAGAAAACCAAGAAGGCAAGATGGCTGCCTGCTGAGACACTGGAAGCAGCCCAAGAAAGAAGGAAAGCAAAAGGCAACAGTGATCGGGGGAGATTTGCCCAATTAAATGCAAAATTCCAGAGGCTAGCCAGAAGAGATAAGGAATTATTTTTAAACAAGCAATGTGCGAAAGCGGAAGAAGATAACAGAATAGGAAGGACAGGAGACCTCTTCCAGAAAATTAGAAACATCGGAGGTAAATTCCAGGCAAAAATGGGTATGATCAAAAACAAAGATGGCAAGGACCTAACAGAAGCAGAAGAGATCAAGAAAAGGCGGCAAGAATATAGGGAAGATCTGTATAGGAAGGATAACAACATCGGGGATAGATTTGATGGTGTGGTCAGTGAGCTAGAGCCAGACATCCTGAAGAGTGAGGTTGAATGGGCCTTAAGAAGTATTGCTAATAACAAGGCAGCAGGAGCTGACAGTATCCCAGCTGAACTGTTTAAAATCTTGCAAGATGATGCTGTCAAGGTGATGCATGCCATATGCCAGCAAATTTGGAAAACACAAGAATGGCCAGCAGATTGGAAAAAATCAACCTATATCCCCATACCAAAAAAGGGAAGCACCAAAGAATGTTCAAACTATCGAACAGTGGCACTTATTTCACATGCCAGTAAGGTCATGCTCAAGATCTTGCAAGGTAGACTCCAGCAATTCATGGAACGAGAATTGCCAGATGTACAAGCTGGGTTTTGAAAAGGCAGACGAACTAGAGACCAAATTGCCAATATCCGCTGGAGAGTGGAGAAAGCCAGGGAGTTTCAGAAAAACATCTATTTCTGTTTTATTGACTATTCTAAAGCCTTTGACTGTGTGGATCATAACAAACTGTGGAAAGTTCTTGGTGGTATGGGGATACCAAGTCATCTTGTCTGCCTCCTGAGGAATCTCAGGAGACCAAGTAGCAACGGTAAGAATAGACCACGGAACAACGGACTGGTTTAAGATTGGGAAAGGAGTACGGCAGGGCTGTATACTCTCACCCTACCTATTCAACCTGTATGCGGAACACATCATGCGACGTGCTGGGCTTGATGAAGCCAAGGCTGGAGTTAAAATCGCTGGAGGAAACATTAACAATCTCCGATATGCAGATTATACCACTTTGATGGCTGAAAGTGAGGAGGAGCTGAGGAACCTTATGACAAATGTGAAAGAAGAAAGTGCAAAAGCTGGGTTGCAGTTAAACCTAAACAAAACCAAGATTATGGCAACCAACTTGATTGATAACTGGCAGATAGAGGGAGAAAACAATGAGGCAGTGACAGACTGTGTCTTTCTAGGCACAAAGATTCCTGCAGATGCTGACTGCAGCCAGGAAATCAGAAGACGTTTACTTCTTGGGAGGAGAGCAATGACAAATCTTGATAAAATAGTGAAGAGCAGAGACATCACACTGACAACAAAGGTCCACATAGTTAAAGCAATGGTATTCCCCATAGTAAACTATGGCTGCAAGAGCTGGACCATAAGGAAGGCTGAGCGAAGGAAGATTGATGCTTTTGAACTGTGGTGCTGGAGGAAAATTCTGAGAGTGCCTTGGACTGCAAGAAGATCAAACCAGTCCATCCTCCAGGAAATAAAGCCAGACTGCTCACTTGAGGGAATGATTTGAAAGGCAAAACTGAATTACTTTGGCCACATAATGAGAAGACAGGATACCCTGGAGAAGAGGCTGATGCTAGGGAAAGTGGAAGGCAAAAGGAAGAGGGGCCGACCAAGGGCAGGATGGACGGATGATATTCTGGACGTGATGGACTTGACCTTGGGGGAGCTGGGGTGGCGACGGCCTACAGGAAGCTCTGGCGTGGGCTGGTCCATGAAGTCATGAAGAGTCGGAAGCGACTGACTGAATAAACAACAACAAAACAACAAATAGTCTAACTCTGTGCTGTGTGAAGAAGTCCTTACTTTTATCTGTCCTGAATCTCCCACCAATCAGCTTCATGGGATGACCCCTTTGGGATCTGGTATTATGAGAGAAGGGGGATTTATTCTGTGGCATGCAGAAGAGCGCTAGCAATCTTCAGAAATTAAAGCATCATATATAATGCAACACCTACCACGCAAAGACCTTTTCAATTTTCCCAGGCCTTTAAATCCTTGCATGCTCTTGTGTTGTCTATTAAAACCCCCCACCTCCATGATGTTTTTATGCTGGCTGTTCTTTGCCTGTTTTTAAAATCTTGTTTTATCTTTTGTATCATATTGGAATTTTGTGAGCTGTCCTGGAAAAACAATGTTTTGAAGATAGCAGCAGCCAACCCTTCAAGACTGCACTGGGAGAACGTCGTCCAGTTATTTTGAAACTTACGAAGCTCTAAGCTTACAGCGTTACTTCTGTGCTGCGTGGCCAGTGCTGCAGTGAGTGTTCCCTAATGGATGAAATGGACTCCCCCACCTGGTTGAACCATCTGGGCCACACGATGGCATCCTGGTCGATGGAGAACGCTTGGTCCGGACATCCCTGTTTGCCTACGCTCCCGAATTTCACTCCAGCAACAGAGTTATTGGGAAGCACCACCCAGTTCACGATGTCAAAGTCGGCTGCCAGTTCCCCCTTCTCGTCCAAATATACTCCATCCATGGAAGCGTTGTAAAACCTGGGATCTCTCAGGAAAGGGTGGAGCTAGAAAAAGAAAGCAGCAGCATTTAGAATGCAGGAAACCAGAGATGAGGCCCCTCACCAGTTCTTAAGGAACTCCACTGACTCCTGGGGGCCATCTACACGACAACAGAAGGCTTCAGGGTGTTATCTGCATTTTCACAGATAATACCCTGAATACCCATCAGGGACACATGAAGCAAGAAAAGTGGAGTTTACTGTACCTAGAATTTCACTTTTTGCCATCACACAGTGCTTGAAATCATATTTCTGGGTCGGGTGGGAGGAGTAGAACTGAACCTTATGAACCCAGGGGCTGCTCAACCAATGAGAGAGGCTTGTGTCCCACCGCTGTCCGGGCACCCTACTGCTATTACTTTATTATGAATGGCACAGGATCTACTTCACAATTCTGAAGTGTTATGAGCACTTTGCATTGAAGAAACTGAAATCCCCAATTATCCAGTACAGCATCTGAAGGCTCCCCCTGAGAGCACCCTACCAACACAATTTTGCCCCATTCCAGCAAACAGTCAGGGAGTTACAGCTCCCATCCCCTTTTCCCCTTTATGTGCACTTTTCAAGCTGTGAAGTATCACAAGCATCAGAGAAGTGCATAATCCTGGCTCTCAAAAGTGATGGTCTGGGAAATAGAGGCTAGTTACTCCCACTGGCAAGAAGAAAGTGCAGCGTGATCCTGAAGACTCAAAAGAGCGCTCTAGCTCTTTGATGAGTTGGAAAGGCAGGCTAATTACTCCCTTGGGGACAGTAGTGTCCTTTTCTCCTTCCCTTCTGGGTATTCTTTAGTTGTAGGTGTATTGCACGACTGTGAAGTTGTAAGTGTATTGCGCAAAGCTGTAGGTATATTGTTACTGTGAAGTTGCAAGTGTTTCGCAACTGTGAAATACCAAGGCTGGCTGCCCTCTCTCCTTCCCTTTGGGGTATTCCTTAGTTGTAGGCGTATCGCGCCACTGTGAAGTTGTAGGTGTATTGCAGTAACGTGGTTGCGAAATACCGTGGCTGCAGGCTCCTGCTACTGGCTGCCCTTCCTCCTCCCTTCAGCTCTGTGTATTCTTTATTGTGCACTACATATAAACTGGCTAGTCCACTACTGTGAATGAAACAGTTACTGTTATTATGAATGGGGAAAGGAGGCTACTTATTGTGAAAGCAGCCCTACTGCAAATGGGGGGAAAGAGGGGAGGGGGGAGGGGAGAGGTGGCCCCACCCTTCACCATGTCGCCTGCAGGTCATAGCCAGGTCACAGAGGCATGTCCAGCACTTAATGCGGGCAGACAGAGCACCGTCCAAAGCCACATTTAAGAAAAACAGTAAAAGGACTTCATGAAAATGTGCATTTTGGGGACGGACACTGCAGGATGGCATCAGATTGGCAACAGCATCATCTGTCACAAACGACCCCCATGCACTTCACCATCACATTAAATTGGCCGTGTAGATTGGCCCCTGGTCTATTTCTGAGTCAAATTCAACCTGCTAGTGCTTACATAAGAACATCAGAGTAATGCTGCATCAGACCAAGGATCCATCTGCTCCATCATTCTGTTCACACAGTGGCCAACCAGCTGTCTATGGTGACCCCAGCTGTGAGACATGAGTACAACCCTCCTACCCATGTTCCCCAGTGAGTGGTGTACACAGGCATACTGCCTCTGATACTGGAGGTAGCATATTGCCATTAAGACTAGCAGCCATTGATGTCCTTCTCCATGAGTTTGTCCAATCCCCTTTTAAAGGCATCCGAAGTGGTGGCCATCACTATGTCTTATGGAAGTGAATTCCATAGTTTAACAATGTGATATGTGAAGAAGTTCTTCCCTTTATCTGTCCTGAATCTCCCACCAATCCTCTTCATGGGAGGACCCTGGGTTCTAGGCTTATGGGAGAGGGAGAAAAATGTTTCCCTAGCCCATTCTCCACACCTTGCATAATTTGGTACACCTCTATCATGTCTCCCCTTATTTGCCATTTTTTCCAAGCTAAACAATCCCAGACACTGAAACCTTTTCTCATAGGGGAGTTGCTCCAGCTTCTTGATCATTTTAGTTGCCCCTTTCTGCACCCTTTCAAACTCTATAGTGTCTCTTCTAAGTGCAGTGACCAGAATGGTACACAGTACTTGTACCTCGCAGGGAGATCTCCACTACCCAAGGAAACTGAGTCCAGTGTACGAGGGGGGGGGGATCTTACTTCAGTGGTGGAACAGTGGAAATGGGCCACCTGGGGAGAAGGGGGAGTTGCACCAATGATACGGGTTGTAACAGGGTTCCCCCCCCCCGGGACTTTATTCACCTCCACCACCCTTTCTCAGGTTCATATCTTAACTCTGGGTAGCGTTCCCAAGTGGTTGGGTCACATGGGGGGAAATCCCCTCCGTCAGGTATTGGTTAAACACCTCAGAAATACACTCCACAAGTCCAGTTAGAAACTAAACCTATCCATTAACATTTAACAAGCAAATAGGGTAAAGGAGCAAACGAAGGATATGCTAAAACAATAAGCAAAACCTACAGCTGTCCAGTTCTCTAGCCTGCACCTCTGCCACGTCTGTGCAGGCTAAAACTTCCCCGGGAGGATTGCCTGCACCTTTCAACTCCTTCATGGGGTCGGCTTGGCTTCTGGAGTGATGCAGCCTCTGCTGTTTGACAGATCTGTCCCTCCCCAGTCTCCCAATGTGGGCTTTAAGCCACCCTTTTAAGGGGCAGCTGGCCAAGACAATACACTATTCTGCACATACCCACCCCCATACCTGTGCCTTTTTAGGAAGGCCAGCAGATAGCGATGGAGGGAGTATTTGGCCCAATTCCTACAAGCCAGGAACTCTTAAAGGGAGGATGGCTAGTTTTAGACAAGAAGCAAACCTTGCCCTGACAGTAAGACACAATCTTTGCATGTTCTTTCCCCACCACATAGGAAATGAAAATAAGGATAAGGAATCATAGAATAGTAGGGTTGGAAGGGGCCTATAAGATCATCAAGTCCAACCTCCTGGTCAGTGCAGGAATAGAAGTCAGAGCATCCCCGACAGATGGCTGTCCAGCCTCATCTTGAATGCCTCTGGTGTGGGAGAGCCCACTACCTCCCTACGACATGGGTTCCATTGTCGTATTGCTGTAACAGTCAGGATGTTTCTCCTGATGTTCAGCTGGAATCTGGCTTCCTGTCACTTGAGCCCATGATTCCGTGTCCTGCATTCTGGGATGAGTGAGAAGAGATCCTGGCCTTCCACTCTATGACAACCTTTCAAGTCCTTGAAGAGCGCTATCATATCTCCCCTCAGTCTTCTCATCTCAAGGCTAAACATGCCCAGTTCTTTCAGTCTCTCTTGTTCAGGATCCTTGTTCTGCATTTCCCTCCCATGCTGACAAACCATGTCATAACATGTAGTCTCACCTTGTGAGAACACATTACATAACTAAAGGAATAGTCATAGCACATAGAAGCTCGCTGTCATAGAATTCCAATAGAATCTCCCCTGCCCAAGGAAATTCCAGCGTAGAGTGAGAGATTGTACTCAAGGAGTGAAGTGGGGGGAAAGGGCCACTGCTGACAAACAGGGGTTGGACCAGTGATAGAGGCTATGACCAGATAAGCTGTGTCCTTCATGGCCCCAAAGACGGACCAGGACATGGAGTGTCAGAAGTGGGTTTCCCTCAGGAATGTGCACAATTTCACCTCACTGCCGCATCTGAAACGTTCTCAGAGTCTAATTCCAAGATGATGAGTCTGGAATGGTACAACTATTTGTGATATTCAGCTGAGCTACCTGTGAGGGAGAAAAGCCATACCTGCCACGGCTGGACCCTTTGAGATTCCATCCAGCCACTGGCCACCACCAACGTCTGCTTGGATCTAGATGAATAAGCAGCATTTAAGGCATGCGCCAGAGCCCAGACAGTGTTGTAAATGATGTAGTTATCTAGAGAGAGGCTTCTCTCATGTATCTCCTGGGGTGATTCATTTCCTTCTCTGCATCTTATCCAGCCTTTCACAGACAATTGCTGCTTCGAATGAAAGCAATGAAATGCTTTCTCCACAAACTGCCTCATAGCATGGAATACTGCTACAAAATCATCATATTTTGCCCTTTTCTTCGGTTGGAGAAAGAAGGAAAAAAATCCATGGATGTGTTGGAAAGATAAATCACTATACATCAACTCCAAGCTGAGGTCCCACATAGCCGTCGTGATCCAGACTTTCCCTACAAGGTGATCCATCAAAGGTTCAACATAATGTTGTATGAATATCATCCCATCTGCAAAAGAACGAGTCTCGGCATAGTAAAGAAAAACATTGACTTGTTTCCAACTGGGAGAGGAAGAAATGTGCATCGAGGTTAGTTGTGTCGATGTTTCTGGGATGCTTTGTGAGAAGGCAACACAAATGCCACTCTTCATAAGCAGAGGAGTCAAATTCCTCACGGACCTTTCTCCATTGTCAGTGTCTGGAGCAACGAGACCGATCCACATCCACCTGAAATGCAGGAGCAGTTTGACCATCGCTGGGTACTGGGTTTCTTCCCTGGGGACCATCCGGTAGAAAAAAGGGAACTGGGTTTCATCATCCATAACATGGGAAACAAAAGCATAAGTGACCTAGCAAGGAAAGGAAGAGACTGGGGATTTGTTTTGTTTTCTGATGAAGCACAGACATCTGCTACCCAGAACGATGAACCTCTAGCAAAATACTTGCCATCATGATGCGGAGAAGGGAGACCCACATGCTGCAGGGAGGGACCCTTACCGTGGGTGGGAAGCAGTGTTTCTCTGTCCATTCTGCTCACCGATTGCACACCCCGTGGGGACCCTGTTCCCTATGTTAGGAAGGGAAGGTGGGTTTTGCCAGAACAGCGTCTCAAGTGCACCCTCTTACTCCTCCCCATAAGAGTGAAGGGAAACACCATTCCCTTGCAAGGGCCACTAAAAATGAGTATCTTTAGGGACACAATTAGACAGAGATCAGATCTGATCTCAGTGAACCCAGCTTCTGCGGTCCCCCATTTTGGGTGCTTTTCGCCAGCTTAGGCTGGTACGCCAGTGTAAGAACATAAGACGAGCCCTGCCGGATCAGACCCAGGGGCCGTCTAGTCCAGCATTCTGTTCACACAGTGGCCAACCAGCTGTAGACCAGGAACCCACAAGCAGGACACAAGTGCAGCAGCACCCTCCCGCCCATGATCCCCAGCAACTGGTGTACATAGGCCTACTGCCTCTGATACTGGAGGTAGCACATAGCCATCAGGACTGGTAGCCATTGGTAGCCTTTCCCTCCAGGAATTTGTTCAACCCCCTTTTAAAGCCATCCAAATTGGTGGCCATCACTACATCATGTGATATCAAATTCTATAGTTCTATAGACTATGCACAGTGTGAAGAGAAAAATGTCTCCCTATCCACATTCTCCACACCATGCATACTTTTGTACCCCTATGTCATATCTCCCCTTACTCACCCTTTTTTCCAAGCTCAGCAATCCCAGCTGTTGTAAACTTCCCTCATAGGGGAGATGCTCCAGCCCCTTGATCATCTCAGTTGCCCTTTTCTGCCCTTTTTCCAACTCTGCAATGTCCTCGTGCAGTCACCAGGACTGTGCACAGGATTCCAAGTGTGGTCGCACCATAGATTCATATAAGGGTAGTATGATATTGGCTGTTTCATTCTCAGTTCCCTTCCTAATTATACCTCACCTCTCTTCACCCTACCTGTGGGATTTTATAGATGCCCAACATGGTTGAAATCTGGATGGAGTTTTTAGAGTCAGCCCCTTCAAGGACAGCCAGCAGGTTATGCTGACGTCCACACTTGTAGTTTGGCACATTCGCCTGCCCAGCAGAGAGCAGGTCTACCAAGGTATCATAAGTCATTCTTGCCTCAAAATAGTTCTCATAGATGTTGTAGCCCAGGGTGATGTTGGGTAAGACCCAGGGATTCTCATTGATCTCATGAACGGCCATCTGGAAGGACAGAAAATTCCAGTACTTTACGATTCCTTTCCTGCAAAAATATATTTATTGCATCATCATTCTGCATTGAATTAAACAGAAGTCGTCGATGTTTGCTTCTTTGACTCCATGAGGCTTTCCAGGCAATCCTTGCCATAGATGTACGAGAATTTCATTTCAGTTTGCAAATCATCAGAAAACGAATGCGAACAGGAGCGCGTCTTTTGGGAAAAGTTCGACTTGCGATTGCATTCAAAAAATGCGTGTTGGGGGGGGGGAAATCTGCACTTTAAAATGCACTTTTTTTAAAAAAAGGATTTTCATGCTTAAGTGAATGGGGGAAAGTGCACCCTTCTGAAAAATGCACATGGAAATGCGTGCTGTCCCCATTTGAACAAAAAGAAAAACAAGTCACAAACGAAAACAGGTGCAAGGCGAACCGATCTCTGAAGTGGAGATTGGGGACCTCCGTGAGCTCGCACATCCCAGGGCATCCCACCCCTACCTCACCGTTTCTCTTATGCCTTAAGGCATTATCCCTGCTTTCATGATTACCTTCATAAGCGTATCTTCACAATTTGACCAATAGTTCAGGTTATGCACTAGGCATATAATATAGTGCAGTGTTATTGGCCTATTGCGTGTGTGTGTGTGTGTGTGTGTGTGTGTGTGTGTGATTCTCTCTGTGTGTTAAGAGCTGGTATCGCGTTGCCTGGAATGCTGTCCTCTCTTGTCCCCACAGGCTGCAAATCCAGTGAAGTCAGAGGAGTTCCCATGTCAGACCACCTCCCACTCCACAAACAGTAACACAACACCTGGAAATATACACAACCACTGCTGAAGCGGACGAGGAAATCTACATGCCCTGCCAGTTTTGCTTTGAAACACCCCACCATCCCGTTCTCCCACCAGGATGGCTGCCTCTCCATGCAGCTTCCCTTCCCACGGCTGCAGCATGTGGAACGGCAGGCTCTGCAAAATAGCTTAGCCTTGGTACTTCCGCAAAGCCCCCCAAAGCAGACAGTCCTTCGCCACATCATGCCTTACCAGGACAGTCTGCTTGAGGGTGGCTTGTTGAAGGCGTGTGGCCGGAAAAGAACTAATGTTGCAGAGAGGACCCCGCTCACGAGGTGGTCTCCTGGCCTGTAATAATTAAACGGCTCTGCAAGCTCCCTGATCAAAGCCCGAGGGCATTTTGCCTTCTGCATCCCACAGGCAAGGTGGAGCGGCGGCAGCAGCAGCAAAAGAAGCAGGACCATTGCGTGAGTCTGCCTGGTGCGGGCACCTCCCTGCCAAAGCACTCGAGCCAGACGGAGTCCTCCGTGGGTTTGCTGAGGGGACGGAGCCCAGCCAGCCCAGTCTTCTCATCCGATAGGAAATACACCAGCACAGCCCCGGCCTGCCCTAGCCTGCTCCCAAGCTCTCCGGGGCCCAAGAGGCATTTATGAGCCCGTCTTTGCAGGCCGAGATGCAAGGCATCCCCTCATGTTGCTCTCGAATCTGACGTTCGTGTTAGTGGACTCAGCGGTGATCTTGGGAAAACCCCGTGAGGTTTGGTGAGAATAATAATAAAAAATCACTGTGATTTTGATAATTGTATGGGGAAGAGGGATCAACTCTCCAACCTCGTGAAGTCTCTATTCGGCTCCAGGCACAGAAGCTGGAGTAAAACATGTTTATCAGAACCCATTGATGCCATTTATCAGAACCCATTGATGCAATTTATCAGAACCCATTGATGCAATTCCATAGTCTTGACAGGGACCAATGGGAGAGTGGGGAGAAATGAGCGTGGCCCGATTTTTATCAACGGAGCACCTTCATAAGATCATGACAGTGTTTTCTGAGATGAACGAACAATCACTCAGCATGAATTGCAGCATCTCTACACCAGCCTAAAAGCCTGCATTTAAAATGGGGCTTTCTGCTTCGGTTGCAAATGCAGGATCACGACGACTGCCTTTTTCACCGGCTTCCTTTCCCCGATCCCCTTTCCCCCTCCTTCTCCCCCATATCTGAGTCTTCCGTTAGCTTTCCTTGGTCTCGCTCCTCTTCTTGCCGCTTTTCCTCTTTTCACGGACGGAACTCAAGAGGAACATAAGCGGGGTCGTTTGATAGCTCATTATCTGTGATCAATTTAAAAATGGAACAAAATACATTTAGTGCAGGAGACGCCTGGAGGTTCATGGTGTCATGTGAGGAGCCCGCAAACATCCGTCAGAGAGCCATCTCAATAGCCGGATAAAAGCTCCGTGTGCAGAAAGCCTTGAAGGTGTCTTCCACTATAATGGGTTGTGGATGAATAATCTTTATTACTGCTATGTTCTGTAATATTCTGTCTGGGAATTGGGTAAGCGACCTGTCCTGGACGGGGTTGCACTCTGCCTGAAGGAGCAGGGGCCTAGCTTGGGAGGACTCCTAGATCCATCCCTGTCACTGGAACCCCAGGTGGACTCCATGGCCTGGAGTATTTGGGGCCAGCTTCAGCTGATCCGCCAGCTATGGCCTTTCCTGGACAGGGATAACATAGCCACAGTAGTACTGTACATGCGCTGCTAACTTCCCGATTAGACTACTGCAATGCACTTTATGTGGGGCTGCCCTTGAAGACAACTTGGAAGTTGCAGGTAGTGCAAAATGCAGCAGCTAGACTGCTGACCAGAACACCTTATAAAAATCATATAACACCATTTTTAAAGGAATTGCACTGGCTGCCAATACGCTTCCGGTTGGAATTCAAGGTTTTGGTGATGACATTTAAAGCCCTAAGCAGCTTGGGACCTTGATATTTGAGGGAGCGCCTCTCCATATATATGCCTCCCAGAGGACTGAGATCTGTTTGAAGGGCCCTCCTCGGCATCCCACCAGTGCAAGTCATACACTATGGTGGGACGTAGGAGAGGGCCTTCTCTGCTGTGGCACCATGGTTGTGATGTGCCCTCCCCTTGGAGGTCTGATTGGCGCAGACGTTGGTCTCATTTCAGCACCAAGTAAAAACATGTCTTTTTACCAAAGCCTTTGAGAGCTAAAATGTAGCCTAAAGTAGCACACGGCTTTAATTAATTTATTGTTTTAAATTTTAATGGGTATTAACGTGTTTAATGGTTTAATATGTTTTAGCTGTTTAAATTATTTATTGTTTTATACTGCTTAACTCGCTTTCATCTGTTTGCTGCCCTGAGATCTTACTGATATAGGGTAGGATACAAACATTTTAAATAAATACATAAATAATATTATGCTGCTGTTTTACTGTTATGTTGTAAGGGTGGGTTTCTTTTAATCCTTCTTGTTAGCTGCATTGTGCTTCCTGGAGGAAAGACTTGGTATCAATGTTTTCAATAAATAAAATAAATCCAGCCCATTAATGTCAACACGGACAGGAGGTGACTCCTCTATAGGACATATGTAAACAAACATGAAGTCCTTTGCTGAATATTTTGCCTCCATCTTTCCTGGCCTCTCCATTTAATAGGACTCCCATCCAGACTGGGCTTGTACAATGCAACCCACCTCAAGCTCTGGGTATGGGGATGGAGCAGGACATTTTTATTGGATCGTTTTGATGTTTGGCACAATTGAGGATGATGTTTCCTGTCTCCTAGCTGATGTTTCCTGTCTCCTGGCTGAGCAGAGCAGAGGAAGCTGCTCCAGCTGGACTAGGGGCTATACAAGCAAGCAAGCTCCCAGAGAGCGAGTGATCAGAGTGAGTGAACAGGGAGAGCAAACAGGAGTTCAGCAGTGGAGGTCAAGGGGGGAGGTCCCCAACATTTTTTAAAATTTCTTTTTCTTGTAACACACACTTCCATACTAGTGGGACTCCGTTGTTAACCTCCAGTGAATAGAGGACATAGCACAGGCTATCCTAGTATAATCAGAAAGCTAGAAACTGAAGGGGAATAGAGGCCATGGAGGGAAAAGACTCTCCAGTGGTGGTGACCTGCAAGGTCTGTGCCATGTTTGTTTTCTTGCCTGAGGTCAACATGGCCTACATGTGCAACAAGTGCAAGTTGACCACGCTGTTGGAAGAAAAAGTAAGAGGACTGGAGCGGCGAGTGTAGACCCTCCAGGGAATAAGAGAAGACAAAGTGTTCATAGACAGAATGGTGGAACTACAGCAGCAATGTGAAGTACAGAACAATGTGAAGTACAGAAACAAACAGAATGAACTTGAACTCTTAATACTGGAGGGAAATTATGACTTGATAGGTGAAACTGAAACTTGGTGGGATGATTCCCACAACTGGTATGCAGCAATTCAAGGATGTAACTTGTTCAAAAAGAACAAAAGGAACAGGAAGGGAGGTGGAGTTGCACTATATGTTAAAAAATACATATATTTGCACAGAAAAACAGGAGGATGAGCTTGATAGCCCCATCGAGAGCATCTGGGTTAAAATAAATGGAGCAAAGAATAAAAGAAATATGGTGGTCGGAGTATACTATCGGCCACCCAGTCAAGGAGAAGACAAGGATGAAACTTCTGAAAAGCAAATAGCTAATGTTTCAAGGAAGCATGATGTAGTAGTAATGGGGGACTTCAATTTCCCTGATATTTGTTGGGAGACAAATTCTGCAAAACATGGCCCCTCCAAAAGATTCCTGACTTGTGTTGTGGATAGCTTCCTCCTACAGAAAGTGGAGGAAGGAACTAGAGGATCAGCTATCCTTGACTTGATCCTAACCAACAGAGATGACTTAGTGGATAAAGTAGCAGTTACAGGAACTCTGGGGGAAAGCGTCCATGTTGCACTTGAGTTCTTGGTTCTAAGGGAAGCAGAAGCCAAGTGTAGCAAAATGCATACGCTGGATTTTAGGAAAGCCGATTTTAATAAACTCAGAACAATGATCAGTAAGGTCCCAAGGCAAGCGACTCTAATGAAAAAAGGAGTCCAAGATGGGCAGGAGTTTTTTTTTTTTAAAGGAAATTCTCAAGGCACAATTACAAACAATTCCAACAAGAAGAAAAGGTGGAAGACAACAGAAGAAGCCAATGTGGCTTCACAAAATCTGAGAGATGATCTGAAAACAAAAAAGGACACACATAGGACCGCCCCTTTGCATCCCTCTGAGGTTGCTGGCACGGTTCTCAGCTGGGATGGGGAGGAGGTGGGGAACTTGGACTCCAGGGTCTGAGGTCGGAGTGCTGTCCCCAACCTCAGATCCAGGAAACTGAAGTATTCTATGTCCTCCGTATACTCTGTCTAGGGGCCATAGGATTGCTCTCTTAATCAGTTAATGAGGAAATAACCATTGACATAACTACTGATAGCTTATTTGTTTATTAAAGTATTTGTACCCCACCTTTCCATTAATAGAAATACTTGAGATGGCTTACAATCTAATTGGCATATTGAAACAGCAGTAACATACAGAACAAGCGGCAATAAGATCCAGTGTGATTCAGTGGTTAGAGTGTTGGACTGGGACTCAGGAGATCTGGGTTCTAGTCTCCACTCAGCCATGAAGCTCACTGGGGCCAGTTACTGATTCTCAGCCTAACCTACCTCACGGCGTTATTATGAGGATAAAATGGAGAGGAGGAGAATTATGTAAGCCACCTTGGCAAGAGGAAAAAAGATGGGATAGGAAGTAGAAGGAAGGACAAGCAACAAAGGAAGAGTACAGGCAGGTAGCACAGACTTGCAGGGGTGGCGTCAGGAAGGCTAAAGCTGAGAACAAGCTGAGGTTAGCGAGGGATGCTAAAAGCAACAAAAAGCTTTCTTCAGCTATGTGCATAGTAAAAGACAGAGGAAAGAAATGGTGATTCAGCTATTAAATAAGGATGGCAAAATGATAACAGATGACAAAGAAAAGGCAGAAGTGCTCAATTCCTACTTTGGCTCAGTCTTCTCCCAAAAGAGGGTCTATGACCCCCCCCCCCCCAGCAAAGGTGAAGTATAGGCTGAAGGGGCAGGATTGCAGCCTGAGATTGATAGGCATATGGTCAAGGAACACCTAATTACTTTGAATGAGTTCACATCTTCACGGCCAGATGAACTGCATCCTAGAGTCATAAAGGAACTGGCAGAAGAGCTCTCAGAACCACTGTCTATTATCTTTGAGAAATCATGGAGGATGGGTGAAATGCCAGATGACTGGAGGAGGGCTAATGTTGTCCTTATCTTCAAAAAGGGTAAAAAGGAGGAACCTGGGAACTACAGACCAGTCAGTCTGATATCAATCCCTGGGAAAATTCTGGAGCAGATAATAAAGCAATCAATCTGTAAGCAATTTGTGCAGGGAATGCTGATCAAATTTGCAGATGACACAAAATTGGGTGGGATAGCTAATACCTTGGAAGACAGAAACAAAATTCAAAGTCTTCTTGATAAACTGGAGCACTGGGCAGAAAACAACAGAATGACATTTAATAGGGATAAATGCCAAGTTCTGCACCTAGGAAAAAGAAACCAAATGCACAGTTACAAGATGGGGGATACTTGGCTCAACAACACTACAAGTGAGAAGGATCTTGGAATTGTGGTAGATCACAAGCTGAATATGAACCAGCAATGTGATGTGGCTGCAAAAAAGGCCAATGTTAGTTTGGGTTGCATTAATTGAAGCATCGCTTCCAAATCCCGGGAAGTACTAGTTCCCCTCTATTCAGCACTGGTTAGGCCTCATCTGGAGTACTGTGTCCAGTTCTGGGCACCACACTTTAAGAAGGATGCAGACAAGCTGGAGAGGGTTCAGAGGAGGGCAACAAAGATGATCAGGGGACTGGGAACAAAGCCCTATGAGGAGAGACTGAAAGAACTGGGCATGTTTAGCCTTGAGAAGAGAAGACTGAGGGGAGATATGATAGCACTCTTCAAGTACTTGAAAGGTTGTCACAGAGAAGAAGGCCAGGATCTCTTCTTGATCATCCCAGAGTGCAGGAAACAGAAGAATGGGCTCACGTGACAGGAAGCCAGATTCCGGCTGAACATCAGGAAAAATGCCCTGACTGTTACAGCAATACAACAATGGAACTAGTTACCTAAGGAGTTGGTGGGCTCTCCCACACTGGAGGCATTCAAGACGAGGCTGGACAGCCATCTTTCGGGGATGCTCTGACTTGGATTCCTGCATTGAGCAGGAGGTTGGACTCTATGGTCCTATAGGCCCCCTCCAGCCCTACTTTCCTATGATTCTATGATTCTATGCTCTGGGTTTGAGTCACAACCAGCCAGAACTTTAAAGGAGCTATCCAAGGTGATGAACCTTAACCCCCCAATAGCTCCTTGGATAGCTCCTTGAGAGGTCTGACTGAAACCCAGAGTGGACTCAGTGCCCACTGGCATTGGTGCCACCAGCCTCCACTGGAAACCTTTCAATGCTTCTAAGCACAGGTGATGCCCCATTGCATTCAGCTTCTGCATGCCAGTCCCAATAATCCCACAGAGTTGTCTGATGCTGCATGCACTTGGGGCAAGACAGAAGGTAAGAAATTGCATGGAGATCTTTCATCATCCCATTATTCCCTCGTATTGCCCTTTTATTGGCAAATAGCCCCAAATATCCATTGCCAACTGGCAGTTGCTCTCCAACATCTCAGAGAGAGGCCTTTCCACACCTCTGCTAGACGAGACCCTTCCTCAAGTCAAAGATGTCCTGTGCCACTGAGCAATGGTCTGCCCCACCCTGCTCAGGCACAGTGGTGGCAACGAGAAGTGAACCAGAAACCACAGCAATACAGTGGCCAGCAGGAAACTTGCTCTGGATCACCTAGGCTGCACCTGTTCAAATGGTTTTTCCTAGCCGCATGAACTGCCATCTTAGAATGGCCCTTTCCGCAGAGCTCGTGTTAGGAGTTGCGTCATTTCTTTATTGCTCTCTTTGGGTGGTGCATTTCACTGTCATCAGCAAACAAGTGGTTGAAAGGAAGACTGTGTCTTCTCATGGAATTAAGGAGACATTGTCTTTCTTTCTTTCTTTCTTTCTTTCTTTCTTTCTTTCTTTCTTTCTTTCTTTCCTATACTGCCCAATAGCCGAAGCTCTCTGGGCAGTTCACAAAAATTAAAACCAAAGAGCACACAATAAAACAATATAAAATATATAAAACATTAAAACCACAATATAACAATACAGCCAGAAGAAAACCAGAAGAAAACCTAGCAGCAATGCAGGGATTTAAAATACAGATATAAAACAGCAAAGCTAAAAGTCTAGAAAGCTAAAATGCTAAAATGCCTGGGAAAATAAAAAGGTCTTCACCTGGCGCCGGAAGGAATACAATGTAGGTGCCAGGTGAACCTCACTAGGGAGCTCATTCCAGAGCTGGGGTGGCACAGCAGAAAAAGTCCTCCTCCTAGTAGCCACCCGCCTCACTTCCTTTGGCAGGGGCTCACGAAGAAGGGCCGCTGAGGATATTTTAAGGTCTGGGCAGGCACATATGGGAGGAGGTGATCCTTCAGATAACCTGGCCCCAAGCCGTTCAGGGCTTTGAATGTTAACACCAGCAATTTGAATCGGGCCCGGAAATAGACTGGCAGCCAGTGCAGCTGGAAAAGTACTGGCATAATATGAGCTCACAGGCCAGTCCCTGTTAACAATCTTGCTGCCCTATTAATGTACTTTAACATTCTCCTTTCGGATGATAGACTACCATTAATATCTTGTCAGTGCTACTGGGCAACCTCCCTATTTCCAAACACGATTGCCTTCTCCAGTGGAAATGCCACAAAAATGGCTATTTCCCTACCACACTACCACCCAGTGACGGATTAACAAGTCAGCTCCAGATAAGAATTGTTTCTCTTCCCTCTTCAAGGGGGATGAGGAGGGATACTTACCTAAGGGAAGCCTGGAATTGGTGATTCACGATCTGGAAGGTATTTATTTGTTGTATTTATTGCATCTCTGATCTGCCCACTAACCTCCAGGAGGGATTGCTGTAATTACCTTAGGGTGGGACCTCCTTTGAAGAGAGGTGGGAATGTCCAGGTGTTAATTTCAGACCAATGCCTTACCAGGAAAGGCAGGAGCGGAGCCCATAACATGTGCTTTCCATTTGTTTGTGTTCAAGTCTTGGTGCTGACCTTTCAAGCCCAAAGTGGTCCTGTCCCAGTGTGCCTTAGGGAAACCCACTTTCACCCCCAAGGCCTTGCTCTGCCCAACCTAGGAAGAGAACATCTGAGGAGGTTCTCCATGGAGAGGCTTGACGTCTGAGGTTTGGCTGGTGGCTGGAAGGGGGAAGGTGTTGCCCTACTTTCCTTCTAGAATGGCTTCCCCTTGGGATTGGGGAGTGCTCCTCTATGGCTTTTACAATCCATCTTTTTTTGGAAAGCCATGTGTGAAGGTTTGAGGCGGACAGAGGCAAAGGAAAAAGGCCCAGGCTTAGAGGCCTGGAGTTTTCTTTTGGGAGGGGGCAACCCTGAGTGGACTAGTTTCATTTCTCCACTTCAGTGTCAGTTTCATTTCCCCACTTAAATTTCATTTTTTCAAGTCTGAAGCAGTACTTTCAGTTTTGAGGGAGGATGGTATGTATAGAGAGGGAGAGAGCCAGTAAGAGTCAGAAAGACCAGGCTCAGCTCTATTCTGTAAGGACTGTTAGTTGTGACTTGCTTGCTTTAATATACCAATAAACTGTTGTGGTTAAACCTGTGTCTAGAGTGTCAGTCACCCCACTTCTACAGCCTAACCACATACTGCAGGTAAGTACAGCTAGGGCAATTTTAAAGAAGAAAGGTGGGACTCTTCAGGAGGCAAGAGACCCTTAAGGAGATGCTCAGGGGGTCCAGGTCAAAAGGGGAACCCTGGCACCATCTCACTCAGGGCTTCTCCACACTGGGCCTATATAGTGCTATCAAGATTGGTTACTCATTGACGTTTTCGGGTCATTTTCATGACAGCATTGACCTCCGGTGCCTCTCCCAGTGTTTTTCAGCTTAATTCCCCCATGATTTCACTCACCGAATATGCAGTAATAAATATGCACCTCATCAAGAGGTGGTGTATTTCCTGGATAGTGCAATATCGCTGCGCTGTCACAGCACCATTTGCTGGCTGTATAAATGGAACAGATGGAACTTCCCCACAAAGGAAACAGCCAAAAACAAGGGTGTGTGTGTGGAATGGGGGAGGCTGGTGTAGTGTGCCAATTGTAATCCTGGAAAGATTCTGCAAGAACAAAGGCAGAGTGTGGGATTTTTGCTTTTATGGAGAGAAGCCCTCACCTATTTGTATCCTCCCCCAGAGTTAATAAGTTCTCCAGGAACCCACACTTCTTCATGATACCTTTGTGTACTAGCAGAGATGTCTGATCCTTCTTTTGTCCTTGCTCTACTGTTGTGAGCCCCCAAAGTTTACACACCCATGTGTGTGCGTGACTCCCTTCTGTAGATTAATTTCTCCTGACACCTTTTGCTTGATGCTCCTTCTCTTTATGGTTAGTCCCTGCCCCATTCAAAGTGTTCCGATAGCTGTGATTGTGGGTACGTCAAGGAGTTTGATGAAGGTGAGCCAATTTGCTGCTATGTCTGTTCTCCCTGTGCAGAAGGGACAATCTCCACTCAGGAAGGTAAGTGACTCCAGAGGAAAGCCTGTTCCTGGAGAAACAGTGCAAAGATCCACCTAGAGATATTTGGTGACGGATTTTAAGATATTTTAAAAATCTGGGTCCTTCTTTGCTTTTAGATGTGTAGCACCCATAATTAATAATTCCACAAAGTTGCTACTAATGTACCTTGGAGGATGCATTCTGTGTGGGTGGGTGGTGGGTGGCAGGGGATGCTTTCAGCAATGCCATCCTACATACATCTTGCAACTTCATCTATTATATTTATGTCCTGCCCTTCAATACATGCATTCTATGCTCCCTGTGCAGATGTGGACAATCTCCACTCCGGAAGATAATTGACTCCAGTGGACAGCCAGTTCCCCTAGAGATATATGGTGAAGGATTTAAAGCCTTAAAAAAATCTGGATCCTTCCTTGTTTTTAGACGTGTAGCACCCATAATTAATTCCACAAAGTTGCTACTAATGTACCTTGGAGGATGCATTCTGTGTGGGTGGGTGGTGGGTGGCAGGGGATGCTTTCAGCAATGCCATCCTACATACATCTTGCAACTTCATCTAATATATACTGTGTATGTGTGTGTGTGTGTGTGTGTGTACATACATATACATACATGGGGCCATGGTGGCTTAGTGGTTAAGACGCTGAACTGCAGACCGGAAGGTCGGCAGGACAGCAGTTCAAGACCCGAGTTCCGCATGATGGAGTGAGCTCCCGTCTTCAGTCCCAGCTCCTGCCAACCTCGCAGTTCGAAAGCAAGAAATTGCAAGTAGATAAATAGGTACCACTTTGGCGGGAAAGGTAACAGCCTTCCGTGCACTTCAGTGTTCAGTCATGCCGGCCACATGACCACGGAAGCGTCTTTGGACAGCGCTGGCTCTTCAGCTTAGAAATGGAGATGAGCACCACACCCTAGAGTCGGACACGACTGGTTGGGGATGCCTTTACCTTTTTCACCTTTATATATATACATACACACATATATATATACACACATGCACAGTATATATCCCGGCTTTCAAGACATGCATTCTAAGGGCAGCTAATGGTAAGAAATGTTAAATAATATGAACCAGTTAATGACAATCAAGTAATATGAAACTGCAGAGGGTAAATTCACAGGCGATTAATGATTTCAGCATCTAAAAGGCCCGGCAAAATTAAAACCTCTCCACCTGGTGCTGAGAAAAATCAGCACAGCTGCCAGGCAAGGCTTTCTGGGAAGTTGTGGATTCCCATTTCTCATAAATGGGAATCCACAACTGCCAAGGGCCTCTTTAGAAAACATGCACACCCCCTGCATTGCATACGATTGGGCTGACCCATGTTGAATCATGTGTACCATGAAATATGGCTGGGCCCATAGTGCACAGGGGAGAATGGCAAGATCCAGTAGGCACGATCCATGCTCTGTGTGAAGGGAGGCCTACTTGCTCTTGAATATATCTCCCAAATCTGATGCACTTCCTTGCCAGGGCAAATTATGTTAAATGCATAATTCAAGAAGATAATTTTGAAACTGCTGCCCTAAAACCACCTAACACTTCACATTAATCAGAATTTTTGTGAACTGCCCAGAGAACCTTGGCTATTGGGCAGTATAGAAATCAATCAATCAATCAATCAATCCCCTGCCATATGTTGTCACTCTACGAATACTCCATCCACCATTATTGGCTTTTCTGGTTTTCACCCTGAAAAATGTGTTGTATGAAATGTTGATAGAACACCAACTACTTCAAATGTGGTATTGACATTAATTATTCTGAAGTCATTCTCCTTCTTTTTAGATGCAGATCATTGTAACAGGTGCCCAGAAGATCAGCATCCAAACAAGGACCAAGATCTATGTGTCCCCAAGGATATAACATTCCTCACCTATGAGGAACCTTTGGGGATCATCCTAATGTCCCTTGCCCTGTTCTTGTCCTTCACCACAGGCTGTGTATTAGGAATCTTCATTAAATTCCTAGAAACACCAATTGTCAAAGCCAACAACCGGGACCTCTCCTATCTTCTCCTCATCTCCCTCCTGCTTTCCTTTTTGTCCTCCTTCTTGTTCATTGGACGGCCAAGGGCAGCGACCTGCCTTCTCCGACAAACAGCCTTCAGCATCATCATCTCAGTCGCCATCTCTTCTGTGTTGGCAAAAACGATCACTGTGGTGCTGGCCTTCCTGGCCACAAAGCCAGGGAACAGGGTGAGGAGATGGCTGGGGAAGAGTTTGGCCAACACCATTGTTATTTCCTGTTCCAGCATCCAAGTTGTCATCTGCTCCATCTGGCTGGGCATCTCTCCACCCTTCCCAGACTCTGACATGCACTCCCAGCCTGGGCAGATCACCCTGCAATGCAATGAAGGGTCCATCACAATGTTTTACGCTGCCCTTGGCTACATGGGCTTCCTGCCTGCCATCTGCTTCATGGTGGCGTTTTTGGCCAGGAAGCTGCCTGGGGCCTTCATTGAAGCCAAGCTGATCACCTTCAGCATGCTGGTCTTCTGCAGTGTTTGGGTGTCCTTTGTGCCCACCTACCTGAGCACCAAGGGCAAATACATGGTGGCCGTGCAGGTCTTCTCCATCTTGGCCTCCAGTGCTGGGCTGTTGGGCTGCATCTTTATTCCCAAGTGCTACATTATTGTATTGAGGCCCGATCTAAATACAAAAGAGCACCTAGTGACTAAAACTAAAGATGCCATATGATTCTGACTGATTGAATATTACATTTATATCCTGCTTCCCCACCCCCACCCCTTTTCAGTCTTGGGAATTTGTGTCCAGTGTGGCCATAGTGAATGCAAGCTAACTGATTCAGGAGTGAACCATGGACTGCTATGATAGCTATTCTCTCCTTCCTCCAGCAATGAATGGATTATAATGAATACATCGTGAAGCAACAACAACAACAACAACAACAACAGAGAGCTGCAGTGTTTAATTCCCAATATATTTGTGTCCCCAAGATGTTATGAGAGACTTCTCACCAAGGTCATCTGAAACAGAAGATACAAAGAATTCTTGAAAATCTAATTTACATCTGTTAAGAATTTATATATACACACACAGGACCACTTAAGATACAAAACTAATTTTCATTGCTGAGGGGAAAAATCCTTAAAAACAACAAGCTAGTATACGAGCATTTCTATACCTGGCTAAAATCCCGCAACTTTACCGGAGCTTTCTGCTTCCATTTTAAATGCAGGATCATGAGGGGCTGTGTTCAAACGCACTTGCCTCCCGTCCCTTTCCCCCTTATCTGCGTTGTTCTATATGTTTCATTAGACAGTGACTAGATGGCGCTGTGATCTAACTCCTCTGATTGCAGGATTTCCTCTTTTCATGAGGAAACTCAATGCACTGTAATTTGCTAGCTCATTATCTGTGACCTTTTAAAAAATGAGATGATGGTCATTAATTATTAGGACACGCCCCGGACATTGAAGACATCATGTAAAGGACCTGCAAACTTCCATTAAGAACATAAGAACTTAAGAACATAAGAAGAGCCCAGCTGGACCAGACCAACAGTTGATCCAGTCCAGCATTCTGTTCACATAGTGGCCAACCAGCTGTCAACCAGGAACCCACAAGCAGGACACGAGTGCAACAGCACCCTCCCACCCATGTTCCTCAGCAACTAATGTACACTGGCCCACCACCCCTGGTACTAGGCATAGCACACAGCCATCAGGACTAGTAGACACTGATAGCTTTCTCCTTCAAGAATTTGTCCAACCCCCTATTAAAGCCATCCAAATTGGTTGCCATCACTACATCCTGTGGTAGCAAATTCCACAGTTTAACTCTGTGCTGTGTGAAGGAGTCCTTCCTTTGATCTGTCCTGAATCTCCCACCATTCAGCTTTGTGGGATGACCCCAGGTCCTAGTATATGGAGAGAGGGAAAAAAATGTCTCTCTATCCATGTCCTCCACAGTATGCATAATTTTGTAGACCGCTATCATGTCTCCCTTTACCCCCCTTTTTTCCAGGCTCAACAATCCCAGCTTTTGTAACCTTCCCTCATAGGGGAGATGCTCCAGCCCCTTGATCATTTTAGCTACCGCTGTCTGAGTTTTATCCAGCTCCACAATATCTTTTTTAGGTATGGTAACCAGAAGTGTACACAGTTTTCCAAGTGTGGGTGCACCATAGGATTGTTTAAAGGCAGTATGATATTGGCAGTTCGCCTTTTTTACAGCAGCCGCACACTGGGTTGCCATTTTCATCAAGCTGTCCACCACAACCCCAAGATGTCTTTCTTGGCTGGTCACTGCTAGCTCAGATCCCATCAGACTACACTTGAAGTTGGGATTTTTTGCCCCAGCGTGCATCACTTTTCACTTGACTTCACCATGGTCAGATTTCCCTCCTCCCCTGAATGAGAATGACTTCAGCTTCGTCCTGCCCTTGTCTGCAAAGAGAACAGGGGACATTTAGCTCCGAAAGCACAGGTGCCCTGCAGATGTTTTGGACTCCAACTCCCATCAGTCACAGCAAGCATGGCCAGTGGTTCAGAATGCTGGGAGCTAGCAGTCTCACTCATTGTCGCACATTGCAGAACAACCCATGGTTAGCGAACCATAGGTTGTGTGATCATCAAAGCACCTTAACAAACCATAGGCTGTGTGTGATGATCCAAAGCAGGCCATCACATGTCCCATCCCTCAGTGTTCAGTGGGTTGCAGTTTGCGAATTATTCTGCTGTTTGCAGATGGCAGCTGTATGAAATGGAGACACCAGGAAAGACAAGCAAATTAAACAGAAAATATTTTTGCTTCTCTGCATGTCCGAGTAAACAATCTCGATCAGATTCATTTATTTATTTTTGAATATTTATGCCAAGCCTTTCCCTCCAGAGAAAGGTGGCGAACATAAAACAAACCTTAAAATATAACAATAAACCACTAACAGAGGAGCAGAAAAAAACAGATTGTAGGAGCAAGAAACATGATCCATCAACAATCTGCTTCAGGGGAAGGCACCTGCAAGTCATGTTTTGTGATTGTTGGTGTATATCCTAGAAGACTACCTTGATCCCGGTTCTTATGAAAAGGTTTCATTGTTAAAAGTTAGGCCAAGCTCTCCCCTCACCCCCCACTGGCCCAAGTCAAGGGTCTGGAGTTGCATCAGTGAGATCTCGGAAACATGTTTTCCCCCCAGCTGTGCCATGTGGATTCACACAGATTTCGGGATGTTGCAGAGCTGAGGCCGCTTTCCCCTTATAATTATGAAAATCATACTCATTTATTCTCCTTCTCACTGAATATCAAGGGATGCTTCCCATGATCGCCCCTGAGACCAATAACAGAAGCACTGAATGAGGGAGCAACATGAGGTGACATCCTGCATCTGAGCCTGAGAGGCCTGGCACATAAATGGCTCCCGTGCCACCGGGAGCTGGGCAGGAGGTTCAGGGCAGGTGAGGAGGACTGTGTGGGCATGAGGTTTGCGTCCTCTTCTGCCCTTGGGAGGCGAAGACTTGGCTGGCTGGGCTGTGTCTCCACAGTAGGAAGTCCTCTGAAGTCTGGCGAGAGGGTTTGCCTCCTTCTGGTTAACTGGGCAGGGAGCTGAAAGGAGGCACAGTCACTAGTCAGAAGATTGTAGCAGCCACTCACACAGTGCTGCTGCCTCTGCTTCTGCCGCCGCTTCTGCCTCGTGCAGTCGGTGGGATGCTGGAGGCGAAGTGCCCCTCGGCTTGGCTCAGGGAGCATCCAGAGCCATTTAATTATTACAGGCCCGGAGACCACCTCATTAGCGGGGTCACCTCTACGACGTTTGCTCTCTTCCAGCTACTCACCTTCAGGGAGTCTCCTTCTGGCAGACTTTACTGGTAAGTTATCCTGGGAAACAGGGGAGGCGTTGTGGGTATCCCAAGGCTAAGGCCCTGCTCACAGCACTCACTCTTTCTGGCGCTACTTGGAAATTCCATCTGCTCTTCCCCAGTAGTATATTGGACACCTTCCGACCTGAGGGGCTCATCTTCCGGCGTCATATCTTTTAGCCTTGTGCTGCTAAATGGGGGAGGCGTTGTGGATGTCCCAAGGCTAAGGCCCTGCTCACAGCCTGCCTCTTCCCATCCTGCCACTGGCCAGGCTCCTTCTGAGCTGTAAAGTTAGGTACCAACATATTATCGGACGGTCGGGTCTTTCTGCCTTCACTTCAGTGCACAGAACAAGAACCCACTTTTTTTTTTTTTTTAAATGCCCTGTGAACCGAAGTAATCCTTTGGCTAAGGTTGTTCTTTCTGGGCATTCATTTTGTGTGCCGAAGGCTAGGTCACTAATTCCCCCTCATCGGGGGCTGCAGGGGGGGCAAAGGTAGGCAGACCAAGGGGTAGCCAGAGGTGGAGCTGATGATCAACAGATTGATCAACAGGATGTCCCGCTGAACATCAGGAAAAATGTCCTGACTGTTAGAGCAATACAACAATGGAACTCATGACCTGGGGAGGTGGTGGGCTCTCCCCCACTGGAGGCGTTCAAGATGAGGCTGGACAGCCACCTGTTAGGGATGCTTTGACTTGGATTCCTGCATTGAGCAGGGGGTTGGACTTGATGGTCTTATAGGCCCCTTCCAACCCTACTATTCTATGATTCTATGATCACTTGCATACCCACCCCCACCAACCCAAAGCTTTCAAGATCAGTCAGTCGTTTCCTCTACAGGATGGTGTCTACACCCAAGGCATTCTGATTGCTTTCCCATCATAATAAAGAAGCCTTTCCCCATTTATGTTGTTGTTGTTCAGTCGTTCAGTCGTGTCCGACTCATCGTGACCCCACAGACCATAGCACGCCAGGCCTTCCTGTCCTGTGCTCTCTCCTGGAGTGTGCTCAAGTCCATATTCATTGCATCAGTGATGCTATCTAGCCATCACTGATGTCTATATATCATATGTCACCTTCATATCTGTGAGGTCATGTTGTGCGAACCAGGTCACTGAGTGGAGATTGTTTGTTGTGCTTCTGGCTTTTGCTCTGAATCAATGTAAGCCTGGTTAAAGGTCTTGGAAAGGCCCATAGAGTCAAAGAAGCAAGAACTGTGTATTACTTGCATTGAATGTAGGGTTATGATAGAGCATATATCTTGCAGGAAAGGAACAATGAAGTACTGGAACCTCCTGTCCTTCTTGTTTGCTGTTCAGGACATCAACCAGAATCCCAGCCTCTTACTTAACATCACCCTGGGCTACAACATCTATGAGAACTATTTTGATGCCAGGATGACTTCTGATGCCTTGGTAGACCTGTTCTCTGCTGGACAAGCGAGTGTTCCCAACTATAACTGTGGAAGGCAGCATCACCTGTTGGCTGTTCCTGAGGGGGCTGACACTGAAAACTCCATCCAGATTTCAACCATGACGAGCATCTACAAAATCCCACAGGTAGGGTGAAGAGCAGTGGGGCATTTGCAGACTGATTGGGGATTGGACAGTAGGAGGACTGCTTAACAGTGGGCAAACCCAGCCTTTCCCCTTGTTAGGAAAGAACACCCAATAGATTGCCAAGGTAATATAGCCAATTGTTTCTTGATATAGGACATTCTGGGTATGTTCTGAATAGGAACTCCCCGCTGTCCACTCCTTCCAGCAAAGGATGAGGTAGTTCAGGTTTCTCTGTGAGGAGAGAGACTTTTGGTTTTGCAGGAGGAGGATATATAAAGAGAGAGAGAGAGAGAGCACCAGTAAGAGCAGCATCGAGGAGACCAGAGCCTGAAGAGAGAGCAGGAAGCAGCCTGAAGAAGTCTAAGTACAGCTAGGGTAAAGGAACTTGGGTTTTGCAACTTTTAATTTCTTTTAAGGGCTTTTGTATCCCTTTGCTCTATTGTGTAAATACCTTTAGTTGTGATTTGCTCACTTCAAATTTACCAATAAACTATTGCGGTTAAACCCTGTGTCTAGAGTGTCGATCACCCCACGCCTTCTGTCTAAACCCCACATCATTGGATAGGGGAAGGTAAAAGAAGGAAGGTGGGGCTCTGAAAGAGGCAAGAGATCCTTAAGGGGTTGCTCAGGAGGTCCAGTTCAAAAGAGGAAACTTGACACTCCCATAATAAAGACCGATACAGTAAAAACAGCAACAGCAGCAAGCATCCTAAAAACAACCAACACCAGCATTAAAAGAAAATCTGCCACATACAACTGCAGCTACAGCCCAGTCTGATTAAACATAATTAGAGGATGGCCAGAGTAAAGCAGTAGGTTTTCTGGGCTTTCCTAAAAGCTTGCAATTATGGGGCCTGGAGGACCCCTGATGGCAACTAATTCCAGAATTATGGGGCCACTGCAGAAAAGGTCTGATTTAGATGTGTGTGTGGGGGAATCCACTCTTCCTATACTCTGTTGAAGTATAACATGTGGGAACATGAGACAAAAAATATTTTACAGTTGCAACAAAGCTGCAGAAGTTTAAGATAGTCCTTGTAAAATGCTGGTTGCCAGAATAAAACTTTGAAAATTTAAATGCATATATTCTCCTGCTGCTGTAAATATGTCCCTCCCAGCAAGATGTGGGTCTCCCCTCTCTGCCTCATAATGCCTAGTATTTTGCTACGTGTTAATAATGTTGTCCTTCATCTCTAAACAAAACAAATCACCGGTCTCTTCCTTTCCTTATTAGGTCACTTACGCATTTGTCTCCCATGATTTGGATGATAAAGCTCAGTTCCCCCTGCTCTACCAAATGGTCCCCACAGAAGAAAAACAGTATCCAGAGATTGCCAAACTGTTCCTGCATTTCGGATGGGTGTGGATCGGTCTCATTGTTCCAGACACTAACAATGGAGAGAGGTTCATGAGGGCTATGATCCCTCTGCTTATTAGGAACAATATTTGTGTTGCCTTCTCACAAATACTCCCGGAAACATCGCGAAGCATAGTTTTGCTGGGATCAAGACGCATTTCTTCCAATCTCAGTTGGAAACAAGTCAACGTATTTCTTTACTATGTGGAGATGGGTTCCTTCATAGATGGAATGTTATTTGTACAGCACTATGTTGAACCCTTGATGAATCACATTGTAGGGAAAGTCTGGGTCACAACAGCTATGTGGGACTTCACCTTGGAGTTGATGTATAACCAGTTATCTTTCCAACGCATCCATGGAATCTTTTCCTTCTTTCTCCAGCCAAAGAAAAAGGCAAACTATGATGATTTTGTAGTGGTATTCCATGCTATGAAGCAGTTTGTGGAGAAAGCATTTCATTGCTTTGATTCAAAACAGCAGTTGTCTGTGAAAGGGTGGATAAGATGCAGAGAGAGAGAGCAACTGGAGAATTCGCCAGCCCAAGAGATACATGACAGAAGCCTGTCTCTGGATAACTACATCATTTACAACACTGTCTGGGCTCTGGCGCATGCCTTAAATGCTGCTTATTCATTTAGATCCAGGCGGATGTTGTTGGTTGCTGGTGGCCTGCTGGAACTTCACAGGGTCCAGCCATGGCAGGTATGCCTTCTCTCCCTCAGCGGGAGCTCTTCAGAAGTCTATGAAAACTTGAACCATGCTGGACTTGTCTTGGATTCAGGCTCTGAGAAAGTTTCAGATGTAGTGATGAAGGGAAATTGTGTACATTCCAGAGGGAAACCCACTTCTGAAACTTCATGTCCTGAGATATGCAGAGGGTGACTGTCTGGAAAAGTCCATGTCCTCTTTCTGTGGAAGTCCCTCACTGCTGAGATTTTAAACTCCTGAGTCTTGAAATGAAATTATGGTTAACATTTGTTAAGTATTTATAATCCTAATCATCCCATAGGTACACTTGCAAGAAAGCAGATCCAAAGACATTGGGGAGAGGGTAGGATTGCCAGCCACCACTGTAATTATACCTCTCCTTTTCAAAAACCGGGAAAATTCCGTGATCTCATTTAAGATGAGGATTGAGGCTATCTCCTGATGGCTCAGGCTCCACAAAGGTAGGAATCTGGAAGCTAAGGAGTATGCCTTAACTGATGTGCCTCATGGTCAGTCATGATGTTGTGCAGTATCACAAACTGAGCTTGCTTATAACTTACGTTCCATGCATCCACACTTTCCCTTGGTCTGCAAAGATGACCCACATTATCCTAGTCCTGTATTGTTTTAAAGACATAAGAAGAGCCATGCTGGATCAGAACAAGAGTCCATCTAGTCCAGCATTCTGTTCACACAGTGGACATCTAGATGTGTGCAGGAAGCCCACAAGCAGGACACGAATGCAACAGCACCCTCCTGCCCATGTTCCCCAGCAACTGGTATACATAGGCTCACTGCCTCTGGTACTGGAGGTAGCACATAGCCCTCAGGACTAGTAGCCACTGATAGCCTTTTTCTCCAGGAATTGTCTAACCCCCTTTTAAAGCCATCCGAAATGGTGGCCATCACTACATCCTATGGTTGCGAAAGCCATAGTTTACGTATGTGCTGTGTGAAAACGCCCTTCCTTTTATCTGTCCTGAAACTCCCACCAATCAGCTTCATGGGATGACCCGAGGTTCTAGTATTATGAGAGAGGGAGAAAAATGTCTCCTTATCCTCATTCTGTACACCATACATGATTTTGTATACCTTTACATGTCTCCCGCTACTCTCCTTTTTTCCAGGCTAAAGCATCCCAGCTGTTGTTCCAGCCCCTTGATCATTTCAGTTGCTGTGAGTGTTCCCCTTATGGCTTGGAACCCCCTGAGCAACTCCTTAAAGATCTCTTGCCTCCTTCAGAGTCTCACCTTCCTTTTTTTAAACTTCCCCTTCCCAATAACATGGGGTTTGGGCTGTAGACAAATGTTGAAGTAGCTGTACAAAAGGCATTAAGAGAAAATAAATGTTGCAAAATGCATGTTGCTTTACCCTAGTTGTACTTACACTTTTCCAGGCTGCTTCTTCCTGCCCCCTCTTTAGGCTGTATTCTCCCCGACTCTGATCTTATTGGCTCCATCACTCTCTTTATATACCCCCCTCCCTCAAAACCAAAACTACTACTTCAAACCTGGAGAAATGAAACTTAACTGGGGAAGTGAAACTACTCCTCTCAAGGATACTACCTCCTAAGACAAAGCTCCAGGCCTCTAGGCCTGACCCTTTTCCTTTCCTTGCCTCTGTAGGCCTCAAACCTTCACATGTTAGATGTTATGAAACATCTAGTCTTCCTAGAAGAAGGGGGCTCCATCTCACTGTTTAACCCAACCTGCCAGCTGCTGATGTAAACAACCAACAGGCATGGGTCAATTCACAGGATGCCTCACAGGATGCTTGTGGGTTCCTGGTCGACAGCTGGTTGGCCACTGTGTGAAGAGAATGCTGGACTAGCTTGACCCTTTGTCTAATCCAGCATCCAGGCTCTTCTCATGTTCTCTAGCAATACAGTAAGTCTTCATACTATATTCATATGCTTCATATGGCAATACAGTACCAGTGGGGCATCTTTCCAGATCACAGGCACTGTGTCCTCGCCATCTGGATTTGGACCTGAAAGACCAAGGCGAAGTGTGGGTGCCCAGAGGGGAAGTTGTAAGCAAAAATAATTTGTGACGTTGTCCAATATCATCACTGATCACGGGTTGGTAAACAATGATACAGAGTATTTCATTAAAGAGGATTAAACAAGGACATTTATTATTTATGTTACTGTTACTTTAAAACAAGGCTTTCTGTGGAAGTCTCTCACCGCTGAGATTTTAGACTCATGACTCTTGAAATGAAATCATGATTAACCTTGGCTAAATATTTATTATCCTAATCATTATATAGGTATGCTTGCAAGAAAGCAGATTCAAAGACATTGGGAGAGGGTAAGATTGCCAGCCACCACTGCAATTATACGTTTCCTCTTCACAAACTAGGAAAATTCAATGATCCAAAACCTCTGATTTAAGATCAGGGTCAAGGCTATCTCTTGTTGGCTCAATTGCCACAAAGCCAGGAAAGTGAATGCTAAAGAGTACGCCTTAACTGACATGCCCCATCATCAGTCCTGATGTTGTGCTGTATCACAAATTGAGCTTGCTTAAAACTTACCCTCTATGTGCCCATCCCCTGGTCTGCAAAGATGCCCCATATTGTCCTAGTCCTCTATTGCATTAAGAACATAAGAAGAGCCCTGCTGGATCAGACCAAGGGTCCATCTAGTCCAGCATTCTGTTCACACAGTGGCCAACCAGCTGCCCACGGGAAACCCACAAGCAGGACAAGAGTGCAACAGCACCCTCCTGCCCATGTTCCCCAGCAACTGGTGTACATAGGCTCACTACCTCTGGTACTGGCATTAGCACATAGCCATACACTAGCAGCCATGGATAGCCTCTTCCTCCAGGAATTTGTCTAACCCCATTTAAAAGCCATCCAAATTGGTGGCCATCACTACATCATGTGGTAGCGAGTTCCATAGTTTAAGTATGTGCTGTGCGAAAAAGTCCTTCCTTTCATCTGTCCTGAAACTCCCACCAATCAGCTTCATGGATTGACCCTAGGTTCTAGTATTATGAGATTATATACGTACATAATTTTGTACACCTCTACATGTCTCCCGTTCCTCACCTTTTTCCCGGGCTAAACAATCCCAGCTGTCGTTCCAGCCCCTTGATAATTTCAGTTGCTGTGAGTGTTCCCCTCATGACTTGGAACCCCCTGAGCAACTCCTTAAAGATCTCTTGCCTCCTTCAGAGTCCAACCTTCCTTCTTTCAAACCTCCCCTTCCCAATAATGTGGGATAATTGACACGCTAGATACAGCTTTTAACCACAACAGTTTACTGGTAAATTAAGGGTGCAATCCTATGCATGTTTAGACAGAAAAAATCCCTACAGCTCCTAGCATTCCCCAGTCAGTCCGGCTGGCCGGGGAATGCTGAAAGTTGTAGGGTTTATTTCTGTCTAAACATGCATAGCATTGCACCCTAAAGCAAGCAAATCACAACTAAAAGTATTTACACAATAGAGTGATACAAAGGACATTAAGAGAAAATAAAAGTTGCAAAGTGCAAGTTCCTTTACCCTAGCTGTACTTACACTTTTCCAAGCTGCTTCTTCCTGCTCCCTCTTCAGGCTGAGGTCTTCCCAACTCTGCTCTTAGTGGTGTTATCGCTCTTTATATAACCTCCTCCTTCAAAACTAAAAGTACTACTTCAAACCTGATGAACTGAAACTTAACTGGGGAAATGAAACTGAAACATAGCCAGGGAAATGAAACTACCCCTCTCAAGGATACCCCCTCCCAAGAGAAAACTCCAGGCCTCTAGGCCTGACCCTTTTCCTTTCCTTGCCTCTGTAGGCCTCAAACCTTCACATGTTAGATGTTATGAAACATCTAGTCTTCCTGGAAGAAGAGGGCTCCATCTCACTGTTTAACCCAACCTGCCAGCTGCTGATGTAAACAACGAACAGGCATGGGTCAATTCACAGGATGCCTCACAGGTTGCTTGTGGGTTCCTGGTTGACAGCTGGTTGGCCACTGTGTGAAGAGAATGCTGGACTAGCTCGACCCTGTTCTAATCCAGCATCAGGGCTCTTCTCATGTTCTCTAGCAATGCAATAAGTCTTCATACTGTATTCATATGCTTCATATGGCAATACAGTACCAGTGATGCATCTTTACGGATCACAGGCACTCTGTTCTCACCATCTGGATTTGGACCTGAAAGACCAAGGTGAAGTGTGGGTGCCTGGAGAGGAAGTTGTAAGCAAACAGAATTTGTGACATTGCCCAACATCATCACTGCTCATGGATTAGTAAACAATGATACAGAGTATTTTATTAAAGAGGACTAAAGCAAGAACTCTTACTATTTATAACTATTTATCATTATGGTTGCTTTAAAACAAGGCTTTTATGTTGTTACTGTTACCACCAATCAGGTTATAGAAGCTATATTTCCCAATTCCAACCAAACCTGAGCCAATCCTCTTATCAAGCTCCACGCCACTTAACACACAGCCCTGTCAAAGAAAACGTGGCATGTTGTCCTCCTCCTGGTAAGGCTGGACAACCACCTGGGACCTTACATGCAGTTTACCAGACTTCCCCTGAAGTCTTCAGTCTGGTCCAGCTGCTTGCTCTGTTTTCAGACCTCCACTGACTGTCCCCCAGGCCTCAGCTCTTCCTGAAGGCTGCTTTGGGAGTTGTGTTCTCCATGCTTCCTGGCCTTCTGCTTCGGCTTTGCCCTCTTCCAGCTTGGCCTCCAGGTCTAGCTGCTGTCTTCCTGAGGCTCTTGGCCTCTCCTGAAGACACTCTTCCATTGTCACTCTTCCCTGGTGACACTCAGAGGAACTCTCTGCCTGATGCCTCTCAACAGCAACTTACATTGGCTTCAGTCAGAATCCTTCAGCCAATCAGATTCGGTGCAGCCAGAATTCCATCACATCCCCAAACTCAGGACCAATGGATATGTGTAGAATGTCTGAGTATCTTCCCAGCAGATGGTAGCAATTTCAATCCAACCATACTCTCTATAAAAGACAGAAACCAGGCCTCCTGTATCCCTCCCATTGGTAAGAGTGAGGGCCACTCCACCAACACCCATATTTACAATGTATCACTCCTTAGGCACAAGCCGCAGGTAAAACACACACTTTTCCCTCCTGTTCTGTGAACTTCTTCATCTTCAGCTCTTGTTACAGAATATAACACTTGAACGCATTTGATTTTTACCTGAGAAAACCAGTTGATTCCCACCAGAATTTGAAATGGGCTCAGAAAAAACTGGGGCTCAATGAAGTTGTCTAAGCACGGATGAGAAACCCAACCTGGTTTCCTGTATTCTAAACACTGCTCTTTTCTCTTTGTAGCTCCACCCTTTCCTGAGGGATCCCCAGATTTACAATACTTCCATGGATGGAGTGTATTTGGACCAGAATGGAGACCTGGCAGCCAACTTTGACGTACTGAACTGGGTGGTGTTTCCCAACAGATCCGTTGTTAGAGTGAAATTTGGGAGTATAGAGAGACAGGGAGCCACAGGCCAAACATTCTCCATTGACCAGGATGCCATTGTGTGGCCCAAATGGCTCAACCAGGTGGGGGAAAGCATTTGATCCATTAGGGAACACTCGTTGTGGAATTGGTGGTGTGGCATAGAAATACTACTGTAAGCCTAGAACTTTACATATTTCAAATAACAGTGCAGTTAAGGTTGTGTGCGTGTGTGCGTGATGAAAAGAGAGGTCCCAGGGCAATGGCCTGTATGTGAGCTCTGCCATATGGCAAGGACGGAAACCCTGCTCCTTAATCCTAAATGTGGATTGGCTGGTGGCTGGGAGGGGGAAGGTGATGTCCTACTTTCCATCTAGAATGGCTTCCCCTTGGGAGTGGGGAGTGCTCCTCTATGGCTTTTACAGTCCATCTTTCTCTGGAAAAATATGTGTGAAGGTTTGAAGCCTACAGAGAGAAAGGAAAAAAGGGGGCAGGCTTAGAGGCCTAGAGTGTTCTTTTGGGAGGGGGTAACCCTGAGTGGAATAGTTTCATTACTTTGGTTAAGTTTCAGTTCTTTGATTAAGTTTCAGTTTCATTCCTTCACTTAAGTTTCATTTCTTCAAGTTTGAAGCAGTACTTTCAGTTTTGAGGGAGGATGGTATGTATAGAGAGGGAGAGAGCCAGTAAGAGTCAGAAAGACCAGGCAGAGAGAGCCAGAGCCTGAAGTGAGAGCAGAGTCTGAAGAGTGAGCGGGAAGAAGCAGCCTAGAAAAGTCTAACTACAGCTAGGCTAATTTACCAGTAAACTGTTGTGGTTAAACCCTGTGTCTAGAGTGTCAATCACTCCACGCCTTCTGCCTAAACCCCACATCACTGGATCGGGGAAGGTAAAAGAAGGAAGGTGGGACTCTGAAGGAGGCAAGAGACCCTTAAGGAGTTGCTCAGGGGGTCCAGGTCAAAAGGGGAATCCTGGCACCATCTCAATTAGGGCTTCTCCACACTGGTTACTCACGGATGTTTGGGGGTCTGTTTCATGGCAGCATTGTCCTCTGGTGCCTCTCCCATGATTTTTTAGCTTAATTCTGCCATGATTTCACTCTCCAAAAATGCAGTAATAAATATGCACCTCCACCAAGAGGTGGTGTATTTCCTGGATAGGCTGATAGCGCAATATTGCTGCAATGTCACAGCACCAACTGCTGGCTGTATAAATGGAACAGATGGAACTTCCCCACAAAGGAATCAGCCAAAACCAAGGAGGGGGGTTGGGATGGGGGAGGATCATGTCATGTGCCAATTGTAATCCTGGAAAGACTCGGCAAGAAAAAAGGCAGGGTGTGGGATTTTGCTTTCATGGAGAGAAGCCTTCCCGATTTGTGTCCTCCAACAGAGTTAATAAGTTTAATGATAGCTTTGTTTACCTGCTCTACCACTGCGAGCCCCTGAAAGTTCACACACCTATGCGTGTGCGTGACTCCCTTCTGTAGATAAATTACTCCTGACCCCTTGCGCTCAATGCTTCTTCTCTTTATGGTTAGCCCCTGCCCCATTCAAAGTGTTCCAATAGCTGTGATTGTGGGTACGTCAAGGTGGTTAAAGAAGGTGAGCCCATTTGCTGCTATGTTTGTGCTCCCTGTGCAGAAGGGACGATCTCCACTCAGGAAGGTAAGTGACTCCAGAGGAAGGGGTAAGAGACTCCCCTAGAGATATTTGGTGACGGATTTTAAGATATTTTAAAAATCTGGGTCCTTTGTTTTTAGATGTGTAGCACCCATAATTAATAATTCCACAAAGTTGCTACAAAAGTACCTTGGAGGATGCATTCTGTGTGGGCGGGGGGTGGGTGGCAGTGGATGCTTTCAGGAATGCCATCCTACATATATCTTACAACTTCATCTATTATATTTATATCCTGCCCTTCAATACATGTATTCTGTGCTCCTTGTCCAGAAGGGAGGATCTCCACTCTGGAAGGTAAGTGACTCCAGTGGACAGCCTGTTCCCCTAGAGATATTCGGTGAAGGATTTAAAGTTTTTCTTTAAAAAATCTGGATCCTTCCTTGTTTTTAGACATGTAGCTCCCATAATTAATTCCAGAAAGCTACAATTGTACTTTGGAGGATGGATTCTGTGTGTTCAGGGGGAGAGCAGGGAAGGCAGTGGATGCTTTCAGCGATGGCATCCTATGTGCATCCCACTACTTCATCTAATATATTAATAATATAAATATATATAATACATTTCCAATTGTGTGTGTGTGTGTATCTCCTGCCCTTCAATACATGCATTCTGAGGGCAGCTAATGGGAAGAAACATTAAATAATATGAACAAGTTAATGGCCATAAAATAATATGAAACTGCAGAGTCTTTGCAGTGTAAAGTCACCGGCGAGAACTCATTTCAACAGCTAAAAGGCCAGGGAAAATTAAAACCTCTCTGCCTGGTGCTGAAAAGATATCAGCACAGCTGCTAGGCAAGGCTTTCTGGGAAGAGCATTCCATAAATGGGAATCCACAACTGCCAAGGGCCTGTTTAGAAAACATGCACACCCTCTGCATTGCATATGATTGGGCTGACCCATGTTGAATCATGTGTACCATGAAATATGGCCTGGCCCATAGTGCACAGGGGAGAAGGGCAAGATCCAGTAGGCACGATACATGCTTTGTGTGAAGGGAGGCCTACTTGCTCTTGAATATATCTCCCAGCTCTCATTCACTTCTCTGCCAGGGCAAATAATGTTAAATGAATCATTCCAGAAGCGAATTTTGAAGTTGCTGCCCTCAAACCATCGAAGACTTCACATTAATAAGAATTCATTCCCAGCCATGTGTTGTCAGACAATGAATGCACCATCCACCATTATTGGCTTTTCTGGTTTTCACCCTGAAAAATGTGTTGTATGAAATGTGATAGAATACCAGCTACTATGAATGCAGTATTGACATCATGCTGAAGCCATTCTCCTTCTTTTCAGATGCAGATAATTGTAACAAGTGCCCAGAAGATCAGCATCCAAACAAGGACCAAGATCTATGTGTTCCCAAGGATATAACATTCCTTGCCTATGAAGAACCTTTGGGGATCTTCCTAATGTCCCTTGCCCTGTTCTTGTCCTTCACCACAGGCTGTGTGTTAGGAATCTTCATTAAATTCCTCGAAACACCAATAGTCAAAGCCAACAACCGGGACCTCTCCTATCTTCTCCTCATCTCCCTCCTGCTTTCCTTTTTGTCCTCCTTCTTGTTCATTGGACGGCCAAGGGCAGTGACCTGCCTTCTCCGACAAACAGCCTTCAGCATCATCTTCTCAGTCGCCATCTCTTCTGTGTTGGCAAAAACGATCACTGTGGTGCTGGCCTTCCTGGCCACAAAGCCAGGGAACAGGGTGAGGAGATGGCTGGGGAAGAGTTTGGCCGACACCATCGTTATTTCCTGTTCCAGCATCCAAGTTGTCATCTGCACGATTTGGCTGGGAATTTCTCCACCCTTCCCAGACTCTGACATGCACTCCCAGCCTGGATGGATCATCCTGCAATGTAACGAAGGGTCTGTTGCCATGTTTTATGGTGCCCTTGGCTACATGGGCTTCCTGGCTGCCATCTGCTTTACAGTAGCTTTCTTAGCCAGGAAGCTACCTGGGGCCTTCAATGAAGCCAAGCTGATCACCTTCAGCATGCTGGTCTTCTGCAGTGTCTGGATGTCCTTTGTGCCCACCTACCTGAGCACCAAGGGGAAATACATGGTGGCCGTGCAGGTCTTCTCTATCTTGGCCTCCTGTGCTGGGCTACTGGGCTGCATCTTCATTCCCAAGTGCTACATTATTGTATTGAGGCCCAATCTAAATACAAAAGAGCACCTAGTGACTAAAACTAAAGATGCCATATGATCCTGATTGAGTGAATATTACATTTATATCCTGCTTCCCCACCCCCCACCCCTTTTCAGTCTTGGGAATTTGTGTCCAGTATGGCAGTAGTGAATGTAAGCTAATTGATTCAGGGGTGAACCATGGACTGCTATGATAGCTTTTCTCTCATTCCTCCGAAAATGAATTGATGATTATGAATACATGGTGAAGCAACAACAACAGGAACAACAGAGAGCTGCAACGTTTAATTCCCAATGTATTTGTGTCCCCAAGATGTTATGAGAGACTTCTCACCAAGGTCAACTGAAACAGAAGATACAAAGAATTCTTTCAAAGCTAATTTACATCTCTTAAGAATTTACACACACACACACACACACACACGTGACCTCTTGAGAATATACAAAACCAATTTTCATTGCTGTGAAACAAAAATCCTTAGAAAGGAACAAGCTAGTATTAAAGCATTTCCACACCTGGCTAAAATCCTGCAACTTTACCAGAGCTTTCTGCTCCCATTTTAAATGCAGAATCATGAGGGGCTGTGTTCAAATGCACTTTTCCCCCTTATCTGCTATGTTCTATATGTTTCATTAGACAGCGACTAGATGTCAAAAGGCTTAATCAACTCCCTCACTACAAAAAAAAGCCCCTGGTGAGGATATGCTCCCTGGAGCATTGCTCAGAGCAAATTCTGTTTGGTGGTGACTAGTCCTCGCCACCGAATTCACTGTTATAAATTCTCATGGGAGAGCTCCTAAGGGCTGGGGGGTGAGTATTGTAGTCCAAATTCACAAGAAAGGTTTTAAGTCCGATCCAAAGAACTTTAGGCCAACTAGTCTGCTAAGTATCATTTCTAGATTATACCCCAAATATCTACTACGCAGACTAGAGTCTTGGGCTGCTGAAAATTCAGTCATTGCTGAACAACAGGCAGGATTTAGAAAGGGAAAGTCCACAATAGATCAGTGCTTTGTTCTTCACCGTCTTATTCAAAAATACTCTCAACAAGGTAGAAAAGAACTATTCCCTGCTCTTGTGGACTTCAGCTCAGCATTTGATCTTGTCGACAGAAGTCGCCTATGGGAAAAGTTATCTACCACAATATTGACAGAAGGTTGCTCTACTTAATTAAAAAGCTCCACTCTCATACCTCTCTCAAGGTCAGACTTGGGGCAAACGGCCTGCTTTCAGAAAACATCTTGACCAAAAGAGGTGTACATCAGGGCTGCCTTTTGGCTCCCTTCCTGTACAATTGTTATATGAACAATATTGTTCAAGAACTGAGTGGCTTGGAATTCTTTCCTGCCACCATTCTGGATGTAAAATGCCCAATTGCTGTCTGGTGCGGAGATCTGGGGATATACCAGTGTTTATATCCTAGAGGTGGTGCAGAACCCCTTCATGAGAAGGCATGCCGCACTTGCTCTGTACTGGCTGTACTGGCCGTGCAGGCGTGACTCCCGCTTACCTAAAAAGTGTCTTTTGGAACAACTGCAAACACCAACACAAAATTCTTGGGTACAATCTGTAAAACACATTTTATATAACTATGGGATTAGTACAGATGTTTTACCCTCTTCTAACACGGACAGAGTAAAGCAGCTCTACAAGGAAAGAATTTCCCTACGTGTGCAACGTCAAGACCTATATTCCATCTCCGATAAGTCATACTCGACCTGGTATCCCCTGTATAAACCAACGTATGGCTTGGAGCACTATTTCACTCTGCTTGCTGTTGCTCCCCTACGAAAATCATTTACAGCCCTGAGGGTACAGAACATGCCCTCTGCTTTCCTGGAGGGAAGATTTTAAAAAGCTGTATTCCGTCTACGAATTTGTATATGTGAGTCTGGTGAGGTTGAGGATATTGATCACTATCTCCTCTGTTGCCCCCTCTGTGAGTCCCCCAGAGCCAAATTCCTCCAGTATACTCTTAATTCTTTGGACAATAGACCCCCTATGGAACACGTTTGCTCTTTGCTGGCAGGTAATGATGCTTATATTACGCTACAGGTTGCCGAATTTGCTTGTGCTGCCAGGAAGTTGAGGGCGAGGCATTTAACTGCTCTTGCCAGCCAATCTTAGGGAAAGGCTTGTGCCTACGGTATTGTTCTGGGGGAAGTGTCACTTTCTTGTTTTGTTATAAATATTTTAATTCTCCTCCTTTGTATTCTTACTGTAATGTATTTCATCTGTTTTTTCTTCTTTTTCTTCCTGGTCTTTTACCCATGTATTTTAATTGTTATTTTAACTTGAAATTGTGATGGCCTTTGGCTTTGAACAGTAAAGATTAGTACTGTACTGTACAAAGAATTCTTTAAAAGCTAATTTACATCTCTTAAGAATTTACACACACACACACACACACATATGTCCACTTAAGAATATATAAAACTAATTTTCATCGCTGTGGGACAAAATCCTTAAAAACAAACAAGCTAGTATAAGAGCATTTCTACACTTGGCTAAAATCCTGCAATGGTACCGGAGCTTTCTGCTTCCATTTTAAATGCAGGATCATGAGGGGCTCTTCCCTCCCCCCCTTTCACCCCTTCTCTGCTATGTTCTATATGTTTCATTAGACAGCGACTTGATGTCACTGTGGTCTCGCTCCTCTGGCTGCAGGATTTCCCCTTTTCATGAGGAAACTCAACGCACTGTAATTTGCTAGCTCATTATCTCTGACCTTTTAAAAAATGAGATGATGGTCATTTATTATTGGGAGATGCCCTGGACATTGAAGACATCATGTAAAGGACCTGCAAACTTCCATTAGTAACATAAGAACTTAAGAACATAAGAACATAAGAACATAAGAACATAAGAAGAGCCCTGCTGGACCAGACCAGCGGTCGATCCAGTCCAGCATTCTGTTCATGCAGTGGCCAACCAGCTGTTGACTGGGAACCCACAAGCAGGGCAACATAAGTACAACAGCACCCTTCCACCCATGTTCCTCAATGACTAATGTACACTGGCCCACAGCCCCTGGTACTGGACACAGCACACAGCCATCAGGACTAGTAGCCACTGATAGCCTTCTCCTTCAATAATTTGTCCAACCCCCTATTAAAGCCATCCAAATTGGTGGCCATCACTACATCCTGTGGTAGCAAGTTCCATAGCTTAACTCTGCACTGTTTGAAGAAGTCCTTACTTTGATCTGTCCTGAATCTCCCACCAATCAACTTTGTGGGATGACCCCAGGTTCTAGTATTTTGAGAGAGGGAGAACAATGTCTCCTTATCCACATTCTCCGCACCATGCATAACGTTGTAGACCTCTATCATGTCTCCCGTTACCCCCCTTTTTCCCAGGCTCAACAATCCCAGCTTTTGTAACCTTCCCTCATTGGGAAGATGCTCCAGCCCCTTGATCATTTTAGTTACCGTTGTCCGAGTTTTATCCAGCTATACAATGTCTTTGTTTAGGTATGGTAACCAGAACTGTACACACTATTCTAAGTGTGGTTGCACCACAGAATTGTTTAAAGGCAGTGTGAGATTGGCAGTTTTATTCTCCATCCCTTTTCTAATTACGTCTAACACGGAGTTTGCCTTTTTTACTGCAGCCGCACACTGGGTTGCCATTTTCATCAAGCTGTCGACCACAACCCTGAGATGTCTTTCTTGGCTGGCCACTGCTAGTTCAGATCCCATCAGGTTATACTTGAAGCTGGGATTTTTTGCCCCAGCGTGCATCACTTTACACTTGCTGACATTGAACCGCATTTGCCATTTAGATGCTAGGTAAATTCGAGGACCATGTAAATCCCTTGCATTCCTTGCAAGAGGAAAAAAAAGCCACAAAAGAAATGTAATCATAAATGCATTAAATAGTTCCAAAATCCATATTAGTGCAATACCTTGGTTAGGTCAAGCAGAAGATCACAAAAATTGTGCAAGCTTTTGGTATCTCCAAATCTCTGCATCATGCAAGATGTTTCAAAAAGTAGGGCATGGAGGGGAGAGAGTTGGAGGGGGGAGAGCTGCAGGTCCAACCATCACATGACCTAGAGAGCTTCATTTGAGTGTCTGCACAGTCCTCCTTCCCCCACTTGGGACTCTGAACATGCAGACTCTGACTTCACCATGGTTAGATTTCCCTCCTCCCCTGAATGAGACTGACATCAGCTTCGTCCTGCCCTTGTCTGCAAAGAGAACAGGGGACATTTAGCCCCAAAAGCACAGGTGCCCTGCAGATGTTTTGGACTCCAACTCCCATCAGTCACAGCCAGCATGGCCAATGGTTCAGAATGCTGGGAGCTAGCAGTCTCGCTCACTGTCGCACGTTGCAGAACAACCCATGGTTAGCAAACCATAGGTTGTGTGATCATCAAAGCAGCTTAACAAACAGTAGGCTGTGTGTGATGATCCAAAGCAGGCCATCACCTGCCCCATCCCTCAGTGTTCAGTGGGTGGCAGTTTGCGAATTATTCTGCCGTTTGCAGATGGCAGCTGTATGAAATGGAGATGCCAGGAAGACAAGCAAATGAAACAGCCAATAATTGGGCTTCTCTGCCTGTCAGAGAAACAATGTTCAACCAGAGTCGTTTTTAAAAATATTATTCTGCCATTTGCAGATGGCAGCTTTATTAAATGGAGACACCAGGAAAGGCAAGCAAATTAAATATTTCTGCTTCTCTGCCTGTCTGAGTAAACAATGCTCGATCAGATTAATTTATTTATTTTTGAATATTTATGCCATGCTTTTCCCTCCAAAGAGCTCAAGGTGGCGAACATAAAACAAACCTTAAAATATGACAATAAAACACAAACAAGACGAGCAGAAAAAAAACAGATTGTAGGAGCAAGAAACATGATCCATCAACAATCTGCTTCAGGGGAAGGCACCTGCAAGACATGTTTTGTGATTGTTGGTGTATATCCTAGAAGACTACCTTGATCCCGGTTCTTATGAAAAGGTTTCATTGTAAAAAGTTAGGCCAAGCTCTCCTCTCACCCCCCACTGGCCCAAGTCAAGGGTCTGGAGTTGCATCAGTGAGTTCTCGCAAACATGTTTTTCCCCAGCTGTGCCATGCGGAATCACACAGATTTCGGGATGTTGCAGAGCTGAGGCCGCTTTCCCCTTATAATTATGAAAATCATACTCATTTATTCTCCTTCTCACCGAAGACCGAGGGATGCTTCCCATGATCGCCCCTGAGACCAATAACAGGAGCACTGAATTAGGGAGCAACATGAGGTGACGTCTTGCATCTGAGCCCGAGAGGCCTGGCACATAAATGCCTCCCATGCCACCGGGAGCTGGGCAGGAGGTTCAGGGCAGGTGAGGAGGACTGTGTGGGTGTGAGGTTTGCATCCTCTTCTCCCCTTCAGAAGTGAAGCCTTGGCTGGCTGGGCTCTACCGGGATTAGGAAGTCCCCTGAAGTCTGGCGAGAGGGTTTGCCTCCTTCTGGCTAGCTGGGCAGGGAACTGAAAGGAGGCACAGGCTCTAGTCAGATGCCTGCAGCAGCCACTCACACAATGCTGCTGCTTCTGCCGCCGCTTCTGCCCCGTGCAGTCGGTGGGATGCTGGAGGCGAAGTGCCCCTCGGCTTGGCTCAGGGAGCATCCAGAGCCATTTAATTATTACAGGCCCGGAGACCACCTCATTAGCGGGGTCACCTCTACGACGTTTGCTCTCTTCCAGCTACTCACCTTCAGGGAGTCTCCTTCTGGCAGACTTTACTGGTACGTTATCCTGGGAAACGGGGGAGGCGTTGTGGGTGTCCCAAGGCTACGGTCCTGCTCACAGCCTGCATCTTCCATCCTGCAGCTGGCCAGGCTCCTCCTGAACTGAAGTTTGGGTACCTACATATTATAGAACAGTCGGGCCTTTCTGCCTTCACTTCAGTGTACAGAACAAGAGCACACCTTTTTTCCCCATCCTGTGAACGGAAGTAAGCCTGTGGAGAAGGTTCTTCTTTCTAGGCATTCCTTTTATGCACCAGGGTCTAGCTTGCTAATTCCCCCTCATAGCGGGCTGCAGGGGAGGTAATGGTAGGCAGAGAAATTGGTAGCCAGAGGTGGGGTGAAGATTGACATCAGCCCCACTTGCATAAATCATCGTCACTTGCATAAAAGCCCCCCCCCCCGCTTTCAAGATCAGTCAGGCGTTTCCCCCACAGGATGGTGTCTGCACCCAAGGCGTTCTGTCCCTTCTCCTATCGGAACAAAGCCTTTCCCCACATATACATAATTGCATCTATGTTTCCTTCTCAAAGTCTACACCACTTCTCAGTACTTCACTCTTTACATGGGTGATGCAGAATTCTGGTTCTTAAGAAACACTCTCTCAGAGAAGGTTTGCCGTTTTGTCTTTGACTACTAAATGCAAGAGCTTATGCCTGCCTGAATTCAACACATGAAACAACCAACGTCATTCTGAACATGGCTTCTAACCAAAGTCAAGGACATTTGCCAGTTCTCAGTGATAATGATAAACAATATGAGGTTGATGCTACAGGCAACACGTTAAGGGAAGCTGATCCTAAAGGATAACTTTCAGTGTTGTGTGTTCTGAGTCTCCTTTATATACTTTTTGGGTGGATTTTTTGGAACTTCTCTGATGGCCCATCTGGACTCACGATGTAGCGACTTTTTAAATGGTACCATCTTTAACCTGCTAAGCGGAAGTCATAACCCTAAATTTCGCATTGGCACATTCCTTATCTGGCTTCCTTTCTAATCAGTAAAGGCAGCTAATGATAGGTCTCTAATGGCCTGGTATTACCGTCTCACATCTGGCAAACTTCAGGGAAGGGACTCTTTTACTACTTGCAGGCCAGAAGGCTAAACTGGTTTGCATTAGCCATTGGGATCCCATTTTTAATTCCAGAATTCTCTTGGAGGCTTTGGATTATAGAATTTCCTAATTGAGCAGCAGGGGTAAGATGATGCAAATCGTAAAGATTTGCCTGATTTTTTTTAATGTAGTGTCTAGATAGAAACCAATCCAATCCTCAAGGAAGTCAAGAGGTGTCTATTACTTCCATTACATGTACGATAATGATATTGCACATATTTTTGCAGGAAAGGAACGATGAAATATTGGAATCTCCTGTCCTTCTTGTTTGCCATTCAGGACATCAACCGGAATCCCAGGCTCTTACCTAACATCACCCTGGGCTACAACATCTATGAGAACTATTTTGATGCTAGGATGACGTCCGATGCCTTGGTAGACCTGCTTTCTCCTGGACAAGCAAGCGTTCCCAACTATCACTGTGGAAGGCAGAGTCACCTGTTGGCTGTTCCTGAGGGGGCTGACACTGAAAACTCCATCCAGATTTCAACCATGATGAATGTCTACAAAATCCCACAGGTAGGGTGAAGAGCAGTGGGGCATTTGCAGACTGAGTCTACTTGGGGGTTGGACAGCAGGAGGACTACTTAACAATGGGCAAACCCGGCCTTTCCCCTTGTTAGGAAAGAACGCCCAATAGATTGCCAAGGTAACATAGCCAATTGTTTCTAGATATAGGAAATGCTGGGTATGTTCTGAATAGGAACCCCCCACCTCACCTCACCCACTCATACCATCAAAGGATGAATTAGTTCAGGTTTGTCTGTGAGGAGAGAGACTTTTGTTTTCCGGGGAGGAGGATATGTAAAGAGAGCGAGAAAGCCATGAAGAGCAACATTGGGGAGACCAAAGCCTGAAGAGAGAGCAGGAAGAAGCAGCCTGGAGAAGTCTAAGGACACCTAGGGTAAAGGAACTTGTGTTTTGCAACTTTTATTTTCTTTTAATGATTTTTCTATCACTCAGCTATCTTGTGTAAATACCTTTAGTTGTGATTTGCTAGCTTCAAATTTACCAATAAACTACTGTGGTTAAACCCTGTGTCTAGAGTGTCAATCACCCCACACCTTCTGCCTAAACCCCACATCATTGGATAGGGAAAGGTAAAAGAAGAAAGAAAGGTGGGACTCTGAAGGAGGCACGAGATCCTCAAGGAGTTGCTCAGGGGGGTCCAGGTCAAAAGGGGAACCCTGACACTCCCATAATAAAAACCGATACAGTAAAAACAGCAACAGCAGCAAGCATCCTAAAAACAACCAACACCAGCACTTCAAGAAAATCTGCCACAGACAACTGCAGCTACAGCCCAGTTTGATTAAACATAATTAGGGGGAAGGCAAGAGTAAAGCAGTAGGTTTCCTGGGCCTCCCTAAAAGCCTGCAGTGATGGGCCTGGAGGATCCCTGATGGCAACATATTCCAGAGTTATGGGGCCACTGCAGAAAAGGTCAGCTTTAGATGTTTTTTGCGGGGGAAATTCACTCTTTCTACATTCTGTTAAAGTGAGACATGCAGGTGCATGAGACAGAACTTGTTTTACAGTTGCAACAAAGCTGTGGAAGTTTATGATAACCCTTGTAAAAAGCTGGTTGTCAGAATAGAATGTTTGAAAGGACATATTCTCCCTCTGTCATAAAGGTGTCCCTCCCAGCGCTATGTGGATTCCCCTCTCTGCATCATAATGCCTAGTATTTTGCAACATGTTAATAATGTTGTGTTTCACCTGTAAAAAAAAACACAAATCACCGGTCTCTTCCTTTCCTTATTAGGTCACTTACGCATTTGTCTCCCATGATTTGAATGATAAAGCTCAGTTCCCCCTGCTCTACCGAATGGTCCCCACAGAAGAAAAACAGTATCCAGAGATTGCCAAACTGTTCCTGCATTTCGGATGGGTGTGGATCGGTCTCATTGTTCCAGACACTAACAATGGAGAGAGGTTCATGAGGGCTATGATCCCTCTGCTTATTAGGAGCAATATTTGTGTTGCCTTCTCACAAATACTCCCGGAAACATCGCGAAGCATAGCTTCTCTAGGATCAACACACATTTCTTCCAATCTCAGTTGGAAACAAGTCAACGTATTTCTTTACTATGCGGAGACGCGTTCCTTCATAGATGGAATGTTATTTGTACAACACTATGTTGAAGCCTTGTTAAATCCCATTGTAGGGAAAGTCTGGGTCACAACGGCTATGTGGGACTTCACCTTGGAGTTGATATATAGTGATTTATCTTTCCAAGGCATCCATGGAATCTTTTCCTTCTTTGTCCAGCCAAAGAAAAAGGCAAACTACGATGATTTTGGTGCATTATTCTATGCTATGAAGGAGTTTGTGGAGAAAGCGTTTCATTGCTTTGATTCAAAGCAGCAGTTGTCTGTGAAAGGGTGGATAAGATGCAGAGAAAAAGAGGAACTGGAGACTCCACCAGCCCAGGAGATACATGACAGAAGCCTGTCTCTGGATAACTACATCATTTACAACACTGTCTGGGCTCTGGCGCATGCCTTAAATGCTGCTTATTCATCTAGACCCAAGAGGATGTTGTTGGTGGCTGGTGGCCTGCTGGAACTTCACAGGGTCCAGCCATGGCAGGTATGCCTTCTCTCCGTCAGAGGGAGCTCTACAGAAGTCTACGAAAACTTGAACCGTGACAGACTTCTTGTCTTGGATTCAGGCTCTGAGAAAGTTTCAGATGTAGTGTTGAAGGGAAATTGTGTACATTCCAGAGGAAAACCCACTTCTGAAACTCCTTGTCCTGGTCCGTCTTTGGGGCCTTGAAGGACACAGCTCATCTGGTCATAGCCTCTATCACTGGTCCAACTCCTATTTGTCAGCAGTGGTTTCCGTCATGCCCACTGTATCCAGGTTTTCCTTTAAAATCAAGCACTCCAACTCTCCCATTTTGGCTCGGAGGCTTCTGGGATTTGCATAAAAACACCTATATGTGGTATCCTTCCCTAGATGCCCTGGGGAATCTGAACCCCTCCTCTGTGCACCACCGTCTCATCCACACATTGAGACTCCTCAGCTTTGCCTGTCTAGCTGGCCCTGCACATGGACTGGGTAGCATTTCAGAGAAAGCTACCTGGGTGGTCCTGGATTTCAACCTCCTACCTAACAACCTAAATTGGGCTTCCAGGGCCTTCCATTTCCCCACATCATTGGTACCAACATGGACCACGACCACTGACTCCAACCCACCACTATCTACTAGGCTATCTAGACAGTGCGTGATATCTGCAACCTTTGCACCAGGAGCGCAATTCACCCTGCGGTCTACACGCCCATCAAAACCCCAGCTGTTGATGTGTCTAATGACTGAATCTCCCACTACCACAAGCCCCCCACCCCCAGAGGCACATCCTTGGTGCAAGAGGGTATTTGTTCACCTTCTGAGGAATGGGTCCCTTCTAAGGGATCATTCTCTTCCTCAGAATGATGCCCTCCTTCTCCTAGACCCACATTCTCCATGACAGCAGAGGAGCTGTCACCCTGGGAGTGGAACACAGCTAATGGCTACCTGAGGGTCTCATCCACCATCTGCCTCTCTTAGCTTCTGCAGTCCAGCAACCTTGGCCTCAAGGGAACGAACTTGTTCTGTGAGAGTCAGGACCTCGTTACGCCGAGCACACAGCCGTGACTTCCGTCCAGCAGGTAGATAGTTGTGCATGTGGCACTCAGTGCAATAGATAGCCCCCCACTCCCCTGCTGGCTTTCTACCTTCATAAATGGTTTTTTATTTGTGCAGGTTTTCCCTGGAAAACTTAGTTGTTTACTATGAGAAGGTGGGGAAATTATTCATATTTATTTATTTCCAGTTACTTACTGTCAGTACGGAATAGGGAGGAAAGAGTCGACTGCCCTGGCTTCCTCCCCCCGTTGCAACATTTGCACAGTTGCCTGACTCGCTTGTTTGCTGACGCTTTGCCACTGGGGCTGAGACGCTTCATCACTGGGGCTCCTCGCGCCCGGGAGCTGTATTCTAAATGCTGCTGCTGTCTCTTTCTAGCTCCACCCTTTCCTGAGAGATCCCCAGTTTTACAATACTTCCACGGATGGAGTGTATTTGGACGAGACTGGAGACCTGGCAGCCAACTTTGACGTACTGAATTGGGTGGTGTTTCCCAATAGGTCTGTTGTTAGAGTGAAATTTGGGAGTATAGAGAGACAGGAAGCCACTCGCCAAACCTTCTCTGTTGACCAGGATGCCATCGTGTGGCCCAAATGGCTCAACCAGGTGGGGGAAACCATTCGCTCCATTAGGGAACACTCGTTGCAGAATTGGCGGTGAGGTATAGAAATATCACTCTAAGCCTAGACCTTTAAATATTTTGAAATAACCGGACTAGGTTCTCACAGTGCAGTTAAGATAGTAGTGTGTGTGTGTGTGTGTGTGTGTGTGTGTGTGTGTGATGCTTTGATTTCTGAAAAGAGAGGTCCCAGGGCAAAGGACTGTATGTGAGCTCTGCCGTGTGGCATGGATGGAAGCCCTGCTCCTTATTCCTAAATGTGTATGTGCACAGGATGCTGTTGCTAAACAGGCATGAGTGAAGAAAGAGTTATGGGATATAAGCCCAACAGGATCTCAAAGAGCACTCCCCCCGCCACTTCCATCATGTGGAAATGGAAACATTAAGTGGAGGCTTGTGGCACTGATGTCATGTGCATCTGCTCTGGGTCTTAGTCAGAACCAGCCAGAACTTTAAAGGAGCTATCCAAACCTTAGCCCCCCCGATAGCTTCAGCACCTTGGATAGCTCCTGAGAGGTCTCACTGGTTCTGACTGAAACCCAGAGCGGACTCAGTGCCCACTGGCATTGGTGCCACCAGCCTCCACTGGAAACCTTTCAATGCTCGTATGTGCAGGTGATGCCCCCTTGCATTCAGCTTCTGCATGCCGGTCCCAATAATCCCCCAGAGTTGTCTGAAGCTGCATGCACTTGGGCCAAGACAGAAATAAGGACTTGCATGGAGATCCTGTATCATCCCATTCTTCCCTCGTATAGCCCATAACTGTCCATTGCCAACTGGCAGTTGCTCTCCAACATCTCAGAGAGAGGCCTTTCCACACCTCTCCTAGACGAGACCCTTCCTCAAGTCAAAGATGTGCTGTGTCACTGGGCAACGGTCCGCCCCACTCTGTTCAGGCACAATGGTGGCAACGAGACGTGAACCAGAAACCACAGCGATACAGTGGTCAGCGGGAAACTTGCTCTGAAGCACCTGGGCTGCACCTGTCCAAATGGTTTTCCCCACCCTCCTGTTAGGAGTTGCGTCATTGTTGATTGCTCCCTTTGGGTGGAGCATTCCATTGTCGCCACACGCCAACATGTGGTTGAAAGGAAGACTGTGATTTCTCACGGAAATTAAGGAGACCTGTACTTGGGCAGTCTCCTTCGGATGATAGACCACCGTTAATATCTTGTGAACGCTACTGGGCACCCTCCCTCTTCCCGAAAACTGTTGCCTTCTCCAGTGGAAATGCCATAGAGATGGCTATTTCCCTACCTCACTACTGCCGAGTGACGGGTTAACAAGTCATCTCCAGGCGAGAATTATTTCTCTTCCTTCTTCAAGAGGGACAAGGAGAAAGAGTTACCTAAGAGAAGCCTGGAACTGGTGATTCATGATCTGGAATATATTCATTTGTTATGTTTATGTATTTATTGTATCTCTGATTTACTCACTAACCTCCAGGATGGATTGCTGTAATTATCTTGGGGTGGGACCTCCTTTGAAGATAGGTGGGAATGTCCAGGTGTTAACTGGCAGACCAATGCCTTACCAGGAAAGGCAGGAGCAGAGCCGATAACACCCATGTTCCATTTGTTTGTGTTCAAGTCCTTGTGTTTACCCTCCAAACCCTAAGTGGTCCCATCCCAGTGTACCTTACAGAAACCCACTTTCACCCCTATGACCATGTTCTGCCCAACCTAGGAACGGAACATCTGAAGATGTCCTGTGTGGAGAAGTTTGACATCTGAGGTTTGGCTGGTGGCTGGAAGGGGGAAGGCATAGTCCTACTTTCCTTCTAGAATGGCTTCCTCTTGGGAGTGGGGACTGCTCCTCTATGGCTTGTACAATCCATCTTTCTTTTGAAAGTGATATATGAAGGTTTGAGGCTGACAGAGGCAAAGGAAAAAAAGAGGCAGGCTTAGAGGCCTGGAGTTTTCTGTTGGGAGGAAGTAACCCTGAGAGCAGTAGTTTCATTTCTTTGGTTAAGTGTCAGTTTCATTTCTCCACTTAAGTGTCATCTTTTCAGGGATGAGCACTACATTTGGTGTTGAAGTAGAAAGGAACGTATATAAAGAGAGCACGCGCTAGAGAGAGTGAGAGAGCATGAGAGAGAGAGAGAGAGAGAGAGCAATAAAAGTCAGAAAGACCAGGGAGAGACAGCCAGAGCCTGAAGTGAGAGTAGTGTCTGAAGAGTGAACAGGAAGAAGCAGCCTAGAAAAGTCTAAGGACACCTAGGGTAAAGGAACTTTGTATTTTGCAACTTTTTTTTTCCTTTTAAGGCCTTTTGTATCAATCAGGTCTATTGTGTAAATACCTTCAGTTGTGATTTGCCAGCTTTAAATTTACCAGTATACTATTGTGGTTAAACCCTGTGTCTAGAGTGTCAGTCACCTTATCTCTACAGCCTAAACCCCATGTTACAGCTCAGTACAGCTAGGGGAAGTTGAAAAGAAGGAAGGTGGAACTTCCCCACAAAGGAAACAGCCAAAATGGGCAGGGGAGGAAAGGGGGAAGCATGTGTATTGTGCGGATTGTAATCCCGGAAAGACTCAATAAGAAGAAAGCCTGGTAGTGTATGGGATTTTTGTTTTCATTTAGAGAAGCCCTCACATATTCATGTCCTCCCCGAGAGTTAATAAGTTCTCCAAGAACCCACACTTCTTAATGATACCTTTCTGTGCTAGCAGAGACGTCTGATTCTTCTGTGCCCTTGCTCTACCATTGTGAGCCACCAAAGTTTACACACCCATGCATGTGCATGACTCCCTTCGGTAGGGAAATTACTCCTGACACCTTTTGCTTGATTCTCCTTTTCTTTATGATCAGCACCTGCCACATTCAAAGTGTTCCAATAGCTGTGATCCTGGGTACTTCAAGGTGGTTAAAGAAGGAGAGCCAATTTGCTGCTATGTCTGTGTTCGCTGTGCAGAAGGGATGATCTCCACTCAGGAAGGTAAGCGACTCCAGAAGAAGGGGTGTTCCTTGGGGAAGAGGGCAAAGATTCCCCTAGTGATATTCAGAGAAGGAGTTGAAGATTTTTCTTTAAAAAATCTGGATCCTTCCTTGTTTTTAGAAGTGTTGCCCCCATAATTAATAATTCCACAACGTTGCTACATATGTCCCTTGGAGGATGGATTCTGTGTGTCGGGCGGGGGGCTGGGAGGCAGCGAATGCTTTCAGCAATGCCATCCTACATGCATCTTACTACATCATCTAATTTATTCATATCCTGCCCTTAAGTACATGCATTCTGAGGGCAGCTAATGGGAAGAAACATTAAATAAAATGAACAAGTTAATAACAAGAACATAATACAAAACTGCAGAGCCTCTGCAGTGTAAATTCCCAGGTGTTAACTAATTTCAGCCGTTAAAAGACCAGAGGGGGGGAAACCTCTCCCTTTGGTGCTGAAAAGATGTCAGCACAGCTGCCAGGCTAGGCTTTCTGGGAAGAGCATCTCACAAATGTGAATCTACTACTGCAAAGGGCCTATTTAGAAAAAAAGTTCACCCTCTGTGTTGCATATGATTGGGCTGACCCATGCTGAATCATGTGTACCATGAAATATGGCTGGGCCCATAGTGCACAGGGTGAATGGCAAGATCCAGTAGGCCTGATCCATGCTGTGGATGAAGAGAGGCCTACTTGCTCTTAAAAGCTCTCCAGACTCTGATGCACTTCCCTGCCAGGGCAAATGATGGTAAATGAATCATTCCAGAAACGAATTTTGAAACTGCTGCCCTCAAACCATCTAACACTTCACAATAATAAGAACGCATCCCCAGCCATACGTTGTCACTCTATGAATGCTCCATCCGCTATCATTCGCTTTTCTGGTTATCACCATGAAAAATGTGTTCTATCAGTTATGCTGAAGTCATTCTCCTTCTTTTCAGATGCAGATCATTGTAACAAGTGCCCAGAAGATCAGCATCCAAACACGGACCAAGAAGTATGTGTTCCCAAGGATATAACATTCCTCGCCTATGAGGAACCTTTGGGGATCATCCTAATGTCCTTTGCCCTATTCTTGGCCTTCACCACAGGCTGTGTATTAGGATTCTTCATTAAATTCCTAGAAACCCCAATAGTCAAAGCCAACAACCGGGACCTCTCCTATCTTCTCCTCATCTCCCTCCTCCTTTCCTTTCTGTCCTCCTTCTTATTCATTGGATGGCCAAGGGCAGCGACCTGCCTTCTCCGACAAACAGCCTTCAGCATCATCTTCTCAGTTGCCATCTCTTCTCTGTTAGCCAAAACAATCACTGTGGTGTTGGCCTTCCTGGCCACAAAGCCAGGGAACAAAGTGAGGAGATGGCTGGGGAAGAGTTTGACCAACACCATTGTTATTTCCTGTTCCAGCGTCCAAGTTGTCATCTGCACCATCTGGCTGGGAATTTCTCCACCCTTCCCAGACTCTGACATGCACTCCCAGCCTGGATGGATCATCCTGCAATGCAACGAAGGGTCTGTTGCCATGTTTTATGGTGCCCTTGGCTACATGGGCTTCCTGGCTGCCATCTGCTTCACAGTGGCTTTCCTAGCCAGGAAGCTACCTGGGGCCTTCAATGAAGCCAAGCTGATCACCTTCAGCATGCTGGTCTTCTGCAGTGTCTGGGTGTCCTTTGTGCCCACCTATCTGAGCACCAAGGGGAAATACATGGTGGCCGTGCAGGTCTTCTCTATCTTGGCCTCCTGTGCTGGGTTACTGGGCTGCATCTTCCTTCCCAAGTGCTACATTATTATATTGAGGCCCGATCTAAATACAAAAGAGCACCTAGTGACTAAAACTAAAGATGAGAAATGATTCTGATTGATTGAATATTACATTTATATCCTGCTTCCCCCCTCCCACCCCTTTTCAGTCTGGGGAATTTGTGTCCAGTGCGGCAATAGTGAATGCCAGCTAATTGGTTCAGGGGTGAACCATGGATTGCTATGATAGCTCTTCTCTCCTTCCTCCCAAAATGAATTGATGATGGTGAATACATGGTGAACCAAGAACAATGACGACAGAGAGCTGCAGTGTTTAATTCCCAATATATTTGTGTCCCCAAGATGTTATGAGAGACTTCTCACAAAGGTCAAATGAGACAGAAGATACAAAGAATTCTTTAAAAGCTAATTTACATCTCTTAAGAGTTTACACACACACACACACACACACACACACACACAGACATATGACCACTTAAGAACATACAAAACTAATGTTCATTACTGAGGGAAAAAAACCCTTAAAAACAAACAAGCTAGAATAAGAGCATTTCTACACAAGGCTAAAATCCCGCAACTTTACCGGAGCTTTCTGCTTCCATTTTAAATGCAGGATCATGAGGGCCTGCCTTAAGACGCACTTCCCTTCCCCGCTTTCCCCCCTAATCTGTGTTGTTCTATATGTTTCATTAGACAGCGACTAGATGGAGCTGTCGTCTAGCTCCTCTGATTGCGGGATTTCCCCTTTTCATGGGCAAACTCAATGCACTGTAATTTGATAGCTCATCATCTCTCATCTTTTAAAAAGTGAGATGAAGATCATTTAGCACGGGAGACTTCCTGGACGTTGATGACATCATGTATAGGACCCATAAACTTCCGCGAGTAACATGAGAACATAAGAACTTAAGAACATAAGAAGAGCCCTGCTGGACCAGACCAGCGGTCGATCCAGTCCAGCATTCTGTTCATGCAGTGGCCAACCAGCTGTCAACCAGGAACCCACAAGCAGGACATGAGTGCAACAGCACCCTCCTACCCATGTTCCCCAGCAACTAGTATACACAGGTCCACCGCCAGTGGTACTGGACATAGCACACAGCCATCAGGACTAGTAGCCACTGATAGCCTTTTCCTCCAGGAATTTGTCCAACCCCCTTTTAAGGCCATCTAAATTGGTGGCCAGCACTACATCCTGTGTTAGTGAGTTCCATAGTTTAACTCTGCGCTGTGTGAAGAAGTCCTTCCTATTATCTGTCCCGACTCTCCCACATATCAGCTTCATGGGATGACCCCGGGTTTAAGTATTGTGAGAGAGTGAGAAAAATGTCTCCCTGTCCACACTCTCCACACCATGTATAATTGTGTACACCTATTTTATGTCTCCCCTTACCCTCCTTTTTTCCAGGCTAAACCAGCCCAGCTGTTGTAACCTTCCCTCATAGGGATGATGGTCCAGCCCCTTGATCATTTTAGTTGCCCTTTTCTGCACTTTTTCTAGGTATGGTGACCAGAACTGTACACACTAGTCTAAGTGTGGTTGCACCATAGACTTGTACAGTATAAAGGCAGTATGATATTGGCAGTTTTATTCTCAATTCCTTTCCTAACTATGCCTAACATAGAGTTTGCCTTTTCTCTACAGCTGCACACTGGGTTGCCATTTTCATCAAGCTGTCCACCACAACCCTAAGATAACTTTCTTGGTTGGTCACTGCTAGCTCAGATCCCAGCAGGTTATACTTGGAGTTGGGATTTTTTGCCCCAATGTGCATCACTTTACACTTGTTTACATTGAACCACATTTGCCATTTGGATGCCCATTCTCCCAGTTTGGAGAGATCCTTTTGGACCTCCTCACAATCCCTTTTTGTTTTAACCACCCTAAATAATGTGTGTTGTCAGCAGACTTGGTCACTTAGCTGCTGACTCCTAATTCCATACCGTTTTTGAACAGGTTGAACAGCATTGGTCCTAATACAGATCCCTGTGGGACCCCACTATTTACTTCCCTCCATTGGGAGAATTTACCGTTCATACCATTCAAGTATGCTCAGGAGTCTTTGGTGAGGGCCTTCATCAAAAGCCTTTTGGACATCCAAGTAAACAATGCCTACCAGATCACCCCAGGCTATATGTTTACTGTCACTCTCAAAGAACTCTAAAAGGTTAGTGAGACAGGCCATAACTTTGCGGAAGCCAGGTCGGTTCTTTTTCAGCAGGGCTTGTCCTTCTAATTTTATCTTTAATAATGCCTTCAACCAACTTACCCGGGACAGACGTTAATCTAAGTGGTCTGTAATTTCTTGGATCCCCCCGGATCCCTTTTTAAAAATTGGTGTTACATTGGCCATCTTCCAGGCCTCTGGTATAGAGGCTGATCTTAGGGACATGTTACATATTTTGGTTAGAAGATCATCAATTTCATACTTGAGTTCTTTGAGAACTCTAGGATGTATACAATCTGGGCCAGGTGATTTATTTGCTTTCAATTTATCAACAAAGTTGAGAACTTCAAAAGAACTTCCTCTTTTGAACCAATGTCAATAGCAGGAGAAAAGCCCCATGTCGAGAAGCCCTAAGTAATTATGAAAAAGCAGGTAAATGACAACTCTGATAAACTATCGTATAAGACATTGAGGTGCCAACAATCATAAAACAATCGTTTCCTCTCTGTCTTCCATGCTTTGCTTTTTCCCTGGACAAATTCTCCAGTCTCATCCCCTCCTTGTCCACTGTAACACCCTATTGTACCCCTCTCAGAGGCGGAGTTTCTGACTGCAGAGAGGCAGCTGGGATGGTTCTCTCCATGCCAGCAGGGTGGGTGGTGGTGGAGTGCTGTCTCTTACCTCACAGGGCAGAATCTGCTCTCTCCTATGGTCCCTGGGATGCTTGGCCAGGGACCATCGGATTGCTTTTTCATCACGAAATCAATTAGTGTAGGTCCTGAAACTATGTCCAGTTCGTATAGGTCCTGCTCTTTCCCTCTCTTCTGAATTTTTTGCTGTTAGAAAAGGAGACAGAAGCAGCAGTGGGAAAAAGAGGATTGATGACAAATGGATCATGACATGATCCCAACCTTGCATATAATTCTGGGTGCTTCCAGGAAGAAGGCTCCTGGCACTAGCAATTAGAAGGCACTGGAGAGCTATTCTGTCTTTTCCTCCTTATCAGATTTTCCCTGGTAAGAAGGAAGATGGAAGAACTGAAGACTATGAGGGAAGTTTCTAGAAGTGGCTGGGAGGAGATGAGAGACAGGCTCCTCAAAGCAACATATGCCACATCCGTGCTCAGTCTGGGAAAAAACCCAGAATGGCTGAGGTGCTGCTAGGATGAGGAGGCTTCCAAAGAGACCAGCCCTAATCTCTGATCTTTGCTGATGCCTTGTAGGGCTGGAAGTCCACCTGTTCCACAAAATCAGAGTCGCTCATTCAATATGAGTTTTCATCAGAGAACAAATCTATCAGAACACATAAAACCTTGGGGGAGCAGAACATGATAGCCAGAGTGGTGTAGTGGTTAGGGTGTTCGAGTGGGACGCAGGAGAGCCAGGTCCTAGTCGTCACTCGGCCATGAAGCTCGCTGGGTGACTTTGGGCCAGTCACTGCCTCTCAGCCCAACGTTGCTCGCAGGGTTGTTGCAAGGATAAAATGGAGAGTTGGAGGACCATGGAAGTCCCCTTAGGTTCCTTGAGAGAGGAAAAATAGGCAGGAAATAAATGTAATAATAAATGAATTAAATAGTTCCAAAATCCATATTAGTGTAATACCTTTGTTAGGTCACCCAGAAGACCACAAAATTGTGCAAGCTTTCGATATCTCCAGATCTCTTCATCATGCAAGATGTTACAAAAAGCAGGGCATTTGGTGGTGGTGGTGGGGAGATAGGAGAGCCACAAGTCCAACCATCACGTGACCCACAGAGCCTCATTTGAGTGTCTGCGGAGCCCTCCTTCCCCCACTTGGGACTCTGAACAGGCAGACTCTGACTTCACCACGGTCAGATTTCCCCCCTCCCCCTGAATTAGACTGACTCTGGGCTTCTTCAAACGTAGCTTTTATCTGCTATTGGGACTGGTTACTCACAGATGTTTGTGGGGCCTTTAGATTATGTCGTTAACCTCCAGGGCGTCTCCTGCACTAAATGACCTTTATTCTATTTTCTAAAAGATCGGAGATCATGAGTGTTCAAACTGCCACGTTTGCGGTCCACTTGAGTTCCCTCCGTGAAAAGAAAAAGCCACACTAGTGACTAAGAGGATCTAGACCACAGCACCATCTACGGGCTGTATAATGAAAGGCATGGAAGACTTAGATAAGGGGGGAAAGGAATGGGAGAAGGCTGACTGAATGACTGAATGAGACTGGCTTCAACTTCCGCCTGCCCTTGTCTGCAAAGATAACAGGGGACATTTAGCCCCTAAAGGACAGGCTCGCTCGCCCTTGCATGCTCCAGAACAACCCACGGTTAAGTGACCATAGGTTGTGTGATCATCCAAAGCAGGCCATCGCCTGCCCCATCCCACGACGCTGAAGTGGGTGGCAGTTTGCGAATTATTCTGCCGCTTGCAGGTGGCGGCTGTATCACATGCAGATGCCAGGGGAGACAAGCAAATGAAACAGAAAATATTTTGGCTTCTCCGCCTGTCAGAGTAAAGAATGTTTGACCACATACATTTATTTATCCGAATAGTTTTGCCATGTTTTTCTCCTCCAGATGGCTCAAGGCGGCTAACATGAAAGAGACCTCAAAAGATAACAGTCAAACGCTAACACAGGAGTGGAAAATAACAGATTATAGGAGCAAGAAACATGATCCATCAACAATCTGTTCCAGGGCAAGGCACCTGCAAGACATGTTTTGTGCTTGTTCGTATATATCCTAAAAGACTATCTTGATCCCAGTTTGTGTGAAAATGTTTCCTTGGTAAAAGTTAGGCCAAGCTCTCTCCCCACCCACAAATGGCCCCAGTCGAGAGTATGGAGTTGCGTCAGTGAGTTCTTGCAAACATCTTCTTCTCCAGCTGTGCTCCCCCATGCGGAGGCACACAGATTGCAGGGTGTTGCAGAGCTGAGGCCGCTTTCCCCTTATAATTATGAAAATCATACTCATTTATTCTCCTTCTCACCGAAGACCGGGGGATTCTTCCGATGATCACCGCTGAGACCAATTACAGAAGCACTGAATTAGGGAGCGACATGAGGTGACGTCCTGCATCTGAGCCTGAGAGGCCTGGCACATCAATGCCTCCCGTGCCACCGGGAGCTGGGCAGGAGGTTCAGGGCAGGCGAGGAGGCTGTGTGGGTGTGAGGTTTGCATCCTCTTCTCCCCTTCAGAGGTGAAGCCTTGGCTGGCTGGGCTCTGTCTCCAGTAGGAAGTCCCCTGAAGTCTGGCGAGAGTGTTTGCCTCCTTCTGGCTAGCTGGGCAGGGAGCTGAAAGGAGGCACAGTCACTAGTCAGATGACTGTAGCAGCCACTCACACAATGCTGCTGCTGCTGCTTCTGCCGCCGCTTCTGCCCCGTGCAGTCGGTGGGATGCTGGAGGCGAAGTGCCCCTCAGCTTGGCTCAGGGAGCATCCAGAGCCATTTAATTATTACAGGCCCGGAGACCACCTCATTAGCGGGGTCACCTCTACGACGTTTGCTCTCTTCCAGCTACTCACCTTCAGGGAGTCTCCTTCTGGCAGACTTTACTGGTAAGGTATCCTGGGCAAACGGGGGAGGCATTGTGGGTGTCCCAAGGCTACGGCCCTGCTCACAGCCTGCCTCTTCCATCCTGCAGCTGGCCAGGATCCTCCTGAACTGAAGGTTGGGTACCAACATAGTATCTGACGGTCAGGTCTTTCTGCCTTCACTTCAGTGTACAGAACAAGAGCACACCTTTTTTCCCCATCCTGTGAACAGAAGTAAGCCTGTGGCAAAGGTTCTTCTTTCTAGGCATTCCTTTTATGCACCAAGATCTAGCTTGCTAACTCCCCCTCATAACGGGCTGCAGGGGAAGTAATGGTAGGCAGACAAATTGGTAGCCAGAGGTGGGGTGATGATTGACAGAGTCATCACTTACATAAAAGCCCCCCCCCCCCCGCTTTCAAGATCAGTCAGGCGTTTCCCCCACAGGATGGTGTCTGCACCCAAGGCGTTCTGTCCCTTCTCGTATCGGAACAAAGCCTTTCCCCACATATACACAATTGCATCTATGTTTCCTTCTCAAAGTCTACACCACTTCTCAGTACTTCACTCTTTACATGGGTGATGCAGAATTCTGGTTCTTAAGAAACACTCTCTCAGACAAGGTTTGCCATTTTGTCTTTGAGTACTAAATACAAGATGTTATGCCTGCCTGAATGCAACGCATGAAACATCCAACATCATTCTATACATGGCTTCTAATCAAAGTCAGGGACATTTGCCAATTCTCAGTGATAATCATTAATCAATGATAACCAATATCGGGTTGATTCTACAGGCAACACGTTAAGGGAAGCTGATCCTAAAGGATAACTTTCAGTGTTGCATGTTCTGAGTCTCCTTTATATACTTTTTGGATGAGATTTTTAGTAACTTCCTGATGGCCCATCTGGACTCATGATGTAGCTACTTTTTATGTACTGAAATTATATTATTATTATTATTATTATTATTATTATTATTATTATTATTATTTCTATACTGCCCCATAGCCAAAGCTCTCTGGGCAGTTTACAAAAGTTAAGACATTAAATACAATATAAAAAGTTTAAAAGCCATTTACAAAAAAGCACATAAAAGCACACGAACAACATATAATTAAAAACAACATTGGCGTATCAGACATAATTAAAGACACATCCAGAAGGATGCAGACAAACTGGAAAGGGTTCAGAGGAGGGCAAGAAAGATTATCAGGGGACTGGAAACAAAGCCCTATGAAGAGAGACTGAAGGAACTGGGCATGTTTAGCCTTGAGAAGAGAAGACTGAGGGGAGATATGATAGCGCTCTTCAAGTACTTGGAAGGTTGTCACAGAGAGGAAGGCCAGGTTCCCTTCTCAATCCTGCCAGAGTGCAGGACACGGAATCATGGGCTCAAGTGACAGGAAGCCAGATTCCATCTGAACATCAGGAAAAACTTCCTGACTGTTAGAGCAATATGACAATGGAACCAGTTACCTGGGGAGGTGGTGGGCTCTCCCACACTGGAGGCATTCATGTCGAGGCTGGACAGCCACCTGTCAAGGATGCTCTGACTTGGATTCCTGCCTTGAGCAGGGGGTTGGACTCAATGGCCTTGTAGGCCTCTTCCAACCCTTCTATTCTGTGATTCTATGATTCTATGATTCTATGATCCTATGATTCTATGATTCTATGAACAATTAAAACTCATCATGTGCTGCCAAATGCCTGGGAAAAGAGGTAGGTTTTAACCTGGTGCCGAAAATATAATAATGTTGACGCCAGGCGGACCACATCAGGGAGCATGTTCCACAGATGGGGGGCCACCACTGAGAAGGCCATCTCCCTCGTTGTTGCCTTCTGAGCTTCCCTTGGAGGAGGCATTCGGAGGAGGGCCTTAGATGCTGAACGTAGTGTACGAGTAGGTTCATTTCGGGAGAGGCGTGCCATCAGGCTTGTGGCCTCAAGCCATGTAGAGCTTGATAGTTTAAAACCAGCACCTTGAATTGACCTTGGAAGCATACAGGCAGCCAGTGCAAGCAGGCCAGAGTCAGTCTTATATGTTTGGACCTTCTAGCCCCCATTATCGACCTGGTCGCTGCATGTTGCATGAGCTGCAGGTTCTGAACTGTCTTCAAAGGCAGCCCCACATAGAGTGCATTGCAGTAATCTAACTTGGAGGTTACCAGAGCATAAACAACTGAAGCCAGGTTATCCCTGTCCAGATAGGGGCATAGCAGGGCCACCAACCAAAGTTGGGAGAAGGCACTCCGTGCCACTGAGGCCACCTTATTTATTTATTTATTTATTTATTACATGTATATCCCACCTTTTTTCCTCATTTAAGGAGCCCAAGGCGGTGTACATAATCCCCCCCTCTCCAATTTGTCCTCACAACAACAACCCTGTGAGGTAGGTTGGGCTGAGAGTCTGTGACTGGCCCAAAGTCACCCAGTGAGCTTGCATGGTCAAGTGGGGACTAGAACCGAGATCTCCCGACTCCCAGTCCAGCACTCTAGCCACTACACCACACTGGCTCTCTCTACACAAAGACAGTTCCAGGAGGACCCCAAGCTATGGACCTGCTCCTTCAGGGGGAGTGCAGCCCCATCCAGAACAGGCTGAGCACCCTCCATCTGGTCAGCAGAACCACCCACCAGCAGCATCTCAGTCTTGTCTGGATTGAGTTTCAGTTTATTAGCCCCCTTCCAGTCCATTGTTGCAGCCAGGCACAGATTCAGCACATCCACAGCCTCATCTGAAGAAGATGAACAGGAGAAATAGAGCTGTGTGTCATCAGCATACTGAGGCCAACACACTCCAAAACTCCGGATGACCACACTCAATGGTTTCATGTAGATGTTGAACAATGAAAGTGGAAGTTGTAACCCTAAATTTCCCATTGGCACATTCCTTATCTGGATTCCTCTCTTATCAGTAAAGGGAGCTAATGATCCATCTCTAATGGCCTGGTAGTACTGTCTCTCATCTGGCAAACCTCAGGGATAGGTCACTTGTACTACTCGTGGGTCAGAAGGTGAAACTGGGCTGCATTATCCGTTGGGATCCCATTTTTAATTCCAGAATTCCCTTGGAGGTTTTTGATTATAGAATTTCTGAATTGAGCAGCAGGGGTGTTTTTGTTGTTTATTCGGTCAGTCGCTTCCGAATCTTCATGACTTCATGGACTAGCCCGCGCCAGAGCTTCCTGTCCGCCGTTGCCACCCCCAGCTCCCCCAAGGTCGAGTCCGTCACCTCCAGAATATCCTCCATCCATCTTGACCTTGGTCGGCCCCTCTTCCTTTTGCCTTCCAATTTCCCTAGCACCAGCATCTTCTCTAGGGCATCCTGTCTTCTCATTATGTGGCCAAAGTACTTCAGTTTTGCCTTTCATATCATTCCCTCAAGTGAGCAGTCTGGCTTTATTTCCTGGAGTATGGACTGGTTGGATCTTCTTGCAGTCCAAGGCACTCTCAGAATTTTCCTCCAGCACCACAGTTCAAAAGCATCTATCTTCCTTCGCTCAGCCTTCCTTACGGTCCAGCTCTCGCAGCCATAGGTTACTACAGGGAATACCATTGCTTTCACTATGCGGACCTTTGTTGTCAGTGTGATGTCTCTGCTCTTCACTATTTTATCAAGATTTGTCATTGCTCTCCTGCCAAGAAGTAAACGTCTTCTGATTTCCTGGCTGCAGTCAGCATCTGCAGTAATCTTTGCACCTCGAAATACAAAGTCTGTCACTGCCTCCACGTTTTCTCCCTTGATTTGCCAGTTATCAATCAAGCTGGTTGCCATAATCTTTGTTTTTTTGAGGTTCTTCGTGACCCCATGGACCATAGCACGCCAGGCCTTCCTGTCCTCCGCTCTCTCCCGGAGTGTGCTCAAGTTCATATTCATTGCATCAGTGATGCTATCTAGCCATCTCATCCTCTGCCGTCCCCTTCTCCTTTTGCCTTCAGTCTTTCCCAGCATCAAGGTCTTTTCCAGGGAGTTTTCTCTTTGCATTTGGTGGCCAAAATATTTGAGCTTCAGCTTCAGTATCTGTCCTTCCAATGAGCACTCGGGGTTGATTTCCTTTAGGACTGACTGATTTGTACTCCAAGTTAAAGTCATTGTGTGAAAGCATTTGGTCTCTTGCTTGTAGAGTTTAGATAGAAACCCATCCCATCCTGTCACTGGAAGCCAGAAATAATGCCTGAATATACTATAAGCAGGGTCAGCCCGGGTTAGTCCTTGGATGGGAGACTGCCTGGGAATCAGGCCTCCTGCATTGAGCAAGGGGTTGGACTTGATGGTCTTGTAGGCCCCTTCCAGCCTTATGATTCTATGATTCTAATGGAACACTAACGCCTCTATTTTATTTTTATTTATTATTACATTTACATCCTGTCATTCCCCCCATCTTGCAAGGAGCCCAAGGCAGCCTACATTATCCCCCTTCTCTCCTTGTTATCCTCACAACAATCCTGAGCGGTAGGTTAGGCTGAGAGTCAATGACTGGCCCAAAGTCACCCAGTGAGCTTCATGGCAGAGTGGGGACTCTCAGCACAGAGTATCTTCCCTGCACCTCCATACAGAACTCAGGTGGACCCCATGCATGTTTACTCAGAAGCAAGGCCCATTGAACTCAGTGGTGCTAACTCCCAGGAAAGCGTGCTTAGGATTGAAGTCTAAGGAACAGATCTAATGCAACTTAGATGAAAATCTTAACACAGAGCACAGAATGCTCAGATTAACAGCATAAGTTGATGGATGAACATTTTAATGTAATTTTATTCACACTGGGTTTCACCTTGTGTCCGGGTCGTTGTGTCGTGCGAACCCAGTCACTGAGTGGGGATTGGTTGTTGTGCTTCTGGCTTTGGCTCTGGATTAAAGCCTGATTAAAGGTCTAGGAATTAAATCCAAAGCTTTGTGTTGCTTAGAAAGGCCCACGGAGTGAAAGAAGCAAGAACTGTGTATTACTTTCATTGAATGTAGCATGATGAAAGAGTCTATGTCTTGCAGGAAAGGAACGATGAAGTACTGGAATCTCCTGTCCTTGTTGTTTGCCGTTCAGGACATCAACCGGAATCCCAGCCTCTTACCCAACATCACCCTGGGCTACAACATCTATGAGAATTATTTTGATGCCAGAATGACTTCTGATGCCTTGGTAGACCTGCTTTCTCCTGGACAAGCAAGCGTTCCCAACTATCACTGTGGAAGGCAGAGTCACCTGTTGGCTGTTCCTGAGGGGGCCGACACTGAAAACTCCATCCAGATTTCAGCCATGACAAGCACCTATAAAATCCCACAGGTAGGGTGAAGAGTAGCAGGGCATTTGCAGACTGAGTCTACTTGGGGGTTGGAAAGCAGGAGGACTGCTTAACATTGGACAAACCTGGCCTTTCCCCTTGTTAGGAAAGAATGCCCAATAGATTGCCAAGGTAATATAGCCAATTGTTTCTTGATATAGGAAATTCTGGGTATGTTCGGATTAGGATTCCCCCACCCCACCCCTGCACTCCTTCCAGTAAAGGATGAGGTAGTTCAGATATCTTTATGAAGAGAGAGACTAGTTTGAGTCAGACTAAAGACAGAGGGAGAGAAAGCTCTAAGGACCCAACAGCACAATCCTTTACATGCTTAGACAGAAAAAAGTCCTGCAACTCTCAGCATTCCCCAACCAATGCACCTAATACAAATTTATATGATAAAAACAATAATAAAAAACAGCACCACAATAAAACTGACTGTGAAGGTCTGAGGCATAGAGAGGCATGGAAAAATCAGGACTCAAGGCCTGGAGGGTTTTTTTTGTTGGGAGCGGGTATTCTGAGAGGAGTAGTTTTATTTCCCCTGTTAAGTTTCAGTTTTATTTCCCCAGTTAAGTTTCATTTCTTCAGGTTTGAAGCAGTACTTAGGGTTTTGGGGGAGGAGGGTATAAAAAGAGATTCAGAAATACCAGAGGCAGGAAAAACAGAGTCAGGAAGAGCAGAGCACCAACAGGGAGCAGGAAGAAGCAGCCTGAAGAAGTCTTAAGTACAGCTAGGGTAAAAGTACTTGTGTTTTGCAACTTTTATTTTATTTTAAGGGCTTCTGCATCACTCAGCTCTATTGTGTAAATACCTTTAGTTGTGATTTGCTCGCTTCAAATTCACCAGTAAACTACTGTGGTTAAACCCTGAGTGTCAATCACCCCACGCCTTCTGCCTAAATCCCACATCATTGGAATAGGGAAGGTAAAAGAAGGAAGGTGGGACTCTGAAGGAGGCAAGAGAACCTTAAGGAGGTGCTCAGGGGGTCCAGGTCAAAAGGGGAAGCCTGACACTCCCATAATAAAAAACGATGCAGTCAAAACAGCAACAGCAGCAAGCATCCTAAAAATAGGAGTGCACGAAAGCCACTTTACCTGGTCTCGCAGCTTGTTCGCGGTGGGGGGGAGGCGCTTCGCTGCTCTCCCCGAAGTTCAGGCCGGGGGGGGAGGCTTCCCGCCTCGCCCGGCCGAAATTCAGGCCGGGGGGGAGGCTTCCCGCCTTGCCCAGCTGAAATTCAGGCTGGGGAGGAGGCGCCTATCATGGCCTATCACGGGGGTGTTTTTTTTTTTTTACTTTTATTGGAATGGCGGCAGTGGCAGCCAGTCGAAAGACCGGCTGCCGCCCCCGCCCCTGACGAAGACCTGACGAACCGCCGCTGGGACCCGCCGCTGGGAGGGACATTCGGGAAAGGTAAGTCCCGTCCCGGGGGGTGGTGCGAGGTGCGGGGGGGGGTACGGAGAATTTCTCCCCGAAACTACTTCGGGGGGCCGAACACGTTGGCACTCGGCCCCCCGAAGTTTCGGGGAGAAATTCTCCCCCATCCCTACCTAAAAACCACCAACACCAGCATTAAAAGTAAATCTGCCACATACAGCTCCACCTAAAGCCCAGTCTGATTCAACATAATTAGAGGAACGCCAGAATAAAATAGTAGATTTTCTGGGCTTTCCTAAAAGCTTGCAATGATGAGGCCTGATTAGGCCCCCTGATGGCAACTAATTCCAGAGCTATGGGGCCACTGCAGAAAAGGTCTGCTTTAGATGAGTGTGGGGGAATTCACTCTTCCTATACTCTGTTGAAGTGTGACGTGCAGGATCGTGAGACAAAATTTATTTTACAGTTGCAACAAAGCTGCAGAAGTTTAAGATAACCAGTGTAAAATACTGGTTGCTGGAATTAAATGTTGAAAATTTAAGAGCACAGATTCTCCCACTGCTGTAAAAGTGTCCCTCCCAGCAAGATGTGGGTCTCCCCTCTCTGCCTCATAATGCCTAGTGTTTTGCTAGATGTCAATGATATTGTGTTTCATCTGTAAACAAAACAAATCACCAGTCTCTTCCTTTCCTTATTAGGTCACTTACGCATTTGTCTCCCATGATTTGGATGATAAAGCTCAGTTCCCCCTGCTCTACCGAATGGTCCCCACAGAAGAAAAACAGTATCCAGAGATTGCCAAACTATTCCTGCATTTCGGATGGGTGTGGATCGGTCTCATTGTTCCAGACACTAACAATGGAGAGAGGTTCATGAGGGCTATGATCCCTCTGCTTATTAGGAACAGTATTTGTGTTGCCTTCTCACAAATACTCCCGGAAACATCGAATAACATGATTTTGTTAGGGTCAAGACACATTTCTTCCACTCTCAGTAGGAAAAAAGTAAGTGTATTTCTTTACTATGCAGAGACTCGTTCCTTCATAGATGGAATGTTATTTGTACAACAGATACTTGAACTCTTCATCAAACAAATTGAAGGGAAAGTCTGGGTCACAACAGCTATGTGGGACCTCACCTTGGAGTTGATGTATAACCAGTTCTCTTTCCAAGGCATCCATGGAATCTTTTCCTTCTTTGTCCAGCCAAAGAAAAAGGCAAACTATGATGATTTTGTAGCGTTATTCTATGCTATGAAGCAGTTTGTGGAGAAAGCATTTCATTGCTTTGATTCCAAACAGCAGTTGTCTGTGAAAGGGTGGATAAGATGCAGAGAGAGAGAGCAACTGGAGAATCCACCAGCCCAGGAGATACATGACCGAAGCCTCTCTCTGGATAACTACATCACTTACAACACTATCTGGGCTCTGGCGCATGCCTTAAATGCTGCTTATTCATTTAGATCCAGGCGGATGTCATTGGTGGCTGGTGGCCTGCTAGAACTTCAAAGGGTCCAGCCATGGCAGGTATGCCTTCTCTCCGTCAGAGGGAGCTCTACAGAAGTCTACGAAAACTTGAACCGTGACAGACTTCTTGTCTTGGATTCAGGCTCTGAGAAAATTTCAGATGTAGTGATGAAGGGAAATTGTGTACATTCCAGAGGGAAACCCACTTCTGAAACTCCATGTCCTGGTCCGTCTATGGGGCCTTGAAGGACGCAGCTCATCTGGTCATAGCCTCTATCACTGGTCCAATTCCTATTTGTCAGCAGTGGCCCTTTCCCTCCACTTCACTCCTTGAGTATGATCTCCCTCTCTCTCCCTCGCTCCCTCGCTCCCTCCCTCCCTCCCTCCCTCCTGGAGCTCTCTTGGGCAGGGGAGATTCTATTTGAGTTCTGTCACAGAAGGCTTCTATGTGCCCTGACTATTCCTTTAAGTTATGGAATGTGTTCTCACAAGGTGAAACTACATGTTACTACATGGTTTGGGACATCAGCGTGGGAGGCAAATGCAGAAAACGGACCCCAATCCTTACTCTCCTTTCCTATGTGGTGGGAAAAGAACATGCAAAGATTGTGTCTTACGGTAGGGGTATATGCACGGTACACTGAATGTGCATTCACAAGCTTTGAATGCTCCCTAAGATGGTTCTTAAGTTCTACACAACAGGAAGGGAAGCAGGGATGAAGTCTTTTGCTCGACCTCCTCCGTCGTCATTCTCATCGCTTCCTGCATGCGGAGGGTGCCTGTCTGGAAAGGTCCATCTCCTCTTTCTGTGGAAGTCTCTCACTGCTGAGATTTTAGACTCCTGAGTCTTGAAATGAAATCATGATTAACATTTGTTAAGTATTTATAATCCTGATCATCATATAGGCATGCTTGCAAGAAAGCAGATCCAAAGACATTGGGGAGAGGGTAGGATTGCCAGCCACCACTGCAATTATACATTTCCTTTTCAAAAACTAGTAAAATGCAGTGATCCATAACCTCCGATTTAAGATCAGGGTCGGTCGAGGCTATCTCTTGTTGGCTCGAGTGCCACAAAGCCAAGAAACTGAATGCTAAAGAGTATGCCTTAACTGACGTGCCCCAGCATCAGTCATGATGTTGTGCAATATCACAAAATGAACTTGCTTAAAATTTACCCTCTATGCACCCACACTTTCCCCTGGTCTGCAAAGATGCCCCACATTGTCCTAGTCCTCTATTGCATTAAGAACATAAGAAGAGCCCTGCTGGATCAGACCAAGGGTCCATCTAGTCCAGCATTCTGTTCACACAGTGGCCAACCAGCTGTCAACCAGGAACCCACAAGCAGGACATGAGAGCAATAGCACCTTCTCACCCATGTTCCCCAGCAACTGGTGTACATTGGCTCACTGCCTCTGGTACTGGAATTAGCATATATTCATCAAGACTTGCAGCCACTGATAGCCTTTTCCTCCAGGAATTTGTCTAACCCCATTTAAAAGCAACCCAAATTGGTGGCCATCACTACATCCTGTGGCAGCAAATTCCATAGTTTGACTGTGTGCTGTGTGAAAAAGTCCTTCCTTTTATCTGTCCGGAAACTCCCACCAATCAGCTTCATGGGATGACCCTAGGTTGTAGTATTATGAGATTATGTACATGATTTTGTACACCTCTTCATGTCTCCCGTTACTCGCCTTTTTCCCGGGCTAAACAATCCCAGCTGTCGTTCCAGCCCCTTGATAATTTCAGTTGCTGTGAGTGTTCCCCTCATGACTTGGAACCCCCTGAGCAACTCCTTCTGGTAAATTAAGGCAAGCAAATGACAACCAACAATATTTAGCCAATAGAGCTGAGTGATACAAAGAGAAAGAGAAAACTGGCTAAAGGCTAAACAATCCCGGGGTTTGGGTTGTAGATGTGGGGTGATTGACACTCTAGATATGGCATTTAACCACAACAATTTACTTGTAAATGAAGGGTGCAATCCTATGCAAGTTTCGACAGAAAAAATTCCTATAGCTCCCAGCGTTCCATGGCCAGTCTGGCTGGCTTGGGAATGCTGAAAGTTGTAGGGTTCTTCTCTCTCTTGTGTCCTGAAGACACTCTTCCATTGTCACCCTTTCCTGGTGACACTCAGAGGAACTCTTTGCCTGATGCCTCTCAACAGCAATTTACATTATTCACACTAGAATTGGAACTGGGCTCAGAAAGAACTGGGGCTCAACGAAGGTGTTTAAGCACGGGTGAGTAACCCAACCTGGTTTCCTGTATTCTAAATGCTTCTCTTTTCTCTTTCTAGCTCCACCCTTTCCTGAGGGATCCCCAGATTTACAATACTTCCATGGATGGAGTGTATTTGGACCAGAATGGAGACCTGGCAGCCAACTTTGACGTACTGAACTGGGTGGTGTTTCCCAACAGATCCGTTGTTAGAGTGAAATTTGGGAGTATAGAGAGACAGGGAGCCACAGGCCAAACATTCTCCATTGACCAGGATGCCATTGTGTGGCCCAAATGGCTCAACCAGGTGGGGGAAAGCATTTGATCCATTAGGGAACACTCGTTGTGGAATTGGTGGTGTGGCATAGAAATACTACTGTAAGCCTAGAACTTTACATATTTCAAATAACACTGCAGTTATTTATTGTTCTATTTGGGTGGTGCATTTCATTGCCAGCAGCAATGGTTGACAGGAAGACTGTGTCTTCTCATGGAAATTAAGGAGACCTGTACTTTAATATTCTCCTTTCGGATGATAGACTACCATTAATATCTTGTGAATGCTACTGGGCAAGCTCCCTCTTTCCAAACACTGTTGCCTTCTCCAGTGGAAACGCCACAAAAATGGCTATTTCCCTACCACACTACCATCCAGTAATGGGTTAACAAGTCAGCTCCAGATAAGAATTGTGTCTTTTCCCTCTTCAAGAGGGATGAGGAGGAATACTTACATCAGAGAAGCCTGGAACTGGGGATTCATGATCTGGAAGGTATTTATTTGTTATGTTTACTTATTGATGTATTGCATCTCTGATCTGCTTACTAACCTCCAGGAGGGATTGCTGTAATTATCTTAGGGTTGGACCTCCTTTGAAGGTAGGTGGGAACGTCCAGGTGTTAATTTCAGACCAATGCCTCACCAGGAAAGGCAGAAGCAGAGCCCATAACACCTGCTATCTATTTGTTTGTGTTCAAGTCTTGGTGCTTAACTTTCAAGCCCGAAGTGGTTCCATTCCAGCGTACCTTAGGGAAACCCATTTTCACCCCTATGACCTTGCTGTGCCCAACCTAGGGACAGAACATCTGAGGATGTCCTGCATGGAGAGGTTCAACATCTATGGTCTGGCTGGTGGCTGGAAGGGGGAAGGTGTTGTCCTACTTTCCTTCTAGAATGGCTTCCCCTTGGGATTGGGGAGTGCTCCTCTAAAAGGGGACCCCTGGCACCATCTCACTCAGGGCTTCCCCACACTGGGCTTATATAGTGGTATCAAGATCAGTTACTCAATGAAGTTTTCGGGTCTTTTTCATGACAGTGTTGACCTCTGGTGCCCGCCCACTGTTTTTCAGCTTAATTCTGCCATTATTTCACTCACTAAAAATGCAGTAATAAATATGCACCTCCACCAAGAGGTGGTGTATTTCCTGGATAGCGCAATATTGCTACAATGTCACAGCACCATCTGCTGGCTGTATAAATGGAACAGGTGGAACTTCCCCACAAAGGAAACAGCCAAAAACAAGGAGGGGGGTTGGAATGGGGGAGGATCATGTCATGTGTCAACTGTAATCCTGGAAAGACTCCGCAAGAAAAAAGGCAGGGTGTGGGATTTTGCTTTCATGGAGAGAAGCCCTCCCGATTTGTGTCCTCCCCCAGAGTTAATAAGTTCTCCAGGAACCCACACTCCTTCATGATGCCTTTGTGTACCTGCTCTACCATTGTGAGCCCCCGAATGTTTACACACCTATGCATGTGCATGACTCCCTTCTGTAGATAAATTACTCCTGACACCTTGTGCTCAATGGTTCTTCTCTTTATGGTTAGCCCCTGCCCCATTCAAAGTGTTCCGATAGCTGTGATCCTGGGTATGTCAAGGTGGTTGAAGAAGGTGAGCCAATTTGCTGCTATGTCTGTGTTCGCTGTGCAGAAGGGACCATCTCCACTCAGGAAGGTAAGCGACTCCAGAGGAAGGGGTGCTCCTTGGGGAAGAGGGCAAAGATTCCCCTAGAGATATTTGGTGACGGATTTTAAGATATTTTGAAAATCTGGGTCCTTCTTTGTTTTTAGATGTGTAGCATCCATAATCAATAATTCCACAAAGTTGCTATAAATGTAGCTTGGAGGATGCATTCTGTGTGTCTGGGTGGGTGGGTGGGTGGTTTCAGCAATGCCATCCTTCGTGCATCCCACTACTTCATCTAATATATTAATAATATAAAATATATAATACATTTCCAATTATGTGTGTGTATGTGTATGTGTATGTGTATCTATATCTATATCTATATCTATATCTATATCTATATCTATATCTATCTCCTGCCCTTCAATACATGCATACTGAGGGCAGCTAATGGGAAGAAACATTAAATAATATGAACAAGTTAATGACCATAAAGTAATATGAAACTGCAGAGCCTTTGCAGTGTAAATTCACCGGCGATAACTCATTTCAGCAGCTAAAAGGCCAGGGAAAATTAAAACCTCTCTGCCTGGTGCTGAAAAAAATCAGCACAGCTGCCAGGCAAGGCTTCCTGGGAAGAGCATCTCATCCTGGGAATCCACAACTGCCAAGGGCCTCTTTAGAAAACATGCATACCCTCTGCGTTGCATATGATTGGGCTGATCTGTGTTGAATCATGTGTACTATAAAATGTGGCTGGGCCCATAGTGCACAGGGGAGAATGTCAAGATCCAGTAGGCCTGATCCATGAATCAGTCAAGAAGAAAATTTTGAAAATGCTGCCCTCAAACCACCTAACACTTCACATTCATAAAAATGCATCCCCTGCCATATGTTGTCACTCTATGAATGCACCATCCACTATCACTTGCTTTTCTGGTTATCACCCTGACAAATGTGTTGTATGAAATGTTATAGAACACGAATTGCAATGAATGCAATACTGACATCAGTTATGCTGAAGCTATTCTCCTTCTTTTCAGATGCAGATCATTGTAAGAAGTGCCCAGAAGATCAGCATCCCAACCAGGACCAAGATGTATGTGTCCCCAAGGATATAACATTCCTTGCCTATGAAGAACCTTTGGGGATCATCCTAATGTCCTTTGCCCTGTTCTTGTCCTTAACCACTGGCTGTGTGTTAGGAATCTTCACTAAATTCCTAGAAACACCAATAGTCAAAGCCAACAACCGGGACCTTTCCTATCTTCTCCTCATCTCCCTCCTGCTTTCCTTTTTGTCCTCCTTCTTGTTCATTGGACAGCCAAGGGCAGTGACCTGCCTTCTCCGACAAGTGGCCTTCAGCATCATCTTCTCAGTCTCCATCTCTTCTGTGTTGGCAAAAACGATCACTGTGGTGCTGGCCTTCCTGGCCACAAAGCCAGGGAACAGGGTGAGGAGATGGCTGGGGAAGAGTTTGGCCAACACCATTGTTATTTCCTGTTCCAGCGTCCAAGTTGTCATCTGCATCATCTGGCTGGGAATTTCTCCACCCTTCCCAGACACTGACATGCACTCCCAGCCTGGATGGATCATCCTGCAATGTAATGAAGGGTCTGTTGCCATGTTTTATGGTGCCCTTGGCTACATGGGCTTCCTGTCTGCCATCTGCTTTACAGTGGCTTTCTTAGCCAGGAAGCTACCTGGGGCCTTCAATGAAGCCAAGCTGATCACCTTCAGCATGCTGGTCTTCTGCAGTGTCTGGGTGTCCTTTGTGCCCACCTACCTGAGCACCAAGGGCAAATACATGGTGGCCGTGCAGGTCTTCTCTATCTTGGCCTCCAGCGCTGGGCTACTGGGCTGCATCTTCCTTCCCAAGTGCTACATTATTGTATTGAGGCCCGATCTAAATACAAAAGAGCACCTAGTGACTAAAACTAAAGATGAGAAATGATTCTGATTGATTGAATATTACATTTATATCCCGCTTCCCTGCTCCCCACCCCCTTTCAGTCTTGGGAATTTGTGTTAAGTGTGGCAATAGTGAATGCAAGCTAATTGATTCAGGAGTGAACCATGGACTGCTATGATAGCTATTCTCCCTTTCCTCCCAAAATGAATTGATGATGATGAATACATGGTGAAGTGACAACAACGACAACGACAACAACAACAGAGAGCTTCAGTGTTTAAGTCCCAAGATATTTGTGTCCCCAAGATGTTATGAGAGACTTCTCAACAAGGTCAAGTGAAACAGAAGATACAAAGAATTCTTTAAAACCTAAATTACGTCCCTTAAGAATTTACACACACACACACACACACACACACACACACACGTGACCTCTTAAGAATATACAAAACTAATTCTCTTTTAAGCTAAAATACAGAAGGACAAGCGAAGATGGCGACGGAGTAGTAAGTTGTTTTGGCATTCCTCCCTATCTGTGGTATTTGCGGTATTTTATCCCTTTTGTAGCTCAGAAGTACCCATAAATTTATTGCTGTTTATGTGGGAGTTTATGTGCAATCCTTGGGTGATGAATGTTTAGCTCTTTGAGGAGTAAAACATAGAAACAAGTCTGCTTCATCCTAGGAGCCGCAGCATCTGGGCTGGTGCATCTGGAATGTTAAAATAAAAGATTAGATACCTGTAAAGCTCAGCAGAAGCTGCATGAAATCCACACCTGGCATTGGAATTAAGTCTTAGTGGATGGGAACTGGAGTCTTTTTTGCTACCCCTACCAGCTCTAGAGATTTTGCAGGACTTTGCTAAGGAGAGGCTTGGACTCACTTTGGAATTGTTGTGGTATTAAGACTGGGTTTATCGGCTAAGGAGAGTCCTCTTTTTGACTGGCCTTCTCATCCTTCCCTGTCATCCCTGCTCTGTACCTAGGCCTGGACCACTGCCTGCGCTTTTCTTCGTGTGATTTCCTGCTGCACAGAATTATTGGGGAGTCGTTTGTGGCTGTTTTAAATCTGTATTTTTGAATCGCGGCACTGCTGCTAGGTTTTATTCTGGTTTTATTCTGGTTTTATTATTTACTGTGGTTTTAATGTTTTATATATTTTGTATTGTTTTATTGTGTGCTCTTTGGTTTTAATTTTTGTGAACTGCCTAGAGAGCTTTGGCTATTGGGTGGTATAGAAATGAAATGAATGAATGAATGAATGAATGAATAAATAAATAAATATAAAGGGCACAGTTAACAAACAGTTTAATAAAGTAAAGAAAAACTGTCAAACTAGGAAGACAGATAAAAGAAAGCCTAAAAATGTTAAAACCGCTAGGAATGGTAAAAAAGCATCCCAACTCTACAATAAAATGAATTTCCCCAAACTTTTCAAATTATTAGATGACCTCCTCCCAAAGTCACCAAACCATCAGCAGAAGCAAAGAAAGAAGCTTAGGACATCACTATCTAAAAGAGCATCTGCTGCCGCTAAGGGATTATCGAAACAACCTTTAACTGAGACCCCCGAGAGCAGGATTCCTAGTGTCTCTCCCTCTGCACAAGATGTAATACAAGATCCATGGCAGCATGTCCTTGTCCTTGGGAGACTTAAAGATCAAAACCCCAAATGGAACGCATCAAAGAATTAAGCCAAAGATAAATGAAAAATGGTGGTTAGTTCTAAGCCACCAAAAGTAGTTTTTTTCAAATTTCCCAAAGCCCAAAGGCACACTTTCTGAAACAGAACTTTTGGACAAATGTGGGGAGGAAAAGCCAGCACACTTACAATCTTATCAAGAGGATTTATTCAAAATGCACTTCCTTCAAGTGGTTGATAAAGTAACCCCACAGTTCATTAGTTTTGATGAGATACTAAATATAGAGTATTTGTTTTATGATTATCATCATGCCTGCTCTGTGGTGACTTTTAGTTCTTGGCAAGTTTTGAAGAACATATATGCTAACAAAGAGGATTATCTAAAACTGGGACTGTTTGTGTCTAGATGTTTTGAAAATAATAACATCATGGCTATATACCATAAGGATCCGGGATCATTACTCACCACTTGTAATACTGGGAAGTTAATCTGTTTAGGAGGTTTTTGGTACCAGGGTCATCCTCTTTATCCAAATACGTCAAATATGTTCGAAGAACACTTAGCCCTTTGAAAGCAGAACGCCCCTGTAAAAGAAGTGTTCCTTCCTCACACCCAAGCCCTGGATACAGCTCCACCAGTATGGGAAGAGCTACCAGACATAACACATCGTCAACTCCATCTTGACCTGCAGTGCAGGGAGGAGGATAAATCTCTATTTCCTCTAAACGAAGAATGTAAATTTGAAGAGGAACGCTTCCCTGAAGAATGTAAGCTGTTGCAAAGCTTTGATGCCCTTCTGGGGTGGGATCAACAGGCAATTTTAATGAGACTATCCCCTTTACAGAAATTATGAACATGCAAGCATCATCAGGGCATGGGAACCTCTCTGAGTAATTCTCCTCCAGTTGGCCATCCCCCACAACGAGCAGAAGTGGTCTCAAGCAAGAGAGAGACTAATCCATCTAGGAGGTTGTTCATAATGGGAGAATGTAGACCTCCTTCCCCCAATCTCCTGGAGGACAAATGCAGGGAGGAAAAGCCAGCATACTTACAATCTTATCAAGAGGATTTATTCAAACCATTCTCTGGTATACATGATACAGGTATTGCCAACTCTGCCCCTTCAAAGGGTCCTGATTTAGTCCAGCAGGGCTATTTTCAAAACAAACTCCAAAGTATTGTGGCAGAAGTTAATCCACTGCCTACTCCTTTTGCACCTGCCCATTTACTGACTCCAACTATGCTACAAGCTGCTCAAAATTGTATAGTTGAAGACTATACCATAGGAGTAGACCCTCTATGTGAATATCCCCAACCTGTACCTAATAAAAGCCCATCAAAGGGCAGAAACTGTAGAAAAGAAGCCACAGATGTTCAGTGTTATAGAGAGATACCAGGTAAACCTGCCCCTAGCACGTCTGCAGAGGTAGAGCAATGTTGGCTACCCCCCCATCCTCGCTGTAAGCACCCTGTGCTGATGAAGATTCTCTCCTGGAACGTTGCAGGTTGGACCTCTGAATGAGCAGATGAGAACTTTAAAGAATTCTGTACCCAATTTCAAATCATTCTTATTCAAGACTGCTGGGTCACATTAACAGCTTTTCCCTCTCTACCTGGGTATGTTTCCTATTCCTCACCTGCAATTAAAGTAGAAAATAAAGGGCGTCCAAGAGGTGGTCTTGCCACCATGGTCTCAGTTGACTTTAACCCAATTGTATCACCTGTTGATATAGGCTTTACTAACAATATTACTACACTCCAAGTTGCCTGGAGATCTGGTTTAAAAATTTTCCTGATTAATATTTACTGTCCCCCTCATAATTTAAAGCATGAGGGACCCAAAATTTGGTCTGATTTAGATCATGTACTTACTTTTTTATTTGACAGTAATGTCAACCCTGTAATTATATTAGCATGTGACATGAATGCCAGAAGTGGGCAAAATAACAACACGATCGGAGAAAAGATGGGATTAAGCCCTAAAGAGCTCACCCATCTCCCCATCAGGAACTCTAAAGATCTGGGATTAATAAAGCCGGCCAATTATTATTTGCCCTTGTTCTGAAATTCCATCTACATATTTGTAATGGGAAGGATGGAGATTATGATACTGATTCGTATACATATATTGGACTGAGGGGCCAGAGTGTGTTGGATTTTATGATCCTCTCTCAACCAGTTGCAGCTCATTTTCTGAGCTTCAAGGTTGCCATCAGGCCAGAGACTAATCATATGCCAATCCAGCTGTCTCACTCTTTGACCATGGGATCAATTCCCTTACCTACAATACCATCAGAAAATCTGACTGTTCAAGGTGAAAGATGCATACAGTGGAATGGAAAGATCCAGGAAGAAATATCTCAATTCCTGGTGTCTGTCAGGGTGGACACTGAGCCCATAGAATCCCAGAGAAGTTCTGATTCTGAGGAAGAGGAGCCACTCCTGGGAGAGGAGCGTGCTCATCTTTTCCAGGGCCAACAGCTGACAGAGATTCCTCCCACCAGCATTCCTAGCTTAGATAGCAGTCCTGGGGGTGACAGAGCGCGGGAAGCAGACTTGCTAGACACGTGATGCCGACGCAGGGAGCGGTGCCAAATGGAGGATGCAGAAAGGATCCATGAATGGGATCCATTTACTCCAGATGAGATAAAAGACTTAATCAACTCCCTCCCTACAAAAAAAGCACCCAGTGAGGATATGCTCCCCGGAGAATTGCTCAGAGCGAATTCTGATTGGTGGTGTCTAGTCCTCGCCACCATTCACTCGAATAAATTCTCATTGGAGAGCTCCTCAGGATTGGTGGGTGAGTGTTGTAGTCCCAATTCACAAGAAAAGTTTTAAGTCTGATCCAATTTAGATCTACTTTAGCCCAATTAGTCCGCTAAGTATCATCTCTAGATTATACACCAAATATCTACTACGCAGACTAGATATTTGGGCTGCTGAAAATACAATCATTGCTCAACAACAGGCAGGATTTAGAAAGGGAAAGTCCACAACAGACCAATGCTTTGTTCTTCACCATCTTATTCAAAAATACTCTCAACAAGATAGAAAAGAACTATTCCCCACTTTTGTGGACTTCGGCTCAGCTTTTGATCTTATCGACAGAAGTTGCCTATGGGAAAAGTTATCTACCACAATACTGACAGAAGGTTGCTCTACTTAATTAAAAAGCTCCTCTCTCATACCTCTCTCAGGGTCAGACTTGGGGCAAACGGCCTGCTTTCAGAAAGCAACTTGACCAAAAGAGGTGTACGTCAGGGCCATCTTTTGGCTCCCCTCCTGTTCAATTTGTATATGACCAATATCGTTCAAGAATAGGGATGTACGAAAGTCACATACCTGGTCTCGCAGCTTGCTTTGCGGTGGGGGGGAGGCACTTCGCTTCTCCCCCCGAAATTCGGGCTGGGGGGGGAGGCGCCCTGCCTCGCCCGGCTGAAATTCAGGCCGGGGAGAAGCGCCCCGTCTACCCGGCTGCAAAATAAAAAGTTTTTTTTTTTAAAAAAGCCGCCGTGATAGGCTACGTAACGATTTACGTAGCCTATCACAGCTAGATCTGCAAAGTCAGCCGTGATAGGCTACGATAATCGTCACGTAGCCTATCACGGGTGACTTTTAAAAAAAAAAAAAGGGCGTACACAAATGACTCAATCATTCCAAAACTAACATGGTATGTTCTGGAAATAAGAAAGAAATACATACATGGAAACTGGATAATAAACCTGTTGACCAACAGCAGAGTTTTAAAAATGTAGGACTCGGTTTTAATGCTCTTCTCTCACGGAAATGCCACTTGGAGGCTGCTAAGTGGAAGACCTCCCACTTTAGGGATGTACGAAAGTCACTTACCTTCTTACGAAATTGATTCGCGGTGGGGGGGAGGTGCTCCGTCCCTCCCCCCGAAATTCTGGCCGGGGGGAGAGGCGCTCCATCCCTCCCTCCCAAAATTCTGGCCAGGGGGGAGGCGCTCCATCCCTCCACCCCCGAATCCTGGCTGGACGGGTCCGCAGATGGCGGCGGCCATAGCCGCCGCCATTTGCGTCCGTGCAGTCAGCCGTGATAGGCTACGTAAATGTTTACGTAGCCTATCACGGCTGAGTAAAAACAACAACAACCGCGCGTACGCAAATGCTATTTGCGTAGTAGACGCAATGCTATTTGCGTTCCCCTTATTTTCGCCGTAGTATACGTAAATGTTTACGTAGACTAGACGTGCCAAAATAAGGAACGCAAATGGCGGCACCCATGGGTGCCGCCATTTGCGTATGCACGGTTTTTTTTTTTACTCAGCCGTGATAGGCTACGTAAACATTTACGTAGCCTATCATGGTATTTTTTAAAAATCTAGCTGTGATAGGCTACGTAAATCTTTATGTAGCCTATCACGTTTTTTTGTTTTTTTGTTTTTTTTACTGGAAATGTGGGTGGTGGCAGCCGGTCAGAAGAACCGCCGCCGAACTACCGCCAGAGCTGCCAGGGCCGCCACCACCAGGAAGATTCACCCACAGTAAGTCCCGTCCCGGGGGGGGCGGGGGGAGGGCAGACCGTTTCACCACCAATTTCGGGGGGCCGAATGCGCTGGCATTCGGCTTCCCCGATATTCTTGGTGAAATTCTCTGACATCCCTATCTAGGGATGTACGAAAGTCACTTACCTTTTCGAAGGGTGACATTCGTGGTGGGGAGGAGGCGCTCCGTGCCTCCCCCCGAAATTCTGGCCGGGGGGGAGGCACTCCGTCCCTCCTCCCCGAAATTCTGGCCGGCTGGCTCCGCTGCGCAGGGATTCTGAGGAGCCGCCGGCTGGCTCCGCCAGCGGCCGGACATTTGGCCGCTGGCTAGCAGGAATGCAAATGGTGGCGGCCGTAGCCACCACCGTTTGTGTCCCTGCAGTCAGCCGTGATAGGTTACGTAAATGTTTATGTAGCCTATCACGGCTGATTTAAAAGAAAAAAAAAAGCGCATATGCAAATGGCGGCGCCCATGGCCCCCACCATTTGCGTTCCTTATTTTGGCACGTCTTAGTCTACGTAAACATTTACGTAGACTAAGACGGTGAAAATAAGGGGAATGCAAATAGCGTAGTGTCTATGCAGCTGCTGCCGAACCGCCGCCGAACCGCCACCGGAGCCGCCGCCGCCACGAAGATCCGTCCAAGGTAAGTCCCATCCTGGGTGGGGTGGGGGGGCAAGCCGTTCCGCCACTGATTTTGGGGGGCTGAATGCGCTGGCATTCGGCCTCGCTGAGATTCATGGCGAGATTGTCTGACATCCCTAGCTATTTCACTCTGCTCGCTGTTGCTCCCCTACGAAAATCATTTACAGCCCTGAGAGTACAGAGCATGCCCTCTGCTTTCCTGGAGGGAAGATTTAAAAAAGCCGTATTCCATCTACGACTTCGTATACGTGAGTCCGGTGAGGTTGAGGATAGTGATCACTATCTCCTCCGCTGCTCCCTCTGTGACTCCGCGAGAGCCAAATTCCTCCAGTATACCCTTAATTCTTTGGAAAATAGACCCCCTATGAAACAGGTTTGCTCTTTGCTGGCAGGTAATGATGCTTATATTATGCTACAGGTTGCAAATTTGCTTGTGCTGCCAGGAAGTTGAGGGTGAGGCATTTAACTGCTCTTGCCAGCCAATCTTAGGGAAAGGGTTGTGCCTACGGTATTGTCCTGGGGGAAGTGTCACTTCCTTGTTTTGTTATAAATATTTTAATTCTCCTCCTTTGTATTTTTTGTTGTTGTTCAGTCGGTAAGTGGTGTCCGACTCTTCGTGACCCCATGGACCATAGCACGCCAGGCCTTCCTGTCCTCTGCTCTCTCCCGGAGTGTGCTCAAGTCCATATTCATTGCATCGGGAAACCATAGCTTTGATTAGACGGACCTTTGTGGGCAAGGTGATGTCTCTGCTTCTTACTATGCTGTCTAGGTTGGCCATAGCTTTCCTCCCAAGGAGCAAGCGTCTTTTAATTTCATGGCTACAGTCACCATCTGCGGTGATCTTGGAGCCCAAGAAAGTAAAATCTGTCACTGCTTCCATTTCTTCCCCTTCTATATGCCAGGACGTGATGGGGTCAGATGTCATGATCTTAGTTTTTTTTAATTAGTCTTAGTTTAGAAGACTGAGGGGAGATATGATAGCACTCTTCAAGTACTTGAAAGGTTGTCACAGAGAAGAAGGCCAGGATCTCTTCTTTGTCATTCCAGAGTTCAGGACACGGAATAATGGGCTCAAGTTACAGGAAGCCAGATTCAGGCTGAACATCAGGAAAAACCTCCTGACTGTTAGAGCAATACGACAATGGAACCAATTACCTAGGGATGTGGTGGGCTCTCCCATACTGAAGGCATTCAAGATGAGGCTGGAAAGCCATCTGTCAGGGATGCTCTGACTTGGTATCCTGCATTGAGCAGGGGGTTGGACTCGATGGCCTTGTAGGCCCCTTCCAATCCTACTATTCTATGATTCTATAATGTTGAGTTTCAAACCAGCTTTTGCACTCTCCTCTTTCACCCTCAACAAGAGGCTCTTTAGATCCTCTTCACTTTCTGCCATTAGGGTGGTATCATCTGCGTATCTGAGGTTGTTGATAATTCTCCCGGCAATCTTAATTCTGACCTGAGATTCATCCAACGCAGCGTTTTTCATGATGTACTCTGCATATAAGTGAAATAAGCAGGGCGACAATATGCAGCCTTGTCGTACTCCTTTCCCAATTTTGAACCAATCGGTTGTTCCATGTCTGGTTCTTACTGTTGCTTCTTGACCCTCATACAGGTTTCTCAGGAGACAGGTAAGGTGGTCTGGTACTCCCATCTCTTTCAGAATTTGCCAGAGTTTGTTGTGATCCACACAATCCAAGGCTTTAGCATAGTCAATGAAGCAGAAATAGATGTTTTTCTGGAATTCTCTTGCTTTCTCCATGATCCAACGAAAGTTGGCGATTTGATCTCTCGTTCCTCTGCCTCTTCGAAACCCAGCTTGTACGTCCGGTAGTTCTCGGTTCGCATACTGCTGAAGCCTAGCTTGTAGGATTTTGAGCATACCCTTGCTGGCATGTGAAATGAGCGCAATTGTACGGTAGTTTGAACAGTCTTTGGTGTTGCCCTTCTTTGGGATTGGAATGTAAACTGACCTTTTCCAGTCTTGTGGCCACTGCTGAGTGTTTCAAATCAGTTGGCATATTGAGTGCAGCACTTTAACAGCATCATCTTTTAGGATTTTAAATAGCTCAGCTGGAAGACTGCCATCTCTGCTAGCTTTGTTGTTAGTAATGCATCCTAAGGCCCACTTGACTTCACTCTCGAGGATGTCTGGCTCAAGTTCAGTGACCGCACTCTCATGGCTATCATGGTCATTCAGATCTTTCCTGTATAGTTCTTCTGTGTATTCTTTCCACCTCTTCTGAATCTCATCTGCTTCTGTTAGGTCCCTGCCTTCTTTGTCCTTTATCATGCCCGTCTTTGCACAAAACTTTCCCCTGAGATCTCCGATTTTCTTGAAAAGATCTCTAGTCTTTCCCATACTGTTGTTTTCCTCCATTTCTTTGCATTGTTCATTGAAGAAGGCCTTCTTGTCTCTCCCTTCTTTCCTCAGCTACTTGTAAAGTCTCATCAGACAGCCACTTTGCTTTCTTGCATTTCTTTTTCTTTGGGATGGATTGAGTTGCTGCCTCCTGAACAATGTTATGGACCTCTGTCAATAGTTCCTCAGGCACTCTGTCTATCAGGTCTAATCCTTGAAATCTATTCCTCATCTCCACTGTATTTTCAGAAGGGATATTATTTAGGACATACCTGAATGGTTTAGTGGTTTTCCCTATGTTCTTCAATTTAAGCCGAAATTTTGCAAGAAGCAGCTCATGATCGGAGCCACAGTCAGCTTCAGGTCTTGTTTTTACTGACTGTATAGAGTTTCTCCATCTTGGGCTGCAAAGGACATAATCAATCTGATTTCGATATTGACCATCTGGTGATGTCCATGTGTAGAATTGCCTCTTGTGCTGTTGGAAAAGAGTGTTTGCTATGATCAGCGTGTTCTCTTGGCAAAACCCTATTAGCCTTTGTCCTGCTTCATTTTGTACACCAAGGCCATGCTTGCCTGTTATCCCAGTGATTTCTTGACTTCCTACTTTAGCATTCCACTCCCCTGTGATGAAAAGGACACCTTTTTTTGGTGTTAGTTCTACAAGGTGTTGTATGTCTTCATAGAACCAATCAACCTCAGCTTCTTCGGCCTCAGTGGTTGGGGCATAGACTTGAATTACTGTGATGTTGAACGGTTTACCTTGGATTCGTACTGAGATCATTCTATCATTTTTAAGATTGTACCCCAGTACTGCTTTTCCCACCCTTTTGTTGGCTATGAGTGCTACTCCATTTCTTCTAAGGGATTCTTGCATTTTGTCAGAACTCTCTGCCATGACCTGTCCGTCTTGGGTGGCCCTGCACGGCATAGCGTATGGCTTCACTGAGTTATGCAATCCCCTTCGCCACAACAAGGCAGTGATCCATGAAGGAGAATCCATCTATACAATATCTTTGTTTAGGTATGGTAACCAGAACTGTACACACTATTCTAAGTGTGGTTGCGCCACAGAATTGTTTAAAGGCAGTGTGAGATTGGCAGTTTTATTCTCCATCCCTTTTCTAATTACGTCTAACACGGAGTTTGCCTTTTTTACAGCAGCCGCACACTGGGTTGCCATTTTCATTAAGCTGTCCACCACAACCCTGAGATGTCTTTCTTGGCTGGTCACTGCTAGTTCAGATCCCATCAGACTACACTTGAAGTTGGGATTTTTTGCCCCAGCGTGCATCACTTTACACTTGCTGACATTGAACCGCAGTTGCCATTTAGATGCTAGGTAAATTCGAGGACCATGTAAATCCCTTGCATTCCTTGCAAGAGGAAAAAAAAGCCACAAAAGAAATGTAATCATAAATGCATTAAATAGTTCCAAAATCCATATTGGTGCAATACCTTGGTTAGGTCAAGCAGAAGATCACAAAAATTGTGCAAGCTTTTGGTATCTCCAAATCTCTGCATCATGCAAGATGTTTCAATAACTAGGGCATGGAGGGGAGAGAGTTGGAGGAGGGAGAGCTGCAGGTCCAACCATCACATGACCTAGAGAGCCTCATTTGAGTGTCTGCACAGCCCTCCTTCCCCCACTTGGAACTCTGACTTCACCATGGTTAGATTTCCCTCCTCCCCTGAATGAGACTGACATCAGCTTCGTCCTGCCCTCATCTGCAAAGAGAACAGGGGACATTTTAGCCCCGAAAGCACAGGTGTCCTGCAGATGTTTTGGACTGCAACTCCCATCAGTCACAACCAGCACGGCCAATGGTTCAGAATGCTGGGAGCTAGCAGTCTCGCTCACTGTCGCACGTTGCAGAACAACCCATGGTTAGCAAACCATAGGTTGTGTGATCATCAAAGCATCTTAACAAACCATAGGCTGTGTGTGATGATCCAAAGCAGGCCATCGCCTGCCCCATCCCTCAGTGTTCAGTGGGTGGCAGTTTGCGAATTATTCTGCCGTTTGCAGATGGCAGCTGTATGAAATGGAGACACCAGGAAAGACAAGCAAATTAAACAGAAAATATATGTATATCCTAGAAGACTACCTTGATCCCGGTTCTTATGAAAAGGTTTCTTGGTAAAAGTTAGGCCAAGGTCTCTCCCCACCCCCACCGGCCCAAGACAAGGGTCTGGAGTTGCATCAGTGAGTTCTCGCAAACATGTTTTTTCCCCCAGCTGTGCCCCCCCATGCGAAGTCACACAGTTTTCGGGATGTTGCAGAGCTGAGGCCGCTTTCCCCTTATAATTATGCAAATCATAGTCATTTATTCTCCATCTCACCAAAGACCGGGGGATTCTTCCAATGATCGCCCCTGAGACCAATAACAGAAGCAACATGAGGTGACGTCTTGCATCTGAGCCCGAGAGGCCTGGCACATCAATGCCTCCCGTGCCACCGGGAGCTGGGCAGGAGGTTCAGGGCAGGTGAGGAGGACTGTGTGGGCATGAGGTTTGCATCCTCCTCTCCCCTTCGGAGGTGAAGCCTTGGCTGGCTGGGCTCTACCGGTATTAGGAAGTCCCCCGAAGTCTGGCGAGAGTGTTTGCCTCCTTCTGGCTAGCTGGGCAGGGAGCTGAAAGGAGGCACAGTCACTAGTCAGATGACTGTAGCAGCCACTCACACAATGCTGCTGCTGCTGCTTCTGCCGCCGCTTCTGCCCCGTGCAGTCGGTGGGATGCTGGAGACGAAATGCCCCTCGGCTTGGCTCAGGGAGCATCCAGAGCCATTTAATTATTACAGGCCCGGAGACCACCTCATTAGCGGGGTCACCTCTACGACGTTTGCTCTCTTCCAGCTACTCACCTTCAGGGAGTCTCCTTCTGGCAGACTTTACTGGTAAGTTATCCTGGGAAACGGGGGAGGCATTGTGGGTGTCCCAAGGCTAAGGCCCTGCTCACAGCCTGCCTCTTCCATCCTGCAGCTGGCCAGGCTCCTCCTGAACTGAAGGTTGGGTACCAACATATTATCGGACAGTCAGGTCTTTCTGCCTTCACTTCAGTGTACAGAACAAGAGCACACCTTTTTTCCCCATCCTGTGAACGGAACTAAGTCTGTGGTGAAGGTTCTTCTTTCTAGGCTTTCCTTTTATGCACCAAGGTCTAGCCCGCTAACTCCCCCTCCTAACGGGCTGCAGGGGAGGTAATGGTAGGCAGAGAAATTGGTAGCCAGAGGTGGGGTGATGATTGACAGAGTCATCGCTTGCATAAAAGGACCCCCCCAGCTTTCAAGACCAGTCACTTGTTTTCCCCACAGCATTGTATCCACCGCCAAGGCATTCTGCTTCCTCTCCCATCATAATAAAGCGGCCTGTCCCCACATATACACAATTGCATTTATGTTTTCTTCTCAAAGTCTACATCACTTCTCAGTACTTCACTCTTTACATGGGTGATGCAGAATTCTGGTCCTCTGAAACACTCTCTCAGACAAGGTTTGCCGTTTTGTCTTTGAGTACTAAATACAAGAATTTGTACTAAATACAAATTTCTTGGCCACCTTTCAGGGCAGAAGCCCTCCCAAGGTGGCTCACAGCAATAAAATACATCAAAACAGTTAAAAACCAATGTGCCGCAAAGCATCACACATGCTGAATACCCATAGAAATGTTCCCAGGGGTTCTATGACCGTCAAGATTCCCTGAGAGGATCCCACATGTATAGGCGGATGGAGTCATGGATACAAAGAGAGATCATCTGACCATTTAAAGGTAGATGTTTCCACTTCTGCCCCCCCCCCATCAATAACACTGAGCTGTTGGATTTCAAGGACAGGGACCAGGAGCTCAAGAACGTGGAGGATGGAGAGAATTCTCAGGGTAGAAGTGCAAGGGTAGAAGTGCAAGGGATTTTTTAAAACGTAAAATAAACACATAATTAAGTTTATGTGTTGTACTCCAGTTAAAGTCATTGTGTGAAAGCATTTGGTCTCATGCTTCTAATGTCTAGATATTATCCTCACAACAACAACCTGTGAGGTAGGTTAGGCAGAGTCAGTGATTGGCCCAAATTCACCCAGTGAGCTTCATGGCCGAGTGGGGACTCTCAACACAGAGTATTTATTTATTTATTTATTTTATTTATTTCATTTCTATACCGCCCAATAGCCGAAGCTCTCTGGGCGGTTCACAAAAATTAAAACCAAACAACACACAATAAAACAATTTAAAATATATAGAACATTAAAACCACAATATAACAATACAACCACAATAAAACCTAGCAGCAGTACAGGAGTTAAAAATACAGATTTAAAGCAGCAAAGATAAAAATTTAGAAAGCTAAAATGCTAAAATGCCTGGGAAAATAAAAAGGTCTTCACCTGGCGCCGAAAGGAGTACAATGTAGGCGCCAGGTGAACCTCACTAGGGAGCTCATTCCAGAGCCGGGGTGCCACAACAGAAAAAGCCCTCCTCCTAGTAGCCACCCGCCTCACTTCCTTTGGCAGGGGCTCACGGAGAAGGGCCGCTGATGATGATCTTAAGGTCCGGGCAGGCACATATGGGAGGAGGCGATCCTTCAGGTAACCTGGCCCCAAGCCGTTAAGGGCTTTAAATGTTAACACCAGCACTTTGAATTGGGCCCGGAAATGGACTGGCAGCCAGTGCAGCTGGAAAAGTACTGGCGTAATATGAGCTCGCAGGCCAGTCCCTGTTAACAATCTTGCTGCCCTATTTTGGACCAGCTGAAGTTTCCGGACCGTTTTCAAAGGCAGCCCCACGTATAACGCATTGCAGTAATCCAGACGAGAAGTTATCAGAGCATGGATAACTGTAGCTAGGCTATCTCTGTCCAGATAAGGGCGTAGTTGGTATACCAGCCTAAGCTAAGAGTACCTTCCCTGCACCTCCATACAGAACTCAGGTGGACCCCATGCGTGTTTACTCAGAAGGAAGGCCCATTGAACTCAGTGGTGCTAACACCCAGGAAAGTGTGCTTAGGATTGAAGTCTAAGGAACAGATCTAATGCAACTTAGATGAAAATCTTCACAGAATGCTCAGATTAACAGCAGAAGTTGATGGATGAACATTTTAATGTAATTTTATTCACACTGGATTTCACCTTGTGTCCGGGTGGTTGTGTCATGCGAACCCGGTCACTGCGTGGGGATTGGTTGTTGTGCTTCTGGCTTTGGCTCTGGATCAGTGTAAGCCAGATTAAAGGTCTAGGAATTAAATCCAGAGCTTTGCATTGCTTGGAAAGGCCCACGGAGTGAAAGACGCAAGAACTGTGTATTACTTTCATTGAATGTAGCATGATGAAAGAGTCTATGTCTTGCAGGAAAGGAACGATAAAGTATTGGAATCTCCTGTCCTTCTTGTTTGCCATTCAGGACATCAACCAGAATCCCAGCCTCTTACCCAACATCACCCTGGGCTACAACATCTATGAGAACTATTTCGATGCCAGGATGACGTCCGATGCCTTGGTAGACCTGCTTTCCCCTGGACAAGCAAGCATTCCCAACTATCACTGTGGAAGGCAGAGTCACCTGTTGGCTGTTCCTGAGGGGGCCAACACTGAAAACTCCATCCAGATTTCAACCATGATGAACGTGTACAAAATCCCACAGGTAGGGTGAAGAGCAGCGGGGCATTTGCAGACTGTCTACTTGGATGTTGGACAGCAGGAGGACTGTTTAACATTGGGCACCCCCAGCCTGGCAGCTCCCCTAGTTAGGAAAGAATATGCAATATATTGCCATGGCAATAGCCAATTGTTTCATGATACTTGGGTATGTTCTGAGTAGGAAAATCCTCCGCACAACTCTTCCAGTAAAGGATGAGGTAAAGGGGGCATTCCAGTCAGTGGGGAGGGGATTGGTGAGGCCAAGATACAAGCTATCCAGAGGCCTTTCTGGCCTCCTTCCCTTCCCCTCTGAAGCACCCCAACCAGATGGGCAAAAAATCCTGTCTAGTGAAAATGCAAAGTGGGAGGAACAATGTTCCATCTTCTCACTCAGGACCAGGGAAAGAGCCTTGTTGGTTAACTTAGGTCAGCTTTCCCAAACATGGTGACCTCCAGGTGTTTTGGACTAGAACCTCCATAATTCCTGACCATTGGCTGTAATGGCTGGGGCTGTTGATATTCCAAAAATGGTTCCCTGCTTTCTTCCTCTCTGCTGGTAAAAGCCTGACGAGGTTTAGGATAGATTGGAGGCTTTGATATCAGAGCGCTGCATGGGAGAGTGTAGGACTGCTTAGCTGTCGAGGAAATGTAAACCATTTACATGAGATGTGAGATATGTGGATTGTTGTTGTTTTTCAATGAAGGAAGGTATATTATTTTGTACTGGTTAATGACCCAACAATTCTGATTTCAGGGCATGGCGGAGGTAAAGGAGGCGGATTTTCCCCAAATGCCACAGCTTTTCACCAGGGGTGGAGTTAGGTACCTAAAAGATCCAGGACTCAAGCACATAGGACAAAAAAAAAATTGCACAAATTTTCATATGCTAATTTACATATGCCAATATATGTGCAGAAGTTGAAATAATCACTATACCTTAAATTTCGTAGAAGGGAAGCTAATTATCCTCTTGCTTGCTTTCAGGACAGAACTGTGCAATCTCCCAAATTGTCCTGGATAACAACTTACCTTGCAGGCACCCAAGCATTTCCTTGGTCTTTCAGGCCCAAATCCAGACAGGGAGGATGGAGTGCCTGGGACCAGCTCCACATTGTCCTGTGTCATGTGTGTGTTTCACGGGCAGTGCTAGGCAGGAACCTAAAATATCTGGGGCACAGGCCATAGGACTCATAGAATTGTAGAATAGTAGCGTTGGGAGGGGCCTACAAGACCATCGAGTCTAACCCCCTCCTCAATGCAGGAATATAAGTCAGAGCATCCCTGACAGGTGGCTGTCCAGCCTCATCTTGAATGACTTCAGGGTGGGAGAGCCCACCACCTCCCTTGGTCATGGGGTCCATTGTCGTATTCCTAACAGGCAGGAAGTTTTTCCTGATGTTCAGCTGGAATCTGGCTTCCTGTAATGTCATGATTGCACAAAGCCGCACATCAGAATTTATATATGCAAATATATGTGCATAATTAGAAATACTGACTATCATTTAAATCTTATAGAAGGCAAACCATTTCCTGTACCATCTCACCGACCTCTTCCACCCCACAGGTCTCTGTAGCCGTGTCCAGGGCTGGCCCCAAGACCACTGGCTGGCTGAGGCAGAGCAGCAAATGGTGCCTCCCCCCCCCCCCCCCCGGTCTGGGTGCATAGTAGTACTTAAAGCCAGTCAAGCTGTTTTGGCAATGGAGGCAGAAAATCCTACAAGCACCTCTCCCCTTCCCTGGCAGTGGAAACACAAACACAATCAATACATTAAACATGAATAATTTGGTGTGTTTTCATGTCGTCCCACATCGGCTGCTGCTTCAGGCTCTAAAATGTGTGTGTGTGTGTCTGTGTCTTTGGACACCCCTATTTGTAAAAAGGGATGTATTGGACAGGGGACAGGAGGACATTAGATTTCTGGGGGGGGAGGGACCAGGTAGAAAGATTCAAGGGGGGCAGCAAGAGGGGAAGCTCATGTGGGCAAAAAGTCAGCTGGTCCCAGGAGATCAGATGCAACAGAGATCATCAGCAACACCTTTCTTTCAGCAAGCGCCATTTATCTGCAGTTACATGAAAAGCAACATCTTCCAAAATAACTCTCTGTACACTGGACCCCAGTCCATGAAAGCTTATTATGCCATGGTAAATTTGTGAGTCTTCAAGGTGCCTCAAGGCATTATGGCTTTTGAACGTAAAAGAGAAAGAGGCTCCTACCTTCCTCCCCATGGGTTCACTTTTCTCTAGCCTAGTGTAAACCGCTGATGCCAAGGAGGACCAGGCACCCACCAGAATCTGGCCACATGGATCATGCAAACAGGAGGTGCGCTCCAGAAAGACGATTGCAGAGCCAAGCAGCTCCAGACACACTCAAGCAAAGAATGATGCGAGCAAGCCAGGCCAAGCCACACACTCAAACATGACCATGCCCCAAGTCTGACATTACTGCTCAATCAACCCCTTTTTTTTCTGCCAGCAAACCCACTTCTGTTTTACAAGGACTAGAGGCCTGGACCAGCCTGGGGGAAGCAACGGATGAGAAAGGCCTCATCGGTTTGATATGTGAAACCGATGAGGCTTGATATGTTTGATATGTGAGCAGCCCATGAACCTGCTCTTCCTCTTGTCATGGCCTCGTTGCCTGCAATGGCCCAGGGCACGTGGGCAATTGCCTGGAAGCAATCGGCTGGGCAGATCTTTGCAGAGTCAGACACGCTCCACGAAAGCTGGCTGACAGATCATTCATTCTGCCAGGGGAGCTGTCCGGTTATATAGGTTTTAGTGCCTCCGGGTTTGGGGAGTTCGGTCATTCAGAAGTGGTGCCAATCCATGACACAGCAAGTGGCTCTGGCATTTCATTCTAATCATCTGGATCATGATGGGAATGATTTAGTAATGATGCCTCCCGTTAGAAAGGCAACTTAGCAGAGAGAAACGAAAAGGGGAAAAGAGAACGAGCATTTGCCAGTCCCACATGCACACAAGGCTATGTGAGGATAATAAAGGAGACCACACCTTTCCTTCGTGAGGAAAAAGTAAAATGGTTTTACTCACAATATTCTTGCATAGAAGATGCAGGAACAGAGTGGGGTTTCAAAAGCAAGAGGACAAACACACATGCGCTCCCAGCAATGCAGGATGTCAGGAAGAGAGGCCGGGGGGTGGGGCGGAGGTAGAAGGAAGGGGAGGGGCACAGGAAACCACACCGTAGGCTACAGAGATGCTAAGTCTAGCTGTGGTCAAACTTCCCATGAACTAACTACAACACTGCCCCCTTCAGTAACTTGCAGATGAGGTTGCAGCATTCCCAGCAGATCACTACCGTGGCCCAGGGCTGCAGAGTACAGAGAGCCTGGCTGGGTCTGCTTTGTCTGGTTCTTCCAAAGTTCTGATGCAGATTTCATATTCCATACACTTGAAAGGAGACCGTTTAGAAGGCCTGCTTTAGATGCTGAGGGAGGAAAGATTCATGCTTCCTCTACTCCGTTGAAGTATGATGTGCAGGAGCAGGAGGCAGAATTTGTTTTACCATTACAACAAAGCTGCAGACGTTTAAGATAACCCTTGTCAAAAGCGGGTTGTCAGAATGGAATGTTTGAAAGGACATATTCTCCCTCTGCCATAAAGGTGTCCCTCCCAGTGCTGTGTGGATCTCCCCTCTCTGCCTCTTAATGCCTCGTATTTTGCTAAATGTCAATGATGTTGTGTTTCTTCTGTAAACAAAACAATTCACCCGTCTCTTCCTTTCCTTATTAGGTCACTTACGCATTTGTCTCCCATGATTTGGATGATAAAGCTCAGTTCCCCCTGCTCTACCGAATGGTCCCCACAGAAGAAAACCAGTATCCACAGATTGTCCAACTGTTCCTGCATTTCGGATGGGTGTGGATCGGTCTCCTTGTTCCAGACACGAACAATGGAGAGAGGTTCATGAGGGCTATGATCCCTCTGCTTATTAGGAGCAATATTTGTGTTGCCTTCTCACAAATAATTCCAGAAATATCAAGGTTATCTGTACAAGGATCAATGTTCCTTTCTTCATTGGTCAGTTGGAAACGAGTCAATGTATTTCTTTACTATGCAGAGACGAGTTCCTTCATAGATGGAATGTTATTTGTACAACGCCACATTGAGCCTTTTATGAATCGCATTGTAGGAAAAGTCTGGGTCACAACAGCTATGTGGGACCTCACCTTGGAGTTGATGTATAATGACTTATCTTTCCAAGGCATCCATGGAATCTTTTCCTTCTTTATCCAGTCAAAGACAAAGGCAAACTATGATGATTTTGCTGCAGTATTCTATGCTATGAAGCAGTTTGTGGAGAAAGCATTTCATTGTTTGGATTCAAAGGAAGTGTTGTCTGTAAAAGGCTGGACAAGATGCAGAGAGAGAGAGAAACTGGAGATTTCACCAGCCCAGGAGATACATGACAGAAGCTTCCCTCTAGATAACTACATCATTTACAACACAGTCTGGGCTCTGGCGAGTGCCTTAAATGCTGCTTATTTATCTAGATCCAAGCGGATGTTGTTGGTGTTTGATGGCCAGGTGGAATCTCAAATGGTCCAGCCATGGCAGGTATGGCTTTTCTCCCTCACAGGTAGCTCAACTGAAGACCACAAACAGTTGTACCATTCCAGAATCTTTGTCTTGGAATTAGACTCTGAGAACATTTCAGATGTAGCAGTAAGGAGAAATTGTGCACATTCCGGGGGGAAACCCACTTCTGACACTCCATGTCCTGGTCCATCTTTGGGGCCTTGAAGGTCACAGCTCATCTGGTCATAGCCTCTATCACTGGTCCAACTCCTATTTGTCAGCAGTGGCCCTTTCCCCCCACCTCACTCCTTGAGTACCATCTCTCTCTTTCTCCACTGGAGTTTCCTTGGGCAGGGGAGATCCTATTGGAATTCTATGACACATGGCTTCTATGCACCACAACTTATGTATGTATGTATGTATATATATATTTCTATACCACCCAATAGCTGAAGCTCTCTGGGCAGTTCACAAAAATCAAAACCAAAAAGCACACAGTAAAACAATATAAAATATACAAACCTTAAAATATAAAAACATTAAAACCACAATATGACAACACAACCAGAATAAAACCTAGCAGCAATGCAGAGATTTAAAATACACATTTAAAACAGCAAAGCTAAAAATCTAGAAGGCTAAAATGCCTGGGAAAATAAAAAGGTCTTCACCTGGCACTGGAAGGAATACAATGGAGGTGCCAGGCGAACCTCACTAGGGAGCTCATTCCACAGCCAGGGAATGACCCACAGCAGAAAAGGCCCTCCTCCTAGTAGCCACCCCCCTCACTTCCTTTGGCAGGGGCTCACAGAGAAGGGCCACTGAGGATGATCCTTCACCTGGCCCCAAGCCGTTAAGGGCTTTGAATGCTAATACCAGCACTTTGAATTGGGCCTGGAAATGGACTGGCAGCCGGTGCAGCTGGAAAAGTATTGGCGTAATATGAGCTCTCTGGCCAGTCCCTGTTAACAACCTTGCTGCCCTACTTTGGACCAGCTGAAGTTTCTGGACCGTTTTCAAGGGCAGCCCCACGTGGAACGCATTGCAGTCATCCAGATGAGCAGTTATCAGAGCAAACTATTCCTTTCAGTTATGGAATGTGTTCTCACATGGTGAGACTACATGGTACTACATGGTTTGGGACAGCAGCGTGGGAGGGAAATGCAGAAAATGGACCCTGATCCTTACTCTCATTTCCTCTGTGGTGGGAAAAGAACATGCAAAGATGGTGTCTTACTGGAGGGGTATATTGGCACATTACACTGAGTGTGCATTCACAAGCTTTGGATGCTCGTTAAGATGGTTGTGCAAATCCAGCCCTATTCAGAAAGCTCCACAGAACAGGAAGGGCAGCAGGGATGAGTTCATCTGTTCCATCTCCTCCCTTGCCATTCTCATGGCTTTTGATATGCAGAGGGTGTCCATCAGGAAAGGTCCATTTCTTCTTTCTGTTGAAGTCCCCCACCGCTTTGATGTTAGACTCCTGATTCTTGAAATGAAATCATGATTAACATTTGTTAGGTATTTATAATCCTGATCATTACACAGGCACGCTTGCAAGAAAGCAGACCCAAAGACATTGGGGAGAGGGTAGGATTGCCAGCCACCACTGCAATTATACCTCTCCTTTTCAAAAACCAGGAAAATTCAAGGATCCAAATCTTCTGTTTGAAGATCAGGGTCAAGGCTATCTCCTGTGGGCTCAGGCTCCAAAAAGGTAGGAACGTGGAAGCTAAGGAGTATGCTTCATGGATTACTGCCTTGTTGTGGCGAAGGGGCTTGCTTAACTCAGTGAAGCCATAAGCTATGCCGTGCAGGGCCACCCAAGACGGACAGGTCATGGCAGAGAGTTCCGACAAAATGTGGTCCATTGGAGAAGGAAATGGCAACCCACTCCAGTATTCTTGCCAAGAAAACCCCATGGAACGTGTCACAAGGCTAAAAGAGATGACGCCGGAAGATGAGCCCCTCAGGTCGGAAGGTGTCCAATATACTACTGGGGAAAAGCAGAGGGTATTTCCAAGTAGAGCCAGAAAGAGTGAAGCGGCTGGGCCAAAGCCGAAAGGACACTCAGCTGTGGATGTGTCTGGTGGTGAAAAGAAAATCCGATGCTGTAAAGAACAATATTGTTTAGGAACCTGGAATGTCAGATCCATGAATCAAGGTAAGCTAGAGGTGGTCAAACATGAGATGGCAAGATTGAACATCGACATCTTGGGAATCAGCAAACTAAAATGGACAGGCATGGGCGAATTTACTTCAGGTGACCATCATATCTACTACTGTGGGCAAGAATCCCTTAGAAGAAATGGAGTAGCACTCATAGCCAACAAAAGGGTGGGAAAAGCAGTACTGGGGTACAATCTCAAAAACGATAGAATGATCTCAGTACGAATCCAAGGCAAACCGTTCAACATCACAGTAATTCAAGTCTATGCCCCAACCACTGAGGCCGAAGAAGCTGAGGTTGATCGGTTCTATGAAGACCTACAACACCTTGTAGAACTAACACCAAAAAAAGATGTCCTCTTCATCATAGGGGATTGGAATGCTAAAGTAGGAAGTCAAGAAATCACCGGGATAACAGGCAAGCATGGCCTTGGTGCACAAAATGAAGCAGGACAAAAGCTAATAGAGTTTTGCCAGGAGTACACGCTGATCATCGCAAACACTCTTTTCCAACAGCCCAAGAGACGACTCTACACATGGACATCACCAGATGGTCAATATCGAAATCAGATTGATTATGTCCTTTGCAGTCAAAGATGGAGAAGCTCTATACAGTCAGTAAAAACAAGACCTGGAGCTGACTGTGGCTCAGATCATGAGCTTCTTGTTGCAAAATTTCAGCTTAAATTGAAAAACGTAGGGAAAACCACTAAACCATTCAGGTATGACCTCAATCATATCCCTTATGATAACACAGTGGAGGTGAGGAATAGATTTAAGGGATTAGACCTGATAGACAGAGTGCCTGAGGAACTATGGACGGAGATCCGTAACATTGTTCAGGAGGCAGCAACTCAATCCATCCCAAAGAAAAAGAAATGCAAGAAAGCCAAGTGGCTGTCTGATGAGGCTTTACAAGTAGCTGAAGAAAGAAGGGAAGTGAAAAGCAAGGGAGAAAGGGGAAGATATACCCAACTGAATGCAGAGTTTCAGAGAATAGCAAGGAGAGACAAGAAGGCCTTCTTAAATGAACAATGCAAAGAAATCGAGGAAAACAATAGAATGGGAAAGACTAGAGATCTCTTCAAGAAAATCGGAAGTCTCAAGGGAACATTTTGTGCAAAGACGGGCATGATAAAGGACCAAGAAGGCAGGGACCTAACACAAGCAGATGAAGGACCGTTTTATCTGTCCTGAAACTCCCACCAATCAGCTTCATGGGATGACCCTAGGTTCTAGTATTATGAGAGAGGGAGAAAAATGCTTCCCTATCCACATTCTCCACACCATGCATAATTTTGTACACCTTTGCGTGTCTCCCATTACACACCATTTTTCCCAGGCGAAACAATGCCAGCTGTTGCATGTTGTTGTAGACATGCATAGATCAGCTAAAAATAAAAATGAAACTGGGAGTTGCTGGAAGGAGGAAATGGCTAACCACAGGAGGATTTGCATAAAAGGGGGAGGGAATGGACGTGAGCTAATCAAAGTATGAGATGTGAGACAGAAAGGACTCAGAGTCTTGCATTGCTGCCTAAACTATTTGTTTATTGAATGCAATTTTTTAGGGATGTACGAAAGGTACTTACCTTTCGTGGATTATGTTTATGGTTGGGGGGGAGGCGTTCCGTCCCTCCCCCCCGGAATCCTGGCCGGCCGGCTGTGCTCCGCAGCGATTCTGAGGAGCCGCCGGCCAGCTCCGCCACCAGCCAGACACCCGGCCACTGGCTAGCAGGGACGCAAATGGCGGCGGCCATAGCCGCCGCTGTTTGCATCCCTGCAGTCAGCCGTGATAGGCTATGTAAATGTTTACGTAGCCTATCATGGCTGACTTAAAAAACAAAAACAAAAACGCTATTTGCGTTCCCTTTATTTTCGCCGTCTTAGTCTACCTAAATGTTTACGTAGACTAAGACGTGCCAAAATAAGGAACGCAAATGTCAGCCATGATGTAGGGAAACATGTTCTTGTCATCCACCAGGGTGTGCATGGACCCCATGCCGTTCTCACCTACGTGGGTGCCCTGGTCAGTGGTCGTCAGCAACTTGCCCTGCACGTTGCTGATCTGCACCGTCAGCTTCTTGGGCCGGATGTGCTTGTAGTTGTTGACCAGCTCTTGGAACTCGGCCGGGCTAAAGTGGGTGCAATCCTATGCATGTTTAGACAGAAAAAATCCCTACAGCTCTTAGCATTCCCCAGCCAGTTGGCTTCGCACCCCAAAGCAAACACATCACAACCAATGGTATTTACACAATACAGCTGAGTGATACAAAAGGCATTAAGAGAGAATAAAAGTTGCAAAGTGCAAGTTCCTTTACCCTAGCTGTACCTATACTTTTCTAGGCTGCTTCTTCCTGCTCCCTCTACAGGCTGTGGTCTTCTCCACTCTGCTCTTACTGGCTCTATCACTCTCTTTATATACCTCCTTCCCTCAAATCCAAAAGTACTACTTCAACCATGATGAACTGGAACTTAGCTGGGGAAATGAAACTGAAACATAACTGGGGAAATGAAACCACTCCTCTCAGGGATACCCCCTCCCAAGAGAAAATTCCAGGCCTCTAGGCCTGACCCTTTTCCTTTCCTTGCCTCTGTAGGCCTCAAACCTTCTCTTGTTAGATGTCATGAAACATCTAATCTTCCTGGAAGAAGAGGGCTCCATCTCACTGTTTAACCCAAGCTGCCAGCTGCTGATGTAAACAACGAACAGGCATGGGTCAATTCACAGGATGCCTCACAGGATGCTTGTGGGTTCCTGGTCAACAGCTGGTTGGCCACTGTGTGAAGAGAATGCTGGACTAGCTCGACCTTTTTCTAATCCAGCGTCAGGGCTCTTCTCATGTTCTCTAGCAATGCAATAAGTCTTCATACTGTATTCACACGCTTCATATGGCAATACAGTACCAGTGGGGCACTTGCGGGCCTTCTGCTTCTGCTTGGCCCACTTCCAGCTTGGCTGCCAGGTCTAGCTGCTGTCTTCCTGAGGTTCTTGGCCTCTCTTGAAGACACTCTTTCATTGTCATTCTTTCCTGGTGACACTCAGAGGAACTCTCTGCCTGATGCCTCTCAACAGCAACTTACATTGGCCTCAGTCAGAACTCTTCAGCCAATCAGGGTTGGTGTAGCCAACATTCCATCACACCCCCAAACTCAGGACCAATGGACATGTTTAGAATGCTTGAGTATCTTCCCAGCAGATGGTAGCAATTTCAATCCAGCCATACTCCCTATAAAAGACAGAAACCTGGCCTTTTGTATTCCTCCCACTAGTAAGAGTAAGGGTCACTCCACCAACACCCATATTTACAATGTATCACTCCTTAGGCACAAGCCTCAGGTAAAAGACACAGTTTCCCCTCTTGTACTGTGAACTCCTTCATCTTCAGCTCTTGTTCTGAAATGTAACAGTTGAATGTATTCAATTTTCCCCTGAGAAAACCAGTTTCTTCACACCAAAATTCGAAGTCTGCTCAGAAAGAACCCAGACTCAATGGAGTTGTTTAAGCACGGGTGAGAAACATAACCTGGTTTCCAGTATTCTAAATGCTTCTCTTTTCTCCTTGTAGCTCCACCCTTTCCTGAGAGATCCCCAGATTTACAATACTTCCATGGATGGAGTGTATTTGGACAAGAATGGAGACCTAGCAGCCAACTTTGACATAGTGAACTGGGTGGTGTTTCCCAATAGATCTGTTGTTAGAGTGAAATTTGGGAGTATAGAGAGACAGGGAGCCACAGGCCAAACATTCTCCATTGACCAGGATGCCATCGTGTGGCCCAAATGGCTCAACCAGGTGGGGGAAAGCATTCGATCCATTAGGGAACACTCCTTGCGGAATTGGCGGTGTGGCATAGAAATACTACTGTAAGCCTGGAATTTTAAATATTTCAAAATAAGTTAAGGTAGTGTGCTTGTGTGTTTGTGTGTGCCTGTGATGCCTTAATTTCTGAAAAGAGAGGTTCCAGGGTAAAGGCCTGTATGTGAGGTCTGCTGTATGGCAAGGATGGAAACCCTGCTCCTTAATCCTAAATGTGTATGTGTACAGGATGCCGTTGCTCAACAGGCATAGGTGAAGAAAGAGTTATGGGATATAAGCCAAACAGGATCTCAAAGAGCCCTCCCCCCGCCACTTCCATCATGTGGAAATGGAAACATGAAGTGGAGGCTGGTGGCCCCGATGTCTTGTGCATCTGCTCTGGGTTTCAGTCAGAACCAGCAGAACTTTAAAGGAGCTATGCAAACCTTAGCCCCCCAATAGCTTCAGCATCTTGGATAGCTCCTTGAGAGGTCTGACTGGTTCTGACTGAAACCTAGAGTGGATTCAGTGCCCACTGGCATTGGTGCCACTAGCCTCCACTGGAAACCTTTCAATGCTTCTAAGCACAGCTGATGCCCCCTTGCATTCATCTTCTGCATGCCTTTCCCAATAATCCCCCAGAGTTGTCTGACGCTGCATGCACTTGGGGCAAGACAGAAGGTAAGAAATTGCATGGAGATCCTGCATCATCCCATTATTCCCTCGTATTGCCCTTTTATTGGCACATAGCCCCAAACCATCCATTGCAAACTGGCAGTTGCTCTCCAACTTCTCAGAGAGAGACCTTCCACACCTCTGCTAGACGAGACCCTTCTTCAAGTCAAAGATGTGCTGTGCCACTGAGCGACGGTCCGGCCCACCCTGCTCAGCTCTGCTCTTTCTTTTTTCAGTAAATAAGGAGATCGCTGTCAAGGGCTCCTTGGAGGGCTCTCTCAGTCTAATCCAGTAGCTAAGTCTAGACACAGACAAAGGGATTCCTTTCAAAGCTTTATTCTTCTTTTACAACTTAACAACTATACCGTTTGTAACTAGATCTGAGCAGCACAGTACCTATGCCCTAAGTTGGAACAGTTGGTCCCTGTTTGAAAGGGAATCACTGGCAGACCCCTGAACTTAAGGACTAGGGAGAGTCCCTCCCTTTTTCCCTTGGAGCCTCTGGGCACAGCCGTTGTTTGCGCGCCAACCTGGCACTTTGCCTCCTTTCCGCGCCCTCCATCTGGCGCCGCTCTCTGCGTCGGCGTCGCGCATCCACCAAGTCTGCTATCTGTGCTCGGTCACTCCCTGGACTGCTAACTAAACTAGGAATGCTGGTGGGAGGAATCTCCGTCAGCTGTTGGTCCTGGGAATGAGGAGTGCGCTCCTCTCCCAGGAGCGACTGCTCTTCCTCAGAATCAGAACTACTCTGGGATTCTATGGGCTCAGTGTCCACCCTGACATCATCCCCGCTCCCATGAGTCCCCCCCTCATGCTCCTCCCCTGGGGCCCCAGGTTTGTGGGGGTACAGCTGGTGGAAGCGCCTCAGCAGCAACAGAGCATGCACATTTTCCGCAGGTTCCCAGGATCGCTCATCAGGCCTGTCCCAAGAATGAGGCACTGCAGCTGCCACCAGGCCTTGAGGGGGAAGAATCAGAGGGGGGGGGGAAGTTTCCTCACTCCCTGGCTGGAGGTCAGGCTTATGAGAAAGAGCATCCGCTTGTAGGTTGTCGGAGGCCTTCACATGGCAAATCTTAAGGTGGAACCGAGAAAAAAAAAGTGACCACCTAATCGCTTTTAGTCAAAACCAGCCAGAACTTTAAAGGAGCTATTCAAACCTTAGCCCCCCAATAGCCTCAGCACCTTGGATACCTCCTTGAAAGGTCTGACTGGTTCTGACTGAAACCCAGAGCGGATTCAGTGCCCACTGGCATTGGTGCTACCAGCCTCCACTGGAAACCTTTCAATGCTTCTAAGCACAGGTGATGCCTCCTTGCATTCAGCTTCTGCACGCGGGTCCCAATAATCCCGCAGAGTTGTCTGATGCTGCATGCACTTGGGGCAAGACAGAAGGTAAGAAATTGCATGGAGATCCTGCATCATCCCATTATTCCCTCGTATTGCCCTTTTATTGGCACATAGCCCCAAACCATCCATTGCCAACTGGCAGTTGCTCTCCAACATCTCAGCGAGAGGCCTTTCCACACCTCTGCTAGACGAGAGCCTTCCTCAAGTCAAAGATGTGCTGTGCCACTGGGCGATGGTCCGGCCCACCCTGCTCAGCTTTGCTCTTTCTTTTTTTCAGTAAATAAGGAGATCGCCTCCCTTTAATGGGGGGATTTAATCCTTTTGCATTCAAAGATATGATTCTAAATTTGTCTGACATTTTAATTATTTGAAAGTGAGAAAAAAAGAAACAGGAAAAAAAACACACACAAGGGAAAATATCAATATGTCAACAGTGCTGAATAGGAAACAAAGTAGACCAAAGCAGTGGAACTATGAAGGCTTTACATGGGACTAAAAGCATATGTTACAGCTAAGTACAGCTAGGGGAAGTTGAAAAGAAGGAAGGTGGGACTCATAAGGAGGCAAGAGACCCTTAAGGAGTTGCTCAGGGGGTCCAGGTCAAAAGAGGAACCCTGACACCATTTCAGTCAGGGCTTCTCCACACTGGGCTTATATAGTGCTCCCAAGATCAGTTACTCTCTGAAGTTCGCAGGTCCTTTTCATGACAGCGTTGTCCTACGGTGCCTCACCCAGTGTTCTTTAGCTTAATTCTGCCATGATTTGACTCACTGAAAATGCAGAAATAAATATGCACCTCCAGCAAAAGGTGGTGTATTTCCTGGATAGCGCAATATCGCTGCAATGTCACAGCACCATCTGCTGGCTTTATAAATGGAACAGATGGAACTTCCCCACAAAGGAAACAGCCGAAACCAAGGGTGTGTGTGTGGAATGGGGGAGGCAGGTGTAGTGTGCCAAGTGTAATCCTGGAAACACTCCGCAAGAAAAAAGGCAGGGTGTGGGTACCTTTCTGTGCTAGCAGAGATGTCTGATCCTTCTTTTGCCCTTGCTCTACCATTCTGAGCTCCCAAAATTTTACACACCCATGCATGTGCGTGACTCCCTGCTGCAGATAAACTACTCCTGACACCATCTGCTCAATGCTCCTTCTCTTTATGATTAGACCGTGCCCCATTCAAAGTGTTCCAATAGCTGTGATCGTGGGTACATCAAGGTGGTTGAAGAGGGTGAGCCAATTTGCTGCTATGTCTGTGCTCCCTGTGCAGAAGGGACAATCTCCACACACAAAGGTAAGTGACTCCAGAGGACATCCTGTTCCCCTAGAGATATTTGGTGAAGGATTTTAAGACATATGTATGTGTGTGTATATCTATATCTATATCTACATCTATATCTACATCTACATCTATATCTATATATCTCCTTCCTTGCTTTTAGATGTGTAGCACCCATAATTAATTCAACAAAGTTGCTACAAATGTACATGGGAGGATGGATTCTGTGTGTTTGAGGTGGGGGAAGGCAGTGGATGCTTTCAACAATGCCATCCTACGTGCATCTTACTAATTCAGCTAATATATTAATAACATAAAAATATATAATACCTTTCCAAAAGATAGATAGAGAGCTAGATAGAGAGATGTCCCTCCCTTCAATACATGCATACTAAGGGCAGCTAATGGGAAGAAACATTAAGTAATATGAACACGTTAATGACCATAAAGTAATATGAAACTGCAGAGCATTTGCAGTGTAAATTCACCGACGATAACTCATTTCAGCAGCTAAAAGGCCAGGGAAAATTAAAACCTCTCTGCCTGGTGCTGAAAAAAATCAGCACAGCTGCCAGGCAAGGCTTCCTGGGAAGAGCATCTCATCAGTGGGAATCCACAACTGCCAAGGGCCTCTTTAGAAAACATGCACACCCTCTACGTTGCATATGATTGGGCTGATCTGTGTTGAATCATGTGTACCATAAAATGTGGCTGGGCCCATAGTGCACAGGGGAGAAAGTTCCAGTAGGCCTGATCCATGCCATGGATGAAGGGAGGCCTACTTGCTCTTGAATATATCCCCCAGCTCTCATTCACTTCCCTGCCACGGGAAATGATGTTAAATGAATCAGTCAAGAAGAAAATTTTGAAACTGCTGCCCTCAAACCACCTCACACTTCACATTCATAAAAATGCATCCCCTGCCATATGTTGTCACTCGATGAATGCTCCGTCCACTATCACTGGCTTTTCTGGTTATCACCCTAACAAATGTGTTGTATATAATGCGATAGAAAATGAACCGCTACAAATGCAGTATTGACATCAGTTATGCTGAAGCCACTCTCCTTCTTTTCAGATGCAGATCATTGTAAGAAGTGCCCAGAAGATCAGCATCCCAACCAGGACCAAGATGTATGTGTCCCCAAGGATATAACATTCCTCACCTCTGAAGAACCTTTGGGGATCATCCTAATGTCCTTTGCCCTGTTCTTGTCCTTAACCACTGGCTGTGTGTTAAGAATCTTCATTAAATTCCTCGAAACACCAATAGTCAAAGCCAACAACCGGGACCTCTCCTATCTTCTCCTCATCTCCCTCCTGCTTTCCTTTTTGTCCTCCTTCTTGTTCATTGGACGGCCAAGGGCAATGACCTGCCTTCTCCGACAAACAGCCTTCAGCATCATCTTCTCAGTCTCCATCTCTTCTGTGTTGGCAAAAACGATCACTGTGGTGCTGGCCTTCCTGGCCACAAAGCCAGGGAACAGGGTGAGGAGATGGCTGGGGAAGAGTTTGGCCAACACCATTGTTATTTCCTGTTCCAGCGTCCAAGTTGTCACCTGCACCATCTGGCTGGGAATTTCTCCACCCTTCCCAGACTCTGACATGCACTCCCAGCCTGGATGGATCATCCTGCAATGTAATGAAGGGTCTGTTGCCATGTTTTATGTTTCCCTTGGCTACATGGGCTTCCTGTCTGCCATCTGCTTTACAGTGGCTTTCTTAGCCAGGAAGCTACCTGGGGCCTTCAACGAAGCCAAGCTGATCACCTTCAGCATGCTGGTCTTCTGCAGTGTTTGGGTGTCCTTTGTGCCCACCTACCTGAGCACCAAGGGCAAATACATGGTGGCTGTGCAGGTCTTCTCTATCTTGGCCTCCAGTGCTGGGCTACTGGGCTGCATCTTCATTCCCAAGTGCTACATCATTGTATTGAGGCCCGATCTAAATACAAAAGAGCACCTAGTGACTAAAACTAAAGATGAGATATGATTCTGATTGATTGAATATTACATTTATATCCCACTTCTCCACCCCCCCACCCCCTTCCAGTCTTGGGAATTTGTGTTCAGTGTGGCTAGAGATGGACGAACGTCCCTTACCTCGTCCCGCAGCTTTTTTCGGGGCGGGGGGAGGCGCTTCGGTTCTCCTCCCGAAACTTCTTGGCAGGTGGAGAGGCGCCCCGCACCTCCCTGCCGAAATTCAGGCTGGGGGGGAGGCGCCCCATCCCTCCCCACCAAAGTTCTGGCCGGGGGGAAGCACCCCGTCTCCCCGGCCATGAAATAAAAAAATAAAGTGTAAAAAAACAACAACAACCACGTGATAGGCTACGTAAAGATTTACGTAGCCTATCACGGCTAGATTTTCAAAGTCAGCTGTGATAGGCTATGTAAAGATTTACATTGTAGCAGCCATATCAGGGGTCAGACTAAGTAGCCTCATGCAGTCTCATGCTTCATGTTCTTGCTGAGCTCTTTCTCCCTTGAATATATTGTTGTAAGCTGACGAGACACAGGAATTCCTTATCTTGTCAAAGGTCATACAGTTGTATATCTTGTTCTCTGCTGTTCTCTTCTGTTCTCTCCTTATCATGGCTACCCTATAACCCAGTTCTTGTATTATAAACAATAGTGCTAAGAGAAGAAATGTTGAGGATTGCAACCCCATGCGGGAGGGGGAGGAGGAGCCGTTTCATATGTGTCACAATGTCTATAAAACCAATGTGCTAATGTAAATCGGGGCTTCTGGCTCTTTGGAAACGATTCCAGCCTTAAGCCCGCGCGTTAAATAAAGAATCTCTTTTTCCTTCACTCCGTGGTCTCTCTGACTCTGGGTTCTGCAACATAAATGGTGCCGTGACTCGGATGTGGCAGGCTCTGAGCCAGACAGGTGGCAGTTGCCTGCTCTTGATCGCCGCACCAGGAGGACGAGCTCGGCGCATGCCTCCCTTTCTTGGCGCCACCGACCTTTTTGTCGAGTGAATGGGAGAAAGCCTGCACCGGGATCGCCCAAACGGTAGTGAGCAGCAAGAGAACCTTGGGAAGCGGAGGAAGGAACTTGAGCCCTGCCTGTATCGCAGCTGCAATTGAGTTGAAACCCACATTGGAAGCCTTCAGGAGAAAGGCAAGTATATGGGAAAAAGAGGGCCCCGCCTTTAGGGAGAAAGGCCACTGGGCAGAAAAAAAGAGGGCCCCGCCTTATGAAGAAGGTCAGTGTTGGTGGTATACGTATACAAAAGAACCTACTCCTTGCGGGTAGAAGGGGGGCCTGATCACACCCCCGAGTGGGCGCCAGTACCCAGCACGCCAGTACTCAGTAGGAAGCTGAGGAAGCTGGGGAAGCCGTTTTCCGCTCTGGTAAAAAGTGGGAAAAGTGGGTGGCAGGGACATATGGATGCAGTAGAGAGAATGATGATTGTGTGAGTGGCTACTGCGGTTTCTGAAGCATACCGTTGACCGTCCGGGTGCCCAGGCCAGTAGCAAAGTGCGTGGTGTGAAAAATCCTCTTGTGTCAGCCAGTGAGACCCCTTACTCACTGACCAATTCCCATTCCCTAATTGTGTCTGTCTTCAATTTAGGAGGGAGGCTATGGGTGGTGGGGGAAGCAAACCTTGCACCCCCTTGAGATGTATGTCAAACAAAGAAGGAAAAAGGTTTTTTTAAAAAGATTCAGAATAGAGAGAGAAAACAGCAAAAAGCTCAAGGTCGAGCTGAGAGGAAAAAAAACAAGATCTGAGGCTGTTAATTAGAAAAATGTTGCAGGACAGTCTGGCTTTTAACAAAGCGTGGGAGCGTGAGAGTGTAAGGCCGAAGACGTAGCTGTTAGCCTAGCGCGCCGAGAGAGGGGGGGCAGGAAAATTGCCCACAACGTTCTGAGTTGTGCAACATCATCACCTCGCCTAATTGAGATGAAATCCCTAAAAAATGGAAACTGAAAATGAAGACCCAGAAGATGAAGGCAAAATAGAAAATAAAGGTGAAGAATCAGCCCCCAGAGCACAGGCTAGACCCCTCTTCGAGTGAAAAGTGTGCCATAAGACTGTCCCAAGGCAGAATGAAGCGGAAAGACCACGTTGAAGATCTCTGTCAAGGTAACCGTGTTTAGCTTTGAACTGTGTTAGAATTGCATAGAGCCTGTAGCTACTGACCATCAGCTATATGATTTCTGAAGAGCGTAACCATTAAGCTTTTGCCGTGGGATTCCCTGCAATGAAGAAATCTCACTGACTTGAGTGTCCAGTGTTACACTGCCTAAGTGTGTGTGCTAAAGAGACCGAGAAACCAGACAGCATGTTCCTGGCCAAGCCAAAATCATGCTACTACCATGCTCCTGGAAGCTGCAATAAACTGTGTAAGCTGGGAGACCCAACCTGATTGAGAAGAAAAGAAGATATTGGAGCAACTGTCTTGAAAAACAATGAGATCTGTGTAGCTGGCTGGCTGACGCTGTCAGTGATGTTACAACTTTAAATTAAGACTGTTTTCCTGTTTGAGACCCCAGCGAAGAAAGCTGACCCGAGTTATTTGTTGCCCATGCCAAAGCAAAGATTTGGCTGCCCTGTACCTCATCGTGTCCTGTTTTGAGCTTGGGATTTACAAATACAAACAAACTGAGAAGCTTGCCTTTGAAGTCCTGCAAATCACCCCACCGCCTCCCCGAAGATTAATGGCTGCTTGAAAAATGCAAGTATAAGGCGATGCCCATCACCCCCCAGCGTCCTGAGTTTCGGCACTCAGTGTTTCAGTGCTTTCGTGTACCAGGTTAAGAGAAAAAAAAAAGACTAAGTTCTTAAAATGTCTGTGAGAGAACCTGACAGAAGTAAAATAAAATTTACAAAGGAGTTGCCCAGGTTAAAGTGTCACGGCTAGAGAGCTGAGCTGTGCCGCTCTGTTTAGACAGAGGCCTTGCTAAAAAGTTAAAGGCCCTTGTCTGTCAAAAGGGGTGTAGGGCCACACTTTCCCTTTTTAAACTCATGCAAAAGTAGAGAGCCTTTGCTGGAAACATCGCATCTTCATTGCCCAGAGCCTTCACTGTTTGCCTCCATCATCATCTGGGCTTTTTAGAGACACTCTGCACATGAACTAAAATTTTAAATTGTCAAAGACTTGCCATGGACAGTGCTGTGAAGCTTTTGATAAACTTGAACTCTCATCGCTGTGGACCATGTGCCTGTGTTTGTAGTCAGCTCAGTGTACAGCAGGCTAAGTTTGATCTGTGACTTTTAGATTTCCTTTTGCCAGAATTCATGCAGCATAGAGTTGCCGATGCAAAAATGGTGACCTAGAACTCTGCGTGTGTGGGTATGCCCGTCCCTTGATTTTAATGAGCCCTGAGCTTTCAGCCAGAAGAGCAGTATAATTGCTGGATCTGCTCCATCATGCCTTACCATGCAAGAAGTGTTTTCCATTCATTGTGTTAAATTGCAGAAAAAGTTTGTTGTGTATATTTTATGATTTCTTAAATATCATAAAATATATGTGATATTTGCAGATTAGTGTTAGTTGCAACTCCAAATAATACTAAGTGTGGTTCCCAATGGATGACAAGGAAGGAAAGACAAAAGCAAGTAGAAAAGAAGGAATAGAGAAAGTAGCAGACAGATAGAGAAGAGAGGAAAAAAAAAAAGAAAGAAAAGGCAAGAGGCAAAGAAAAAACATTTATAAAAAAGAAGCGTGGCCATAGTTGCCCCCATGGTAAATTAAAAGCAGCTGATTGTGCCTGGAGCTTATTACCTGGGGTAAAGTAGCCACAATAATGTAATAGTTCTTTAAGATGAAGAAAATGTAACTAGAAGGAGAAGAAGAGCCTATCCCAAATGTGTGTCATTGGGACTAGTGTAAGGCAGAAAGGTTTAAGTGAGTGAGTTTAACTTGAAAAAGACAAATAAAGAGACAAGGCTGGTGCATGGAGCAGAAAGTTTTATATAAAAAGTTTGAAACATGATCTGCAATACAGGCAGATCAGCAAAGAAAAAGAAAGCAAAAGAAAGAGAAAAAATTTGTCTTCCCATACTAATAAATAAAAGTGTTATCAAGCACTTTAAGAAGCGAAGTTGTTTACAGGAAGCTGTGCCTGAGAACCAAACACTTCTAGCCTATGCTAAAAATGCTTGCTAGTGTTGTGCTGCCTCATGGGTAACATGTATGGTATAAAAACCCATTTAGCCCAATAGCTCGTGGTTCAGAGAAGCTGTCTGATCCAGCCATTAAGTACGCCTGTGTGCTGTAAGTTACCCAATAAAGTCTCCTTGTAAATAAATCCCCCCCTCGCTGGAATCCCAAAACACAAGTGCGGCTAGAGCGCCTCACCCAGTATCAAACCCTGCTGTTAAAAGCCATGAAAGCAGGTATGAAGAAGTCAGTTAATATGACCAAAGTGTCTAAAGTGCTGCAAGGTGCCACCGAGGCCCCAGAGCGTACTTGGAGCGTCTTTCAAATGCCTATCGCCAGTATACCTCCCTCAACCCAGAGGCCCAAGAAGACATGGATGAAAGAAGAAAAGAAGAAGACCCAGCAGAGGCAGAAGATTCTTAAAAAAGAACCAGTGTGCCCAGTGTGGACAAGATGGACATTAGTGGCATGAATGCCCAAATAAAATAAATCAAATACACAAAGGAAAAAACCAAAGAGGCCAGAATGGGCGAAGAGGGAGACAGCTTGAGAGGGGCCGTGATATTGACTGTGAGGGGCCGTGACATTGACTTCATAATTGACACTGGAGCAGCATCAAGAGCAAGCAAACGTTAGCCTTAAACAAAAAGTTCAAACACTGAGCAAAGTTCTTCAAGCCCAGCGCCGCTTTGTCTTAAAAAAATAAGCCATTCCCATCACAGAAGCTCATCCTTTCCAACCAAGAGTTAAAGTATGAGTTAAAGAGGGAAAAATAACCCTTTGACTCCCAGATGGAGAGGACTGAAAACTGTCATACTTTCCACCCCCGCAGCTATGAAAGCAGCTAGAATTAAACCCTGGATACATTGGACACGAGTCAAGAGAGCGAGAGGGGGAAAGTAGACCATAAACAGAAATCCTGAAAATCCTTTAAAAATCATTCTGAAAAAGCAGTAAGAAGACTCAGGCTAGACCTTACTGTGGACACACCGGGAAACTGTCCCCCTGCGTACGGTCAGACCTGCAACTGGAGAATTGAAGAAGGGGACTAGACCCTACTGCAGCTTGCCAGGTGAATAGCTGCCCAGCGTATGGTCAGATCCCAAAGAAGATCAAACATGCGTGTTGTAGTGTTGTAGTGTTAGTAGTGTTGCACTGTGTTTCCTTAATAAGGTGCAAAAAGGGGGGCCAGCCCCTGAAAGAGAAAGTTTGTCCCAGTGATTTGCTGATAATTACTGGCTTCACCTGGCTAACATCACGAGAGTAAAACATTTTTGTTTGCCAAGAGGTATACCTGCAAACAGGCTTATTAGCTCTTGCCTAATACCTGTCTGTAGACATCCTGGGAAAATTCAAAAAGATACCATGTTAAAAGTTTATGGTGTAAGTTTAACTTATTCCCAAAATGCTAATTGGGGCGTGGTTGCAAAGATCCTACCCCCTACAGAGTTCACTCTACGCACCCCCATCGTTGCTGAAACAAATGCTACGTGTGCACGAATGCTTAATTGTCAAAATTTTCCAGAAAATACAAAGCTATCCCTGGCCCCCTTCCACTGTAATAAAATTCAAAACATATCTTTTAATGATGCCCACATACTTTTGCCTCATGGATAGTTTTAGACATGTAATTCCCGCACTTGGTCATTCATTCCTGCCAACTTGTCTGATAACCACCCATGTTGCCTCAGCCGCCAATTGAACTGGTGCCAATTCTTCCCCTGTAGCCCGAGAAAATCCGTCAACGGCAGCCTCGAGCACTCCAACTAACTAAAAATTGTAATAGTCATGTGCAGTTATATTCTGACTCAGAAAAATTGGCCTTAGCAATGTCACTAGTTGAGGTTCCAGGTTTCGCCGTGGCTGATGGTCTGGAAATCAACCGGTTAGCTTGCAGCTTAGCCAAAAGCATAAATGCCACCTCACGAGCATTGTCATTGTTAAATAAAGAGTTGCGTGATCTAAGAGGTGCCGTTCTAGAAAATAGAGCTGGTATAGATTACCTCTTCCTTCTTCATCATTTAAGTTGTGAGACACACCAAAAGCTCTGTTGTTTTAACTTAACTGATAATGGCAATGCTGTAAATAAACAAATCAACAAGCTGCACAATATAGTAGCTTACAAAACAATAAGACAAAACAATTAGCTCAATTAGTTGACCCTTTGGCTTCCAGATCTTAGCTAGCTTAAAAGCATTGTTCATCCTAATTCTACCAGTGTTGTTCATAAAAGTTCTGTTATGTCTCTGCGTTCCTTGTCTTATGCGCTGTTTAACCAATCTGTTTTATGTCTCAGCTAATAAAACTGCTGCCCTCTACGCTCTAATAGCCCAACAAGAGGCTAAGTAATATGTATGTCACAAAAAGCTTTGTATAGTTATCAGTAATGCTATAATTGTAATGAAATTATGCATTTAAGGGGGGAATGTAGCAGCCATATCGGGGGCCAGACTAAGTAGCCTCATGCAGTCTCATGCTTCATGTTCTTGCTGAGCTCTTTCTCCCTTGAATATATTGTTGTAAGCTGACGAGACACAGGAATTCCTTATCTTGTCAAAGGTCATACAGTTGTATATCTTGTTCTCTGCTGTTCTCTTCTGTTCTCTCCTTATCATGGCTACCCTATAACCCAGTTCTTGTATTATAAACAATAGTGCTAAGAGAAGAAATGTTGAGGATTGCAACCCCATGCGGGAGGGGGAGGAGGAGCCGTTTCATATGTGTCACAATGTCTATAAAACCAATGTGCTAATGTAAATCGGGGCTTCTGGCTCTTTGGAAACGATTCCAGCCTTAAGCCCGCGCATTAAATAAATAATCTCTTTTTCCTTCACTCCGTGGTCTCTCTGACTCTGGGTTCTGCAACAACATAGCCTATCATGGCTGACTTTGAAAATCTAGCCATGATAGGCTACGTAAATCGTTACGTAGCCTATCACTTTTTTTTTTTTAATACTTCACGGGGAAATGACGACAGCGGCAGCCAGTCAGAAGACCGGCCACCGCTGCCGCCCCTGCTGAAACGCCCGCCAAAACGCCGCTGGGACCCGACGCCGAGAGGGACATTCGACAGAGGAAAGTCCCATCCCGGGGGGGGGGGGGAGGGCAGAGAATTTCACCACCAATTTCGGGGGGCCCGAATGTGTTGGCATTCGGCCTCCTGGAGATTCGTGGAGAAATTCTCCGCCATCCCTAAGTGTGGCCATAGTGAATGCAAGGTAATTGATTCAGGAGTGAACCATCGACTGGTATGATAGCTATTTTCCCTTTGCTCCCCAAATGAACTGATGATAATGAATACGTGATGAAGCAACAACAACAACAACAACAACAGAGAGCTGAATTGTTTAATTCCCAATATATTTCTGTCCCCAAGATGTTATGAGAGACTTCTCACCAAGATCAACTGAAACAGAAGATACAAAGAATTCTTTAAAAGCTAACTTAACTCTCTTAAGAATTTACACACACACACACACACGCACACACATGACCACTTAAGAATATACAAAACTAATTCTCTTTTAAGCTAAAATACAGAAGAACAATCCAAGATGGCGACGGAGTAGTAGCTTGTTATGGCATTCCTCCCTATCTACGGTATTTGCGGTATTTTATCCCTTTTGTAGCTCAGAAATCCCTATAAATTTATTGCTGTTTATGTGCATTCCTTGGGTGATGAATGTTTAGCTCTTTGAGGAGTAAAACATAGAAACAAGTCTGCTTCGTCCTAGGAGCCACAGCGTCTGGGCTGGTGCGTGTGGAATGTTAAAATAAAAGTAGATAAGATACCTGTAAAGCTCAGCAGAAGGTGCATGAAATCCGCACCTGGTGTTGGAATTAAGTCTTAGAGGATGGGAACTGGAGTCTTTTTTGCTACCCCTACCAGCCCTAGAGATTTGGCAGGACGTTGCCAAGGGGAGGCTCAGACTCGCTTTGGAATTGTTGTGGAATTAAGACAGTCTGGGTTTATTGGCTAAGGAGAGTTCTCTTTTTGACTGGCCTTCTCATCCTTCCCTGTCGTCCCTGCTCCATACCTAGGCCTGGACCACTGCCTGCGCTTTTCTTCATGTGATTTCCTGCTGCACAGAATTATTGGGGAGTTGTCTGTGGCCTGCCTATGGATTAAAGATCCTTGCCCGTGGTCTCCTCCCTGTGGCAAACCAGAGCTTCTGGCAGCATCTGGCCCTTGAGTCCTGAATTAACAGCTGCTGACAAGTTTTACCTGCTCCACTTCCTCTGCAGCTGTTTTCTTTGAAAATTGTCCGCGTCCATTTAGGTTCGTGTGTTTGTGCTTCTGTGTCAGTGTCTCTGTGCTTGCGGGGTTGAAACCTTTGAAGGAAATGAAGTGGCAAACCCCACAGTGCTGGCAGCTCAGGTTGTATTTTATTTTAATGTGCTTGCTGGCCTAGCTCAAGCTATTTTAATTTATTTTATTGTGAATTTTCCGCTTTGCCTTAATTGTTACTAATTTTAATTAAATGTATTGTAATTATCAAGTATGGTTTCCACGGGACAAGGGTGTAAGGCCTTGGGGATCTTCTCTCCCCCAGTACTTGACCTTCCCCACGCCCAAAAGAAAACAAATAAAGCAACAAAAATTCCATCCTTCTTTGCTTTAGAAGAGAAAGACGGCAATAAGTCTGGATTGGTCTGTAAATTACCTCCCTTGTAACAATTCTGCCACACAGGATAGGGAAGGGGAAATTGGTCTTGCAACAGAAATTGCCGAAGCCAACATCGCACATGCTGCAAGTACAAAAGAGTCCCGTCCTGCGTGGCTGGGAGGTAACCGTAGGACCTCTGTGTTTACTCTTGAATCTTCCCCTATCCTAACGGTGGAAATTCCTCCATCAGTGAAGAGTGTGCTTAAAGTGGGAATGGATCCCACGGAGGGCTTAAACCCAATCGCTCACTTTAAGAACCAGATAGATTTCATCATTGTAGACCTGGACTTAGCAAAGAAATTTTTGGGAGAATGCTACTCTTTGTTAACTACCATGGCTGAACTATATAAGAACTTTGAGGCCTCAGTGGACACCCCCTCAAAAAGCAAAGTTATAAATGATGGACTCCCTTCTAAAATAGGTCAGAAAGGAGCTGTCACCTGAGGCACAGGTGAACTCAGTGGCACGGAGCACTTTTTATCGGCTTAGGCTGGTATACCAACTATGCCCTTATCTGGACATAGACAGCCTAGCTATGGTTATCCATGCTCTGATAACCTCTCATCAGGAGTACTGCAATGCGTTATACGTGGGGCTGCCTTTGAAAATGGTCCAGAAACTTCAGCGGGTCCAAAATAGGGCAGCAAGATTGTTAACAGGGACTGGCCGGCAAGTTCATATTACGCCAGTACTTGTCAGGAGCGCCCTGGCTGCCTCTTGCAGTCCCCTCCAATAGCCAACTCAGGACACAGATGACAAGGATTCTTTCCAAGGCTTTATTCCTTTATTCCTTTATGACTCTTTCAGATACTAATCACTAGCAACTAAGCAAGGAACAGCACTGGGGAAAGATAGCCGAGTAGCCTAAGTTCCAGGTAAGGAAGTTGGTCTCTATTTGAAGGAGGGAAGACTCTGAACTTATGAGCTAGGGAGAGATCCTCCCTCTTTCCCTTGGGACTGGCCAGCGAGCTCATATTACGCCAGTACTTTTCCAGCTGCACTGGCTGGCAGTCTATTTCCAGGCCCGATTCAAAGTGCTGGTATTAACATTCAAAGCCCTGAATGGCTTGGGGCCAGGCTATCTGAAGGATCACCTCCTCCCATATGCGCCTGCCCGGACCTTAAGATCATCTTCAGCGGCCCTCCTCCGTGAGCCCCTGCCAAAGGAAGTGAGGCGGGTGGCTACTAGGAGGAGGGCCTTTTCTGCTGTAGCCCCCTGGCTGTGGAATGAGCTCCCTAGTGAGGTTCGCCTGGCACCTACACTGTATTCCTTCCGGCGCCAGGTGAGGACCCTTTTATTTTCTCAGGCATTTTAGCATGTTAGCTCTTTAGACTTTTAGCTTTGCTGCTTTAAATCTGGATTTTGAATCCCTGCACTGCTGCTAGGTTTTATTCTGGTTTTATTCTAGTTGTATTATTACTGTGGTTTTCATGTTTTATATATTTTGTATTGTTTTATTGTGTGTGCTCTTTGGTTTTAATTTTTGTGAACCGCCCAGAGAGCTTCGGCTATTGGGTGGTATAGAAATGAAATGAATGAAAGAATGAATAAATAAATAAATAAATATAAAGGGCACAGTTAACGAACAGTTTAACAAAATAAAGAAAAATCATCAGACTAGGACGACGGATAAAAGAAAGTCTAAAAATGTTAAAACCTCTAGGAATGGTAAAAAAGCATCTCAACACTACAATAAAATGAATTTCCCCAAACTTTTCAAATTATTAGATGACCTCCTCCCAAAGTCACCAAACCATCAGCAGAAGCAAAGAAAGAAGCTTAGGACATCATTATCTAAAAGAGCATCTGCTGCCGCTAAGGGATTATCAAAACAACCTTTAACTGAGACCCCCGAGAGCAGGATTCCTAGTGTCTCTCCCTCTGCACAAGATGTAATACAAGATCCATGGCAGCATGTCCTTGTCCTTGGGAGACTTAAAGATCAAAACCCCAAATGGAACGCATCAAAGAATTAAGCCAAAGATAAATGAAAAATGGTGTTTAGTTCTAAGCCGCCAAAAGTAGTTTTTTTCAAATTTCCCAAAGCCCAAAGGGACACTTTCTCAAACAGAACTTTTGGACAAATGTGGGGAGGAAAAGCCAGCACACTTACAATCTTATCAAGAGGATTTATTCAAAATGCACTTCCTTCAAGTGGTTGATAAAGTAACCCCGCAGTTCATTAAATTTGATGAGATACTAAATATAGAGTATTTGTTTTATGATTATCATCATGCCTGCTCTGTGGTGACTTTTAGTTCTTGGCAAGTTTTGAAGAACATATATGCTAACAAAGAGGATTATCTAAAACTGGGACTGTTTGTGTCTAGATGTTTTGAAAATAATAACATCATGGCTATATACCATAAGGATCCGGGATCATTACTCACCACTTGTAATACTGGGAAGTTAATCTGTTTAGGAGGTTTTTGGTACCAGGGTCATCCTCTTTATCCAAATACATCAAATATGTTAGAAGAACACCCAAGCCCTGGATACAGCTCCACCAGTATGGGAAGAGCTACCAGAGATAACACATAGTCAACTCCATCTTGACCTGCAGTGCAGGGAGGAGGATAAATCTCTATTTCCTCTAAACGAAGAATGTAAATTTGAAGAGGAATGCTTCCCTGAAGAATGTAAGCTGTTGAAAAGATTTGATGCCCTTCTGGGGTGGGATCAACAGGCAATTTTAATGAGACTATCCCCTTTACAGAAATTATGAACATGCAAGCATCATCAGGGCATGGGAAACTCTCTGAGTAATTCTCCTCCAGTTGACCATCCCCCACAACGAGCAGAAATGGTCTCAAGCAAGAGAGAGACTAATCCATCTAGGAGGTTGTTCATAATGGGAGAATGTAGACCTCCTTCCCCCAATCTCCTGGAGGACAAATGTGGGGAGGAAAAGCCAGCACGCTTACAATCTTATCAAGAGGATTTATTCAAACCATTCTCTGGTATACGTGATACAGGTATTTCAACTCTGCCCCTTCAAAGGGTCCCGATTTAGTCCAGCAGGGCTATTTTCAAAACAAACTCCAAAGTGTTGTGGCAGAAGTTAATCCACTGCCTACTCCTTTTGCACCAGTAATAAGAGATAAAATTACTGCACATTTACTGACTCCAACTATACTACATGCTCCTCAAAATTGTGTAGTTGAAGACCATACCAGGGGAGTAGACCCTCTATGTGATTATCCCCAACCTTTACCTAATGAAAGTCCATCAAAGGGCAGAAACTATAGAAAAGAAGCCACAGACATTCAGCGTTATAGAGAGATACCTGGTAAACCTGCCCCTAGCACGTCTGCAGAGGTAGAGCAATGTCGGCTACCCCCCCCCCCATCCTCGCTGTAAGCACCCTGTGCTGATGAAGATTCTCTCCTGGAACGTTGCAGGTTGGACCTCTGAATGAGCAGATGAGAACTTTAAAGAATTCTGTACCCAATTTCAAATCATTCTTATTCAAGACTGCTGGGTCACATTAACAGCTTTTCCCTCTCTACCTGGGTATGTTTCCTATTCCTCACCTTCAATTAAAGTAGAAAATAAAGGGCATCGAAGAGGTGGTCTTGCCACCGTAGTCTCAGTTGACTTTAACCCAATTGTATCACCTGTTGATATAGGCTTTACTAACAATATTATAACACTCCAAGTTGCCTGGAGATCTGGTTTAAAATTTTTCCTGATTAATATTTACTGTCCCCCATATAATTTAAAGCATGAGGGATCCCAAATTTGGTCCGATTTAGATCATGTACTTACTTTTTTATTTGACAGTGAGTAATGGCAACCCTGTAATTATATTAGCAGGTGACATGAATGCCAGAAGTGGCAAAATAACAACACGATAGGAGAAAAGATGGGATTAAGCCCTGAAGAGCTCACCCATCTCCCCATCAGGAACTCTAAAGATCTGGGATTAATAAAGCTGGCCAATTATTATTTGCCCTTGTTCTGAAATTCCATCTACATATTTGTAATGGGAAGGACGGAGATTATGATATTGATTCGTATACATATGTTGGACTGAGGGGCCAGAGTGTGTTGGATTTTATGATCCTCTCTCAACCAGTTGCAGCTCATTTTCTGAACTTCAAGGTTGCCACCAGGCCAGGGACTGATCATATGCCAATCCAACTGTCTCACTCTTTGACCATGGAATCAATTCCCTTACCTACAATACCATCAGAAAATCTGACTGTTCAAGGCGAAAGATGAGCATACAGTGGAATGGAAAGATCCAGGAAGAGAATTCCTGGTGTCCCCTGGAATGCTAAGCGATAAACTCCTGACTGCCAGAGATCCCCTAGTAATCTTCGAGAAAGTGGTTCAAATGATTAGATCTTTATTTGTCACCTCTAAAGCTATCCATTCACTGAAACCTCCCAATAGAGGTTGTTTTGATGCCCAGTGCATATCCCAGAAGCCCACTCTAGCAAAGGCCATAAGAAAACTGAGGTGTGAGGACTCTGTAGAAAATGTTACCTGTTTTATATTTCTCCGAAGAAAATATAAAAATGTGTTGCGCTCAGAACAGAATGAATACATGCTCAAATCATGGATGGAATCGGGTCTGGCAGCTATGGAAAGGGACTCATCCCGATTTTGGGCTTTAGTAACCAAAGGGCTCCATGGTTTTAGTAGCCCTATCAACAATCAAATTACAGCGATGCAGCGGCACACCTATTTTTCTGCACTCTACAGTCACTCCTCACCTTGGACTGCTACAGCCCTACTATATAATATGAAACTCACACTGTCCCCTCATTGTCTTGAATGGGATCCATTTACTCCAGATGAGATAAAAGGCTTAATCAACTCCATCCCTACAAAAAAAGCGCCCGGTGAGGATATGCTCCCCGGATAATTGCTCAGAGCGAATTCTGATTGCTGGTGTCTAGTCCTCGCCACCATATTCACTTGGATAAATTCTCATGGGAGAGCTCCTCAGGGCTGGCGGGTGAGTACTGTAGTCCAAATTCACAAGAAAGGTTTTAAGTCTGATCCAATTTAGATCTACTTTAGCCCAACTAGTCTGCTAAGTATCATCTCTATATTGTACACCAAACATCTACTACACAGACTAGATATTTGGGCTGCTGAAAATTCAGTCATTGCTGAACAACAGGCAGGATTTAGAAAGGGAAAGTCCACAACAGACCAATGCTTTGTTCTTCACCATCTTATTCAAAAATACTCTCAACAAGGTAGAAAAGAACTATTCCCTGCTTTTGTGGACTTCAGCTCAGCTTTTGATCTTATCGACAGAAGTCGCCTATGGGAAAAGTTATCTACCACAATACTGACTGAAGGTTTAATCTACTTAATTAAAAAGCTCCACTGTCATACCTCTCTCAGGGTCAGACTTGGGGCAAACAGCCTGCTTTCAGAAAGCAACTTGACCAAAAGAGGTGTACGTCAGGGCCACCTTTTGGCTCCCCTCCTGTTCAATTTGTATATGAACAATATCGTTCAAGAACTGAGTGGCTTGGAATTCTTTCCTGCCACCATTCTGGAAGTAAAACTCTCAGTCCTTCTGTATGCTGATGACATTGTCTTATCTTCAACTACACCAATTGGAATGGGGAGACTATTGACTGAACTGAACAAGTTCTGTACAAATGAGCATCTAAAACTCAATCATTCCAAAACTAACATGGTAGGTTCTGGAAATAAGAAAGAAATACATACATGGAAACTGGATAATAAACCCATTGACCAACAGCAGAGTTTTAAATATGTAGGACTTGGTTTTAATGTTCTTCTCTCATGGAAGAGAGAAGAACTTGGAAGAGAGAAGAACATGGAAGAGAGAAGAACTCTTCCATGAGTTCTTCTCTCATGGAAGAGAGAAGAACTTGAAGAGAGAAGAACTTCTCTCACTTGGAGGCTGCTAAGTGGAAGACCTCCCACGCCGTACATTCTCTGATGCATGTTTCCATCTCAAGGGGGAAGCCTGGTTACACCAGTGATTGAGATATTTCTGAGGAAGGTATTGCCCTGATTGCTGTCTGGTGCGGAGATCTGGGGATATACCAATGTTTATATCCTAGAGGTGGTGCAGAACCCCTTCATGAGATCCCTTCTAGCTGGCCCCCAAGCCACACCAGCCCCATATTGCAGGCAGAGACAGGGATACTCCCTATGGAAGCACAGGGCATGCCGCACTTGCTCTGTACTGGCTGAAGGTGCCCTGCAGGCGTGACTCCCGCTTACCTAAAAAGTGTCTTTTGGAACAATTGCAAACACCAACACAAAATTCTTGGGTACAATCTGTGAAACACGTTTTATATAACTATGGGATTAATACAGTCGTTTTACCCTCTTCTAACACTGACAGCCCCTTCATGGATCAATGCCTTGTTGTGGCGAAAGGGCTTGCGTAACTCAGTGAAGCCATAAGCTATGCCGTGCAGGGCCACCCAAGATGGACAGGTCATGGCAGAGAGTTCTGACAAAATGTGGTCCACTGGAGAAGGAAATGGCAACCCACTCCAGTATTCTTGCCAAGAAAACCCCATGGAACGTATCACAAGGCTAAAAGAGATGACGCTGGAAGATGAGCCCCTCAGGTCAGAAGGTGTCCAATATACTACTGGGGAAGAGCAGAGGGTATTTCCAAGTAGCACCAGAAAGAGTGAAGCGACTGGGCCAAAGCCGAAAGGACACTCAGCTGTGGATGTGTCTGGTGGTGAAAAGAAAATCCGATGCTGTAAAGAACAATATTGTTTAGGAACCTGGAATGTCAGATCAATGAATCAAGGCAAGCTGGAGGTGGTCAAACATGAGATGGCAAGATTGAACATCGACATCTTGGGAATCAGTGAACTAAAATGGACAGGCATGGGTGAATTTAATTCAGGTGACCATGATATCTACTACTGTGGGCAAGAATCCCTTAGAAGAAATGGAGTAGCACTCATAGTCAACTAAAGGGTGGGAAAAGCAGTACTGGGGTACAATCTTAAAAACGATAGAATGATCTCAGTACGAATCCAAGGCAAACCATTCAACATCACAGTAATTCAAGTCTATGCCCCAACCACTGATGCCGAAGAAGCTGAGGTTGATCGGTTCTATGAAGACCTACAACAGCTTCTAGAACTAACACCAAAAAAAGATGTCCTCTTCATCATAGGGGATTGGAATGCTAAAGTAGGAAGTCAAGAAATCACCGGGATAACAAGCAGGCATGGCCTTGGTGTACAAAATGAAGCAGGACAAAAGCTAATAGAGTTTTGCCAAGAGAACATGCTGATCATAGCAAACACTCTTTTCCAACAGCACAAGAGACGACTCTACACATGGACATCACCAGATGGTCAATATCGAAATCAGATTGATTATGTCCTTTGCAGCCAAAGATGGAGAAGCTCTATACAGTCAGTAAAAACAAGACCTGGAGCTGACTGTGGCTCAGATCATGAGCTTCTTGTTGCAAACTTTCGGCTTAAATTGAAGAACATAGGGAAAACCACTAAACCATTCAGGTATGACCTAAATCATATCCCTCATGAATATACAGTGGAGGTGAGGAATAGATTTCAGGGATTAGACCTGATAGACAGAGTGCCTGAGGAACTATGGACAGAGGTCCGTAACATTGTTCAGGAGGCAGCAACGAAATCCATCCCAAAGAAAAAGAAATGAAAGAAAGCTAAGTGGCTGTCTGAGGAGGCTTTACAAGTAGCTGAGGAAAGAAGGGAAGCGAAAAGCAAGGGAGAAAGGGGAAGATATATCCAATGGAATGCAGAGTTCCAGAGAATAGCAAGGAGAGACAAGAAGGCCTTCTTAAATGAACAATGCAAAGAAATTGAGGAAAACAATAGAATGGGAAAGACTAGAGATCTCTTCAAGAAAATCGGAGATCTCAAGGGAACATTTTGTGCAAAGACGGGCATGATAAAGGACCAAGATGGCAGGGACCTAACAGAAGCAGATGAGATTCAGAAGAGGTGGCAAGAATATACAGAAGAACTATACAGGAAAGATCTGAATGTCCCTGATAGCCATGATAGTGCAGTCACTGAACTTGAACCGGACATCCTAGAGAGTGAAGTCAAGTGGGCCTTAGGAAGCATGAGTAACAACAAAACTAGCAGAGATGACAGTATTCCAGCTGAGCTATTTAAAATCCTAAAAGATGATGCTGTTAAAGTGCTGCATTCAATATGCCAACAAATTTGGAACACTCAACAATGGCCACAAGACTGGAAAAGGTCAGTTTACATTCCAATTCCAAAGAAGGGCAACGCCAAAGAGTGTTCAAACTACCGCACAATTGCGCTCATTTCACATGCCAGCAAGGTGATGCTCAAAATCCTACAAGCTAGGCTTCAGCAGTATGCGAACCGAGAACTACCAGAAGTACAAGCTGGGTTTCGAAGAGGCAGGGGAACTAGAGATCAAATTGCCAACGTTCGCTGCATCATGGAGAAAGCAAGAGAATTCCAGAAAAACGTCTATTTCTGCTTCATTGACTATGCTAAAGCCTTGGATTGTGTGGATCACAACAAACTCTGGCAAATTCTTAAAGAGATGGGAGTACCAGACCACCTTACCTGTCTCCTGAGAAACTTGTATGAGGGTCAAGAAGCAACAGTAAGAACCGGACATGGAACAACCGAGTGGTTCAAAATTGGGAAAGGAGTACGACAAGGCTGCATATTGTCACCCTGCTTATTTAACGTATATGCAGAGTACATCATGAGAAACGCTGGGTTGGATGAATCAGAGGTCGGAATTAAGATTGCTGGGAGAATTATCAACAACCTCCGATATGCAGACGATACCACCCTAATGGCAGAAAGCGAAGAGGATCTCAAGAGCCTCTTGTTGAGGGTGAAAGAGGAGAGTGCAAAAGCTGGTTTGAAACTCAACATTAAAAAAACGAAGATCATGTCATCTGGCCCTATCACTTCTTGGCATATAGAAGGGGAAGAAATGGAAGCAGTGACAGATTTTACTTTCTTGGGCTCCAATATCACCACAGACGGTGGCTGTAGCCATGAAATTAAAAGATGCCTGCTCCTTGGGAGGAAAGCTATGGCCAACCTAGACAGCATAGTAAGAAGCAGAGACATCACCTTGCCGACAAAGGTCTGTCTAATCAAAGCTATGGTTTTCCCAGTAGTAATGTATGGCTGTGAGAGCTGGACTATAAGGAAGGCTGAGCGCCGAAGAACTGATGCTTTCGAACTGTGGTGCTGGAGAAGACTCTTACGACTCCCCTGGACTGCAAGGAGGTCAAATCAGTCAATCCTAAAGGAAATCAACCCTGAGTGCTCACTGGAAGGACAGATACTGAAGCTGAAGCTGAAATATTTTGGCCACCTAATGCGAAGAGAAAACTCTCTGGAAAAGACCCTGATGCTGGGAAAGACTGAAGGCAAAAGGAGAAGGGGCCAGCAGAGGATGAGATGGCTGGATAGCATCACCGATGCAATGAATATGAACTTGAGCACACTCCGGGAGAGAGCGGAGGACAGGAAGGCATGGCGTGCTATGGTCCATGGGGTCATGAAGAGTCGGACACGACTGAACAACTGAACAACAACAGCAACAACAACAACACTGACAGAGTAAAACAGCTCTACAAGGAAAGAATTTCCCTACGTGTGCAACGTTGAGATCTATATTCCATCTCCAATACGTCATACTCGACCTGGTATTCCGTGTATAAACCAATGTATGGAGCGCTATTTCACTCTGCTCGCTGTTGCTCCCCTACGAAAATCATTTACAGCCCTGAGAGTACAGAGCATGCCCTCTGCTTTCCTGGAGGGAGGATTTAAAAAAGCCATATTCCGTCTATGACTTTGTATACGCGAGTCCAGTGAGGTTGAGGATATTGATCACTATCTCCTGCATTGCCCCCTCTGTGAGTCCCCGAGAGCCAAATTACTCCAGTATACTCTTAATTCTTTGGAAAATAGACCCCCTATGGAACAGATTTGCTCTTTGCTGGCAGGTAATGTGATTATATTACGCTACAGGTTGCCAAATTTGCTTGTGCTGCCAGGACGTTGAGGGTGAGGCATTTAACTGCTCTTGCCAGCCAATCTCAGGGAAAGACTTGTGCCTACGGTATTGTCCTGGGGGAAGTGTCACTTTCTTGTTTTGTTATAAATATTTTAATTCTCCTCCTTTGTATTCTTTGTAGTCAGATTTCCCTCCTCCCCCTGAATTAGACTGACTTCAGCTTCGTCCTGCCCTCGTCTGTGAAGAGAACAGGGGACATTTAGCCCTGAAAGCACAGGCGTCTTGCAGATGTTTTGGACTCCAACTCCCCTCAGTCACAGCCAGCATGGCCAATGGTTAGCTGGGAGCTAGCAGTCTTGCTCACTGTCACACGTTGCAGAACAAGCCATGGTTAGCAAACCATAGGTTGTGTGATCATCAAAGCAGGTTAACAAACCGTAGGCTGTGTGTGATGATCCAAAGCAGGCCATTGCCTGCCCCATCCCTCAGTGTTCAGTGGGTGGCAGTTTCCAAATTATTCTGCCGTTTGCAGATGGCAGCTGTATGAAATGGAGATGCCAGGAAGACAAGCAAATGAAACAGCCAATATTTTTGCTTCTCTGCTTGTCCAAGTAAACAATACTCAATTCGATTCCTTTATTTAGTTTTGAATATTTTGAATAGAGCTCAAAGTGGCGAACATAAAAAACCCCTTAAAATATAACAATAAAACACTAACACACAAGCAGAAAAAAACAGATTATAGGAGCAAGAAACATGATCCATCAGCAATCTGCTTCAGGGGAAGGCACCTGCAAGACACGTTTTGTGATTCTTGGTGTATATCCTAGAAGACTACTTTGATCCCGGTTGTTATGAAAAGGTTTCTTGGTAAAAGTTAGGCCAAGGTCTCTCCCCACCCCCACCGGCCCAAGACAAGGGTCTGGAGTTGCATCAGTGAGTTCTCGCAAACATGTTTTCCCCCCAGCTGTGCCCCCGCATGCGAAGTCACACAGATTTCGGGATGTTGCAGAGCTGAGGCCGCGTTCCCCTTATAATTATGAAAATCATAGTCACTTATTCTCCTTCTCAGCGAAGACCGAGGGATGCTTCCCATGATCGCCCCTGAGACCAATAACAGAAGCACTAAATGAGGGAGCAACATGAGGTGATGTCTTGCCTCTGAGCCCGAGAGGCCTGGCACATAAATGCCTCCCGTTCCACTGGGAGCTTGGCAGGAGGTTCAGGGCAGGCGAGGAGGACTGTGTGGGCATGAGGTCTGTGTGCTCTTCTCCCCTTCGGAGGTGAAGCCTTGGCTGGCTGGGCTCTATCAGTATTAGGAAGTCCCCTGAAGTCTGGCGAGAGGGTTTGCCTCCTTCTGGCTAGCTGGGCAGGGAGCTGAAAGGAGGCACAGTCACTAGTCAGATGCCTGTTGCAGCCACTCACACAATGCTGCTGCTGCTGCTTCTGCCGCCGCTTCTGCCCCGTGCAGTCGGTGGGATGCTGGAGGCGAAATGCCCCTCGGCTTGGCTCAGGGAGCATCCAGAGCCACTTAATTATTACAGGCCCGGAGACCACCTCATTAGCGGGGTCACCTCTACGACGTTTGCTGCCTTTCAGCTACTCACCTTCAGGGAGTCTCCTTCTGGCAGACTTTACTGGTAAGGTATCCTGGGGAAATGGGGGAGGCGTTGTGGATATCCCAAGGCTAAGGCCCTGCTCACAGCCTGCCTCTTCCCATCCTGCCGCTGGCCAGGCTCCTTCTGAGCTGTAAAGTTAGGTACCAACATATTACCGGGCGGTCAGGTCTTTCTGCCTTCCCTTCAGTGTACAGAACAAGAACCCACTTTTTTTTTTTTTTTTTTTACGCCCTGTAAACTGAAGTAATCCTTTGACAAAGGTTGTTCTTTCTGGGCATTCATTATGTACTGAAGGCTAGCTCACTAATTCCCCCTCATCGGGGGTTGCAGGGGAGGTAATGGTAGGCAGACCAAGGGGTAGCCAGATGTGGTGCTGATGATCAACAGATTGATCAACAGGAAGCCAGATTCCAGCTGAACATCAGGAAAAACTTCCTGCCTGTTAGAGCAATCTGACAATGGAACTGATTACCTAGGGAGGTGGTGGGCTCTCCCACCCTGGAGGCATTCAAGATGAGGCTGGACAGCCACCTGTTAGGGATGCTCTGACTTGGATTCCTGCAGTGAGCATGGGGTTGGACTTGGTGGTCTTATAGGCCCCTTCCAACCCTACTGTTCTATGATTCTATGATCACTTTCATAAAAGCCCCCCCCCCCCTCCAAGCTTTCAAGATCAGTCAGTCGTTTCCCCCAAGGAATTCTGACTCCGATCCCATCATAACAAAGCAGCCTTTCCCCATTAAAACACAAATGTATTTATGTTTTTTCTTAAAGTCTACACCACTTCCCAATACTTCACTCTTTATATGGGTGATGCAGAATTCTAATTCTTAAGAAACACTCTCTCAGACAAGATCTGTCTTTTTGTTTGTTACTATGAGGTATTAGCATAGCAGTACTAAATACGAGAGGTTATGACTGCCTGAATTAGTTGCATGAAACATCCAATATCATTCTAAACAAGACTTCTAAGCAAAGTCAAGGATGTTTGCCAGTTCTCAGTGATAATGATAATCAGTATCAGGTTGATTCTCCAGGAAACACATTAGGGAGAGCTGATCCTAAAGGAGAGGTTCTGGTGTTGTGTGTTCTGAGTCTCCTTTATATACTTTCTGGATGAGCTTTTTAGTAACTTCTCTGATGGCCCATCTGGCCTCATGATGTAGCTACCTTTTATGCAGCTACTTTTGAATGCTACCATCTTTAGCCTGCTAAGCGGAAGTCATAACCCTAAATTTCACACTGGCACATTCCTTATCTGGATTCCTCTCTTATCAGTAAAAGGAGCTCATGCTCTATCTCTAATGGCCTGATATTACCGTCTCTCATCTGGCAAATCTCAGGGATGAGACACTTTTACTACTCATGGGTCAGAAGGCTAAACTGGTCTGCATTATCCATTGGAGTCCCATTTTTAATTCCAGAATTCTCCTGGACGCTTTTGATGATAGAATTTCTTAATTGGGCAGCAGGGGTGAGATGATGCAAATATTAAAGTTTTCCCTGATTCTTTGTTTTTAATGTATTTAATACATGTCTTGGCTGCCTTTCAGGGCAGAAACCCTCTCTACAGCAATAAAATACATCAAAACAATTAAAAATTGATCCTCTATAAAGCACACGCCACATGCTGAATAGCCATACAAATGTTTCCAGGGCTTCTATGACCTTCAGTATTCCCTGAAAGGATCCCTCATATATAGGTGGATGGAGTGATGGATGCAAAGAGTGATGATAATTTGAATGTAGATGTTTTGGTTTCTGCCCACCCCCTGCCCAACAAATACCTCTGAGCTTCAAGGACAGGGACCGGGAGCTCAAGAACACGGAGGATGGGGAAAATTTTCAGGGAGGGTATAAGTGCAAGGGATTTTGTTAACATAAAATAAGCATATAATGAAGTTCATGTATTGTTCTCCAAGTTAATGACATTGTGTGAAAGCATTTGGTCTCTTGCTTCTAGTGTGTAGTTAGAAACCCATCCAATCCAGGCACTCGAAGCCAGAAATAATGTCTGAATATACCAAGTGAACATTAACACCTCAATTTTATTTTTTATTTCTTATTACATTTATATCCTGCCATTCCCCCCCTTCTTGCAAGGAGCCCAAGGCAGCCTGCATGATCCCCCTCCTCTCCATTTTATCCTCACAACAACCCTGTGAGGTAGGTTAGGCTGAGAGTCAGTGACCGGCCCAAAGTCACCCCGTGAGCTTCATGGCTGAGTGGGGATTCTTAACAGAGAGTACAGAATGCTCAGATCTACAGTACAATTTGACAAATTTTAATGTAATTTCCCTTCATACTGGATGTCACCTGCATGTCCATGTGGTCATGTTGTGCGAACCAAGTCACTGAGTGCGGATTGGTTGTTGTGCACCTGGCTTTCGCTCTGGATCAGTGTAAGCCTGGTTAAAGGTCTTGGAAAGGCCCATAGAGTCAAAGAAGCAAGAACTGTGTATTACTTTCATTGAAGGTAGGATAATGATATTGCATATATTTTTGCAGGAAAGGAACGATGAAGCACTGGAACCTCCTGTCCTTCTTGTTTGCAGTTCAGGACATCAACCAGAATCCCAGCCTCTTACCCAACATCACCCTGGGCTACAACATCTATGAGAACTATTTTGATGCCAGGATGACTTCCGATGCCTTGGTAGACCTGCTTTCTCCTGGACAAGCAAGCGTTCCCAACTATCACTGTGGAAGGCAGAGTCACCTGTTGGCTGTTCCTGAGGGGGCCGACACTGAAAACTCCATCCAGATTTCAACCATGATGAACGTGTACAAAATCCCACAGGTAGGGTGAAGAGCAGCAGGGCATTTGCAGACTGAGTCTACTTGGGGGTTGGAAAACAGGAGGACTGCTTAACATTGGACAAACCTGGCCTTTCCCCTTGTTAGGAAAGAACGCCCAATAGATTGCCAAGGTAATATAGCCAATTGTTTCTTGATATAGGAAATTCTGGGTATCTTCTGAATAGGAACTCTCTGCTGCCCACTCCTTCCAGCAAAGGATGAGGTAGTTCAGGTGTCTCTGCGAGGAGAGGGACTTTTGGTTTTGGAGGAGCAGGATATAAAGAGAGCGAGAGAGCCAGTAAGAGCAGCATTGGGGAGATCAGATCATGAAGAGAGAGCAGGAAGAGTAAAGGAACTTGGGTTTTGCAACTTTTATTTTCTTTTAAGGGCTTTTTTTATCACTTGGCTCTATTGTGTAAGTACCTTTAGTTGTGATTTGCTAGCTTCAAATTTACCAGTAAACTATTTTGGTTAAACCCTGCGTCTAGAGTGTCAATCACCCCATGCCTTCTACCTAAAACCCACACCACTGGAAAGGAGAAGGTAAAAGAAGGAAGGTGGGGCTCTGAAGGAGACAAGAGATCCTCAAGGAGTTGCTCAGGAGGTCCAGTTCAAAAGGGGAAGCCTGACACTCCCATAATAAAAACTGATACAGTAAAAACAGCAACAGCAGCAAGCATCCTAAAAACCACCAACACCAGCATTAAAAGAAAATCTGCCACATACAACTGCAGCTACAGCCCATAATTAAACATAATTAGGGGGAAGGCCAGAGTAAAGCAGTAGGTTTTCTGGGCTTTCCTAAAAGCTTGCAATTATGGGGCCTGGAGGCCCCCTGATGGCAACTAATTCCAGAGCTATGGGGCCACTGCGGAAAAGGTCTGATTTAGATGTGTGTGTGGGGAATCCACTCTTCCTATACTCTGTTGAAGTATAACATGTGGGAGCATGAGACAAAAAATATTGTACAGTTGCAACTAGGGGTGTACGGATTCCCCACCGTCTGTTCTGGTGGGGATTCCGGTGGGGGGGAACTGGCTTGGGGGCCACTTACCTTCCCTCCTGCCAGCCAGAGCTGTTTGCCTCCTTCCTGTCCCTGCCGATTGCCATGTCTTTTCTTTAAAACAAAAAAAGGCAATCGGCAGGGTGTGCCCATAGACTTAGAAGCAAATAGAGTCATGAATCTTGCGTCTAAGTCTATGTGTCCATAGGCTTATACACAAGATTCACGGCTCTATTTTGCGTATAAGTCTATTTTGCGTATAAGTCTACGTAGACTTAGACACAAGATTCATGACTCTATTTGCGTCCAAGTCTATGGGCACATCCAGCTGATCGCCATTTTTTTTTTTAATGAAAAGACATGGCAATCGGCAGGCACAGGGAGGAGGCGAATGGCTCTGGCTGGCAAGAAGCAGCCGAGTGCCATCCCGCCTCCAGTCCTCCTAGAGTGGAGGTAAGTGGTCCCAATCTGCTGCGGATTCCTGAGGCTGGATTCCAAAGAATCCAGCCTCATTTGAATCCACAGCGGATTTCTCTGACATCCCTAGTTGCAACAAAGCTGCAGAAACTGAAGATAACCCTTGTAAAATGCTAGTTGATTTTACAGAATTAAACACTGAAAATTTAAGAGCACATATTTTCCTGCTGCTGTAAAAGTGTCCCGCCCAGCAAGATGTGGGTCTCCCCTCTCTGCCTCTTAATGCCTCGTATTTTGCTAGATGTCAATGATATTGTATTTCACCTGTAAACGAAACAAATCACTGGTCTCTTCCTTATTAGGTCACTTACGCATTTGTCTCCCATGATTTGGATGATAAAGCTCAGTTCCCCCTGCTCTACCGAATGGTCCCCACAGAAGAAAAACAGTATCCAGAGATTGCCAAACTGTTCCTGCATTTTGGATGGGTGTGGATCGGTCTCGTTGTTCCAGACACTAACAATGGAGAGAGGTTCATGAGGGCTATGATCCCTCTGCTTATTAGGAACAGTATTTGTGTTGCCTTCTCACAAATACTCCCAGAAACATCGCGAAGCATAGCTTCGCCAGGATCAACACACATTTCTTCCACTCTCAGTTGGAAACAAGTCAATGCATTTCTTTACTATGCGGAGACTCGTTCCTTCATAGATGGAATGTTATTTGTAAAACTGTATGTTGAACCCTTCATGAAGCGCATGGAAGGGAAAGTCTGGGTCACAACAGCCCTGTGGGACTTCACCTTGGAGTTGATGTATAACCAGTTATCTTTCCAAGGCATCCATGGAATCTTTTCCTTCTTTCTCCAGCCAAAGAAAAAGGCAAACTATGATGATTTTGTAGCGGTATTCCATGCTATGATGCAGTTTGTGGAGAAAGCATTTCATTGCTTTGATTCAAAGCAGCAGTTGTCTGTGAAAGGCTGGATAAGATGCAGAGAAAGAGAGGAACTGGAGAATCCATCACCCCAGGAGATACATGACCGAAGCCTCTCTCTGGATAACTACATCATTTACAACACTGTCTGGGCTCTGGCACATGCCTTAAATGCTGCTTATTCATCTAGATCCAAGCAGAAATCATTAGTGGCCGGTGGCTGGCTGGAATCTCAAAGGGTCCAGCCATGGCAGGTATGCCTTCTCTCCCTCAGAGGTAGCTCAACGGACATCTATGAAAACTTGAACCGTGACAGACTTCTTGTCTTGGATTCAGGCTCTGAGAAAGTTTCAGATGTAGCAATGAGGGGAAATTGTGCACATTCCAGAGGGAAACCCACTTATTTATTATTTATTTATTGCATTTATACCCCGCCTTTCTCCCTCTCGCAAGGAACTCTGAAATTCCATGTCCTGGTCTGTCTTTGGGGCCTTGAAGGACATAGCTCATCTGGTCATAGCCTCTATCATTGGTCCAACTTCTATTTGTCAGCAGTGACCCTTTCCCTCCACTTCACTCCTTGAGTATGATCTCTCTCTCTCTCTCTCTCTCTCTCTCCTTTCCCTCCCTCCCTCCCTCCCTCCCTCCCTCCCTCCCTCCTGGAGCTCTCTTAGGCAGGGGAGATTCTATTTGAGTTCTGTCACAGAAGACTTCTATGTGTCATGAGTATTCCTTTAAGTTATGGAATGTGTTCTCACAAGGTGTGACCACATGTTAATACATGGTTTGGGATATCAGCGTGGGAAGGAAATGCAGAAAATGGACCCCAATCCTTACTCTCCTTTCCTATGTGGTGGGAAAAGAACATGCAAAGATTGTGTCTTACTGGAGGGGTATATTGGCACATTACACTGAGTGTGCATTCATAGGCTTTGAACTCTTGTTAAGATGGTTGTATAAATCTAGCCCTATCCAGAGAGCTCTACACAACAGGAAGGGAAGTGGGAATAAGGCCATTCACTCCACCTCCTCTGTTGTCATTCTCATGGCTTTCTACATGCAGAGGGTGCCTGTCTGGAAAGGTCCATGTCCTCTTTCTGTGGAAGTCCCTCACTGCTGAGATTTTAGACTCCTGAGTCTTGAGATGAAATCATGATTAACATTTGCTAAGTATTTATAATCCTAATCATCACACAGGCACGCTTGCAAGAAAGCAGATCCAAAGACATTGGGGAGAGGGTAGGATTGCCAGCCACCAGTGTAATTATACCTTTCCTTTTCAAAAACCAGGAAAATTTAATGATCCAAACCTTCTCATTTAAGATGAGGTTCGAGACTATTTCCTGTTGGCTCAGGCTCCAAAAAGGTAGGAAAGTGGAAGCTAAGGAGTATGCCTTAACTAAAGCGTATGCCTTAACTGAGGAGTTTGCCTTAACTGACGTGGCCCAGCACAAATTCAGCTTGCTTAAAACTTACCCTCTATACACCCAAACTTTCCCTTGGGCTGCAAAGATGCCCCACATTGTCCTAGTCCTGTATTGTTTTAAGGACATAAGAAGAGCCATGCTGGATCAGAACAAGAGTCTATCTAGTCCAGCATTCATTCACACAGTGGTCAACCAGCTGCTCACAGGAAACCCACAAGCAGGGTATGAGTGCAACAGCACCCTCCTGTCCATATTCCCCAGCAACTGGTGTACACAGGCATACTGCCTCTGGCACTGGAGGGAGCATGTAGCAGCTCAGGGCTAGTAGCCGTTGATAGACGTCTCCTCCAGGAATTTGTCTAACCCCGTTTTAAAGCTATCCAAATTGGTGGCCATCACTACATCTTGTGGAAGTAAATTTTGTAGTTTAACTCTGCGCTTTGTGAAGATGCCCTGCCTTTTATCTGTCCTGAATCTCCCAACCATCAGCTTCACAGGATGACTCCGGGTTCTAGCATTATGGGAGAGGGAGAAAAATGTCTCCCTATCCACATTCTCCACACCATGCATAATTTTGTGCACCTTTACCATGCCTCCCCTTACTCACCGTTTTCCAGGCTAAACAATCTCAGCTGTTGTAATCTTCCTCTGCAGGGGAGTTGCTCCAGGCCCTTGATCATTTTAGTTGCCTTATGAAACACCTAGTCTTACTGGAAGAAGAGGGCTCCTTCTCAGTGTTTAACCCAACCTGCCAGCTGCTGATGTAAACAACCAACTGGCATGGATCAATTCACAGGATGCCCGAGCAATACAATAGGGCTGCATTCTGTATTCATTCATATGCTTCATATGGCAATATAGTACCAGTGGGTCATCTTTGCTGGTCCCAGCCACTCCATCCTCCCCATCTGGATTTGGGCCTGAAAGACCAAGAAAAAGCCAATTCCCCTATTAAGCTCCACCTGAGCCGATTCCCCTATCATGCTCCACCCCACTTAACACACAGCCCTGTCAAAGAAAGCTTGATACCTTGTCCTTCTTCTGGCAAGGTTGGACTACCACCTGGGACCTTATATGCAGTTTACCAGACTTCCCCTGAAGTCTTCAGTCTGGTCCAGCTGCTTGCTCTGACTTCAGACCTCTGCTGACTGTCACCCAAGCCTTTGCTCTTCCTGAAGTCTGCTTTGGGAGTCTTCCTCTTCATGCTTGCTGGCCTTCTGCTTCTGCTTTGCCCACTTCACACCAGCACTTTGAATTGGGCTCAGAAAGAACCAGGACTCAATGGAGTTGTTTAAGCAGAGGTGAGAAACCCAACCTCGTTTCCTGTACATAAGAACATTAAGCCAACTGGCCTGTAATTTCCTGGATCCCCCCTGGATCCCTTTTTTGAAAATTGGTGTTACATTGGCCATCTTCCAGTCCTCTCTCATAGAAGCTGGTCAGCAATTAGAAGATCAGCAATTTCAAATTTGAGTTCTTTGAGAACTCTACGATGGATACCATCTGGACTCAGTGATTTCTTTGCTTTCAATTTTTCAATAAGGTTGAGAACTTCATCTTTTGTCACTACTATTGGCCTCAGTTCCCCAGACTCTCTTTCTGAAAACATCAGTTCAGGCACAGGTCTCTGTCCTATATCTTCTGCAGTGAAGATGGATGAAAAGAATTCATTCAGCTTCTCTGCAATCTCCGTGTCCTCCTTCAGTACTCCTTTAACTCCATTGTCACCCAAAGGTCCAACTGCCTCCCTAGCTGGTTTTCTGCTTCTGATATATTTAAATAATGCTTTTGTTGTTGTTGTTCAGTCGTTCAGTCGTGTCCGACTCTTCGTGACCCCATGGACCATAGCACGCCAGGCCTTCCTGTCCTGCGCTCTCTCCTGGAGCGTGCTCAAGTCCATATTCAGTGCATCAGTGATGCTATCTAGCCATCTCATCCTCTGCTGGCCCCTTCTCCTTTTGCCTTCAGTCTTTCCCAGCATCAGGGTCTTTTCCAGGGAGTTTTCTCTTTGCATTAGGTGGCCAAAATATTTGAGCTTCAGCTTCAGTATCTGTCCTTCCAATGAGCACTCAGGGTTGATTTCCTTTAGGATGGACTGATTTGACCTCCTTGCAGTCCAGGGGACTTGTAAGAGTCTTCTCCAGCACCACAGTTCGAAAGCATCAATTCTTCAGTGCTCAGCCTTCCTTATAGTCCAGCTCTCACAGCCATACGTTACTACTGGGAAAACCATAGCTTTGATTAGACGGACCTTTGTCGGCAAGGTGATGTCTCTGCTTCTTACTATGCTGTCTAGGTGTGCCATAGCTTTCCTCCCAAGGAGCAAGCGTCTTTTAATTTCATGGCTACAGTCACTGTCTGCTGTGATCTTGGAGCCCAAGAAAATAATGCTTTATTGTTGTACTTTATGTTGTTAGCGATATGCTCTTCGAAATGCTTTTTTTGCATTGCTTATTGCCTCCTTGCATTGCCTTGTGAAAGCTTGTGCTCCGTTTTGTTTACCTCACTTGGGCAAGACTTCCATTTTCTGAAGGAAGCTCTCTTTTCTCTAATAGCTCCCTCAACATTGCTCATTAACCATGCCAGCGACCTCTTGGACTTGGTGCCACCTTTCCTGTGGTATACATTTTAGCAGGGCTTCTGTTACTGTGATTTGAGTAATCTCCAAGCATTTTGACGGGATTTAATTCTCTTGAGTCCCCCCTTTAACGTCCATTCTGCTTAAATATATATTAAATCTGATAGCACTGTGATCACTGTTTCCAGCTCGTTCAACAACATTTACATCTCTTACTAGTTGCTGGGCAACACCACTTAGTATTAAATCCAAGGTTGCCTCCCCTCTGTTTGGTTTCATGACCAACTGTTCTAGGGCAAAGTCGTTTAGGGCATCGAGAAATTTATCCTCTGTCGTGGCTTGAACATGCATTTATCCAGTAAATATGGGGTAATTGAAGTTGCCCATTATTGCAACCCCCTTCATGGATCACTGCCTTGTTGTGGCGAAGGGGCTTGCGTAACTCAGTGAAGCCATAAGCTATGCCGTGCAGGGCCACCCAAGACGGACAGGTCATGGCAGAGAGTTCTGACAAAATGTGGTCCACTGGAGAAGGAAATGGCAACCCACTCCAGTATTCTTGCCAAGAAAACCCCATGGAACGTATCACAAGGCTAAAAGATATGACGCCGGAAGATGAGCCCCTCAGGTCGGAAGGTGTCCAATATGCTACTGGGGAAGAGCAGAAGCTCCATACAGTCAGTAAAAACAAGACCTGGAGCTGACTGTGGCTCAGATCATGAGCTGCTTGTTGCAAAATTTCGTCTTAAATTGAAGAACGTCGGGAAAACCACTAAACCGTTCAGGTATGACCTAAATCATATCCCTGATGAATATACAGTGGAGGTGAGGAATAGATTTCAGGGATTAGACCTGATAGACAGAGTGCCTGAGGAACTATGGACGGAGGTCCGTAACATTGTTCAGGAGGCAGCAACAAAATCCATCCCAAAGAAAAAGAAATGAAAGAAAGCCAAGTGGCTGTCTGATGAGGCTTTACAAGTAGCTGAGGAAAGAAGGGAAGCGAAAAGCAAGGGAGAAAGGGGAAGATATACCCAACTGAATGCAGAGTTCCAGAGAATAGCAAGGAGAGACAAGAAGGCCTTCTTAAATGAACAATGCAAAGAAATCGAGGAAAACAACAGAATGGGAAAGACTAGAGATCTCTTCAAGAAAATTGGAGATCTCAAGGGAACGTTTTGTGCAAAGATGGGCATGATAAAGGACAAAGAAGGCAGGGACCTAACAGAAGCAGATGAGATTAAGAAGAGGTGGCAAGAATACACAGAAGAACTATACAGGAAAGATCTGAATGTCCCTGATAGCCATGATAGTGCGGTCACTGAACTTGAGCCGGACATCCTAGAGAGTGAAGTCAAGTGGGCCTTAGGAAGCATTAGTAACAACAAAGCTAGCGGAGATGACAGTATTCCAGCCGAGCTATTTAAAATCCTAAAAGATGATGCTGTTAAAGTGCTGCATTCAATATGCCAACAAATCTGGAACACTCAACAGTGGCCACAAGACTGGAAAAGGTCAGTTTACATTCCAATTCCAAAGAAGGGCAATGCCAAAGAGTGTTCAAACTACCGCACAATTGTGCTCATTTCACATGCCAGCAAGGTGATGCTCAAAATCCTACAAGCTAGGCTTCAGCAGTATGCGAACCGAGAACTACCGGAAGTACAAGCTGGGTTTAGAAGAGGCAGAGGAACTAGAGATCAAATCGCCAACATTCGCTGGATCATGGAGAAAGCAAGAGAATTCCAGAAAAACGTCAATTTCTGCTTCATTGACTATGCTAAAGCCTTTGATTGTGTGGATCACAACAAACTGTGGCAAATTCTTAAAGTGATGGGAGTACCAGACCACCTTACCTGTCTCCTGAGAAACCTGTACGAGGGTCAAGAAGCAACAGTAAGAACCAGACATGGAACAACCGATTGGTTCAAAATTGGGAAAGGAGTACGACAAGGCTGCATATTGTCACCCTGCTTATTTAACTTATATGCAGAGTACATCATGAGAAATGCCGGGTTGGATGAATCAGAGGTCGGAATTAAGATTGCTGGGAGAATTATCAACAACCTCCGATATGCAGACGATACCACCCTAATGGCAGAAAGCGAAGAGGATCTCAAGAGCCTCTTGTTGAGGGTGAAAGAGGAGAGTGCAAAAGCTGGTTTGAAACTCAACATTAAAAAAACGAAGATCATGGCATCTCGCCCCATCACTTCCTGGCATATAGAAGGGGAAGAAATGGAAGCAGTGACAGATTTTACTTTCTTGGGCTCCAAGATCACCGCAGACGGTGACTGTAGCCATGAAATTAAAAGACGCTTGCTCCTTGGGAGGAAAGCTATGGCCAACCTAGACAGCATAGTAAGAAGCAGAGACATCACCTTGCCAACAAAGGTCCGTCTAATCAAAGCTATGGTTTTCCCAGTAGTAATGTATGGCTGTGAGAGCTGGACTATAAGGAAGGCTGAGCGCCGAAGAATTGATGCTTTCGAACTGTGGTGCTGGAGAAGACTCTTACGAGTCCCCTGGACTGCAAGGAGGTCAAATCAGTCCATCCTAAAGGAAATCAACCCTGACTGCTCATTGGAAGGACAGATAATGAAGCTGAAGCTCCAGTATTTTGGCCACCTAATGCGAAGAGAAAACTCCATGGAAAAGACCCTGATGCTGGGAAAGACTGAAGGCAAAAGGAGAAGGGGACGGCAGAGGATGAGATGGCTAGATAGCATCACGGATGCAATGAATATGAACTTGAGCACGCTCCGGGAGAGAGCGCAGGACAGGAAGGCCTGGCGTGCTATGGTCCATGGGGTCACGAAGAGTCGGACACGACTGAACGACTGAACAACAACAACAACAATTATTGCAACTCTTCCTTGTTTGGAGGCCTCCCTGATTTCATGTTCTGTCTCAAGGTCACTCTGAACATTCTTGTCTGTGGGACAATACCTTGTACTGTTGCAGAACCCAGAGTCAGAGAGACCACGGAGTGAAGGAAAAAGAGATTCTTTATTTAACGCGCGGGCTTAAGGCTGGAATCGTTTCCAAAGAGCCAGAAGCCCCGATTTACATTAGCACATTGGTTTTATAGACATTGTGACATATATGAAACGGCTCCTCCTCTCCCTCCCGCATGGGGTTGCAATCCTCAACATTTCTTCTCTTAGCACTATTGTTTATAATACAAGAACTGGGTTATAGGGTAGCCATGATAAGGAGAGAACAGAAGAGAACAGCAGAGAACAAGATATACAGCTGTATGACCTTTGACAAGATAAGGAATTCCTGTGTCTCGTCAGCTTACAACAATATATTCAAGGGAGAAAGAGCTCAGCAAGAACATGAAGCATGAGACTGCATGAGGCTACTTAGTCTGACCCCCGATATGGCTGCTACATTCCCCCCTTAAATGCATAATTTCATTACAATTATAGCATTTCTGATAACTATACAAAGCTTTTTGTGACATACATATTACTTAGCCTCTTGTTGGGCTATTAGAGCATAGAGGGCAGCAGTTTTACTAGCTGAGACATAAAACAGATTGGTTAAACAGCGCATAAGACAAGGAACGCAGAGACATAACAGAACTTTTATGAACAATAATGGTAGAATTAGGATGAACAATGCTTTTAAGCTAGCTAAGATCTGGAAGCCAAGGGGTTAACTAATTGAGCTAATTGTTTTGTCTTATTGTTTTGTAAGCTACTATATTGTGCAGCTTGTTGATCTGTTCATCTACAGCATTGCCATTATCAGTTAAGTTAAAACAACAGAGCTTTTGGTGTGTCTCACAACTTAAATGATGAAGAAGGAAGAGGTAATCTATACCAGCTCTGTTTTCTAGAACTGCACCTTTTAGATCACGCAGCTTTTTATTTAACAATGACAATGCTCGTGAGGTGGCATTTATGCTTTTGGCTAAGCTGCAAGCTAACCGGTTGATTTCCAGACCATCAGCCAAGGCTAAACCTGGAACCTTAACCAGTGACATTGCTAAGGCCAATTTTTCTGAGTCAGAATATAACTGCACATGACTATTACAATTTTTAGTTAGTTGGAGTGCTCGAGGCTGCCGTTGACGGATTTTCTCGGGCTACAGGGGAAGAATTGGCACCAATTTAATTGGCGGCTGAGGCAACATGGGTGGTTATTAGACAAGTTGGCAGGAATGAATGACCAAGTGCGGGAACTACATGTCTAAAACCATCCATGAGGCAAAAGTATGTGGGCATTATTAAAAGATATGTTTTGAATTTTATTACAGTGGAAGGGGGCCAGGGATAGCTTTGTATTTTCTGGAAAAATTTTTGACAATTAAGCATTTGTGCACACGTAGCATTTGTTTCAGCAATGATGGGGGTGCATAGAGTGAACTCTGTAGGGGGTAGGATCTTTGCAACCACGCCCCAATTAGCATTTTGGGAATAAGTTAAACTTACACCATAAACTCTTAACATGGTATCTTTTTGAATGTTCCCAGGATGTCTACAGACAGGTATTAGGCAAGAGCTAATAAGCCTGTTTGCAGGTATACCTCTTGGCAAACAAAAATGTTTTTTTTTCGTGATGTTAGCCAGGTGAAGCCAGTAATTATCAGCAAATCACTGGGACAAACTTCTTTTTCCAGGGGCAGACCCCCCTTTTGCACCTTATTAAGGAAATACAATGCAACACTACTAACACTACAACACTACAATACGCATGTTTGATCTTCTTTGGGATCTGACCGTACGCTGGGCAGCTATTCACCTGGCAAGCTGCAGTAGGGTCTAGTCCCCTTCTTCAATTCTCCAGTTGCAGGTCTGACCGTACGCAGGGGGACAGTTTCCCGGTGTGTCCACAGTAAGGTCTAGCCTGAGTCTTCTTACTGCTTTTTCAGAATGATTTTTAAAGGATTTTCAGGATTTCTGTTTATAGTCTACTTTCCCCCTCTCGCTCTCTTGACTCGGGTCCAATGTATCTAGGGTTTAACTCCAGCTGCTCTCATAGCTGCGGGGGTGGAAAGTATGACAGTTCTCAGTTCTCTCCATCTGGGAGTCAAAGGGTTATTTTTCCCTCTTTAACTCATACTTTAACTCTTGGTTGGAAAGGATGAACTTCTGTGATGGGAATGGCTTATTTTTTTAAGACAAAGCGTCGCTGGGCTTGAAGACCTTTGCTCAGTGTTTGGACTTCTTGTTTAAGGCTAACGTTTGCTTGCTCTTGATGCCACTCCAGTGTCAATCATGAAGTCAATGTCACTGCCCCTCACAGTCAATGTCACGGCCCTTCTCAAGCTGTCTCTCTCTTCGCCCATTCTGGCCCCTTTGGTTTTTTCCTTTGTGTATTTGATTTATTTTATTTGGGCATTCATGCCACTAATGTCCATCTTGTCCACACTGGGCACACTGGTTCTTTTTTTAAGAATCTTCTGCCTCTGCCGGGTCTTCTTCTTTTCTTTTTTCGTTTACGTCTTCTTGGGCCTCTGGGTCGAGGGGGGTGTACTGGCGATAGGCATTTGAAAGACGCTCCAAGTACGCTCTGGGGCCTCGGTGGCACCTTGCAGCACTTTAAACACTTTGGTCATATTAACTGACTTTTTCATACCTGCTTTCATGGCTTCTAACAGCAGGGTTTGATACTGGGTGAGGCGCTCTAGCCCAACTTGTGTTTTGGGATTCCAGCAGGGGGGGGGTTACTTACAAGGAGACTTTATTGGGTAACTTACAGCACACAGGCGTACTTAATTGTTGGATCAGACAGCTTCTCTGAACCACGAGCTATTGGGCTAAATGGGTTTTTATACTATACATGTTACCCATGAGGCAGCACAACACTAGCAAGCATTTTCAGCATAGGCTAGAAGTGTTTGGTTCTCAGGCACAGCTTCCTGTAAACAACTTCGCTTCTCAAAGTGCTTGATAACACTTTTATTTATTAGTATGGGAAGACAATTTTTTTCTCTTTCTTTTGCTTTCTTTTTCTTTGCTGATCTGCCTGTATTGCAGATCATGTTTCAAACTTTTTATATAAAACTTTCTGATCTATGCACCAGCCTTGTTTCTTTATTTGTCTTTTTCAAGTTAAACTCACTTACTTAAACCTTTCTGCCTTACACTAGTCTCAATGACACACATTTGGGATAGGCTCTTCTTCTCCTTCTAGTTACATTTTCTTCATTTTAAAGAACTATTACATTATTGTGGCTACTTTACCCCAGGTAATAAGCTCCAGGCACAATCAGCTGCTTTTAATTTACCCTGGGGGCAACTATGGCCACGCTTCTTTTCTACTTGCCTCTGTCTTTTCTCCTTGTTATCCATCGGGAACCACACTTAGTATCATTTGGAGTTGCAACTAACACTAATCTGCAAATATCACATATACTTTATGATATCTAAGAAATCATAAAATATACACAACAAACTTTTTTTGCAATTTAACACAATGAATGGAAAGCACTTTTTGCATGGTAAGGCATGATGGAGCAGATCCAGCAATTATACTGCTCTTCTGGCTGAAAGCTCAGGGCTTATTAAAATCAAGGGACGGGCATACCCACACATGCAGAGTTCTAGGTCACCATTTTTGCATTGGCAACTCTATGCTGCATGAGTTCTGGCAGAAGGAAATTTAAAAGTTATAGATCAAACTCAGCCTGCTGTACACTGAGCTGACTACAAACACAGACACACGGTCCACAGCGATGAGAGTTCAAGTTTATCAAAAGCTTCATAGCACTGTCCATGGCAAGTCTTTGACAATTTAAAATTTTAGTCCATGTGCAGAGTGTCTCTAAAAAGCCCAGACATTGATGGAAGCAAACAGAGACGGCTCTGGGCAATGAAGATGCGATGTTTCCAGCAAAGGCTCTCTACTTTTGCATCAGTTTAAAAAGGGGAAGTGTGGCCCTACACCCCTTCTGACAGACAAGGGCCTTTAACTTTTTAGCAAGGCCTCTGTCTAAACAGAGCGGCACAGCTCAGCTCTCTAGCCATGACACTTTAACTTGGGCAACTCCTCTGTAAATTTTATTTTACTTCTGTCAGGTTCTCTCACAGACATTTTAAAAACTTACTCTTTTTTTTTCTCTTCTAACCTGGTACACGAAAGCACTGAAACACTGAGTGCCGAAACTCAGGACGCTGGGGGGTGATGGGCATCGCTTTATACTTGCATTTTTCAGGCAGCCATTAATCTTCGGGGAGGCGGTGGGGTGATTTGCAGTTCTTTAAAGGCAAGCTTCTCAGTTTGTTTGTATTTGTAAATCCCAAGCTTAAAACAGGACACGATGAGGTACAGGGCAGCCAAATTCTTGCTTTGGCACGGGCAACAAGTAACTCGGGTCAGCTTTCTTCGCTGGGGTCTCAAACAGGAAAACAGTCTTAATTTAAAGTTGTAACATCACTGACAGCGTCAGCCAGCCAGCTACACAGATCTCATTGTTTTTTAAGACAGTTGCTCCAATATTTTCTTTTCAATCAGGTTGGGTCTTTCAGCTTACACAGTTTATTGCAGCTTTCAGGAGCATGGCAGTAGCGTGATTTTGGCTTGGCCAGGAACATGCTGTCTGGTTTCTCGGTCTCTTTAGCACACACACTTAGGCAGTGTAACACTGGACACTCAAATCAGTGAGATTTCTTCATTGCAGGGAATCCCACGGCAAAAGCTTAATGGTTACGCTCTTCAGAAATCATATAGCTGATGGTCAGTAGCTACAGGCTCTATGCAATTCTAACACAGTTCAAAGCTAAACACGGTTACCTTGACAGAGATCTTCAACGTGGTCTCTCCGCTTCATTCTGCTTTGGGACAGTCTTATGGCACACTTTTTACTCGAAGAGGGGTCTAGCCTGTGCTCTGGGGGCTGATTCTTCACCTTTATTTTCTATTTTGCCTTCATCTTCTGGGTCTTCATTTTCAGTTTCCATTTCTTAGGGATTTTATCTCAATTAGGCGAGGTGATGATGTTGCACAACTCAGAACGTTGTGGGCAATTTTCCTGCCCCCCCTCTCTCGGCGCGCTAGGCTAACAGCTACGTCTTCGGCCTTACACTCTCACGCTCCCACGCTTTGTTAAAAGCCAGACTGTCCTGCAACATTTTTCTAATTAACAGCCTCAGATCTTGTTTTTTTTTCCTCTCAGCTCGACCTTGAGCTTTTTGCTGTTTTCTCTCTCTATTCTGAATCTTTTTAAAAAAACCTTTTTCCTTCTTTGTTTGACATACATCTCAAGGGGGTGCAAGGTTTGCTTCCCCCACCACCCATAGCCTCCCTCCTAAATTGAAGACAGACACAATTAGGGAATGGGAATTGGTCAGTGAGTAAGGGGTCTCACTGGCCGACACAAGAGGATTTTTCACACCACGCACTTTGCTACTGGCCTGGGCACCCGGACGGTCAACGGTATGCTTCAGAAACCGCAGTAGCCACTCACACAATCATCAATCTCTCCACTACATCCATATGTCCCTGCCACCCACTTTTCCCACTTTTTACCAGAGCGGAAAGCGGCTTCCCCAGCTTCCTCAGCTTCCTACTGAGTACTGGCGTGCTGGGTACTGGCGCCCACTCGGGGGTGTGATCAGGCCCCCCTTCTACCCGCAAGGAGTAGGTTCTTTTGTATACGTATACCACCAACACTGACCTTCTTCATAAGGCGGGGCCCTCTTTTTTTTCTGCTCAGTGGCCTTTCTCCCTAAAGGCGGGGCCCTCTTTTTCCCATATACTTGCCTTTCTCCTGAAGGCTTCCAATGTGGGTTTCAACTCAATTGCAGCTGCGATACAGGCAGGGCTCAAGTTCCTTCCTCCGCTTCTCAAGGTTCTCTTGCAGCTCGCTGCCGTTTGGGCGATCCCGGCGCAGGCTTTCTCCCATTCACTCGACAAAAAGGTCGGTGGCGCCAAGAAAGGGAGGCATGCGCCGAGCTCGTCTTCCCGGTGCGGCGATCAAGAGCAGGCAACTGCCACCTGTCTGGCTCAGAGCCTGCCACATCCGAGTCACGGCACCATTTATGTTGCAGAACCCAGAGTCAGAGAGACCACGGAGTGAAGGAAAAAGAGATTCTTTATTTAACGCGCGGGCTTAAGGCTGGAATCGTTTCCAAAGAGCCAGAAGCCCCGATTTACATTAGCACATTGGTTTTATAGACATTGTGACACATATGAAACGGCTCCTCCTCTCCCTCCCACATGGGGTTGCAATCCTCAACATTTCTTCTCTTAGCACTATTGTTTATAATACAAGAACTGGGTTATAGGGTAGCCATGATAAGGAGAGAACAGAAGAGAACAGCAGAGAACACGATATACAGCTGTATGACCTTTGACAAGATAAGGAATTCCTGTGTCTCGTCAGCTTACAACAATATATTCAAGGGAGAAAGAGCTGAGCAAGAACATGAAGCATGAGACTGCATGAGGCTACTTAGTCTGACCCCCGATATGGCTGCTACAGTACCTAGCACTAAATTAATTTTGGAGCCTGGCTTGTCACTTACAGTGCTTCTGTAGAAGATCCTACCCCTTCTAGGTGTTCTAGTCCCCTCAACACGATGCTTTCTTTGACGTACAGGTCAACACCTCCCCCAGTAGCCCTTCCCTGTCCTTCCTATGGAGTTTATATCCTGAGATGACTGTATCTCACCGGTTCTCTCTGCTCCACCAGGTTTCTGTAATGCCCACTGTATCCAGGTTTTCCTTTAAAATCAAGCACTCCAACTCTCCCGTTTTGGCTCAGAGGCTTCTGGGATTTGCATAACAACACCTATACATGGTATCCTTCCCCAGATGCCTCTGGCATGTGCATCTTTTGCTGTAGGACATTGGCCCCTTCGATTGGCTATTATGTTCTGCCATGTACTCCTGGCCTATTTCCTCCCCTTCTACATTTGGGCAACCACAAACAGTTTCATCTTCATTCCTTTGGGATGATTTAACCCAAACTGGATGCTTCCCACCTCCTGTCGGCTTTCCCCCTGGGGTTTAGTTCAAAAGCTGCTCTGCCCCCCTTTTTATGTGTAGTGCCAGCAGTCTGGTTCCATTTTGGTTCAAGTGGAGCCTGTCCCTCTTGAACAGGCCCAGTTTGTCCCAAAACATTCCCCAGTGCCTAACAAATCAGAACCCCTCCTCCCTGCACCACCGTCTCATCCACGCGTCGAGACTCCTCAGCTTTGCCTGCCTAGCTGACCCTGCGCATGGAACGCGTAGCATTTCAGAGAAAGCTACCTGAGTGGTCCTGGATTTCAATCTTCTACCTACCAACCTAAATTTGGCTTCCAGGACCTCACAACTACATTTCCTCACATTGTTGGTACCAACATGGACCACGACCACTGACTCCAACGCACCACTATCTACTAGGCTATCTAGATGGCAGGTGATATCTGCAACCTTTGCACCAGGCAGGCAGTTCACCATGTGATCTACATGGCCAGCACAAACCCAGCTGTCTATGTGTTTAATGACTGAATCTCCCACTACCACAAGCCCCCCTCCCCCCAGAGGCACATCCTTGGTGCAAGAGGATATTTGTTCACCTTCTGAGGGATGGGTCCCTTCTAAGGGATCATTCTCTTCCTCAGAATGACGCCCTCCTTCCCCTAGACCCACATTCTCCGTGACAGCAGAGGAGCTGTCACCCTTGGAGTGGGACACAGCTAATAGGTCCCTGAAGGTCTCATCCACCATCTGGCTCTCTTAGCTTTTGCAGGCCAGCAACCTTGGCCTCAAGGGAATGAACTTGTTCCCTGAGAGCCAAGAGATTATTACACCGAGCACACACCCATGACTTCCATCCAGCAGGTAGATAGTCATGCATGTAGCACTGAATAGCCCCCACCCCCCTGCTGGCTTTCTACCTTAGTAACTGGTTTTTTATTTGGGTATCCTTGGAAACTTAGTTGTTTAGTATGAGAAGGTGAGGAAATTATTCATATTTACTTACTTACTTACTTACTTACTTACTTACTTACTTACTGTTCCTTACTTCAGGATGGAATAGGGAAGGAAGAGTCGACTGCCCTGGCTTCCTCTCCCTGTTGCAAAACTTGCACAGTTGCTTAACTTGCTTGTTTGCCAACGCTTTATCACTGGGGCTTCTCGCACGCAGACAGCTGTATTCTAAATGCTGCTGTTTTCTCTTTCTAGCTCGACCCTTTCCTGAGAGATCCCCAATTTTACAATACTTCCATGAATGGAGTGTATTTGGACCAGAACGGAGACCTGGTAGCCGACTTAGATGTACTGAATTGGGTGGTGTTTCCCAATAGGTCTGTTGTTAAAGTGAAATTTGGAAGCATGGAGAGACAGGGAGCCACAGGCCAAACATTCTCCATTGACCAGGATGCCATCGTGTGGCCCAAATGGCTCAACCAGGTGGGGGAAAACTTTTAATCCATTCGGGAACATTTGTTGCAGAATTGGCGGTGTGGTATAGAAATACCACTGAAAGCCTAGAGCTTTAAATATTTTGAAATAACCAGACTAGGTTCTCACAGTGCAGTTAAGATAGTAGTGTGTGAGTGTGTGTGATGCTTTGATTTCTGAAAAGAGAGGTCCCAGGGCAAAGGCCTGTATGTGAGCTCTGCCGTATGGAAAGGACAAAGCCCTGCTCCTTAATCCTAAATGTGTATGTGTACAGAATGCTGTTGCTCAACAGGCATGGGTGAAGAAAGTTATAGGATATAAGCCCAACAGGATCTCAAAGAGAACTCCCCTGCCACTTCCATCACATGAAACTGGAAACATGAAGTGGAGGCTGGTGGCCCCGATGTCATGTGCAGCTGCTCTGGGTTTTAGTCAGAACCAGCCAGAACTTTAAAGGAGCTATCCAAACCTTAGCCCCCCAATAGCTTCAGCACCTTGGATAGCTCCTTGAGAGGTCTGACTGGTTCTGACTGAAACCAGAGCGGATTCAGTGCCCACTGGCATTGGTGCCACCAGCCTTCACTGGAAACCTTTCAATGCTTCTAAGCACAGGTGATGCCCCCTTGCATTCAGCTTCTGCATGCTGGTCCCAATAATCCCCCAGAGTTGTCTGATGCTGCATGCACATGGCACAATACAGAAGATGAAGTTCCTGTATCATCCCATTCTTCCCTCGTATAGCCCATAACTGTCCATTGCCAACTGGCAGTTGCTCTCCAACATCTCAGAGAGAGGCCTTTCCACACCTCTATGACACGGGACCCTTCTTCAAGTCAAAGATGTGCTCTGCCAATAAGTTATGGCCTGCCGCACCCTCCTCAGGCACAGTGGTGGCAACGAGATATGCACCAGAAACCACAGCGATAAAGTAGCCAGCAGGAAACTTGCTCTGAATCAGCTATCCTACTACTTTTCATATGGTTTTTCCTGCCCACATGAGCTGCCGTCTTAGAATGGCCCTCTCAGCAGAGCTCATGTTAGGAGTTGTGTCATTGTTGATTGCTCTCTTTGGGTGGTGCATTTCATTGTTGCTAGCAAACATGTGGTTGAAAGGAAGACTGTGTCTTCTTATGGAAATTAAGGAGGCACGTACTTTAACATTCTCCTTTCAGATGGTAGATTACCATTAATATCTTGTCAAAGCTACTGGGCAACCTCCCTCTTCCCAAACGCTATTGCCTTCTCCAGTGGAAATGCCATAAAAATGGCTATTTCCCTACCAACTACTGCCGAGTGATGGGTTAACAAGTCATCCCCTGGTAAGAATAATTTCTCTTCCATCTTCAAGAGGGACAAGGAGAACGAGTTACCTAAGAGAAGCCTGGAACTGGTGATTCATGATCTGGAATATATTCATCTGTTATGTTTATTTATTTATTGCATCTCTGATTTACCCACTAACCTCCAGGATGGATTGCTGTAATTATCTTAGGGTGGGACCTCCTTTGAAGATAGGTGGGAATGTCCAGGTGTTAATTTCATACCAATGCCTTACCAGGAAAGGCAGGAGCAGAGCCCACAACAACTGTGTTCCATCTGTTTGTGTTCAAGTCCTTGTGCTTACCTTCCAAGCCCGAAGTGGTCCCATCCCAGTGTACCTTACGGAAACCCACTTTCACCCCTATGACCATGCTCTGCCCAACCTAGGAATGGAACATCTGACGATGTCCTGTGTGGAGACGTTTGACATCTGCGGTTTGGCTGGTGGCTGGAAGGGGGAAGGCATTGTCCTACTTTCCTTCTAGAATGGCTTCCTCTTGGGAGTGGGGACTGCTCCTCTATGGCTTTTACAATCCATCTTCCTTTTGAAAGTGGTGTGTGAAGGTTTGAGGCCGACAGAGGCAAAGGAAAAAAAGAGGCAGGCTTAGAGGCCTGGAGTTTTCTGTTGGGAGGGAGTAACCCTGAAAGCAGTAGTTTCATTTTTTTCATTAAGTGTCAGTTTCATTTCTCCACTTAAGTGTCATCTCTTCAGGGTTGAAGCAGTACTTTTGGTGTTGAAGGAGGGGTGTATATATATATATATATATATATATAGAGAGAGAGAGAGAGAGAGAGAGCGCGAGAGAGAGAGCGCGAGAGAGAGAGCAATAAAAGTCAGAAAGACCAGGGAGAGACAGCCAGAGCCTGAAGTGAGAGTAGAACTTGAAGAGTGAGCAGGAAGAAGCAGCCAAGAAAAGCCTAAGGGCAGCTAGGGTAAAGGAACTTGTATTTTGTAACTATTTTTTTTTCTTTTAAGGCCTTTTGTATCACTCAGGTCTATTGTCTAAATACCTTTAGTTGTGATTTGCCAGCTTCAGATTTACCAGTAAACTGTTGTGGTTAAACCCTGTGTCTAGACTGTCAATCACCCCATGTCTACAGCCTAAACTTCATGTTACAGCTATGTACAGCTAGGGGAAGTTGAAAAGAAGGAAGGCAGGACTCATAAGGAAGCAAGAGACCCTTAAGGAGTTGCTCAGGGGCTCCAGGTCAAAAGGGGAACCCTGACAGTATATCACTCAGGGCTTCTCCACACCCGGCCTATATAGTGCTCTTAAGATTGGTTACTCACTGAAGTTTGTGGGTCCTTTCGGTGCCTCCAGTGCCTCCCTCACCATTTTTTAGCTAAATTCCCCCATAATTTCACTTACTGAAAATGCCATAATAAATATGCACCACCAACAAGAGCTGATGTATTTCCTGGATAGCGCAATATCACTGCAGTGTTGCAGCACCATCTACTGGCTGTGAAAATAGAACATATGGAACTTCCCCACAAAGGAAACAGCCAAAAATGGGGTGGGGGAGGCATGTGTATTGTGCGGATTGTAATCCTGGAAAGACTCCGTAAGAAGAAAGCCTGGTAGGGTGTGGGATTTTTGCTTTCATTTAGAGAAGCCCTCACATATTCATGTCCTCCCCGAGAGTTAATAAGTTCTCCAAGAACCCACACTTCTTAATGATACCTTTCTGTGCTAGCAGAGACGTCTGATCCTTCTTTGCCCTTGCTCTACCATTGTGAGCCACCCAAAGTTTACACACCCATGCATGTGCATGACTCCCTTCTGTAGAGAAATTACTCCTGACACCTTTTGCTTGATTCTCCTTTTCTTTATGATCAGCACCTGCCACATTCAAAGTGTTCCGATAGCTGTGATCCTGGGTACATCAAGGTGGTTAAAGAAGGTGAGCCAATTTGCTGCTATGTCTGTGCTCCCTGTGCAGAAGGGACAATCTCCACTCAGGAAGGTAAGTGACTCCAGAGGAAGGGATTTTCTTCCTTGGGGAAGAGGGCAAAGATTCCCCTAGAGATATTTAGTGAAGGATTTTAAGATTATTATTTTTAAAATCTGGATCCTTCCTTGTTTTTAGATGTGTTACACCCATAATTAATAATTCCACAAAGTTGCTACAAATGTACCTTCTATGTGTCAGGCAGGGCATGGAGAGGCAGCAGATGCTTTCAGCAATGCCATCCTACATGCATCTTACTACTTCATCTATATTATTTATTTCCTGCCCTTCAATACATGCATTCTGAGGGTAGCTGAAGGGAAGAAATATTAAATAAAATGAACAAGTTAATAACAAGAAAATAATTTGCAGTGTAAATTCCCAGGTGATAACTAATTTCATCAGTTAAAATGCTGGGGCGGGGGAACACCTGTCCTCCTGCTACTGAAAAGATATCAGCACAGCTGCTAGGCAAGGCTTTCTTGGAAGAGCATCACATAAATGGGAATCCACAACTGCCAGGGGCCTCTTTAGAAAACATGCACACCCCCTGCATTGCATACGATTGGGCTGACCCATGTTGAATCATGTGTACCATGAAATATGGCCGGGCCCATAGTGCACAGGGGAGAATGGGAAGATCCAGTAGGCATGATCCATGCCCTGAGTGAAGGGAGGCCTACTTGCTCTTGAATATATCTAAAATCTGACTCTGATGCACTTCTCTGCCAGGGCAAATGATGTTAAATGAATCATTCCAGAAGCGAATTTTGAAACTGCTGCCCTCAAACCATCTAACACTTCACATTAATAAGAACGCATCCTTTCCCAAAAGTTGTCACTCTATGAATGCTCCATCCACCACCATTGGCTTTTCTGGCTATCACCCTAAAAATGTGTTCTCTGAAATGGGATAGAACACCAACTACTTCGAACGCAGTATTGACATTAGTTTTTTTGAAGTCATTTTTCTTCTTAGATGCAGATCATTGTAACAAGTGCCCAGAAGATCAGCATCCCAACCGGGACCAAGATCGATGTGTCCCCAAGGATATAACGTTCCTCGCCTATGAGGAACCTTTGGGGATCATCCTAATGTCCTTTGCCCTGTTCTTGGCCTTAACCACAGGCTGCGTGTTAGGAATCTTCATTAAATTCCTAGGAACACCAATAGTCAAAGCCAACAACCGGGACCTCTCCTATCTTCTCCTCATCTCCCTCCTGCTTTCCTTCTTGTCCTCCTTACTGTTCATTGGACAGCCGAGGAAGGTGACCTGCCTTCTCCGACAAATGGCCTTCAGTGTCATCTTCTCAGTTGCTGTTTCTTCAGTGTTGGCAAAAACGATCACTGTGGTGCTGGCCTTCCTGGCCACAAAGCCTGGGAACAGGGTGAGAAGATGGCTGGGGAAGAGTCTTGCAAACTCCATGGTAATTTCTTGTTCTGGTGTCCAAGTTGTCATCTGCACCATCTGGCTGGGAATTTCTCCACCATTCCCAGATTCTGACATGCACTCCCAGCCTGGACAGATCATTCTGCAATGTAATGAAGGGTCTGTCGCCATGTTTTATGGTGCCCTTGGCTACATGGGCTGCCTGGCTACCATCTGCTTTACAGTGGCTTTCTTAGCCAGGAAGCTACCTGGGGCCTTCAATGAAGCCAAGCTGATCACCTTCAGCATGCTGGTCTTCTGCAGTGTTTGGGTGTCCTTTGTGCCCACCTACCTGAGCACGAAGGGGAAATACATGGTAGCCGTGCAGGTCTTTTCTATCTTGGCTTCCAGTGCTGGGCTGCTGGGCTGCATCTTCATTCCCAAGAGCTACGTTATTATATTGAGGCCTGATCTGAATACAAAAGAGCATCTAGTGACAAAAACTAAAGATGGCATCTGATTCTTATTTATTTAATATTGCATGTATATTCTGCTTCCCCACCCAAGCCCCAGCCCTTTTCAGTCTTCATATCCATGTCCAGTCTGCGATTAGTGAATGTAAGCTAATTGATTTATATTATAACTATTCTCTTTATCCTCACAAAATTGATGATGGTGAATATATGGTGAAAGAACAACAAAAACATCTGAGAGCTCCAGCTCCAAATATATTCCCAATATATTTCACTTTCCAAGATATTATGAGAGACTTCTCAACAAGGTCAACTGAAATAGAAGAAACAAAGAATTCTTTAAAACCTGACTTACATCTTTTAAGAATATATATATATATATATATATATATATGTGTGTGTGTGTGTGTGTATGTGTATACGTGTGTGTGTGTGTGTGTGTATATATGCGCATACACACACACACACACACACACACATACATTTGACCACTTGAGCAAGGCAAAAAACTGATTTATGTTGCTTAGGGGAAAACATCCTTAAAAACAAAAATGCAGGTATATGTAATTATTAAAAAAAAAGCACTGATAAACTATTGTATAAGACACTGATGTACAAAAAATAATATCCCCCCCAATCAAAACTTACTTAAATTCTTCAAAGCTTCCAATGGACAATCAGAGCTATCTGCTTCTAATTCACCATTCTAAGTTAAAATACAAGTGATTACCAAAGGTATATCAAGGGAATATTTATAGCCAGCTGTTCCTTGCTCAACAAATTACTTATGTCTATCTCGCTTTTAAGGACAAATGCTTTTTCTCTCTTAAAGTTATCCTGTTATCATTTATAGAACATTTAATCTGTTACACAGAGTCTGTAGTGATGTTTGCCTGTGTAAACCTGACTTAGGGAGGAATCCTATGGACTGTGCTCTAGCTGCTCGAGAAGGCTTTGAACTAGGGATGGTGGAGAATTCCACCATGGACTCCAAAGAGGCTGGATTCTAAAGACTCCGGCCCCCCAGAATGGAACACTTACCTCCACTTCCCCACTGAGTCCTCTTTGGCTGGATCCTCCAGCTCCAGATTTCCAGCGATACGGCCGCCATGCTGTATTGCTGGTTGAAGGGCACTGACTGCAGATGCAAATGGCGTCCTGGATGCCATTTGCGTCCGCAGTCAGTCAAGTCCCCTTCAGCCAGCGATATCGCATGGCGGCCGTATCACTGGTGCTTCGGAGTTGGCTGGCGGCTAGTAAAACTGAGACTTGGTGGGATGACTCTCATGACTGGAATACAGCAATTGAAGGATATAACTTGTTCAAAAAGAACAGGAGGAACAGAAAGGGAGGTGGGGTTGCACTGTATGTGAAAAATACATATCTCTGCACAGAAATACAGGAGGATGAGCTTGGTAGCCCCATTGAGAACATCTGGGTTAAAATAAATGGAGCAAAGAATGAAAGGAACCTGGTGGTCGGAGTCTACTACCAGCCACCCAGTCAAGGAGAAGACAAAGATGAAACTTTTGAAAAGCAAATAGCCAGTGTTTCAAGGAAGCATGATGTAGCATGACTTCAATTTCCCCCATATTTGTTGGGAGACAAATTCTGCAAAACATGGCCCCTGCAGGAAATTCCTGACTTGTGTGGCAGATAACTTCCTCCTACACAAAGTAGAGGAAGGAACTAGAGGATCGGCTATCCTTGACTTGATCCGAACCAACAGAGATGACTTAGTGGATAAAGTAGCAGTTACAGGAACTCTGGGGGAAAGCGACCATGTTTCACTTGAGTTCTTGGTTCTAAGGGAAGCAAAAGCCGAGTGTAGTCAAACGCGTACCCTGGATTTTAGGAAAGATGATTTTAATAAACTCAGAACAATGATCAGTAAGGTCCCATGGCAAGCGACGCTAACACGAAAAGGAGTCCAAGATGGGTGGGAGCTTTTAAAAAAGGAAATTCTCAAGGCACAATCACAAACAATTCCAACAAGAAGAAAAGGTGGAAGACAACAGAAGAAGCCAATGTGGCTTCACAAAAAGCTTAGGGATGACCTGAAAACAAAAAAGGAGACATAAAGGAAGTGGAAAGAAGGCCAAGTAACAAAGGAAGAGTACAGGCAGATAGCACAGAATTGCAGGGATGGCATCAGGAAGGCTAAAGCTGAGAACGAGCTGAGGTTAGCGACGAATGCTAAAAACAACAAAAAGGCTTTCTTCAGCTACATGCATAGTAAAAGGCAGAGGAAAGAAATGGTGGTTCAACTATTAAATAAGGATGGCAAAATGATAACAGATGACAAAGAAAAGGCAGAGGTGCTCAATTCCTACTTTGGCTCAGTCTTCTCCCAAAAGAGGGCCTATGACCCCCCTGGCAAAGGCGAAGTACAGGCTGAAGGGGCAGGATTGCAGCTTGAGACTGACAGGCATATGGTCCAGGAACACCTCATTACTTTGAATGAGTTCAAATCTCCAGGGCCAGATGAACTGCATCCTAGAGTCATAAAGGAACTGGCAGAAGAACTCTCAGTACCGCTGTCTATTCTCTTTGAGAAATCATGGAGGACGGGGGAAGTGCCAGATGACTGGAGGAGGGCTATTGTTGTCCCTATCTTCAAAAAGGGTAAAAAGGAGGAACCTGGGAACTACAGACCAGTCAGTCTGACATCAATCCCTGGGAAAATTCTGGAGCAGATGATAAAAGCAATCCATCTGGAAGCACCTTGACAACAATGCAGTGATTACTCGAAGCCAACATGGATTTGTCAAGAACAACTCCTGCCAGACAAATCTGATCTCATTTTTTGATCAAGTAACCTCCCTTGTAGACTGTGGGAATGCTGTAGACATCATATACCTCGACTTCAGCAAAGCTTTTGACAAAGTGTCCCATGATATCCTGATGAGCAAACTAGCTCCAAGTGGGCTAGATGAAACAACGATCCGGTGGATCCACAGTTGGCTACAGAATCGGACTCAAAGAGTGCTTATCAATGGGACCTTCTCAAGCTGGGGAGAGGTAACGAGTGGGGCACCGCAGGGCTCAGTCCTGGGCCCAGTGCTCTTCAACATTTGTATTAATGACTTGGAGGAGGAGGTGCAGGGAATGCTGATCAAATCTGCAGATGACACAAAATTGGGAGGGATAGCTAATACTTTGGAAGACAGAAACAAAATTCAAAGTGATCTGGATAGACTGGAGCACTAGGCAGAAAACAACAGAATGACATTTAATTGGGATAAATGCCAAGTTCTGCACCTAGGAAAAAGAAACCAAATGCACAGTTACAAGATGGGGGATACATGGCTCAACAACACTACAAGCGAGAAAGATCTTGGAATTGTTGTCGATCACAAGCTGAATATGAGCCAACAGTGTGATGTGGCTGCAAAAAAGGCCAATGCTCTTTTGGGCTGCATTAATAGAAGCATAGCTTCCCAATCCCGGGAAGTACTAGTCCCCCTCTACTCAGCACTGGTTAGGCCTCATCTGGAGTACTGTGTCCAGTTCTGGGCACCACACTTTAAGAAGGATGCAGACAAACTGGAGAGGATTCAGAGGAGGGCAACGAAGATGATCAGGGGACTGGGAACAAAGCCCTATGAAGAGAGACTGAAAGAACTGGGCATGTTTAGCCTTGAGAAGAGAAGACTGAGGGGAGATATGATAGCACTCTTCAAGTACTTGAAAGGTTGTCACAGAGAAGAAGGCCAGGATCTCTTCTTGATCATCCCAGAGTGCAGGACATGGAATAATGGGCTCAAGTGACAGGAAGCCAGATTCCGGCTGAGCATCAGGAAAAACCTCCTGCCTGTTAGAGCAGTACGACAATGGAACCAATGACCTAGGGAGGTGGTGGGCTCTCCCACACTGGAGGCCTTCAAGACGAGGCTGGACAGCCATCTGTCAGGGATGCTCTGACTTGGATTCCTGCATTGAGCAGGGGTTGGACTCGATGGTCTTGTAGGCCCCTTCCAGCCCTACTATTCTATGATTCTATGAGCCTGTCATTGTGAGTAGGGAAAAAGTGCCCAGAGAAGGAGAAAGGGGTGGGTGGGAGTGGAAGCTATAACTCCATGACTCCGTAACTGCCCTCCATGACATGGGTAAAATGGGGGGGCTGCTCTCAGGGGGAGCCTTCAGATTCTGCACTTGAGAATCAGGGATTTTGACTCCTTCAGGCAAAAGTATGTGCATTGAGGAAAAAGTGGGGAGAGGAATAACTCAGTGACAGTTTTCTGGAATGGGGTAAAATTGGGGAGGGATGCTCTCGGGGGGAGTCTTTAGATGCTGCACTCAAGAATTGGGGATTTTGGCTTCTTTTGGCAAAAGTGTGCACATTGGAGAAAATGGGGGGGGATCAATAACTACATGATAGTTGATTGAAATGGGGTGAAATTGGGGTGCTGGGCTACTCTCATAGGGAGCCTTCAGATGCTGTACTGGAGAATCAGGGATTTTGGTTTCTTCATACAAAAGGGAGGGGCTGGACAAAGACAGGAAATGAGCCCCTCTCATTGATTGAGCAGCCCCTGCTAGGTTGATGACATTCCATTCTACTCCCCCCACCGAACCCAGAAGTATGTTCAAGCACTGTGTGACCCCTGAAAACCAGATTTTAAAGGTATGATACATTTGGCTTATCTTGTTTCATGTGTCCCTGATGGACCAAAGCCAATTCCATGAAAATCTGGATAATACTCCAATGCACTTCTCATTCCATTGTTGTGAAGACCGCCCCCCCAAGCCTCCCGACCCCTTGAAAGCCCTGCCTCTGAGAGGGAAGCAACGTACTAAATGTTGTTTTGTTCATTGCTTCATTATGGAAATTTATATCCATCGAGAACTTCTCTCAGTTGAGAGATGAATGTGGCCAGAAATATTTCTGCAGTTTGGTTCTCCAAAGGTTAAATTCAGTAGCTCAAGGGGTTGAGCCACTGGTTCTATTACCTGGTTCATACAAAATGACAAGCCAGAAGATGGTTTGAATATGGTTTGAATATGGATTGTCACTGAATTGTGGGTTGTTGTGTTGTGTGAGCCCAGCCCTACTAACAAACCATGGTTTGTTAACCATGAATGACCAAGAGTTCATAACTCAACAACAAACCATGGGTTCTCTGTGTTTGTTAGCATGTTTGGGTTCACACAACACAACAACCCACAATTCAGCAACAACCCATGATTCAACTACAATCCACACTCAACCAGCAACCTGTAGTCTGGCTTGTCGTGTCGTGTGAACCCAGGCTATGTAAGTTTAACAACACTTTGGGTTCCTTCTAGAACATAGCCCTTTGGAAGCACCCAATGCAAAGAAATGGAACCATATAAATATATGGTGGGCATCAGAACAGCTCTCCAGGAGCCAGGGCATACATGCCCAGAGGGTCAACACCTGCCCTGCAGATACAGCATCAAGTGCTGGGACATAATTGGAGGAATGCCTTCCCTTCTCCACTCCACCTGGAGAGGGAGGGGTAGGAATGTAAGAAGAGAGGATGGAGGAAATGGAGGAAGACAAAGCTCTAATGATGGTGGTAATTAATGTCAGAGGGAACAGAGCTTGGCAGGCAAAGGGATTTCATCACATCTGGGCTCTGGGTGGATGCTAAGCTATGATGATGGATAATTGTTCTGAACTAGCAGGGCTCCTCAAGAGCCACTACCTGACAGGGTAAGCAGTACACGTCTCAACTGTCTGAGTCAGCAGAAAGCAACTCTAGTGTTTTTAGAAGTAACTAATCCATGATGCAAAAACAGGTAGGAGTCTTGTGGCACCTTGAAAACTAACACACTGGTTCTAGCATAGAGCATTTCTGCACAAGACTTTTATTGTGCACCCGTGATTGGACACTCACAGTTTTTTTGTGCGCCCTTTACATGATGTTGTCAACCTCCAAGGCCCCTCCCTCCCCTTCTGGCAATTATAGAGGCTTAATTCTCTATGGGGAAAATGCAATAAGGGACTTCAAAGCACAATAACTTTCCAGTTAAATTCTGGAGTTGTTGTTATATTGCAGCGCCATCTAGTGGCTGTATAATGAAATACATAGAACTTGCCCAAAAGGGGGAAAAAACAACAGCAACAAAAACCCAGGGATGAAACCATGTGAAAAGGAGCCGATTTTAATCCTGCAAGGAATCCAGAAGCAGAAGCTCTAGTAAAGGTGTGGGATTTTAGCTGGTATAGAAATACTCATAAGCTTTTGTGAGTGCTGTCCAGTTTCTTCAGATGTGAGATTAACATTTCATGCATCTGATGAACTGGGCAGTGTCCAAGACTCTTAATTGCTTTTGCTGCAATAGATTGAGCCACTATGGTGTAGCGGCTAGAGTGTTGGACTGGGACTCAGGAGATCTGGGTGCTAGTCGCCATTCGGCCATGAAGCTCACTGGGTGGCATTGGGCCAGTCACTGACTCTAAGCCTACCCTAACTCACATGGTTGTTGTTCTGAGGATAAAATCGAGAGGGAGAGGACCATGTAAGCCCCCTTGGGTTCTTTACAAGAGGAAAAAAGTCAGGAAATAAATGTAATAATAAATAAATTAATTCCGAACTATTAGTGTAATATTAGGTCAACCAGAAGATGACAAAACTTGTGCAAGCTTTCAATATCTCCAGATCACTGCATCATACAAGATGTTACAAAACGCAGGGCATGGGCAGGGGGAGATAGATTTAGGGGTGCAGCAGGTCCAACCATCACATGACCTAGAGAACCTCATTTGAATGTCTGCAGAGCCCTCCTTTCCCCACTTGGGACTCTGAACATGCAGACTCTGACTTCACCATGATCAGATTCCCCCCCCCCTTCTCCTGAATAAGACTGACTTTGGGCTTCACGCAGAGCTTTTATCCTGCTATTGAGATTGGTTACTTGCAGAAGTTTGCGGGTCCTTTAGATGATGTCATTAACCTCCAGGGCATCTCCTGCACTGAATGACCTTTATCCCTAAATGACCTTTATCCCTATCACTGGATATACAAAGCAACTTGATGAGATAATCCAACTTCTCAAGGATCAGGATATCAGAACAAAACAAGAAGTGAATCCAGAAGTAAATCAGAAAGGCATGACACTTCCAGTTTTACAACCTATACAGGCTTTGGTTCCTTCAGCTGTATCCCAACATTCAGATTTCTTGAACCTTGCAGACTGTTGAGAACTTGCAGAACTGAAGAACTGGGACTTTGAGGGGAATTTAATTTTAGTCCCAGACCAGGTGGCCTTTGAAATATCACCATTATCAAATGGGGTTCTGCCAAGTTGGTGGGGGAAAAACAGAGTTGTGTATAATCTTAATGCATTGTTGAACTTAAGAATTCATATAAGAAATATTAGATCTATACACACACTTCCAGGCTCTCTGTATTTACAGAGATGTATAATAACTTTCAACTCACCAATGCTGGTTAAAGAAATCTTTGCTGAGAGGCTCCAACTGGGTAAATATGGAGTAAGGTCTAGAAGGGTCTTTAAAACTTCTTCATTAACACCACTATTTAAGCAGATATCCAGAAGGAAACCCATAGATCAGTATGCCCCAGAAGCAAGTAGACTACACAATGTTTTAGAGCAGTCTAACACTGAAATGCTCATTGATTTTACAACTCAGGAGACGGATGTTGGGACCATTGATATAGAGTCCACTGATCAGGGCCTTCAGAGAACAAACTTTAGGTCTTTATGTCCCTCTAGTCCCCCACTCAAAAATGATGTTTTGTTAGACACTGAAATTCTCTTAAGCAATATTGCAATTAATTCTAATATTGACAACTTTCAGTTGATACCGCAAAAAACCCAGAAAACAGTGATGGCTGAAATCAACACCACAGTAGTCCCAATAGCAAATAATTCTCAAAGGAAACACATGATCCAGAACTCCACTTCCCGCTTAAGCGGTGCCGTGCAGCTTGACCCCTCAATAGATCGAATCACATCAGATTGTTCCTCCTGACAAAATAAGGCTTTGGGGAGTTCACTTAAGCGTGTCTCCTGGAACATCTCTGGATGGTCTAATAAAAGGGCAGATGGTTCATTCAGAAGGTACCTTAGAACTTTTGATATCATATTCCTACAGGAAACATGGTGCATGGGGGAAATTCCTTTGAGTGATTACAAAACCTATGAAGTCCCTGCAAGCAACCCCAGAGGCATGGGATGCCCATGGGGGGATTAGCCTGCTGTATATCAACTTCATTGAAAGGGGAAAGCTATCTCATCAGTAATTTGCAATCCTGGGCTTTGGCTATATTTTTCAAAATTAATTCAACATCATATATCATGGTAAATGTATATATTCCTCCTTGGAAATCAACTCATCACAGCAAGAATGTTTGGGAAAGCCTTACAGATTATATACTTGGCCTGCAGACCCAACTATCTGAAGCTCACTTGATATTAGTTGGTGATTTTAATGCCCGGATTGGCCCAAACTGGAATGCAATAGAGCCAGTCTCCTATTTTTCCCTGGATGACTTCCCACTGATAGAGGATAGACAGTCAAAGGATCACACAATTAACACCCAAGGGAAGCTGTTTATTCAAATGATCTTTCAATCTGGACTTCTCATTCTGAATGTCTCTCTGTCCAAGGATTTGACAGGGGAATTTACCTTTATCAACCATCTTGGGGCTAGCATAGTTGATTATATTGCAGTCCCCCCAGCTGTGTTTGGGCTGATTTCGTTCTTTAGAGTAGATTCATATCCATGTAGTGATCACCAACCACTGATTGTCCAGTTGGAATGTCTTAAAAATTCCCCAGGCAAATCAAGAAAATAGGCTCCCAGTCCCAAGCATGAGGGTTGCAACACACCGTTGTAAATGGGCAAATGTGAATTTAAATGCTTTGGAATGCTTGTGGCATTCTGAGAATGTACAACTCTTGCTGAATACCCTGTCCTCTACCGAAGAGACGGAAGTAGTACTAGAATGTTATGCCCAGATTATAGCAGCAGTCGAACCTCTCTTATTTTGGAAAGGCCAGTCAAAGAACCAGAGGCCAAAAGAGGGCAATCCATGGTTTGACGCGGACTGTAGGAAACTTAAGCAGGAAATCAAAAGACAAGATAAATTCCTAAGAGACAGAGGTATAGTCCCTTTACCACAGTCCTATTTGGCACTGCGTAAATTATATAAAAATACAATTAAAGAAAAAAAGCAAGAGCATGCCAGGTTGCAATGGGTGGAACTAGCATCAGCACTTGAAAGACATGATAGACCTAGATTTTGGCACCTTAGTTCAGATTTAAGTAGGGGTGCACGAAAGTCACTTACCTGGTCTCGCAGCTTTTCGCGGTGGGGGGGAGGCGCTTTGCTGCTCTCCCCGCAAAGTTCAGGCCGGGGGGGGGGAGGCTTCCCGCCTCGCCCGGCCGAAATTCAGGCTGGGGAGGAGGCGCCTCGCCCGGCCGCGAAATAAAAAGTTTAAAAAAAAACAAACACCCCCGTGATAGGCTACGTGACGATTAACGTAGCCTATCACGGCTAGATCTGCAAGGTCAGCCATGATAGGCTACATAAATCGTCACGTAGCCTATCACGGGTGACTAAAAAAAAAAGCGCGTACGGCTCATGGCGGCCCCCATAGGGAGCCGCCATTCGCTTTCCTTATTTGGTTGCTGTAGTCTACGTAAATCTTTACGTAGACTATGGCGAAAATAAGGGCAACGCAAATAGCGTTGCCCTTATTTTCGCCGTAGTCTACGTAATCTTTATGTAGACTACAGCGACCAAATAAGGAACGTGAATGGCGGCTCCCTATGGGGGCCGCCATGAGCCGTACGTGCTTTTTTTTTTTTTAGTCACCCGTGATAGGCTACGTTACGATTTACGTAGCCTATCATGGCTGACTTTGCAAATCTAGCCGTGATAGGCTACGTTAATCGTCACGTAGCCTATCACGGGGGTGTGTTTTTTTTTCTTTTATTGGAATGGCGACGGCGGCAGCCGGTCGAAAGATCGGCTGCTGCCCCCGCCCCTGATGAAGACCCGACGAACCGCCGCCGGGACCCGCCGCCGGGAGGGACATTCGGGAAAGGTAAGTCCCATCCTGGGGGGGGGGGGTGCGGAGAATTTCTCCCTGAAACTTCTTCAGGGGGCCGAACACATTGGCGCTTGGCCCCCTGAAGTTTCGGGGAGAAATTCTCCACCATCCCTAGATTTAAGATACTCTGGGACTCCATCCATTGACTCTGTTATTACGACACATGAATGGGAACAACACTTCCATTCCCTCTTTTACGATGAGATGGCCTGTCTTCCCCCATTGCAGGAGGAAGACCCAGAATCACCTAGATGGCCCCCAGTCACCTGTGAGGAAATAGCTATGCTGATACGGAAGTTGAAGCACAGAAAAGCCCTTGGAGGGAGTGGCATTTCACCAGATTTCTTGATTGATTATCCTCATTGGTGGATCCCAATGTTAGTAACCTTATTTACACTTATTGATAGAACTGGGAAATTTCCCCAAGATTGGGCAGTGGCTATTGTAGTGCCTATTTATAAAAAAGGCAATTGGTCAGACCCTAAGAATTATCGCCCTATAAGCCTACTGGATGTTATAAGTAAGTTGTATGCAAGACATCTTTTAGATAAGCTGGAAAATTGGGTGCTCGGGGAGAATCTCCTAGCTGAAGAATAAGCAGGCTTCCGATGTGGCAGATCTACAGTAGACCATTGTTTCCTACTAAAATATTTGGCTGGGAAATATACATCTCCCCCTTATTACTCACTTTTTACTGCATTTTTAGGCTTTTGAGCAGCCTTTGATTCTGTATCTAGACCCTGCCTTTGGCAGAAGCTTACACTTTTAAATGTGGATCATAAATTGCTCAGGAGAATACAGGGGCTGTATAAGAATTCTATCCTGCATGTGAGAGAGTCTTCAGGTGATCTTTCAGACCCCATTATTGTTAACAAAGGAATGTGCCAGGGATGTTTGCTTGCACCTCTTTTATTCAATCTATATCTTAATGATATGGTTCCCTACTTATCTAGTCCAGACTTCTTCCCACCTCTTTTAAAGGACAGGAGTATTTCAGTGTTATTATATGCAGGTGATGCTGTTCTCCTGTCATACACCCAGGTGGGGATGCATAGGCTTTTAAGAGCCCTAAGCTCATATTATGTGAGAGAAGCCCTTCAGGTCAACTATGAAAAAACTAAAATCTTAGTCTTTGGCAAAAGGAGGAAAAAATACCGATGGCAGCTGGATAACCAGCTTGATCAGGTTAACAAATATAAATACCTAGGAGTGATATTTCGAAGTTCAGGATCTCAGTCTGAGCACTTGAAAGCAATAGCCCTGACAACTAATGTAACTAGTAATGCCATTCTTCATGTTGCTGTTGGACCAGGTGGTAAGACGGTGGCCCCTTTAATAGAGCTATACAAGGGCAAATTACTTCCCCAAATATTATATGGGGCACCTGCCTGGACCCATGCTAACATTGCTTCATTGGAGTCAGTGCAGCATAAATTTCTATCCAGAGTACTTGGGGTTCCCAGATCCACTTCTAAGGCCATTGTCTGACTAGAAACAGCTTGTCACTCAGTGGGAATGCTTGTCCAAAAAGCTGCCACTTTCTTCTGGTTAAAGATAGTGTTCCAATTGCCCTCCCCCTTGGTCTTATTAGCATATGAAGCAATGGGAAGGGGCTCATAGGCAGACAAGATAACCACATCTATCTCTGAGTTGGGCTTTTCGCAATCATATTTGCTTGCGAGGGGCTACGATAGAGCTAGGGATGAGATTTCAAAGAGGTTACAAGATGTTGATATTCAAACAGCAATGGCTGTTGCTGCTGAAAGTCGCTCTAACAAGTTCTATAAAAGCATCATGACCTCTCCGGGGAAGGTTCCCCCGTATTTGATTTCCATCACCTCACATGAATTGAGATGGCTCATGACTAGGTGCAGACTGAACTCACTCCAATTGATGGAGGTGAAGGCACGTTATAGGACCCATCATGGCATGAGTGCAGATTGCCCAGCTGGTTGCCCCAAGGTAGAGGACATGGTACACTTTCTAGCAGAATGTCCATTGTACATCAATTTGAGGAAGCAGTCCCTTGAGCTCCTGTTAGCTGCACTTGAGGATACTTCCGGTGCAAGCATAACTCGATTATTATTAGCTGGAACAGATCATTATACTTCATATAGGACTGCTAAGTTTGTCAGTCGAGCCCTGGAGAGGCGAAAGTCATTGACTGTTATAAAAAAACTAAATCTGTAAACATGGTAATAACATTCTGGCAAATATTGTTTTAGGATTTTAAAATGTTTTTAACTTGCCCTTGTTAGTTATTTTATTAATAATTTGTACTTTGGTTTCCCTTTTGGTTGATGTGAGAATTCTATTTGTTTTGTGTGCGGATGGCCTGATTGGCTAAAAAGCAATAAACTGTATGTGTGTATCTATTTTTTAAAAGATTGGAGATAATGAGCTATCAAATTATCACGCTTGAGTTCCCTCCATGAAAAGAGGAAAAGTAGCAATAAGAGGAGCTGGACCACAGTGCCATCTAGCGGCTGTATAGTGAAACATATGGAAGACTCAGATAAGCGGGGAAAGGAGGAGGGAGGGAGGAAGCATCTGTAAAGGGAATCTGTGATGATCCTCCATTTAAAACGGATGCAGAAAGCCCCGTTTTAAATGCAGGATTTTAGGCTGATGAAGAGATGCTCTTGCACTTCTGCCTGCCCTTGTCTGCAAATAGGACAAGAAACATCCCAGTCAGCATGGCCAATGGTTTGGAATGCTGCGTCTTGTAGTCCAAAAAAGGGCACCATATTGGGGATGGCTGCAATATGAGTAGCCCTCCAGCAGTGGGGTGTGTATGTGGGGGGCAGAATAGATGCCCAGAGGGTCAAGAGGCACCTCACAGATGTGGCTAAGCGAGGCGGAATCCAAAGCAGGAGCCCAGACTGGTCCATCTTACTGTAATCCCTTTATTAGGCCAACCAAAAGATCACAGAAGGAGAGCAAGCTTTTGAGATCTCTAGATCTCCCCCCCCCCTCCAAGCAGGTAATGCACAGGGCCATGAGAATTATAGGGAGCCATTTGTGGTTTCAATACAAACAGCAAAGCATGAAGCAGGGAAAGAGATGTTCAGAAATCCAACAGGACAAGAAGGGCCTGAGGGAAACTAATCAAAGAATGGGAGGAAGGGATCCTCTATTTCTCTGCATGTTGAAGACCACAAAGGAAAGAGAAGAAAAAAGTGTCCACTGTATGGGAAAATATTAGGGGTGGGTGGATCACTTACCCCGTTCTGGCTGCAGGGGGTCCACGTGGGGGGGAAGGTGATCCGTCCCTCCCCCTGGAATCTGTCCAGGCCGGCTCTGCTCTGTGGTGATCCTGTGGAGCTGGCTGCTGGCTCCGCAGCACTGGCGATACGGCTGGCTGCCATTGTCGTGCCGTATCACTGTGCTAAGTAGGGATGTCAGAGAATTCTGCCACAGATCTCGGTAAGGCCGAATGCCAGTGCATTTGGCCCCCTGAACACTGTGGTGGAACGGCCTGCCACCCCCCTGCCCCCACGGATCCCCTCCGGGATGAGACTTACCTGGGTTGGATGTTCCGGACGGCGGCGGCTCCAGTGGCGGCTGCGGTGGCAGCTGGTCTTCCAAACGGCCGCCGCTGCCATTTGCAGTCTGTTTCCCCCCCCCCCCATTCATGATAGGCTACGTAAAGACTTAACGTAGCCTATCACATCTGGGTTTTAAAAAAAACAAAACGCGTACACAAATGGCGGCGGCTACGGCATTTGCGTTTTTACAGCAGAAAAAGCCCTCCTCCTAGTAGCCACCCACCTCACTTCCTTTGGCAGGGGCTCACGGAGAAGGGCCGCTGACGATGATCTTAAGGTCCGGGCAGGCACATATGGGAGGAGGCGATCCTTCAGGTAACCTGGCCCCAAGCCGTTAAGGGCTTTGAATGTTAACACCAGCACTTTGAATCGGGCCCGGAAATGGACTGGCAGCCAGTGCAGCTGGAAAAGTACTGGCGTAATATGAGCTCGCAGGCCAGTCCCTGTTAACAATCTTGCTGCCCTATTTTGGACCAGCTGAAGATTCCGGACCGTTTTCAAAGGCAGCCCCACGTATAATGCATTGCAGTAATCCAGACGAGAAGTTATCAGAGCATGGATAACTGTAGCTAGGCTATCTCTGTCCAGATAGGGGCGTAGTTGGTATACCAGCCTAAGCTGATAAAAAGTGCTCCGTGCCACTGAGTTCACCTGTGCCTCAAGTGACAGTTCTGGATCCAAGAGCACCCCGAAACTACGAACCTGATCCTTTAGGGGGAGTGCAACCCCCTCCAGAACAGGTTGAATATCACCGAGCCGGGCAGACGAACCACCCACTAACAGTACCTCCGTCTTGTCTGGATTGAGTTTCAGTTTATTAGCCCTCATCCAGTCCATTACCGTGTCCAGGCACTGATTCAGAACAGCCACTGCCTCACCTGGTTTTGATGAGAAAGAGAGGTAGAGCTGGGTGTCATCCGCATATTGATGGCACCTCAGCCCACACCTCCAGATAACCTCCCCCAGCGGTTTCATGTAGATGTTAAACAGCATGGGGGATAAAACAGAGCCCTGTGGAACCCCATGGCACAATTGCCATGGCACAGAGCAATAATCCCCCAGCACCACCTTCTGGAATCGGCCATCCAAGTAGGAGCGGAACCACTGTAGTGCAGTGCCTGCTACTCCCAACCCAGACAACCTATCCAGAAGGATACCATGGTCGATGGTATCGAAAGCCGCTGAGAGGTCCAGGAGAATCAACAGGGTCGCACTCCCCCTGTCCCTCTCCCGGCAGAGGTCATCCCACAGGGCGACCAAGGCAGTTTCCGTTCCAAAACCAGGCCTGAAGCCCGATTGAAATGGATCTAGATAATCCGTTTCATTCAACAGTGCCTGGAGCTGTCCTGCAGCCACCCGCTCAAGCACCTTGCCCAGGAAGGGGATGATGGCCGCTGGCCTATAATTGTTAACATCCTCTGGGTCCAGGTTAGGCTTTTTCAGGAGTGGTCTAATTACCGCCTCTTTTAAAGCGGCAGGCACCACTCCCTCTCTCAAGGAGGAATTTACAACCTCCTGCACCCAGCCGGACAACCCCTCCTTGTTTGATTTAATAAGCCATGAAGGGCTAGGGTCAAGCACACAAGTGGTCGATCGGACTTGGCCAAGCATCTTGTCCGCATCCTCAGGCCTCAGTAACTGAAACTCATCCAATAAAACTGGACCAGACGGTTCTCTGAACGCCTCTACCAATGGAACTGCATTAATGGTGGTGTCCAATTCATGACGAATCTGAGCGACTTTATCCTCAAAGTGCCGTGCAAACTCGTCACAGCGTGCTACCGAGGGTTCCACCGTCTCTCTCCCTGGTCCAGAATGTAACAGGCCGTGAACCACTCGGAAAAGCTGTGCTGGACGACACTGAGAAGATGCAATGCTGGTGGAAAAGAACTGTCTCTTTGCCACCCTCACCGCCACAGAGTAGGCTCGATAGTGGGCTCTTACCTGTTTTTCGGTCAGACTCAGCACGAGTTTTCCTCCACTTGCGTTCTAGCCGTCTCCCCTCTTGCTTCATTGCCCTCAGCTCAGGTGTATACCAAGGAGCTGGCCAGGCTCTGCTCAGAGGGAGAGGGCGCTTGGGCGCGATTATGTCAACCGCCCGAGTCATCTCTGCATTCCACAGAGCGACCTAGGCTTCGACAGGAGCACCAGCCATACCAGCAGGAAAATCCCCTAGAGCCCTCTGGAATCCATCAGAATCCATTAATCTCTGGGGGCGGACCATTTTAATAGGTCCCCCACCCTTGCAGAGGGGAAAGGCCGCCAGGAGTCTAAACCTCAGCAGGAACCTCATGTTCTTTTTTACATGAAAGAACAGGGGTGGACGAAAGTCCCTTACCTGTCATCGAAGGACGTTCGCGGTGGGGGGGAGGCGCTTCGCTGCTCCCCCCGCGAAGTTCAGGCCGGGGGGGGGAGGCTTCCCGCCTCGCCCCGGCCGAAATTCAGGCCGGGGGGGGAGGCTTCCCTCCTTGCCCTGGCCGAAATTCAGGCCGGGGAGGAGGCTTCCCGCCTCGCCCGGCCGCGAACGCGAACGTTTTTTTTTTTTAAAAAAACGCCCCCTGATAGGCTACGTGACGATTCACGTAGCCTATCACGGCTAGATCTGCAAGGTCAGCCGTGATAGGCTATGTCAATCGTCACGTAGCCTATCACGGGTGACTTAAAAAAAAAAAGCGCGTACGCTAATGGCGGCCCCCATAGGGAGCCGCCATTCACGTTCCTTATTTAGTTGCTGTAGTCTACGTAAATGTTTACGTAGACTACAGGGACCAAATAAGGAACGCAAATGGTGGCTCCCTATGGGGGCCGCCATTTGCGTACGCGCTTTTTTCCCCCCCCCCAAAGTCACCTGTGATAGGCTACGTGACGATTAACGTAGCCTATAACGGCTGACTTTGGAGATCTAGCTGTGATAGGCTACGTTAATCGTTACGTAGCCTATCACGTTTTTTTGGTTTTTTTTTACTGCAATTGTAATGGCGGCGGCGGCAGCTGGTCGAAAGACCGGCTGCTGCCCCCACCCCTGACGAAGACCCGACGAACTGCTGCCGGGACCCGCCGCCGGGAGGGTCATTCGTGAAAGGTAAGTCCCATCCTGGGGGGGTGGCGGGGGGGTGGCGGAGAATTTCACCGCCGATTTCAGGGGGCCGAATGCGTTGGCATTTGGCCTCACCAAGATTCGTGGAGAAATTCTCAGAAATTCTCCGCCATCCCTAGTGCGGGCGTGGTGGGGGGTGTGGGTGCGGTGGCGGCGGTGGCTGGTCTTCTGGCTGGGCACAGTGTACGCAAATGCCGGCGGCTAAGGCGGCTGCCATTTGTGTTCGCTATTTTTAGCCGTTCTAGCCTACGTAAATATTTACTTAGGCTAGAACGGCGAAAAATAGTGAACGTAAATGGCGGCCGCCGTAGCCACCACCATTTGCATACGCGTTTTTTTTTTTTACTTTGCCGTAATAGGCTACGTAAATATTTACATAGCCTATCACGGTTAAGTACAGGGACGCAAACAGCGGTGGCTATGGCTGCCACCATTTGCATCCCTGCTGCCCAGCAGCCGGATGTCCGGCTGTGGGCAGAGCCGGCCAGCGGCTCCACGGAATCCCCACAGAGCAGAGCCAGCCGGGCAGAATTCCAGGAGGAGGGACGGAGCGTCTCCCCCCCCCATTAAGCAGATCCGCAAAATGGTAAGTGGCTTTCGTACATCCCTACCTGCCACTGCTTTTATCGGCATTCTGTTTTAAATAATAATTTTAAGATGTTTTATCTTTTTAATATTTTACCTCTTATGTTCACTGCTCCAAAATCTGTTTTAGATTTGGAGTGATACACAAATGTTGCAAATATATAAAATAAATAAATAAGACATGAAGTCGAATAGGGCCTGTGGCCACTGCAGGATCAATGCGCAGTCACTTTCCTAATTCATGCTTTTTCATACAACAGGCCAAATTGGGACTGGGAGTTCAACTTGTTCTAAAGGATCAGGTATGCAACTTGATCCTGGATGGTCAGGTGGCAGCATTGGCCAGGAATGCCTTTGCTCAGCTTTGGCAGGTGCACCCATTTTGGGGGAAGGTGGATCTTGTCAAAGTGATCCATGTCTTAAGCACCACACATTTGTTTGTTTGTTTATTTCTATACCGCCCAATAGCTGAAGCTCTCTGGGCAGTTCACAAACATAAAGATCACCAAGTACAGCATAAAACAATAGAAAATATGAAAGCTTAAAACTACAATATAAAAGCACAACCAGAATAAAAGCTAGCAGCAATACAGAGATTTAAAAACAGGTTTAAAACAGCAGAGCTAAAAGATTAGAGTGCTAAAATGCTAGGAAAACAAACAGATGTTCACCTGGCACTGGAAAGAGTACAATGTTGGAGCCAGGTGAACCTCTCCAGGGAGATCATTCCACAGCTGGGGAGCCACAGCAGAAAAGACCCTCTTCCTGGTAGCCACCTACCTCACTTCCTTTGGCAGGGGCTCCCAGGGAAGGATCCCTGAAGATGATCTTAGGGTCTGGGCAGGTAGACGATCCTTCAGATAACCTGGCCCCAAGCTGTTTAGGGCTTTGAATGTTAATACCAGCACTTTGAATCGGGCCCAGATATGGACTGGCAGCCAGCACAGCTGTAAAAGTACTGATGTAATATGGTCTCGTTGGCCACAACATTTAGATTGCTGTAATAATGTGCTGTATGTGGGACTCCCCTTGAAGAGCATTGAAAACTTCAGGTGTGCTTTTAAAGACCCATCTTGAAACAGCTGCATTGGCTACCAATTTGTTTCTGAGCCCAATTCAAGATGCTTCCCCCCTCCGCTTTTTCTTTTTTTTAACCTATAAAGCCCTAAATGGCTTGAAGCCTGGGTAAATGAAAGACCACCTCATCTTGTATGAGTCTGCCAGAAATTTGGATTCATTATCTGAGGTCCTGTTGAGTGCCCCATCTCCTAGAGAGGTGTGGTTTGTGGGTACTAAAGACAGGGTCTCCAGTGTAGCAGCACCTTGGGTGTGGAACTGCCTCCCCAGGGACATTAGGATGGCTTCCTCCTTAGATGGCTGGTAAAGACAGCCATGTTCTCCTGAGGTTGTAATAATGCTGCTCTCTGCTTTTATTAATCCCTGGTTTTATTGTGTAAAATGTTTTAGCTTTGTGTAGCTTATGTATTTTATTATTTTTATTTTTACACCACCTCCAGAGCTCATTGAGCAGAGGGAAAATCCAAAACTATTCTAATAAAATGTGAAAGGAAGAGAGATTCATTAAAATAGAAGCATGCAAGGGGCTACATTCCTAGGACAGGTTTTATGACTGCCATGCTGGACATGAATAATCAGCATTTAGAAGATTATTTGACGAATCAGATGCCATCCTTAGTTTTTGTCGTTAGGTGTTCCTTTGTATTCAGATCAGGCCTCAGTACAATAATGTAGCACTTGGGAATGAAGATGCAGCCCAGCAAACCAGCATTGGAGGCCAAGATGGAGAAGACCTGCACAGCCACCATGTATTTCCCCTTCGTGCTCAGGTAGGTGGGCACAAAGGACACCCAAACACTGCAGAAGACCAGCATGCTGAAGGTGATCAGCTTGGCTTCATTGAAGGCACCAGGTAGCTTCCTGGCTAGGAAAGCCACTATGAAGCAGATGACAGCCAGGAAGCCCATGTAGCCAAAGGCACCATAAAACATGGCAAGAGACCCCTCGTTGCACTGCAGAATGACCTGTCCAGGCTGGGAGTTCATGTCAGAATCTGGGAAGGGTGGAGATACTCTCAGCCAAATGGTGCAGATGACAACTTGGACACTGGAACAAGAAATGACAATGGAGTTGGCCAGACTCTTCCCCAGCCATCTCCTCACCCTGTTCCCTGGCTTTGTTGCCAGGAAGGCCAGCACCACAGTGATCGTTTTTGCCAACACAGAAGAGACGGCGACTGAGAAGATGCTGCTGAAGGCTGTTTGTCGGAGGAGGCAGGTCGCTGCCCTTGGCCGTCCAATGAACAGGAAGGAGGACAAAAAGGAAAGCAGGAGGGAGATGAGGAGAAGATAGGAGAGGTCCCGGTTGTTGGCTTTGACTATTGGGGTTTCTAGGAATTTAATGAAGATTCCAAACACACAGCCTGTGGTTAAGGCCAAGAATAGGGCAAAGGACATTAGGATGATCCCCAAAAGTCCTTCATAGGAGAGGAACGTTATATCCTTGGGGACACATAGATCTTGGTCCTTGTTTGGATGCTGATCTTCTGGGCATCTAGTGCAAAGGACTGCATCTAAGAAGAAGACAATGAGTGAATTCAGTATCACTGACAACAACCTTATACCTATAAAACTAAAGTGTTGAATTAAAGTCTATAAAAGGTAGGTTTGGAAGTGAAATTGTATGCTCAAAGACCGGGCTTGTCAAGGGTGGGGGATTGGTTTGGGACTGCCCATATGTAGTAGGGATGTGGAAGGGCAAACATTCATTGGTAGATGACATGTTTTGCATGCAGAAACCCCCCGAGTCAATACATAGCATCACTACTGAAAAAGCATCTCTGGTAGCAAGGCTTGGAAACCCCCCTTGCCAGAACAACGAAAGAAGCAATGCCATTTGGAATAGAAAGCACTGGGTTTGATGGACTATAATGCAGATTCATTTGTTGTTGTTTATTTATTTATTTCCAGCTAGCATGGAACGGCGGTTAGGGTGAGCCAAAAAGGTCCTGTAGGTGATGCAAGATTTTGAAGAACATTCAGCAACTTTCCTTGGTTCAGAATACAGCAGCCAGATTATTATCTGGGTTGAGGCGTTCTGATCATTTTGCTCCAGTGTTGTTCCAGCTACACTGCTTACCAGTTTTCTTTTGTGCCCAATACAATGTTCTGGTTTTAGCCTTAAAGTCATCTCAGTGGGTTGGGTCAGGATATCTGAAGGGCCACGTATTCACATATGAAGCTACTTGGGTGCTCTGTCCAACAACAGGGCCCCTATTGATCCCCCCCCCCGCCCTGCCGCCCTTGTCTAAAGTATGGTAGATGGAGATAAGAGACAGGCTTTCTCGACTGAAGAACCTAGGTTCTGGAACTCTTTCCCTCAAGAGTTCCCCTCTAGGGATGGCAGAGAATTCCACCATGGACCTCAGGGAGGCCAAATGCCAGTGCATTTGGCCCCCTGAAATCTGTGGCGGAATGGCCTGCCCCCCCCTCCCCCGCGGATCCCCCCAGGACGAGACTTACCTGGGGCGGATCTTCCGGGCGGCGGTGGCTGTGGTGGTGGCGGCTGCGGCTGCGGCGGCTGGTCTTCCGACCGGCTGCTGCTGCTGCCATTTGCAGGTTTGTTTGGTTTTTTTACACCCACATGATAGGCTACGTACGTTTTTACGTAGCCTAAAACGTCTGGGTAAAGGGAAAAAAAAGGCGTATGCAAATGGCGGCAGCTATGGCCACTGCCATTTGCGTTCCTTATTTTGGGCCGTCTTAGTCTACGTAAATAATTACGTAGACTAAGACGGCGAAAATAAGGGGAATGCAAATAGCGTCTGCTATGCTATTTGCGTTCCCCTTATTTTCGCTGTCTTAGTCTACGTAAATGTTTATGTAGATTAAGACATCAAAAATAAGGAACGCAAATGGCGGCGGCCGTAGCCGCTGCCATTTGCGTACGCATTTCCCCCCCGCCCAGAGCCCTTCGAGGCTGGAAATCCGACTGTGGACAGCTCTGGCCTGGCTGGGCCTGGCCAGCTGCTCCGCGGAGCCGCCGCGGAGCACAGCCGGCCAAGGAGGATTCCAGGGGGGAGGAACGGAGCGCCTCCCCCCGTCCAGGATTCCAGGGGGAGGGACGGAACATGTCCCCCCCACCATAAACATAATCCGCGAACAGGTAAGTGATTTTTGTACATCCCTATTCCCCTCTCTATTGTCTTTTACACACACACAGGCAAGACTTGACTTTTTAGGAATGCCTTTGGGTTTGTTTAATGTGGACTGTGGAATTTCTAATGCTGTGACTACAGTTGTCTTAATTGATTTTATTTTGTCATCTGCTGTCGGGTTTTAAGGCACCTCCAGCATTTTCCCACACAAAGGCAAGGTGGAGGGCCATAGCTCAGTGTGACAGAGCACATGCTTGGCATGCAGAAGGTCTCAGGTTCAATTCTGGCTTCTCCAGGTAGGGTGAGGAAAGAATCATGCCTGAAGCCCTGGAGATCCACTGCCAGTCACTGTTGACAATACTGGGCTAGATGGATCAATGTTCTTATTCAGTATAAGGCAGCTTCCTATGTTCCTAAGGCATAAATATTTTAGTAAATTAATCAGAAATCATTTGACAAGCACACTCAGTTCATGCAGAGCACTAGACACACTATGGTCAAAGCTGGACCAGTCTTTTAAGAAAATGCCTGAGTGAATCTTTGCCCAATTCTCCAAGGGCCGCCCTTCCCTTGGAGTCACTCACCTTCCTGAGTGGAGATGGTCCCTCCTGCACACAGCGCACAGGCATAGCAGCAAAGGGGCTTCCCTTCCTGAATCACTTTGGAGGATCCAAGGCGACAGCTTTCAGTACACTTGGACTGAGGAAGGGTCTAGCCAAAAAAGACAAGGTGATCAAGCAAAGAGTGTTAGGTGCTGCTCATGGAAATGAGTCATCGAGGAGGAAAGGTTTCAGTTGGACTGCCAGCCCCAGCTCTAGGTTTACTGGTACCAAGTAACCTCAACTAACCTGATGCATTTCGTTTTGTTCTTGGGGTTGTTGAGGGTGGTAGTTTTGATGGCCAGATACATGGAAGGGACTGAATGTTGGTACTCCTTCTGCAGCCTTAAATGATACTGAAGTGCATGTTTCTGTCAAGCACAAAATTTCCTATTGTCTGTGTAACCACAGGTAATGAAGCTGGCAGTCACAGGAATGCAGCACCAGCATTCTTTTTTTTAATTAGCAGCAATGATGACCTCATTTGCCACCTGCCTTAGACTCTGAGTTTCACTGCAATCCTTGCAGTAGCTAGAGGGAAATGAATTTTCCAAGCAACAATATATTGTTCCTTGTAATGCATGTTTAAGAACTGGGCATGTTTAGCCTTGAGAAGAGAAGACTGAGGGGGGATAAGATAGTGCTCTTCAGGTCCTTGAAAGGCTGTCGCAGAGAGGAAGGCCAGGATCTCTTCACAACCATCCCAGAGTGCAGGACAGGGAATAATGGCCTCAAGTTACAGGAAGGCAGATTGCGGCTGAACATCAGGAAAAAATTCCGGACTCTTAAAACAATACGACAGTGGGAACCAATTACCTAGGGCTCTCCCACACTGGAAGCATTCAAGATGAGCAAACAGGGAGAGCAAACAGGAGTTGGCCAGAGGAGTTGCAGTGGAAGAGGAGACAAAGGACACAAAGGACAAAAAGGAGATAAAGGCAAAGAGGTAAGTGGGCTGGACTAAGCCCAGGGGGCTGTCCTTTTCCTTCTGCGTGGCTGTGAGCTCTGTGAGCAGAGGACAGAACTAGAGAATTGGCTATCCTTGACTTGATCCTAACCAACAGAGATGACTTAGTGGAGAAAGTAGCAGTTATGGGAACTCTGGGGGAAAGTGACCATGTTATACTTGAGTTCTTGGTTCTAAAGGAAGCAAAAGCCGAATGTAGCCAAACGCGTACCCTGGATTTTAGGAAAGCTGATTTTAATAAACTCAGAACAATGATAAGTAAGGTCCCATGGCAAGTGACTCTAATGAGAAAAGGAGTCCAAGATGGGCAGGAGTTTTTTTAAAAAAGGAAATTCTCAAGGCACAATTACAAACAATTCCAACAAGAAGAAAAGGTGGAAGACAACAGAAGCAGCCAAAGTGGCTTCACAAAAAGCTTAGAGATGACCTGAAAACAAAAAAGGACACATATAGGAAGTGGAAAGAAGGCCAAGCTACAAAGGAAGAGTACAGGCAGGTAGCACAGAATTGCAGGGATGGCGTCAGGAAGGCTAAAGCTGAGAACGAGCTGAGGTTAGCGAGGGAGGCTAAAAGCAACAAAAAGGTTTTCTTCAGATACATGCACAGTAAAAGACAGAGGAAAGAAATGGTGGTTCAACTATTAAATAAGGATGGCAAAATGATAACAGATGACAAAGAAAAGGTAGAGGTGCTCAATTCCTACTTTGGCTCAGTCTTCTCTGAAAAGAGGGTCTATGAGCCCCTTGGCAAAGGCGAGGTACAGGCTGAAGGGGCAAGATTGCAGCTGGAGATGGATAGGCATATGGTCAAGGAACACCTCATTACTTTGAATGAGTTCAGATCTCCAGGGCCAGTTGAACTGCACCGTAGTGTAATAAAGGAACTGGCAGAAGAACTCTCAGAACCACTGTCTATTATCTTTGAGAAGTCATGGAGGACAGATGAAGTGCCAGATGATTGGAGGAGGGCTAATGTTGTCCCTAACTTCAAAAAGGGTAAAAAGGAAGAACCTGGGAACTACAGACCAGTCAGTCTGACATCAATCCCTGGGAAAATTCTGGAGCAGATGATAAAGCAATCTGTCTGTAAGCACCTTGAAAACAATGCAATGATTACTCGAAGCCAACATGGATTTGAACAAATCCTGCCAGACTAATTTGATCTCATTTTTGGATCAGGTCACCTCCCTTGTGGACGTTTGGAATGCTGTGGACATAATATACCTCGACTTCAGCAAAGCTTTCAACAAAGTGCCCCATGATATCCTGATGAGCAAACTAGCTCAAAGTGGGCTAGATGAAACAATGATCAAGTGGATTCACAGTTGGCTACAGGACTGGACACAAAGTTTGCTTATCAATGAGATCTTCCCAAACTGGGGAGAGGTTACAAGCGGGGTACCGCAGGGCTCAGTTCTGAGCCCAGTGCTCGTCAACATTTTTATTTATGACTTGGAGGAGGGGGTGCAGGGAATGCTGATCAAATCTGCAGATGACACAAAATTGGGCAGGATAGCTAATACCTTGGAAGACAGAAACAAAATTCATAGTGATCTTGATAGGCTGGTGTGCTGGGCAGAAAACAACAGAATGACATTTAATAGGGATAAATGCCAAGCTCTGCACCTAGGAAAAATAAACCAAATGCACAGTTACAAGATTGGGAATACTTCGCTCAAAAATACTACAAGCGAGAAGGATCTTGGAATTGTTGTCGATCACAAGCTGAATATGAGCCAACAATGTGATGTGACTGCAAAAAAGGCCAGTGCTCTTTTGGGCTGCATTAATGGAAGCATAGCTTCCAAATGCCGGGAAGTACTAGTCCCCCTCTACTCAGCACTGGTTAGGCCTCATCTGGAGTACTGTGTCCGGTAGGGATGTCAGAGAATTTTGCCACGAATCTCAGGGAGGCTGAATGCCAGCGCATTCGGCCCCCGAAATTGGTGGCGAAATGGTCTGCCCCCCCCGCGCCCCCCCTGGGACGGGACTTACCTTGGGCAAATCCTCCTGGCGGCGGTGTCTCCGGTGGCAGTTCGGCGGCAGTTCGGCGGCGGTGGCTGCGGCGGCCGGTCTTTCGACCAGCTGCCACCGCCGCCATTTCCAGTAAAACAACAACAACAACAACAAAATGTGATAGGCTACGTAAAGATTTACGTAGGCTATCACGGCTAGATTTTTAAAAAATACCGTGATAGGCTACGTAAATGTTTACGTAGCCTATCACAGCTGAGTAAACAACAAAACAAAAAACCGTGCGTATGCAAATGGCGGCGCCCATGGGCGCCGCCATTTGCGTTCCTTATTTTGGCATGTCTAGTCTACGTAAACATTTACGTAGACTACAGAAAAAATAAGGGGAACGCAAATAGCGCAGATGTTTACGTAGCCTATCATGGCTGAGTAAAAAAAAAAAAGTGCGTACGCAAATGGCGGCGCCCATGGGCGCCGCCATTTGCATACGTGCTTTTTTTTTTTACTCAGCCATGATAGGCTACATAAACATTTACGTAGCCTATCACGGCTGACTGCAGGGACGCAAACGGCGGCGGCTATGGCCGCCGCCATTTGCAGGCCCGGCCGGCCAGGATTCGGGGGTGGAGGGACGGAGTGCCTCCATCCCCGGCCAGAATTTTGGGGGGGAGGGATGGAGCACCTCCCCCCCACTAGAATTTCGGGGGGAGGGATGGGGCGCCTCCCCCCCACTGCGAATCAAATTTTGTTAAAGGTAAGTGACTTTCGTACATCCCTAGTCCAGTTTTACTGCATGAGATTCATTTGCATTCTTTTAATATTTTGATTCCTTTTAATAAGAATTGTAATTCTATTTTTGTAAACAATAATTACATTTTTTTTGTAAACAATAATAGAGCTAAAGTGAACGAAGAGAACTCACTCTCTCCTTTTACTGTTTGGTCATTTGATTCTGTCAAAGGATTGTGCCATCCTGAATTACTGAGAGCCGCTTCCATGGTGTCTCTTAAGTTTTGGTGGCATGGTCATTCAGTTTGCTGATACACCCCTGCTCAGAAGTAAGGAAATAACATAACAACCTCCCCTTCAATGCCATCAATGGAAACAGCTTCTGGCATCATTCCTGTCCTGTGGCTATTGCGACACTTCAGCTAGCCCACATTATGTGAACAAGAAAAGGAAGTGATAGGAGAATGGTGAATAGCTACCGTTCCTAGCCTGACGCAGGTGGAGACAGAGAAGGCACAGAAGGCACATCATTAGCAAGAACGTAAGTGGAAAATTCTAGCACCACTCGTAAGAGAAACCACTCCCAAGTCTCTTTGCAGCTAGAGGTCCTTCCAAGTGGGATCTAAGATGCTTGTTCCAATAGCTCATCCTGACCATTTCTCAGTGGCTCCTGGTCTTTAAGCAGGAACCACTTGATCTGGAACTGGATCTCCTGATCTACCATGGATGGTGCATGCATAGGCCTCAGAAAATCCATGCCAAAAGGGATACGAGTGTGCAACATTTAGTCATTGTGGCTGGCAGGTATTTGCATGCCTCTGGATTGGTGAATCCTGATATAAATATTAGGAGCCTGGCTTCCTTCTGCCTTGGCCAGAGAAAGAGAGCAGTATCTGCAAAGTCTCCATTTGGGTGTGGATGCCCTGATATGGCCTTGATGCCACTATAATCTATATACATGCATCCTACCATGCTTCTCTAGGCACATGTATTCTACCATGCTATCCCTTGTCTTTATTCATATTACTTTTCTTATTAGCCTGTAAACTCATTCGGTAGGAATACTCTCTCCCTCTCTCCCCTTCTCTCTCTTATCCCTAACAGATTATTAGAACTTAACAAAAGTAAAATGGAATAAAAAGAAATGAATGATTTTCACCTACCTGGTTAAACATCTCAGACCACATAATGGCATCTTGGTCAATGGTGAATTTTAGGCCTGAGGATCCTTGTCTGTCTATACTCCCAAACTTCACTGCACCAAAGGTCTTATTTGGAAATGCCACCCAGTTCATACTGTCAAATTTAGCAGCCAGTTCCCCCTTCTCATCCAGATACATGCCACCCATGGAAGAATTGTAAAAGTCGGGGTTTCTCAGGAAAGGGTGAAGCTAGAATGGCAGAGAAGACACCAGCATTGAGAATACAAGCAACCAAGTTGGGTAGCTCTGTCCTGAGAGTCAGGACTTGTGTACATGTCTCACAGACAGATACCATCTCTCTCTCTCTCTCTCTCTCTCTGTGTGTGTGTGTGTGTGTGTGTGTATTGTCACTATGGTTCTATGAAGGTTTGAGGCCTACAGAGGCAAGGAAAAAGGTCAGGCCTAGAGGCCTGGAGGGTTTTTTTTTTTTTGGTCTGAAGGGGGGTGGCATCCCTGTGAGGAGTAATTTCATTTCCTTGGTTATGTTTCATTTTCATTTCCCCAGTTAAGTTTCATTTCTTCAGGTTTGAAACAGTACTTTCAGTTTTGAGGGAGGAGGGTATATAAAGAGAGCAAGAGAGCCAGGACAAGCAGAGCCAGGAAGAGCAGAGCCTGAAGAGGGAGCAGGAAGAAGCAGCCCAGAGAAGTCTAAGAACAGCTAGGGTAAAGGAATTTGCATTTGACAACTTTTATTTTCTCTTAATGCCTTTTGTATCACTCAGCTGTATTGTGTAAATACTTTTAGTTGTGATTTGCTTCCTTTAATTTGCCAGTAAACTGTTGTGGTTGACCTTGTGTCTAAAGTAGGGATGTCAGAGAATTTCGCCACGAATCTCAGGGAGGCCGAATGCCAGCGCATTCAGGCCCCCAAAATTGGTGGCGAAATGGTCTGCCCCCCCCGCCCCCTCTGGGACGGGACTTACCTTGGGCGAATCCTCCTGGCGGCGGCGGCTCTGGTGGCGGCGGCCGGTCTTCCGACCGGCCGCTGCCATTTCCAGTAAAAAACCCCCCAAAACAAAAAAAGTGATAGGCTACGTAAAGATTTACGTAGCCTATCACGGCTAGATTTTTAAGAAAATATCATGATAGGCTACGTAAATGTTTACGTAGCCTATCACGGCTGAGTAAACGAAACAAAAAAGTGCGTATGCAAATGGCGGCGCCCATGGGCGCCGCCATTTGCATTCCTTATTTTGGCACGTCTAGTCTACGTAAACATTTACGTAGACTATGGTGAAAATAAGGGGAACGCAAATAGCGTAGCACTTTTTTTTAAAATAGCGTATTTGCATACGACTTTTTTTTTTTACTCAGCCATGATAGGCTACGTAAACATTTATGTAGCCTATCACGGCTGACTGCAGGGATGCAAATGGACTGCAGGGATGCATTTGCATTCCTTATTTTGGCACGTCTAGTCTACGTAAACATTTACGTAGACTATGGCGAAAATAAGGGGAACGCAAATAGCGTAGCACTTTTTTTTTAAAATAGCGTATTTACGTACGCATGTTTTTTTTTTTACTCAGCCATGATAGGCTATGTAAACATTTATGTAGCCTATCACGGCTGACTGCAGGGACGCAAATGGCGGCGGCTACGGCCGCCGCCATTTGCGGGCCCAGCCGGCCAGGATTCGGGGATGGAGGGACGGAGCACCTCCCCCCCAGCCAGAATTTCAGGGGGAGGGATGGAGCACCTCCCCCCCACTGCGAATCAAATTTTGTTAAAGGTAAGTGACTTTCATACATCCCTAGCCTCAGTGTCAATCACCCCTTGCCTACAGCCCAAGCCCCACATTACTGGAAAGGGGAAGGTAAAAGAAGGAAGGTGGGAATCTTAAGGAGGCAAGAAATCCTTAGGGCGTTGTTCAGGGGGTCCAGTTCATAAGGGGAACCTTGACAGGATCTGAAGTCCCATCTTTCTGCTTCACCATTCTAAGGAAGAAAAGAGTCATGGAATGCATAAGCTTCATTTTGCACCCTAAAGAGAAATCCGCAAGCATAGCTTTGCCCTACTAGTTGGCAAAATTAGGTGGGATGCTTTAGGTGGGAGATTTGTAGCAGTATGTTATTAGTTAGTTATTTAGTTAGTTAGTTTGTTTCTTACATTTCTACACCACCCAATAGCTGAAACTCTGTAGGCGGTTCACAATCATTAACAATAGTTCTGTCATGATTCTTTGAGTATGGGCACCTTTTTGGATCTTGATGTCAGGGTGGAAACTGAGCTGATAGAACCCCAGAGCAGTTCTGATTCTGAGGAGGATCAGCAACCCATGGGAGAGGAGCCAGCTCATCCCTCACAGGCACAGCAGCTGGCAGAGATTCCTTCTGCCGGCATTCCTGAGATAGATAGTGATCCTAGCAGTGAGAAAGTGCGGGAACGGGGCTTGCTAGACGCTCGACGCAGACGCAGGGAGCGATGAGCGATGGAGGATGCGGAAAGGAGGCCATTTGCGTCCCTGTAGTCAGCCATGATAGGCTATGTAAAGACTTATGTAGCCTATCACGTCTGGCTTAAAACAACAACAACAACAACCGCGCGTATGCAAATGGCGGCAGCTACGGCCGCCGCCATTTGCATTCCTTATTTTTGGCCGTCTTAGTCTACATAAATATTTACGTGGACTAAGATGGCCAAAAATAAGGAACGCAAATGGCGGCGGCCGTAGCCGCCGCCATTTGCATACGCGTTTTTTTTTAAACTAGACGTGATAGGCTATGTAAGTCTTTACGTAGCCTATCACGTCTTGTAAAAAAAAAAAGAAAAAAGAAAAAGACAAGACTGCAAATGGCGGCGGCGGCAGCTGGTCGGAAGACCAGCCGCCGCAGCTGCCGCCACCCGGAAGATCCGCCCCAGGTAAATCTCATCCCAGGGGGGATCTGCGGGGGGGCGGGGGGGCAGGCCGCTCTGCCACAGATTTCGGGGGGCCGAATGCACTGACATTTGGCCTCACCGTGATCAGTAGCAGAATTCTCTGCCATCCCTAGTTGTTTTGGTTTGTTGGGGTGGTGGTGGACATGATGACAACGGCAGAGACATTGGGGTGGTGGGCATGTCGGTATACTGACCTGCCAGCTTGCCACCGTGCTGTGACTAAATGCAATGCAATGCATCAACTTCGGCTGCTTACTCCACAACATGGAATGGCCAGCATGTCCGCATTCCAGCAGTTCTCTGGGAAGCTGGTGCCTGCGGGGACGGGGTTCAGGCAGTTCGGTGGAGTTTGCTGTCCACCCGCATTGTGTGTCAATCACAATCAAACCACCAGTAATCTGCGAGGGGAGGGAAAGGGGCAGGAACCAAGGAGGAAATTTCATGATGCCCCCAGTGCATGCAATGGCTTTTCGTGGAAAAGTAACCACCCTGTGAAAAGGTAAGGAACAGAATATAATGAGGTACAAACAACTGTGTAAAGGAGGCTGATCTCATCCCATGATGCAACTGGATGGAGAATGCCCCGGTGCTGATGTGGAATTCTGCCCCCATGTGATGAATCCTTGAGACTATTGCAGTAGTCACAAAAAGTTGGCCCTTTACCAGGAACTTCACAAACCTGATTTTCATAAGGAATGCACAATGTTTAACTACACTATTGCATCTGAACTGTTCTAAGCAGCTAGAACCAAGTGAATAACTTCCATGGTTGAACAACTGGCTGTCATGTTTAGCAGAGGGAGCTGTGAGGGCAAAGTAATACCTGCCATGGCTGTACTGTTTGCAGTCCCGACTTGTCTCCACCCTTCATCATCCTTTGCTTGGGTCTGGATGAATGCACAGCGTTTAAGGCACGTGCCACAGCCTGGACGAGGTTGTAGATACTGTAGTTATCCAGAGACAGAGTTTTTTCAACCACCTCCTCAGGCAAGGCCTTCAAGTTCTCCTTCTCTTTGCATCTCTCCCTCCCTTTCACTGAAACCACATGGTCTAGATATGAACAATTAAATGCTTTCAGCCCAAACAGCTGCATCGGATTGAAAAATGTCTTATAATTGTCGTATTTAGCCCTTTTATTTATATGGATTAAGAAGGAAAAAAAACCACGGACGTGGTGGGAAGACAGAAGATCATAGCTCAAGTTCAAGGTGAGGTCCCACAAAGCTGTTGTGATCCAGATTTTCCCCACAATGGGTTTTACATACCTTTCAGCCATTGTTTGCAAAATGTATACTGTACTGTAGAGGGAATAATTCTCTGCGTAATAAACAGATACATTGACTTTGTTCCACATGCGAAGTATTTCATGAGATAATTCCCAATTTTGTGTTTTCAGTTCTGGAATATGCTCTGAGAAGGCAGCACAAATAGAACTCCTAATGAGCACAGGCATCAAGGTCTTCATGAACCTCTCTCCACTGTCAGTTTCTGGAGCAATGAGACCAATCCAGGTCCATCCAAAATGCAGGAGCAGCTGGACAATCCCCAGGTACTGAGCTTCTTCCTTGGGGACCATCCGGTAGATGAAAGGGAACTCAGTTTTATCATTAAGAGCATTAGAAACAAAACCATAACTGACCTAGCAAAAAATGGAAGAGAATATTGTCCTCATCCCAGCAAAATCCCAAAAGTATCACTTCACCTTTCTCCACTTGAATGGCGACCTTATACTTATAGGGAGAAAATAAAAAGGTGCCTTAACTTGCCCCAACTATGTAATCAGGTAATTCAGTAATCAGATGCCTTCAAGCAAATTCTGGATTAAAATATTTTGGGCACCATCTAGTTGGGTCCTTCCACATGTGGCCAGCCCCTGCTGGTTCTGGTCCACATGCAGAAAGCCCCATTGCTCTGATCTGCAAGCAGCCCTTTCTGCTTGTGCAATGCTCATTTCTGGAAGGCGGGGAGGTCATTGGAGCCCTGCCGATTCCAGAAATGAGTGTTTCCACTCATTTTAGGGCTTTTCCCTCGAAGCATGATATTGCATTGTGAAAGCGGTAGGGCCCGCTTGTGGATCAGGGCTGGTGGGACTGGCTGTGCATAGTAAGTGCCAATTTGATACTGCCCAATAATGCAGTTCCAAGTGCCAGTGTTATACAGATTGAAGCAGGAATGAAAAGAACATGTCTTTTCACTGAGCCTTTCCAGATGTAGCCAGAAGATTCAAGGGTATTAGTAATAGGCAAGCACCCATCAGTGGTCTTATCTGATAAAAGCAGATAGGATGTTGACATGAGGGTGTTGACTTGAACACCCATGGGGCTATAAAAGGGTGTTGACTTGAACACCCACGGGGCTATAAAAGTACCATAAAATTAGGAATGTGATCAGATAAGGAATCGAGGAAGAATCTTTCAGATTATAAACCGAATAAATTTGTTTTGGGAGATAACAAACACATGGACAGCATATAGTAGTAGAAAGAATTCTTTCATGACAAACATACCTGTAAGATGTCATGGGATTCAGACATGTTATTATAAGAATGTTCTTGTAATCATTAATCTTACTAAGAGCTTTGGATTTTAGCACGTAGTTGATTTCAGAATAAAAATGTATCCTTAGGAATGTGTCTTAATGGGACATAAATAAACGAATGGGAAATAATCTAGACCTGTTTAAGAGTAATAAAAGGAAACAAAAGGAAATTCAGAACACAGAAAATGGGAACTCTCCTATGGAGTAGCTACCCCTTTTTAATAGCCTGTAGGAGAAGACCAGTAAGCCATCAAAATTGATTTTTACTTGGCTTAGGCTTTACTTTAATGTGATTTTGGATGTATCGTGTGTTTGAATCTATGCATGTGTAAGCTTTGCTCTGAGTGTGTTGCATGGTGTGGAGAATGTGGATAGGAAGACATTTTTCTCCCTCTCTCAAAATGCTAGAACCCAGTGGGGTCATTTCATGAAGCTGATTGGTGGGAGATTCAGGACAGATAAAAGGAAGGACTTCCTCACACAACGCAGAGTTAAACTACGGAACTCACTACCACAGGATGTAGTGATGGCCACCCATTTGGATGGCTTTAAAAGGAGGTTAGACAAATTCCTGGAGGAAAAGGCTATCAATGGCTACTAGTCCTGATGGCTATGTATTACCTCCAAAATCAGAGGCAGTGAGCCCGTGGGGAACATGGGTGGGAGGGGTGCTGTTGCACTCATGCCCTGCTTGTGGGTTCCTGGTTGACAGCTGGCTGGCCACTGTGTGAACAGAACGCTGGACTGGATCAACCGTTGGTCTGATCCAGCAGGGCTCTTCTTATGCTCTCATGTTCTCTTGATATTTTAATATTAAAAATTAAAAAAAGGACAAGCCTGGTTTAAGAGAGTGTCTCCTGGCAAATATAAGAAGTCTGTAGGCCTAGATTTAGGGCTTGAATCTTTTCTACCCTGAGAATGAGAGGCGCTATGGAGGGCTTATTATTTTCTGCTTTGGGTTTCTAGACGCCGATGCCATTGATTCTTTGCTCTGCAAGGGGTGGGAGGAAGGGAGAGCTAATTCCTTCATTTCATGTATTAAATTTATGCATCACTTTTCAAAATCCTGAGAGAAGAGGGCAATTTTAAAGGAGTGCTGAAAAGATAACAGTGGTGGTGTGAGGTGGGCAATTGGGGGGTCACCACCAAGAAGGCACTCTCCCTTGTTGCCATATCTGAGCATCTCTTGGAGAAGGCACTTGGAGGAGGGCCTTAGATGCTAAATGTAGTGTGTGGGTTGGTTCATATCAAATCCATAATCCATATAACACAATAATATAAATATAAGTAGGCATAATAAAACCTAGTCTAATAGCAATACAGTACTAAAAGTGTTCATCCACAATATACTGATCAAACAGCCAAATATTTCCCACCATCTACCACCTAGAATGAACACTACAAAAACACCCTGCAATGATCAGGCCATAAGTAAGTAACCCAACCTCAGGGTCTGGGTAGGTTCATATGGGGAGAGGTGGTCATAGAATCATAGACTAGTAGGGCTGGAAGGGGCCTACAAGACCATTGAGTCCAACCCCCTGCTCAGTGCAGGAATCCAAGTCAGAGCATCCCTGACAGATGGCTGTCCAGCCTCGTCTTGAATGCCTCCAGTGTGGGAGAGCCCACCACCTCCTGAGGTAATCAGTAGGGATGCTGGAGAATTCCACCACGGACCCCAATGAGGCCGGATTCTAAAGAATCCGCCCCTCCTCCCAGAGTCCGTGGCAGAACAGAGCACTTACCTCCGCCTCCCCACAGAATCCCCTTCGGCCGGATCCTCCGGCTCCGGAGTGCCAGCGATACTGCTGCCATGCCGTATCACTGGTGCTTCAGAGCTGGCCGGCGGCTCCATGGAATCACCACAGAGTGGAGCCGGCCAAGGAGGATTCCGGGGGGAGGGATGGATCGTCTGTGTTTGCTGTTCATAGTGTGTACTTAGTGTACTTATCACACTATCAGCATCTATAAAGGGAAAGCTCCTTCTGTAATGTTTCAAAAGAATGGCAAGCTTGTTTAATTGGAGGAGCTAGCAGGACAAAAATACCTATGCATTTACTCCCAGGGAAGCTAAATTGCTTTGGAATGATCACAACAAAGGGCTAGTTCATCAGGAAACACACAAATAAAACTGTTCCAGTCTCTGCAAGACTGTCTGCCTCCTGCCTCACTTTAATGCCTATTTCACCTCACCAACTTCTCTGGAGAGATTCCACAGTAGTATTATACTAGGGCTGTGCAGGGACCCTCCGATCCGACTCGGAAGCCGCTTCGCGCCTTCTGAGGTGGGCCCGATTCAGCTTGGGCAGATTTGGGGCCCCACCGACCCAACTCGGCCCTGAACCTGAAGCGGGATTTGGAGGTGACTGCCCTGTCTCGATCATCTCGTCTGATCTCGGAAGCTAAGCAGGGTCAGCCCTGGTTAGTACTAGGATGGGAAATCACCTGGGAATCAGGCTTCCTGCACTGAGCAGGGGTTTGGACTCGAAGGTCTTGTAGGCCCCTTCCAACCCTATGATTCTATGAATCTATGGTGAACCCCGCTTTGGGTCCCCCCCTGACACCCCCGCGCAACCCCCAGCTCTTTACCTGGGCCTCCTCCTCCTCCGCCACAGCTGTCGCCTTCTCCACCACCAGGTTATCCTCACTGCTGCCGCCACCTTCTCCACTGCCGCCCGCCACTGCCACCAGCTCCTGAGGCCTGGACATGCAGCGACTCTTCTTGCAGGGACTCGCCATTTTAAAAATGGCAACTCCCTGCAAGAAGATGAGTCGCCGCACGTCCAGGCCTCAGGAGATGGTGGTGTGGCGGAGGGCAGCAGCAGTGGGTGGTGGCAGTGGCAGCGAAGGTGATGGCGGTGAAGAGAAGGCAGCGGCAGCAACAGTGGCGGAGAAGGAGGCTCAGAAGACACTGGGGGGCTGGGCTGGGGGGGGCAAAGCTCCGAAGCTCACCGAGTGCTTCCGAGAGCCCCCAACCTGCTCTGGGTCACGTCGTGCCCCCTCCGCTCCTCCTTGGAAGGGGCTCAAAGTGACCCGAAGCAGCCCGCTTCGACTCAGGGTTTGGGCCGTGGGCCAAAGCGGTGCACAGCCCTAGATTATACTCAGCTTTCTCCCCATCTTATCCCATTCATACCTGTGGGATTTTGTAGATACTTAGCATGGTTGAAATATCTTTGGAAATGTCAGTTTCAGCCCCTTCAATAATTGCCAGCAGACGATTCCTTCTTCCACAGCTGTAGTTTGGAATGTTCTTATGACCAGTTGAGAGAAGGTCGGCCATGGCATCATAAGTCATTCTTGGATCGCAGTAGTTGTCATAGATGTTGTAACCCAGGGTGATGTTGGGTAAGAGCCTGGGATTCTGTCTGACCTCCTGGGTGGCAAACAGGAAAGACAAGATGTGCCAGTATGATATGTACATATTCCTGGAATGAACCATATGTGGCATGGTCATTCTCCATTCAGCGAAACAACATATCAGTTTCCTGACTATTCAGCTTTCCAGGCCTTTCCAGGACTTTCTGTATTTGGTATAGTCCTGTAAACAGAAGCTTCCTTTTATATTGTTTCAAAAGCTTGTTTGGTTGGAGGAGATAGGAGGACAGTTGTACTATACTCATCGTACTCATATCCCTCTTAGAAATGTGCTCATCGTACATGAGATCCAGATCCAGTATCTGATGTCCACATAATGTCTGTCGGAGGCTGGAAACGAATCTTGTTGCAAGGCAAATAGAGATTTCCCACCAAAGACAACCACCACACAAAGCAAGTGTAAAGTGATGCATGTTGGGGCAAAAAAACTTAACGTCAAGTATAGCTTGAAGGGATCTGAGCTAGCAGTGACCGACCAGGAAAGAGATCTTGGGGATGTGGTGGACAGCTCAGTGAAGATGTCAACCCAGTGTGCAGCCATTGTAAAAAAGGCAAGATCTTGGTCTTACCCAGCAGGGCTCTTCTTATGGTCTTATGGTTTGACACCCTGAGCGAAGCTGTCTTTTTCTTACTCACACTGAGAGTGACTGTGGAAGCCGTGTCATACAGGGAAATTCACCCCTCACACCAATAATTGCTGCCTCTGTCTGTGCACCATCTCCCCTAAGGCTGAGCGCCGAAGAATTGATGCTTTCTAACTGTGGTGCTGGAGAAGACTCTTACGAGTCCCCTGGACTGCAAGGAGGTCAAATCAGTCAGTCTTAAAGGAAATCAACCCTGAGTGCTCATTGGAAGGACAGATCCTGAAGCTGAAGCTCAAATATTTTGGCCACCTAATGCGAAGAGAAAACTCCCTGGAAAAGACCCTGATGCTGGGAAAGACTGAAGGCAAAAGGAGAAGGGGATGGCAGAGGATGAGATGGCTAGATAGCATCACCGATACAATGAATATGAACTTGAGCACGCTCCGGGAGAGAGCGCAGGACAGGAAGGCCTGGCGTGCTATGGTCCATGGGGTCATGAAGAGTCGGACACGACTGAACGACTGAACAACAACAACATTGCCTTAGCCTGCCCTCCAGTGGCAACTAAAGCTGGTGAGCTAGTAGCCTAACTGTAGTCATTCCCTCCTTTAAAAACTAACCATGTGTTCAGTTTCACATTGGACCTGGTCGCTAAAAACACATTCAGCAACATTTACAATCTCAAAATGAAGCTCTTTAGGAGAGAAAGCAAAGGAATAGCCGTTTGTGGCTGGGCAGCCAAGGAAGAACCATCTGAATCACAGCCAGTACCCATTAGAATTATGCTTGAAATCCTGACTTGTACTAGAATATGTTCACACAAATCCTACCAGACTGCTTTGAGGCTGTGCACTAGCTGGGTTCTTTGTGTTCATAAAGGAACGTCTGTAGATAGGAACATCTGGGGCTTTTGAAATTAGGCTTAGGTGTCATAACATAATATCTCAGGTGTTGTAACATAACATAACTAGTTCCCCTCTACTCAGCACTGGTTAGGCCTCATCTGTCCAGTTCTGGGCACCACACTTTAAGAAGGATGCAGACAAACTGGAGAGGGTTCAGAGGAGGGCAACAAAGATGATCAGGGGACTGGAAACAAAGCCCTATGAGGAGAGACTGAAGGAACTGGGCATGTTTGGCCTTGAGAAGAGAAGACTGAGGGGAGATAGGATAGCACTGTTCAAGTACTTGAAAGGCTGCCAAAGAGAGGAAGGCCAAGCAATTACCTCGGGAGGTAGTGGGCTCTCCCACACTGGAGGCATTTAAGATGAGACTGAACAGCCATCTATCAGGGATGCTCTGACTTGGATTCCTGCACTGAGCAGAGGGTTGGACTTGATGGCCTTGTAGGCCCCTTCCAACCCCACTATTCTATGATTCTATGATCTACCAACACAGAATTACTTACCCATCAGTCCTGATAAAGGGAGGCTCATTGAAGACAGGTGGTTGAAGCGCAGGAAATATTAGAGATATGATCCCACTGATCTGGTAGTCTCCTGGCTTGTACCAATTCAATGGTGCATTTAGATCCTTTCTCAAAGACAAGGGGCATTTTATCTTCAGCATCCCAGATGCTGCATTGGGCAGGAGCAGCAGCAACAGAATCTGCAGCACCAGGCCCATTTTGGGTCTGCCTACTACCACCATCTCCCTCGTGACTGCTATTAGCAACATATCCGTCTAAGTATTAGAAGCCAAACTCTCTCACAAGACTCAGGCTGCTGGGATCACTTACTCATGTAGAATGAGTCCAGCCAGGGAAGGCTTCAGATCCAAAGGAGATTCTATTAAACTGCACATCAGCACAGCCCCCACCTACCCTCAATCTCAGCCCAGACTCTCAGTGGCACAGAACAGAATATTGATCTACCATTCCCTTTTGGTAGAGTTTCAAGACATTACCTCATGTTTATGTTTCTTGACTCAAAGGTGATCTTTACAAAAAGCCCCTGAGGGTTGGCAGAAAGAAGAACAAATCACCATTATTATGATAATTATAAGGGGGAAGTAGTATCACCTCTCCCCTTCATGGATCACTGCCTTGTTGTGGCGAAGGGGCTTGCGTAACTCAGTGAAGCCATAAGCTATGCCGTGCAGGGCCACCCAAGATGGACAGGTCATGGCACAGAGTTCTGACAAAATGTGGTCCACTGGAGAAGGAAATGGCAACCCACTCCAGTATTCTTGCCAAGAAAACCCCATGGAACGTATCACAAGGCTAAAAGATATGACGCCGGAAGATGAGCCCCTCAGCCTCAGGTCGGAAGGTGTCCAATATACTACTGGGGAAGAGCAGAGGGTATTTCCAAGTAGCGCCAGAAAGAGTGAAGCGGCTGGGCCAAAGCCGAAAGGACGCTCAGCTGTGGATGTGTCTGGTGGTGAAAGGAAAATCCGATGCTGTAAAGAACAATATTGTTTAGGAACCTGGAATGTAAGGTCAATGGATCAAGGTAAGCTGGAGGTGGTCAAACATGAGATGGCAAGATTGAACATCGACATCTTGGGAATCAGCGAACTAAAATGGACAGGCATGGGTGAATTTAATTCAGGTGACCATGATATCTACTACTGTGGGCAAGAATCCCTTAGAAGAAATGGGGTAGCACTCATAGTCAATAAAAAGGTGGGAAAAGCAGTACTGGGGTACAATCTCAAAAACAATAGAATGATCTCAGTATGAATCCAAGGCAAACCATTCAACACCACAGTAATTCAAGTCTATGCCCCAACCACTGAGGCCGAAGAAGCTGAGGTTGATTGGTTCTATGAAGACCTACAGCACCTTCTAGAACTAACACCAAAAAAAGATGTCCTTCTCATCATAGGGGATTGGAATGCTAAAGTAGGAAGTCAAGAAATCACCGGGATAACAGGCAAGCATGGCCTTGGTGTACAACATGAAGCAGGACAAAGGCTAATAGAGTTTTGCCAAGAGAACACGCTGATCATAGCAAACACTCTTTTCCAACAGCACAAGAGGTGACTCTACACATGGACATCACCAGATGGGCAATATCAAAATCAGATTGATTATGTCCTTTGCAGCCAAAGATGGAGAAGCTCTATACAGTCAGTAAAAACAAGACCTGGAGCTGACTGTGGCTCAGGTCATGAGCTTCTTATTGCAAAATTTCATCTTAAATTGAAGAACATAGGGAAAACCACTAAACCATTCAGGTATGACCTAAATCATATCCCTTATGAATATTAGGGATGTATGAAAGTCACTTACCTTTTCACAGATGTGATTCACGGTGGGGGGGAGGCACTCCGTCCCTCCCCCCGGAATCCTCCCTGGCTGGCTCCACTCCGCGGCGGCTCCGCATAGCCACCAGCCAGGGCCATCCACAGCTGGAGTTCCGGCTGTGGATGGGCTGCTGCGGACGCAAATGGCGGCTGCCCCCCCCCACAGCGTATGCAAATAGCGACGGCTATGGCGGCTGCCATTTGCATTCCCTATTTTTAACCGTTTTAGCCTACGTAAATATTTACGTAGGCTATTACGGCGGGAAAAAAAGGGGACTGCAAATAGCACCCACTAAGCTATTTGCATCCCCTTTTTTTGCCATAATAGCCTACGTAAATATTTACGTAGGCTAAAATGGCTAAAAATAGGGAATGCAAATGGCGGCCGCCATAGCCGCAGCCATTTGTGTACACTGTTTTTTTTTTTTTTTTGGCTTATCATGATAGGCTATGTAAATACTTAGGTAGCCTATCACGGCCTCCGCAGGGACGCAAAAGGCATCCCTGCATTAGCAGTGATAGGCTACGTAAATACTTATGTAGCCTATCACAGCAAAGACCAGGATGCAAATGGCGGCTGCAGCAGCTGGTAGAAAGAGCCGCCACCACTGCCACTTCCGGAGCCACCGCCATCCAGAACATCCGCCCCAGGTAAGCTTCGTCCCGGGGGGAATCCGCGGGGTGGCGGGGGGTGGCAGGCCATTCCACCACGGATTTTGGGGGGCCAAATGCCAGTGCATTCGGCCTCACTGAAATCCATGGCAGAATTCTCTGCCATCCCTAAGTACGACAAGGCTGCATATTGTTGCCCTGCTTATTTAAATTATATGCAGAGTACATCATGAGAAACGCTGGGTTGGATGAATCAGAGGTTGGAATTAAGATTGCCGGGAGAATTATCAACAACCTCAGATACGCAGATGATACCACCCTAATGGCAGAAAGCAAAGAGGATCTGAAGAGCCTCTTATTGAGGGTGAAAGAGGAGAGTGCAAAAGCTGGTTTGAAACTCAACATTAAAAATCTAAGATCATGGCATGTGGCCCCATCACTTCCTGGCATATAGAAGGCGAAGAAATGGAAGCAGTGACAGATTTTATTTTCTTGGGCTCCAAGATCACCGCAGACGGTGACTGTAGCCATGAAATTAAAAGATGCTTGCTCCTTGGGAGGAAAGCTATGGCACACCTAGACAGCATAGTGAGAAGCAGAGACATCACCTTGCTGACAAAGGTCCATATAATCAAAGCTATGGTTTTCCCAGTAGCAATGTATGGGTGTGAGAGCTGGACTATAAGGAAGGCTGAGCGCCAAAGAATTGATGCTTTCGAACTGCGATGCTGGAGAAGACTCTTACGAGTCCCCTGGACTGCAAGGAGGTCAAATCAGTCCATCCTAAAGGAAATCAACCCTGAGTGCTCATTGGAAGGACAGTTACTGAAGCTGAAGCTCAAATATTTTGGCCACCTAATGGGAAGAGAAAAGTCACTGGAAAAGACTCTGATGCTGGGAAAGACTGAAGGCAAAAGGAGAAGGGGATGGCAGAGGATGAGATGGCTAGATAGCATCACCAATGGAATGAATATGAATTTGAGCACACTCTGGGAGAGAGTGGAGGACAGGAGAGCCTGGCGTACTGTGGTCCATGGGGTCACGAAGAGTCGGACACGACTTAACAACTGAACAACACATATCACCTCTGCAATATGCTGGCCTCTCGGTTTGTCTCCAGGCTCAGGTGCAGAGAGGAGGCAATATGTTTTCAAGAACTTGTTGATGTGGCTACATAGTTGACATGGGTCAGGGTGGAAATTGCTCAGGGGAGCTTGGCCTGATCTGAACTGTAGAGAAAGTCAGGATTAAGCCTCAATTACACAACCTGGCTTAGTTAGTCCTAAAGTTTATGAACACACGAAGCTGCCTTCCACTGAGTTACACCACTGATAAGACAGAAATGGAGTGTGAGTGCTCAGTTACTGTGACTGTGAGAGTTCTTGCTCTCAGGTTCTCAAATCCATTATTTTTGGTTGAATCCAGTTTGTGTTCCTTGTCCAAGGAAATGGTTTCATGTTTCTTCATCCCATTCCAACAAAATGATATCCACGTGATACTCACAATGAATTCCTGTGGACTGTGGCCTCCACCTCATGTCTCCACTACCAGCAGGATGGGTTTGTTTGTCTGTTTATTTATTACATTTCTATACTGCCTAATAGCCAAAACTCTCTGGGTTCTGAAGGGACCAACCAACACAGAAGGTGGCTGCTGGAGGCACTGCTGGGCTGTGGGGGACTGATGTCTCCAGTAGACCATACAGGTGGTAGCAGTGGTTAGTAATGGCTTTTCTACCCTCTTGACAGCAACCCCCACCCCCCTATATTTTGTCACCAAAATGAGCTTTCTACATGCATTGGTTCATGGGTTATTGCATATTGCCATTCACATGTCAGCCATCTTGGAAAATGGCACCTATAGAATTCATGTAACAGAATGAGCATGTCTACCCAAGGCAGCTATGTTCCTACATGGGTCTGAAACACATACAAACTTCAAGATTCTCTGCACATCTATTTTTATGGGTTTCTATGACAGGTCCTGGACTACTCCAGCAAAGGAGGACCCACCCCCTCCCAATGGCACTGCCTTCTACTGAGTCACACCACTGATGAGAGAGAAATGAAGTGTGATCTGTCCCTGACAGATGGCTGTCTAGGCTTTCCTTAACTACCTCCATGAAAGGAGAACCTACCACCTCCTAAAGCAATCTGATCCACTGCCAAACAACTTTCACTTTCTCCTAAAGTTTAGCTGAATCTGCTCCCCTACAATTTCCACTCAGTTGTCTCTCACAGGACTTGATTTTTTTTGCTTTTGTGATGGGCGTGTAGACTGCATGTTGAATTGCCTGTCTGTTGCGAAGGTTGAGGATATCATGCACCACCTAGATAGCTTAGTAGATAGTACTGGGGTGGAGTCAGTGGTTGTGGTCCATGTTGGTACCAGCAAAATGAGGAAATGTAGTTGTGAAGTCCTGAAAGCCAAATTTAGGTTGCTAGGTAAGAGGTTGAAATCCAGGACCACCAAGGTGTCTTCCTCTGCATTGCTACCTTTTCCATGCACAGGAACAGCTGGACAGGCAAAACTGAGGTGCAGGGAGGAGTTATTTGTTAGGCACTGGGGAACATTTTGGGACAAGCTGGGCCTGTACAAGAGGGATGGGGGCACTTCAACCAAAATCTGCTTCCTTACAATTTCTACCCAGTCTTGTCCTCTGGAGCAACAGAGAACAAGTCTGCTCCATCTTCTGCATATGTGTCAGGGTGGACACTGAGCCCATAGAATCCCAGAGTAGTTCTGATTCTGAGGAAGACTAGCCTCCGCCGCCGGAGCCGCTGCTCGAGCCGCCACTGCCCAGAAGATCCGCCCCAGGTAAGTCTCGTCCCGGGGGGGATCCGCAGGGGGGCAGGGGGGTGGCAGGCCGTTCCGCCACAGATTTCAGGGGGCCAAATGCACTGGCATTCAGCCTCACCGTGATCCGTGGCGGAATTCTCTGCCATCCCTATCTGTCACCCAGAACTGCACACAGTACATCAAATGTGGCCTACCTAATGGAGAATAGAGTAGAACTTTTACTTCTTGTGACCTGGACTCTATGCTTCTGTTAATGTAGCCTAAGATTGCACTTTGTTTTTTAGCAGCTTCATTGAACTGCTGGCTCATATCCAGGTTGTGATCCATGAAGACACCTAGACCCTTTTCATACGTACTGCTGTCAAGCCAAGTTTTCCTCATCCAACACTAATGTTTTTGATAAGATTGTACCTTCATCCATTGGTATTTATTTATTTCCCCAGATCTACGTATATACTGCTTTCCAGTGAACTATCAAAATGGTTAACAATAAGATTATAATCATAAAATTTGGTTAGAGATATTTGTAAATATGTTCAGCGGAATATAATAAATAAAATAAAAATATAACAATAAAAAGACAATAAAATAATCACTGGTTGGCAATACAACTCATAACTGTACTAGCTGGGTGAGACCTCAGGGAAAGCTTACATGAAGGGAGCAGATATCTAAACATCAAAACTGTCCCTTGTCAGTGGAGGGTGTGTTCCATGGGGCAGGTGCTACAACATTAAACACACTGATATAAGTACGCCTGAGGTGAAGGCTTTATCTGTTGAATTTCACCTTGTTAGTTGCATCCCATTGTTCAAGCTTGACAAGATCCTTTTGCTGCACCCAGAGGCCAAACAAAATAAAATAAAAATCCAAACTTCACATATATGCTGATGGAGACTGAGCTGGCAGAAAGGAAACTTAGTGAATATAGCAATGGAAATATCGACCCAGTGAATGGTGGCAGTGAAAAAGGTGAATGCCATGTTGGGGAACATTAGGAAAGGAATAGAAAATAAAACTTCCAATATAATGTTGCTCTTCTACATGGAATTCATATCCTTTTCCACCATCATTGCATCCTCTCAGCGTCGCTCTGCACAGCTTTTTTGGGTGGTTTGTGTCCTTGTACAGGCAGATCATAAGTAAGGTCTAATTGAACCCTCAACTGCTTGTTGTGATTAATTTGCAGTACACTTTGAAGACAAAGTTGCTCAGATCCACCACAACTTGGACTCCAAACATCTTGCAAACCTGATGGTGGAGGTCTTGTCCAGTTTAATGGAATGAAGTAAGTGGGAATGGTGTTGAGGCCATGACATGGACAAAGTGTTTGGATCTGTCTGCATGACCACCTGAGTGTTTGACCCTTGCTTTTCTTGGCTGATTAAAGCCAGTAGCTCTGGCCTGAGATCCTGGATCCAGGAAAAGAACAATGCTTCACAGAGAGATGGCTGACTACTGGTCTCTTTAAAGGCGGTGGTGATTTGGCCTCTCATGAAAAAGCTGGGACTAGATCCAGAGGACCTCCCACAATTGTTGAGGATGAGAGGTAAGATTGCCAGCGACTATCTTTTCCATGGTAAAATGGCAGTGATTCTGGCATGGCAGTGGGAGAGGGAGGCAAAGAGAGTGAAATATTTTTCTATTAAAAAAGCAGCTGCTTCATCAGCAGCTATTTCTCGTCTCAAAAGGGGCAGGGGAAGAGGACAGTTCAGTGGCACTCCAGACCCCTGTGGGGCTGCTGAAAAGGCCCTGGAGGGCCAGATGTGGTCTGTGTGATGCCCATCCCTGTTGCAGAGTAACACATATCTCTGGGAATCAGGCTGTGATAAGTCAATACAAATTAAGCATTAGTGTTTGTGGCCATTATGCATTTACTTTAATCATTCTTGACTAGTTCTTGATGATGCATGTGAAGGGAAGAGAGATTTGTTCCAATGGTAGCATCTAAGATGCTACGTTCCCAAGACAAGCATGTGGGTTTCATAACTGCTGTGCTGGACATCCATTGTCAAAATGTTTAAAACCTGAAGAATCAGATGGCATCTTTATTTTTCATCATGAGATGCTCCTTTGAATTCAGATCAGGCCGCAATACAATGATGTAGCACTTGGGAAGAAAGATGCAGCCCAGTAACCCAGCACTGGAGGCCAAGATGGAGAAGACCTGCACAGCTATCATGTGTTTCCCCTTGGTGCTCAGGTAGGTGGGCACAAAGGACACCCAAACACTGCAGAAGACCAGCATGCTGAAGGTGATCAGCTTGGCTTCATTGAAGGACCCAGGCAACTTCCTGGCGAGGAAAGCCACCGTGAAGCAGATGGCAGCCAGGAAGCCCATGTAGCCAAGGGTGCTATAAAACATGGCGACAGACCCTTCATTGCATTGAAGGACAATCTGTCCAGGCTGGGAGTGCATGTTGGAATCTGGGAAGGGTGGAGATACTCCCAGCCAAATGATGCAGATGACAACTTGGACACTGGAACAAGAAAGGACTATGGAGTTGGCCATACTCTTCCCCAGCCAGTTCCTCATCCTGTTCTCTGGTTTTGTGGCCAGGAAGGCCAGCACCACAGTGATTGTTTTTGCCAACACAGAAGAGACAGCAACTGAGAAGATCACGCTGAAGACTATTTGTTGGAGGAGGCAAGTCACTTTCCGTGGCTGGCCAATGAACAGGAAGGAGGACAAAAAGGAAAGCAGAAGGGAGATGAGGAGAATGTAGGAGAGTTCCTGGTTGTTGGCTTTGACTATTGGAGTGTCTAAGTATTTAATGAAGATTCCTAACACAAAGGCTGTGATTAAAGACAAGAATAGTGCAAAGGAAGCCAAGATGATACCCAAATATTCTTCATAAGATAGGAAGGTTATATCCTTGGGAATACACTGATTTTGGTCCTTGTTTGGATACTGTTCTTCTGGACATTTGGTGCAATGGTCTGCATCTAAGGAGAAGAAAAGTGATTTCAGAGTCACTAACATCAACCTTACATAGTGAAGTGTTCTCTTAGCTTCCATAATATATTGGTTTGGGGGGGTGAGATCTTATGCACCAGACCCGGGTATGTAATCAGTGGGAGAGTGATTGGGAATGGGCAGCATGAAGTAGGGACAAAGAAGGGGAACGTGTCATTGGTAGAGGACACGTTTTTCATGCAGAAAGGCCCAGATCCAATGCCTGGCACCACCACTACAGCAGCATGTCAGAGGGCAGAGAAACCAAACTGCCAAAGAGAGCTAACGCCACTTGGAACAGAAAGCACTGGGTTAGATGGGCCCATGGTCTGACTCAGTGTAAGGCAGCATTGTTGCTTTTTCCAAGGAGCAATGGGATGGCAGGTAAAGTGAGCTGAAGAGGTTGCTGTGGTGAGGCTAGGAGGGAACATTATTTAAAGTATTGCAATTGAATCCAACCCTTCACCCAAGGTGCTCAGGGAAGGAAGAACATGACTGTCCCTTTCTAGGCTCCCTGTCTTGAGGTAACCCTTTCCACGCCATGTTCAGGGCTGATCTGGGGCCAGGTATTCACGTTCTTTGGGATGGATTTGTACTCCTCATGCTTAGGAATAATTCATGCATTCATTTTATTCATCACATACTGCCCAATATAGAAAGATCTCTAGGTGGTATACAACGTTTAAAACAATAATATAGAATATAGTAACATTATATAAAACCATTCACATACAAACATAAAACAATTTTACATAGTTATCAATAAAAATCCCAGGAGCTGTTAATAAACATCATGGCTTGGTTGCCTCTTTAATGCAGGTGCTGATTATTAATCTCTGTTGCCCTTGTTTGAGGCTAGGCCTGTTCCTGATTGGTTCTGGTTCTGTTTATGAGACATATTGACATATTGTAGCATATTTTTATTTGTGACTGAAGCTGGTTTTTGTGCTAAAATGTTTCACATTTTAAACACTGTGTATCATTTTTTAAACCCATGATTTTATAAACTGGATGTGGTATTATTGGTCGTTCTTTTTGCTTTGGAGTGCTGTGTCATGCGCATCACATCGCCTATATATTGCTTTATCATTGTATGTAAAAAAGCTTATCTTTAAGGATAGTCCTAGGCATGGTCTGAAGGCACAAGAGGCACCTCCCTGCTGAAGCTAAGCAGGTTGGGTCTGGTGAGTGCTTGCAGGGGAGGCTACCTGGGAACCACACGTAGCCACCTTGAGTTCCATGATGGAAGAAAGGTAGGATATGAATGTAAGAAAAAAGTGTAATAAAATAATAAATAAATGAAGTGGATTTTTTAAAAGTTTTCCACCACTTCCAATACGAGAATACAGATCCTTCATAGTTTCTGCTTAAAATGTCCTATTATCTTCAGGAAGTGTGACTACAAAATGGTCACCAGCAGTTTTTTCAAAGCCATTTTTCACAGAGGGAGGGGTTGTGTATGTGTGTGTGTTCTGTCTTTAAACAGCTTTTTCTCCCTCAAAATACATCACTAGTTTTTCCTAGAATTTGCAAGAAATATATGCTAGGCCAAGCTGCAGTTTGGAGTAAAAAAGATACATTTGTGAATTTTCAGCATTTTATAGCTTGCTTTATCTGTGGCAATTTGTATCAGATCACTTTGAAATTTTGTACAATTATAGACCACATCCAACACTAGGAATGCCAAGTTTCAGCATATTAGCTATACAAGTGTCATTTTTATAAGCAGTATAAATGTCAGGCTTATAATGGTGGAAACTTTTCCTTCTTCTTTCTAAGTCACCTTAACTAAAGGGGTAAATGCATATAGAAACTCAGTGCAGAAGAAAACACATTAGGTAATGACTAAACCTGCTCACGAACATTTTCCAGAGGATTTTGTCCCTTCCAGTCTATTAAAAATGGCTTCCAATCTTGCGTGCCTGGGTTGCTTTTAAGTTTTTGTTGTTGTTCAGTCGTTCAGTCGTGTCCGACTCTTCGTGACCCCATGGACCATAGCACGCCAGGCGCATCTTAACTGAGACTTTGTTCCTGATCATTACAAACCACATCTTTTGACACCATCCCCCTATATTTGAATCTCTATGTGATTTCCAGTTTGGGGCTATTAACATTCTACCTGCTGCAAGCGTAATAAAGAACTCAACATTGAGGCTGTTCACACAACAGGCTAACCCACACTCAGTGGTGGCTTGTTGTTGAAACATGGGTTGTTTGTTGAGCCATGGGTTATCGTGTTGTCTGAAGGCAGCCAGGGTGGCTTGTTAACCATGCAGTGTGGCTTATTTTTCTCAAACAAGCCACCTGGAGAACCCATGGTTTGTTGTTGGGTTGTTCAGAGCAGTTAAAAAGCCACACTACATGGTGAAAAAGCCACCCTGGTTGCACTCAGACAACACGATAACCCATGGTTCAACAAACAACCCATGGTTCACAACAGCCCACACTCAACCTCTGAGTGTGTTAGCCTGCTGTGTGAGCAGCCTTATTGTCTCATTTGTTCAAAAATACTGAAGAGATAAGTCTTGGAGAGATGATGCAGCAACCATATTATTTTCTGGTGTGAGGCATTCTGATTATTACACCACTCCAGTGCTGTTCAAGGTCGCCTGCTTACCAATTTGCTTTGGGGCACAATTCTTAACCCAGACAAATCTGCTGTAGTACTCTGGCCACCAGCAGAGTCCCTCTTGATGGTTCCTCATTGTCCAATGTATGGCAGGTGGGGATGCCTACATCGCCAAACAGGTTTGTTTATCTGCCTCGCTATTGTCTTTACAGCAGACAGAGAAGATCTGGATTTTTAGAATGCCTTTGAGTTCCTTCAATATTGAGCTTCAGCTATGGGGTGGTATAGAAATGTAATAAATAAATAAATAAATAAATAAATAATGCGGTGACTATTATTAAATGTATTTCTTCTTTGTTATCTGTTGACTACTATTTTAATTTCTGTCAGTCCGTCAACTTTAATATTTTTGCAAGAGAAAGGAAGGGTAGAAATAATTTTAGAACAATCACAAATCTTCTGGAGCACAGACTGTTCATATAGGCTACGGACTAGTACGAAGGGTGCCAGCTGTAACAAAACAAGAACCAAAAATACTATGCACACAACTGGAACACATGAGTGTAAATTATATATTATAATATAATTGGGCATAATCAGTGTGTATACAAAAAAGGACCACAAGAATAATAGCACAATACAAGGAACAGAATGATAAAAAATGTAGATGAAACTGGCTAAATGCTACAAGGACAAAAAGTATTTAATTGCAGCTGGAAAAACTGTGCTGTAGAGGTTGTGGCCTTCTGTTTTTTACAGGAATCTGGACGTACTCCTGTTTGCCAGCAGGCTTCCTCAGAAATAAAAACCATACCAGAGCCATGGCCAAGATAAAGATGTGGGAGTGAGATAGTGTCTATAACCAAGTGAAACATTGTTTATCCAGTGGAAGACTTTACATCCAATTATCACCGAGTTCTTCCAAAGAATGCTGACTCACTTCCCCAACGCAACCAGAATAAAGAGGCTTCGATGGTGGTGAGTTTCAGGGTCAAGGTTCTAAACTCTGAAAATGCTGAGTGCCATTTTTAAATGGCCGCCCTTCCCTCCTGCGTCACCCACCTTTCTGAGTGGAGATGGTCTCTTCTGCACACAAAGAACAGGCATAGCAGCAAAGTGGCTTTCCTTCCTGAATCACCTTGGCAGATCCAGGGCGACAGCTTTCAGCACACCTGGAATGAGGAAGGGTCTAGCCAAAAAGAAAAGGAGATCAAGCAAAGAGTGTTAGGTGCTGTCCATGGAAATGAATAATCGTGGAGAAAAAGGTTTCAATCAGCCTGCCAGTCCCAGCTCTAGTTTTTTTTACTGCAACCAAGTAAACTCAAGTAACCTGATTCATTTCGTTTTGTCCTTGGGGCTGTTGAGAGTGGTAGTTTTGATGCCCAGCCATGTGGAAAGGAGAGAGTGGAGGTACTCCTCCTGCAGACCGAAATGATGCTGGATTAGGACTTTCTGTCAAGCACATAAGGTCTTATTGTCTGTGCACTCTCCAACAAGATGGGGGCTCTTCCTCTCCCTCAGTTGTCATGTACTGGTAGCCACTGCACCTGCCTGCAGCAGAGGGAGCGATGGGGAAGAAGGGCCCACTCCATCAGCTCTGCATAGAGACCAGCTCCATTTGGGGGATAACTCTTCAGTCATAGTTCTTCTTGCCCAAAGATATCCCAACTTCATTTCTGCCTGCCCCATTGTAGTGGGTTTGGCATGGCAAGAATTATCACTGCCTTGTTGTGGCGAAGGGGCTTGCGTAACTCAGTGAAGCCATAAGCTATGCCGTGCAGGGCCACCCAAGACGGACAGGTCATGGCAGAGAGTTCTGACAAAATGTGGTCCACTGGAGAAGGAAATGGCAACCCACTCCAGTATTCTTGCCAAGAAAACCCCATGGAATGTATCACAAGGCTAAAAGAGATGACGCCGGAAGATGAGCCCCTCAGGTCGGAAGGTGTCCAATATGCTACTGGGGAAGAGCAGAGGGTATTTCCAAGTAGCGCCAGAAAGAGTGAAGCGGCTGGGCCAAACCTGAAAGGACACTCAGCTGTGGATGTGTCTGGTGGTGAAAAGAAAATCTGATGCTGTAAAGAACAATATTGTTTAGGAACCTGGAATGTCAGATCAATGAATCAAGGTAAGCTGGAGGTGGTCAAACATGAGATGGCAAGATTGAACATCGACATCTTGGGAATCAGCGAACTCAAATGGACAGGCATGGGCGAATTTAATTCAGGTGACCATGATATCTACTACTGTGGGCAAGAATCCCTTAGAAGAAATGGAGTAGCACTCATAGCCAACAAAAGGGTGGGAAAAGCAGTACTGGGGTACAATCTTAAAAATGATAGAATGATCTCAGTACGAATCCAAGGCAAAGCATTCAACATCACAGTAATTCAAGTCTATGCCCCAACCACTGAGGCCGAAGAAGCTGAGGTTGATCGGTTCTATGAAGACCTACAACACCTTGTAGAACTAACACCAAAAAAAGATGTCCTCTTCATCATAGGGGATTGGAATGCTAAAGTAGGAAGTCAAGAAATCACCGGGATAACAGGCAGGCATGGCCTTGGTGTACAAAATGAAGCAGGACAAAAGCTAATAGAGTTTTGCCAAGAGAACACGCTGATCATAGCAAACACTCTTTTCCAACAGCACAAGAGGCGACTCTACACATGGACGTCACCAGATGGTCAATATCGAAATCAGATTGATTATGTCCTTTGCAGCCAAAGATGGAGAAGCTCCATACAGTCAGTCAAAACAAGACCTGGAGCTGACTGTGGCTCAGATCATGAGCTGCTTCTTGCAAAATTTCGGCTGAAATTGAAGAACGTCGGGAAAACCACTAAACCATTCAGGTATGACCTAAATCGTATCCCTGATGAATATACAGTGGAGGTGAGGAATAGATTTCAGGGATTAGACCTGATAGACAGAGTGCCTGAGGAACTATGGACGGAGGTCCGTAACATTGTTCAGGAGGCAGCAACTCAATCCATCCCAAAGAAAAAGAAATGCAAGAAAGCCAAGTGGCTGTCTGATGAGGCTTTACAAGTAGCTCACGAAAGAAGGGAAGCGAAAAGCAAGGGAGAAAGGGGAAGATATACCCAACTGAATGCAGAGTTCCAGAGAATAGCAAGGAGAGACAAGAAGGCCTTCTTAAATGAACAATGCAAAGAAATCGAGGAAAACAACAGAATGGGAAAGACTAGGGATCTCTTCAAGAAAATTGGAGATCTCAAGGGAACGTTTTGTGCAAAGACGGGCATGATAAAGGACCAAGAAGGCAGGGACCTAACAGAAGCAGATGAGATTAAGAAGAGGTGGCAAGAATACACAGAAGAACTATACAGGAAAGATCTGAATGTCCCTGATAGCCATGATAGTGCCCTCACTGAACTTGAGCCGGACATCCTCGAGAGTGAAGTCTAGTGGGCCTTAGGAAGCATTAGTAACAACAAAGCTAGCGGAGATGACAGTATTCCAGCCGAGCTATTTAAAATCCTAAAAGATGATGCTGTTAAAGTGCTGCATTCAATATGCCAACAAATCTGGAACACTCAACAGTGGCCACAAGACTGGAAAAGGTCAGTTTACATTCCAATTCCAAAGAAGGGCAACGCCAAAGAGTGTTCAGACTACCGCACCATTGCGCTCATTTCACATGCCAGCAAGGTGATGCTCAAAATCCTACAAGCTAGGCTTCAGCAGTATGCGAACCGAGAACTACCGGAAGTACAAGCTGGGTTTCGAAGAGGCAGAGGAACTAGAGATCAAATCGCCAACATTCGCTGCATCATGGAGAAAGCAAGAGAATTCCAGAAAAACGTCTATTTCTGCTTCATTGACTACGCTAAAGCCTTTGACTGTGTGGATCACAACAAACTGTGGCAAATTCTTAAAGTGATGGGAGTACCAGACCACCTTACCTGTCTCCTGAGAAACCTGTATGAGGGTCAAGAAGCAACAGTAAGAACCAGACATGGAACAACCGATTGGTTCAAAATTGGGAAAGGAGTACGACAAGGCTGCATATTGTCGCCCTGCTTATTTAACTTATATGCAGAGTACATCATGAGAAATGCCGGGTTGGATGAATCAGAGGTCGAAATTAAGATTGCTGGGAGAATTATCAACAACCTCCGATATGCAGACGATACCACCCTAATGGCAGAAAGCAAAGAGGATCTCAAGAGCCTCTTGTTGAGGGTGAAAGAGGAGAGTGCAAAAGCTGGTTTGAAACTCAACATTAAAAAAACTAAGATCGTGGCATCTGGCCCCATCACTTCCTGGCATATAGAAGGGGAAGAAATGGAAGCAGTGACAGATTTTACTTTCTTGGGCTCCAAGATCACCGCAGACGGTGACTGTAGCCATGAAATTAAAAGACGCTTGCTCCTTGGGAGGAAAGCTATGGCCAACCTAGACAGCATAGTAAGAAGCAGAGACATCACCTTGCCGACAAAGGTCCGTCTAATCAAAGCTATGGTTTTCCCAGTAGTAATGTATGGCTGTGAGAGCTGGACTATAAGGAAGGCTGAGCGCCGAAGAATTGATGCTTTCGAACTGTGGTGCTGGAGAAGACGCTTACGAGTCCCCTGGACTGCAAGGAGGTCAAATCAGTCCATCCTAAAGGAAATCAACCCTGAGTGCTCCTTGGAAGGACAGATCCTGAAGCTGAAGCTCCAATATTTTGGCCACCTAATGCGAAGAGAAAACTCCCTGGAAAAGACCCTGATGCTGGGAAAGACTGAAGGCAAAAGGAGAAGGGGACGGCAGAGGATGAGATGGCTAGATAGCATCACGGATGCAATGAATATGAACTTGAGCACGCTCCGGGAGAGAGCAGGAAGGCCTGGCGTGCTATGGTCCATGGGGTCACGAAGAGTCGGACACGACTGAACAACAACAACAACAACTAGTGAGTTTCCACAGCCATGCCCTGAACTGATTATTAAATGTATGCAGGCATGTCTAGTAGAACAAGCAAGGAAGTCCTCCCTAGAGGATTTCATAGAGAAATCTGGCCCTGATCCCCATTTGCAAAAGTGTCATGGGTGCTTTTTCCTCAGGCCCATGGTGATCATCACCTCTACTTTCAGGAAGGACATTCCCCACATGTGTATGGTGTATGTGGGCAAGTATGTGTGGTGGGTTGGTGGGTGGGGAGCAGTTTTTATGCAAGTGTAACCCACAATATCTCTGCATCAGATAAGAGAAGGGGGCGGGTTCAGACTTTTCTGACAGTGTGTTTCCCATCCATATTTGCAGCAACCAAGAAAAGAAACAACAGAGATCAAACTTAAACGTATATCGAAGTAAAATAAATAATTCTCATTGATACGCAGAACAGTGATACACAGTCAAGGGACAGTAATACTCTTGATGTTATTGACAGTCTGGTTGCTAATGCTCCATCGCAGCAAAGAAGTCACAGTTTCCTTCAGCTAGTAACAGGGTGCACAGAAGAAAAACAACAAGTTGCTCACAGTCCTTTTATAGCAGCTGCAGTTTTCTTGAGCAGGAATCTGAATCTTCATTCTTAGTTGCTTCGGTCCGAAAAACAAGTAAAGCAGGCCTGCGAATAACACAGTGGCTGTGGGCTTTGCATCTGGAGCAGCTTTCTCATCTTGAGCAAGGCTGGACTGCTGGAATCTTCTCCTTACATGCATAATCCCAATATGTTTCTCTAACAATACTTAACTATGTCTTCTAATATAGGCAGATACGTATTTTACAGTATTACAAAATTATGACTCTGCTACTAGTCTATATGGATGCCACCAAAACAATGTCTAACCATTCCCACAAATAATCTTTGATCCCTAATTAATAATTTGGCCCCAACACATACCTAAAAATAAGTAAAGCCAGCCTACAAATAACATAGAGTCTACGTTAAGGTCCAGGCAGGCACATATGGGAGGAGGCGATCCTTCAGATACCCTGGCCTCAAGCCATTAAGGGCTTTGAATGTTAACACCAGCACTTTGAATCGGGCCCGGAAATGGCCTGGCAGCCAGTGCAGCTGGAAAAGTATTGGTGTAATTTGAGTTCATTGACCATTCCCTGTTAACAATCTTGCTGCCCTAGTTTGGACCAGCTGAAGTTTCTGGACCGTTTTCAAAGGCAGCCCCACATATAATGCATTGCAGTAATCCAGGCGAGAGGTTATCAGAGCATGGATAACTGTAGCTAGGCTATCTCTGTCCAGATAAGGGCGTAGTTGGTATACCAGCCTAAGCTGATAAAAAGTGCTCCATTCCACTGAGTTCACCTGTGCCTCAAGTGACAGCTCTGGGTCCAAGAGCACCCCCAAACTATGAACCTGATCCTTTAGGGGGAGTGCAACCCCCTCCAGAACAGGTTGAATATCACCTAGCCGGGCAGACAAATCACCCACTAACAGTACCTCCGTCTTGGCTGGATTGAGTTTCAGTTTATTGGCTCTCATCCAGTCCATTACCGTGCCCAGGCCCTGATTTAGAACAGCCACAGCCTCACCTGGGTTTGATGAGAAAGAGAGGTAGAGCTGGGTGTCTTCTGCATATTGATGGCACCTCAGCCCACACCTCCAGATAACCTCCCCCAGCGGTTTCATGTGGATGTTAAACAGCATGGGGGATAAAATTGAGCCCTGTGGAACCCCATGGCGTAATTGCTGTGGCACAGAGCAATAATCCCCCAGCACCGCCTTCTGGAGTCGGCCATCCAAGTAGGAACGGAACCACTGCAGTGCAGTGCCTCCAACTCCCAACCCAGACAACCTATCCAGAAGGATATCATGGTCGATGGTATCGAAAGCTGCTGAGAGATCCAGGAGAATCAACAGGGTCACACTCCCCCTTTCCCTCTCCTGGCAGAGGTCATCCCACAGGGCGACCATGGCAGTTTCAGTTCCAAAGCCAGGCCTGAAGCTGGATTGAAATGGATGTAGATAATCCATTTCATTCAAGAGGGCCTGGAGCTGTCCTGCAGCCACCCGCTCAAGCACCTTGCCCAGGAAGGGGATGTTGGCCACTGGCCTATAATTGTTAACATCCTCTGGGTCCAGGTTAGGCTTTTTCAGGAGTGGTCTGATTACCGCTTCTTTTAAATCAGCCGGCACCACTCCCTCTCTCAATTAAATTGTTTGATTTAATAAGCCATGAAGGGCAAGGGTCAAGCACACAAGTGGTCGATTGGACTTGGCCAAGCGCCTTGTCCACATCCTCAGGCCTCAGTCTGCAGTCCTAGTTCTTCTTGCCCAAAGATACCCCACCTTCAATTCTGTCTCTCCCACCTTTCTCCGCAGCTCTGACTATCACTGCTTACTCTGGAGGTGGGTGTAGTGTGTTGCAGTGGCTGCCCAGCAGACATACCTGGGTGTAAGGCCCATTGAACTCAATGGAAGTTACTTCTGAGTAGGCAGGTGTAGGATTACACAGCCGATCTCCCAATGTTACCCAGACACGTGCATGCCATAGCAAGAGGGTGGCTTCAAACCCTTTCTTCTCCAATCCAACACTCTAACAACTACAGCACACTTTTTAGAGGAAGTGGAATATTCTGAAAGACCTTCAAGTTGTGCATACCTGATGCAGAAATGGCTAATGAAATCCTACATGGACCACCTACACAGGATGAAGGCAATCTATAACTGGACTTTCAAAGCTGCTGCAACGTTCAAACTGCACCCCCCCCATGCAAAGATGACCGTTCTGCAGTTCTATACAGCTGCATGTGCTGGCCACCATTTTAAAAAGGCCATGTGTACTCAGAACAACTTCAAGGGAGAGTGGAGAGAGAGCATGGACCGCAATTCGGCAAACATGCATGAAGCAGTGCTGGGGTGTGGGGGAGTAACTCTAATAGTCATTAAAAGGAATGTATCACAAGGCTAAAAGATATGACTCCGGAAGATGAGCCCCTTAGGTCGGAAGGTGTCCAATATACTACTGGGGAAGAGCAGAGGGTATTTCCAAGTAGCGCCAGAAAGAGTGAAGCGGCTGGGCCAAAGCTGAAAGGACACTCAGCTGTGGATGTGTCTGGTGGTGAAAAGAAAATCCGATGCTGTAAAGAACCTGGAATGTAAGATGAATGAATCAAGGTAAGGCCTGGCGTGCTATGGTCCATGGGGTCACAAAGAGTCGGACACGACTGAACGACTGAACAACAACAAAAAGGACAAATTCATGGCGGAAAAGGCTGTCGATAGCTACTAGTCCTGATGGCTATATGCTTCCTCCAGTATCAGAGGCAGTATGCCCATGTACACCAATTGCTGGAAAACATAGGAGGGAGGGTTCTGTTGCACCGGTGTCCTGCTAGTGGGTTCCTGGTAGACAGCTGCTTGGCCACTGTGTGAACAGAAAGCTGGACTAGATAGACCCTTGGTCTAATCTAGCACAGCTCTTCATATGTTCTTGTGTTTCGTGTACAAAATAATGATGTCTAGAGAACCTGAAAAATCCGAGTGAGTGACCCATGCTGATTCCATAATCAATCCTCATTGGAAAGCAATATAGTCCTGAACAGATTATTAGCACTAACAGATCTTAAAAGGGAATGAAAAGAAATGAATAGTTTTCCTCACCTGATTAAACTTCCCGGACCATGCAACAGCATCTTGGTCAATGGTGAATTTTAGGTCTGAGGTTCCCTGTCCATCTATAGTGCCAAACTTCACTGCACTGAAGGACTTATTGGGAAATGCCACCCAGTTCACACAATCAAATTTGGTGGTCAGTTCCCCCTCCTCATCCAAAAACACTCCATCCATGGAAGTGTTGTAAAAGTGGGGGTTTCCAAGGAAAGGGTGAACCTAGAATGGAAGAGAAAACAGCATTTGTGTGTGTGGGTTGGGTTGGTGGGGTGGTGGTGGAACCAAGGTGACTATCTCTGTCCTGTCTGTTGGAGTTGTCATCTCCAAAGACCTAGGGCCTATGCACATCACTTGCAGCCAGATATTGGCTCCCTTTCTCTGTTATCACATTCACAATGGACCCGAGTTCCCCTTTTCATGCTTCAGCATTCTAGGGAGGACGAAGGCCATGCAATGCATACATTTCATTTCAAACCCTAAGGTGAATTCTGCTTGCATACTTCAAGTGACAGAGTTTGGGTAGTATGTGTCAGTTTTGTAAATGTTCGGTTGATTCCAGATTTAGGCATGTGCAACTGGGCTGGTGGAAGACTTTCCTGTCCCCTCCTCCCCACATTACCGGGGGGAGTGGGTAAACATTAGTGGCTGTGGAAGCCTTTATCTTCCATGTCCAGAAAATGGAGGGATGAGGGCATTACACCAGAGCCAGATGGTTTCCCTGGGTCTGGAGAACAGAAGGGAAGCACACGCTGGTTTCTGGCATCAGCCAAGTGACCTAGGCCACTGGGAGCCTGCAAACCATGCTTCCTAAGTCAGCCATGTTTCCTTAGTCAGCCATGTTGACTAAGATCAAGACAAGGGGGAGACCAACCTGGTCCATCCATCAGCCAGAGAAGCAGCAGATGCAGGGAGCTCACTTCCCCCTCCCAGCCAGAAAGAACTCTTGGCTCCAACTGGCAGATGCAAGGAGACCACAGAGGCAAGGGGAAAGCATGTTCTGACCTCATCCATTGGCCAAAGCAACAAGGGCAAGACCACCAGCAAGAGAAGACCACCCCAGCTGGAACAAGGTATAAATACCTGCTTATAACTTCCCCTAATTAAGTAAAACTCATCTTTCCCCACCTGGCTTTCTTTTCTCCTCCTCATGTGTGTGTGTTTTGTTTTCGTCGGGAAGCCTAAGAGCAGGACCTGTCTCTTTTTTACCTGAAGTGAGCTGTTTTGGGAGAAAACAATAGTCTGAAAAGCTGGATAAAAACAAATATCAATAAATCCCAGGGTGAGCTCCCATATCCAATTGAATTCCTATGTCGGCAGAGTCTTCACCAGCAGTGGAGCCTTGACCAGCGATGCTCACACTGGACCACAGAGGAATTTTAGCTAGAGAGGACGAGGCACAGCCAATTGCGCCTGAAGATGGGGCACTCAGGGCTTTGATTAGCAGAGAGGCTGTGTCCTCTGTGACTGTTGGAGGAGCCACAAAATGTTGGGTCCTTCCTTGAATGTCACAAACTGCATTTCCATCAGGAATGTGTTTGTTAATGACTTGGACGAGGAGGTGCAGGGAATGCTGATCAGATCTGCAGGTGACCCAAAATGGGGTAGGAAAGCTAATACCCTGGAAGACAGAAACAAAATTCAAAGTGATCTTGAGAGGCTGGAGCACTGGGCTGAAAACAACAGAATGAAATGTAATAGGGATAAATGCCAAGTTCTGCGCTGAGGAAAAAGAAACCAAAGGCACAGGTACAAGATGGGGGATATTTGGCTCAATAATACTATAAGCAAGCAGGATCCTGGAATTGTTGTAGATCACCAGCTGAATATGAGCCAACAATGTGATGTGGCTGCAAAAAAGGCAAATGCTCTTTTGGGCTGCATTAATAGAAGCATAGCTTCCAAATCCTGGGAAGTACCAGTTCCCCTCTACTCAGCACCGGTTAGGCCTCATCTGGAGTACTGTGGCACCACACTTGAAGAAGGATGCAGACAAATGGGAGGGCAACAAAGATCATCAGGGGACTGGAAAGAAAGCCCTCTGAGGAGAGACTGAAAGAACTGGGCATGTTAAGCCTTGAGAAGAGAAGACTGAGGGGAGATAGGATAGCGCTCTTCAAGGACTTGAAAAGTTGTCACAGGGGGGAAGGCCAGGATCTCTTCTCGATCATCCCAGAGTGCAGGACACGGAATAATGGGCTCAAGTTGCAGGAGGCCAGATTCCGGCTGAACATCAGGAAAAACATCCTGACTGTTAGAGCAATATGACAATGGAGCCAATGACCTAGGGAGGTGGTGGGCTCTCCCACACTGGAGGCATCTGTCAGGGATGCTCTGACTTGGATTATTGCACTGAGCAGGGGGTTGGACTCAATGGTCTTGCAGGCCCTTCCAACCCTACTATTCTATGATTCTATGAATGTACGATCCTATGTTTGTAATCTCACTGCCACATCTGAAATGTCCTCAGCAGCTGGATCCAAGTTAACAAACCCCACAATTGAACAACTGATGATCAATGTAAGGGGAAAGGAATACCTGCCATGGCTGTACCCTTTGCAATTCCAGGCTGACTCCACCATTCATCATCCTCTGCTTGGATTTGGATGAGTGTGCAGTGCTTAAGGTACGTGCCACAGCCTGGACAAGGCTGTAGATACTGTAGCTGTCTAGAGACAGTGTTTTTTCAACCACTTCTTTGGGCAAGGCTGCCAGGGTCTCCTTCTGCCTGCACCTTTCCCTCCCTTTCACAGACAACTCATGCTTTGAATATGAACAATTAAATGCTTTGTCCCCAAAGTGCTGCATTGGAACGAGAAATGTCTCATGATGGTCAACTTTCGCTCTTTTGTTTAGATTCATTAAGAAGGAAAAAAACCCATGGAACTGTTGGGAAGACAGAAGCCCATAAGATAAACTCAAGCTGAGGTCCCATAAGGCTGTTGTGATCCAGACTTTCCCCACAATGGGTTTTACATACATTTCCACCATGACTTGCAAAGTGCTTATTATACTGTAAAATAAGCGAGTCTCCCCATAGTAAATGAAAACGTTAACTTTGTTCCACATGCGAAACGTTTCAAGAGGTGGTATCTCAAATCTCAATGCCACTTCTGATATGCTGAGTGAGAAAGCAGCACAAATAGAATTCCTGATGAGCACAGGCCTCAAGGCCCTCATGAACCATCCTCCGTTTTCAGTGTCTGGAGCAATGAGACCGATCCAGGTCCATCCAAAATGCAGGAGCAGCTGGACAATCCCCAGGTACTGGGCTTCTTCCTTGGGGACCATCCGGTAGATGAAAGGGAACTCAGTTTTATCATTAAGAGCATTAGAAAGAAAACCATAACTGACCTAGTAAGGAATGGAAGAGATTAGTGCCCTCATCCCAGCAAAATCACAAATATAGTACTCTGCTTTTCTCCACTGACCTGAATGGCAACCTTTCTCTAATAGGGAACAAAATAAAAAGGGTACATAATTGTATTTGAGAAGTAAGCCCAATTGAATTCAATGGGAATTACTTTGGAATAGACATGTACAGATATGCATTGTCAGCATCCATGTATGACAGACCATTTGGGAATGACTTACATGCATGCCTGCAGATTAGGATCTGCGAGAAATCTTGCTTTCATCCCATAGAAAGAAGGAGCTGAACAAAACACAAGTATTTGCTAAATTGTTACATTTCCCCCTTTGAAGATTCAGAAGGGAAACAATTGGATTTGCCTCTTAGCTGTATCATTTTGAAACACCAGAGGGTTGAGCCTGTCCTGAAGCTGAGCTCATTGGCAGTGAAGCTGTACCTGGGACTAGATCGTGGCACCAGAGCTCCATGCATCCTTCATGCATTCACACAGATATTATTATTATTATTATTATTATTATTAGCATGTGGATCTGGGGTGGGGAAAATATTGAGCCCAAGGCCCACATTGTCTCAGTGGATCCCTGTCAAAGTCCAGGAGATGACACCACTGGTTCTTTTCTCTCCAATGGGATGGGAAGAAGGGAAATTTAATACTGACTATATAAACTCCGACCTGTTACATTCAATCCTAAAGTTATATGAAGGTGTGAGGAGTCATCAGGGGTCACTGTACAATCCCTAAGTATTTCTTTTTGCCTAGCAACAGTAGAGAGCCACGGTCAGGGCTGGTTAAACAGAAGACAAGGCAATCAGAGCAGGGGCACTTTAAATAGAGCAAGGGCTCTGAGGCAGAAGGAGAAGGTGGGGCAGAAGCAGAGGTTAAAAGCCTGAAGACTAGAAGCTCACTGGAAGAAGAAAGAAGGAGCTGGAATAAAGAGGCTCAGGAGGACTGGCTGAGAAGAGCACCTGGAAGGAAGAAGGACTGGAAAGTAAGGAAGGGTATAGGAGGAAGGGGAAGAGCAGCTGGGCTTGCTCAATGGCAAGTGACCTAAAGGAGAAGAGTGGCAAGTACAGGAGAGTCCTGCCTGTGCAGTCAGAACCCCACAGGAACAGGTGGATGAGAAAAGATTTGCTTAATTCTGCAGTAAGAGACCATCCTAACTCTGTAACGACTCATCAACGTCAAGCATCGTTATGTAAGCACTCACTCAGATCCGACAGCTAATGCTCTATGGCCATTCACTCTAACCCCACAGGTAACTACACTGTTGACCTTCAACCTGCTCTAGCAGGTACTTACCCATATTGCTCCAAGAGCATTCATCCTGGACCTGCAGCTACTGCCCTCACTGTGTCCTTTTATTCAGGACCCTGCAGCCACTTACGATTATTGCTCCAATGACTCTGTGTCTTATCCTGGAACTACTTATAGGGATGTCAGAGAATTCTGCCACGGATCTCGGTGAGGCCGAATGCCAGTGCATTCGGCCCTCCAAAATCTGTGGTGGAAACCCTGCCCCCCTGACCCCCCGCTGATCCCCCCCGGGACAAGACTTACCTGGGGCGGATGTTCCAGGTGGCAGCGGCTCCGGCAGCGGCTTCGGCGGCGGTTCTTCCAACCAGCTGCTGCTGCCACCATTTGCAGTCTTGTCATTTTTCTTTTTACAGAGATGTGATAGGCTACGTAAAGACTTACGTAGCCTATCACATCCCATTTTTTTAAAAAAAGTGTAGTTGCGTTGCCCTTATTTTCGCCGTAGTCTACGTAAATGTTTACGTAGACTACGCGTGCCCAAATAAGGAACGCAAATGGCAGCGTCCATGGGCGCCGCCATTTGTGTACACGCTTTTTTCCCCCCAAAGTCAGCCGTGATAGGCTACGTAAGGATTTACGTAGCCTATCACGGTGTTTTTTGAAAATCTAGCCATGATACGCTACGTAAATCTTTACGTAGCCTATCATGTTTGCTTGTGTTTTTTTTTTTTTTTACTTAGAAATGGCAGCGGTGACAGCCAGTTGGAAGACTGGCTGCCGCTGCCGCCCAACCACCGTCCAAACACCGCTGGGAGCTGCCAGCGCCAGGGACATTCGGCAAAGGTAAGTCCCATTCCGAGGGGAGGACGGGGGGGGTGGACCGTTTCTCCACCAATTTCGGGGGGCCGAATGCATTGGCATTCAGCCTCCCGGAAATTCGTGGAGAAATTCTCTGACATCCCTAGATAGGCTACGTAAATTTTTACGTAGCCTATCACGTTTGCTTGTGTGTGTGTTTTTTTTTTACTTAGAAATGGCAGCGGTGACAGACAGTCGGAAGACCGGCCGCCGCTGCTGCCCAACCGCCGTCCAAACGCCGCCGGGAGCTGCCAGCGCCAGGGACATTCGGCAAAGGTAAGTCCCATTCCGAGGGGAGGACGGGGGGGGGTGGACCGTTTCTCCACCAATTTCGGGGGGCCGAATGTGTTGGCATTCAGCCTCCCGGAGATTAGTGGAGAAATTCTCCGACATCCCTAGATAGGCTACGTAAATTTTTACGTAGCCTATCATGTCGATTTTTTTTTAAACCTAGCCATGATAGGCTACATACATCTTTACGTAGCCTATCACGTCTTTTTGGTTTTTCTTTACAAGACTGCAAATGGCGGCAGCGGCAGCCGGTTAGAAGACCAGCCGCCAGAGCCGCCGCCGGCGGATCCGCCGCCGCCTGGAAGATTCGCCCTAGGTAAGTCTCGTCCTGGGGGGGATCCGTGGGGGGTGGGGGGTGGCAGGCCATTCTGCCATGGAGTTTGGGGGGCCGAATGCACTGGCATTCAGCCTCACCGAGATCCATGGCGGAATTCTCTGACATCCCTAAATTCAGGGGACCATTATATCTACTACTGTGAGCAAGAATCCCTTAGAAGAAATCGAGTAGCACTCATAGTCAACAAAAGGGTGGGAAAAGCAGTCCTGGGGTACAATCTCAAAAATGATAGAATGATCTCAGTACGAATCCAAGGCAAACCATTCAACATGGTTCAACAGTAATTCAAGTCTATGCCCCAACCACTGAGGCCGAAGAAGCTGAGGTTGATCAGTTCTGTGAAGACCTACAACACCTTCTAGAACTAACACCAAAAAAAGATGTCCACTTCTTCACAGGGGATTGGAATGCGAAAGTAGGAAGTCAAGAAATCACCGGGATAACAGGCAGGCATGGCCTTGGTGTACAAAATGAAGCAGGACAAAGGCTTATAGAGTTTGCCAAGAGAATGCGCTGATCATAGCAAACACTCTTTTCCAACAGCACAGGAGGCGACTCTACATATGGACATCACCAGATGGTCAATATCGAAATCAGATTGATTATGTCCTTTGCAGCCAAAGATGGAGAAGCTCTATACAGTCAGTAAAATCAAGTCCTGGAGCTGACTGTGCTTCAGATCATGAGCTTCTTGTTGCAAAATTTTGGCTTAAATTGAAGAACGTAGGGAAAACCACTAAACCATTCAGGTATGACCGCAGTCATAGCCCTTATGAATATACAGTGGAGATGACAAATAGTTTTAAGGGATTGGACCTGACTGACAGAGTGCCTGAGGAACTATGGATGGAGGTCCGTAACATTGTTCAGGAGGCAGCAACGAAATCCATTCCAAAGAAAAGAAATGCAAGGAAGCAAGGTGGCTGTCTGATGAGGCTTTACAAGTAGCTGAGGAAAGAAGGGAAGCGAAAAGCAAGGGAGAAAGGGGAAGATATATCCAACTGAATGCAGAGTTCCAGAGAATAGCAAGGAGAGACAAGAAGGCCTTCTTAAATGAACAATCCAAAGAAATGGGAGAAAACAATAGAATGGGAAAGAGTGGAGATCTCTTCAAGAAAATTGGAGATCTCAAGGGAACGTTTTGTGCAAAGACGGGCATGATAAAGGACAAAGAAGGCAGGGACCTAATGGAAGCAGATGAGATTAAGAAGAGGTGGAAAAAATACACAGAGGAACTATACAGGAAAGATCTGAATGTCCCTGATAGCCATGATAGTGCGGTCACGGAACTTGAGCCGGACATCCTAGAGAGTGAAGTCAAGTGGGCCTGAGGAAGCATTACTAACAACAAAACTAGCAGAGATGACAGTCTTCCAGCTGAGCTATTTAAAATCCTAAAAGATGATGCTGTTAAAGTGCTGCACTCAATATGCTAACAAATTTGGAATACTCAACGGTGGTCACAAGACTGGAAAAGGTCAGTTTACATTCCAATTCCAAAGAAGGGCAATGCCAAAGAGTGTTCAAACTACTGTTCAATTGTGCTCATTTCACATGCCAGCAAGGTGATGCTCAAAATCCTACAAGCTAGGCTTCAGCAGTATGTGAACCGAGAACTACCGGAAGTACAAGCTGGGTTTCGAAGAGGCAGAGAAATTAGAGATCAAATTGCCAACATTCGCTGGATTATGGAGAAAGCAAGAGAATTCCAGAAAAACATATATTTCTGCTTCATTGACTATGCTAAAGCCTTTGATTGTATGGATCACAACAAACTCTGGCATATTCTTAAAGACATGGGAAGCTGTACGAGAGACAATAAGCAACAGTAAGAACCAAACATGGAACAACCGATTGGTTCAAAATTGGGAAAGGAGTATGACAAGGCTGCATATTGTTGCCCTGCTTATTTAACTTATATGTAGAGTACAACATGAGAAACGCCGGGTTGGATGAATCACAGGTCGGAATTAAGATTGCTGGGAGAATCATCAACAACCTCCGATATGCAGGCGATACCACCCTAATGGCAGAAAGCAAAGAGGATCTCAAGAGCCTCTTGTTGAGGGTGAAAAAGGAGAGTGAAAAAGGTGGTTTGAAACTCAACATTAAAAAAACTAAGATCATGGCATGTGGCCCCATCACTTCTTGGCATATAGAAGGCGAAGAAATGGAAGCAGTGACAGATTTTATTTTCCTGGGCTCCAAGATCACGGAGACGGTGGCTGTAGCCATGAAATTACAAGATGCTTGCTCCTTGGGAGGAAAGCTATGGCAAACCTAGACAGCATAGTAAGAAGCAGAGACATCACCTTGCTGACAAAGGTCCGTATCGTCAAAGCTATGGTTTTCCTAGGGATGTACGAAAGTCACATACCTGAACCGAAATTTGATTTGCGGTGTGGGGGAGGCGGTCCGTCCCTCCCCCCGAAATTCTGGCCGGGGGGGAGGTGGTCTGTCCCTCCCCCCCGAAATTCTGGCTGGTAAATTCTCCGAATGGAGGGAAGTAACTAGTGGGGTCCCACAAAGATTCTTGTTGGGACCAATGCTTTTCAATAAATGATCTGGAATTAGGAGAGAGCAGTGAAGTGGCCAAGGTTGCCATTGACACCAAAGTGTTTTGGGTGGTTAAAACAAAAAAGGATTGTGAAAAGCTCCAAAAGGATTTCTTCAAACTGGGAGAATGGGCATCTAAATGACAAATGCCATGGTGTGGAGAATGTGGATAAGGGCACATTTTTTCTCCCTTTCTCAAAATATTAGAACCCAGTGGCTATGAAGCTGATTGGTAGGAGATTCAGAACAGATAAAAGGAAGGACTTCTTCACAGAGCACATAGTTAAACTATGGAATTCACTACCACAGGATGGAGTGATGGTCACCAATTTGGGTGGCTTCAAAAGGGGGTTGGACAAATTCCTGGAGGAAAAGGCTATCAGTGGCTACGAGTCCTGATGGCTATGTGCTACCTTCACTACCAGAGGCAGTGAGGCTATATGCACCAGTTTCTGGGGAACATGGGTGGAAGGGTGCTGTTGCTCTCATGTCCTGCTTGTGGGTTCCTGGTCAACAGCTGGTTGGCCACTGTGTGAACAGAATGCTGGATTAGATGGACCCTTGGTGTGATCCAGCATGGCTCTTCTGATGTTCTTATGTTCACACCATTTGCCAGGCACCCACAGAGTGCCTAGCAGCTTGTCAAAGACCCTGAACAGGGGTGGATAAGTGACAGCGGTCCGACAAGAGGGGCAGATGTGGGGTGATCCATCCATCCCTAGCTGATAGCAGTTTAAGAGAGTTCAGAGCAGTGTTTGGTGTTCATGCTATAAGCAGAAGGTTCTTTTTCGATTTCTTCCAAAAGCTGACAGGTTTACTTGATCACAGGAGACAGCAAGACAAGCCTTACATATGTACATCCTGATGGGTGTACACGCAGGGTGTATGTTTATGTACATTCCAGAATCAATTCTGAGTAAGGGCAGTATCTAAATATATAAAACAGAGAATCAATGCTATAAAACTATGTTCAAGACTCTGAAAGATTGCTGTCTACCTCCAAACTTACTTCTGGTCTATTACCTAACTCCAGGCACCCCTTTCATCTTTTCTGGAGAGGTTCCACAGTGGAGTTATCCTCAGCTTCCTCCCCACCTTACCCTCTTCCTACCTGTGGGATTTTGTAGATGCTTGACATCACTGAAATATCTTTGGAAATGTCAGTTTCAGCCCCTTCAATAATTGCCAAGAGGCTATTCCTTCTTCCACAGCTGTAGTTTGGAATGTTCTTATGACCAGTTGATAGAAGGTCAGCCATGGAACCGTAAGTCATTCTTGAATCATAATAGTTGTCATAGAGGTTGTAGCCCAGGGTGATGTTGGGTAAGAGTCTGGGATTCTGGCTGATCTCATGAACAGCAAACAAGAAAGACAGGATTTGCCAGTATATTATGTCTCCTTTCCTGAAATAAAATATACGTGTCATATTGTGGAATTCCTGGCAAACCGTTGGAGGGTGGGAAACAGCCTTTTTGCAAGAGAAGCAGCCATTTCTCATTAAAAACAAATCAATACACAAATCAATACCTCTCCTCTAGTCGAGAGGGCACAATCTTGGAAGAACTAAATCAAATTGAAATAAATGTAAAAAGTGTTCATGAAAGAGGTAGGCAATCGCTGCACGGGGAGCCATGGCAGGATAAGCTTAATCAGATGCATCCCTTGGACTTTGGAAAAAGCCATTTCAAACATTTTGGATAGGATCCCATGGCTAGAAATGGGTCATTGTGGAAAGTGAAACACTGAAGGCACAGTCAAGAACTATTCCCATGGCAGGAAAAAATGGGAAACATCCAAGGAAGACCGAATGACCGTATAGGGGAGTTTTGGGGGTCAGCGTCTGTACTGGTGGCCAATTCGGTAGTCCCAGGGTGTTGAGAAAGATCCAGGTTATATGCCGCCTGAGTCTGAGGGCCAGGTAACAATGGATATTATGAAGCAAATAAATTAATAATAGGGATATCGTATTTAGAGGGAGCATTAGAGAAGCTGTGGCTAGGTATAGAAGTAATTGGGAAAGTTTCAATATGAACTGAAACATTATATTTGGAGTGGAAAATAAGAAATTTGAAATGGATAGAAATCCCTTTTTATGCACCACATTAAACATTTGGGAGAAAAATAAAAATAAATTCTGAAAATATCCCTGTTACTTCCATTTTTGTCGCATCCACATTTTGCTTATGCAGATAAGCAAGAGTGCTATTGAAAGTAGAAACTCATTTGTAATACAATGAGGGTTTTATATGAAAATATAATTCCCTCATTCTATAAAACTGCAGCAAAATTAGAAAGATTCAGGGAATGCAACTGACTTTGATTCTCTTTCAACAAATAATGTAGAGCTTCGGCTATTGGGTGGTATAGAAATGAACTGAACTGAAATAAATAAATGAATGAATGAATAATGTATCTTATTATGAATCCTCTAGTGAGACAAAGTATGACTAGAAGTATAACAAATCTTGAAGGTATATTAATGAAACATATGGTCAATATTTTCAGCTATTGAGCAATATAGAAATAAATAAAGAAATAAAAGAAAATAAGTAAAATTATTTATTATTAATATTATTAAATGTATTATCATAGAATAGTCATAGAATAGTAGGGTTGGAAGGGGCCTACAAGGCCATCGGGTCCAACCCCCAAATTTATTGTTAATAAAATGTATAAATATTATTAAGTAGGCACAAATATTTCAGGTAGACTAAAATAATATGGGAAGATGATCTTTGGAAAACAATAGAGCACAATGTATAGATGAAAACTGTAGAGGAAAGAAAACTGCATCTAACATCCTTCGATATAATTCATTAAATTGTTACACTGATGGTATATTATGCCAATGTACTAGTCAAGAACAGCAAACAGAAACAATACAAAATGTTGAAGAAACTGTAATCAGCAAGGTTTATACACACTTTAAGAAGGATGCAGACAAACTGGAAAAGGTTCGGAGGAGGGCAATGGAGATGATCAGGGGACTGGAAACAAAGCCCTATGACGAGAGACTGAAAGAACTGGGCATGTTTAGCCTTGAGAAGAGAAGACTGACGGGAGATAGGATAGCGCTCTTCAAGGACTTGAAAGGTTGTCACAGAGAGGAAGGCCAAGATCTCTTCTCGATCATCCCAGAGTGCAGGACACGGAATAATGGGCTAATAATGAGTGCAGGACATGGAATATCTCACATCACCATTGACTCTACTAACAATATGGTAAGAACACAATGCAGTCGTGACATGTAAGGAATTAATCATGTCCATTCTGATGGCAGCTTGTAGGGTAATAGCTGAAAGCAGCAAAAACTGGAGAACTTCTAACACTGAAGTCTTGGTACATGGAGCTGTGGCAGGAAAATTGACCTACCAACTGAAATTAGCTCAAGTCAAAGTACAAATAACACTTTTTGTATAAAATATGGGATGATTTTATTGTATATACAAATCAGGGACATAAACAGCAATATTTATAAAAGCCCTTCCTCAGATTATGGAAAAGAGACTGAATATCATTCCGTATATTCATTCACATCAGCTGCAAGCCATTGCTACTAATAAAAAAAGAATGAAAATATCAAAACAAAAACCATAAAAAGGCTTGCACATTCATGAAATACACTGAATATAAAATACTACTGAACACATAAAATTGCCAAGATAAAATTGATAAGAAGAATTACGACTCAGGACGCCATAGAAATCCTTATGTTTATGGCAGTCCCCAAACATTTTGTGAACTTTCAAGGATGAGCACGATGTAGTATGAGGAAGAACCATAAAGAAAATGTCCAAGCAGTCAATGGATTCAGCCTACAGCTATTTCAGTAGACTAAAGGGGGAAATGTTAGATGTACTATCCTCTGTGAACAACTAGAGTTAAATGTGATATGTTTGTTTTTCATTATAAATAAAATGGTGTTTTCTTTTTAAAGAAATGTGAACAATGGTTTCAATTTCACAGTGGATCTGGTTGCACTTACTAAAGAACAGCTAAGAAGACATTCAGCAACATTTACAATCTAACATGATGCTTTTTAGAACAGAGAGATGGAGGGAGAGAGAGAGAGAGAGAGGAAAGCAGCGCAGCAGAATTGTTTCTAGACAACCAAGGAAGAACCATCTGAATCGTAGTCAGTATCTGCTTCAAAGCAAAGGGGGAGGGGGTGAAATTCTGCTTGAAATCCTCTAATTATGTCCTCTAATATGTTCAGATGCACCTTACCTGACTGCACTGAAGAAATGCACTTAGATTGGTTCATAAAGCAACATCTGTAGACAGGATCATCTGGAGCCTGTGCAGTCAGGTTCAGGTGTTGCAGCATTACATCTATCAACGTGGAATGACTTACCCATGAAGCCTGGTGTAGGGAGGCATGTTGAAGATGAGCGGTTGAATCACAACAGGCACTGCAGAAATGACTCCACTAATCTGGTAGTCTCCTGGCCTGTACCAGTTCAGTGGCTCGTTGGGATCCCTTCTCAAAGACAAGGGGCATTTCATCTTCAGCATCCCAGATGCTGCATGGGGCAGAAACAACAGTAGCAACAGCAGTGGTAATACCAGACTCATCCTGGGTCTGCCTGCTGCCACCACCTCCCTTGTGACTGTGATCGGCAACATATGCAGCTAAGTCTTGGAAGCCAAAGTCCTCTCAGCAGACCCAGACTACAGTGCTGGTTGAAGGACAGAGAGGAAGTCCAGCCAGGGAGGGCTTTAGAGCCAAGGAGATTCTATTAAGCTGCACATCAGCACAGCCCCCACCTACCCTCAATCTCAGCCCAGTTACTCAGTGGCGTAGGACAGAATATTTATATTCCACTCCCCCCAAAATGTCTCAAGACATTTACCTCATGTTGGTTCTGATGTATGTCATTTGACTCCAATGTGATCTTTGTAGGGAAAATCCCTTGAGCTTTGGCAAGAAGAAATCACCATTATTTAGATAATTATAAATGGGAGAATCACCTCTGCCACTTCTTGGCCTCTTTGTATGGCTCCAGCTGTAGAGTTGGAGAAAAACATGTTTTGAAGAACTTACCGATGTGGCTCCGTATTCAGACAGGGATCAGGACAAAAACAGGCATTACTCCTATTCTTCTTTTCATTTTTACTTGACAGTAGGGACAGGACCCCTAATCCAGATCTAAGAAGCCCCCCTAGCCTCCATGTTAGCGTTCAGATCCAGACCAGGGCTCAGGGCCTTCTGTAGAGTAAAAAATGAAGAGGAAAAAAGACATAGCTTCTAGGCACAGTAATGTCTGCTTTGGCCCTCAGTGGAAGGGCATGGAGAGCTTGACCTGGCCTGTACTGTAGAGATACCTTCACAACAGTCAGGTTCAAAACTGAAGTACACAACACGGATCAGTTAGTCTTGAAGACTACGAACAGATGAAGCTGCCTTCCACTGAGTCTCATCGCTGATATGAGAGAACTGGAGTGTGGACACCCCATTACTGCGCCAATGGGAGTCATTGCTCTCCATATCCCAAACCCATCATGGTTTTTGTTGATTGTTGTTGTTCATGATGGTCCAAGGAAATGGTCTCACATTTCTTCCATCAAAGGATGGTGTGTCCACATGTTAACTTTATACTCACAATGAGTTCCTGAAGTCTGTGGCTCACCCCATACCTCCACTACCGGCCTGAGGGTCTCAGAAGGAACCAACCAACACAGCAGGAAGCTATTGGAGGCAGCTCCAGGTGTAAAGCTGGGCTGTGAGGGACAGATGTCCCTCTTCTGTAGGCTGTGGGGGACTGACCTGCCCAAAGGCCACCCAGTGAGATCATCCATTCCAACCCCCTACTCAATGCAGGTTCTACAATGCAGGATGCAGCTACAACATCCCGGACAGATGGCTGTCCATCCTCTGCTTATGCACCTCAAGCAAAGGAGAGCCCACCACTTCCTAAAGCAATCTGTTCCACTGCTGAACAGCACTCACTGTTAGGAGGATTTAGCTTCAGTTTATTGGCCCTCTTCCAGCCCATTATAGCCTCCAGGCATTGGTCCGGCACCGTCACTGCTGCATTTTGCACTAGCTGCAAACACCGAGTCATCTTCAAGGGCAGCCCCATGTAAAGTGCATTGCAGTAGTCTAATCAGGAAGTTACCAGTGCATGCACCACTGTGGCTAGGTTATCCCTGTCCAGGAAAGACCATAGCTGGTGGATCATGGAGTCTACCTGGGGCACCAGTGACAGGGTTGGATCTAGGAGCATCCCCAATCTATGCACCTGCTCCTTCAGGGGAAGTGCAACCCTTTCCAGGACAGGTTGCTTACCCAGCTCCTGGACTTGGGAACTACCAATCCACAGAGCTTCCATCTTGTCAGGATTCAGCTTCAGTTTATGGGCCTTCATCCAGCCCATTACAGCCTCCAGGCACTGCCCCAGCTGACTCCAATGACAAGGAGAAGTAGAGCTGAACATCATCAGCATACTGGTGACACCCCACCCCCAAACTCCTGATGACCTCACCCAACAGCTTCATATAGATGTTGAGCAGCATGTGGGATAGAGTAGAACCCTGTGGCACCCCACAGCCTAATAGTCATGGGGTAGAACAGGAATCTCCCAATACCACTCTCTGGAATCGGCCCGGCAGGTAGGAGTAGACTCACTGTAACACAGCGCCCCCAACTAGCATCTTGCATACCCTATCCAGTAAGACACCATGAGCAATGGTGTCAAAAGCCGCTGAGAGATCCAGGAAGATCAACAGGGTAGCACCCTCCCTGTCTTTCACCCGGAGTAGGTCATCAGTCAGAGCAACCAAGGCTGTTTCAATGCTGTACTCTGGTCTGAAACCAGGCTGAAATGGGTCCAAATAAGCCAAGATGCTGTCCTGGAAAAGCTTAAAGAGGCAGAGAGGTTGGTGGATGAGAACTTCAAGGACCTAATAGCAATGTCCCACTCTCAAGGTTACAGCTCCTCTGTGGTGATGGAGAAGGGGGGCGGTCTCAGGGAAGGGGGGCATCATTCTGAGGAAGAGGGAAATGATCCCTCTTTTGGAATGGAGAAGGGATCCATTCATTGGAAGATGAGTAAATATCCTCTAACACTGAGGATGTGCCTCTGGGGTGGGAGGCTTGTGGTAGTGGGAGATTTGATCATTAGACACATAGGCAGCTGGGTTTGCGCTGGGCGTATAACCACATGTTGAATTGCCTGCCTGGTGTGAAGGTTGCGGATGTCATGTGCCATCTAGATAGCCTAGTAGATAGTGCTGTGGTGGAGTTAGTGGTCACGGTCCATGTTGGTACCAACGATATGGGGAAATGTAGTTGTGAGGTCCTGGAGGCCATGTCTCAGGGCATCGTCTGAAGGCACATGAGGCAGCCATCTTGCTGAAGCTAAGCAGGTCTGGGTCTGGTCAATGCTTGGAGGGGAGACCACCTGGGAACCACAAGTAGTCACCTTGAGTTCCACGATGGAAGAAAGGGGGTTATAAATGTAATAAATAACATAACATAAAATAAATAAATTTACGTTGCTAGGTAGGAGGTTGAAATCCAGGACCACCAAGGTGTCTTCCTCTGAAATGCTACATTTGCATGTGCAGGGCCAGCTGGACAGGCAAAACTGAGGTGCAGGGAGGAGGGGTTCAGATTGGTTAGGCACTGGGGAACATTTTGGGGCAAGCCAGGCCTGGACAAGAGGACAGGCTGCACTTGAACCAAAATCTGCTTCCCTACCATTTCCACTCAGTCTTGTCCTCTGCAGCAGCAGAGAACAAGTCTGCTCCATCTTCTGCATGACAATCTTGCTTCAGGTATTTGAAGCTCACTGTTATGTCTCTCATTAACCTTCGCTTCTCCAGGCCAGTCAGTTGTCCCTCAGAAGACTTGATTTCCATTCCCCTCACCATCCTGGGTGCCGTTCTCTGGACATGATCCCGTTGGTCAAAGTCCTTTTTCATCTGGCACCCAGAACTGCACCCAGTACTTCAAATGTGACCTCCCTAACAGGGAATAGAGTAGAACTTTAAATTCTTGTGACATGGACTCTTTGCTTCTGTTCATGTACCCCACGCCTTCGCTTACTTTTTTAGCAGCCGCATTGAACTGCTGGCTCATATCCAGCTCTTGTGATCCACGAAGACACTTAGACCCTTTTCGTATGCACTGCTGCCAAGCCAGGTCTCTCCCATCCAACATGAATGTTTTGATATTGTTGTACCTTCATCCATTGCTATTTATTTATTTCCCCAGATCTATATACTGCTTTCCAGTGAACTATCAAAGTGGTTAACAATAAGATTATAACCATATGTTCAGCAGAATATAAAGCTATTAAAGAAATAAAATACAAATATAACAATAAAAAGACAATCAAGCAATCACCGACTGGTAATACAGCTCAGAACTGTACTGGCTGGGTCAGACATCAGGAAAGCGTACATGAAGGGAGCAGATATCTAAACATCGAAACAGAAGTTGCCTTTCCAATGACCACAGAGAGCACGTTCTAGGGGCAGGTGCTGCAGCACGAAATGCTCCGGTACAAATGCTCCTGAGCTGAAGACTTTGCCGCTTTTGAATTTCAGTTTGTTATTGCATCCCATTGTTCCAGTCTGATGCACACTGGGGCAAAATAAGTAAAGAAATATCCAAACTTCAGATTTCACCTATATGCTGATGGAGACTGAGCTGGCAGAAAGGAAACTTAGTGAACATGTTGATGAAAACATTGACCCAGTGAATGGTGGCAGTGAAAAAGGTGAATGCCATGCTGGGGAACATTAGGAAAGGAATAGAGAATAGAACTTCCAATATAATATTGCTCTTCTACATGGAATTCACTTCCTTTTCCACCATCACTGCATCCTCTCAGCGTCGCTCTGCACAGCTTTCTTAGGTGGTTCGTGGCTTTGTACAAGGAGATCGGAAGTAAGATCGAATTGATCCCTCAACTGCTTGTTGTGATTGATCTGCAGTACACTCTGAAGACAAAGTTGCTCAGATCCACCACAACCTGGACTCCATAGATGTTGCAAACCAGATGGTGGAGGTCTTGGCAGTTTAATGGAATGAATTGTAGGTGTTGAGGCCATGACATGGACAAAATGTTTGGATTTCTCTGTATGACCACCTGGGCTTTTGACCCTTGCCTTTCTTGGCTGATTAAAGCCAGTAGCTCTGGCCTGAGATCCTGGATCCAGGAAAAGAACAATGCTTCACAGAGAGATGGCTGACTACTGGTCTCTTTAAAGGCGGTGGTGATTTGGCCTCTCATGAAAAAGCTGGGACTAGATCCAGAGGACCTCCCACAATTGTTGAGGATGAGAGGTAAGATTGCCAGCGACTATCTTTTCCATGGTAAAATGGCAGTGATTCTGGCGTGGCAGTGGGAGAGGGAGGCGAAGAGAGTGAAATATTTTTCTATTAAAAAAGCAGCTGCTTCATCAGCAGCTATTTCTCGTCTCAAAAGGGGCAGGGGAAGAGGACAGTTCAGTGGCACTCCAGACCCCTGTGGGGCTGCTGAAAAGGCCCTGGAGGGCCAGATGTGGTCTGTGTGATGCCCATCCCTGTTGCAGAGTAACACATATCTCTGGGAATCAGGCTGTGTGATGAAATCGCCTCGCCCCCACCCCCCAGTATTCTGGTAGCCACATTCTACATGAGCTGGAATTTCTGAACTGTCTTCAAAGGCAGCCCCCCATACAGCACATTACAGTAGTCCAGCCTAGATGTCACTAGTATTTGGATAACTGAGGCAAGGTCCATCCTCTGCAGATAGGACCGCAGCTGTGTACCAGCTTAAGCTGGTAAAAGGCACTCCTGGACTCTGCAGCCACCTGGGCTTCTCCAGTTAGCTCAAAGTCCAGGAGGACTCCCAGACTGTGCATTTGGTCTTTTGGGGGGAGTTCAACCCCATCTAAGACCAGTTGTAAGCCTCCATCCAAAATAGTTGGTTTCCCAACCAGCAGTACCTCCATCTTGTCTGGATTACATTTCAGCTTCTTCACCCTCATCCATCCCGAAACAGCCTCCAGAGTTCACGAGTTCCACAGCCTCCCTGGGATGTGCTGATGGAAAAGAGAGGTAGAGCTGAGTACCATCCACATACTGTTCACATTTCAGCCCAAACCTCCTGCTGACTTCCCCCAGCAGTTTCCTTCTCCTCCTCCTCTTCCTCCCGCCCTCTCTCTCTGCCTTCCTCCATTGCTGAGAGCACATGGTGTGATTCCTCTCTCTCCTGCCTGTTTTGTAGAACACAAAGAAATGGACCAACAAACTCCTTTTGGAACTGTAAGCCATAGCTGCACCTTCTGTGCAAGACACTGTGAGTAAAGCTGTTTTCTTTCCTTCACTAAAGGAAGAGGTTAGGCTCTCATCTGGAGTACTGTGTCCAGTTATAGGCACCACACTTGAAGAAGGATGCAGACAAGCTGGAGAGGGTTCAGAGGAGGGCAACAAAGATGATCAGGGGACTGGAAACAAAGCCCTGTGAGGAGAGACTGAAAGAAATGGGCATGTTTAACCTTGAGAAGAGAAGACTGAGGGGAGATAGGATAGCGCTCCTCAAGGACTTGAAAGGTTGTGAAAGAGAGGAAGGCCAGGATCTCTTCTCGATCAGCCCAGAGTGCGGGACACAGAATAATGGGCTCAAGTGACATGAAGCCAGATTCCGGCTGAACATCAGGAAAAGCTTCCTGATGGTTAGAGCAATACGACAATAGAACCAATGATCCAGGGAGGCGGTGGGCTCTCTCACACTGGAGGCATTCAAGACGAGGCTGGACAGCCATCTGCCAGGGATGCTCTGACTTAGATTCCTGCAGTGAGCAGGGGGTTGGACTCGATGGTCTTATAGGCCCATTCCAACCCTTGCTATTCTGTGATTCTGTGAAGTACATGTGGTGGGCATGTCCTATTTTGTTACAATTTTGGAAGTTGATATTTTTGATAGAATAATAGAATGGGAAAGACTAGAGATCTTTTCAAGAAATTTGGAGATCTCAAGGGAACGTTTTGTGCAAAGACGGGCATGATAAAGGACAAAGAAGGCAGGGACTTAACAGAAGAAGATGAGATTAAGAAGAGGTGGAAAGAATACACAGCAGAACTATACAGGAAAGATCTGAATGTCCCTGATAGCCATGATAGTGCGGTCACTGAACTTGAGCCGAACATCCTCGAGAGTGAAGTCAAGTGGGCCTTAGGAAGCATTACTAACAACAAAGCTAGCGGAGATGACAGTACTCCAGCTGAGCTATTTAAAATCCTAAAAGATGATGCTGTTAAAGTGCTGCACTCAATATGCCAACAAATTTGGAACACTCAACAATGGCCACAAGACTGGAAAAGGTCAGTTTACATTCCAATTCCAAAGAAGGGCAATGCCAAAGAGTGTTTGAACTACCGTACAATTGCGCTCATTTCACATGCCAGCAAGGTGATGCTCAAAATCCTACAAGCTAGGCTTCAGCAGTATGTGAACCGAGAACTACCGGAAGTACAAGCTGGGTTTCAAAGAGGCAGAGGAACTAGAGATCAAATCGCCAACATTCAAATAGCTCCCACTATGCTATTTGCGTTCCCCTTTATTTTTGCTGTAATAGTCTACGTAAATATTTACGTAGACTAAAATGGCAAAAAATAAGGAATACAAATGGCGGCTGCCGTAGCTGCCGCCATTTGCGTACGCTGTTTTTTTTTAAAAAACCAGACATAATAGGCTACTCAAGTCTTTACGTAGCCTATCAAATCTGGGGGGGGGGAAGACCAGACTGCAAATGGCGGCCACGGCAGCCAGTCGGAAGACCAGCCGCCAAAGCCGCTGCTGCAGCCGCTGCCATCCGGAACATCCACCCCAGGTAAGTCTCCCTATGGTTTTCCCAGTAGCAACGTATGGCTGTGAGAGCTGGACTCTAAGGAAGACTGAGTGCCAAAGAATCATTGCTTTCTAGGGATGGACCGATGCTTTCTAGGATGAACACTTACCTTCAATGCTTTCTAGGGATGAACACTTACGTTCCGTTCTGTTTCCACTGGGGGGGAGGTCCCCCCCCGAATCCTGTCCAGCCGGCTTTGCTCCGCAGCCAAGCTTCACTCCGCAGCCAAGCTTCTCTCCGCAGCCGGCTTTGCTCCACGGAATCCTGTCTGGCCGGCTTTGCTCTGCAGACATCCGGCCGCTGGGCAGCCTGCAGGATGCAAATGGCTGCCATAGCCACTGCCATTTGCGTCCCTGTATTGAGCCATGATAGGCTACGTAAGTATTTAAAAGGTTAAAAAAAAAAAAAGTGTACGCAAATGGCGGCAGCTGCGGTGGCCGCCATTTGCATTCCTTATGTTTTGCCGTCTTATTCTACATAAATATTTTCGTAGACTATTACGACGAAAAGAAAGGGGAACGCAAATAGCGCCTGCTACGCTATTTGCGTTCCCCTTAATTTCGCAGTAGTCTACATAAATGTTTATGTAGACTAAGACGTGCCAAAATAAGGAACGCAAATGGCGGCGCCCATGGGCACCACCATTTGCATACGCGTGTTTTTTTTTTTTAACCAGCCGTGATAGGCTACATAAACATTTACGTAGGCTATTATGGCTGACTGCAGGGACGCAAGCGGCAGTGGCTATGGCCACCGCCATTTGCGTCCCTGCTAGCCAGTGGCCGGATGTCCGGCCACTGGCAGAGCCGGCCGGTGGCTCCGCAGAATCCCTGACTTTCGTACATCCCTAGGGATTCCCCATGTAGCGGAGCCGGCCATCGAGGATTCCTGGGGGAGGGACAGAGTGCCTCCCCCCTGTTGAGGTTTCCAGATTGAGGGACCGAGCGCCTCCCCCCCCCCCAGCGGATGCCCCGACAGGAACAGGTAAGTGATTCGTACATCCCTAGAAAAAAACTCTTGACTCCAACTGGCAGATGTAAGGAGACCACAGAGGTAAGAGGAAAGCGTGCTCTGACCTCATCCATTGGTCAAAGTAGGGATGTCAGAGAATTCCACCATGGATCTTGGTGCGGCCGAATGCCAGTGCATTCGGCCCCCTGAACTCCGTGGGAGACACTTACCTGGGGTGGATGTTCCGGGTGGGGGCGGCTCTGGTGGCGGCTTCGGTGGTGGCGGCTGTGGCGGCTGGTCTTCCGACTAGGGATGTACGAAAGTCACTTACCTTTTACAAAATTTGATTTTGATTTGCAGTGGGGGGGGGAGGTGCTCCGTCCCTCCCCCCAAAATTCTGGCCGGGGGGGAGGCGTCCCGTCCCTTTTTGATTCACCATTTATGGTCTTCCGACTGGCCGCCACTGCCACCATTTCCAAGTTTAAAACAAACAAACAAAAAAAACATGATAGGCTATGTAAAGATTTACATCCCCTATCATGGCTAAATTTTAAAAAACATCGTGATAGCCTATGTAAATGTTTACGTAGCCTATCATGGCTGATTAAAAAAACCCGCGCTTACGCAAATGGCGGTGCCCATGGGTTCTGCAACTTCTGAAGGAGAACTAATCAGAAGTTGCATCCCTGTTAAGTCTTGGTTCCTCTCCACCACTGACAGCTGACTGCCATCTGTCAGGGGTGCTTTGACTTGGATTCCTGCATTGAGCAGGGGGTTGGAGTCGATGGCCTTGTAGGCCCCTTCCAACCCTACTATTCTATGATTCTGTGATTCTCTGCAACACTGACCCATGGTGAGCTCCACTATCCAAGAGAACTCCCATGTATGCGGAACCATGTCCAGCAGTGGAGACTAGGGAACTGCTCATCGTGGAGCCACAGGGGAACCTCAGCCATAGATGAGGAGCACCAGATCTCACCTCAGGTTGGTGGCACCCAGGGATACTATTACCAGATTGGTTATCATAAAGGGATTTCCCTCAGGAATGTGCAAGATGAACTTGACTCTCACAGCTACATCTGAAATATCCTCAGCAGATGGATCCCAGTTAACAAACTCCAGAATTGAACAACTGGTTGTCTTTTTCAGCAGATAGAGCTGTGAGGGAAATGCTGTGGGAAATTCAGTGCAGATAAAAGGAAGCACTTCTTCAGGAAGAGTACAGGCAAGTAGCACAGAATTGCAGGGATGGCGTCAGGAAGGCTAAAGCTGAGAACGAGCTGAGATTAGCGAGGGATGCTAAAAGCAACAAAAAGGCTTTCTTCAGCTACGTGCATAGTAAAAGGCAGAGGAAAGAAATGGTGGTTCAGCTATTAAATAAGGATGGCGAAATGATCACAGATGACAAAGAAAAGGCAGAGGTGCTCAATTCCTACTTTGGCTCAGTCTTCTCCCAAAAGAGGGTCTATGACCCCTCTGGCAAAGGCGAAGTACAGGCTGAAGGGGCAGGATTGCAGCTTGAGATCGATAGGCATATGGTCAAGGAACACCTCATTACTTGGAATGAGTTCAAATCTCCAGGGCCAGATGAACTGCATCCTAGAGTCATAAAGGAACTGGCAGAAGAACTCTCAGAACCGCTGTCTATTCTCTTTGAGAAATCATGGAGGACGGGAGAAGTGCCAGATGACTGGAGGAGGGCTAACGTTGTCCCTATCTTCAAAAAGGGTAAAAAGGAGGAACCTGGGAACTACAGACCAGTCAGTCTGACATCAATCCCTGAGAAAATTCTGGAGCAGATCATAAAGCAATCCATCTGGAAGCACCTTGACAACAATGCCGTGATTACTCGAAGCCAACATGGATTTGTCAAAAACAAGTCCTGCCAGACATATCTGATCTCATTTTTTGATCAAGTAACCTCCCTTGTAGACCATGGGAATGCTGTAGACATCATATACCTCGATTTCAGCAAAGCTTTCGACAAAGTGCCCCATGATCTCCAGAACAGGAGAACTTCTGAAGGAGAACCACTAGACATGGGGGAGGTGTTTTCCCAGGCTAGTCCAGATATGAGTAGGCCAGCTTCCCAGGTTACAAACATCCAGCTGGCTGAGGATGAGGGTCCCTCTTCACCCCCGCCCCCTGGTGAGAGGCAGCAAACAGGAGGAGGCGGGGACTGGGGAGTATGACCTAATAGATGCCAGATACAGGTGCAGAGCAAAGAGAGAGAAGGCCGGGGCGGAACTTAGATGGTCTACCCAATTGGCCTTGGGTGAAAAGCTGCACTTAGAGGCCTCACGAGACAAGAGAGATCTCCCCCCCTTAAGTCAGGCTAGTCAGATCACCTCCCTCTTCAAATGGCAGGCAACTTTCGTAACTTCCTATTGAATCCCTGGAAGGCATTCCTTTGTAGACTGAGAGTCATGGAGAATTTGCATCTGTATTACCCTATGAAGTAATGGATTAAAAGTAGGGATGTACGAAAGTGACTTACCTGTTCATGGATTATGTTTATGGTGGGGGGGAGGTGTTCCGTCCCTCCCCCTGGAATCCTCGACGGGGGGGAAGGTGCTCCATTCCTCCCCCCCAGAATCCTCGAACGGCTGGCTGTGCTCTGCGGCAGCTCTACAGAGCAGCCGGCCAGGCCCAGCCAAGCCAGAGCCGTCTGCAGCCGGATTTCCGGCCGCAGAGGGCTCTGGGTAAAACAAACAAACAAACCCACGTACAGAAATGGCAGCGGCTATGGCCACCGCCATTTGCGTTCCTTATTTTTGGCTGTCTTAATCTACGTAAATATTTATGTAGACTATGACGGAGAAAATAAAGGGGAACGCAAATAGCATAGCGGGCGCTATTTGCATCCCTTTTTGATTCACCATTTTAGCCGACGTAAATCTTTACGTAGGCTAAAACAGCGAATCAAAAGAGGACGCAAATAGCGCCCGCTACGCTATTTGCATTCCCCTTTATTTTTGCTGTCATAGTCTACATAAATATTTACATAGACTAAGACGGCCAAAAAGAAGGAATGCAAATGGCGGCGGCTGTAGCCGCCGCCATTTGCATACGCGGGTTTGTTTGTTTTTAAACCCATGCACCCAGCCATGATAGGCTACATAAAGATTTACATAGCCTATCACGTCTTTTTTTTTTAAAACCCACCCAGCCATGATAGGCTACGTAAATCTTTACGTAGCCTATCACGTCTTTCTTTCTTTTCTTTTTTTACAACACTGCAAATGGCAGCGGCGGCGGCAGCCAGTCGGAAGACCACCCGCCGCCGAAGCCGCTGCCAGAGCCGCTGCCGCCCAGAAGGTAAGTCTCGTCCCGGGGGGGGATCCGTGGGGGGGCAGGGGGGCAGGCCGTTCCACCACAGATTTCGGGGGGCCAAATGCACTGGCATTCGGCCTCACCGAGATCCGTGGCGGAATTCTCTGCCATCCCTAATTAAAAGCTGTAGACTGAAGCCTCTCGTCTGTGTATGTTTGGTCTTAGAAGTAAAGTGGGGGCTAAAGGAATCCTGACATTATGGGTGTAGCACTCTGTCTTTGCCCTCTAGGTTGTCATAAACTGGATTTCCATGAGTAATATGCAACATTAGCTTAAATTTCACTCCTAAATCTGAAATATTCTCAGCAGGTGGATCCAAGATAACAAACTCCATAATCAAACAACTGGTTGCCATGTTCAGCAGATAGAGCTGGGAGGGAAAAGCAAAGCCTACTATGGTTGTAGCAACCTCTCCCTTCCATCATCATCATTGACTTGGATCTGGATGAATGAGCAGTGTTAAAGGCATGTGCCACAGCTTGGACAAATTAATTCAGCACCTAGATCCAAGTTTACAAGCCCCCCTCCCCCCCCATGGAACAACTGATGATCAATGTGAGGAAAAATGAATACCTGCCATTGCTGCACCCTTTTCAGTCCCAAACTGTCTCCACCATGCAGGCAGGTGTCATGACATCCCTACACATGTGAACAGTGAGCAGGGCCAAAGTCCAAAGTGGATGAGGGCATCTCATGTTTAGGTGATGCCTGGGTTGCAGAGGACACCTATGGATCAATGTTGTGCTGACACTTTCTCCCACATTTTTTTTACCATTCTCATTCAATTTGAAAGAAAAGAAATTGCTTTCAAAAAGGAATTCAGAGGAGAAGACATTTTGGAGAAATTCTCATGGGTTGGGTTTAGGGTTCTTGTGCTTACCTCACTTATGAGGTGGCTGAGGAGTGTGCATGAGTGTCCTGTCTGCCATCATACAATAATCTCTGTGGCAGCCTGTAGCCTCCTCGGCTTCCCACACTTTAATTAAAGCCATCATGAGGAAGACATTGTGAAGTAATTCCTCCCATGGGCCTTTTTCAGTTCAGGAAGTACAGGTGGTCTGGGAGGCTGCAGAGCAATGGAAAGATTAGAAAACACACAGCAGCAGCCTTGGCCACCTTTCAGTGATTAGGTAAGCTGAAAAACCAAAAGAAATTCAAAATTCTGCCTCAGAAAAGTGGAAGCTGATGCTGTTGCCACTTGCAGGAGCAGTGCAATAAACCAAAAATCCTTAGGAAAAAAGAAAGAACCTGTGCTACAACCCCTGCCATTAGTGAGCCCTGTCTGTGAGAAACTGTTGGAGAATGTCTCTTCCCCCAGGAGAAATTTGGTGAAATTGTCCCTCCGATTTCTCTACCCACAAATAGGTTGGAGTATTTTGAGGCCATTTGAGCACAGCTTGACTCTGGTTGGGTTTTTCCTGCAAGGTCAAGTTTTAGAAACAGACAGCAAGATCGATCAGCACCATGGAGATCACCATGGAGAAATGGGACTGCAAGCCAGACAGGCTTGTCTATATGATACTCCAACAAGGAGCAGAGCAAGACTGAGATTTAAATAGGAGCTTTGCTGTATTTAGGTCTGGCATGTTTTAGATATCTCAGGCTGCCATGTCACAGGAGTGGCTGTGGCATGCTAATTTCCTCATAGCATGAGTCCTTAGAGTTGGAGGACATGAATGCAACCTCCTACTGACACAAGTGAGTTGCCTTCTGGGGTCTTTCTTTCTGAAATTTCTTCGGACTCATTCATTCCAGCTCTCACTTGTCCCTAGGGATGGACAGGCTCACCTCTGCCTGGTCCCTTCGGGCAATCAATGGGCTGTTGTTGCAGCCCACCCATGCAAGCCATGCTGTGGGAGCTCCAGGACAGCTCGGCAACTGCCCAAGAAGTGCTGCAAGGCCATCTGTCACCTCACTGACTTCCCGTGGTGTGCAGAAATTGCAGCTCAGTTACTTCCACATATCAGCCCTTTACCCCTGTGATGTTGAGTCATTCCCCTTTAAGGCAGCCGTAGATGCAACATGAGATATGTGGAAGCAACTGAGCCATGATTTCTCCACACAATGGGAGCTTGGTAAGGTGATGGATGGCCTCACAGCACTTCCTGCTGGTCACCAGGTGGGCAAGCGAGCCCCCCATGACTCTGTGACTGGGGTCTGGATGGTCAGGCAGAGGAGGGGGGAGTCTGCCAGACTCCACCCCCCCCTTTGACTCTTGTGCCATCCCAACATATCCCATCTTGGGACATCAACACTAAAGTTTCCCTGCATGAAGCCTCCCAAGTCCAGACGGCTTTACCATATCCCTGTTATTTGGCAAATGCTAATTCTCTATCTCTTGCCTATTGCTATTAGGAACAGTGTTCTGGCTTATGTGCTAGTGGGTAAGTGCTAACTAACTAACTTCTTGTTTGTAAAATATTTGTGGCACAATAAAATGAGAGGGTTTTTTTTTTTTACTCTTAATAGTTGTTCTTGAGCCATTTCGAAGGAGCTCAGAGGTCTCCATCCTATTTGGGCCCATGGGCATATTTGGAAATCTGAAAGAGAGTCATGGGCACCACCACAATATGGCTGCCCTGGGGGCCTGCCGAGTTACAAAGGACAAGCAGGTTCCAGAGACTGGGAGCAGCCACTGAGAAGGCTGTGCACCGAATCAAACAGAAATGCAAAACTATCCCCCCCAAACCCCAAACATACAGTCAAAACTATCCCCAGAACAGAAAATCAATGGGTAAAACTATCCCTCCCCAAATAACCAAAACAACAGAGGTGTCAGGGTGGAAACTGAGCTGATAGAACCCCAGAGCAGTTCTGATTCTGAGGAGGATCAGCAATCCATGGGAGAGGAGCCAGCTCACCCCTCCCAGGCACAGCAGCTGGCAGAGATTCCTCCTGCTGGCAGAGATTCCTGAGATAGATAGTGACCCTGGCAGTGAGAGAGTGTGGGAGGGGGGCTTGCTAGATGCTTGACGCAGACGCAGGGAGCGACGAGCGATGGAGGGCATGGAAAGGAGGCGTAGCGCCCGTTTGGCGTGCAAGCAATGGCCATGTCCCATGGACCCAAGGGAAAGAGGGAGGATCTCTCCCTAGCCCATAAGTTCAGGGTCTTCAAGTGATTCTCCTTCAGATGGGGACCAACTGCCTACCCGGAGCATAGGCTACTCTGTTGTTCCTTGCTTAGTCGCTGGTGATTCACATCTGAAAGAGTCATTAAGTTGTAAAAGGATTAAAGTCTTGAAAAGAATCCTTCCATCTGTGTCTTGAGTTGGCTATTGGAGGGGACTGAAAGAGGCCGCTAGGGCACTCCTGACAAGAGGTAGGACACCCCCTCTGCAACCCCCCTCCACTTGCAAAAGACATACACCCTGATTTCTCAAGCTTACCAGGCAGTAAGGGTCCTTTTCATACCCACTCTTAAAAGCAGTTTTACCTAGCTAGGCGTGCTGGAAAAGATATCCCCAGCTTGCAGTTGCCCCCACCCTCTTCCCTTCCATTTAGAAGAATGCTTTGGGCCCATGTGCTACACTTTACAAAAATAAAATAAAATGTTAAGACTTTAGTTTTCAACCAAACACCAAAGAACAGGGAAATAGTGAGCTAAAGCTCACAAGGGTTAACATCACATCCCTTCTAAGGAGTTAGAAAGTGCAAGTGAAATTCCCACCAAATTACTTGTTACTGTTCTACTACTTTACTGATGGGACACTATGACTCTAACTACTGTACATCACCCCCTCCAGTAGAACCCAGAGAGGCCTCCCAACTCTTAGCAGAACTGGCTGATGTTCTCCTGGCACAGCCCAAACATCTCATACTGATATCAGATTATAGTCTTTCAAAGCTGAATTTCTGCCTGCGCTTCCTGGAGGCAATGGAAGTGGATTCCCCCATTTACTGCTCCCCATGACTTAAGGATAACACATCATTCATGCTCCAACCACTGTACCTTACTCCGTTCAATAGAACTCAAGGAGTCCTCCAAGTTACTATCAACCCTCTCCACCAGCCTGCCAAACAGTATGTCACCTCCTCTTTCATCTTCTCAGCCCTTCAGATTTCTAGGAGACGACACCATTGGTTCTTTGCTCTTCAAGGGAAAGGGAGGAAGAAAAATTTAATACTGAATGTATAAACAGCCTACATTAAAGAAGGCTACTTGAAAGGCATGTGTTCCTGGAGATGGATGGTCAAGAGCAGTTAAAGAGAAAGGAAAGGAGTGTTCGATGCTCCTCTTGTAAACAAAAGCTTCCTTCTGTAATGCTTCAAAAAGCAGACAAGCTTGTCTGAGCAGAGGAGGCAGTAAGACAAGACTTATGCATGTCCATCCAGATGGATGTGCATCTATGCACATCCATGGAAGCTAAACTGCCCTGGAACGTCTGGACTATCATTTGGATGCTCAGCACCCCACTCAACTTCTCTGGAGATATTCCACAGCGGAGTTATACTCAGGTTCCTACCCACCCTCTTCATACCTGTGGGATTTTGTAGATACTTGACATGGTTGAAATCTTTTTGGAAATGTCCGATTCATCTCCTTCAATGATTGCCAACAGGCTATTCCTTTTTCCACAGCTGTAATTTGGAATGTTCCTATGCCCAGTTGATAGCAGGTCAGCCAGGGAACCATAAGTCATTCTTGCACTGAAGAAGTTGTCATAGATGTTGTAGCCCAGAGTGACACTGAATAAGAGCCTCGGATTCCGGGTGATCTCACGAACAGCAAACAAGAAAGACAGGATGTACCAGTATCTTATGAGTCCTTTCCTGAAATAAAATTGTTGTTGTTGTTCAATCGTTCAGTCGTGTCCGACTCTTCGTGACCCCATGGACCATAGCACACCAGGCCTTCCTGTCCTCCGCTCACTCCTGGAGCATGCTCAGGTTCATATTCATTGCATCAGTGATGCTATCTAGCCATCTCATCCTCTGCCATCCCCGTCTCCTTTTGCCTTCAGTCTTTCCCAGCATCAGGGTCTTTTCCAGAGAGTTTTCTCTTCTCATTAGGTGGCCAAAATATTTGAGCTTCAGTTCAGTATCTGTCCTTCCAATGAGCAATCAGGGTTGATTTCCTTTAGGATGGACTGATTTGACCTCCTTGCAGTCCAGGGGACTCGTAAGAGTCTTCTCCAGCACCACAGTTTGAAAGCATCAATTCTTCGGCGTGTTGAATTCTCAGATTCCTGGTAATTTTACTGCTCAGGCCTTTTGAGAGTTTTTTAATCTTTGGCTTTTCCTCTTATGCTATATGCTAGATGAAATCTAGATTGAGAACCAGAATAGCTGATTCCCATATAATAGTATGTGTCTGTTGGAGGGCAGGAAATAGTCTGGTTGCAAGAAAAAGAGCCGTTTCCCATTAAAAACAAATAAATACATACGGGGCAGTCCTCTGGTGCAGAGGGCATAACCTTTGAAGAACCAAATCAAATAACAACAAATCTTTAAAGGTTCCTTGAAATGCATAGGCACTGATTCAAGAACAGCCATGACATGGTAAGTCATTCTTGTGCTGAAATAATTGTTGTAGATGTTGTAGCCCAGGGTGATGTTGACTGGGTTCACACAGCATGTTAATTCACATTCAGTGGTTGAGTATGTTTGTTTGTTGAACCAGGAGTTAGTGTGTTGTCTGAACCTAGGACATTTTCTGCAGGGTTGCTTGTTAACCATGCAGTATGACTTATTTTTCCTGTACAAGCCACCTTGAGAACCCATGGTTGTTGTTGGGTTGTTCAGGGTGGTTAACAAGCCACCTGTGGAAAACGTTGTGGGTTCAGATAGCATGCTAACCCATGGTTCAACAAACAACCCATGGTTCAGCAACAGCCCACACTCAACCACTGAATGTGGGTTAGTGTGGTGTGTGAACAGCCCCACTCAGTAAAGCCTGACATTCTGATCCTGAATGGAAGAAATCAAGGAGGTGCCAGTATGCCATGAGTCCTTTGCTGCTGCTCTGTGGGTATCACATTGCCATCCTGCATTCAGTACAAAAAGCATATTCAGTTTGTCCTTCTTTAACTCTACGGGGCTTTTCTTGTCAATATTATTTGGAATTATCCTATCATATTGGAAATTGTGACAGTGAGGGCTGTGAAAACTGTGAAAACTGTCCTAAAAACTGCAGGACTGAAGGCACAATTGCAAACTATACCCATGAGAATGGGAAACATCTAAAGAAGCCAGAGGGAAGTCTTCGCGGTCACTGCCTGTGCTGAAGGCCAGTTAGGTAGTCCCTGGGTGTTGTGAGAGGTCCAGGCCAGAAGGACTGATGTCAGGTCATTACCTGGCATATAGAAGGGGAAGAAATGGAAGCAGTGACAGATTTTATTTTCTTGGGCTCCAAGATCACCACAGACAGTGACTGTAGCCATGAAATTAAAAGATGCTTCCTCCTTGGGAGTCCTAAAGGAAATCAACCCTGACTGCTCATTGGAAGGACAGATACTGAAGCTGAAGCTCAAATATTTTGGCCACCTAATGCAAAAAGTCACTGGAAAAGACCCTGATGCTGGGAAAGATTGAAGGCAAAAGGAGAAGGGGACAGAAGAGGATGAGATGGCTAGATAGCATCACTGATGCAATGAATATGGACTTGAGCACCCTCCGGGAGAGAGCGCAGGACAGAAAGGCCTGGCGTGCTATGGTCCATGGGGTCACGAAGAGTCGGACACAACTGAACGACTGAACAACATTATATGCTTTATCAGCTGTCGAATTGCTGGGGTGCATAGTAACTGTCACATTCCCTTGGCCCCCTCCTTCCTCAGGCACACACACAAGAAGAGAGGTTTCAGTCTCATGGCTTTAATTCACTCTCATCAGGTTCATTACAGATGCAAGTCCTCGAAGACTCTCAGGCTACAAAGGAATGGCAACAGGGGATCCAAATGGGAGCTATGATATTGCCAGAAATTTGAAACAAGACTTGCTGGCTAGAATAACTTAGGGAGGGATGCCCCTCCCTTTCAGTGATGCTCCCCTACATCAACCCTCACGCATCGCCACTGTCAGCTCCTGCCAGCTGACTGCAGCTGGTGGCAATAAATCTAGGGATGTCAGAGAATTCCGCCACGGACTCCAGTGAGGGTGGAAAGACCCACAAACAAGCAGCAGCTGAAGGCAGCTGCAGTGAAAGCCTGGCAAAGCAGCTCGAGGGAGGCAACTCAGCATTTGGTCATGTCCATGGGTTCCAGACTTCAGGCAGTCATTGACTGCAAAGGATTTTCATCCAGGTGTTAAAGGAGATCCTTAAGTTTGAAATGATGTTGGTTCGTTCCATTACTTATGAGCCACCACCGATGGATGTGTGTGTATGCCACTGGCTGTACTTCCTGAATGGTTAGTGCCCCACTTTTGTCAAACCCTTTGAATTACAGCTAGAAGTCCTGACTTCGCTCCCATCTGGGTGTGTTTCCTTTCAACTTCAATGTGGTGGTGTACAGAGGCCAACTGCCAAAACAGTTATCCTTTTTCCAATATTTCTGGCCCTGACTGTATGGCAATTCTACCCAATGGATGTTAAGGGACTGTAATCCACAGCAAGACAGAGTGCTATTGCTTTCCCTAGCGCTAGTCTTGTCTTCAGTAAGTGAAAAGCATGCTGTATTGGGTGGAGATCAGGTGACTGACTTGGCCACTGAAGAACATCCCACTTCTTTGCCTTCAGAAACTCTTGGGTAGCTTTTGCTGTATGTTTTGGGTCATTATCCATCTGCAATATGAAGCGGCATCCTATCAGTTTGGCAGCATTGGGCTGAATCTGAGCAGAAAGTATAGCCCTATACACTTCAAAATTCATCCTGCTGCTTTTATCAGGTCATCAATAAACACCAGTGACCCGGTTCCATTGGCAGCCATACATGCCCATGCCATAACACTGCCTCCACCATGTTTGACAGATGATGTGGTATGCGTTGGATCATGAGCTGTTCCTTTCCTTCTCCATACTTTTCCCTTCCCATCATTCTGGTACAAGTCAATCTTGGTTTCATCAGTCCAAAGAATCTTATTCCAGAACTGGGCAGGCTTTTTTAGGTGTTTTCTGGCAAAGGCTAATCTGGCTTTTCTGTTCTTGAGCATTACCAGAGGTTTGCACCTTGTTGTGAAGCCTCTGTATTTACATTCATAAAGCTGTCTCTTGACTGCAGATATTGACAATGACATGCCTACCTCTACAAGAGCGTTCTTGACCTGGCTAGATGTTGTGAAAGGGTTGCTCTTCACCATGAGCAGAATTCTGTGGTCATCCACTGTAGTTGTCTTCCATGGTCTTCCAGGCCTTTTGCTGTTGCTGAGCTTGCCAGTTAAGTCCTTCTTTTTCAGGATGTTCCAAACTGTTGTGTTGGCCACTCCCACTGTTTTTGCTATCTCTCTGATGGGTTTATTTTGTTTTCTCAGCCTAATGATGGCCTTCTTCACTCGCATGGGCACCTCTTTGGACCTCATGTTAGGCGTTCCAGTGAACAGCTATTGAATGCAAATGTAACACTCAGAACCACCTCCAGGCCTTTCATCTGCTTGATTGGTCATGGGGTACCCAGGAAACAGGCCACACCTGGCCATGCAGCTGCTTGTCAGCCATTCGTTCCATTACTTATGCGCCACCAACGATGGGTGTGTGTGCATGCCACTGGCTGTCCTTCCTGAATGACTAGTGCCCCACTTTTGTCAAGCCCCTTGAATTACAGCTGAAAGTCCTGACTTCGCTCCCATCTGGGTGTGTTTCCTTTCAACTTCAATGTGGTGGTGTACAGAGGCCAACTGCCAAAACAGTTATCCTTGTTCCGATACTTCTGGCCCTGATTGTAGGTGCAGGTCACCAAGTCACAGCAGGTACAACAAGAGAGATGTTGTGTTTCTATCATATCAATCAGCATTTCGTGTTTGCTTGTTGTTCAGTCATTAAGTCGTGTCTGACTCTTCGAGACCCCATGGACCATGGCACGCCAGGCCTTCCTGTCCTCCGCTCTCTCCCGGAGTGTGCTCAAGTTCATATTCATTGCATCGGTGATGCTATCGAGCCATCTCATCCTCTGCCGTCCCCTTCTCCTTTTGCCTTCAGTCTTTCCCAGCATCAGGGTCTTTTCCAGAGAGTTTTCTCTTCGCATTAGGTGGCCAAAATATTTGAGCTTCAGTTTTCGTGTTTGCTAGCACAGGACAATAACATCTCATATCCGCCTCCCTAGGACACAGAACTGCTGTGAGTACAAATGTGACGTTATAGTTCTGAAATCTCCAAATGTTATGTTTGTAAGTTAATTTCTATCCTTTTCTGCAGACTCTGGAATCCCAAACCCACAAGCAACACTCTCTCCAGCCACCCACATGGTGATAATAAGGAACAGGAAGAAACGTCAGGGGGCAAATGATATTGCTGACCGAATCATGCATCACCGCAGCAAAGAGAATGACTGCATCCTCGCTGTGGTGCAGAGGGATGCAGACATTTTTGCAGAACACGTGTGTAGATCCCAGAGGGAAAAATCTATTGACACCCAGACAGCTGTCCTTAAAACTCTTGTGGATAAGCTTCCAGATGCCAATAATGCCCCAAGAACAGAAGGGAGAAATGAGATAATAATTATTGCACAGGAGTACTCTCCTGCATGTCCAGGGCCAAGCAGTGCAGTCAGTAATAGTCCCAAAACACTGGTGATGTGTGAAGCAATCACCAGCACTCCAAAGAGACAGGGGCTGCATCTACATGGTGCCGATTCCATTGTTCATTCTGTTGGAACTGCACAATATTAGCGCTGTGAATTAACAACTGGGGTGGTAGATGGGAGGGTTAAAGTGGGCTTCCCAAGCTGGGAAGAGCAGAGAGCTCAGAGAGGGTGCACGCCTAGCCTGTAGGACTTGCTTGTGAGTAGATGTTCATAATAGGGATGTGCACTGCTTCAGCCCAAGGCCCAAACCCTGAGTTGAAGAGAGCCACTTCGGGCAACTTTGAGTCCCTTCCGAGGTGAAGCGGAGGGGGCACGAAGTGACCCGGAGCAGGTCAGAGGCTCACCGAAGCGCTCAGTGTGCTTCTGAGCTTCGGCCCCCAGCCCAGCCCCCCTGGCCCAGCCCCCCGGTACCTCCAGGTCCTTACCTGAGCCTCCTTCCCTGCCGCCACCGCCACCGCCGCCTTCTCCTCACTGCTGCCTCACCGCTGCCTTCTTTCCCTTCTGTGCCGCTGCCACCTTCGCCACTGCCGTCTTCGCCACCACCACCGCCGCCCACCGCTTCCACCCGCTGCTGCCACCTCCTGAGGCCTGGATGCATGGTGATCCTTCTTGTAGGGAGGCACCATTTTTTAAATGGCAAATTCCAGGAACTTCCAGGAGGTTGCCATTTTAAAAATGGAGATCCCCTGGAAGAAGACGAGTCTCAGTGTGTCCAGGCCTCAGGAGATGGTGGCAGCGGCAGGCAGTGGTGAAGAAGAAGATGGAGGCAGCAGCAGCAGAGGAGGAGGCAGCCCAGGTAAGGAGCTGGGGGGCTGTGTGGGGGCGTGGGGGGACCCGAACTGGGGTTTGCCATCTGAACCCTGCTTTGGGTTTGGGGCTGAGGTGGGTCAGGGCTCCCCAAATCTGCCTGAGCAAAGTGGCTTCTGAGTTGGATTGGGGGGTCCCTGCACCCCCCAGCTGCTGCTTTGGGAGACTGAGCTGAGAGCAGAGAGCATGGAGCTGGGGAGAAGGACAGAGTGAGTCGCATGTAGTTTCTTAACTGCTCAGTCAACGGGCTCCCCCCGCCCATCCTCCGCACAAACACAGGCTCAAGGAAGTGCTTCTGAGTGCATGTTTATGATGATCATCTGGCCTGGCACCCACCCTTTCTCAACTGCACAGCTTCGAATCAACAGGCATCCACCGTTTCTCAGCTGTGTTCCTTTGTAGATGAACGTCTCCACTCTCAAGCTCGATACTTAAAGTGAGAGAGGCAGCGACATGGAACTGAAGGCCACAAGTTACTTCCCGGTAGACATGTTTGCCCCTCTGCTCTTCCCCCACCCCTTTCTACTACTTTCCCTTCCACCAACCAGCCCGCTCCTTCATGCCTCTGGAACTGTGGAGCTGTGAATGAGGAGGGGCATCATGAACAATGCTGCGCTTTCAATCCGAGGAAGGGACAGACAGCTCAACCGCCCTGCAGTGAATCCGAAGCAAGTGAAAACTTTGCAGCAAATAGACTCTGAGAAAACCCGGGTTTCTCCGTGAAAACTATGATTGGGCTGCAAAGCGGGGACTGTGTCATCTGTCACAAATATCTTCCCTTTGAAGTGGCACAGGGGCAAATGGCTCATGTAGATGGGGCCAGGGTGTCTTTAGGGTTAGACCAGCTCGGAGGCTCAAGCGTTCTCAACAGTTTTCCCCTTGATTATCACCAGTTTGTTTGTTCAGTTCTGTTACAGGTTCCTACAAAGTTAGTGTTGCATGGGGAATGACAACTCCATAGTGCTGTTGCCATGTTATGATGATCAGTTTCTCACATGACTCATTGACCTTTAACTGAACTTCTCTTTAGAACTATGGTGGTTCTGATAAACAGGACCATAATGTAACTGTGGGTTGTTGTTTAATCACCTAATGTGCACAAAGTTTTTTTAAGCTGTCTCTACACTAATGTTGTGTATTGACAAGCTAAGAGCCAGCAAGGATGCTTTAGACAAACAGGATGTTTTTATTTCGAAAGGTAACTGGTCTTAGCAGTCATGTAAATTTTTAAGAAAAGCAAACTAAACAAACCTTGTCACTTCCACAAGAGCAGTGCAGTGTTCACTTCGCATATGCTGTTATTGGTAAACCCCATTAAAAAGAAAAAAAAAACATTATGTACTATTTCTAATTACAGGTAACTTTGTACAGTGAGTGCTGTGGATGTTCCATCAATTTTCCACTCTTTGGCTTTGGGACTTCAGTCTGTGTCCTTTTGTTTTTTCCAGAGAAGATGTGCTGCTCCAGTCTGGAGACCCTTCTCTCAATGGTGCACGCTGCAACGTAAGAGAATGCATTAAATCACTCTCCTTTAGAGTGGAATTTTAGCAATCAGGCACCATTGAAAGACTTGCGTGTCTTTGTTATGGAGCCTTGTAGTGCATTTATGGCATCAAGAACTGCATCGCTAGCTTCCCCCTCAGTAGCACTAGTTTTCTCTTGATTCTGAAGGGGCAAGGCCTTCCTTTTCTTCAAGAAATCAGTATCCGACCTTCCCTGAACTGGATCTGTCGGGGAAGATAGGGTGAGTTTTCTATAACATTGTAGTGTTCTCCATGTGGACAGTTTCCCCAGTGAGTCATTATTTATATTGGGGCTGTGAATACGCTGTCTACGTTATACAGTGTCAGTAACCGCTGCTGCGATTTGATAATAGTAGTAGTTATGTAAAGCTTATGAACGCTCCTGAGGGAGATCAGGAAACAATTCTTTTAGGAGTAAAGCTTGACCCAGAAACTTAAAAAACATGCACACATCATATCCTATGCATTAAGTCAAAGGAAAGGGGTGGGGGTTGCTCAAATCTGGCCAGTAGTGTAAGGACTGCAGGACAGCGCTGTTAAGGTAAGGAAGCAGTATCGTAACACCCATCTTTGCCACGCCCATGTGAACCTCTACTGTTTTGGACAATGTCCTGATCCACAGTGACCTCTGGAACCTCTTCCAATGAGGTCTGGGCAGTTTCTGAAGTTCCCTCCTGAGCATCCTCCAGGACATCCACACTGTCACACCTGCTCTGTGCATGTGATTTTAGCATTCCTGTGAGGGAAAGAATGGCATTCTGTTGTCACAGAGAAAGGGTTATTAGGTTTAAGAAATTAAATTCCCCAAATCCATTACAAGCAATTGGAAGCGCCTAAAACAGCATGTGGTGTGAGCAGGATTAATAGTCCAAACCCACCCAATACTGCTCTGAACACTCCTCCATCGGCTGAATGTCTTTGTACTACAATTTCTTCTTCTCCAAGGAAAATGCATTTCTGGAAATCAATGCTGCATGTAGGGATGTGCGAACTCACCCCTGTCCGGGTTCTCCAGATGCCCACCCAGCCCCTGCCCCTGCTCGCCGGTCCCAGACCACACTCGAGCTCCTCCGATGCTCAACGAGCAGCCCGCACTCACCCCAACGGCCTCATCAAGCTCTGCCGTTGCTGTGTTTTTTAAAAAAGAAAATGGCAATTGCAAAAATGCGCATGTCTTTGTATGTGTGAAAATGCGCATTTTGTGTATGTGCATATTCTCATGTGTGAAATGCAAATTTTTGTGAAGGTGCATATTTGTGTGTGCAAAAATGCATATTTGTTGAAAAATGTGCAATTTCGTGCATAGGCGAACGTGCACATTTGCAAAATGTGCATTGTTGTGTGCGCGCAAATAAGCTCATTTTTGTGGTCGCCATTTTATTTCTCAAAAAATGGCAACCGCGAAGCTTGACGAGGCCAGTAGGGTGAGTGTAGGCCATTCGCCGAGCGCGGGCAAGGGGTGAGCAGGGGCAGGGGCTCGGTGAGCAGGGCTTGGGGGTGCGGGCAGGCCTGGTTCTGCCGGATTCCCAGACTGCAACGGGCCCCCACTCCATCCCTAGCTGCACACATATATGAATGTGGAATGTGCTGAAAAACTGTTCTGTGCAACATACTTGCCAAATCTGAAGGAATGTACATTAAGACCCTTCCCAGGCAGAAACGTCACATAGCAGTTTAACCCTTATCCTACAGCAGTAAGAAATAGTGATGCTCATGACAGCAGTGCTCACCAGTGGTTATCACTGCAGTATGATAACAGTTGGACTGCGTTGTGTAGTTTCTGCCCTATGTGCAGATCCGATCTGTGCATTTACATGTCCTGCAGTGGTCTTCGGACAGGAGTGTTTTCTTATGTGCTAGTTTGTTTATGCAGGAATACATGGATAGTGGAAAAAATGTGAGCCTGCGTTACAAAGATGGACAAGGGAAGTGAAGAAGGGGGACCAGAAGGTCCAAACATATAAGGCCGACTCTGGCCTGCGTGCACTGGCTGGCTGTATGTTTCTGAGCCCGATTCCAGGTGCTGGTTTTAACCTATAAAGCCTTACATGGATTGGGACCAGAATACCCGATGGAGCGCCTTTCCCAACATGAACCTAACCATATACTATGCTCAACATCTAAGGCCCTCCTCCGGCTGCCTACTCCGAGGGAAGCTCAGAAGATGGCGACAAGGGAGAGGGCCTTCTCGGTGGTGGCCCCCAAATTATGGAATGATCTCCCTAATGAGGCCCACCTGGCACCAACGTTGTTATCTTTTCGGTGCCAGGTTAAGGCCTTTCTCTTCTCCCAGGCATTTGGCAGCATATTATAAGTTTTATTTGATCCTGGAATGGCATATGGTTATGGTTGTCTGCTTTGAGATTGCTTGCTGAAGTCGTTTTAGATGCAGTATATGTTCTTGTATATTGTTCTGGTCGTGTATTTTTTATGGAATTGGCTTTTAAAATCTCTATGTTGTATTTTTAAATGTTTTAATCTTTGTAAACTGCCCAGAGAGCTTTGGATATTCTATTACATAGAAATGCAATAAATAAATACATAAATAAATAAAGTAATTGTGACTAATGACAGCATTTCCATACTGTCAACTAACCTGCAGGTCGTCTCTCGAGCCAACTTGGCTGCCCTGCCTGGACCCAGAGTTCATTGAGCCTCCCAAAATATGGTGGTGGTTGTCCTCTTGGAGGGGCTCCTGAGAACTGCTCTGGGACATCACAGAAACTTGCCTTTAAGGACTTGAACTTTGTTCTTGTCTGTAATGCAGTTCACGGGTATCCCTGAGCAGTCAGTGTTCTCGCAGACCTGTGGAAAATAGGAATCGTGGGCAGGCTAGAGCTACACATTAGCTCCTCTGCCTCCCCACTTCAAAACAAGCATCCAAGTAGGATCTCTACCTTGCTGTCCTGCCAGGAGGCAACATGGGGGGGGGCATTTTGGGATGGGAAGTGTTAGGTCACACACACAGCCAGGAACCATAGAATATGCTTTCAGCATAGGAAAGTATAGCGCCACCTGCTGACCGACATGCGTATATGCACATCTTCACTCCAACACAAAGACAGTCACTTGATGGAACCTTAAACTAGTTTTTATTTCCAACAGCAAACAACAAGGGATGCACACATATTGGTAATTTGGAACAGTAAAACACTCAAGGAAATGTTTCTAATTTTCAGGAATTTGTTGCTAGGTACATAGCATCATCACAGGTTGGAATTAAGATTGCTGGGAGAATTATCAACAACCTCCGATATGCAGACGATACCACCCTAATGGCAGAAAGCGAAGAGGATCTCAAGAGCCTCTTGTTGAGGGTGAAAGAGGAGAGTGCAAAAGCTGGTTTGAAACTCAACATTAAAAAAACGAAGATCATGGCATCTGGCCCCATCACTTCCTGGCATATAGAAGGGGAAGAAATGGAAGCAGTGACAGATTTTACTTTCTTGGGCTCCAAGATCACTGCAGACGGTGACTGTAGCCATGAAATTAAAAGACGCTTGCTCCTTGGGAGGAAAGCTATGGCAAACCTAGACAGCATAGTAAGAAGCAGAGACATCACCTTGCCAACAAGGTCCATCTAATCATAGCTATGGTTTTCCCAGTAGTAATGTATGGCTGTGAGAGCTGGACTATAAGGAAGGCTGAGCGCCGAAGAATTGATGCTTTCGAACTGTGGTGCTGGAGAAGACTCTTAAGAGTCCCCTGGACTGCAAGGAGGTCAAATCAGTCTATCCTAAAGGAAATCAACCCTGAGTGCTCATTGGAAGGACAGATACTGAAGCTGAAGCTCAAATATTTTGGCCACCTAATGCGAAGAGAAAACTCTCTGGAAAAGACTCTGATGCTGGGAAAGACTGAAGGCAAAAGGAGAAGGGGACGGCAGAGGATGAGATGGCTAGATAGCATCACCAATGCAATGAATATGAACTTGAGCACACTCCGCAAGAGAGCGCAGGACAGGAAGGCCTGGCGTGCTATGGTCCATGGGATCACGAAGAGTCGGACACGACTGAACAACTGAACAACAACAACAACATAGCATCATCACCCACCCCCACTCCTGTTTTCCCAAAGGAATTTTTTAATTGCCTCTCTGATGGCTTTTCCCTGCTCTGATTGTACATTGCCATCATCTTGGTATGGCAGACCCAAGGTGCGAAGAACAATCCTATTGTTTTCCTGGACATTTTCAGAGAGGGCATGTCCCTTGGTTTCACATATATTATGTAATATCACACAGGAACAGATGACAGAGGCCACATTTTCCTCCGCAACCTCTAGCCATCCTGATTGGCACCTCCATCAGCTTTTCAGCCTTCCAAAGGCCTGTTCAACAATGTTCCTGGCTCTGTTGTTGTTGTTGTTCAGTCGTTAAGTCGTGTCCAGTAATTGTAGTAAAACTTCTTTGCATCCAGATTCCTTCCGTAAGGTTTCATTAGCCAGGCACGAATTGGGTAAGCTCTGCCTGCCACAATTAGGGGTGGTATTTCAAGATCCCCTACAGACCAGGTGGGGTTTCCTGGAACAAAAGCACCTGTGTCCATAGCCTCACAGAGTGCTGAGTTTTGGAAAATGTAGGCATTGTGATTTCTTCTGCTCCAGCTTATTTCAACGTCGAAGAACTGACCAATATGATCTGTTTTTCCTTGCAGCAACATGGAGTAGTAGTTCTTCCTGTTTATAAATTCACTTCCTTGATGAACGGTAGATTTGATACAAACATGTGTACCATCCACCATGGCCACACAATGAGGGAATCCCAGAGCATCAAATCCATCCATGGTCTGTGTTGTTGCAAGTGGGGGGGGGGGAACACATGGAGACAATGTAATGAAAAAGAAATAGAATCATAGAATCATAGAATAGTAGGGTTGGAAGGGGCCTATAAGACTGAGTCCACCCCCCTGCTCAATGCAGGAATCCAAGTCAGAGCATCCCTGACAGGTGGCTGTCCAGCCTTGTCCTGAATGCCACCAGTGTGGGAGAGACCACCACCTCCCTAGGGAATGGGTTCCATTGTTGTATTGCTCTAACACTCAGGACGTTTTTCCTGATGTTCAGCCAGAATCTGGCTTCCTGTAACTTGAGCCGATTATTCTGTGTCCAAATACATTGGGAATGTTCACTCATGCACATGCACAGACACAGACACAGACACACACACAGGGAAGGGTGAACACTAGGGTTGGCGGAGAATTTCTCCCCAAAACTTCGGGGGGCCGAGCGCCAACGTGTTCGGCCCCCCAAACAAGTTTCGGGGAGAAATTCTCCGCACCCCCCCGCCCCCCGCCCCCCGCCCGGGACGGGACTTACCTTTGGCGAATGTCCCTTCTGGCAGCGGGTCTGGCAGGCGGTTCGGCGGGTCTTCGTCAGGGGCGGGGGCGGCAGCTGATCTTTCGACCGGCTGCCGCCACCGCCATTCCAATAAAAGAAAAAAAAAATGCCCCCGTGATAGGCTACGTGACGATTAACGTAGCCTATCACGGCTAGATTTGCAAAGTCAGCCGTGATAGGCTACGTAAATCGTCACATAGCCTATCACGGGTGACTTAAAAAAAAAAAAAAGCGCCATTCCAATAAAAGAAAAAAAAAAAGCCCCCGTGATAGGCTACGTGACGATTAACGTAGCCTATCATGGCTAGATTTGCAAAGTCAGCCGTGATAGGCTACGTTAATCGTCACGTAGCCTATCATGGGGGCGTTTTTTTTTTAACTTTTTAGTTTGCGGCCGGGCGAGGTGAGGCGCCTCCTCCCCGGCCTGAATTTCGGCCGGGCGAGGCGGGAAGCCTCCCCCCCGGCCTGAATTTCGGCCGGGCGAGGCGGGAAGCCTCCCCCCCTGGCCTGAACTTCACGGGGGGAGCAGCGAAGCGCCTTCCCCCCACCGCGAAAAGCTTCAAGGACAGGTAAGGGAATTTCGTGCACCCCTAGTGAACACAAACATCAGGGGACACAAGCCGGTTGTCAGGGGGCCCTAGCCAGCCTCTTTCAGTCCTCTCCAGTAACCAACTCCAGACACAGACAAAGGATTCTTTTCAAGGCTTTATTCCTTACAACTTAATAACTCTATCACCAGCGACTAAGCTATGAACAGCAGAGTAACTTATGCCCTGGGTTGGAAACAGTTGGTCCCCGTTTGAACGAGAATCACTTGCAGACCCTGAACTTATGGGCTAGGGAGAGTCCCTCCCCTTTTCCCTTGTGTCCTCTGGGCGAGACCATTGCTTGCGTGCCAAACGAGCGCTACGTCTCCTTTCCGCGCCCTCCATAGCTTGTCGCTCTTTGTGTTTGCGTCGAGCATCCAGCAAGCCCTCCTCCCATGCTCTTTCACTCCCAGGACCGCTATCTATCTCTGGAATGTCGGCAGGAGGAATCTCTGCCAGCTGCAGGGCCTGGGAGGGATGAGCGCGCTCCTCTCCCACGGACGGCTGTTCCTCCTCAGAATCAGAACTGCTCTGAGGTTCTATGGGCTCAGTGTCCACCCTGACACTGGCTGCCGGCTGCCATTTTACAGAAGAGGAGAAATAAGGACATGCGTATGAAGAACTTACTTTCCAGGCATCACCAAGGAAAACAGTATGTCGAAGGAGAATGTGTTCCATCACTACACACACCTCCACAAAAATCTCAGCCACCGTTGATCTTCCCAGCCCAATCTGTTCAGCAACACTCTTGTAAAAACAAGGGTTATACAGCTTCCAAATGGTTAGAGCTACCCTTTTCGTGACACTGACTGGCTCCCGCATTGATGGGCATCATCTTTGTAGTGCTGGAGTCAACTCTGCCACTACCTCAGATAGCGTGCTTTGAGACATCTGGAAGTATTCAATCCAAAGTGCACCATTCCAGACCTTGAGAACAAAGTTCTCCCACCAATCCTTGCTTGAAGGTCAAACCCAGTAATGCCAGAAGATCTTTGCACTCTTGCTGAAAAATAATCGTGACTCCACAGGTAAGATCTGAACACAAGCAGCTGAGATTGTCTCCTCTTTGCTTGCTGAGCCTCAATGAGATTCAGCGCCCGATGAGCAGTGCATATAAAACTAAGAAGGGCTACAGTTACTTCCAGGTTATCACTGGGTTCACTGGAAATCCACTCAGGATCCATGGTGTAAAGAGGAAAATGAAATTGGCTCGTTGTACATTCATATATACTGCGGAAATATCAGAATAGCCCTCCTGCTTGGGCTCGCAAGAGCACACAGTGAAACGAGAAAAAAGGGGGTGGTGGTGCCTTGTCTACATTCCCAATATAGGAGCAACCAATAGCGGTGCTCTCAAAAGCCCACAGGTTGAGTTTTGATTACTAACTATACTGCAATGTGCCTTTAAATATCGGTTCAACAGAGAAACAGTAATGTTACAGAACAGGCAGTGTGTGCCGTGACATTAAAATGCGTAAAGGGATTGAGTGGTAAAGGGCACTTTCAAACGTTATTAATAAAGGTGTAGCTTTGGCCACTGTTCTTCAATGTATTTATGCATTTCTGAGGTGTACTTAGACTTTGAGATTGCGTAGCAAACTGCATGTAGTTGACTATGGTCTGCCTCTGGTGGCCATCCTCCACCCCACCAGCCACAGTGACCACCACTCACCACTGAGGGCCGTGTTCCCCAGCAATTGGTGTTCAGAGTCATAGTGCCTCCAATGTTAAGGAGGTAATATTTGGCCATCATGAGTAGCTCTGAGAGAAGGCGTGTTTATTGAAGCAGACCTTCCACTTGACTTCTGCCCAATTTTCTTGTTATTACTGCTGTTGTGGATATTCATTCATTAATTATATTTCTTTACCACACAATAGCCAAAGCTCTCTGGGCAGATAGGAATAGTCAAAATCTAAAAGACTACTTTAAGAATCAGATGCCATCTTTAGTTTTTGTTGTTAGATGATCCTTTGTATTCAGATCAGGCCTCAGTACAATTATGTAGCACTTGGGAAGAAAGATGCAGCCCAGTAACCCAGCACTGGAGGCCAAGATAGAGAAGACCTGCACAGCTACCATGTATTTCCCCTTGGTGCTCAGGTAGGTGGGCACAAAAGACACCCAGACGCTGCAGAAGACCAGCATGCTGAAGGTGATCAGCTTGGCTTCATTGAAGGACCCAGGCAGCTTCCTGGCTAGGAAAGCCACTGTGAAGCAGATGGCAGCCAGGAAGCCCATGTAGCCAAGGACAGTATAGAACATCGCAACAGACCCTTCGTTGCATTGAAGTAGGATCTCTCCAGGCTGGGATTGCATGTCAGAATCTGGGAATGGGGGAGAGATACTCAGCCAGAGGGTGCAGATGACAATTTGGACACTGGAACAGGAGATGACAATGGAGTTGGCCAAACTCTTTCCCAACCATCTCCTCACACTGTTCCCTGGCTTTGTGCCTAGAAAGGCCAGCACCACAGTGATTGTTTTTGCCAGCACAGAAGAGACAGCAACTGAGAAGATGATGCTGAAAGCTGTTTGCCGGAGAACGCAGGTCACTTTCTGTGGCTGACCAATGAATAAGAAGGGGGACAAGAAGGTCAAGAGGAGAGAGATGAGAAGAATGTAGGAGAGGTCCCGGTTGTTGGCTTTCACTATTGGGGTTTCTAGAAATTTAAGAAAGATTCCTAATATAAAGCCTGTTGTTAAGGACAACAATAGGGCAAAGGAAATGAGGATTTTCCCCAAATATTCTTCATAGGACAGGAAGATTATGATCTTGGGGATACATTGATCTCGGTCCTTGTTTGGATGCTGATCTTCTGGACATTTGGTGCAGTGGTCTGCATCTAAGGAGAATAAAAGTGATTTCAGAGTCACTAACATCTACAAATAGTACAATGTTCCACATCTGAGAAAGAGGAGTAGGAAGAGGAGTAGGAGTAGGATGAGAAGGAGGAAGAGGGGAGGAGAAGAGTTTCTTTGGTATCACTGATACCTATCTTGCATCTACATTACTGTATGTTCTACTAGATTCCATAAAAGATGTTTTGGCATGGTAGCTTTTACCCAAGACCTGCTTCCAAGACCCAGCATCACCCCAAGGAGGACTCAAAAAAGGTCACAGGTCACCTCACTACAGGGGTCATCAGCATAATTGTATCCAGTGAGTTATCCCGGGGATCTTGCATTGGAAGGCAAGGTCCCCATAGGTCGATATGCTGGATTTTAGGTTTCAGCAAGGTCTGAGATTTGTGGGTGTTATCCCAAACTCCCCTTTACTGTGGTCTGCAGGCTTGTACTGAGCTATTCCTCTGAGACTCCAGGGACCACACTGGGATGCACCTTCCCAGTGACAGCTCCTTCTGGGGATGTCCCTTTGGATTCTGCCCTTTCACTTCCTTCCCTCTGATCCCCCCTCCCCCACTGCACATCCCTCTAGGTAATTTCTGCTGAAATACTTAATGGAGTTTGTTTCTATATTTTTATCTCTTCATTTAAGAAATGATATGCATTTCAATTTTTTTAAGTCCTCAGTTGCCCTGAACCTTTGCCCTGTTTCCCAAGGTTTCCTTTTCCTCTGGAACCCCTTACCTTCCTGAGTGGAGATGGTCCCTTCTACGCAGGGAGCACAGTCATAGCAGCAAATTGGCTTTCCTTCCTGAACCACCTTCATGAATCCAGGGCGACAGCTTTTCACGCACCTGGAATGAGGCAGGGGCTAAGCATAGATACAAGAAAGATTAAGGAAAATGTGTTAGATGTGTGTGTCATCTTGAGGTATCCATAGAAGCAGCTTTTGGGTCACTATGACTGAGCCAAGATCTGCCCGTAAAGACAAGGAATATTGAAGGAAATGTGTTTGTGGTGTATTTGGAAGCACTGGGACCGAGTCAGAGACATTGGCAGGACACAGCAAGCTTTCTACCCCCAGGTCTGGTCTCACCACCAAGTCACTTGAGCCCCCTGATGCTCAATAGATTGAAAGGGACAGGGCTTGGGGGTGTTTTCGTTGTCATTTGTTTTTTGCTTTGTAATGGGCCTGGAGCAATGGCCTTATACCAAAAGTGGGCAGAAGGTAGATTTAGATCTACTGGTAGATCTCTGGGTGATTTTCAATAGATTTCCAAGGAATTCCAACTTCCAATTACCATCCTTGTGAGGTCCTGATGGCTTGCACTGTGCAAGCCCTTTGGAAGGACTTAGGTATTTGTTCAACAGTAATCTATGATTTGCAGAAATGTCATGACCTGTTTATGTTGTGCTGCAGCAAGTTTTTCTTCTTTTTTTAAAAAAAGGCTGCTTTCATTTACTTAATCCTGCCTAATTTTTATTACTTCTATTGAGTGCGTGTGTTTTAATTCCATTTGAAAGTGTCCTGAGCCACATTGGTATGTTCCTTTTTTTTGGAAGAAAGAAGGTCAACACCAAGAAATTCAAAGCTGGATGAATACATCCAGCACCAACAGAGCATAATGTACAGTTGCTTGCACAGCCCCACACAGGGTGAGCACTGCAGAAAACCCCTTCTTCTCAGGCCACTCAATGCTGAAGCAACCATGGTTGTCAAGGGTTGGCCCTGCAGGAGCACGGCATGTCCCCAGCTGCTCTCCATTGCTCTGGTTGCTGGTTCAGCTTTCCCAGAAACTTCTGCCCCATGAGGCTGGGAATCTGTAGCATTTGGAGGGGCCCGAGCTCAGTGGTGGAGCACATCGTTTGGTCATAGAAGGAGCTCCAGGAGCTCCAGTAGCAGTGGTGGGGAAAGGCCCCTTTGTCTGAGATTTTGGAGACCTCCAGCCAGTTGGGTTGGACAGTATTAGTCTAGTACTGTTCAACTTGATGGACTCAGTATATGACAAAGGCTAGCCTTCTCCAGCAAGGCAACCTCCAGATATGTTAGACTACAGCTCCTATCATCCCCAGCCAGCATGGCCAATCACTGCCTGGTTGAGAAGACTGACATGAGGCATAGACATGACCCAACAATTTACTAGAGCTCCAGAGGTCTTAAAGAGTCTAAAATGGAACACATGGATTTCCTCACCTGGTTACGCCACATGGCGGCATCCTTGTCAATGTTGAACTCTTGCTCTGTGGATGCCTGTCTCTCTAGACTCCCAATTTTCACTGTAACTACTGAGTTATTGGGCGGAGCCACCCAGTTAAAAAAAATATCAATGTTGGCTCTCAGTTCTCCACTGCTATCCAAATATAATCCATTCATGGAAGTATTGTAAAATCCAGCATTTCTCAGAAAAGTGTGAAGCTAGAATGACAGAGGAAAGCAGAAACTGTCACTGTGTAGCTTATTAGCACTGTCGGTTTTGAGGTCATATGTCTTATGAATCAGGACCAGAGCATGTGCCTACTGGCATCATAAACCCAAGGCATTTTGGAGGAAATGACCGGATCATTTGATCAGCATTCCCTAAACCGGTGCCCTCCAGTTGTGTCGGACTACAGCTTCCATAATCCCCAGCTGGCATGGGGATACACACACATGCATACATATACATACATACATACATACATTCAGCCAACCCACCTGGCAATGCTAGCTGGGGATTATGGGAGCTGTAGTCCAACACACACACACACACACATATTCTAAATTCATAGGGTGGACTGGAAAATACACTACCACAGCCTCAAGCCCTGGTGGCAACAATCTCTCTCCCAGATTGTGTAAAATCTGTTCCATCTGTGTTTCACAGATCATCAGGCACCTTTCATTCCATCGTCCACCTATTGATGGCATTGGAATTTTTTGTTTCCAAATTTGCGCAAATGCATATCTGCGCAAATGTGCAAATTCCCCCCAAATGCGCATTTTCACATTTTAGCCTATGGGGGAAATGAGCATTTTTGGCAGTTTTTTTTTTTGTTTATTTTTCTACAACAAAAATTTGGGATAGTTAGAAAACTGGTCTGCAAATCTGTGGAATCTGACCAACAGGGGAAAACTGGGTCTGCTGTGGAATCCACAGGTCAGATTAATAAAAATCCTATCTCATTTGGTTACATTGCAGATTTCTCCAACATTGCTACACCCTATGAAGGGCCATAGAGCAATGCTATTTCCTCATGTAGTGTTCCTCCAAAGGGCTTTGGAGAACGGGACTTGGCAGAACTATGGGAGAAGGTCTGGATGCCACCTATGTGTTTAGCCCCCCCAACTTTAGCCCCCTCCCCCCAAATGAGAGGGGAAGTCCCTGTTTTACTTTCCATTCTCAGACTTGAGCCCACAGTTGTCATCTGAGAACTTTTAGCTCAGCACTTGGGGAGCTGCTGTAGCTCAGTGGCCAAGCACAAGCTTTGCATGTAGAAGGTCCCAGGTTCAATCCTTCGCATCTCCAGGTTGGGCTAGGAAAGAATCCTGCCTGAAATTAGGGATGTATGAAAGTTCCACCACAGATCTCAGGAAGGCCGAATGCCAGCGCATTTGGCCCCCCGAAATCGGTGGTGGAACGGCCCACCCCCCCGCCCTCCCCCCGGGATGGGACTTACCTGGGGCGGATCTTCCTGGCAGTGGCGGCTGCGGCAGCGGCGGCGGCAGCTGTGGTGGCAGCTGCGGTTCAGCGGCGATGGCGGTGGGTCTTCCGACCGGCTGCCGCCGCCGCCATTTCCAGGTTTAAAAAAAAAAAAACACGTGATAGGCTACATAAATCTTTATGTAGCCTATCATGGCTGACTTAAAAAAAACAAAACAAAAACGCGCATATGCAAATGGCGGTACACTATTTGCGTTCCCCTAGACGCTACACTATTTGCGTTCCCCTTATTTTCGCCGTCTTACTCTACGTAAATGTTTACGTAGACTAAGATGTGCCAAAATAAGGAACGCAAATGGCGGTGCCCATGGGCGCCGCCATTTGCATACGTGCGTTTGTTTGTTTTTTAAATCAGCCGTGATAGGCTGTGTAAAGATTTATGTAGCCTATCACGGCTGACTGCAGGGACGCAAACAGCAGCGGCTATGGCCACAGCCATTTGTGTCCCTGCGGCCGGATGTCCAGCTGCTGGCGGAGCCGGCCGGTGGCTCCGCAGAATCACTGTGGAGCACAGCTGGCCGGCCAGGATTCCGGGGGGGGGGGAGGAACGGAGCGCCTCCCCCCCTCGACGAGGATTCTGGGGGGAGGGATGGAATGCCTCCCCCCACACCATCAGCATAATCCCCGAAAGGTAAGTACCTTTCGTACATCCCTACCTGAAATCCTGGAGAGTTGCTGCCACTCAGCGTCAGCAGTACTTGGTCAAATGGAGCAATGAGTTAGTATAAGACAGTTTCCTATATTCCTAGGTACCACTATTCCTATATTAGATTGATTAATTTAGTTTTGCACCCCAAGGAGAATTCTGCAAGTCAGGACTGTGCCTATCCTTAGGAAAAAGTGAGGCAATTGAGATCTGGGTACCACTGAAGAGCACCAGAATACATATTTACATTGTATGAGTGTGCTGGGGGAATTACATTTTATGCATCAAAAAGGGATTGCAAAGAGCTCCAAAAGGATCTCTCCAAACTGGGGGAATGGGCATCAAAATGGCAAATGCGGTTCAATGTAAGCAAACATTAAGTGATGTACATGGCAGTGAAAAAATCCTAATTTCAGGCTTACACTGAGGGTGTCCGAGCTCACAGTGACTCGTCAAGAAAGAGGTCTTGGGGTTGTGGTGGACAGCTCAGTGAAAATCTGCTCCCAGTGTGTGGATGCTGTGAAAAAGGCCAGTTCCATGTTGGGCATAATTAGGACAGGAACTGAAAATAAAATTGGCAGTATCATGCTCCCCTAATACAAATCTATGGTGTGACCACACTTGGATAACTGTTCCAGTTACTGCACCTACAAAAGGCTATTGTAGAGCTGGAAAAACTGCAGAGAAGCGCAGTTGGGGCTGAAACAACTCCCCAATGAGGGAAGTTTACATCTGGGACTGTTTTGCTTAGAGAAAAGGCAAGTGAGGGGAGACATGAGATGTACAAAATAATGCCTGGTGTGGAGGAAGAGGAAAGGGAGACATCTTTCTCCCTCTCTCATAATATTAGAACCCAGGATCATCTGTGAAGCCATTTTCTCAGTGATAGTACAACAATATTATACACATTTACCAGCGCACATACTGTGTGGTGAAGTTACAGGCTCACACACTTTTAACTTAAGATTCATTACACACTATTTGACAGGGGTTTTTCCCTTTTAAATTTGTAATACTGTTCTCCTGCCCAGCCACTCACCCCCAAATATTTCTGTTTTATATGATTTTAATCAACCTATAAATTGCTGCTTTCTGGTGCAAACAAAACACATGAAGGAGGTGTGTAACATAGCCAGTAAGATGCTTATGTTCATTTTCTGTCTAAGAAATGAAACAACAAATAGGGAAGAAGAATGACCAATTTTTCAAGAAATAGTTCTGTGGCATTTGGGGTTTTTTCTAGCCTCCCTGAGCTAGTCATTCTCTCATTATTGTTGTTGTTGTTGTTGTTGACTTTCATTTCTATACCGCCCAATAGCTGAGGCTCTTTGGATGGTTCACAACAATTCTCTGGCTGGTTCGCAATGGTATCAAAGCCCCCTGCACCGCATTTACTTGCCAGAGTGAGCAGGCCCCCTGACCATAATGACCACAGTGAGGGGATTTGAGAAAGCTTGGCTCTCTGCATGTCATGTCATAAGAACATATGGACTGAGCAGAAAGGGATGCGTAGCAGCTGTGTAGCCAATGTCCGTGGTGTATGGCCATCTGCCATTATTCCAGGGCCAGGCTTCCCAGGTTCACAGGATTAGGCTGTAGCCTCAGGAAGTGCCAGAAGGGGAGAGGGAATGCCAACCCCTCAATGCCAAGCCCAGATGACCCCGCTTTCATGGAAGCCTCTCCACACCAGGGGCTACCACCTCTGTGTTGCTACCACATCCCTGGGTGGAGAAGGTCATGCTGCCATCCTCTACTCTGTCCTGGAAGCCCTAATAGAGCCATGGCTACCCAGCATCATTGGAACAGACACTGCTGAAGCAGGCAAGGACTGGACAGAGGCCTTATGTAGGTCCCAGTATGGGGCTGCCTGCTGCTGAAGCAACATTTGAGACTTATTCCACATGGAACTTTCCAGCGTGCTGCCTTAAACTGAACTCTGGCTGGCCTTACTGGAAATGGAACTTTATGTTCCCTTGCTTGGCTTGCCAGAATGCAAACTCTTGCCTTGAACCCCTGCTTGGGCTGGAATCCCACCTGACTGAGACCAACCATCTGAGACAGCCCACCATCCTGACATCCAACATTATCTCCACACAAGCACTCTTAGATAACATAGAGAGCTGGGAATAGATAGCAAGGGACTGCAGAACAGCCAAGGAATCTTCACAGCAGTAGCCCAGTCAGGAGACAGGAAGAGGCGGATTGACCCCATGAGACCCCTCCCCACCCCTGCCTGAGGGGAGACTGTGCAGTGGAGCTTAGTAGAGTTAGATGTCACATTCTGTAAATGTAATGGGTGGATTACTTTTTATGCCCCAGGAATTCAATCATATTAGGAAGCAGGAGTTTGTCTTTCCTGGATTGTCTTGCTGAAATGTGAACTTTTGCCTAGAACCTTCAGCTTGTGGTGGTGGGATCCCATCTGAGACAAACCACCTAGGTCAGATCAACATACTGAGACAGAAAGCAGGGCACCATAGAAGAGCCAAGGAATGACCAAAGCAGCAGCCAAGTCAGGAGGTAGGAAGAGGTGGATTGACCCCAGAAGGCCCCCCCACTTGAAGAACCATGTATGTAGATGCTATGGAGCTTCAGGGATAGCCCACAGCAGACACAACTGAGCCACAGCCAGTGATGAGGAGAGTCCCACCTTGCCCAATAGGGGAGTGCCTCAGATGATCCATGGTGCCTGCAGACTGTGCAGAGGAGAACCTGCACAAGCATCATCAGGAACTGCAGTTGGGCAAAGAATCTGCAAAATTTCACCAGACCCCTCTACTTGAAATCTTCTCAGAGTCTTATTCCAGAAATACCTATTCAATAACTGAGCAATTCTGCAGTTTTCAGAAGAGATATCTGTGATGGAAAAGGTAGTACCTGCCATGGCTGCAGCCTTTGAAGGTCCAACTTGGATTTTCCCACCATTGCTGTCTGCTTGGAACTGGAATAGTATGAAGCATGCAAGGCATGTGCAACAAGCTGGATACTGCTGTAAACATTGTAGTTGTCTTGAGACAGACTTTTTTCAAGCACACCCAAGGGCAATTCCTCTTTCTGTTCACATCTACTGCGGCCTTTCACGGTCAATGCATTCTTTGAATATATACAATGAAATGCTCTACCCCAGTAATACTTGATGAGACGCAGAATAGAATGGTCAGGTTTTGGCCTATTGTTTGTCTGGATTGAGAAGGAAAAGAACCAATGGCTGTGCTGGAAATATAACCTCTTGTCGGACAATGCCGAGGTGATGTCCCACAAAGCTGTTGTGATCCAGACTTTCCCTTCGGTGGGTTCTGCCCACTTTTCAAGCATTAGTTTTAGAATGAAGAGTCCATCAGAGAAAGAACGTGTTTCTGCATAGTAAACAAATACTTTGACTTGTCTCCAGGTGTGAACAAAATCATCATTGGGAACTATTTTTTCATTGACAGTCAGTTCTGGGATTATTTTGGGGATGGCAACACAAACACCATGCCAGGTGAGCACCGGTGTCAGTGTCCTCATGAACCTCTCTCCGTTGTCATTGTCTGGAGCAAAGAGACCAATCCATGTCCATCTGAAATGTAGGAGCAGTTTGACGATCCCCAGGTACTGGTCTTTGTCATTTGGGACCACCCGGTAGAAAAAAGGGAACTGAGTTTTCTCCTTAAGGTCACGAGAGACAAAATTGTAACTAACCTAGTAAGAAATAAAAGAGATAATCATATTTTTTTTTTAATTTAAGGGCAAATCTCAGAACCCTATTAATCTAAAGTGATGAATACCTAGCAAAATGCCTGTCAACAGGAGGGAAGAGCAGCCAATGTATCGCAAGTGTAGAAGGTATGATCCCAGGGCCTGGTCTGAAGGTATGTGAAGCAGCCTCATTGCTGAAGCTAAGCAGGTCTGGGCCTGGTCAGTGCTTGGAGGGGAGACCACCTGGGAACCTCATGTAGCCACCCTGAGTTCCATGACGGAAGAAAGGTGGAATATAAAAGTAATAAAAATTAAAATAAATATGTAGGAAGGTTCTCCCCTCACCATCACAGCACCCCCAAGTGCAGCACAGTTGTCCCCAAAGAAGCTTCCATTCCTTAATGTGGGACAAAAGGAAAGGAGGATCTTGGGGACCTCACAGGGTGACTACGAAGGTGATGCATTCCCTTCTCAACCACATCTCAGATTGTCTTTCCTGAACATAGTGTGGCATGGAAAGTTGTGAGGGACTGAATTTTATATAGAGAGATCATATGAGTCCAACATTCCTGTAAGATCAGACCAAAGGTCTTTCTAGTCTAGCATCCTGTTTCCCACAGTGGTCAGCCAGAGGTCTCTGGGAAGCACACACACACTGGATACGAGTGCAAAAGATAATATAGGTAAGAAATAGCCATCAGGTTTAGGCCTTTTCCTCCATGAATCTGTCTAACCCCCTTGAAACCCATCTGTGCTGTTAGCTGCAAACAAGTACTTTCAATTGTCTGATCAGAATCTCCCACTATTCAGTGTAACAACAACACCAACAACAACAACACCCAAACCAGGAGACCCACTAACAGGCCAAAGGTCTTCTTGAACAGAACAAGTATTTGCTTGCTGGGAGAAGGACAACAGAGAGGGAGCAAACCTTTCCTCTCTTGGGATGGAGTTCCACAGCCTGTGAGCAGCCACTGAAAGTCCCCTCTTTTGGGCTGCCACCAACCACATCTCTGAAGGAAGTGGTCTTGAAAGAAGGGCCTCTCCCCAAATCTTATGAACTGGACATGCTCACAGGGGAGACAGCAGTTCTTCATGAAGCCTGGTCTCAAGTTGTATAGTGCTTTATAGGCCATAACCAGCACTTTCAATTCTGCCCCCAAACAACCAGCTGGTGAAGCTGTTGTAACAAGGAGGTGGCTGTAACAGGGGAGTCACACGCCCTTCGTAACTGGCCCTCATCGACAGTATGGCCACAGCATTCTGGACCAGCTGAAGTTCCTGAACAGTTTTCGAAGGCAGCCCCACATAGAGCGCTTTCCAGTAGTCCAAATAGGATGTAACCATGGCCAGTTGCAACTGTGGCCAGGTCAGACTTCTTCAGGAATGGGCACAGATGACACACTAGTCTTGTCTGTGCAAACACACTCCTGGCCACTGCTGTGACCTGGGCATCCAGGTTCAGGGCTGAGTCTAAACATATGCCCAAACTGTGTGACTGAGTCTTTAGAGGGAGGGTAACCCCATCCAGCATCCTATCCTCTGATCTGCCTTTCAGCTGACCAAAATCCCTTTTGTCTTGTCTGGATTAAGCTTCAGTTTGTTTTCCCCATCCAGTCCATTCCCCATTTTAGACATTTAGATTTAGAACTAGAACAATGTCCTTGGATTTAGAAGGAAAGGAGAGTTAGTGTTGGGTGTCATCAGCATACAGGTGATGTATACAAGCTCAGCATGCAAGCTCTGCCAGGCACCAAACCCCCAAACTCCAGACAATCTTTCTCATAGGAATGTACGAAAGTTCCACCACAGATCTCGGGGAGACCGAATGCCAGCGCATTCGGCCCCCCTCCATAAAGAGGCATTCATCACTACCCTTAGGGAGCAATCCTATCAAGATAGGCGGCCGCCTCCGAACTTGAGGCAACCGCCTAGCCAAAGCAAGGCAGGAGAGGCTCAGGGGGGATCATTCCCTCTGTGCCTCTCCTGATCTGCTATTTTCTGCTAGACAGATGTTTTCGGCTGTCTAGCCACGGGGAGGGGGGTGCCAGACAGGCTGCTGTACAACACATTGGATGTGTTGTACACACAGCTCCACTCTTCCCACCCTGGAATGCCCCCTCCCCAGAACACCCCTTTTCACTCACTCTGCACTGCTCTTCCCAGCACGGAGGATGGGGCTTCTCCGTGCTGCCTCTGAGGTAGTGTGGACGTGGGGGGAGGTCAGTTTTCCAGGAACCGACCTCGGAGCACAGGCTCCGAGGCTGGTTCCCAGAAAACAGCATATTCTATGGCCCTCTAGACAGTGTCTAATGGCCATGGGATTGCTCCTATACCCACTCAGCAAATCCCCACCAGCTGGTTTTATAAGCCAGGAAGAGCGAGGGCACAGCACACAAGTGGTAGCCCTCACCTCTCCAAGGATCCTGTCCACATCCTCGGACTGTACACATTCAAAAGTATCCATTGTATCTGGATGAGCAGGAGCCAAAGTTACATCCATCAGACCTATATCAATTACAACATCCAAGTCAGCATGGATACGGTTGATTTTATGTGCCAATTGTTGTGTGCATTGGTCACAGTGGGGTATTGATTGGCCCACCTCTTCTTATGGGCCAGAGCGTAACAGGACTCCCACCACCCCTGAAAGCTCTACTGGGTGATCTGAACAGACTCAGTGGTGGCAGCTTTCAAATAGGCTCCAGCCTGTGTTTGATTGGACGTGTTCTGCATTTTCTAGGAGTATTATGAGTGAGGGAGAAAACCATTAGTACTACTATGATAAGAGTGTCAGGGTTGGATCTGAGCCCATAGAGTCCCAAAGTAGCTTTGATTCTGAGGAGGAAATACAGTCCATGGGAGAGGAACCCTCTCTGGTTTCAGAGGCTCAGCTGGAGGGGGAGCCCCACACCACATTCCTGGGAGCGATACGGACACCGGCATGGAAAGGGAGGGACAACTTGAGCTCTTAGATGTGAGAAGCAGGTGCAGGCACAAGTGAGAGGTTGCGGGAGCTGAGCTGAGGCACTCAGCAGCTGTGTTCGGTGTCTGCAGCTGCACCCTGAGGCCCCATGGGAAAGGGGGAGAATTTTCCCTCCTACTCTTTATGTTCAGAGAGTTGCCGCACTTTTCTCCAAATGGAGACCAACTGACATCCTAACCCTTAGAAACCCCTGGTAGGCTGTTCCTTTGTATTTCCTCTGTGTCTCAGGCAATTATAATCTCTAAGCCTCATTAGGTTGAATGGAAATAAAGCTTTGGAAAGCAGCCCTTTTGTGTGACTGTTGATTCTGGCTACTGGAGGGCTCAGAAGACTACAGGGGCATACCTGACAAAGAGAAGGAGAAAACCATTCCCTTGTCCACATCCTCCACACCATGCGTGGAATCATAGAGTTGAAAGGGACCCCAGAGGTCATCTATTCCAACCCCCTGGACAACGCTTCTGCTTAAAGACTTCCAGTGAAGGAGAACTCAACACCTCTCAAAGCAATCTGTTCCACTGCTGAACAGGTCTCACTGACAGGAAGTTTCTCCTCATGTTTAGGAGTGACAAAGGGCAGGTTTTGGGTTACATAATCCTGCCCTTTGTCACTTGCTGTGTATGTGCTGGTCCCTTTGCCCAAGGCACCTTGTGGTTTGAAAGGGGTGGTGGTGTTATGGCTGAAAAAACGACTTCCCAGGCTTGATGTGTTCAGCTCAATCGTAACTCACAAATCACCATAGGTTTTGCCACTGATACCACAGGATTTGTTAGGGAGGGTGTGGAGACTCTGTTGTTCATCAACACTGGAGTTGTAATGGAAGATTTCCCAACATTTAGAGCATGGGGATACACCAGCCCCCCCCCCCATAATGGGTTTGCTCAGAAAAATACTGTAATCCCAATAGATTCCCCCTCCAAGGCATAGTTCATGCTGGGGGTGGGTGTCTGGGGGTGAGGGGCTTGTGCCTGGGGTGGGGGTTCCAGGCTGGGGACAGTGATTTGGGGAGGAAGACCTCATGCCTGGGTCTTCTGGGTGGAGGCTCAGGCTATGGAAGGGTGTCTGGGTTCAGGGCTCATGTCGGGGATAGGTATCAGGAGTGGAGGCTCCTGCCAGGGGTCTAGGGTCTGGGGGGGAGCCTTGGTTGGAGGCTCCAGGCTGGGAGGGGGGTTGTTGGAGGGATGGTTTGGGTGGGGTCATACCTAGGTCTCTGCAGTAGAGGCTTGTGGCCATTCTAACAGGTGGGGTGGAAAGGGAGGTCACTGGAGGTGGAGCCAAGGGGGTCACCAGAGATGGTCCCAAGGGCACATATTTTTCTATACACAAGTCTTTTGCTACACAGTTCAACCCACCAACCCCCTCCCCCAGACATTTCTCCAGAGTAACAACACAGACAAAGCAGTTTGTGGCAAAGCGCTCTTATTGAAAGCAATGGGGCAGGGGGAGAGGAAGAAACCCATTTCACACACAGGCAAACTAAGGTAGCAGGCAATTAAACTCAGTGACTGCAAGAGAGACAGTGAATTTGGTTTACATAATCACAGCATATTAAGTTCACAGAACGAACAGAAAGCAGGCTTTTTTTTAAGTGGCTTTAAAGACACACACCCCAATTTACCCAGAGTATGTCACAACACAGAGAAAGGAATGTGTAGATAGGCCCACTTCTCCAAGATTTACATGAAAGGGGGATGGGAGACCATTTCACACATAGGCAAACTGCGGTAGCAGGCAATTAAGAGTCAATAACTGTAAGTGAGAGAGGTTGGGTTACATAATCCCAGGTGTTTTTTTTTTTAAAGTGTAGCCCAGCAAACAATAAACAGGAGGAATTTAGCCAGGATTGCAAGGAGGTCAAATCCGTCCATCCTAAAGGAAATCAACCCTGAGTGCTCATTGGAAGGACAGATACTGAAGCTGAAGTTCAAATATTTTGGCCACCTAATGCGAAGAGAAAAGTCACTGGAAAAGACCCTGATGCTGGGAAAGACTGAAGGCAAAAGGAGAAGGGGACGGCAGAGGATGAGATGGCTAGATAGCATCACTGATGCAATGAATATGGACTTGAGCATGCTCCAGGAGAGAGCGCAGGACAGGAAGGCCTGGCGTGCTATGGTCCATGGGGTCACGAAGAGTCGGACACGACTGAACGACTGAACAGCAACAACAACAACAAATGTATTAATTTACACCGCCAAAAGAAAAGAAAGGATTTTTAAAACAACAGGTTCACAATGTGACTCATATGCATTATATAGCAAAACAAAATGGATTCCAGGCCCAAATTTACAAACAGTTCAACCCAGAAATCCCTCCCTTCCCCTGCAAATGTATCCAGAGTAACAGCACTGATGAAGGAATTTCTAGCAGAACTGGCTTCTCCAACGCTGAAAGCAAAGGGAGGTGGGTAGGTAGAGGGAGAAAAAAAACCCCAGTTTCTCACACAAATACATACGCTTACAATTCCCACTGAATTCAGTGAAAAGTACTTCAAAGTGGAGGAATACAGGATTGTTGTATATATCCCATCATTTAAAAGCACTTGGCACACACAAACAAATAATGCTAATGTATATTCTATCACATTAGCATCATCTTAAGTTGCAGCACCATAAATTGTAAAGGATTTATATTAAGGGTAGAATGCACCCACACCAAGAACTGTATACAAATGCAAACACACACACACACACACACACATGTAAGAATTTATCAGTTTGCAAATCCCTCACCCACCCACACACCAAACACATTGTTACACAATGTGGCAGCACAGACTTAAATGCATTCCCCTTTCCCTTATTTATTCAGTCACAATCCCATGGAAAAGAAGAAGAAGAAGAAGAAGAAGAAGAAGAAGAAGAAGAAGAAGAAGAAGAAGGAGAAGTAGAAGAAGAAGATTAACCACTCTTCTGCAGGGGCAGGGCACAGCCCCTGTAATTCCCTCTCCCTGCCTTGACTGACTGATCTGGACCAAGGTGCTCAGCCATGGGTCCCCAGAGGGCCCCTTTTACCCCCCCCCCACTGCATGCCACAGCTCAGTCTGAACATTCTGAAGGTTCCAGCAGACTTCCCTCAGTACAAACAAATGGGGTTTTGGGGAAGACCATACCTCCTCCAATCCTTAACTGAACTTGCTGGATTTCAACCTCACTGCTAGCTAACCCATTCTTTCCCAGCTTGGCAAATTTGGTGGCTTTCCATCCATATTTCATGAGACAGGTAGTAGGTCATGCCTTTTCACTTTTTTTTCTCCAATTTTCATACTCAATAATAATTTCTACCATCGCCTATGCACTAGAAGAACTCCCCATGGACCTAGATCTCAAAGAGCAAAGCCAACTTCCATCCATGAGGCCCTACATGAGGGGTGAATCTTTCCCCCAAACATCCCATAATAAACTTTGTTATGCACCAAACCTAGCTAATCTGCTGGAAAATTACATAGCTTTCTACATGCAAAATTTGGGGCAGATCAGAAATGGGGGAGCTTAGCTATGCCCCCAAACTGTCTTTTTGCCCCTATGGGAAATGCCCGCAAAATGGTGTTCCCAACCATAACCATGGGTGGTCCATCAGAGAACATGGGTGTTGCATCGTTCTGGTTTCCCTGCTGTATTAACCTGCAAATTATTACTGGGAACTCCCTCCACTGTATTATTTATTTATTCATTCATTCATTCATTCCATTTCTATACCGCCCAATAGCCGAAGCTGTCTGGGTGGTTCACAAAAATCACTGTCTCAACAAAGAGTCTTTTCTTGATATAAGATTCTAGTATCGAAAAGTCCTCAGATTGAGAGAAGAGTTAAGTCTCTTCCAAATTCACTTCTACACAAGAAAGCATGGAACTCATAAGTTAAAATTAACTTATCTTCCACATCATGTAGCCAAGATTTCCCCAGCCTGGTGCCCTCCAGATATTTTGGATCTTGTCTCCTATCACCCCAACCAACATGGCTGATGGTCAGGAACACTGGGAGATATTCTCCAAACCATCTGAATGTTACCAGTTGGGGAAAGCTGATGTAAGTGTCATATAAGGAATTCAGTGTGTTCTTTTAATTTAAACAGTACCATATTTTAAAGTCCTTGTATGTTCAGCATTCTCCTAAATGAGTTCATCCTGTTATATACAAACTGCAGAGATAAAGGACTTCAAAAAGGGTAAAAAGGAGGAACCTGGGAACTTCAAAACAGTCAGTCTGACATCAATCCCTGGGAAAATTCTGGAGCAGATGATAAAGCAATCAATCTGTAAGCACCTTGAAAACCATGCAGATTACTCAAAGCCAACATGGATTTGTCAAGAACAAATCCTCTAGTAACCTCCCTTGTGGACTGTGGGAATGCTGTGGACATAATGCACCCCGACTTCAGCAAAGCTTTCGACAAAGTGCCCCATGATATCCTGATGAGCAAACTAGCTCAAAGTGGGCTAGACGATCAGGTGGATCCACAGTTGGCTACAGAATTGGACTCAAAGAGTGCTTATCAATGGGACCTTCTCCAACTGGGGAGAGGTAACGAGTGGGGTACTGCAGGGCTCAGTCCTGGGCCCAGTGCTCTTCAACATTTTTATTAATGACTTGGAGGAGGAGGTGCAGGGAATGCTGATCAGATTTGAAGATGACACAAAATTGGGTGGGATAACTAATACTTTGGAAGACAGAAACAAAATTCAAAGTGATCTGGATAGACTGGAGCACTGGGCAGAAAACAACAGAATGACATTTAATAGGGATCAATGCCAAGTTCTGCACCTAGGAAAAAGAAACCAAGTGCACAGTTACAAGATGGGGGATACTTGGCTCAACAACACTACAAGCGAGAAGGATCTTGGAACTGTTGTCCTTCACAAGCTGAATATGAGCCAACCATGTGATGTGGCTGCAAAAAAGGCCAATGCTCTTTTGGGCTGCATGAATAGAAGAATAGCTTCCAAATCCCAGGAAGTACTAGTTTCCCTCTACTCAGCACTGGTTAGGCCTCATCTTGAGTACTGTGTCCAGTTCTGGGCACCGCACTTTAAGAAGGATGCAGACAAGCTGGAGAGGGTTCAGAGGAAGGCAGCAAAGATGATCAGGGCACTAGAAACAAAGCCCTATGAGGAGAGACTGAAAGAAAGGAGAAGAGAAGACTGACGGGAGATAGGATAGCGCTCTTCAAGTACTTGAAAGGTTGTCACAGAGAGGAAGGCCAGGATCTCTTCTCGATCATCCCAGAGTGCAGGACACAGAATAATGGGCTCCAGTTACAAGAAGCCAGATTCTGGCTGAACATCAGGAAAAACCACCTGACTGTCAGAGCAATAGGACAATGGAACCAATTACCTCAGGAGGTGGTGGGCTGTCCCACTCTGGAGGCACTCCAGATGAGGCTGGACAGCTATCTGTCAGGGATGCTCTGACCTGGATTCCTGCATTGAGCCTTATAGGCCCCTTCCAACCCTACTATTCTATGATTCTATGACTTTGGGGGAGAAATATGTAACATTTATTGTTTTTATTACTTTTCTAATCTGTCTAATAACCAGTGTTCTGAAATGAGATATGATAATTTAGCAATAACAGTTTACATATTCATGGAAGGCATGGCAAATACAGCCAGCAGACATCCTATATGCCCTGGTTGCCAGTTACTATTTGCGTTCAAAAACTGTTACCTGTGTTACAATAAAGACAGTGATGCCATAAAATACTGAATATGACATTCTTAAGATTGCTGGTCTGTGTTTGTCCATCTGTTCCCCGAATGTACCTGCTTTGTAATAAATGTACCTGCTTTTTTTTTTTTTTGGTCAGATTCCTCACTCCAAATAAAGTTCTGATGGAGTTTATATGATGCCTCTTGCGTAAAGCCTGATTATAATATTTCTCTGCTTTAGTGCTGTCAAATTCCCAGGAGGTTCTTCCAGTCTGTGTAGGCTTTGAAATGTCATGAAACTGACCACAGAGCATTTGCAGGCACACAAGGAAAATGCAGAAGTGTGGTTATTAGTACACATTATGCATGCATATTGCGACATTATGCATCCTTGGTCCCCACTGCTGGAAACCCCCCACCAGATACACGTGACTCTAAACATACACCTGGGAGGCTTTTCATGCCACTGCTTATTTCTCTTCTAGCATGCATGGCCAGGGAGTCCCGCACACTTCTGTTCCAAACCACCTTCTTTCCCAGAGACATTTGTTTGTGTCGCACACCCAGAGAGACAAAGCTTTTCCATCAACAACCCCCACCAGTAAAATTACTGTGGAATCCAAGGCCAGCTTCCATGCATGACTGAGTTCTGCCTGCCAGCAACTTTACTTCCTTCCAGTGCCTTGTGAGGGTTTGCATCTATCATATTTCAGAAAAGAGGAAATGTTTGTCTCTGAGTCAGACAAATACAAGAACATAAGAATAGCCCTGCTGGTTCAGACCAACGGTCCATCCAGTCCTGCATTCTGTTCACACAGTGGCCAACCAGCTGTTGACCGGGAACCCACAAGCAGGGAATGAGCGCAACAGCACCCTCCCACCCATGTTCCCCAGCAACTGGTGTACACAGGCCCACAGCCTCTGGTCATGGAGGTAGCACGTAGCCATCAGGACTAGTAGCCACTGATAGTGATCTCCTCCAGGAATTTGTCCAACCCCCTTTTAAAGCCATCCAAACTGGTGGTCATCACTACATCCTGTGGTAGTGAGTTCCATAGTTTAACTTTGCACTGTGTGAAGAAGTCCTTCCTTTTATCTGTCCTGAATCTCCCACCAATCAGCTTCATGGGATGACTCTGGGTTCTAATATTTTGAGAGAGGGAGAAAAATCTCTCCCTATCCATATATAATTTTGTACACCTCTATTGTGTCTCCCCTTACCCTCCCTTTTTCCAAGCTAAACAATCCCAGATGTTGTAACCTTCCCCCATAGGGGAGATGCTCCACCCCCTTGATCATTTTATTTGCCCCTTTCTGCACTTTTCCAGCTCTACAATATATTTTTTTTATGTATGGTGATACATAGATGTATTATGCTTTAGTTCTCCCCCCTCCTTTTCCTCCAAATCTCTCAATTTCTGCTCCCTATGGTATTCAGGTCCCCAACAACTTTCTTTGCCATTTCACTAGAACCACCTCCCCTTCATCCTCACAAAATGACCATTTCCGTAGTCTGTGTCTTTTTCACCCATTAATATACTGCCCATGTCCTACCGGAGTGAGTGTACTAACCAAGCCATTTTTCTCTGCTGCAGTCTTTGTGCAAGTGTGTTTGAGAACAATCTTTGTAAAAAATAAATAAATCTCATTTAGTTTTGAATCTAATGAGCGTGTGCGAGCTAATTCCCCTAAATTAAGTGTGTTTCACTTCCCCAAATGCAGAAGAAGCCATTCCCTTTATGTATCTCTCAAAGTGCATAAATCCACAGTGAAGGCCCATTTTGGTCCTACATTCTGTGTACTTGCGAAACATACTCATCAAGTTGCATCTGTGAGTGAGGACATGTGGCGGCACATAAACCTAAGGCTTATTTTTAATAAATAAATAAATACATGGAATGATGCTCAAAGGTCATATGAAGCTAGAAACAGAACTGAACCCCCCCCAATACAACAGAAGGGCTTCTAAAGCAAAGTGCAATTAGATTGCCCCCTCCCCCTTTCCTACCTGTGGGATTTTGTAGATGCCCAACATGGATGAAATATGGGTAGAGATTTCAGAGTCAGCCCCTTCTACAACAGCCAACAGGTCATTCTGCCTCCCACAACTGTAGTTTGGAATATTCTTCTGCCCAGGAGACAGCAGATCTAGCATGGCATCGTAAGTGATCCTTGCACTGTAATAGTTCTCATAGAAGTTGTAGCCCAAGGTGATGTTGGGTAATAACTCAGGATTCCGGTTGATCTCATCAGTGGCAAGCACAAAGGCTAGGTTGTGGAAGTAAACTTTGTCTAATTTTCTGCAGCAAAATATGTGTGTCACATTGTCACCCTCTGTTACTTTGTCAGCCTCAAAGTACCTTTTTTGTACCTTAGGGTATATCCAGGCAACATAAAGTTCACGAGTTCATTCTCTTAGGGGGCAATCCTATAGGGAAAGGCAGCCACCTTCGAACTCAGAGGTGACCACCTAGCCAATGAAGGGCAGGCGGAGCATGGAGGGGAACTTCCCCTGCATTTACAGCTAGTGTCAGGGTAGAAACTGAGCCGATACAACCCCAGAGCAGTTCTGATTCTGAGGAGGATCAGCAATCCATGGGAGAGGAGCCAGCTCATCCCTCACAGGCACAGCAGCTGGCAGAGGTTCCTCTTGCTGGCATTCCTGAGATAGATAGTGACCTTGGCAGTGAGAGAGTGTGGGAACGGGGCTTGCTAGACGCTTGACGCAGAAGGGAGCGACGAGCAATGGAGGGGGCGGAAAGGAGGTGTAGCACCCGTTTGGCACGCAAGCAACGACCGCCTCCTGTGGACCCAAGGGAAAGAGGGAGGATCTCTCCCTAGCCCATAAGTTCAGGGTCTTCAAGTGACTCTCCTTCAAACGGGGATCAACTGCCTACACGAAGCATAGGCTACTCTGCTGTTCCTTGCTTAGTCGCTGGTGATTAGCATCTGAAAGAGTCATTAAGTTGTAAAAGGATTAAAGCCTTGAAAAGAACCCTTTTGTCTATGTCTTGAGTTGGCTATTGGAGTCTACTGGAAGAGGCCTCTAGGGCGCCTACTGACAACTAGATGGCTGATTTCGTCTGTCTAGCCGCTGGACTTCGGAGCAGAGGGGAGGCCAGATGACCCATAGAAAGTGTCATACCAGCACTTCTGCACTCCCTGCCCCACCCTTCTCCTGGGAACCCCCCCCTTTTACCCCGCTTCACACTGCTCTTCCAAGTGCAGGGCCCAGGGACGATCCATGCCACCCACAAGGTGGTGGAGGAGGGGATGGGGAGGCGGGCATAGGACTGTGCTCTTACAACCCTTGTGAAGACAAATATAACAGTCAGTTCTTATTTATTTATTTATTTATTTATTTATTTATTGCATTTATATCCCGCCTTTTTTTCTCTTGCAAGGAACCCAAGGCGGCTTACGTTATCCTCCTCTCCATTTTATCCTCACAACAACAACCCTGTGAGGTAGGTTGGGCTGAGAGTGTGTGACTGACCCAAAGTTACCCAGTGAGCTTCCATGGCCAAGTGGGGACCAGAACCCAGATCTCCCAGCTCCCAGTCCAACACTCTTGCCACTATACCACACTGGCTGTCAGTTCTTTACTAATCAGTTCTTTACTGATTCTGTATCTCTGTACTTTACTAATATGTATTTTATTAATATGTGTGTATCTAAAATGTCCCCTTCATAGATCACTGCCTTGTTGTGGCAAAGGAGCTTGCATAACTCAGTGAAGCCATAAGCTATGCCATGCAGGGCCACCCAAAACGGACAGGTCATGGCCGAGAGTTCTGACAAAATGTGGTCCACTGGAGAAGGAAATGGCAACCCACTCCAGTATTCTTGCCAAGAAAACCCCATGGAACGTATCACAAGGCTAAAAGAGATGATGCTGGAAGATGAGCCCCTCAGGTCAGAAGGTGTCCAATATACTACTGGGGAAGAGCAGAGGGAATTTCCAAGTAGCGCCAGAAAGAGTGAAGCGGCTGGGCCAAAGCTGAAAGGACACTCAGCTGTGGATGTGTCTGGTGGTGAAAAGAAAATCCGATGCTGTAAAGAACAATATCGTTCAGGAACCTGGAATGTCAGATCAGTGAATCCAGGTAAGCTGGAGGTGGTCAAACATGAGATGGCAAGATTGAACATCGACATCTTGGGAATCAGCAAACTAAAATAGACAAGCATGGGTGAATTTAATTCAGGTGACCATGATATCTACTACTGTGGGCAAGAATCCCTTAGAAGAAATGGAGTAGCACTCATAGCCAACAAAAGGGTGGGAAAAGCAGTACTGGGGTACAATCTTAAAAATGATAGAATGATCTCAGTATGAATCCAAGACAAACCATTCAACATCACAGTAATTCAAGTCTATGCCCCAACCACTGATGCCGAAGAAGCTAAGGTTGATCGGTTCTATGAAGACCTACAACACCTTCTAGAACTAACACCAAAAAAAGATGTCCTTTTCATCCTAGAGGATTGGAATGCTAAAGTAGGAAGTCAAGAAATCACCGGGATAATAGGCAAGCATGGCCTTAGTGTAAAAAACAAAGCAGGACAAAGGCTAATAGAGTTTTACCAAGACAACACGCTGACCATAGCAAACACTCTTTTCCAACAGCACAAGAGGTGACTCTACACATGGACATCACCAGATGGTCAATATCGAAATCAGATTGATTATGTCCTTTGCAGTCAAAGTTGGAGAAGCTCTATACAGTCAGTCAAAACCAGACCTGGAGCTGACTGTGGCTCAGATCATGAGCTTCTTATCGCAACATTTCGGCTTAAATTGAAGAACGTAGGGGAAACCACTAAGCCATTCAGGTATGACCTCAATCATATCCCTGATGAATATACAGTGGAGGTGAGGAATAGATTTAAGGGATTAGACCTGATAGACAGTGCCTGAGGAACTATGGATGGAGGTCCATAACATTGTTCAGGAGGCAGCAACGAAATCCATCCCAAAGAAAAAGAAATGCAAGGAAGCAAGGTGGCTGTCTGATGAGGCTTTACAAGTAGCTGAGGAAAGAAGGGAAGTGAAAAGCAAGGGAGAAAGGGGAAGATATATCCAACTGAATGCAGATTTCCAGAGAACAGCAAGGAGAGACAAGAAGGCCTTCTTAAATGAACAATGCAAAGAAATTGAGGAAAACAATAGAAGGGGAAAGACTAGAGGTCTTTTCAAGAAAATTGGCAATATCAAGGGAACATTTTGTGCAAAGACAGGCATGATAAAGGACAAAGAAGGCAGGGACCTAACAGAAGCAGATGAGATTAAGAAGAGGTGGAAAGAATACACAGAAGAACTATACAGGAAAGATCTGAATGTCCCTGATAGCCATGATAGTGTGCTCACTGAACTTGAGCCGGACATGCTAGAGAGTGAAGTCAAGTGGGCATTGTTGTTGTTCAGTCGTTCAGTCGTGTCCGACTCTTCGTGACCCCATGGACCATAGCACGCCAGGCCTTCCTGTCCTGCGCTCTCTCCCGGAGCGTGCTCAAGTTCATATTCATTGCATCCGTGATGCTATCTAGCCATCTCATCCTCTGCCGTCCCCTTCTCCTTTTGCCTTCAGTCTTTCCCAGCATCAGGGTCTTTTCCAGGGAGTTTTCTCTTCGCATTAGGTGGCCAAAATATTGGAGCTTCAGCTTCATTATCTGTCCTTCCAATGAGCACTCAGGGTTGATTTCCTTTAGGATGGACTGATTTGACCTCCTTGCAGTCCAGGGGACTCGTAAGAGTCTTCTCCAGCACCACAGTTCGAAAGCATCAATTCTTCGGCGCTCAGCCTTCCTTATATTCCAGCTCTCACAGCCATACATTACTACTGGGAAAACCATAGCTTTGATTAGACGGACCTTTGTCGGCAAGGTGATGTCTCTGCTTCTTACTATGCTGTCTAGGTTGGCCATAGCTTTCCTCCCCAGGAGCAAGCGTCTTTTAATTTCATGGCTACAGTCACCGTCTGCGGTGATCTTGGAGCCCAAGAAAGTAAAATCTGCCACTGCTTCCATTTCTTCCCCTTCTATATGCCAGGAAGTGATGGGGCCAGATGCCATGATCTTCGTTATTTTAATGTTGAGTTTCAAACCAGCTTTTGCACTCTCCTCTTTCACCCTCAACAAGAGGCTCTTGAGATCCTCTTCGCTTTCTGCCATTGGGGTGGTATCGTCTGCATATCGGAAGTTGTTGATAATTCTCCCAGCATTCTTAATTCCGACCTCTGATTCATCCAACCCGGCATTTCTCATGATGTACTCTGCATATAAGTTAAATAAGCAGGGTGACAATATGCAGCCTTGTCGTACTCCTTTCCCAATTTTGAACCAATCGGTTGTTCCATGTCTGGTTCTTACTGTTGCTTCTTGACCCTTGTACAGGTTTCTCAGGAGACAGGTAAGGTGGTCTGGTACTCCCATCACTTTAAGAATTTGCCACAGTTTGTTGTGATCCACACAGTCAAAGGCTTTAGCGTAGTCAATGAAGCAGAAATAGACGTTTTTCTGGAATTCTCTTGCTTTCTCCATGATGCAGCGAATGTTGGCGATTTGATCTCTAGTTCCTCTGCCTCTTCGAAACCCAGCTTGTACTTCCGGTAGTTCTCGGTTCGCATACTGCTGAAGCCTAGCTTGTAGGATTTTGAGCATCACCTTGCTGGCATGTGAAATGAGTGCAATTGTGCGGTAGTTTGAACACTCTTTGGCGTTGCCCTTCTTTGGAATTGGAATGTAAACTGACCTTTTCCAGTCTTGTGGCCACTGTTGCGTGTTCCAGATTTGTTGGCATATTGAATGCAGCACTTTAACAGCATCATCTTTTAGGATTTTAAATAGCTCGGCTGGAATACTGTCATCTCCGCTAGCTTTGTTGTTACTAATGCTTCCTAAGGCCCACTTGACTTCACTCTCGAGGATGTCCGGCTCAAGTTCAGTGACCGCACTATCATGGCTATCAGGGACATTCAGATCTTTCCTGTATAGTTCTTCGGTGTATTCTTGCCACCTGTTCTTAATCTCATCTGCTTCTGTTAGGTCCCTGCCTTCTTTGTCCTTTATCATGCCCGTCTTTGCACAAAACGTTCCCTTGAGATCTCCAATTTTCTTGAAGAGATCTCTAGTCTTTCCCATTCTGTTGTTTTCCTCGATTTCTTTGCATTGTTCATTTAAGAAGGCCTTCTTGTCTCTCCTTGCTATTCTCTGGAACTCTGCATTCAGTTGGGTATATCTTCCCCTTTCTCCCTTGCTTTTTGCTTCCCTTCTTTCGTGAGCTACTTGTAAAGCCTCATCAGACAGCCACTTTGCTTTCTTGCATTTCTTTTTCTTTGGGATGGATTTCGTTGCTGCCTCCTGAACAATGTTACGGACCTCCGTCCATAGTTCCTCAGGCACTCTGTCTATCAGGTCTAATCCCTGAAATCTATTCCTCACCTCCACTGTATATTCATCAGGGATATGATTTAGGTCATACCTGAACGTTTTAGTGGTTTTCCCGACGTTCTTCAATTTAAGCCGAAATTTTGCAAGAAGCAGCTCATGATCTGAGCCACAGTCAGCTCCAGGTCTTGTTTTGACTGACTGTATAGAGCTTCTCCATCTTTGGCTGCAAAGGACATAATCAATCTGATTTCGATATTGACCATCTGGTGACGTCCATGTGTAGAGTCGCCTCTTGTGCTGTTGGAAAAGAGTGTTTGCTATGATCAGCATGTTCTCTTGGCAAAACTCTATTAGCTTTTGTCCTGCTTCATTTTGTACACCAAGGCCATGCCTGCCTGTTATCCCGGTGATTTCTTGACTTCCTACTTTAGCATTCCAATCCCCTATGATGAAGAGGACATCTTTTTTTGGTGTTAGTTCTAGAAGGTGTTGTAGGTCTTTATAGAACCGATCAACCTCAGCTTCTTCGGCCTCAGTGGTTGGGGCATAGACTTGAATTACTGTGATGTGGAATGGTTTGCCTTGGATTCGTACTGAGATCATTCTATCATTTTTAAGATTGTACCCCAGTACTGCTTTTCCCACCCTTTTGTTGACTATGAGTGCTACTCCATTTCTTCTAAGGGATTCTTGCCCACAATAGTAGATATGATGGTCACCTGAATTAAATTCACCCATGCCTGTCCATTTTAGTTCGCTGATTCCCAAGATGTCGATGTTCAATCTTGCCATCTCATGTTTGACCACCTCCAGCTTACCTTGATTCATTGATCTGACATTCCAGGTTCCTAAACAATATTGTTCTTTACAGCATCGGATTTTCTTTTCACCACCAGACACATCCACAGCTGAGTGTCCTTTCGGGTTTGGCCCAGCCGCTTCACTCTTTCTGGCGCTACTTGGAAATTCCCTCTGCTCTTCCCCAGTAGCATATTGGACACCTTCCGACCTGAGGGGCTCATCTTCCGGCGTCATATCTTTTAGCCTTGTGATACGTTCCATAGGGTTTTCTTGGCAAGAATACTGGAGTGGGTTGCCATTTCCTTCTCCAGTGGACCACATTTTGTCAGAACTCTCTGCCATGACCTGTCCGTCTTGGGTGGCCCTGCACGGCATAGCTTATGGCTTCACTGAGTTACACAAGCCCCTTCGCCACAACAAGGCAGTGATCCAGGAAGGGGACTGCAAAGATACAAAGCTGCAAAACTGTGCTAAAGTGTGATTAAATACGTAAAAACGCCCCTCTGTGCCTCTGTAACTGTGCAGCTGTGAAGGGATGGGAGAAGCAAAGGGGCATCACAGAGTGACGCAGGCACTACGCACACCTACAACACACCCACTGCAAAATGCGAAGTTGGTTCGGGGAAGGAACAGATGGCCCGCAACCGAGGGGAAACCCGCAGCAACCCCCCAAAATTGCAGTAAAACGATGCCTTGGAACTCCTCATTTTCCGGGTGAAAACCACGGGTGGCTGCGAAATTGCGACTACGTCATCTATCATGAGGGACCTCGACTCGCACCCGCCCTGGAGTAAAAGCCCGGTGTAGATGGGGCCCTGGTCTGTCCAGCTGCTTGGGGTAGTTTCTGAGCCTTATTGCTAAGGACACCTCCCTTCAGTCCAGCCCTAGGAAAAAATTAAAAAGAAAGGTGCCTTGGAAACTCTTTTCCAAAGCTCAGAAACACAGCACTTAACAAAACCCCTTCTGTAACTTGATGTCATAGTTCAATGTTTAAAATGAATATAACCGGTCACAGTGGGAGAAAACAGCATGATGTGGACACTAGATGGTGCCTGAGTGTTCATTCATACTGGTCCAGAATCATTGCCCTAACACAAAATAGGGACAATATGGGGGACTGTGATTCATCAGGGATGGATGCAAGGAAAAAACCCCATTGTGCCCTTGAAATAAACCTAGGATATCAGATCTGGGTGGAGTCGCATTAAATTAATCACTGCATAATTACTTACATCAGAATGTAGATAGAAGGAGAATAGGAGAAGGAGATTGGTTGGTCTATAGCATGAAGCACAGGCAAGACTCCACTGATGAGGTAATCTCCTGGCCTGTAAAAATTCAATGGATCATATGAAGGCCCCATTAAATTCAAAGAACATTTTGTATGCAGCATGCCACAGGCTGCACAGGTCAGCAGCAAAAATAGAAGTAGCAGCAGTATTATTTTGGGCATTCCTGCTGCAGTCACCTCCCTTGTGGCTGCCCTCTTAGAGAAGCCAAGACTTCTGATCCAAGATGGATGATATTAAACCTCCGGCTAGCAGCATCCCGGCCTGCTCTAAAATGAAGCCCAAGCTCTAAGTGGTGCACAAAGTATTTATGCATCATTCCTTTCATGCTTGGTGCAAGAAATTACCTCATGTTGCCCCAGTTCCTGATGTTTACGTTCTTGGTCTCAAAAGTAATTTTCTGGGAAATCCCTGGAGCTTTGGCAAGATCTGTGTGCAGGTGTGCTGTTGGAGAAAAACATGTTTATGAGAACTTTCCAGTGAGCAAAAGCCAGACTGATCTTTAGTTAAGACCCCCCCCCCCAGAAAAAGTTGCTACACTGGAAAAAGTTTTGACCCCCCCCCAAAAAAAAATTGCCATGTTGAAAAAAAGTTTTAAAACACATACTTAAAAAAAATAAAATTGCATAAATACATCATAAATATACATAGATACGGAAATATGAGCACAGTTTATGTTTGTTTTCAGATAGATGAAGACCACTTGAGGGAGGGATCACTGTGCATGGTGTGTCCACTCATTCCATTTGGGATAGTAGTCTTTTAAAAAGTTGATGCTTTCTTAAAATCCACAGAGCCAAGTGGGAACTATGGCTGCAGATTAGAGAAGACATGGCTGTGTCCCCTTTCTTAAGGCCCATCAGTAAAAAATATGTTCCACCATGTAAAATGGTAATTGGTGTGAGTGTCATTTTAACCTTCATAAAACTGAAATGGTTCCACCAATCTTTCTTAAATTTTCAGGAACCAGAAAGACCATTTGGTTTTACATACCTTGAAAATGTCAGGAACATTGGTAAAATATTGATTGTTGAGAGTGTAAATACGTGGGAACATGTATGCCACCCTGAACTCCTTGGACAAGGAAGGTGACACAGTGTGATTGTATTTTTCCTATTTTTCTTCAAGTTGTCTTTCTAATGTCTCCTCATATCCACTTATATTTCCCTTATATCTTATATTATCACTTTTAGTTGATTTTTGTCAATAATGATTGCTTCTCTATATATAACTTCGCTTTCTGCTCCTAGTAGTAGATAACCTTGTAGACTTCAGGCGACACAATGTACTCTTGTTTTCTTTGCAATGTAACAAATGTGGTGTGAAAGAAATGGAATGCGAAGTTTGACCCTGAATACAAGCCTGATTTGTAAACATCCTGAGATGGAATCTGTGCCCCATGATATCTGAGTGTTAATTAGAACACTATGAAATGTAAAAAGGTCAGCATTCTAAACTGGTCCAAGTCATGCGAATAGCCCAGATCAGGAAGGGGAGGTGTGAATGGAGAATGGATGGTTTTATTGCAGGAGGGCCAGATGAGGGTGCTCGGGTATGTGCTGAAGATTGCCAAAGTATCAGTTACAGGAGATGGACATGGGCCAATAAAAAGAGGGATATCTGCAGATGTTCTGATAACAAGGATGGCACTTTATGATCATGGAGATGTTGGGGAGTCAGAAGGAGGTGCCAGGTTGTCTACAACAAATGTCAATCTTGGGAATTGGGAACACGATGTATTATCAACAAAGAACACGCAGAACCCCTCTTTTATCTCGTGAGCCCCAATGAGGGAAAAAGAGTCTAAAACCCCAGAATCTGCCATTGTTCAGGAGGGGCGTGGTTGCATCTGGATCGTTGGTATGTGCACATACCAACAGTACCCTTGATCTGTAGCAGCCATATCAGGGGTCAGACTAAGTAGCCTCATGCAGTCTCATGCTTCATGTTCTTGCTGAGCTCTTTCTCCCTTGAATATATTGTTGTAAGCTGACGAGACACAGGAATTCCTTATCTTGTCAAAGGTCATACAATTGTATATCTTGTTCTCTGCTGTTCTCTTCTGTTCTCTCCTTATCATGGCTACCCTATAACCCAGTTCTTGTATTATAAACAATAGTGCTAAGAGAAAAAATGTTGAGGATTGCAACCCCATGCGGGAGGGGGAGGAGGAGCCGTTTCATATGTGTCACAATGTCTATAAAACCAATGTACTAATGTAAATCGGGGCTTCTGGCTCTTTGGAAACGATTCCAGCCTTAAGCCCGCGCGTTAAATAAAGAATCTCTTTTTCCTTCACTCCGTGGTCTCTCTGACTCTGGGTTCTGCAACATAAATGGTGCCGTGACTCGGATGTGGCAGGCTCTGAGCCAGACAGGTGGCAGTTGCCTGCTCTTGATCGCCGCACCGGGAAGACGAGCTCGGCGCATGCCTCCCTTTCTTGGCGCCACCGACCTTTTTGTCGAGTGAATGGGAGAAAGCCTGCACCGGGATCGCCCAAACGGTAGTGAGCAGCAAGAGAACCTTGGGAAGCGGAGGAAGGAACTTGAGCCCTGCCTGTATCGCAGCTGCAATTGAGTTGAAACCCACATTGGAAGCCTTCAGGAGAAAGGCAAGTATATGGGAAAAAGAGGGCCCCGCCTTTAGGGAGAAAGGCCACTGGGCAGAAAAAAAGAGGGCCCCGCCTTATGAAGAAGGTCAGTGTTGGTGGTATACGTATACAAAAGAACCTACTCCTTGCGGGTAGAAGGGGGGCCTGATCACACCCCCGAGTGGGCGCCAGTACCTAGCACTCCAGTACTCAGTAGGAAGCTGAGGAAGCTGGGGAAGCCGTTTTCCGCTCTGGTAAAAAGTGGGAAAAGTGGGTGGCAGGGACATATGGATGTAGTGGAGAGATTGATGATTGTGTGAGTGGCTACTGCGGTTTCTGAAGCATACCGTTGACCGTCCGGGTGCCCAGGCCAGTAGCAAAGTGCGTGGTGTGAAAAATCCTCTTGTGTCGGCCAGTGAGACCCCTTACTCACTGACCAATTCCCATTCCCTAATTGTGTCTGTCTTCAATTTAGGAGGGAGGCTATGGGTGGTGGGGGAAGCAAACCTTGCACCCCCTTGAGATGTATGTCAAACAAAGAAGGAAAAAGGTTTTTTTAAAAGATTCAGAATAGAAAGAGAAAACAGCAAAAAGCTCAAGGTCGAGCTGAGAGGAAAAAAAACAAGATCTGAGGCTGTTAATTAGAAAAATGTTGCAGGACAGTCTGGCTTTTAACAAAGCGTGGGAGCGTGAGAGTGTAAGGCCGAAAAAGTAGCTGTTAGCCTAGCGCGCCGAGAGAGGGGGGGCAGGAAAATTGCCCACAACGTTCTGAGTTGTGCAACATCATCACCTCGCCTAATTGAGATGAAATCCCTAAGAAATGGAAACTGAAAATGAAGACCCAGAAGATGAAGGCAAAATAGAAAATAAAGGTGAAGAATCAGCCCCCAGAGCACAGGCTAGACCCCTCTTCGAGTGAAAAGTGTGCCATAAGACTGTCCCAAAGCAGAATGAAGCGGAAAGACCATGTTGAAGATCTCTGTCAAGGTAACCGTGTTTAGCTTTGAACTGTGTTAGAATTGCATAGAGCCTGTAGCTACTGACCATCAGCTATATGATTTCTGAAGAGCGTAACCATTAAGCTTTTGCCGTGGGATTCCCTGCAATGAAGAAATCTCACTGATTTGAGTGTCCAGTGTTACACTGCCTAAGTGTGTGTGCTAAAGAGACCGAGAAACCAGACAGCATGTTCCTGGCCAAGCCAAAATCATGCTACTGCCATGCTCCTGAAAGCTGCAATAAACTGTGTAAGCTGAAAGACCCAACCTGATTGAGAAGAAGATATTGGAGCAACTGTCTTGAAAAACAATGAGATCTGTGTAGCTGGCTGGCTGACGCTGTCAGTGATGTTACAACTTTAAGACTGTTTTCCTGTTTGAGACCCCAGCGAAGAAAGCTAACCCGAGTTATTTGTTGCCCGTGCCAAAGCAAGAATTTGGTGGCCCTGTACCTCATCGTGTCCTGTTTTGAGCTTGGGATTTACAAATACAAACAAACTGAGAAGCTTGCCTTTGAAGTCCTGCAAATCACCCCACCGCCTTCCCGAAGATTAATGGCTGCCTGAAAAATGCAAGTATAAAGCGATGCCCATCACCCCCCAGCGTCCTGAGTTTCGGCACTCAGTGTTTCAGTGCTTTCGTGTACCAGGTTAGAAGAAAAAAAAAAAGAGTAAGTTTTTAAAATGTCTGTGAGAGAACCTGACAGAAGTAAAATAAAATTTACAGAGGAGTTGCCCAGGTTAAAGCGTCACGGCTAGAGAGCTGAGCTGTGCCGCTCTGTTTAGACAGAGGCCTTGCTAAAAAGTTAAAGGCCCTTGTCTGTCAAAAGGGGTGTAGGGCCACACTTTCCCTTTTTAAACTCATGCAAAAGTAGAGAGCCTTTGCTGGAAACATCGCATCTTCATTGCCCAGAGCCTTCACTGTTTGCCTCCATCATCATCTGGGCTTTTTAGAGACACTCTGCACATGAACTAAAATTTTAAATTGTCACAAACTTGCCATGGACAGTGCTATGAAGCTTTTGATAAACTTGAACTCTCATCGCTGTGGACCATGTGTCTGTGTTTGTAGTCAGCTCAGTGTACAGCAGGCTAAGTTTGATCTGTGACTTTTAGATTTCCTTCTGCCAGAACTCATGCAGCATAGAGTTGCCGATGCAAAAATGGTGACCTAGAACTCTGCGTGTGTGGGTATGCCCGTCCCTTGATTTTAATGAGCCCTGAGCTTTCAGCCAGAAGAGCAGTATAATTGCTGGATCTGCTCCATCATGCCTTACCATGCAAGAAGTGTTTTCCATTCATTGTGTTAAATTGCAGAAAAAGTTTGTTGTATATATTTTATGATTTCTTAGATATCATAAAATATATGTGATATTTGCAGATTAGTGTTAGTTGCAACTCCAAATAATACTAAGTGTGGTTCCCAATAGATGACAAGAAAAGAAAGACAAAAGCAAGTAGAAAAGAAGGAATAGAGAAAGTAGAAGACAGATAGAGAAGAGAGAAAAAGAAAAGGCAAAAGGCAAAGAAAAAACATTTGTAAAAAAGAAGCGTGGCCATAGTTGCCCCCATGATAAATTAAAAGCAGCTGATTGTGCCTGGAGCTTATTACCTGGGGTAAAGTAGCCACAATAATGTAATAGTTCTTTAAAATGAAGAAAATGTAACTAGAAGGAGAAGAAGAGCCTATCCCAAATGTGTGTCAGTGGGACTAGTGTAAGGCAGAAAGGTTTAAGTGAGTGAGTTTAACTTGAAAAAGACAAATAAAGAGACAAGGCTGGTGCATGGAGCAGAAAGTTTTATATAAAAAGTTTGAAACATGATCTGCAATACAGGCAGATCAGCAAAGAAAAAGAAAGCAAAAGAAAGAGAAAAAATTTGTCTTCCCATACTAATAAATAAAAAGTGTTATCAAGCACTTTGGGAAGCGAAGTTGTTTACAGGAAGCTGTGCCTGAGAACCAAGCACTTCTAGCCTATGCTGAAAATGCTTGCTAGTGTTGTGCTGCCTCATGGGTAACATGTATAGTATAAAAACCCATTTAGTGCAATAGCTCGTGGTTCAGAGAAGCTGTCTGATCCAAAAATTAAGTACGCCTGTGTGCTGTAAGTTACCCAATAAAGTCTCCTTGTAAGTAACCCCCCCCTGCTGGAATCCCAAAACACAAGTGGGGCTACAGCGCCTCACCCAGTATCAAACCCTGCTGTTAAAAGCCATGAAAGCAGGTATGAAGAAGTCAATTAATATGACCAAAGTGTCTAAAGTGCTGCAAGGTGCCACCGAGGCCCCAGAGCGTACTTGGAGCGTCTTTCAAATGCCTATCGCCAGTATACCCCCCTCCCTCGACCCAGAGGCCCAAGAAGACATGGATGAAAGAAGAAAAGAAGAAGACCCAGCAGAGGCAGAAGATTCTTAAAAAAGAACCAGTGTGCCCAGTGTGGACAAGATGGACATTAGTGGCATGAATGCCCAAATAAAATAAATCAAATACACAAAAGAGAAAACCAAAGGGGCCAGAATGGGCGAAGAGGGAGACAGCTTGAGAGGGGCCGTGACATTGACTGTGAGGGGCAGTGACACTGACTTCATAATTGACACTGGAGTGGCATCAAGAGCAAGCAAACGTTAGCCTTAAACAAGAAGTCCAAACACTGAGCAAAGTTCTTCAAGCCCAGCGCCGCTTTGTCTTAAAAAAATAAGCCATTCCCATCACAGAAGCTCATCCTTTCCAACCAAGAGTTAAAGTATGAGTTAAAGAGGGAAAAATAACACTTTGACTCCCAGATGGAAAGAACTCAGAACTGTCATACTTTCCACCCCCGCAGCTATGAAAGCAGCTAGAATTAAACCCTAGATACGTTGGACACGAGTCAAGAGAGCGAGAGGGGGAAAGTAGACCATAAACAGAAATCCTGAAAATCCTTTAAAAATCATTCTGAAAAAGCAGTAAGAAGACTCAGGCTAGACCTTACTGTGGACACACCGGGAAACTGTCCCCCTGCGTACGGTCAGACCTGCAACTGGAGAATTGAAGAAGGGGACTAGACCCTACTGCAGCTTGCCAGGTGAATAGCTGCCCAGCGTACGGTCAGATCCCAAAGAAGATCAAACATGCGTGTTGTAGTGTTAGTAGTGTTGCATTGTGTTTCCTTAATAAGGTGCAAAAAGGGGGGTCTGCCCCTGGAAAAAGAAGTTTGTCCCAGTGATTTGCTGATAATTACTGGCTTCACCTGGCTAACATCACGAGAGTAAAACATTTTTGTTTGCCAAGAGGTATACCTGCAAACAGGCTTATTAGCTCTTGCCTAATACCTGTCTGTAGACATCCTGAGAAAATTCAAAAAGATACCATGTTAAAAGTTTATGGTGTAAGTTTAACTTATTCCCAAAATGCTAATTGGGGCGTGGTTGCAAAGATCCTACCCCCTACAGAGTTCACTCTACGCACCCCCATCATTGCTGAAACAAATGCTACGTGTGCACAAATGCTTAATTGTCAAAATTTTTTCCAGAAAATACAAAGCTATCCCTGGCCCCCTTCCACTGTAATAAAATTCAAAACATATCTTTTAATGATGCCCACATACTTTTGCCTCATGGATGGTTTTAGACATGTAATTCCTGCACTTGGTCATTTATTCCTGCCAACTTGTCTGATAACCACCCATGTTGCCTCAGCCGCCAATTAAACTGGTGCCAATTCTTCCCCTGTAGCCTGAGAAAATCCGTCAACGGCAGCCTCGAGCACTCCAACTAACTAAAAATTGTAATAGTCATGTGCAGTTATATTTTGACTCAGAAAAATTGGCCTTAGCAATGTCACTGGTTAAGGTTCCAGGTTTAGCCTTGGCTGATGGTCTGGAAATCAACCGGTTAGCTTGCAGCTTAGCCAAAAGCATAAATGCCACCTCACGAGCATTGTCATTGTTAAATAAAGAGTTGCGTGATCTAAGAGGTGCAGTTCTAGAAAACAGAGCTGGTATAGATTACCTCTTCCTTCTCCATCATTTAAGTTGTAAGACACACCAAAAGCTCTGTTGTTTTAACTTAACTGATAATGGCAATGCTGTAAATAAACAAATCAACAAGCTGCACAATATAGTAGCTTACAAAACAATAAGACAAAACAATTAGCTCAATTAGTTAACCCCTTGGCTTCCAGATCTTAGCTAGCTTAAAAGCATTGTTCATCCTAATTCTACCAGTATTGTTCATAAAAGTTCTGTTATGTCTCTGCGTTCCTTGTCTTATGCGCTGTTTAACCAATCTGTTTTATGTCTCAGCTAGTAAAACTGCTGCCCTCTATGCTCTAATAGCCCAACAAGAGGCTAAGTAATATGTATGTCACAAAAAGCTTTGTATGGTTATCAGAAATGCTATAATTGTAATAAAATTATGCATTTAAGGGGGGAATGTAGCAGCCATATCAGGGGTCAGACTAAGTAGCCTCATGCAGTCTCATGCTTCATGTTCTTGCTGAGCTCTTTCTCCCTTGAATATATTGTTGTAAGCTGACGAGACACAGGAATTCCTTATCTTGTCAAAGGTCATACAATTGTATATCTTGTTCTCTGCTGTTCTCTTCTGTTCTCTCCTTATCATGGCTACCCTATAACCCAGTTCTTGTATTATAAACAATAGTGCTAAGAGAAAAAATGTTGAGGATTGCAACCCCATGCGGGAGGGGGAGGAGGAGCCGTTTCATATGTGTCACAATGTCTATAAAACCAATGTGCTAATGTAAATCGGGGCTTCTGGCTCTTTGGAAACGATTCCAGCCTTAAGCCCGCGCGTTAAATAAAGAATCTCTTTTTCCTTCACTCCGTGGTCTCTCTGACTCTGGGTTCTGCAACAGATCCACGGGACACGTATTAAGTGCTCTGGCCAAGTACTTGATAATGTTGTGGTGAGTATGTGTTGCGTAAAATTCAGGGAGATTATTTTACTGCCCAGGGCTTAGATAAGACACAGTTATCTTTTTTCTGTCATACTTAACCATTTGGGTTTAGGATATACAGCCTGGCTGATACTGTATCACCATTGCCTCAGTGGGCCATTTGCGGCGTGGACCGATCCGGAGGTGAGCAACAAACAGGGGCTAACTGTATACTAAAATCTCCTTTTCTTTCATCTACATTGGTTGTGTGCGTGTTCTTCTCCACCTCATAAGATCCCGAATCAACTGAGTCATCCTGGGTAAACTGAAATCCATATTTCACAAAGGACATAAATACAAAAATATTAAAAGTCATCCTTTCCTATACTTCAACGTGTAGATCAGGATACTTTTCTGAGTTTGGAAAAATAAATATTACTTTTGTTGCTATTTGTTTGCGGTCTTACTATTAAATGGCAGGCATAGGAGGGATATCTTATTGGGCACTCATCAAGTACCACTTGGGCCAGAACCATGAACCCCCAGTTCTGTGAGCATCTTCCTCATGTTGGTGTGTAGTACCATTGGAATGTCAGCTTGTCCCTTCTAGGCAGGAAGAGATAAAAAAAGGCTTCCTGTTTTGGCTAGGACGTTGCCTGGGCAACAATGGACTTCCTGGCTCTGGTGTCTTTCTGGCTCCTGACTCCATTCCTTGACTCCTGGATGCCTTCGTATGGGTGTCTGTGACTCAGCTCTGATAGGAGCAAGCAAGAGAGATAGACCTGGCTTCAGCTTTCTTTGGGGGGCTATCCACAAGAGACCTGCATTAGGCCTTCCCATTTACTCCTCATTCATACACACAATGGGTTAGCTGTGGTAGCAGCTCCTCTTCTTTCGTCCTCCAGGGACTATGATCACCTTGGTGCCTCCTCCTCCTTGGCTTCCTGGGGACCCCTCTCTCCTCTCTGAGGTAATTTCCATGCTTCTAAACAGAGCCAGACTTCTAGAGTTCTTAACTGGTATCTGGACCATATTACACCTGTCCCGACAGACCTGCACAGATTGCCGATTGCTTTCTGGATTCAATTCAAGGTGTTGCTCTTAACCTTTCAAGCCCTAAACAGCTTAGGACCTGGCTATCAAAGGAAGCACCTGTCTCACAATGAACCTGCCTGATGATCCATTCAGATCTGCAGGAGAGGCCTTTTGTGGTAGGACATGTCCAAAAAGGACTTTGCCTGTGTTGGCCCCAAAGTATGGAATCTGTTTCCTAAAGAACTTCACTTGGCCCCCCACTCAACTTCAATTCCCCCCTACTCAATTGGCCTCCCCACTTCAATTGGGCCTCCACTCAACTTCACTTGGCCCCCCACTCAAGAACTTCAATTGCCCCCCACTCAACTTCAATTGGCCCCCAACTCAGCTTCAATTGCGCCCCCACTCAACTTCAATTGCCCCCCTACTCAACTTCAACTGCCTCCACTCAACTTCAATTGGGCCCCTGACTTCAATTGGCCCCCCACTCAACTTCACTTGGCCCCCCCACTCTATGGGCTTTAGAAAGGGTGTAAAGATGCATCTTATCCATTTAGCCCTTTAAAATGTGCAATATTCATATTTTAGTGTTATTAATATTCTTGTTTTTATTGTTGAAAGGATTTTTGTGTTTGAAATTGTTGTATACTGCCTTGATGGCTTTTTTTTAGCAGATAAGGAGGTATATAAAAGTTAATAATAAAACAAATAAATAAATGCATAAATAAACAAATGAAGTGGGGACTGATGTATGATGGCAGGAACTTTGAAGAGCCTCTAGCTTAGGCCGGTGTCCAGCTGCAGACCCCCTAACTCTGCTTCTCCTTCCTTCCTAGGCTCATCCTTACGCTTCCTCTGCCATCTTGCCATTAGGGGTGTCCATCATTCAAAATCCAGTCCTTTGGGGGCCCAACAGATCCATGCTGTCCGTCCGGCTTGGCTTGCATTTGTGAGCTGAGCCATGGGTGTTTTCCGAAACCCGGGAACATTTTTGCAATTTTTTCTCGTCAGTAGAAAGTTGCACAAATTGCAGCCATAATTTGGTCAATTTGTGCAAATTCCAGGCATAATTTGTGCAAATTACATCTATAATTTGCACAAATCATGCAAATTTTAGCCACATTTTGTTCGCCTTTCTATTAAAAAAAAAAATCCCACTGGAAAATTGAGTTGAAAACTGTAGACTGAGTTGGGCCAGCTTGCAGGGAAGCAAGCCAAAGTCTGGGGGGCCAAGCTGCTGAAAAGTCAGCAAACGCTACCTCCCCCCCTGGATGGATTCCTTTGACACCCCTAGTCAGAACCCAGCCAGGAGCTGCTTCAGTTCATCAGTGTGGTGTATTTGGATGACCAGCTCATTGTTCAGTATGGGAACACCAGGAGGTATTTGCCTTGAGTGCCCTAGACAAGGAAAGCAGAGATGGATAATGCCCAGTACTGGGAACAGCAGACCTGGGAGTCTTGGAGCTGAGAGCAGTATTTCAGAGTGACCTTCTTGCAGTTCTGCAACCACGGTGAAGGGGAGTGGAGGATAAGAATGTAGAACTGATCCTGCCCCTCCTTCCTGTGTTCTGACCAATGAATGCAAAGGCACAGAGATGACTGAGAAGTACCTAGTACAACCAGAATAATTTAAACTCAGTGGAAGCTGAATTTTTCCTGTTGTTTCTGTTACCCGTGGACTTTGTCCTCCACCATGTGATTTTCAGTGGGGGTACTTTTTTACCCCATGAAATGACAGGAGAAATTGCTCCATTCAGTTGCACCAGGTTAGGAGGGAGAGAGAAAGAGAGAAATGAACAATGAAAGAGAAAGAAAAAAAAGACAGAATGAATGACTAATACAGCAATATATCACCAGGACATAGAATAATAGAATAGGAGGGTTGGAAGGGGCCTACAAGACCCTTGAGTCCAACCCCCTGCTCAATGCAGGAATCCAAGTCAGAGCATCCCTGACAGATGGCTGTCCAGCCTCATCTTGAATGCCTCCAGGGTGGGAGAGCCCACCACCTCCCTAGGTAGTTGGTTCCATTGTCGTATTGCTCTAACAGTCAGGAAGTTTTTCCTGATAGTCAGCCGGAATCTGGCTTCCTGTAACTTGAGCCCATTATTCCGTGTCCTGCACATTGGGCTGATCGAGAAGAGATCCTGGCCTTCCTTTCTGTGACAACCTTTCAAGTACTTGAAAAGCACTATCCTATCCCCCCTCAGTCTTCTCTTCTCAAGGCGAAACATGCCCAGTTAGAATCATAGGATCATAGAATAGTAGGGTTGGAAGAGGCCCATAAGACCCTCGAGTCCAACCCCCTGCTCAATGCAGGAATCCAAGTCAGAGCATCCCTGACAGATGGCTGTCCAGGCTCATCTTGAATGCCTCCAGTGTGGGGGAGCCCACCACCTCTATAGGTCATGGGTTCAATTGTTGTATTGCTCTAACAGTCAGGACATTTTTCCTGATGTTCAGCTGGAATCTGGCTTCCTGTAACTTGAGCCCATTGTTCCATGTCCTGCACTCTGGGATGAGTGAGACGTGTCGCTTGCCGCAGGTATTCCATCTGCCCGATATGGATTTGGGCCTGAAAGACCAAGAAAAATCATGAGTGCACGGAGGGTAAGTTGTAAGAAAGTACAATTTGTGACTGACATTGCACAATATTACAACTGATCACAGGGCACATTTGCTGACTTTTTGGAGTTTGGACTCTCATCTTTTAAACAAGCAGAGGGTGTTTTTTTGTTTTTGTTTTTTTGGTAATTAGATATCTAAATAAGCATCCAAATGAAATTGATGAGTGTAGGATATATGTTCAAATGCAGCAAGAGCAGTAAGATCTTCAGACCAGCTGGAGGGTGTTTATCCTTCCAGGCTTGAAGTAGGAGTCTCTTCGCAACTGTTAGGGCTCTCAGAGTCCACTGTTATTGTTCTTCTATTAATCCCCACAGCCAACACCACAGGAATAGAATTTAAAAGTGCATGGGCATTCCCACTTATCATAGGTTTCTCAAGAACAATTTTTTTTTTCTGGCAGTAACTTCCAGCCCAAAAGAAACCACCACAGGTCATGCCCACATCACATTCCCCAGTTATGAGTTTTCTGCATTAGAATGCCAGCATCTCATAGAGATAGCAAGCTTCTTAACCAGCTTCTGTGATGTCAATGTACACCAAATATCATTTCTTGTTGAATCAGCTTCAATTTTAAATCTTCAGAAATTGTACATGTGGAAGCTAAGGCAACTTTGTACTGATTAGGCTGTATGGAACATTTTGTTGTTCAGTCGTTCAGTCATGTCCGACTCTTCGTGACCCCATGGACCACAGCACGCCAGGCCTTCCTGTCCTGCGCTCTCTCCCGGAGTGTGCTCAAGTCCATATTCATTGCATCGGTGATGCTATCTAGCCATCTCATCCTCTGCCGTCCCCTTCTCCTTTTGGCTGTATGGAACATACCAATTCCCTATTCCAGTTTTCTCTAACCTGCTGAACATCCCACTTGAATACGTTCCAAAAGACATTTAGAAACAACAATTGTAGGCTTAACTTTCTGGAAAGATCCAATTAATTCCTCCAACAACATAGGAAATGCTGAAGCACTCATCACTGAGGACCCATATATAGATACCAAAAGAAGTTGGAATTGAATATATTGCCACCGAGCACTAGGTGATAAGTGACATCTATGCTGTAATATTGATAATGGTGAAAGAGAAGGAGAAAAAAGAAAAATAATTGTCAAAAATATAACCTGAAGATTGGAGTCTCAGGGCTCCTTCAGATGGAGCTTTTATTCTGCTACTGAGATTGCTCACTCACAGAAGTTTGTGGGCCCTTTAGATGACGTCGTGAACCTCCAGGGCGTCTCCTGCACTAAATGACCTTTATTCCATTTTTAAATAGATCGAAGATAATGAGCTATCAAATTACCCTGCTTGTGTTTTGCTTGACTTCCCTCCGTGAAAAGTGGAAAAGTGGCAAGAAGATGAGCTAGATCAAGGAAACATATGGAAGACTCAGATAAGCAGGAGGAGGGGGAAAGGGGAGGAGGAAAAGGAAGCACGGGTGAAGGGAGTCCGTTGTGATCCTGCATTTAAAATGGAAGCAGAAAGCCCTATTTTAAATGCAGAATTTTAGGCTGGTGTAGAGGTGCTTTCAGGCCGTGGTGGCTTAGTGGTTAAGACGCTGAACTGCAGACTGGAAGGCCGGCAGGACAGCAGTTTGAGACCCGAGTGCTGCGTGATGGAGTGAGCTCCCGTCTTCAGTCCCAGCTTCTGCCAACCTAGCAGTTTGAAAGCAAGAAATTGCAAATAGATAAATAGGTACCGCCTCGGTGGGAAAGGTAACAGCGTTCCGTGCACTGGAACGGTTCAGTCATGCCGGCTACATGACCATGGAAGCGTCTTCGGACAGCGCTGGATCTTCGGCTTAGAAACGGGGATGAGCACCGCACCCTAGAGTCAGACATGACTGGTTGGGAACACCTTTAGCTTTACCTTAGAGATGCTTTCAATTCAAACCAGTAAGACAAGAAGGAAAAAACAGTTCCATGATGACATGAAGAAAAGGTCTTGAGACTTCCAAAACATTAAACTTCCTTTGCTGGCTTAGCAGCGCAGTTCACTCCAAGAAGAACAATGATGTGCTAGCCTTCAGTCCCGTGGAGCAATAAAAAGAGGAGAGGGGACCACAGCAATTGCCTCTAGGAATGGCAGGATGAAGTTCAACTGGGAAAAATGGAAGTCCCATTTCTGTATGAGATATTTGGGTTGTGCCAGGAAAACGTCTGAGATAGTAATAATATGAGCTGGGAGGACCCCCAGAGTTCTACTGGAGGAGGTAGATTATAGTGGCTAGAGGTTTACTTAAAACAGGCATGTACAGCAGATTTACTTAAAATAAGTATGCAGAGATTCCAGCCAGCAGGCCTAATCCCCCTGGGGTTTCTCCAGGGGGTGGGGTGGAGGTTCCAAGCACTACACCTTGGATGAAACTCCTCAGAGGGCATCCCTGCAGTGATCTCTGATCTGAAATAGGGGATAACAGCGCAGAATCCCTTCCTGGCACATACCAGCAGTGGAACCCCCACTGTTATTTCCAATCTTAGATCAAAGACAGCAGCAGGTTGGACAGGGTTGGACTCACCCAGGCACAGGGACTCACTCATCCACTCTTCCCCCCATGCAACTGAGACCCAATGCAACTGAGACCCAATATCCTGCACCACTCATCCGTAGTACCTCCAAGATCAGAGAAATCAGCAAGGATGAGAGACAGCAGGACTCAACCTCATGGGGAAGAGTGGCCAAGTTCCAACTCCCAGGCCACCCCACATCTATTTGTGGGATGATCATAGAAGCATAGAATCATAGAATAGTAGGGTTGGAAGGGGCCTACAAAGCCATCGAGTCCAACCCCCTGCTCAAGGCAGGAATCCAAGTCAGAGCATCCCTGACAGATGGCTGTCCAGCCTCGTATTGAATGCGTCCAGTGTGGGAGAGCCCACCACCTCCATAGGTAATTGGTTCCATTGTTGTATTGCTCTAACAGTCAGGAAGTTTTTCCTGATGTTCAGCCGGAATCTGGCTTCCTGTCACTTGAGCCCATTATTCCGTGTCCTGCACTCTGGGATGATCAAGAAGAGATCCTGGCCTTCCTCTCTGTGACAACCTTTCAAGTACTTGAAGAGCGCTATCCTATCTCCCCTCAGTCTTCTCTTCTCAAGGCTAAACATGCCCGGTTCTTTCAGCCTCTCTTCATAGGGCTTTGTTTCCAGTCCCCTGATCATCTTTGTTGCCCTTCTCTGAACCCTCTCCAGTTGGTCTGCATCCTTCTTAAAGTGTGGTGCCCAGAAATGGGCACAGTACTCCAGATGAGGCCTAACCAGTGCTGAGTAGAGGGGAACTAGTACTTCCTGGGATTTGGAAGCTATACTTCTATGAATGCAGCCCAAAATTGCATTTGCCTTTTTTGCAGCCACATCACATTGTTGGCTCATATTCAGCTTGTGATTGACAACAATTCCAAGATCCTTCTCGCTTGTAGTGTTGTTGAGCCATGTATCCCCCATCTTGTAACTGTGCATTGGGTTTCTTTTTCCTAGGTGCAGAACTTGGCATTTATCCCTATTAAATGTCATTCTGTTGTTTTCTGCCCAGCGCTCCAGTCTATCCAGATCACTTTGAATTTTGTTTGTCTTCCAAAGTATTAGCTATCCCACCCAATTTTGTGACATCTGCAAATTTTATCAGCATTTCCTGCACCTCCTCCTCCAAGTCATTAATACAAATGTTGAAGAGCACTGGGCCCAGGACTGAGCCCTGAGGTACCCCACTCGTTACCTCTCCCCAGCTTGAGAAGGTCCCATTGATAAGCACTCTTTGAGTCCGATTCTGTAGCCAACTGTGGATCCACCGGATCGTTGTTTCATCTAGCCCACTTTGAGCTAGTTTGCTCATCATCATCAGGAGATCATGGGGCACTTTGTCGAAAGCTTTGCTGAAGTCGAGGTATATGATGTCTACAGCATTCCCACGGTCTACAAGGGAGGTTACTTGATCAAAAAATGAGATCAGACTTGTCTGGCAGGACTTATTTTTGACAAATCCATGTTGGCTTCAAGTAATCACAGCATTGTTTTCAAGGTGCTTCCAGAAGGATTGCTTGATCATCTGCTCCAGAATTTTCCCAGGGATTGATGTCAGACTGACTGGTCTGTAGTTCCCAGGTTCCTCCTTTTTGCCCTTTTTGAAGAGAGGGACAACGTTAGCCCTCCTCCAGTCATCTGGCACTTTCCCCATTCTCCATGATTTTTCAAAGAGAATAGGCAGCGGTTCTGAGAGTTCTTCTGCCAGTTCCTTTATTCCTCTAGGATGCGTTCATCTGGCCCTGGAGATTTGAACTCATTCAAAGTAATTAGGTGTTCCTTGACCATATGCCTATCAATCTCAGGCTGCAATCCTGCCCCTTCAACCTGTACTTCACCTTTGCCAGGGGGGTCATAGACCCTCTTTTGGGAGAAGACTGAGCCAAAGTAGGAATTGAGCACCTCTGCCTTTTCTCTGTTATCTGTTATCATTTTGCCATTGTGATTTAATAGCTGAACCACCATTTCTTTCCTCTGCCTTTTACTATGCACGTAGCTGAAGAAAGCCTTTTTGTTGTTTTTAGCATCCCTTGCTAACATCAGCTCGTTCTCAGCTTTAGCCTTCCTGACACCACCCCTGCACTTCTGTGCTACCTGCCTGTACTCTTCCTTTGTTACTTGGCCTTCTTTCCACTTCCTCTATGTGTCCTTTTTTGTTTCCAGGTCATCCCTAAGCTTTTTGTGAAGCCACATTGGCTTCTTCTGTTGTCTTCCACCTTTTCTTCTTGTTGGAATTGTTTGTAACTGTGCCTTGAGAATTTCCTTTTTTAAAAGCTCCCACCCATCTTGGACTCCTTTTCTCGTTAGCGTCGCTTGCCATGGGACCTTACTGATCATTGTTCTGAGTTTATTAAAATCAGCTTTCCTAAAATCCAGGGTACGCGTTTGACTACACTCAGGTTTTGCTTCCCTTAGAGCCAAGAACTCAAGTACAACATGGTCGCTTTCCCCCAGAGTTCCTGTAAGTGCTACTTACTCCACAAAGTCATCTCTGTTGGTTCGGATCAAGTCAAGGATAGCCAATCCTCTCGTTCCTTCCTCTACTTTCTGTAGGAGGAAGTTATCTGCCACACAAGTCAGGAATGTTCTGGAGGGGCCATGTTTTGCAGAATGTGTCTCCCAACAAATATCGGGGAAATTGAAGTCCCCCATTACTACTACATCATGCTTCCTTAAAACATTGGCTATTTGCTTGTCAAAAGTTTCATCCTCGACTTCTCTTTGATTGGGTGGCCAGTAGTAGACTCTGATCACCAGGTTCCTTTTATTTTTTTCTCCATTTATTTTGATCCAGATGCTCTCGATGGGGCTACCAAGCTCCTCCTCCTGTATTTCTGTGCAGAGAGATGTATTTTTCACATACAGTGCAACCCCACCTCCCTTTCTGTTCCTCCTGTTCTTTTTGAACAAGTTATATCCTTCAATTGCTGTATTCCAGTCATGAGAGTCATCCCACCAAGTCTCAGTTATACCTACCAAGTCATAATTTCCCTCCTGTATTAAGAGTTCAAGTTCGTTCTGTTTGTTTCCCATACTCTGGGTATTAGTATATAGGCATTGAAGACCATGTGCTGCATAGTCTGGCTTTCTTCTTCCTACATGTGTCTGAAGACTATTATTGGGTGCTATCAGAGCTGTTCTCTCCATTGCAGTGCATGCGCCTATGTCCATTGTTACCCCCAACATTACATCTCCCTTCCCTGTAGGATTCAGTTTAAAGCCTTCCTGATGAAGTTCTTCATGCTGTGGCCAAACACATTCTTCCCAGCCTTTGTGAGGTGCAACCCGTCCCTTGCCAACAGCCCATCTTTCAGGAAGTATAGCCCGTGGTCCCAGAATCCAAATCTCTCTCGTCGGCACCACCTTCGTAGCCAGTCATTCACCCGGAGTATTTTTCTTTCCCTTTCTATCCCTCTTCTAACTACTGGAAGGATGGATGAGAAAACTATCTGGGCCCCCAAGTTCTTGAGTTTCCTTCCCAAAGCTTCAAAGTCTGACGTGATCTCTTCGTAGCTCCACTTGGCAGTATCATTTGTTCCCACATGGATGAGAAGAAAGGGATACCTGTCAGTGGGCTTTATGAGTGCAGGCAACCTTTCAGTCACGTCTCTAATCTGTCCTCCCAGGAGACAACATACCTGGTGAGTCCATGGGTCTTCGTGACATACTTGGGTCTCGATCCCACACAGCAAGGAGTCTCCCACTACTATCACTCTTCTCTTCTTCTTCTTGTAGGCCTGGGTTTCATCACCTCTGTTTGACTGACCTTCAGCCTCTTGCTCACTCTCATGCAGGTTCCCCTGTAATTCTTCCGCTGCAGGGTGTTCTCCAGTCTCATCCTCAAGTACCTGGAAATGGTTCCCTAGTTCCACTGCCTCCACTGGTGCCGGGTGTCTTCTAGTTCTTCTGCTCCTAAGTGTCACCCTTTTCCAAGGAGTATCATCTACTTCATTTTTCCTCACCTCAGCATTAGGGTTGGCGGAGAATTTCTCCCCGAAACTTCGGGGGGCCGAGCGCCAATGTATTTGGCCCCCCAAACAAGTTTCGGGGAGAAATTCTCCGCACCCCCCTGCCCCCCGCACCCCACCCGGGACGGGACTTACCTTTGCCGAATGTCCCTCCTGGCGGCAGGTCCGGCCGGCGGTTCGGCGGGTCTTCGTCCAGGGCAGGAGCGGCAGCTGGTCTTTCGACCGGCTGCCGCCACCGCCATTCCAATAAAAGAAAAAAAAAAAAACGCCCCCGTGATAGGCTACGTGACGATTAACGTAGCCTATCACGGCTAGATCTGCAAAGTCAGCCATGATAGGCTACGTCAATCATCACGTAGCCTATCACGGGTGACTTTAAAAAAAAAAGGGGCTTTGTTTCCAGTCCCCTGATCATCTTCGGTGCCCTCCTTTGAACCCTCTCCAGCTTGTCTGCAACCTTCTTAAAGTGTGGTGCCCAGAACTGGACACAGTACTGCAGATGAGACCTAACCACTGCTGAGTAGAGGGGAATGAGTACTTCGCATGATTTGGAAGCCATACTTCTATTAATGCAGCCCAAAAGAGCATTTGCCTTTTTTGCAGCCACATCACATTGTTGGCTCATATTCAGCTTGCAATCTACAATAGGGATGGTGGAGAATTCCGCCATAGACTCTGGGGGGGCAGCAGATTCTAAGAATTTCCGCCACCACCCCACCCCGCCACCTCATGAAGGCCAACCTGGCCGGATCCTACCTGACACTGCCGGGTCTGGCTGGTCCATCTGCGGCCAGTCTTCGGATGTGTATGGCATCCTGCCCAGTGGACGCCATTTGTGTCCCTTCCCCTTACCATGATAGGCTACATAAATCTTTACATAGCCTATTGCGGTAAGGGGAAAGGACTAGGGATATACGAAAGTCACTTACATGTTCACGGATTATAATTATGTTGGAGGGGAGGCGTTCCGTCCCTCCCCCCAGAATCCTCGCCGGCTGGCTCCGCTCCACAGGGATTCTGCGGAGCTGCTGGCCGGCTCCACCAGCAGCCAGACATCCGGCTGCTGGCTAGCAGGGATGCAAATGGCAGTGGCCATAGCCGCCGCTGCTTGCGTCCCTGCAGTCAGCCATGATGGGCTACGTAAATGTTTATGTAGCCTATCACATCTTTTTTTTTTAATTGTTTTTTAAACTTCCAGTCGGAAGACCGGCCGCCGCCACCCCACCGCTGGAGCCGCCGCCGCCCGGAAGATCCGCCCCAGGTAAGTCTCGTCCCAGGGGGGTAGCGGGGGGGTGGCAGGCCGTTCCACCACCGATTTTGGGGGGTCGAATGCGCTGGCATTTGGCCTCTCCGAGATCCGTGGCAGAATTCTCTGACATCCCTAGAAAGGACACACATGGTGTCCACTAGGCCGGACGCCATTTGCGCTTGAAGACTGGCCGTGGCCAGAAGTACGGCAGTGGCCGGCCCTGGCCAGCAGGTCCGCGGACTCACCACGGAGCAGAGCCAGCCGGGGAGGTTTCCAGGGAGGAGGACCAGATCGCCTCCCCCCCACAGACCCCCCAGCAGACTCCAGGTAAGGGGGTTTCATACACCCCTAATCTACAACAATTCCAAGATCTTTTTCACTTGTGGTGTTGTTGAGCCAAGTGTCGCCCATCTTGTAACTGTGCATTTTGTTTCTTTTTCCTAGGTGCAGAACTTGGCATCGATCCCTATAAAATGTTGTTCTCTTGATTTAAGGGTGGGATTCTATGGGAAACAGTGAATACACCTTCAACTTGTTAAACAAATGAAAATGTGCCACACAAGAATCATAGAATAGTAGGGTTGGAAGGGGCCTACAAGGCCAATGAGTCCAACCCCCTACTCAGTGCAGGAATCCAAGTCAAAGCATCCCTAACAGATGGCTGTCCAGCCTCATCTTGAATGCCTCCAGTGTGGGAGAGCCCATCACCTCCCTAGGTAGTTGGTTCCACTGTTGTATTGCTCTAACAGTCAGGACATTCTTCCTGAAGTTAAGCTGGAAACTTCTCTAACCCTCCGCAAGGACGGCCACCTGCTTTAGGAATTTAGGGAGGACTCAGATGATCACAGTGTTACATTGTTGTTGGCCAATGTAGGCTTATCTATCAAGGTTGTTACATAACCAAGACCACAGGTGTGATCACCTCATCCACAAGTGTTATTCACATGACCTGGACAGTATATAAGTCCCTAGAGATGTTCCCTCCAGCAAAGGAGATCGTTACCTTGTTGTGGTGCTGGTGCTTGAGCACCTCAATGACATCATGAGCTAAACCATGAAGGGACACCCAAGACGGGAAGGTCATGGCAGAGAGGTCAGACTAAATATGATCCCTGGGGAAGGAAACGGCAACCCACCCCAGTATTCTTGCCATGAAAACTCAATGGATCAGTACAACCAGAGATATATTGGTATACCATCGGAAGATGGGACTCCCAGGTCAGAAGATGGTCAAAATGCTACTGGGGTGGAACAGAGGATAAGTTCAACTAGCCCCAGATGTGATGACGCAGCTAGCTCAAAGCCGAAAGGACAGCTAGCAGCCGATGGTGCTGGTGGTGAACAACGAATCCGATGTTCTACAGATCAACACACCATAGGAACCTGGAATGTAAGATCTATGAGCCAGGGCAAATGGGATGTGGTTACTGGGGAGATGTCAAGATTAAAGATAGACATTTTGGTTGTCAGTGAACTGAAATCGACTGGAATGTGCCACTTCACATCAAATGGCCACCAGATCTACTACTGTGGACAAGAGGACCACAGAAGACATGGAGTAGCCTTCATAATTAATAATAAAGTGGCTAAAGCAGTGCTTGGATACAATCCAAAAAATGACAGAATGATCTCAATTCGAATTTAGGGTAAGCCATTTAACATCACAGTGATCCAAATATATGCCCCAACCACAGATGCTGAGGAAGCAGAAGTAGATCAGTTCTATGAGGATCTGCAGCACCTACTGGATAGTACGCCAAAAAAAAGATGTTATTTTCATTACAGGAGACTGGAATGCTAAGGTGGGTAGTCAAACGACACCTGGAATTACAGGCAAGCATGGTCTTGGAGAACAAAATGAAGCAGGACATAGACTGATAGAAGACTGGCTGCCGCCGCCACAACACCGCCAGGAGCCGCCGCCGCGAGGGACATTTGGCAAAGGTAAGTCCCATCCTGGGGGGTGGCAGGGTGGTGGTGGACTGTTTCTCCACCAATTTCGCAGGGCCAAATGTGTTGGCATTTGGCCCCCCGGCGGTTCGTGGAGAAATTCTCCGACATCCCCACTGTTCTTCTTGTTTCTGAATATTCAAAAGAACCCTTGTCTATTGGCAAAACAATCCTAAAAGGCTATCTCAGTCCTGGGTCATATGAAAGTTTTTCATCACAAAAGTCAGGCAAACCTTTTCGTCCTGACTCACCTCTGTCAAGAGTATGGAGTTGCATCAGTGGGTTCTAAGAAAAGTGGACGAAAGTCCCTTACCTTTCGCCGAAGCTTGTTCGCGGTGGGGGGGAGGCGCTTCGCTGCTCCCCCCGCGAAGTTCAGGCTGGGGGGGAGGCTTCCCGCCTCACCCCGGCCGAAATTCAGGCCAGGGAGGAGGCTTCCCGCCTCACCCCGGCCGCGAACTCGAAAGTTTTAAAAAAAACAAAAACGCCCCCGTGATAGGCTATGTGACAATTAATGTACCCTATCACGGCTAGATCTGCAAAGTCAGCTATGCATTGCCCTTATTTTCGCCGTAGTCTACGTAAATCTTTACGTAGACTACAGCGACCAAATAAGGAACGGGAATGGCGGCTCCCCATGGGGGCCGCCATTATCCGTACGCGCTTTTTTTTTTTTAAGTCACCCGTGATAGGCTACGTGACGATTGACGTAGCCTATCATGGCTGACTTTGCAAATCTAGCCGTGATAGGCTACGTTAATTGTCATGTAGCCTATCACGGGGGCGTTTGTTTTGTTTTTTCTTTTCTTGGAATGGTGGCGGCGGCAGCCGGTCGAAAGACCGGCTGCGGTTCCCACCCCGCACGAACAGCTGCCGAACCGCTGGCTGGACCCGCCGCCAGGAGGGACATTCGGCGAAGGTAAGTCCTGTCCCAGGGGGGGTGCGGGGTGCGGGGGGGTGCGGAGGATTTCTCCCCGAAACTTGTTCAGGGGGCCGAACACGTTGGCGCTCGGCCCCCTGAAGTTTCGGGGAGAAATTCTCCGCCATCCCTATAGCAAATATGTTTTCTCCAGCAGTGCACCTGCTCATTGAGCTGATGCGAGAGTTCAGGAAGTTGCCGAGGTGATGCTTATGAAAACCACAGTAATTTATTTTTCTTCTTTCCAAAGCTCAAGGGGTTTCCCCGAAGATCACCTCTGAGTCCAGTGACAGAAACATAGGATTCAAGAGCAACAGGACGTGATGGCTTGCATCCAAGGCTGAAAGGACTGGCTCATAAATGCCTCCTTGGCAACTGAGCTCTTGGGATGAAGGAAGGGAGGCAGGGGCTGTGCTGGTGTGCTTCCTAGCATCCCCTTCAGATGTGAAGCCCTGGCTGGCTGGGCTCCATCTCTACTAAGGAAACCACTGAAACCTGAGTCTTGCAAAAGGCATCTGACTTCTAATTATTCTTTGAATTTGTTGTGAATAGCAGGACCAAGCATGGCAGGTGTACCATGCGGCCCCAGAATGATTCTGCTGCTGCTGCTGCTGCTAGTGCTACTGCCCCAGGCAACCTGTGGGAAGCTGAAGGCAAAGTGCCTCTTGACTTTAAAAAAAAGTGGACATAACCCATCCAATTATTACAGGCCAGGTGACCACTTCATTAGTGGAGTCATCTCTGCAAGACGTATTCGGTTTGAAGAATGCACATTCCTCAGGTTCCCCCAAATCAAAAATCACATGTAAGTCATTATTTGTTCTGTGGTGTTACTGCTATTTACTACTGATCTCATGAGCTCCGGTTATTCCCACTTACCAGGGATTGTCCTCATTATCTGATAAACTTGTCAGGGTTGGATCTGAGCCCATAGAGTCCCAAAGCAGCTCTGATTCTGAGGAGGAGATACAATCCGTGGGAGAGAAACTCTCTCAGGTTTCAGAGGCACAGCTGAAGGGGGAGTCCCTCCCCTGCTCAGATTCCTGGGAGTGACAGTGACCCTGGTATGGAAAAGGAGGGACAACTTGAGCTTTTAGACGTGAGGTGCAGGCACAAGTGAGAGGCTGCAGGAGCCGAGCTGAGGCACTCAGCCCGATTGGCTCGACGTCAACAGCTGCACCCCGAGGCCCCACGGAAAAGGGGCAGAACTTCCCCTCCTACTCCTTAAGTTCAGAGAGTTGCCGTGCTTTTCTCCAAACAGAGACCAACTGACGTCCTAGCTCTTAGAAACCCCTGGTAGGCTGTTCCTTTATATTTCCTCTGAGTCTCAGGCAATTAGCATCTGTAAGCCTCATTAGTTTGAATGGAAATAAAGCCTTGGAAAGCAGCCCTTTTGTCTGGGTGTTGATTCTGGCTATTGGAGGGTTCAGAAGACAACAGGGGCATTCCTAACAAAACTGATCTCCTATTTTGCCTTTGTGGGAAGACACTGTTGATGCATCAGCATTAAATGACAGCCTGCAGTGTCAGATGCAGGCTCCCTGTGTTAAGTGTGGCAAATATATTATAGAACCAAGTGAAGGTTCCGCCATCTCATTAATGTGTGGAAGAAACATCTGCTTTTGTTTTAAAACTTTGAACAGACACAGGCTGTGACTGAGCACTGCTTTCCCTGCTATCTCTGCCTTCATAACCGCCTATTAAGTTTTAAATGTTAGTCTGGAAACCAAGTGCTATGGGGATTGTTTAAAGAACTGGGTATGTTTAGCTTGGAGATGTGACGTTTAAGGACAGATGACATAGCTGTCTTCAAATATCCGAAATGCTGCCATGCCAGATCTGGAGCAGATATGGTCTCTCTGTTGCCCTAGAATCAATAAGTGGAGACTGCAAGGAAACAGATTTCAAGTGGAGGTTCTCTTTCACTGGAGGTACTTAAACAAAGGTTGGAAGGCAATCTGTCATTGACTGTAGTTCCTGCACTGAGCAGGGAGTTGGACTAGATGACCAGGCAGGGATTTCTTCTCAATCATCCCATAATGCAGGACATGGAATAATGGGCTCAAGTGACAGGAAGCCAGATTCCGACTGAACATCAAGAAAAACTTCCTGACTGTTAGAGCAATACGACAATGGAACCCATTGGACTCGATGGTCTTATAGGCCCCCTCCAACCCTACTACTCTATGATTCTATGATTCTATGACCTCCACGGTCCCTTCCAGCCCTACAGTGCTACAATTCTATGGATTTATTTGAGTTGCAGATATCCTGCTAGGGCAGATCAGGCAAATCTTTCATATTTGCACACCTTACTCTCCTGCTGATCGATTACAGAATTCAGTCATTAAATGCCTCCAAGAGAATTTTGGAGTAAAGAATGGGATCCCTGTGTCTAATGCAACACAGTTTGGCTACTTGTCATGACAGCAGTTAAATTGAATTTATTGTTGAGGCTTCCCAGATGGGAGACAGAAGGGCCAGGCTATCAGTAGTTCAGGACTGGCTCATTGGTACTCTTAAAGGAGGAATCCAGAAAATAGATGCCAGGTTTTGCACTTGCGACATAACAAGAATTAGGGTAACCATACACCATTAGCTTGATAATAATGCCAGGTATGCCATCAGATAGGGTAGTAGGAAGGAGTTTCTCACATCCTAATTCAAGAGATGTGTTTTGAGAAGACATACTCACAAGACAGGAGAGAGTCAGAGAAATAATTCTTGTGTCACAAACATGCCTGTAACAGGTCAGGGGATTCTGTAAAGTTTTTAAAGTTACGTTGTTACAATTATTTATCTCGATTAGGTGTGTGAAATTCAATATTGTTGTTACATAGACAGGTTGATTTAAAATAGAAATGTAGTCTTTGGACTGTGAACATACATTTATGACATAAAAACAATCTAAACATGTATAACAGCCTTAAAAGAGTATATGAATGAAGAGGATTCTGAATGCACGGAATTGGGAATTCTCTCAAGGAGAACTTACCCCATTGTTAATTACCTGTAGTCTGACCCTGGTAAGCTTTGTGCTGATTGTCATTGAGACTGATAGCGTGATTGCTCAGGTTAGACGCCTTGACTTAAGATGATGTTGAATGTATCAGATCAGGTGTTTGAAGCTCTGCATGTATAAGCCTTGTATTTAGTATTGTTATCCGGATATTTTTATAGTGAAAAACAAAAAACAAATCCTGACAGAGTAAATCCTGGAAACTCTGTATGACCAATACCTGGAGGTTTTTTTTTTTTAATGTTACCCTAAAATGGCATCTGGTTTTGGGAGGAATCTTATGTTTGGTTAAACTGGTAGCTCAGAGTTGCCTACATACTAGTAACATAATTGGAGAGCACCTTTGCAGTAAAATGCAACCAAATGCACTGTGAAATTAAGCATTCTATCAGACTTTCCTGGCTTTTTAAAGAATGGAACTGTTATATTTGCTATGCTCAAACACCTGTGCAGCTGGCAAAGGAGAGGCAGTGAGGCCTGGTGGGACAATGGTGGTGGTGGTGGTGGGACTTACATGTATTTTGAACTATTAACTATTAGAGGATATGCAATTTTAGCTTCCGCATATTCTTATTGCTGTTGTGTATTTCTGTGTTTGTGTAGGGGTGGGGTGGAGTGGGGTGGGGAGAGCTGATTTGCAGTCTGAAATTATAGTGGACTACAATCCAGGGTTATGTAAGTGATGGTTCCTCAGCTTTTGAGACTCCGCTTCTTGGACAACGTGTCACACTGGACTACACTGCATGTGTAGTACATGTCTTGAAACGTCTGGATGAATTATCAGGATAATGATAAAAACAGGGATAATATGGGGCTAGGAATAAAAACAGACCATAGATACCACGTCTTTCCCAATCTGTAAAGCATAAATGTGAAGAATTACAGAACTGCAGTAAAATTAACCTACCCCATTCCTGTCAAAAGGGATTACGTAACTGATTTATTTATTTTAAACAGAAATTTTGGATGCAGGATAGTGGAAAATTAGATAAAATGCCTTACAAAACCCTGGAATGTAGCCCAGTCATATTAGAGCAAACTTCAAATCAATTGTGAATGAGCAGACATCTGGAAGAAGATTCAGGGCAGGTTACTAGAGGAAGACAGCAGCTAAAGTAAACAGGGGAGCAATGTGCAGTTTTTGTTTAGAATCATAGAATCATAGAATAGCAGGGTTGGAAGGGGCCTATATGACTATCGAGTCCAACCCCCTGCTCAATGCAGGAATCCAAGTCCCTAACAAGTGGCTGTCCAGCTACATCTTGAATGCCTCCAGTGTGGGTGAGCCCATCCCCTCCCTAGGCAATTGGTTCCATTGTCGTATTGCTCTAACAGTCAGGACGTTTTTCCTGATGTTCAGCTGGAATCCGGCTTCCTGTAACTTGAGCCCATTCTTCCACACCTTGCACTCTGGGATGATTGAGAAGAGACCCTGGCCTTCCTCTCTGTGACAACCTTTCAAGTCCTTGAAGAGCGCTATCCTATCTCCCCTCAGTCTTCTCTTCTCAAGGCTAAACATGCCCAATTAGAATCATAGAATAGTAGGGTTGGAAGTGGCCCATAAGACCCTCAAGTCCAACCCCCTGCTCAATGCAGGAATCCAAGTCAGAGCATCCCTGACAGATGGCTGTCCAGCCTCATCTTGAATGCCTCCAGTGTGGGAGAGCCCACCACCTCCCTAGGTCATCAGTACCATTGTTGTAGCACTTCTTTATGTAGACCCAGTCTCTGGCCTGAATTGGGTAACACTGTTCACTTATTGGTTCAGAAAGGTGTGCATTCTTAACCTATTACTCACAACATGCATGAATACCTGACAATATTTGACTATTCCACTTTGGGCTAGTTTTAAATCAGATACACTGGGTTTCCTTGTGCTATTCTCATAAGGACTCAGTCCATGTTCTCTGCTTGGGGTGGCTCTCATGGCCATTAAAGCTATTGGAAGAACCTTATTCTAGCTTAGTCTTGTAATCTTTATTTTTCAACACTCCATTTACTCTTTCAACATTTCTAGAACTTCTATTTAACCAGAAAACAAACAATTACTGAAATGTATTTATAGCCAGCCTGCTTTGGCCCCTGAACAAAGTCTATTTGCAAATGCAGGAAGGGTCCTTCTGGGAGGCCTCTGCAACCTCGTTCAACCTTTACAACTTCCCTCATGTTGAGCAAATATGACCAAAGCTAGTCCTTTGCTTAGAGCAGCGTTCTCCAACCTGGTGACATCCGGATGTGTTGGACTACAACTCTTGGCATTTCACAGCCAGGCTTGCAGTCCAACATGCCTGGAGGCACCACGTTAGAGAAGGTTGCCTTAGAGGAAGCATTTACTCAAACTTTTCAACGCTTGGTTTTGGTACTGCAATATCTGGCTAATTCATACAGCACAGGATGCAGTTCCTAACCTATTGTCCTGTCACTATTTCCCCCTCAATTTCAAGCTTGCACTTGCCTAATCCCTGCACTGGAATGTACATCTGCACTGGTTTTTGTTTAAAAATGGATAGTTGGCCCTGGGCTAAGACTCCTCCTTCACCTCCCCACCCCCTGCAAACACACAGATCATTAAGTGGAGACTGGTTGTTGTGTGTCTGGTTTTGGTCTGGGATTAGTGTTAAGGCAGGGAAATGGTGGGGCTTCTTCACAGGGAGTTTTTATCCTGCTATTTGAGATTGCTCACTCACAGAAGTTTGCAGGTCCTTTTCATGATGTCGTCAACCTTCAGGCCCATCCAGAGGTATTTCCTGGTTTGTTGTTCAGTCGTTAAAGTCATGTCCGACTCTTCGTGACCCCATGGACCATAGCATGCCAGGCCTTCCTGTCCTCCGCTCTCTGCCGGAGCATGCTCAAGTTCATATTTCCTGGTTATTCCATGTTAAACAGATCCAGAAATAATGAAGTATTAAAATATGTCGGATTGTTGCACTATTAAAACAGCCACTAGATGGTGCTGTTTCGTTACATTCTATGGAACCTTGAAAATTAAAAACTTCCCCTCTCAGCAATCAGTGGTCATCGTCTGGGAGCCCGCTGTAAATGTGGAAAGGCTCCCCAACAGTAGGACTGTGGATTTTTTCTTTAATGTAAAGGAGGCTGTGAGCTGAGGCTCACAGGCCTTATTTATTTACTTATTGCATTTATATCCCACCTTTCTTCCATCCTGGAACTCAAGGTGGCTATGTCTGGTTTCCAGGTGGTCACCCTTCCAAGCGTTGAGGAGACCCGCACCTGCTTAGCTTCAGTAAGGTGGCGTCCTGATGTGCCTGAACAAGGCACCGTCCCTGAGGAAGTAGAAAGTGCAAGTGAAATTCTCATTCTTCCAAAGGAGCTAAACCTTGTTGACAAGACAGAGAATATGATATGCAGAGATGTTGTGGAAAATGGATGATGAACTTCCCTTCCCTTTTGCTTTCTTAAATGGCACTTTGGCATAGCCAGAGGTGCACTGTGAAGGAAAAACATGGCTGCCTCTTTAGAAGATTAAAAAAAGTCAGCCAACCCTTCTTGTTGTTGATGACTTTTTGAACTAGTTTGTCTGCATTTGCCTTAATTTCCCTTCTTCTAGGGGCTGCAAAATCCTTAATACTTTTTTGGGGGCAAATTTAAGGGTGGGGGTGGTTGCTTTTCCCTGTCTGCTTCCAAGGAACACAGTGACTTGTCTCTTCTTTTAAACTCCCCTTCTCCCCACAACACCCTGTTTTTGTGAACTAGGGACAGGGGAAAGGAGGAGACTGTTAGGAAGAGGAAAACAGAATGGGTCCATTGGCAACAAATTGCTTGCTCAGTTGTTGACACATTCTGCAGCTATTACTGGATCCAGCTTAGAAGGTTCCTTGTGTGGTCATAGAGATATCACTGCAAAGATTAATATGTGACAATCCAGTACATGCCCCCTGCCCCCCACATGCACACACACATCTTCACATAAGAAATGAGTAGGAAACAATTTATAAGCATCTTAGATTTTATCCTCTCACTTCATATTTCCTCTAGCAAGATAAAACTAAGGAAATCAGGCCCATCAAGTCCCTTTCTACTTTTCCATTATTCCAGAATGAAAGTTACTTCTGAGTCAGCCCTACAGAACACACTGGGTTTTCTTTTAAGTAAACATGTATGACTCTATCCACTGTACCTTACTCCCTTGAGAAGAACTCTATGAGTTCTGCCAGCTCCTATCAATAGAAGCAGATATTCCCCTGCCTTATCCCAAACATATCATACAGTGCTGGGACTACCGTCTTTCCCAGCTGAATTTCTGCCTGCATTTCCTGAAAGCAACTGAAGTGTTTCCCCTTTGTATCACTCCCCATAACTCAAGGCTCTAACCCCTGTACCTTACTCCCTCCAATAGACCTCCCAGCTCTTATCAAGTTCTGTTTGGTGGGCTTGGGGTGAATCTGCAGGGAATTCTGAGTGTGAGGAAAATTCTCCTTGTGAGCTTTTTTTTTAGTAGAAAAAAAAGTAGGGTGGTGGGCCATTTTAGTAGAATGGCCCACCACCCCACCTTTCCTAGCAAATTCCACCTCCACACCAATCCACCAAATGATAGCATCATCTATTTCTACTACTCAACCATTGATAATTTGAGGCAAATGGCAGGCTCCTTCCCCCCTCTCAACATTCTAAGGGCCAATCTACACTTACGTTTTCCCCCACTTCCAATAAGGTTTCACCGCTCATTTTTCACACTACACAGGACCCGCCTCAAATTGGGATGGAATTTCCCACTTCCGTGCTCCCTCTTTCAATACCCTGATATCCCAGTATTTCCCATTCATGTGCTGTGCTCCCCTCCCACACCTGTCCATATACCGCTGTGTTTGTATTTCCCTCCTGTCCAATCACAGCTCTAGATGCCCCCATCTGGTCTTCCAGCTACTGATAGCATAGCTTCCTTAGCACTGGAAGTTTTATCACCAGCCAGCTGAGGGCTAGAGGTGCTAGCTCTTATCTGATCTGGGAAGCTCAGCCCTGTCAGCCCTGGTCAGAATTCTGGATGGCTGACCACCTGGGAATCAGGCTTAATTGGGTTGTTCTCTCTCTTCAAATGACACTGACTTTTACCTCCTTCTATCCCCTGCTTTTGCTTTAAAAAAATAAAAGTAAGGATCACAACTGAGTGCCTTTACACACTCTGCCTTCCCCCACCCTTCCCTCCCATTCTAGCTTAACTGGTGCTGTAATGTTTTCTTGTAGCCCCAATCCTGGGCACTCACTTACTTGGGAGTAAGCCACATTGAACTCAATGGAACTTACTACTGAGTAGACATAAGATCACCCTGTGATTTTTTTTTTTAGGCATTATCTTCAAATCTTCAGATCTTCAAATCTTTAAAGAATAGTGGCTTCTCCAGCCTGATTTCCCCACATGCAAGCATAATTTTTTTCATTGGGTAGTCTTCGAAGACGCAAGCAGCCCCCCGCCCCCGACCTGAGCGTCTCCTGCCTCTGCATTTCTCAGTCGGAGGGAGAAGAGGGTAAAATGCCTCCCTGCAATGATGGGAGACACCTCTGATCCCCCACCCCACCAAGCTCAGAAGCAATGTCCTCTTTTGTTCCAGAGCACCCTATGGGGCTCAATGGGGCTTACTCGAGGCTTGCAGACTTACAGGGTGATCTTATGTCTACTCAGTAGTAAGTTACATTGAGTTCAATGTGGCTTACTCCCAAGTAAGTGGGTGCCCAGGATTGGGGCCATGAGAAAACATTACAGCTCCAGTTAAGCTACTGGGAGAATGAGGGGGGAAGGGGGGAAGAACGGGGGAAGAGGGTGGGAAGGCAGCATGTGTAAAGGCACTCAGTTGTGATCCTTAATGTTTTTTAAAAAAGCAAAAGCAGGGGATAGAAGAAGATAAAAGTTAGTGTCATAAGGGAAAGAAGAACTCACTGCAGCAAGCCTGATTCCCAGGTGGTCACTCTTCCACAATTCTGACCAGAGCCGACCCTGCTGAGCTTCTGAGATCAGACAAGAACATACACCTCCAGCCATTTCCTTGCTGGTGGTAAAGCTTTGAGTGCTGAGGAACCTATGCAATGTCATCTCAAGGTGTTTGAAGCTGCACAGCTTTGAAGCTTCGAAGATACTGGCAGCCCCCCCCCCCCAACCTGAGTGCTGGGTGCCGTCGCCGCTGCCCCTCTTCCTCATGCTGGCTGCAATGGCTGGTGTGGGGAAAAGAACAACGGTACGCCATCAGGTGAAGACCCTTTGTTCTCTTCAGGAAGTGTGACTACAAAATGGTCCCCAAAATGTTTTGCAAAGTCACTCTTGACAGATGAGTTCTTTGCCTTTTGTTTTAAACTTCCTTCTCCCTCCAGATTTCACCAATCATACTGAAATTTTCAGATTATGTACACTGAGCACCTCTTCTGATCACTTGACCATTTCAGAAAGATTGGTCAAACTAGGGATGGCAGAGAATTCCGCCACGGATCTCGGTGATCCCCCGAAATCTGTGGCGGAACGGCCCGCCCCCCCGCCCCCCCGCGGATCCCCCCCAGGACGAGACTTACCTGGGGCGGATCTTCCGGGCGGAGGTGGCTCCGGCAGTGGCTGTGGCGGCTGCGGCGGCTGGTCTTCTGACTGGCTGCCGCTGCCGCCACCATTTCCACTCTTGTTCTTGTAAAAAAAAACAAAAAAAGACGTGATAGGCTACGTAAAGATTTACGTAGCCTATCATGGCTAGGTTTTTTAAAAAACACACACGAGGTGATAGGCTACATAAATCTTTACATAGCCTATCATGGCTGGGTGGGTTAAAAAAACAACAACCGCGTATGCAAATGGCGGCGGCTACGGACGCCGCCATTTGTGTTCCTTATTTTTGCCCGTTTTAGCCTACGTAAATATTTACGTAGGATATGATGGCGAAAATAAAGAGGAACGCAAATAGCGTAGCGGGTGCTATTTGCACCCCTTTTTGATTCCCCGTTTTAGCCTACGTAAATATTTACGTAGGCTAAAACGGGGAATCAAAAAGGGACGCAAATAGCGCCTGCTACGCAATTTGCGTTCCCCTTTAGTTTTGCCATCATAGTCTACGTAAATATTTATGTAGACTAAGATGGCCAAAAAGAAGGAATGCAAATGGCGGCGGCCGTAGCCGCCGCCATTTACGTACACGGTGTTGTTGTTTTTTTTACCCAGAACCCTCCACGGCCGGAAATCCGGCTGAGGACAGCTCTGGCCTGGCTGGGGCTGGCCGGCTGCTCCGCAGAGCTGTCGCAGAGCACAACCAACCACGGAGGATTCTGGGGGGGAGGAATGGAGCACCTCCCCCCCATTCAGGATTCCGGGGGGAGGGACAGAACGCCTCCCCCCCACCATAAACATAATCCACGAACAGGTAAGTGACATTCGTACATCCCTAGGTCAAACCTTTTAGATCTCATAACAGTTAAAACAACAACAATGTTTAATGAGCTTCCGTCGTGCATTAAAAACGTGGTTGTTCAGGCAGGCATTTGGGGTGGGTTAGGGTATTTTAGAAAATGTTCTTATTGTAGAATTTTATTGTTTTAAACTGTTTTATTATATGCTGTACATTGCCCAGAGTGGCTGGGTGACCAGCCAGATGGGCGATTAATAAATTTAATAATAATAATAACGACAACAACAACAACAACAACAACAACAACAAGCCCATGACAATTTTACATGGAGGAATGCTAATATGACAACCTTAAGAAAGAAGACACTCATGTTTCCTTATATTTCTATGATTTTATGCTGCACCCCCTTTGTGGAAACTTTATTGAATGGAGGTTGAATTAGATGATGTCTGAGATCCCTTCCAACTCCATAATTCTGTGTTTCTATAATGCCTTGTATATGGCTTTTGGAGTTGGAGAAGAAACAGTTGAATATTTTAGTTTCATTGAAATGATGAATATGTGATTTATTTATTTTTTTGGAGGACAGGAAAAAGGGATTGCTTGAAGATCCTGTCCTTCATGTTAGCTGTCCATGAGATCAACCAGAATCCCAGACTCTTACCCAACATCACCCTGGGCTACAACATCTATGGGAACTATTTCAACCCCAAAGTAACTTCTGATGCCTTGGTGGACTTGCTGTCTACTGGGCATGCACACGTCCCGAACTACAAGTGCGGAAGACAGAACAACCTCTTGGCTGTTCTTGAAGGGGCCAACTCTGACATCTCCAGCCAGATTTCATCCACGTTGAGAATCTACAAAATCCCACAGGTGGGGTGGCACTTGAAGGCTGAGGAGAATTTTACTTGGGCTTCTCTCGAGGGAAAATAAAAATGTTTCCAGAGAAGTCGTCGCAAAGTGCATTAGTTCCCTCCCTCCAGGGGAGCTGGTCACTTCCCATGACTTCCATCTAAAAAAATCAACTTGATTGCCAGAATATAGCCACTACGAACTTTATTGAGCCTTGTTACTCCACAGGATCATTAACGTCAGATCTTGCAGAATCACTTCCTGGCTTCACTATGTAAGTACTCAAAAGATCAGGCTAAATGTCTGTGTGACAATACTGGTAAGTACCTGAAGGACCAGGATGGATGTTCACTGAGGCAAGTTAAGTTAATGCAGGATCACGCTCCACATCCAGAGTTAATACAGGAAAATATTGGCAGGACCAGGATGCAAACTCACTGAATGAGGTAAGTGGGTCCAGGGGAAGACCCAGAAGGCAATATGGTTAAGCACAGGCAGAATCAGACTGCTTGACTACATTGTGGAGTAAGCCCGGAGTTACTTCACCTGATCAGGCCAAATGTCCACACAGTTGGTTGGAGAAGTAACCATTTCCTTCCACATCCAATCCTCTTGGTATCTGAGCCCTTGCTGCTGTCTGAGCTGGTAGGTCTTCCTCAGTCTACCAGTATCTGTTTCAGTCCCTTGCTTTTCCCTGGAAACAACAGATGCCTCTCTAAGCACACCACCTTCCATCTTTGGCTCCTTCTAGTAAGCTTTTCCTCCCAAGTCTCCTGCATTGAGCCTCTTATCCTTTGCTTCTGCCCCACCTCTTCCACCTCTCTCAGAGTCCCTGAGACTTTTAAAGAGCCCATGTACTGACTCTCTTATGTTCAGTTCACTTGGCCTTAACCGTTCTAGGCTCTCCTGACTGTCTACCTGACACCACTTGCAGTCTTGCATGGCAACCCCTGACAGTTCCCTACAGATGTTCAATGGGAATTCCCCCCCCCCCATAGAAACTAGGAGAATGGAGTGTCTTTGTGTGATCTGGATCCACAGTTAGGCACAAAGGATTAAAGGCCCCCTAAACCTCCACCCGGGGCCACGGTGGCTTAGTGGTTAAGTCGCTGAACTGCAGACTGGAAGGTCGGCAGGACAGCAGTTCGAGACCTGAGTGCTGCGTGACGGAGTGAGCTCCCGTCTTCAGTCCCAGCTTCTGCCAACCTAGCAGTTCAAAAGCAAGAAATTGTAAGTAGATAAATAGGTGCCGCTTCGGAGGGAAAGGTAACAGCGTTCCGTGCACCTCGGGGTTCAGGCATGCCGGCCACATGACCACGGAAGTGTCTTTGGACAGCGCTGGCTCTTTGGCTTAGAAATGGAGATGAGCACACACCCTAGAGTTGGACACAACTGGTTGGGGATACCTTTACCTTTAAACCTCCACCCACAATGTAAGGGTCTCAGTCTGTATTAGAGGGGCCACTATTTCACAAATAGGGGCTTCATTGGTGAAAGAGAAATCCTGCATTCAAGGCAAAATTACATGTTTAATATATTTTGTAGCGCTGTTCAAGTACTTGAAAGGTTATCACAGAGAAGAAGGCCAGGATCTCTTCCCGATCACCTCAGAGTGCAGGACACGGAATAATGGGCTCAAGTTACAGGAAGCCGTATTCCGGCTGAACATCAGGAGAAACGTCCTGACTGTTAGAGCAATACGACAATGGAACCCATGACCTGGGGAGGCGGTGGGCTCTCCCACACTGGAGGCATTCAAGATGAGGCTGGACAGCCATCTGTCAGGGATGCTCTGACTTGGATTCCTGCACGGAGCAGGGGGTTGGACTTGATAGTCTTATGGTTCCCTTCCAACCCTACTATTCTATGGTTCTATGGTTCTATGTGCTTATAGTTCAGAAAGCCTATTTGCTGTTTTGTCATTATGACTGAAAATTGTATTTAATATAAAATGAATTTTATATGTATGAATTCATTAGTGTGAATATTGGTAGAAATAGTTTACCTGCTAGGAGGTATAATCTGGCCAAACTTCAGAAATATCTGATGAAGGAAGATTGAGCTATAGAGAAGCTTGTGCATTTTGCATGGACATCCACTGACGGGGCACTACCTCAGGAAGTGTGAGCAGTTTGAGCCAGAAGGTATTGTCCCCACCCAAGGGGTCCTCCTTGAGAAAAGGTGGGACATACATTCATCATGGTAACCAGCATCTTCCCAATCATTATTAATACATGTGTAGTAACAAATTGGGATGGATGAACCACCCCATGCCTGCCCCACACACTGCTCAATGGACCTCTGCCACTTACCTGCCCCATTTGGCTCTCCAGACAAGCCACCAGGAGGTCCTCAGGTGCTGGCGAGCAGCATGTGGCTGCCTGACTGCTCAGCGAGATGCTATATTGCATAAAAATGGTGGCTCGTTGTTCTACGTAGAAGGCCTTTTATGCAAATGGCGGCCATAAATCGGGCATTTACCCAAGATTACAGGCGTGAATGGTCCATGGGAGTCCAACAGGGAGCTGAACAGGGTGGGTTAGTGTCAGGGGTCCATGGAATGGAGTCTAGGATGCCAAGCAGGGGGAGTCTGCCAGCCCCCCCCCCCGACTCCTGCAACATCTCTAGTAACAAATATTCGAGTTTCAAAATTTTCAATCTGTAACAAAATACAGCATTTACAGCATCTCTTCCTTTCTTTGTTAGGTCACTTATGCTTTTGTTCCTCATGTTCCAACAGAGAAAACTCAATTTCCTTTTTTCTACCGGATGTTTCCCGAAGAAGGAACCCAATACCTGGAGATTACCAAACTGCTCCTGCATTTCAGGTGGACGATGACCATGCTCTTTGCTCCAGACACAAAGAATGGAGAGACGTTCATGAAGACGTTGACCCCTGAGCTCATCAGGAACCGAGTTTGTGTTGTTTCCTCACAAACCATCCCACCACTGATTACACGCAAATTTGTTTTCCATGTTTCTTCATTCCTTGAGTGGAGACAAGTCAATGTCTTTGTTTACTATGCAGAGACTCGCTCCTTTCTATATGTAATAGACAATATACAACGGGTACTTGAAAAATTTATAAAACTAGGGAAAGTGTGGATCGTAACAGCTTTGTGGGATATCACCTTGGATTTCATAAATACCGATCTCAAATCCCAGTACATCCATGGCATTTTTTCTTTCCCTATTAAGACAAACAGTAGGACAAACTATGATGAGTATTTGCACTATAACTCTGAAATGAAGCCGTTTGTGAAGAAAGCATTTAAGTGCTTCAATTTAAAGCATGCATTGTTTGTGAAAGGCTGGAATAGATGCCCAGAGAATGAGAAATGGGAGGCACTGCCCAAAGAGGACATTGAGAGAATACTGCACCTAGACAGCTACATCATCTACAGTGCCATCCAGTCGGTGGCCCGTGCCTTAGATGCTGCCTATTCATCCAGATCAAAGAGGATGGCTATGGAAAGTGGAGACAGGCTGGACAGTCAAAGGATACAGCCGTGGCAGGTATTCCCTTTTCCTTCACAGATATCTCTGCTGAACATGATGATCAGTTGGACATTTCCAGAATGGTTGTTGTTGTTCAGTCGTTCAGTCGTGTCCGACTCTTCGTGACCCCATGGACCATAGCACGCCAGGCCTTCCTGTCCTGCGCTCTCTCCCGGAGCGTGCTCAAGTTCATATTCATTGCATCCGTTATGCTATCTAGCCATCTCATCCTCTGCCGTCCCCTTCTCCTTTTGCCTTCAGTCTTTCCCAGCATCAGGGTCTTTTCCAGGGAGTTTTCTCTTCGCATTAGGTGGCCAAAATATTGGAGCTTCAGCTTCATTATCTGTCCTTCCAAGGTGCACTCAGGGTTGATTTCCTTTAGGATGGACTGATTTGACCTCCTTGCAGTCCAGAATGGTAGTCATAGATTTATGACAAATATAATAGAAAATGACAAATGTAATAGTGAGCCAAAATATTGTGTATGTATGGATCAAAGCTAGTTGTGACTTTCCCTGTGCTGGTCCCACTTTTTGTCCCCTTACACTGGCTTCAGAGGTCATCTGGTCATAGCCCTACCCCATTGGCACAACCTTACACGATATGTCTGTGTCTATATTAGCTGCTTCCCCATGTTCCACCATGAGAGCTAGACCTCCACCATATAAATCGGAGTTCTCTTGGGCAAGGGAGGCTGTGCTGGCCCTCTCAGAGCCTTCCTGACTGGGTCTTCAGTACCCAATTGCTTTTATATCAATCAGACAATAGTGTTGTGCTGGAAGCATTTTTTGGGTCAACTTGTACAACTTGATGTCTGAGGCAAAAAATAAAAATAAAAATGGATATCTCTCCTAAGCACATACTAAAAATGTAATATTCACCATTAATATTATGTGTGTATACTGAGATGTAAATCCCATAACATCCAGGGGAACAGTCAGGAATGAATCTGAGCATGTGGAGATGTCTGGCAGCTCAGATTCAGAATCAGAATGGGAACAGCAAGAACAGAGGGAGGCAAGATACAGTGAGACTTTCTTCCCAAGACTTTGACACACAGATGGCCCAGCCTGAATGGCTCCCTCATTCCTCCACCATGAGAACTCAAGTTTCAGAGGGGGAGGAGGAGGAGGGGGGACGAGGGGTGTGACTTGAGGGATGCCAGGGTCTGTCGCAGAGCTAAGTGGGAAAAGCCAGGGGCACGGCTCAGAAGTTCTGCCAGGTTGGCCAGTCGTGGAAGCCAACGTAGGAGGGAGACACCCCAAGGGAGGGGCATCCCTGCGAAGAACGTCTGGCTGTGATGTTCATACCCAGGCTGCTGGCAACTTCTCTAACTTCCACTTCATCTCCTCCATTGATGTTCATAGATGTGTGGATTAACTGGTTCTATGCAGTCTGAGAGTTTCCTAGAATCTGCATTTGTAAAGAAGCAGGTTGTTTACTAATAAAGTCGTGATGGCCTAAAGCTTTGGTACCTGGAGTGTGTTGACTGCAAAGGGAGAGGACAAAGGGATGTGACAGCAACTTCCTCCCAGGTGTATAAGATCACAAACTTAATAACATGACTGTCAATTTTCTGCATTTTAATGGTGCCCTGTGGTGTCCCACCTAAGACCAGGGCCAGCTTGCAGAATCCTCTTTAGATTTTGATGTGCATGTGGTATTTTTTCTGCCATTCTAGCTTCACCCTTTCCTGAAAGACTCCGTGTTTTACAATACTTACAATAGAAGTATGGGCAAAGTGTACCTGGAAGAAAGTGGAAACCTGGCAGCTGATTTTGACATCATGAACTGGGTATTGTTTCCCAACAGGTCTTTGGTTAGAGTGAAATTTGGGAGCATAGAAAGGCAGGGATCCCCAGACCAAAAGTTCTCCATCAACCAGGATGAGATTGTGTGGCCCAAATGGCTCAACCAGGTGAGGAAATCACTCATTTCATTGTAATTATGAGCTCTTAACATCTAATAAGCTCTAGAGCTCCAAACGGATCTCTCCAAACGGGGAGAACAGGCATCCAAGTGGCAAATGCAGTTTGGTGTAAGCAAATGTAAAGTGATACACATTGGGGCAAAAATCCCCCCCCCCCCAGGAATTGAGAATAACACTGCCAATCTCATACTGCCTTTATGTCAGGGTGGAAACTGAGCCCTTAGAGCCCCAGAGCAGTTCTGATTCTGAGGAAGAACAGCAATCCGTGAGAGATGAGTGAGCTCCTCTCTCACAGATTCCTGTTCTTCCTCAGAATCGGAACTGCTCTGGGGCTGTAAGGGCTCAGTTTCCACCCTGACACTTTATATAAATCTAGGGTGCGGCCACACTTAGAATACTGTGCACTGTTCTGGCCACTCAAACTAAATAAATATATTGTAGAGCTGGAAAAAGTGCAGAAAAGGGCAACTGAAATGATCAAGGGGCTGGAGCAGCTCCCTTGTGAGGTTACAACAGCTGGGATTGTTGAGCCTGGAAAAAAGGAGGGGAAGGGGAGAGATGATAGAGGTCTACAAAATTATGCATGGTGTGGAGAATGTGGATACAGAGACTTTTTTCCCACTCTCTCAAAACACTAGAACCCGGGGTCATCCCATGGACCTGTTTAGTGGGAGATTCAGGACAGATAAAAAGAAGTTCTTCTTCACACAGTGCATAGTTAAACTATGGAATTCACTACCACAGGAAGTAGTGATGGCTACCAATTTGGATGGCTTTAAAAGAGGGTTAGACAAATTCCTGGAGGAGAAAGCTATCAATGACTACTAGTCCTGATGGCTGTGTGCTATGCCTAGTACCAGGGGTGGTGGGACTGTGTACACCAGTTGCTGGGGAACATGGGCGAGAGGGTGCTGTTGCGCTCATGCTCTGCTTGTGGGTTCCCAGTTGACAGCTGGTTGAACAGAATGCTGGACTAGAGGGACCCTTGCCTGATCCAAGATGGACCCTTGGCCTGATGTTCTTAATAACATACTCTAGGTGGGGCTGCTTTTGAATGCCTGTGAATGCAAATTAGGATCGGTCCTTCCACATCTGTGGGGGAGGCAGGTCTTTTCCCAGCTCTGCTTGCCAGCAGTGCATCAGAAGTATTGCTGTGAGACACAGGCGGGGGTCACTTGGGACTTTTTCTTTTTTAAAAAAACCATGTATCTAGCACCATCAGTGTGCAGGCACTTCACAGGCTGCAAGAGGACAGGTTCCTGCAGTGATGAGCTCACGGCCTAAAATCTGACACAAAAGAAACTAGAGAGGAAGGGGAGGGAAGATGAACAGAGTAAACTAGGGCTGTGCAGGGGCCCCCAGATCTGACCCGGAAGCCGCTTCGTGGCTTTGGAGGTGGGCCTGATTTAGCTTGGGTTGATTTGGACCCCCCCAACCCGACCGGGCCCCGAATCCAAACACGAAGAAGGATTCGGATGGGCGAATCCCTCTTCAGGCCTGCCCTGATGCCCCCGCGCTAACTCTCAGCTCCTTGTCTTGCCTCCTCCTCCTCCTCCTCCTCCTCCTCCTCCATCGCCGCTCCCTTCTCCTCTGCTTGCAGTGGAGGCGGCAGCGACGGTGGAGGGTGGCTCTCAGGTAAGGACCTGGCCCAGCTGGCATGGCTGGGCCAGGGCTGCTGAAGCTCCGAAGTGCACTGAGGCACTTTGGAGAGCCCCTGAACCACTCTGGGCTGCTTTGTGTCCCCTCCACTTCACCTCTGAAGGGTCTCGAAGTGACCCAAAGCAGCCCACTTTGATTCCATCTTCGGGCATTGGGCAGCCATTGAGTAAACAGGGGAGCAATGTGCAGTTTTTGTTTAGAATCATAGAATCATAGAATAGCAGGGTTGGAAGGGGCCTATATGACTATCGAGTCCAACCCCCTGCTCAATGCAGGAATCCAAGTCCCTAACAAGTGGCTGTCCAGCTACATCTTGAATGCCTCCAGTGTGGGAGAGCCCACCACCTCCCTAGCTCACGGGTTCCATTGTTGTATTGCTCTAACAGTCAGGACATTTTTCCTGATGTTCAGCCGGAATCTGCCTTCCTGTCACTTCAGCCCATTCTTCCATGTCCTGAACTCTGGGATGATCGAGAAGAGATGCTGGCCTTCCTCCCTGTGACAGCCTTTCAATGTACTTTGAAGAGTGCTATCCTCTCTCCCCTCAGTCTTCTCTTCTCAAGGCTAAACATGCCCAGTTCTTTCAGTCTCTCTTCACAGGGCCTTGTTTCCAGTCCCCTGATAATCTTTGCTGCCCTTCTTTGAACGCTCTCCAGTTTTTCTGCATCCTTCTTAAAGTGTGGCGCCCGGAACTGGACATAATACTCAAGATGAGGCCTAACCAGTGCTGAGTAGAGGGGAACTAGCACTTCACAGGATTTGGAAGATTTAATTTGCATGTGTTTAGGAAAAGTTACAGGAAGGTGTCCAATATACTACTGGGGAAGAGCAGAGGGTATTTCCAAATAGCGACAGGAAGAGTGAAGCGGCTGGGCCAAAGCCGAAAGGACACTCAGCTGTGGATGTGTCTGGTGGTGAAAAGAAAATCCGATGCTGTAAAGAACAATATTGTTTAGGAACCTGGAATGTCAGATCAATGAATCAAGGTAAGCTGGAGGTGGTCAAACATGAGATGGCAAGATTGAACATCGACATCTTGGGAATCAGCGAACTAAAATGGACAGGCATGGGAGAATTTAATTCAGGTGACCATCATATCTACTACTGTGGGCAAGAATCCCTTAGAAGACATGGAGTAGCACTCATAGTCAACAAAAGGGTGGGAAAAGCAGTACTGGGGTACAATCTTAAAAACGATAGAATGATCTCAGTACGAATCCAAGGCAAACCATTCCACATCACAGTAATTCAAGTCTATGCCCCAACCACTGAGGCCGAAGAAGCTGAGGTTGATCGGTTCTATGAAGACCTACAACACCTTCTAGAACTAACACCAAAAAAAGATGTCCTCTTCATCATAGGGGATTGGAATGCTAAAGTAGGAAGTCAAGAAATCACCGGGATAACAGGCAGGCATGGCCTTGGGGTACAAAATGAAGCAGGACAAAAGCTAATAGAGTTTTGCCAAGAGAAGACGCTGATCATAGCAAACACTCTATTCCAACAGCACCAGAGATGACTCTACACATGGACATCACCAGATGGTCAATATCGAAATCAGATTGATTATGTCCTTTGCAGCCAAAGATGGAGAAGCTCTATACAGTCAGTCAAAACAAGACCTGGAGCTGACTGTGGCTCAGATCATGAGCTTCTTGTTGCAAAATTTCGGCTTAAATTGAAGAACGTAGGGGAAACCACTAAACCATTCAGGTATGACCTCAGTCATATCCCTGATGAATATATAGTGGAGGTGAGGAATAGATTTCAGGGATTAGACCTGATAGACAGAGTGCCTGAGGAACTATGGACGGAGGTGCGTAACATGGTTCAGGAGGCAGCAATGAGATCCATCCCAAAGAAAAAGAAATGCAAGAAAGCCAAGTGGCTGTCTGAGGAGGCTTTACAAGTAGCTGAGGAAAGAAGGGAAGCGAAAAGCAAGGGAGGAAGGGGAAGATATATCCAACTGAATGCAGAGTTCCAGAGAATAGCAAGGAGAGACAAGAAGGCCTTCTTAAATGAACAATGCAAAGAAATGGAGGAAAACAACAGAATGGGAAAGACTAGAGATCTCTTCAAGAAAATTGGAGATCTCAAGGGAACGTTTTGTGCAAAGACAGGCATGATAAAGGACAAAGAAGGCAGGGACCTAGCAGACGCAGATGAGATTAAGAAGAGGTGGCAAGCATACACAGAAGAACTATACAGGAAAGATCTGAATGTCCCTGATAGCCATGATAGTGCGGTCACTAAACTTGAGCTGGACATCCTTGAGAGTGAAGTCAAGTGGGCCTTAGGAAGCATTACTAACAACAAAGCTAGTGGAGATGACAGTATTCCAGCTGAGCTATTTAAAATCCTAGAAGATGATGCTGTTAACATGCTGCACTCAATACACCAACAAATTTGGAACACTCAACAGTGGCCACAAGACTGGAAAGGTCAGTTTATGTTCCAATTCCAAAGAAGGGCAACACTAAAGAGTGTTCAAACTACTGCACAATTGCGCTCATTTCACATGCCAGCAAGGTGATGCTCAAAATCCTACAAGCTAGGCTTCTCAGCAATATGTGAACCGAGAACTGCCGGAAGTACAAGCTGGGTTTTGAAGAGGCAGAGGAACTAGAGATCAAATCGCCAACATTTGCTGGATCATGGAGAGAGCAAGAGAATTCCAGAAAAATGTCTATTACTGCTTCATTGACTACGCTAAAGCCTTGGATTGTGTGGATCACAACAAACTGTGGCAAATTCTTAAAGTGATGGGAGTACCAGACCTCCTTACCTGTCTCCTGAGAAACCTGTATGAGGGTCAAGAAGCAACAGTAAGAACCAGACATGGAACAACCGATTGGTTCAAAATTGGGAAAGGAGTACGACAAGGCTGCATATTGTCACCCTGTTTATTTAACTTCTATGCAGAGTACATCATGAGAAACGCTGGGTTGGATGAATCACAGGTCCGAATTAAGATTGCTGGGAGAATTATCAACAACCTCCGATATGCAGACGATACCACCCTAATGGCAGAAAGCGAAGAGGATCTCAAGAGCCTCTTGTTGAGGGTGAAAGAGGAGAGTGCAAAAACTGGTTTGAAACTCAACATTAAAAAAACTCAGATCATGGCATCTGGCCCCATCACTTCCTGGCATATAGAAGGGGAAGAAATGGAAGCAGTGACAGATTTTACTTTCTTGGGCTCCAAGATCACCACAGACGGTGGCTGTAGCCATGAAATTACAAGACGCTTGCTCCTTGGGAGGAAAGCTATGGCAAACCTAGACAGCATAGTAAGAAGCAGAGACATCACCTTGCCGACAAAGGTCCATCTAATCAAAGCTATGGTTTTCCCAGTAGTAATGTATGGCTGTGAGAGCTGGACTATAAGGAAGGCTGAGCGCCGAAGAATTGATGCTTTCGAACTGTGGTGCTGGAGAAGACTCTTACGAGTCCCCTGGACTGCAAGGAGGTCAAATCAGTCCATCCTGAAGGAAATCAACCCTGAGTGCTCATTGGAAGGACAGATCCTGAAGCTGAAGCTCCAATATTTTGGCCACCTAATGCGAAGATAAATTTTTCTCTGGAAAAGACCCTGATGCTGGGAAAGACTGAAGGCAAAAGGAGAAGGGGACGGCAGAGGATGAGATGGCTAAATAGCATCACCGATGCAATGAATATGAACTTGAGCACACTCCGGGAGAGAGCGCAGGACAGGAAGGTGGCTTTCCTAGCCAGAAAGCTGCCTGGGTCCTTCAATGAAGCCTGGCGTGCTATGGTCCATGGGATCATGAAGAGTCGGACACGACTGAACGACTGAACAATAACAACAAATTAAATTGGGGTTAGAGGATCTTTGCTTCCATTTTAACTCTGTGCCTCCTTTCCATTGACCATTGTCAACTGGAAAAGAGTGCAGAGCTGACATTTGACTTTGACATCGTGAATTGGGTTGTGTTTCCCAATAGGTCTTTGTTTAGAGTGACATTTGGGAGTATAAAAAGGCAGGGATTCCCAGACCAAAAGTTCTCCATCAACCGGGGTGATATTGTGTGGCCCAAATGGCTCTACCAGGTGAGGAAAAACATTCCTTTCACTGTGTTTAACATCATTTAAGCTCTAATACCTGTAACAAATGCCATGTGGGGCTGCCTTTGAATGCCTGTTAATTCCAACTAGCAGCAGTTCTTCAAGATCTCAGAGAGAGGAGGGTCTTTTCCCAGCTTTGATACCCAGCCGTGGATCAGAAGTATTGCCTTGGAACACAGGCTGGGGTTCACTTGGGACTTTAATTATTTATTCATTTATATTGCATCATCAGTGTGCATGGCATGTCAGAGGGTGCAAGAGGACAGGTCCCTGCCTTGATGAGCTTACAGTCTAAATTGGACAGGAAAGGGAGGAAAGTGGATTAACAACAGGGGAACAATCATAGAATCATAGAATAGTAGGGCTGGAAGGGGCCTACAAGGCCATCGAGTCCAACCCCCAACAACAGCAATATGCAGTTGCTATTTCATTTGCACATCATTTAGGCTGAAAATCAAATGTGGGGCTTGAGGACCATTGGTTCCTTTCTAGCTGTGCATCTCCTTTCTATATAGAGAATTAGCACAACACATTTTCCTTGATGCTTCTTTTCTCTATTCTAGCCCCTGCCTCATTCCAGGTGTGTGGAAAGCTGTCTCCCTGGATTTGTCAAGGTGGTTCAGGAAGGAGAGCCAGTTTGCTGCTATGACTGTGCTCCATGCCCCAAAGGGACCATCTCCACTCGGGAAGGTGGGTGACTCTCGAGGAAAGGGCAGCCCATGGTACTGTGCAAAGACTCACCCACACGCTTTCCATCAATCTATTATTAAAGACGTTTCAGAACTTGGATCCTTTCTTTCACTATCCATATTTTTTTTTCTCAAACTGAGTTAAACAAAAGGACCTTGGACGAGGGATTGGGGTGGGTGGGTCGAGGTTGTGGAAGGAGCAAGGATCAGGATCAACAGCCTACAAGTACCTTCTGCTCTTTAATGCTCATGCACCCTTCTTGCATCCACCTGGACTGAGTCCCGTGTTAAAGCAGATGATTCAGGTGAGATGTCCAGAGAACAGCTCTTGGATGAGACCAATTATCTGGATCCATTTCAGTTGGATTTCAGGCCAGGTTTTGGTATGGAAACAGCCTTGGTCATCCTGTATCATGACTTATGTCAGGAGAGAGACAGTGCAGGTGTGACTGTGTTGATTCTCCTTGATCTCCCAGTAACCTTGGATAACATTGGCCGTGGCAGGCTTATGGAGTGATTATCTGAGCTGGGAGTGGGAGGAACTGCATCTCAGTGGTTTGACTCCTTCTTTGTTGATTGGCTGTTGAAGGTGATGATTGGGGCAATATTGCTCAGCCCTGTGAATTCTACAGTATGGGGTTCCACAGGGGTCATTTCTGTTCCCCATGCTACTTAACCCATACATGAAACCATTGAAGGGACTGGAAACAAAGCCCTATGAGGAGAGACTGAAAGAACTGGGCATGTTTAGCCTTGAGAAGAGAAGACTGAGTGGAGATAGGATAGCACTCTTCAAGGACTTGAAAGCTGTCACAGAGAGGAAGGCCAGGATCTCTTCTTGATCATCCCAGAGTGCAGGACACAGAATAATGGGCTCCAGTTACAGGAAGCCAGATTCCGGCTGAACATCAGGAAAAAAATCCTGACTGAGAGCAGTACGACAGTGGAACCCATGACCTAGGGAGGTAGTGGGCTCTCCCATGCTTGAGGCATTCAAGACGAGGCTGGACAGGGCACTAAGCAGGGGGTTGGACTCGATAGTCTTATAGGCCCCTTCCAACCCTACTATTCTATGATTCTATGAGTGGTGTCATAAGGAGTTTTGGAGTATGTTGCCATCAGTATGCTGATGACACACAGTTTTATGTATATGCTCATGGGATCTGCACTTACAATGACTGACTGACTGACTAAGGAAGAGATCCAACTGAAATGGTTAAGGGGATGGAGCAACTCTCCTGTGAGGAAAGGTTATAAGATTTGGGGCTGTTTACCTTACAAAAATGGCAAGGAAGGGGGGACTATGACAGAGGAGCATAAGATTATCTGTGGTGTCATCCAATGAAGCTGATTGGTGGGAGATTCAGGACACATAAAAAGGAACAACTTCTTCACACAGCACGTTGTTAAACTATGGGTTTCTCTGCCACAAGATGTTGTAATGTATACCAGGTTTTACAATTGCCATGGGGGATTAAACAAATCTATCATATAGATAAGGCTGTCAATTTGTACTTATTAGAGAGATTGTAATATTTCCTCTGGCGTATTTGGGTTACTCTCCAGAACAATTTTTTAAACATGCTTTAACAAACTAATTCTTTAACCAGCGTGGCAGGAAAAAGTTGGTATGATTTATGTAGAATTCCTCCTTCTCGAATGGCACTGGAACCTCATGACCCATGAGTTCTCTTTGAACTCATTAGAGTACCAAAAAATATTTGAGGGTTGGTCTTCGATTGTGGGGAAACCTGAGGGGAGTCTGATGAAACAATAGGAAGAACTTCCTGATCGTATGAGCTGTTTGGCAATGGTAGAGACAGCCTCAGAAGGTCGTGGACCTGTGTTAGAGATCTTTATGCAGAGGTTGGAGGGCCACCTCAGAGATCCTATAGCAGTGGACTTTCTTCATTGGCAGAGGGTTGGACAAGAGGGCCTTGGAGGTCCCTTCCAGCTCTATCATCCCATGAGTTCTGATCCCTGCTTAGCCAGGAGCTTAGAATGGTGACTTTAGCTGTCACTATTTTTTCACCCAAACCATCCTCCTGTGATACTGTGAGGATACAATGGGACAGCCACATATATATGACCTAGAGCAGCTTGGAGGATTTGTATGATTAAATTCAATAGACATTTACCCCACCTCCCCCGGTTCTTGTCCTCTTAAACAACCTTGGGCTTATCTTACCTATCACCCCACTGATATTCTGACTGATAATGTGGTCCATCCAACCCTTCCAAAAGTCCAAGCTAACCAAACTGCCTCTGGTCACTGGCAGTGCTTCTACAGTGTCTTAGGGAGATGGCATTCTCATTCTTGCTGCCAGAGATCCCGCTTGGTTGCAGATGCACAGGTGTGAACCTGGGGTTTCTTGCAAGCAAAACAAGTCCTCCATCAGTGACTGGTTTCTCCTGTTGTTTCCAGATGCAGACCATTGCAGGAAGTGTCCAGAAGATCAGCATCCAAACAAGAACCGTGACCAATGTATCCCCAAGATCATAACCTTCCTCTCCTTTGAAGAACCTTTGGGGATCATCCTGGCTTCCTTTGCCATATTTTTTTCCTTAACCACAGGCTTCGTGTTAAGAATGTTCATTAAATACTTAGAAACTCCAATAGTCAGAGCCAACAACCGGGACCTCTCCTACATTCTCCTTGTCTGCCTCCTGCTTTGCTTTTTGTCCTCTTTCCTGTTCATTGGCCCACCAAGGAAAGTGACCTGCCTCCTCCGACAAACAGCCTTCAGCATCATCATCTCAGTTGCCATCTCTTCTGTGCTGGCAAAAACAATCACTGTAGTGCTGGCCTTCCTAGCCACGAAACCAGGGAACAGGGTGAGGAGATGGCTGGGGAAGAGTTTGGGAAATGCTGTTGTCCTGTTTTGCTCCACTGTCCAGCTTGGCTTTTGCACCATCTGGCTGGGAATCTCTCCCCCATTTCCTGATTCTGACATGCACTTCCAGCCTGGAGAGATCCTACTCCAATGCAACGAAGGGTCTGTTGTCATGTTCTATAGTGCCCTTGGCTACATGGGCTTCCTGGCTGCCATCTGCTTCACAGTGGCTTTCCTAGCCAGGAAGCTGCCTGGGGCCTTCAATGAAGCCAAAATGATCACCTTCAGCATGCTGCTCTTTTGTAGCGTTTGGGTGTCCTTTGTGCCCACCTACCTGAGCATGAAGGGGAAATACATGGTGGCTGTGCAGGTCTTCTCTATCTTGGCCTCCAGTGCTGGGTTACTGGGCTGCATCTTCATTCCCAAGTGCTACATTATTATACTGAGGCCTGATCTGAATACAAAGGAGCATCTCATGTTGAAAGCTAAAGATGCCATCTGATTCTTATGCATTTTTTCCTCAGGATTATCATTTAGTAACCATGTGGCAAAGAATCTGGTTCCCCATCTTTTGGACCCCCCCCCCCCCCGTGTTTCAGATGATATTTGATTATTCCTCAGTGAATGGTGAGATGACAACTCTATCTCTGGCTACTTTGCTTCATGATTTCCTGTCTATAATATACCCACACAACTTTTTTAAGAGGTTTTTTTTTTTTTTTTTTACAAGTCATGACATAAACCTGGAAATCACTGTTTAATAAATAAGTGCTTCAGTGAAGTACTTGCTTAATTTAAATAAGGCTAGTTGAGGGAAAAGGCTTATATATATGGCTGCTCAGGTACACTGTGCCTCTCCCTTCCTCAACCACATGATTATGTCACCCCCACTAGTGGGGGTGGAACATAGCAGGATGTACACATGGAAAAGGTGCAACATCCCCGAAAGTGTGGAAAATCAATTGCCATTTCACTTGTAGCTTACAGCAAAATGATTAGATAAGTGCTAGGAGCTGCCTATCTGGAAGCATCTTCAGTGTCCTCTGGTGTGGATATGTGTTTTGGGTTAGACAAAACTGGATTTTTGGGCTTGCAAAGTGGTTATTTTGGGATGTTCAAATGTACAGCACCCAGCATGCCCATGGGAACCCAATAGCTGCAGAAGTATAAACTGTATTACACTGGGGGATATTGGATAGTAGTTTGTGAAGTTTGGAGGGAGTTGCAGGGAAGAATTAAAAGGAAGGCATACTCTGCCCAAAAGAAATGGAAGAAAAACAAATATAAGAAATTTCTGAATCTCTTTACTTCCAGAAAGGAAAAAAAAACCCTTCAGAATTAGATGATAATCCTTTAAATCTACCTGACTGGGCACATGAAAACAATGGCTGCCTCCCAGAAATTCCTGAGGTGAAATAATTTTCTATCAGATAGGAGGGGGAGTTGATAGCAAATCATAAAGGAGGTGAAAATCTTTTGGTGCACTCTTTTTAACTCTTGCTTCTTTTTATTTGGGCTTTTGTCATGGAGGAGGAGAGTCTTAAGAGAAGGAGGGTGTCACTCCAAAGGAAGAGCAAATAATCCCTTAGAAGAGACCCCTTCCTTGGAGCAGAACATCAGGACCAGGGGCCAAATCTGGCCCTCCTGAGATCCCAATCTGGTTGCCCTGGGTTCCCCAGGTGGTCATGCCCCTTTCCCTTGGCTGCACCCCCTTTTCCCTGACCACTGACTCAGTGGTTCCTTGGTGGTTCCTCAGTGGTTCCTCAGCCTTTGTGCAGTTTCTGCTAGAGCTGTGTGCAAGTGACCTCTTCAAATTCTCCACCTTACTTGTGGCCAGAGAAATATGGGAGACAATTTCACCAAATTTCTCCAGTGGGAGGAGAAATTCTCAGCAGTTTCTCCCAGCTAGAGCTACTCATTGGCAGGGCTTGTAGCATAGCTTCTTTCTTTTGGGGTAAGGGTTTGGGGGGTCTTTGTTTCCACCGTTGTTTGGAACTTCATCTCAGCCATTCTCTGTATAACCTGGAACCTGCACAGCAGCTAAAAGAGAGTAATCTTATGAAGTCTGCAACCTTCTCCCTTGATTTTAAGAGTTGAACTAAATGCATACTGAGACTTTATGGTCTCAGTATGAGGCCAGCTTCTCCCCTCTCCCACATTTTGCCTAAGATCCATACTGATGATGAGGTCTGGAGAACACAAAGGATTTATTGTTTTGTCTCTAACTTCATATGACCTTTGAGCGTCATCCCATGTATTTATTTATTTATTTAAAAATAAATTTATGTGCCTCCACATGTCCTTACTCACAGATGCACCTTGATGAGTAAGTTTCACAAGTACATAGAATATAGGACTTATGCACATTGATATGGATACATAGAATGTGGATTTATGCACATTGGGGGATACATAAAGGGAATAGATTCTTCTACATTTGGGGAAGTGAGCTCAAACACACTTAATTTGAGGAAACCAGTTCACACACCCTCAGCAGATTCAAAACTAAATGAGGTTTTTTTGTTTTTTTTTAAAAAAGATTGTTCTCAAACACACTTGCACAAAGACTGCAGCAGAGAAAAAAGGCTTGGTTAGTACACTCACTCCCAAAGCACATGGGCAGTATAGTAATGAGTGGAAAACACACACACTAGGGAAATGGTCATTTTGTGAGGATGGAGGTGCCAGGAGTGTTTCTGAGTGCAGGAAGTGGGATAGTAGTTCAGATTCTGAAGAAGAACTGCCAGGCATGGGGGAAGTAGTTCCCAGGCTAGTCCAGACATGGCTAGGCAGGCTTCTCAGGTTTCAAAGGTCCAGCTGGAGGAGGACAGTCCCTCTTCACACGCACCCATGAGAGATAGCAAACAGGGAGAGGCGGGGTTTGGGGAGTCTAGATGCCAGGCGCAGACACAAAGCCAAGAGAGATAAGGCCGGGGCGAAACCTAGACGGTCAACCTGATTGGCCCTGTGTGAACAGCTGTGCTTAGAAGCCTCACAAGAGAGACAGAGACCTCCCCCCACCCCTTAAGTTAGGCTAGTGAGACCACCTTCCTTTCAAATGGTGGGCAACTTTTGTCGCTACCTTTTGCACCCCCGGAAAGCATTTCCTTGTAGACTGAGAGTCACTGAGAATTTGCATCTGTATAACCTTTTGTAGTAATAGATTAAAAGCTGTAGACTGAAGCCTCTTGTCTGTGTTTGATTCAGTATTTGAAGTTCAGTGGGGGCAAAAGGAAACCTGACGGGGGGGAGGTGGTTCTAGTGAAATGGCAAAGAAAGTTATTGGGGACCTGTATGCCATAGGGAGCAGAAATTGAGAGATTTTTTATTTGTCCTAATAAAGTTATTACCCAAATATGGATTCTGGCACTTTGTAATAGACCAACATAGCTTTCTCTACTTCTTCCTCAGCTTTCTGTGTCTAATGTACTATGTTGCCCTGATCGAGGAAGACCCACACCACGTGGTGGTAGAGGTTGTGTTGACTGTGGTGCAACAGTGAAGCAGTTGAGGAAAGGAGCCTTGAGGCACAAATTGATCTTCCCGCTCTCCACACTAGACAGTTTCCATCCACTTCAGTGGAGGAGGGAGTCTTACACCCTGAATGGGATGCCCATGTGTGCATCTGCCTCCTCTGCTGCAATGAACAGTGAAGGCCTTGCTGGCCCAGAGCTCCACACTCTTATCGGAGCATCTATGGAGCTCTGGATCAGGGCCTGTGTGCGTAACAGTCAAGTATAACAAAGAGTGAAACATAAAGATCAAGGAATCAGTTAGAAAACGCTTCCTTCTTCACTGCTTTCATGAAAGTAGTGTTCCATTTCATGCCATTTCTTTATTTTGTTCCTCTTGGAGTGCTACACAGTGTTGGGAGGTGGGTTGAAGGCTGCACGCACATACACACACGTACATATATGAAAGAACACACACACACACACACACACAGAGAGAGAGAGAGAGAGAGAGAGAGAGAGTTTCCCTCACCCCTGATTTCTGATACAGATCCCTGAGAATAAGAGACCTTTGGCTATTGAGCGGGATAACAATGGAATAGATAGATGATAGATAGATAGATGATAGATAGATAGATAGATAGATAGATAGACAGATAGATAGATAGAATGAAGGAAGTTACCGAATGTGCTCCCTCTAGACAAGTGTTAAAACCTGTGCACATTCTAGGAAGACACACAACTGTAGAAAGGAATTTCGAACCTTGACAATGGTGCATCTATGGCAAAGAGGTTAAGAGGAAGACCAAAATAGCCTGTACACAGACAAGCTTCTTCAAGTAATGGGGCATTTTTATTGAAGTGACGCAGGTGAGAATTTAACATATACATGTATTCCTTTGGAGAAAGCGACAGGATAGAGCAATTGCCATGCAAAGACAAGTTTAAAACTATTCAAAAAGCCTGTTAAGAGGTTTTGGGTTTTTTTTGGGGGGGGATGTGTGTGGGGAAATGACCCTTGTTCTCTTTTGCTTCACAGCTAAACTAGGCCATGGACAGGCGTGGACTGGTCACCGTGGTGTAGGAAGGGGTTTGTGAATGTAGGAGGTCACAGAAAAGAAAATGGTTGGGTGAGCAATAGAGAGCCGGGAGGAAAGAGCAGTTTGGGGAAAATGACCCTGAAGTGAAGCAGTGTGAGCAGACCGTTCCTCATACACAGTCCCAATAACCACCAAGATGGCAGGCAAGGGTTTAGCCAAAGTTTGCAACTCAATCACATCAGGTTAAAAACACCTTGGGAGGATGAGAAAATATCAGTCTAATTCATTCCTAAACAACCCCCTTTTCAGCCATTCAGCATCTCATCTTTAGTTTCGATGAGTTAGCAGAGACCAGGTTTTTGCCATGGTTTTCTAACAATTCTCTCTCTCTCTCTCTCTCTGACATATAAACAGCATCCGGACAGCCCAATGGCTAGGAATCTTTGGACTAAGAAAGCCTCATTCTCTCACAAGAGGAATCTGGTAGAACCCCCCTTTCTCTCCCTCCTTCTCTCTGTTGCTGAAAAGGTGTCCATTGCCTCCACCTGTATCTCACCCAGTCCAGCTGTGCAGATAAAAGACAGATAAGACACAACTTGGCAAGTCCATGACCTTGCCAGATACCCCCTCTTCGCTTCCCTCATTTCCCCTGCTTTTCTGGGGAACTCAGTCAGTTGTTCCCTGCTCCTTTTTCTGCCTCTTCCCCAGGCTTGTGTGGCTTCAGGGACATAATTGACTTGCTAGCTGCTGCTCCTTGCTCACAAGCTCAGCTAGGTCCATTAGAACATAAGAAGAGCCCTGCTGGATCAGGCCAGGGGTCCATCCAGTCCAGCATTCCATTCACACAGTGGCCAACCAGCTGCTCACATGAAACCCACAAGCAGGACACGAGTGCAACAGCACCCTCCCGCCCATGTTCCCCAGAAACTGGTTTACACAGGCCCACCGCCTCTGGTACTGGAGGTAGCACATAGCCATCAGGACCAGTAGCCTCCAGGAATTTGTCCAAGTCCAATCCCCTTCTAAAGCCATCCAAATTGGTGGCCATCGCTACATCCTGCGGTAGCGAGTTCTAGGGATGGCGGAGAATTTCTCCCTGAATCTTCAGGGGGCCGAGCACCAACGCATTCGGCCCCCCAAAATCGGCGGTGAAATTCTCCGCCCCCCCCCGGGATGGGACTTACCTTTGGCGAATGTCCCTCCCGGCGGCGGTTCGTCAGCCTTTCGTCCTCCCAGCCTTTTTTTTTTTTTTCAAAGTCACCCGTGATAGGCTACGTAACGATTTACGTAGCCTATCATGGCTGACTTTGGAAATCTAGCTGTGATAGGCTACGTTAATCGTTACGTAGCCTATCACGGGGTTTGTTTTGTTTTTTACACTTTGTTTCGCAGCCGGGGAGACGGGGCGCTTCTCCCCGGCCTGAATTTTGGCCGGGCGAGGCGGGAAGCCTCCCCCCCCACCTGAACTTCGGGAGGAGAAGCGAAGCGCCTCCCCCCCCACCGCGAAGCACCCCTGCAAAAAGGTAAGTGACTTTCGTACATCCCTAGCGAGTTCCATAGTTTAACTATGAGCTGTGTGAAGAAGCCCTTCCTTTTATCTGTCCTAATTCTCCCACCAATCAGCTTCATGGGGTGACTCCATTGGGTTATAGTCTTTTGAGAGGGGGAGAAAAATGTCTCCTGCCCCTCCCATGCTAATGTTCAAATCCATCTCTGCAGCTGAGCCAATCAGCAGGAGCGACGCATAGAGACTGATAGCCAGGCTCCTGCATTGGCCAGGTTGTCATTCTGGCCCATCCCCCTCCTAGAAAACCAGGTGACCAATAGCCCCCTTCCTGCTGTATTGCCCTCTGACTCAGTACTCATCCCAAGTCAATGGATACTCCCAGTGTGATTGCTGGAAGCTCCACCACTTTTTCTGGCCTGCCCTCAGTGTTCCAAGTATGATGGTGGTCAAAATGGGGCATGTTGTTGTTGTTGTTCAGTCGTTCAGTCGTGTCCAACTCTTCGTGACCCCATGGACCATAACACGCCAGGCCTTCCTGTCCTGCGCTCTCTCCCGGAGCGTGCTCAAGGTGATCAGCATCTGCTCTTTCCCAAACATGGGTGTGTCCCAGCCCCTCTCCCCCCCCAACCCCCCCAGGTCTGCACACCTGATTTAAAAGAAAACCCATTGAATTCTGTGGGGCTAATTCACAAAAAACTTTAGTTTTGCCATTCTAATTATGAATCAATAGACAAAAGCCTCCGATGAGTGGCATAGTTCCTGTCAGGGTGGACACTGAGCCCATAGAATTCCAGAGTAGTTCTGATTCTGAGGAAGAGCAGCCGCTCCTGGGAGAGGAGCGCACTCATCCGTCCCAGGGCCAACAGCTGGCAGGGATTCCTCCCACCGGCATTCCTAGCATAGATAGCAGTCCCGGGAGTGAGAGAATGCAGGAAGCAGATTTGCTGGACGCGCGATGCCGATGGAGGGAGCGGCACCAAATGGAGGGCGCGGAAAGGAGGCGTAGTGCCCGGTTGGCGCACAAACAACGGTTGCGCCCAGAGGATCCAAGGGAAAAGGGGAGGGACTATCCCTAGCCCATAAGTTCAGGGTCTGCCAGTGATTCTCCTTCAAACGGGGACCAACTGTTCCCACCTAGGGCATAGGTACTCTGCTGCTCATAGCTAGTTGCTAACGGTAGAGTTGTTAAGTTGTAAAAGAGGAATAAAGCTTTGAAAAGAATCCCTTTGTCTGTGTCTGTGTCTGTGTCTGGACTTGGCTACTGGATTAGACTGAGAGAGGCCTCCAAGGAGCCCTTGACAGCACCAAGGAACTTGGTGCGTCTGTGTTCCTTCATCAGAACTTCTTCTTTTAAAACTTGCTTGGGGCAAAAGTAAAATAAGTGGATACAATCTAAGGTGTATATAGTTTCAGAATCATAGAATATCAGGGCTGGAAGGGGCCTATAAGACCACCTTGGAGAGTGGCTGAGGGGACCTAGGACACTGTGAATCTCCCGTTCTGTTACCTGTGGTCAGGGACCTGCAGCTTCCTGCACCGCCCCCGAGTGTGATTGCTGTAAGCTTCCCCACTGTTTCTGGCCTACCCTCAGCATTCTAAGTTTGATGGGGGTCAACACGGGGTGTGTCAGGAAGTTTTTTGCTGGTCCTGGTTTGTGTACATCCTAAAGAAGCGCCCACGCTTCACAGAGTAGACAATACGGAGCTGGATATGGTAACTCTCAGATACAGCATAAGGTGCCTTGAAGACTAAGCCATATGGCATGGTCGCAAATGTATATCCATGAAGGCTATCTTGATCCTGGTTTTTCATCAGTGAAGTCAGGCCAAGTTCACCTTTTGCCCCTACCTCACCTAGGGATATTGGAGAAATCCGCAATGGCACCTTTGAGTTTTTATGAATCTGACCTATGGGTTCGGCAGCAGACTGTCTCCCCCCACCCCCACCCCATCCAGCAGATTCCGTGGACTTGCAGCCCATTTTTCTAACCTCCGGGAAATTTGAGCAAATTTCATCATAGAAAAATATGCCCCCCCTATGGCTGAAAATGCGCATTTCCCACATAGGCTAAAGCATGAAGATGTGTATTTGGGGGGATTTGTGCATTTTGTGGGACTTTGCACATTTTTGCTCATGTGAATTTGTGTGAATTCGGAAACTAAAAAAAGAATCCAATTCCTTCAATGGGTGGATGATGGTATGAAAGTGGCTGACAACCTGTGAAACACAGACAGAACAGATTTTACCCAATCCATCTATCCCTTAACTCAGCAATGTCAAGATAGTGGAGTTGTATCAGTGAGTTCTCGCAAATTTGTTTTTCTCCAGCAGGGCACCTGCTCCTTCAGCTGAAGAAAGAGTTCAGAACATTTCAGAGGTGATGGAACTTCTTCCCTTTATAATTATCAAAATCATAGTGATTTCTTCTTCTTCTTCTTGCCAAACCTCAAGGGAGTTTTCCAAAGACTGCCTTTGACTCCGGTGACAGAAACACCAGATTCAAGAGCAACACGAAGTGATGTCTTGCATCTGAGCCTGAAAGGACTGGCTCATAAATGCCTCCTTGGCCATGGAGATCTTGGGATGAGGGAAGGGCAGGCAGGGGCTGTGCCTATGTAATTTCTGTCATCCCCTACAGATGTGAAGCCCTGCCTGGCTGGGCTCCATCTATTAGGAAAGCTGCTGAAGCCTGAATTTTGAAGAGGTCTTTGGTGTCTTTGAATTGTTCTTCTAATTTGTTGTGAATAGCAGGACCAAACATGGAGGCTGTACCAGGTGGGCCCAGAATGATTCTTCTGCTCCTGTTGCTTCCCCATGCTACCTGTGGGAAGCTGAAGGAAAAGTGCCTGCTGGCTTTGCAAAAGCATGGAATGCAGCCATCAAATTATTACAGACCAGCAGACCATCTCATTAGCGGGGTCATCTCTGCAAGACGTGTTGTATTTAAAGAATTCATATTCTACAAGCATCCCAGTATCAACACTTACAGGTAAGTCATTATGTGTTTGACAGTGTTATTGTTATTCCACTTGCTACTAATTTCATGAGCTCAACTTACTCCCATTTACCACTGTGTTGCCCTGGCCATGGGCACTGAACTCTTAGGTGAGAGGTGCCAAGATAGTGATAAATCAGATTCAAAGGTTTACTTACAAGGAGACTTTATTGGGTAATGTACAGCACACAGGCGTACCCAATGGTTGGATCTGGCAGCTTCTCTGTACCCAGAGGCATGGGGTGAAATGGGTTTTATACAATACAGGTTAGCGATAAGCAGCATAACAGCAGCAAACACCCCTGGTGTTCATTCCCAGCATAGACTAACAGCACTAGGTTCTCAGCACAGCCACCTGTAAACAAACTTTGCTTCCCAGGCAGAGTGCTTGATAACACTCTCACTCATTAGTATGGAATGTGCTAGGCCACACTATCGGCCCTTTGAATCATCTTCACATGCTCAGGGGCTTACTAGCAAGGGAATTGCAACAATAATGAACTTAAGCAAGCATTATGGATCTCTAGGCCCCTCTAACACTACAAATGACTTGGCTACGCTCCTGGGGAGAAGACAACCACTGATTGTCCCCATTATCTGGTACCTTGTAATCTGCTGTCCTATTATGCCTTTGGGGGAAGATGTTGGGGATGCATCAACAGTCTTGTATGAGCATTTCTACACAAGGCTTTTATTGCACATTCATGACTGGTCAGTCACAGAAGTGTGTGGGTCCTTTACAGAACATCATCATCCTCTAGGACATCTCCTGTATTTTTTTACCATTATCTCACTTTTTAAAAGTTTGTAGATAATATGATAAGGAATGTTAATCCAATATATTGGCGGTGTTCTACAGCACCATCTAGTGGTTGCATAATTAAACATATAGAATTCACAGATAAGGGCAGGGAAAGGTGGTGGTGGTGGGGAAGCGCATGTAAAGGGCTGATCTCACTCCAATGAAGAATCAGGAAGCAGAAGCCCTAGTAAAATTGTAGGATAAAAAGCCCCTGTGTGGAGGAGCCCTATGTCAGAAGCTGCAGTTGGCCAGGCTCCTACTGAAGTGTCAAGTGTGGTAAATATATTATAGAACAAGGTGACCGTTCTGCCATCTCATTGATGGGTGGAGGAAACATCCACTTTTCTTTTAAAAATTGTGAACAGAAACAAACTGTGGATAAGTACTGCTCCCCTCTCTATCTCTGCTTCTATTACAGCCTAATAAGATTATAAATATTAGTCTGGAAATCAGTTCCTATAAGGAACCATTGAAAGAGCTGGGTATGTCTGGCTTAGATAAGAGATGCTTAAGGACAGATGACAGAGCTGTGTTCAAATATCTGAAAAAAAAATCTGTTACTATGGCAAAGATGGAGCAGACATTGCCTCTGTTGCCCTCAAATCAATGGGTGGAAATGGCAAGGAAGCAGATTCCAAGTGGTGGATTCTCCTTCTTTGGAGGTATTTAAGCAGAGTCTGGAAGGCATTTGGTTAGGGACTGGTGGGAGATTCAGGACAGATGAAAGGAAGGATTTCTTCAAACTGCACATAGTTAAACTATGGAATTCCCTTCTACAAGATGTAGTGGTGTACCACCAATTTGGATGGCTTTAAAAGGGGATTTGACAAATTCATGGAGGAGAAGGCAGTCAGTGACTACTGTTCTGATGGCTATATGCAATGTCCAGGATCAGAGGCAGTATGCCTATGTGCACCAGTTGCTGGGTAACATGGGTGGGAGGGTGCTGTTGTGTTCATGTCCTGCTTGTGGGTTTCCTGCCAACAGCTGGTTGGCCACTGTGTGGACAGAATCCTGGACTAGATGGACCCTTGGTCTGATCCAGTATGGCTCTTCTTATGTTACTATGTTCTTTTGCTGTAGTTCCTTCCTGCATCGTAGATCCTGCACTGAGGATGGGGTTGGACTAGATGACCTCCAAGATCCCTTCCAACTCTAAAATGCTTCAATTCTATGATTTGTTTGAGTTGGAGATATTCTCCTGTGGCAGATCAAGCAAATCTTTCATATATGCAGCACTTTACTCCGGCTGCCCAATCAAGAAATTCAATAATTAAATGCCTCTAAGAGAATTCGGGATTAAAGAATGGGATCCCAGTGTGTCTAATGCTGCACACCTTGGTCTCTTGCCAGGAGAGTAGTTGAATTCGTCTTATCTTTGAGGCTTCCCAGATGGGAGACAATGGATGCCATTGACCATTCGCTCATTGGTCTTCTTTACCGATAAGAAATGAACCCAGACAAGAGGTGTCAGATTTGGTCTTGTGTCACCAGGAAACCACGAAAACAAGTAGGGTAAACCATTAGCTTGAAAATGGTTTTATATGTATGTCGTTACAATCATTTATCTGGGTAAGTATTTTGTAATTTAATATTATTATTTAGACATGATGATTTCAACTAGAAATGTAGCGATTGGAATGTAAATATACATTTATGAAGTAAAAACAATCTAAAGAGGTTTCATAGCCTCCAAAGAGTATATAAGGAAGATTCTGAACATATGGAATTGGGAATTCTCTCAAGGAGAACCTACCCCATCTTGAACTGCATCTAGAATACTCCTGGTAAGCTTCGTGCTGACTATCATTGTGACTGAGTGTTAAGAACATAAGAAGGGCCATGCTGGATCAAAACAAGGGTCCATCTTGTCCAGGATTCTGTCCATACAGTGGCCAACCAGCTGTTGACTGAGAACCCACAAGCAGGACACAAGTGCAACAGCACCCTCCCACCCATGTTCCCCAGCAACTGGTGTACATAGGCATACTGCCTCTGGTACTGAAGGACGCCCATGGCCATCAGGAATAGTACTTCTTGATAGCCTTTTCCTCTACAGAGTTATTGCTCTTCATAGAAGCCTTGGCTTAAACCCACATTGGATGTATCAGTGGTTTGAATCTATGTAGGTAGAAGCCATGTATTTAGCATTGTTGTTGTTGTTCAGTCATTCAGTCGTGTCTGACTCTTCGTGACCCCATGGACCATAGCACGCCAGGCCTTCCTGTCCTCCGCTCTCTCCCGGAGTGTGCTCAAGTTCATATTCATTGCATCTGTGATGCTATCTAGCCATCTCATCCTCTGCCGTCCCCTTCTCCTTTTGCCTTCAGTCTTTCCCAGCATCAGGGTCTTTTCCAGAGAGTTTTCTCTTCGCATTAGGTGGCCAAAATATTGGAGCTTCAGCTTCATTATCTGTCCTTCCAATGAGCACTCAGGGTTGATTTCCTTTAGGATTGACTGATTTGACCTCCTTGCAGTCCAGGGGACTCGTAAGAGTCTTCTCCAGCACCACAGTTCGAAAGCATCAATTCTTCGGCGCTCAGCCTTCCTTATAGTCCAGCTCTCACAGCCATACATTACTACTGGGAAAACCATAGCTTTGATTAGATGGACCTCTGTCGGCAAGGTGATGTCTCTGCTTCTTACTATGCTGTCTAGGTTTGCCATAGCTTTCCTCCCCAGGAGCAAGCGTCTTTTAATTTCATGGCTACAGTCACCATCTGCGGTGATCTTGGAGCCTAAGAAAGTAAAATCTGTCACTGCTTCCATTTCTTCCCCTTCTATATGCCAGGAAGTGATGGGGCCAGATGCCATGATCTTCGTTTTTTTAATGTTGAGTTTCAAACCAGCTTTTGCACTCTCCTCTTTCACCCTCAACAAGAGGCTCTTGAGATCCTCTTCGCTTTCTGCCATTAGGGTGGTATCGTCTGCATATCGGAGGTTGTTGATAATTCTCCCGGCAATCTTAATTCCGACCTGTGATTCATCCAACCCGGCGTTTCTCATGATGTACTCTGCATATAAGTTAAATAAGCAGGGTGACAATATGCAGCCTTGTCGTACTCCTTTCCCAATTTGGAACCACTTGGTTGTTCCATGTCTGGTTCTTACTGTTGCTTCTTGACCCTCGTACAGGTTTCTCAGGAGACAGGTAAGGTGGTCTGGTACTCCCATCACTTTCAGAATTTGCCACAGTTTGTTGTGATCCACACAATCCAAGGCTTTAGCGTAGTCAATGAAGCAGAAATAGACGTTTTTCTGGAATTCTCTTGCTTTCTCCATGATCCAGCGAACGTTGGCGATTTGATCTCTAGTTCCTCTGCCTCTTCGAAATCCAGCTTGTACTTCCGGTAGTTCTCAGTAGGGATGGCGGAGAATTTCTCCCCGAAACTTCGGGGTGCCGAGCGCCAACGTGTTCGGCCCCCCGAACAAGTTTCGGGAAGAAATCCTCCGCACCCCCCCCGCCCACCGCCCCCACCCCGGGACGGGACTTACCTTCCCTGAATGTCCCTCCCGGCGGCGGGTCCGGCTGGCGGTTCGTCCGGTGTTCGAGCGGGGCGGGAGCGGCAGCCAGTCTTTCGACCGGCTGCCGCCCCCGCCATTGCAATCAAAGAAAAACAAAACAAAACCGTCCCCTGATAGGCTACGTGACGATTCACATAGCCTATCATGGCTAGATTTGCAAAGTCAGCCGTGATAGGCTACATGAATCGTCACGTAGCCTATCACGGGTGACTTAAAAAAAAAAAAAAAAGCGCTTACGCGAATGGCGGCCCCCATAGGGAGCCGCCATTCGCGTTCCTTATTTAGTTGCTGTAGTCTACGTCAATCTTTACGTAGACTACGGCGAAAATAAGGGCAACGCTATTTGCGTTGCCCTTATTTTCGCCGTAGTCTACGTAAAGATTGACGTAGACTACAGCAACTAAATAAGGAACGCGAATGGCGGCTCCCTATGGGGGCCGCCATTCGCGTACGCGCTTTTTTTTTTTTTTTTTAAAGTCACCCGTGATAGGCTACGTGACGATTCACGTAGCCTATCACGGCTGACTTTCCAGATCTAGCCGTGATAGGCTACGTGAATCGTCACGTAGCCTATCAGGGGACTTTTTTTTTTTTTTTTTACTTTCGTGTTCGCGGCCGGGCGAGGCGGGAAGCCTCCTCCCCGGCCTGAATTTCGGCCGGGCGAGGCGGGAAGCCTCCCCCCCCCGGCCTGAATTTCGGCCGGGCGAGGCGGGAAGCCTCCCCCCCCCGGCCTGAACTTCGCGGGGGGAGCAGCGAAGCGCTCCCCCCCACCGCGAAAAAGCTGCGAGAAAAGGTAAGTGACTTTCGTTCACCCCTAGTTCTCAGTTTGCATACTGCTGAAGCCTAGCTTGTAGGATTTTGAGCATCACCTTGCTAGCCTTGTGATACGTTCCATGGGGTTTTCTTGGCAAGGATACTGGAGTGGGTTGCCATTTCCTTCTCCAGTGGACCACATTTTGTCAGAACTCTCCTCCATGACCTGTCCGTCTTGGGTGGCCCTGCACGGCATAGCTTATGGCTTCACTGAGTTACGCAAGCCCCTTCGCCACAACAAGGCAGTGATCCATCATCCTGCTATTTTTATAGTAAAGAAATAAAAGACTAACCTTCTCTGATGGAGTGGTTTCTGGAAATAGAAAACTCTGGATGACCAATATCTGGAGTGAAAAATTTATCTACCTTAAGATGGCATCTGATTTTGGGAGGAATCTAATTATTCTTGGTTAAACAGGTAGCTCATGGTTGCTTACATAGTAGTAACATAATTTGAGAGAACCTTTGAACCAGGACATATAGCAGACTGCAGTAAAGTGGGACCGATTCTACTGTGCAATTGAGCATACCGTAAGACATCCATCGGTTTTAAAAGAATGAAACTGCTATATTTGCTATGCTCACACATCTGTGCAGCCAGAGGAAGGAGAGACTGCATAGAGAGGGAGTGAGGCTTTGGTGGGAGGAGTGTGTGTGTGTGAGAGAGAGAGACAAGTATTTTCAACAATTAACAAATAGAGAATACGTGGTTTTAGCTTCTGCATTGGTTTGTATGTGAAGTACGTTTGTGTGTGTGTGTGTGTCAGGGGGAAAGCTGATTTTGCAGTCTGAAATTATATGGACTACATCTAGGGCTGTTGTAAGTGACTCTTTCTCAGCTTTTAATGCCCACTCCCTGGACAAAATACAAGACCAGGTGACATTGCATGTGCAGTACATGTCTTGAAACGTTTGGATGAACTACGGGGCTACGAATTTTTAAAAGCCTTGTAAATATCATGTCCTTTCAGATCAATAAAGCACAAAATAAATGCTAAGAATTATAGAGCTGCAGTGAAATTAACCTGCCCCACTCCTGCCAAAAGGGATTATGTAACTGATTTATTTATTTTAAACATGGAAACTTTGGATGCAGGACAGTGGAAAAAAGATTAGATAAAATGCCTTACAAAACCCTGGGGTGTTCTGCCCAGTCATATTAAAGGAAATCAACTGTGACTGACCAGGGTATCCTTCTGGATAGGTTTGCTGTCTTAAATTTGTATTTTTAAATCTCTGCATTACTGCTATGTTTTATTCTGGTTTTATTCTGTTTGTATTGTTATATTGTGGTTTTAATGCCTTTATATTTTATACTGTTTTACTGTGTGCTTTCTTGTTTTAATATTTGTTAACTGCCCAGAGAGCTTCGGCTATTGGGCAGTATAGGAATAAAATAAATAAATGGTGAATTCTAGTGGGTGTTTTGTTCATGTAACTTTCTGAGTGTAAAAGATAATTCATTAGTTCAGGATCTTTTTGAGATGAAATAACCAGGAAATACCTCTGGATGTGCCCTGGAGGTTGACAACGTCATGAAAAGGACCCGCAAACTTCCATGAGTGAGCAATCTCAATAGCAGGATAAAAGCTCTGTGTGAAGGAGCCCCCCCTTCTCTCTCTCTCTCTCTCTCTCTCTCTCTCTCTCTCTCACACACACACACACACACACACACACAATATTTGTTTCCTTATTTCCTTCGTAACTTTAAGTCTGATTGATATATTTTAGTGCAAATACATACATACAAGGAATCACTCCTCACTCCTCATATTTGCTACATCATTCTTTGAGGAATCAAATATGACCAAAGCTACCACTCCCCTCACTGACTGAGCCAGATCTCACATTACCAAGACTGGCCCTAAATCAAATATTCAAAAGTTTCATTAAATGATGGGGCATTGCTCTAACGCAGCCTTCTTCAAGCTGGAGACCTCCAGATGTGGTTGACTACAACTCCCAGCATCCCCAGCCAGGCTTGTGGGCCAGCTGGGAGTTATAGTCTTGATTACTCCTCTCCCATTGCCTCCAAAATTCTTCAGACTTTGTGAAAAGTTTGAAAGTGGGGGTGGTTACTCTCCTCTTTTTACCACCGATCAACACACTAGCTTGTCTTTACTTTTTAACTCTCCCCCCACCCCTTTTGCCAATCAGGAACTGGGAAGGGGAGGAGAAAAACCATAGACATATATCTGCAAAGATTAATATGTGCAAATCCTATACACTCTCCCCCAATACACACACAGTCTCAAAAATATCAAATGAGTATAAAGCAATCTATACCCATCTTTGATTTTATCCTCTGATTTCTCTTTTTTCCAACTGAGATAAAATTAAAGAGTCCTGATGAAGGAAATCAGACCCACCAAGTACCTTGCTAATATTCCTATATTCTAAAACTAAAGTTTGTTGTGAGTAAACTCCATAGAACATCATAGGTTTTTTCTTTCTTAAAAGTAAACATAAATTACTCTATCCACTGTACCATACTCCCTTCAGTAGAACTCAAGTAGTCCTCCCAGCTCCTATCAGCACAGACAGCTGCTCAACTTCCCTATCCCAGATATCTCATACATAGATCGAACTATCAGCTTGCCCAGTTGAATTTCTGCCCACAGTTCCTGGAGGCAAAATAAGTGGTCCCCTTTGTTTTTCTATGTTTTTTTTGGTCTTTAAATGGCTCTTTCTCCCTCCAAATTTCACTAACTGTCCTAAACATTTCAGGGTATGTACAATGAACACTTCCTCCTGGCACATGAAAATTTCAGAAAGATTGGTCATCCCTCTTGATTTCGTGAAGCTTAAAACAACACCCGCATTACAATTTTACATTGTGGAATTCTAATTCTACTGGAATTGTGGAATTACATTGTGGAATTCTAATTCTACTGAAGGGACTTAACAAAGTAGACCCTAGTGTGTCGCCTTTTATGTCTGTGATTCTGTGATTCTTCATTTCTGTGATTCAGCCAGGGAACTGGGCTAGATGATCTCTTAGGTCACTTCCAGCTCTATGATTCTATGATTCTACAGTGCCTTGACCAGCTTGTGGAATCAAAGAAGCAACAATGGAATATTTTAGTTTCACTGAAGACAGGATGATGATTTGACATGTTTCTTCTTCTTCTTTTTGGAGTAAAATTAAGCAAGGATTATTTGAATATCCTGTCCTTCCTGTTTGCCATCCATGAGATCAACCAGAATCCCAGACTCTTACCCAACATCACCCTAGGCTACAGCATCCATGACAACTATTTCAGTCCAAGGATGACTTCTGATGCCTTGATAGACCAGCTCTCAACCGGTTGTGCACATGTGCCAAACTACAAGTGTGGAAAAGAGAACAACCTGTTGGCTGTTCTTGAAAGGGGCAACTCTGATACCTCCATGCAGATTTTATCCATGTTGAGCATCTACAAAATCCCACAGGTGGGGCACGATTTGAAATGTGAGTAGAACTTTACTTGGGCTTCTCTCTAGAGAAATAAAGAAGTTCTTTGGAGAACTTCAGTGGGGAGTCCCTGCACAGCCCTAATGATTAATATACATGTGTTAACAAATATATGATCTTTGATCTGTAAATACAGCATCAGTGTCTTCCTTTATTTGCTAGGTCACTTATGCTTTTGTTCCTCATGTTCCAAGTGATAAAACTCAGTCTCCTTTTTTCTTCCGGATGTTTCCCAAAGAAGGAAGGCAGTACCTGGAGATTACCAAACTGCTCCTGCATTTCAGGTGGACGATGACCATGCTCTTTGCTCCAGACACAAAGAACGGAGAGATCTTCATGAAGACTTTGACCCCTGAGCTCATCAGGAACTGAGTTTGTGTTGTTTTCTCAGGGACCATCCCACCACTGAGTCACAGAGTCATTTTCCGTGCCTCTTTACTCCTAAAGTGGAGACAAGTCAATGTCTTTGTTTATTATGTGGAGACACACTTCTTTTTATATGAAATAGACTATATACAACTGTTAGCTGAAAAATGGATGAACCCCATTGTAGGGAAAGTGTGGATCATAACAGCTTTGTGGGATATTGCCTTGGATTTGCTACTTAGTGAACTATAATCCCAGTACATCCATGGCATTTTTTCCTTCCTTATCCGGACAAATAAAAGGACAGAATATGTTGATTATTTGCGCTACAAATCTATTACCAAGGAGTTTGTGAATAAAGCATTTAAGTGTTCCAATTTAAAGCATACATTGTCTGTGCAAGGCTGGAAAAGATGCCCGAGAATAAGGAAACAGAGGCATTGCCCCAAGAGGACATTCAAAGAATCCTGTCTCTAGATAGCTACATCACTTACAGAACCATCCAGACTGTGACTCGTGCCTTACATGCTGCTTATTCATCCAGGTCCAAGAGGATGGGGGTGGAGAGTGGAGACAAGCTGGTTGGTCAAAGGGTACAGCCATGGCAGGTATTCCCTTTTCCATCAGGTATCTCTGCTGAACATGATGATCAATTGTACAGTTTCAGAATTATACTCTTAGATAATGTCAAACATAGCAGTGAGGGGAAATGTCTATTTGAGGAACAATCCCAGTTCAGAAACCCCCTGTACTGGTCCCCCCCTTTGCACTGTCCTCAGGGGACACAGCCCATCTGGTCATAGCTCCCATCCTTGGCAAAACCCTTGACAGATACATCTGTGTCTACAGCAGCCCTTTCCCCACGCCCCACCTTTGGAGTAAGACTCCCACTCCCACCATATAACTGAGGGTCCTCTTGGGCAAGGGGGGCTGTGCTCTCTCTCTTGGAGACTTGAATCCTGACTGGGCCTGCTATTTTGAGGCATTCCTGGCTGTGCTCTGGCACCTCCCTCCCTCCAGGCCTTACCCCACTGACAGTTCGTGGAGCCAGTCATATGTCTTCTCCCCTTGAAACCTTCTTAGGTGGTCCTTATGAATAATTGTAGGCTTGTGTCTGGGTCCTAACTGCCTCTGGGACACCACTTCATTTATTTTCATGAGCACCACATAAGGCCTTTCCCAAGGCCTATCTGCTATTTAGGCACCCTGCTCTCTTTCACATAGGGTTGTAAAGTCACATCAGGTCTCCCTGCCTGCATGATTTCACATAGTACAACCATTTCACCTTATCTGACACAATCCTTAGGTTTTCCCTTGCAAATTAGGAACATAAGAAAGTAGGAAGCTGCCTTATACCACTTATACCACTGGCCCATCTAGCCCAGTATTGTCTACACTGACTGGCAGCAGGTCTCCAGGGATTCAGGCTGGATTCTTTCCCTTCCTTACATGGAGAAGCCGGGGATCGAACCTGGGGCCTTCTGCATTCCAAGTATGTGCTCAATCATACTGAACCATGGCCCCTCCCCTATTGATGCACCTTCTCTAGTTTAGATTGTGATCCTTCCACATAGTCCAAAGGGTCTGTATGACTTTGCTCACTATCAGGAGTGCCATAAAGGAGATGGGTGGGAGTCCTCAGTTCATGCCCAAACATGAGAAGGGCTGGGGTACAGCCTAGGGATCTTCTTCCACAAAGCAAAGGTAACTCTCACTTTTTTGTCTTAGATTCACCCTTCCCCCTGCCTCACTTCCTCCTACCCCCAAGGGCCTCACTCTGCCCCTCCCCTTGGCCTTGTAGAACAAAGGTGACCAATTCAAGAGTTATGGAGTTGGGGAAAAGCCTCGTCTCCTTATACTCAGCAGCGCTGAGTGGTAAGGGACCCAGTATTATGTGTGGCTTTCTTCACAAGGAGCTTTTATCCTATGACGGAGATTGCTCCCTCGCAGAAGTTTGCGGGCTCGTTACATGATGCTGTGAACCTCCAGGGCGTCTCCTGCACTAAATGCCTTTTGTTCCATTTTTAAATAGATCGCAGATAATGAGCTGTCAAATTACCCCATTGTGTTCTGCTTGAGTTCCCTCTGTGAAAAAAGGAAAAGCAGCAAGAACAGGAGTGAGATCAATGAAAGATAATGGAAGACTCAGATACTGGGAGAAGGAGGGGGAAAGGGGAGGGGGGAAAGGAAGCAGTGAAAATGGGAGTCTTCGTGATCCTGCCTCTAAAATGGAAGCAGAGAGCCCTGTTCTAAATGCAGGATTTTTGGCTGGGTTAGAGATGCCCTGTGTCTACTCAGAAGTAACAAGCCATGATATCCAGTGGGACTGACTCCCTGGTATAGAAGATTGCAAACTTAATAAAATGATTGACAATTCTCCGCATTTTTATGGTGCCCTGTGAAGTGCCATGGAAGACCAGGACCAGCTGGCAGAATTCTCCTTCGAGCTTTATATCTGTCATGCCTTTAGCTTCCCTTGATTTGGATTCCTGCACTGAGCAGGGGGTTGGACTCGATGATCTTATAGGCTAAATAGCTAAAGCAAACTGAGGGTATTCAGGAACAAAATCAGGTCCCTTCCAAATGTTATAAAGACATACAGCCCTGAATGAGAAGAAGGAAACCCAAGCTTGAAATGGGCAGAAGTGAGATATCAAAATGGATTTCCAGTTTCCTTAAATGTTGGTGTTTTGTCTGCCACTCTAGCTTCACCCATTCCTGAAAAACTCCCGGTTTTACAATACTTCCATGGGCAGAGTGTATTTGGGAAAAAGCGGAGAGCTGGCAGTTGACTTTGACATCGTGAATTGGGTGGTGTTTCCCAACAGGTCTGTGTTTAGAGTGAAATTGGGAGTATAGAAAGGCAGAGATCCTCAGACCAAATGTTCTCCGTCAACCAGAGTGATATTGTGTGGCCCAAATGGCTCCACCAGGTGAGGAAAAACATTCCTTCACTGTATTTACCATCACTTAAGCTCTAATAACAGTAACCGATGCCTTGTGGGGCTGCATTTGCATGCCTGTTAATTCCAACTAGCAGCAGTTCTTCAAGACCTCAGAGAGAGGAGGGTCTTTTCCCAGCTTTGCTACCCAGCCGTGGATCAGAAGTATTGCCTTGGAACACAGGCTGGGGTTCACGTGGGACTTTAATTATTTATTCATTTATATTGCATCATCAGTGTGCATGGCACATCAGAGGGTGCAAGAGGACAGGTCCCTGCCTTGATGAGCTTACAGTCTAAAATTGGACAGGAAAGGGAGGGAAGTGGATTAACTGGGGAAACAGGGGAAGAATATGCAGTTATTTCATTTGCACATCTTTAGACCTAGTTACAGGCTGCAAATCAAATGTGGGGCTTGAGGACCATTGGTTCCTTTCTAGCTGGGCATCTCCTTTCTATATAGAGAATTAGCATAACACATTTTCCTTGATGCTGCTTTTCTTTATTCTTAGCCGCTTCCTCATTCCAGGTGTGTGGAAATCTGTCTCCCTGGATTTGTCAAGGTGGTTCAGGAAGGAGAGCCAGTTTGCTGCTATGACTGTGCTCCATGCCCCAAAGCGACCATCTCCACTCAGGAAGGTGGGTGAGTCTCGAGGAAAGGGCAGCCCATGGTACTGTGCAAAGATTCACTCACAGACTTTCTATCAATCTATTATTAAAGGCGTTTCAGAACTTGGATCCTTTCTTGCACTATCCGTATTTTTTTTCTCAAACTGAGTTAAATGAAAGGACCATGGAGGATGGATTGGGGGGGGGGGTCAAAGTTGTGGAAGGGGCAAGGATCAGAATCAACAGCCTACATGTACCTTCTGCTCCTTAATGCGGTTCCATATTATGGTTCCATCCATAATATATTTCACAAAGGAATGCTCTTGGAGGATGCATTGGGCAGGGATCAGAATGAACAGACTACATATGCCTTTCTCACTTCACATTCCATGCATCCCTCCATGTCAAATATTGTTATGCTTGCCCCACTTCTTTGACCAGTGAGAAGGTTCAAGGCTGCAAGACACTCACCAGGAGTTGGACATGATGATCTAAATGGCCCTTCCAGCTCTGTGATTCTATCATTCTAATGCTTAGCAAGGTTCGATTTCTTATGTAAGGAAATCAGTGGAGGCAAAGTGACTTTTAAAATCTTTATTTATTTACTCATTTCATTTCAATACTGCCCTATAGCCAAGCTTTCTGGATGGTTCACAAAAATTAAAACCAAAAAGCACAGGATAAAATAATATAAAATATGAAAGCATTAAAACCACAATATGACAACAGAATAAAACCTAGCAGCGATGCAGAGATTTAAAATATAGATTTAAAACACCAAAGCTAAAAGTCTAGGAAGCTAAAATACTGGGAGAAGAAAAAGATCTTTACCGGGTGCTGGAAGAAGTACAATGTAGGCACCAGGTGAACCTCTCTAGGGTGCTCATTCCACAGCCGGGGGGCCACAGCAGAAAGGGCCTCACTTCCTTTGGTGGGTTCTCATGGAGAAGGACTGCTGAGGACAATCTTAGGGTCTGGGCAGGCTCGTATGGAGGAGCCTGCCCAGGAGGTGATCCTTCAGATAACCTGGCCCCAAGCCATTAAGGGTTTTGAATGTTAATACCAGCACTTTGAATTGGGCCCAGAAATGGACTGGCAGCCAGTGCAGCTGGAAAAGTACTGCCTTAATGTGATTTCGTTGGCCAGTCCCTGTTAACAATCTGATGAGAAAGAGGGGTAGAGCTGGGTGTCATCCGCCTATTGATGACACCTCAGCCCACACCTCCAGAAAACCTCTCCCGGCTGTTTCATGTAGATGTTCAACAGCATAGGGGATAAAATAGAGCCCTGTGGAACCCCATGGCATAATTGCCAAGGCACAGAGCAATAATGCCCCCAGCACCACCTTCTGGAATCAGCCATCCAAGTAGGAGCGGAACCACTGCAGTGCATTGCCTCCAACTCCCAACCCAGACAACCTATCCAGAAGGATATCATGGTCGATGTTATCGAAAGCTGCTGAGAGGTCCAGGAGAATCAACAGGGTCACACGCTCCCTGTTCCTCTCCTGGCAGAGGTCATCCCACAGGGCAACCAAGGCAGTTTCCATTCCACATATGAGCATTATTTGTTTTACAAATATGCAGGTTAATACTTACCTGGCAGGGGAGTCACCTTGATCATGAAGGAAGTTTTCCCAGGGTGAGTCTCATCCATTGCACTCCGGGTGTGCTGACCCATGCGATTTCCCCAAATGCAGGAAACCTGACTACATAATTTGTGGTAGTGGGGGACTGTGTTCGCGCTTTCCCCTGTTATTTTTAAAAAAACAAAAAAGAAATATGCAGGTTAAGTATAAACGGAGGCACAACTCAAGTATGCTGATGGGCAGCTAGGGATGTACGGATTTTGTTGAATCCATTGGAATGTTAGGAGTGTATTGAATCTGGTCTGTGCCAGATGCCAGTCTGGCAAGGAATTCACAGATGGGATTACAAGGAATCTGGACTCATTTGAGTCTGTTTCAGATTTCTCCAGCTTTCCTATGGGTAGCCAATGATGCCGGCAGAGCCCAAGCCCAGCTCCTTGCACCTTTTCCTCTGGCTCCCCCAAATTGCAGCTTGTCCTTTGCCTCCTTCACAGACTCCTAGATTGCCTCCTCTCAGGGAAGGGAGGAAGGACAAGAATATTTCCCAAGAAGGCTATCAGTTCCCAGAACAGACTGCAACTATTTCCAAGTCACTGTGGGCCCTTACCTGTTAATTGTCTTAAGAAAGGAAGATATACATAATAATGTTGGTTGTTCAGACATTAGTATGATGAACAGCAGGCCGGGGCCAAGCCTTGCATGGCAGTATTGGGTGCTGTCAGTCAACTGAATTTTCTCTCCAGAATTCTCTAGCACAACAAGTACAATGGTCTGGTCCCAGGGCTTGGTCTGATGGCATGTGAAGCAGACACACTGCTGAAGTGAAGCAGGTATGGGTCTGGCCAGTGCTTGGAGGGGAGGCCACCTGGGAACCACATGTAGCCACCTTGAGTTTCATCATGATGGAAGAAAGGTGGGATATAAATGTAATGAATGAATGAATGAATGAATGAATAAATGAATAAAACAATACCAGAGATGCAAATGCACACAATAAGGGTCTTCCTACAATAGTCAAGACCACAAATACAAAGTCCCGAAAATATATAAATACCATCTTTTATGAATATATACAATAATAAGATATACATGATCCAATGCATACAAATCGAAATACAATAGTTACTATCAGTCTGCAATTACAAATCACCAGTAGAAGTCAATTTCTACATAAAGTCTTTTTCATGTAAACAATAAGCTTCTAATAATGGAGGGAGCAATCCTATCTGGATCAATGGTCACCTCCGAGCCTGGGGGTTATCCAGTACAGGACAGGAGGAGTGGTGAGGAGCATATCTCATCCTCGCCCGGCTTTTGCAGCTAGACAACTGATTTTGGCTGTCTAGCCACAGGACTGCAGAGCGCGGGAAGCGGCAGCCAGACATAGGATGTGTCGTACTGGCATTTCCAAAATCCCTGCCCTGGCCCCGAGGTTGGTTCCCGGAAACCGACCTATCCTATGGTTGTCCAGCCGCTGACCAGCAGCCATAAGATTGTGCCCTAAGAGAAAGAAATTATTTTATTAAAAAAGTTAGGGCATAGTCCTATGCATGTTTAGACAGAAAGTCTATCTAAACGTGCATAGGATTGCATCTTTAGTTGTTCATTTATCCTCTTACATATTTAATTGTGACAAATTTTCTATAATCCATAAAGGTTACATAAATAAAGGTTTGAAATTGATTCCAACTCCCAGATTTAATGTATTTTGAAGTAGAAGACCTATGTTCAAATTGGTATAATTTTTGAAATGGCTTTTCTTCTAACAAATATATGCCCCTAAATCAGATTCTGTATTTGAGGACTTGAAGAGTGGCTGATGTAATGCCATTTTTAAAGGAAGGGTCCAGGGGAGATTTGGGAAATTACTCTGCAGTCACCTGAATGTCTGTTCCAGAAACATCGGGGGAAGGTATTATTAAGGATAAAATTATTAGGCATATAGAAATACAAGCTGTGCTGGAAAAGAATCAAAATGCCTTCTCTCAAGGTAAGTCCTGCCCAACTAATATTTTAGAGTTCTTTGAAATAGTTAAAATTAGGACCAGGGGTGTTCTGGTGGACATTGTTTATTTGGACTTGCAAAAATCTTTTGCCAAAGTCCTTCACCAAAGACTCCTGGGTGAACCTAGCGAAGTCAGAATAAGTGGAGAGCTCCTTTCATGAATCAGTAACTGCTTAAAGAACAGAAAACGAAGTGTAGGAAGAAATGGTCAGATCTCAAAATCTTAACTGTATGTATATGCTGATGGGATCTGAGCGGAGAGTGATCTGGTTAGACAACCAACAGGCTGTCGTTCCCAAGAGAGAGAGAGAGCTTGATCTGTGCCCACCACTTCCGCTTCTCCTTAGCAACCCACAATTGGCTCTGTGAATTACTGTGTCATCTGAGCCTGGAGTGCTCGGTTGTTTAGAGGTGAAACAACCCATGACTTGTTGGATCTGCTCTCTCCCACACGTGCATGACAGCCAATGAGTTGTTGAACCCATGGGCTGTCATGTCATGTGCAGTGGCCCAGCAACTGAACAAGGAAGAGGTAATTTTATAATTACTTTTGAATTGTAAAATTTCAGTGAAACAAAAAAAAAGAAGAAAAAAATTGTAACTACATAGATTTGAATATATCAGTTTCAATGCATGCATATGAAGTCTGTCTGTCTGTCTATACACGCACGCACGCATGCACACACACACACACACACACAGCTTTCTAAGGCTAATACATAAAGTTCAACAAAAGCTGACCAAATATCCATACAAGTATCTATTCTCAAGTGTCATCTATATAACACCAGTTCAAGTGTTGAAAGCGTTGTTAGGTTCTCAATCCATTGTTTTATAGGAGGTGAGCATTTATACTTCAACTGTTGTAATATTAGTCCTTTACTTGTCTAAAAGGCACGAGGAATCCATTTGCAGTGACCGTGCATCAATTTCCAGGAAGCAAGTAGACAATTTAAGAGGACATGTGCATCATGAAATATTTAAAAGTGTTCCAGTACAAGGTTTATGCATATAATAACCTCCCAAATTATTGGGCATTGCAAAAGAAATGGTTACAAGAAGCATTAGTTGTGTTACACCTCCAGCAAGTAGCCAACATAGAGAAAACCTTATTAAATTGATGTTGTGGCATCCAAAACTAGGGGTGTATGAACCCCTCCTACCTGGCTCTGCTGGGGGTCCGCTGGGGGGGAGGCGATCCGGTCCTCTCCCCCGGAATCCTCCCCAGCTGGCTCCGTTCTGTGGCCAGTCTGCGGAGCCACCGGCTGTAGCCGGCCGTGACTGGTCTTCAGACACAAATGGCGTCCGGCATAGCGGACACCATTTGTGTCCCTTTGCCTTACTGTGATAGGCTATGTAAAGATTTACATAGCCTATCTAGGGATGTCAGAGAATTTCATCACGAATCTTGGGGAGGCCAAATGCCAGTGCATTCGGCCCCCCGAAATCGGTGGAGAAATGCTCTTCCCTCCTGCCCCCCCCGGGACGGGACTTACCTTGGGCGAATCTTCCTGGCGGCGGCCGCTACGGCGGCGGTTCGGCGGCGGTTCGGCGGCGGCGGCTGCGGCGGCCAGTCTTCCGACCGGCTGCCGCCGCCGCCATTTCCAGTAAAAAAACCCAAAAAACAAAAAAAGTGATAGGCTACGTAAACATTTACATAGCCTATCAAGGCTAGATTTTTAAAAAATACCGTGATAGGCTACGTAAATGTTTACGTAGCCTATCATGGCTGATTTAAAAGAAAAAAAACGTGTGTACGCAAATGTACGTAGACACTACGCTATTTACATTCCCCTTATTTTCGCCGTCTTAGTCTACGTAAATGTTTACAAAGACTAAGACGTGTCAAAATAAGGAACGTAAATGTCGGCGCCCATGGGCGCCGCCATTTGCGTACATGCGTTTTTTTCCTTTAAATCAGCCGTGATAGGCTATGTAAACATTTATGTAGCCTATCATGTCTGACTGCAGGGACACAAACGGTGGCGGCTATGGCCGCAGCCATTTGTGGACCCGGCCGGCCAGGATTTGGGAGGGGAGGGACGGAGCGCCTCCCCCCCGGCCAGAATTTCGGGGGGGAGGGACGGAGCGCCTCCCCCCCACCTCGAATCAATTTCATAAAAAGGTAAGTGACTTTTGTACATCCCTAAGCCTATCATGGTAAGGCAAAGGGACACAAATGGCGTAGTGGACGCCATTTGTGTCCCTGCACTTTATCGTGATAGGCTACGTAAAGATTTACGTAGCCTATCATGGTAAGGCAAAGGGACGCAAATGGCGTCCGCTACGCCGGATGCCATTTGTGTCCGAAGACAGCTGTGGATGGACCTGGCCGGAGCTGGACCTGGCAGTGCCAGGTAGGATCCGGCCGGGTCGGACTTCGTGGGGTGGTGGGATGGGGTGGTCCATTCTGCCACGGACTCCAGGGGGGGGGGAAGATTCTTAGAATCTGCCCCCCTGGAGTCTGTGGCAGAATTCCCTACCATCCCTATCCAAAACAGACGGAACAAGGGTTTTTGCTGAATAAGGTGTAACCTGAGATCCATAGATGCTTCACATACAGATGCTAAAGTGATGATCCATTGATTAGGCAAATGGGGACAATCCAGTTCCTTGTTCCATTCTTGCTTAAGACCCTCTGTATCATATTTATTCACCAATATTAAGTATTTATAAACATCGATATGGGCCTATATGATTGACTGGCTTCAATCAGTGCTTTCAATAGTGAAGGAGACTCTGAAGCTGTAAAAGTAGAGGGCCAGACCTAGATTCTAACAAATATATATTGCAACTCCAACTATTGCCATCGAGCCGTAGCACGCAAATTGTATTTGGCACACAAAGCCGAGAAGGACAAGGACTCCTTATCAGCACCCACTACTTGATCCAAGGTAAGAATCAGCTGATCTGTCTATGTCCACCACAACAAGTATTTTTCTTAACAATTTTTACATCTATAGACTAAGTAAGAGATCTGGAGAATGGAAGTAGCTTAATGAATATGTCAACCAAGCGTGCAGCTGTTGTCAACAAGCCATTTTCATGTTGGGCATAATTAGAAAAGGAATCACAAATAAAACTGCCCACATTGTAACAGCTTTATGCAAACTTAACATGCTGTGTAGAGTTCTGGTCACCACACCTCAAAAAAGATATTGTAGAGTTGGGAAAGTGCAGAAAAGGGAAACCAGAATGATGAAGGGGCTGGAGCAACTCCCCTGTGTGGAAAAGCTCCAAATATTTGGGGCAGCTTACTTTATAAGAAAAGGTAAGTAAGGGGGAAGGTGGGTGAGGTATATGGAAGTATCTTCTTTACACAGCACATGGTTAAACTATGCAATTCCCTACCACAAGACGTTGGGATGGCCACCAACTTTGGTGGCTGTAAAGTGGATCAGAGAAATATATGGAGATCAGGCTATCAATGGCACTAGCTAGTTATTACAGAGATCAGAACACACCCTCTGGTCTGTTTGGCTTAATCTCCAGAGCAAATTTTACCAGGCTTTAACAAAATAATTCCTGAATCAGTTAGGCAGTGTAACGTTGATACGATCTGTGTAGAATTGTATGTTCTGGAAGTGTATTGGCACTTCATGACTTATGAGGTCCCTTTGAACTCCTTAGAGTAGCAAAGAAGTAGCTTCAGGGTTGGTTTTGGACTGTAGAGACATGAGGGGATTTCGTTTAAATAACAGGAAGAACTTCCTAGTGGAATGAGCTGTTTGACAATGGAACAGACTGCCTCAGAAGGTTGTGGACCTGTCTTAGACATTTTTATGCAGAGGTTGAAGGGATCCTGTAGCAGTAGAATCAAAGAATCATAGAATAGTAGGGCTGCAAGGGGACTTTAAGACCATCGAGTCCAACCCCCTGCTCAATGCAGGAATCTAAGTCAGAGCATCCCTGACAAGTGGCTGTCCAGTACTTGGTTCCATTGTCGTACTGCTCTAAGAGTCCGGAGTTTTTCTCTGATGTTCAGCTGGAATCTGGCTTCTTGTTACTTGAGCCCATTATTCTGTGTCCTTCACTCTGGGATGATCGAGAAATGATCCTGGCTTTCCTCTCTGTGACAACCTTTCCAGTACTTGAAGAGTGCTATTATATCTTCCCTCAGTCTTCTATTCTCAAGGCTAAACATGCCCTGTATTTTCAGTCTCTCACAGGGCTTTGTTTCCAGTCCCCTGATCATCTTTGCTGCCCTCCTCTGAACCCTCTCCAGCTTGTCTGCATCCTTCATTAAATATGGTGCCCAGAACTGGACACAGTACTCCAGATGAGGCCAACCTCTGTGGAGTAGATGGGAACTAGTACTTCAGGGGTTTTGGAAGCTATACTTCTATTAATGCAGCCCAAAGGAACAGTGGCCTTTTTTGCAGCCACATCACAGTGTTGGCTCATATTCACCTTGTAATCTACAACAATTCCAAGATCCTTCTCGCTTGTAGTGCATTTGGTTTCTTTTTCCTTGGTGCAGAACTTGGCATTTATCTTAGTAAATCTCATTCTGTTGTTTTCAGCCCAGCACTCCAGCCTATCAAGATCACTTTGAATTCTGTTTCTGTCTTCCAAAGTATTAGTTATCCCACCCAATTTTGTGCCATCTGCAAAGTTGATCTGTATTCCCTGCACCTCCTCCCCCAAGTCATTCATAAAAATGTTGAAGAGCACTGGGCCCAGGACTGAGCCCTGTGGTACCTAGGGATGGGGGAGAATTTCTCCCCGAAACTTCGGGGGGCCAAGCGCCAATGCATTCGGTCCTCCGAAGGTTGTTCGGGGATAAATTCTCCGCCCCCCCGCCCCTCCCCAGGATGGGACTTACCTTTCACGAATGTCCCTCCCGGCGGCAGGTCCCGGCGGCGGTTCGGCAGGTCTTCGTCAGGGGTGGGGGCGGCAGCCGGTCTTTCGACCGGCTGCCACCGCCTCCATTACAAGCAAAGTAAAAAAACAACAACACGCCCCTGTGATAGGCTACGTAACGATTAACGTAGCCTATCACGGCTAGATTTACAAAGTCAGCCATGATAGGCTATGTTAATCGTCACGTAGCCTACCGCGGGTGACTTAAAAAAAAAAAAGCACGTACGGCTAATGGTGGCCCCCATAGGGAGCCGCCATTCGTGTTCCTTATTTGGTCCCTGTAGTCTACGTAACGATTTACGTAGACTACGGCGAAAATAAGGACAACGCAAATAGCGTTGCCCTTATTTTCGCCGTAGTCTACGTAAATCTTTACATAGACTACAGGGACCAAATAAGGAACGCAAATCGCGGCTCCCTATGGGGGCCGCCATTTGCGTACGCGCTTTTTTTTTCCCCCCGAAGTCACCCGTGATAGGCTACGTGATGATTAACGTAACCTATCACGGCTGACTTTGCAGATCTAGCCGTGATAGGCTACGTTAATCGTTACATAGCCTATCACAGGGGCGTTTTTTTTTTCCCTTTTGAAGTTCGCGGCCGGGGAGACGGGACGCTTCTCCCCGGCCTGAATTTTGGCTGGGCGAGGCGGGAAGCCTCCCCCCCGGCCTGAATTTTGGGGGGAGCAGCGAAGCGCCTCCCCCCCGCGAAGCAAGCTGTGAGACCAGGTAAGTGACTTTTGTGCACCCCTAGTGGTACCCCGCTCATGACCTCTCCCCAGTTTGAGAAGATCCCATTGATAAGCACTCTTTGAGTCAAATTCTGTAGCCAACTGTGGTTCCCCCTGATGGTTATTTCATCTAGCCAACTTTGAGCTAGTTTGCTAATCATAGGGCACTTTATTGAAAACATTGCTGAAGTCGAGGTATATTGTGTCCACAGCATTCCCATAGTCCACAAAGGAGGTGCCCTAATCCCAAAATGAGATGAGATTAGCCTGGAAGGATTTGTTCTTGCCAAATTCATGTCGGCTTCAAGTAATTTTCCCAAGCACTGATGTCAGACTGACTGGTCTATAGTTCCCAGGTTCCTCCTTTTGGCCCTTTTTGAAGATAGGGACAAAGTGTGAAGCAGGAGATAGGTGTGAAGCAGGAGTTTCCTGCAAGCAAAACAAGTCCTCCACCAGTGACTGGTTCCTCTTGTTGTTTCCAGATGCAGACCATTGCACCAAGTGTCCGGAAGATCAGCATCCAAACAAGGACCGAGATCAATGTATCCCCAAGATTGTAACCTTCCTGGCCTATAAAGAACCTTTGGGGATCATCCTGGCTTCCTTGGCCCTATTCTTGTCCTTAACCACAGGCTTTGTGTTAGCAATCTTCACTAAATACTTAGAAACACCAATAGTCAAGGCAAACAACCGTGACCTTTCCTACACTCTCCTCGTCTCCCTCCTGCTTACCTTCTTGTCCTCCTTTCTATTCATTGGTCAACCAAGAAAAGCAACCTGCCTTCTTCAGCAAATGGTCTTCAGCATTATCTTCTCTGTTGCTGTGTCTTCTGTGTTGACAAAAACCATCACTGTGGTGCTGGCCTTCCTGGCCACCAAACCAGGGAACAGGGTGAGGAGATGGCTGGGGAAGAGTTTGTCAAATGCCATTGTCCTTTCTTGTTCTGGTGTCCAAGTTGTCATCTGCACCATCTGGCTGGGTATCTCTCCCCCATTCCCTGACTCTGACATGCACTCTCAGCCTCTAGAGATTCTGTTGCAATGCAATGAAGGGTCTGTCACCATGTTTTATACTGCCTTTGGCTACATGGGCTTCCTGGCTGCCATCTGATTCATGATGGCCTTCCTAGCCCGGAAGCTACCTGGGGCCTTCAATGAAGCCAAGCTGATCACCTTCAGCATGCTGTGCTTTTGATTGGTCAAAGCTGGTTCTTTGGGTTGGTCAAGTTCTTGTTTGCACCTTCATCTCAGTTGCCCTTTGTACAACCTGGAACCTGCACAGCACCTAGCATTTAGCAATCATATTAAGTTTGCAATCTCCTCCCTCTATTTCTCTGTTGAAAAGCACCTGCTGACCTCTTTGAAGGTTTTTAAGCAGGCATTAAACTCTCTCTTATTCTGGCAGACCTTCCCTTTCTAGAACTCTTGTTCCTTTCGCTGACTGTTGTATACTGTTTTTAAGCAGTGTTGTTTTAAGCTATGTTGTTTTGCGGTTGGATTTTTTAAGTTCAAATTTGTTTTTGGATATATGTTGTTTGTATATATTGTCTGTATGCTTTTATGTAAATGGTTTTTAATCTTTGTATACTGTATTTTAATGTTTTAACTTTGGAAACTGCCCAGAGAGCTTCAGATATGGGATGTTATATAAATCTAAATAACAATAACAATAATTTTCTTAGTAGTCAGCACGAGCTGATAGGAGAATTGTATTCTCTCTGGTCAGAGGATATAGCTCTAATAAGGAATTTCCTGGCAGAGAGTAACGAGTTACTAACAACTCTAACTGATGCTATACTGTGTATAAGAATGGTAAAGGGGAAAACAGCTCCTGATGCCCCATCTACAACTGGGCCTAACCCAAAAGCTCAACCTGTTCCTCTTGACAAAGTCACCAAAGTACCCCCCCTGACACTGTCTAAAATCAAGAAAGAAAAAGGAACAAATGGTAAAAGGGGTATAAAATCTAGGAAGGCAGTTGTAAGATCTAAACAGAAAAGTAAAAACATCCAAAGCTCTGCGCATCCAAAAAAAAAATAAATCATTTAACTTTAAGAGGCTATTTAATCTCCTAGATTGAGAAGAGAAAACCTCTGGTTTCTCCCAAAAGCAGGGCTAAGAAAAAGCCTGAAACACAGGGATGCAACTCTCCAAACTCAATGATCAATATACCACAGCAAATTTCAAATGTTATGATAGATGTGAATCAGGGCCCATGGTTCATAGCTGAATTCCCAAATAAGGTAACCTTGGTCCCTTCAGATAGTTCTAGACAGGATATTACACGAGACATCTTGTTGACTAACATGCCCTGGAAAGTGCAGCTAATGCAACAAAACCTGGTAGTTATTAACTACCCAAAACCAACAGGCCAGCTGTCCCAGACTGTACATAAGTTACATCTGTCAAAATTAATTTCATTTTCACAGCAATCCCCCTAAGAGTAGGGGACATTGAAAAGGTTGAATATCTCTTTTACAATTATAACTCAGCCCGTGCAGTTGTAACCTTTGCCCAAAGAAGGGTAGCAGTGGAAATATTCAGTGCTAGAGATGTGCTGGTAAGGAAGGGCATAGGAATCAACAGGCATTTCCGAAACACCTGTTCCAGTATATCTCTGGGACCCTCGTGTATTAAGATCTTAAAGTTACCAAATACTATTAGGGGTGTACGAAACCCCGCTTACCTGGCTCCGCTGGGTTCCGCAGGTGGGGGGAGGCGATCCGTTCCTCCCCCCGAAATCCTTGATGGGGGGGAGGTGATCTGTTCCTCCCCCCTGGAATCCTGCCTGGATGGCTCCGCTCTGCCTGGGCCAACCCACAGCGAGACCTCCAGCCGCTGCTAGGCTAGTGTGGACTCAAATGGCGTCCTATGTAGGGGATGCCATTTGTGTCCCTACACCGGCCCGTGATAGGCTACGTAAATATTTACGTAGCGTATCACGGCTAAAGCAGGGATGCAAATGGCGTCCCCTATCACGGCAAAAAAAAAAAAAAAAGGAATGCAAATGGCAGCGGCTACGGCGGCGGCCATTTGCATCCCCTTTTTTTGCCGTGATAGGCTACATAAATATTTACGTAGCCTATCACAGCCTCCACAGGGATGCAAATGGTGTCCCTGCATTAGCCGTGATATGCTACGTAAGTATTTATGTAGCCTATCACGGCCATTCGAAAGACGCGAATGGCGGCTGCAGACGTGGCTGCCATTTGAGGAGTACTGGAACGGCTGACAAAGGTAGGGTCTGTTCCAGGCCCATTTCGTGGGGTGGGTGGGTGGGTGGGGGGCTTTGTTCCGCCATGGATTTCGGGGGGCTGAATGCGCTGGCATTCGGCCTCACCGAGATCCATGGCAGAATTCTCCGCCATGCCTAAATACTATACGCGTTGAACCTCCAGTCAGTATTCTAGTGGAGCTGACCCCAGATGTGAAATTCAAAGCTGCATTCCTAGATTATCTACCCAAGTACACCCTAACTAAGGGAAAACAGCAAAGCACCACTAGCTTGGGGACCTCAACAAATGGTGGAGATTTACAACAAAAATATTTTCTTCCAGAAGAGGCTGGATTAATTGAAAGTTTCTGTAACCTCCCTGGCTCAGCTCAGGAAGATATCCTGCTGAGATTCTCATCTCCGAAAGAGATCTTGATGAATAAAGTTGCCTCCGAAGTTCTAAATTCCCAGGACAGGGGAAAGGATTACTCCAACTCACATAGACAGGCTGCCCATTCAGTAGGGGTGTACGAACCCCACCCTAACTGGCTCCGCTTGGGGTCCATGGGGGGGAGGCAATCTGGTCCTCCCCCCCGGAATCCTCCCTGGCCGGCTCTGCTCTGCGGCAAGTCCGTGGAGCCACTGGCTGGGGCCAGCCGGGGTCGGACTTCTGGCTGCGCTGGTCTTAGGAACACAAATGGCGTCCGGCTTAGTGGATGCCATTTGCATCCCTTCGCCTTACCATGATAGGCTACATAAAGCTTTATGTGAATTTTTATGTAGCCTATCACGGTAAGGCAAAGGGATGCAAATGGCATCCACTAAGCTGGACGCCATTTGTGTCTGAAGACTGGCGCCAACTGTTATTGGCTCCATGAAAGACTCAAAAGCCATGGGGAGAAATCCTCCTGCCCAATATGATGCTACCCCCATACAGAGAGAGGACTACAGCACTTAGTAAATCAGCAATCTTCAGCCAAGAACTACAGCACCTGTTCACAGCAAGGCATAACTGCTGAAATGATTAAACCCCCATCCCGCAGTATGGGAAGTGGAGGTCCACCTCTTTCCGATCAGTTGTAGAACACCTGAAGAAACCCAACAGGGAAGCAACGTTCCCAAGCCTTGTCCCAAACATAGTGAGAGTGGTTGGCAAGAAATGAGATACCTCGACAAGGAAGAGTTGGGCATAAATAAGCCCCAGCTACCAACTTTTACAGAGCCCAATATGCCCCCCCCCAAAAAAACAATCAAATGTGATCAGATTACAACATTTTTTTTGACAAGATCGAATCCCTCCACTCAAGTAAAGGTGAAGACAGAAGTGTCAGTATCCCATTATTTGAGGACAAACTGACCTGCACTTCATTTCTCATGAACCCATTTATTTCATCATTAAACTATAAAAAAGTAATGGACCGCTTGTTTCCCAGCTGACAAATCCCAGCAAATCAAGATTTGTTGAAACATATGGGTCTTTCTTTCTTAGGCTGGAATACACGTAGACAGGATAAAGAATTCCTACAATTACTTCAGGAACATGATATAATCTGCATCCAGGAGACGTGGATAACGGACACAGAACCAGACAAGATATATCTAGATCCTAGAAGGTTACTCATCTAAAACCCTCCCTGCAAAAAAGCTTTCTTCCAAGGGCTGTCCAGTTGGAAGAAATAAACCAAATTAAAAAATGAACCAAAAATGGAGGCTTCACATTGAACAGATCAAAGTGGAAGCTGCCCCATCCCTTCTGACAGTAAGGGTGTGGTCAGGGAATAGTTTTTCCCTACTCATAATTAACATCTATATCCTGCCCCATAGTACAAAAGCCCCTCTTAACACACAGTGGACTGAATTGGATACGGCCCTTGATTACCTAGAAAATGAATTCCCACTCGCTATTATTATAGCAGTGGGAGATTTTAATGCTAGAATTGGAAGAAACAAAAATAAGTTAGCAGGCCACCTAAATATTGATGAAGAAGAATTGTTAGCTGTCTTTCCCCAGAACTTGAGAGACAAGACTACTGAAATAGAGGGTTACAACTTTTGGGAGTTTCTGTTTAAAAGGAACTATTCCATTTTGAATGGCTCCTATCCTAAAGATACCCCAGAAAATTTTACCTATTTATCAATAAGGGAGCAAAGCATAATTGATTACACCTGTGCTCCTCTGAATAAGATTAAAAACTTCATTAATTTTGAAGTCATGCCTACGGGCCATTGTGACCACCAGCCTCTAAGGTCGGAGTTCTTTAGAGAAGATGGAAGCCTCCAGATTTTTGCCTGTGAAGAGTTCCAGGCCAGAGTTGATTTACTTGGTCAAGGAGGGTGAAATGGAATAATATGACAATGGATATAATAAATCGTACCCTCCTATCAGAACAGATGTTATCCCTTCATAATAATATACTACAATTAGATGTTACTTCACCAAACATTGTACCTCTGTAGCAGCATATAATGAGTATTCGAAAGCCTAATTTGATCAGAGGCAAATGTAGAACTTTCTGCAGCCAATATCAAGAAAGCTGGTTTGACCTGGATTGCAGACAGCCTCGATCAGCAGTAAGAAGCTATGCTAGGAAAATAACGTCTAACCATTCCCCTAAAATAATTGAGACATTTGGGAATAAGAAAAAAGAATACAGGGAATTAATCAGAAATAAGAAAATTACATTTCAAAGACATCTCTGGCATAGCTTGGATACTGCTTTGAAGACAAAAGATATATCAGCCTTTTGGAAGATCATAAACAACAGCTTAAATGGTGATATATCAAATGTAAATCCACAGATATCAAAGACAGACTGGGAGAAACACTTCAGTGTTTGATTTAATGCTGATAGCCCGCCATTATATCTGCCTTTGTGCTCCATCCTTGGCACTACAGATCCATGCCCCCCTATCCCATACAGAGATAGAGTTATTAATTAATACAGTGCCAGCTAAAAAAGCCCCAGGAGAAGACTATGTCCCAGCAGAGGTAATCAAATATAGCATCAAGTTGTGGCTGCCTATTCTGGCCAAATTGTTCAATCAGAGAGCCAGGGCCTGCAGGAGAGGCCACCACCACCACCGGGGAAGAGGCGGGCCTGCTGCTGCTGGGCCTGCTACTGCTGCTGCTGCTGCTGCCACCGCCGCCACCACCACCACCACCACCACCAGGCCTTCCCTGGAGACTTCTGCCTGGCAGACTGCCAGTCCCTGCAGGACCAGGCCCCCAGGTACCGAGCCAGCTGTGCTGCTCCACCTGCCCTCCCTGGAGGGGCTACATAAGCTGGCTGGCTGAGGTGGCCTGGGAGAGCCAGGGCCTGCAGGAGAGGCCACCACCACCACCGGGGAAGAGGCGGGCCTGCTGCTGCTGGGCCTGTGGCAGCGGCTGCTGCCGCCGCCACCACCACCACCACCACCACCACTACCACCTGGCCTTCCCTTCCCTTCCCTTCCCTTCCCTTCCCTGTGGACTCCGGCCTGGCATTATTTTTAAGGGGATTTTTAATTGTTTTGTGTGTGTGTGTGTGTTTTTCCTGGGGGATTTTGTTGTGGTTTTAGGGGTGGGTAGCCTGCCTGATAGGCGGGAGCGAGGGGGCCTGTGTCCACCTGATGGAGGCAGTGGGGGGAGTGTTGGGGGCCAGAAGATATGGAGGCTGGGTGGCAGGCGCTGGCGGAGCGCTAGGGGCAGGCCATGCCAGGTAAGGGGAACAAGGGAGAGATGTATAGTAGCTGTCCCCTGCTCCGGGCCTGTCCAGAGCCAAAGGATGGCTGGGGGAGGCGTGACCCCATCTTCTGGCCTTCGTTTGCTGCTCTGCAATGCCAGGTCTGTTACCCAGAAAACCTCCCTCATCCATGACATGATCCTGGATGAGGGTGCAGACCTGGCATGTATTACGGAGACCTGGTTGGCCGAGGCTGCTGCTCCAACCCTTGCAGCCATGTGTCCAGCTGGATTTTCGTATGCACAGCAGCCGAGGGCTGGGGATCGGGGAGGGGGAGTGGCTGTTATCTACCGAGAGTCCTTGGTCTTCACCAGACCCCCTCTCCAGGAGACCAAGGTTGCTGAGTGCATGTACTGGAGGTTGGGCCCGAAGGGCAGTCTGGGGATTCTGCTCGTGTACCGTCCACCCCACTTCACGACTGACTCCCTGGCCGAGGTGCTTGAGGTGGTCTCTGATGTGCGTGTACAGTCCCCTAACTTACTGGTGTTGGGGGACTTCAACGTACATTCAGAGGCCATCCTCACAGGAGCACCTCGGGACTTCATGGAGACCATGGCCTCCTGGGAGCTGCACCATATTCTAACTGGGCCCACCCATGTAGCCGGTCATGCACTAGACCTTGTGTTTGTTTCTGGAGAAGCGGGGAGTGATCTGGAAGTCGGGGGTATATCCACCACCCCCTTGTCATGGTCAGATCACTATCTGGTGACGTTGGACTTCTCGGTTCCACAACCCCTCCGCAGGGGTGGAGGACCCATTAAAATGGTCCGCCCCAGGCGTCTTATGGATCCAAATGGATTCCTGAACGCGCTTGGGGATTCTTTGGGGCATGCCAACGGCCACTCGGTCGAGACCCTGGTGGGTGGCTGGAATGCGGCAATCACTGGGGCATTAGATCAAGTGGCTCCGAAATGCCCTCTCCCCCTGAACAGGGCTCAGACTGCACCATGGTTCAATCCGCGGTTACGAGCTCTGAAACAGGAGGTGAGACGGCTAGAGCGCCGGTGGCGGAAGTCTCGCTCCAAAGACAATCAGACACAAGCTAGAGCTGTATCTTCAGCCTATCACATGGCGGTGAAGGCAGCAAAAAAGGAATATTATGCTGCCTCCTTCGCGTCTGCAGAGTGCTGTCCCAGGAGGCTGTTCCAAGTGGTCCGGAGCCTGGTCAGTCCTGTGGCTCCGGAACCACTGGAGCATTCTAAGGCCTCCTGTGAGGCCTTGGCAAGGCACTTTGCAGATAAAATTGATCAGATTAGGTGTGTTACTCTGCACGCTGTGGATACAGTTAGTGAGCAAGAGGCAGCCTGTGGCAAACCGGTTTTGTGGGATCAGTTCCAGCTTCTTCCTCCTGATGAAGTGGACAAGGTGCTTTCATCGGTACGGCCGACCACCTGCTTACTTGATCCTTGCCCATCTTGGCTCATTATGAGCTGCAGAGAGAGACTGGGGGAGGGGATCAAGGCGGTGGTGAACGCCTCCCTTGAGGAGGGAGTGATGCCATCAGCCCTCAAGGAGGCAGTGATAAGACCGCTCTTAAAGAAGCCCTCCTTGGATCCTCAAGTTTTGAACAACTTTTGCCCAGTCTCAAATCTGCCATTTTTGGGCAAGGTGATTGAGCGGGTGGTGGCGGTGCAGTTGAAGGCACACTTGGAAGAAACTGATTATCTAGACCCATTTCAGTCGGGCTTCAGGCCTGGGCATGGGACAGAAACGGCCTTGGTCGCCTTGGTAGATGATATGAGAAGGGCTCTGGATAGGGGTGAATGCTCCTTCCCTGTTCTCCTCAACCTCTCAGCGGCTTTCAATACCATTGACCACGGTATCCTCCTGGACCGCCTGGAGGGGTTGGGCATTGGGGACACTGTATTGCGGTGGTTCCGGTCCTTCCTCTCTGGCAGGTAGCAGAGGGTAGCACTGGGAGAGGAGGTTTCAGACCCGTGGCCACTTACTTGTGGGGTGCCACAGGGTTCCATCCTCTCCCCAATGCTATTTAACATCTATGTGAAGCCACTGGGGACTATCATCAGGAGGTCTGGGGTGCAGTGTCATCAATATGCAGATTACATGCAGCTCTACCTCTCGTTCAAATCTTCACCAAGGTTGGCCGTAGAATCCCTGTCCAAATGTCTGGAGACAGTGAGTGGCTGGATGGGGAGGAATAGGCTGAAGCTGAACCCTGACAAGACCGAGGTACTTTTGGTGGGAGACAAGAGGAGGCTGGGGGATGTTGACCTGGTGTTGAATGGGGTACGGCTACCCTTGAAAGACCAGTTCTGCAGCCTGGGGGTCATTTTGGACTCCCAGCTGTCCATGGAGGCTCAGGTATTAGTTGTGAGCCGGACAGCGCTGTATCAACTCCATCTGATACAGTGGCTGCGCCCCTTCCTTCCTGACCATCTGCTCCCATCGGTAGTACATGCCCTGGTCTCCTCTCATTTAGACTACTGTAATGCGCTCTATGTGGGGTTACCCTTGAAGACGGTTCGGAAACTGCAGCTGGTACAGAACGCGGCGGCTCGCCTGATTAAAGGCAGCCGCCGGCAAGATCACATCACTCCAGTGCTGAAGGAGTTGCACTGGTTACCAGTTGTTTTCTGGGCCAAATTCAAGGTGTTGGTTTTGACCTTTAAAACCCTATATGGTTCCAGTCCAGCCTATCTTAAGGAGCGCCTCCAGCAGCACCAGACAGGCCGCTTAACAAGATCAGCCTCGGATGGCCTTCTCTCTGTCCCATCAGCCAGGACAGCTAGACTGGTGGGGACAAGGGAGAGGGCCTTTTCTGTGGTGTCCCCCACTCTGTGGAACTCCGTCATGCCCCCTCTTTAATGAGCTTCCATCGTGCATTAAAAACGTTGTTGTTCAGGCAGGCATTTGGGGTGGGTTAGGGTATTTTAGAAAATGTTTTTACTGTAGAATTTTATTGTTTTAAACTGTTTTTATTGTATGTTGTACATCGCCCAGAGTGGCTGGGTAACCAGCCAGATGGGCGATGAATACATTTAATAATAAATAAAAATAAATAAATCATATAAACCTACTTGGGGAATTCCCAAAGGGTTGGAATACTTCTATTGTAATTCCGATCTTTAAAAAAGGAGACCGTAATCTCCCTTCAAATTATAGGCCAATTAGTCTTATTGATATTACAGCCAAATTATATGCTAGACACCTGCTGAACAAACTGGAGGATTGGGCCTCCATAAATACCCTCATAGAAGAACAAGCTGGTTTTCGAACTGATTATTCAGCAATGGACCATTGCTTTGTTAATAAGTATAAAAAAAAAATTGTATGTGGCATTCGTTGATTTCAAAGCAGCTTTTGATTCAATTAATAGGAACAGGTTATGGGCAAAACTGGCAGACTTAAATTTAGATCGACGTCTCTTGATTGTATTACAACTGTTGCATGAAAACTCAAACATTCAGGTGAGATTTTCTACTGCTGGACACATGACAGATAATATCACAGTATCCCGAGGAGTTAAACAGGGGTGTGTCCTGGCTCCTCTTCCCTTCAATCTATTCGTAAATGATATAGCTTTTGATTTGACTGGTGACTTCTATTTCCCAGTAAAATTAGAAGAAAGGAAATTGTCCTTTCTTCTTTATGCTGATGATCTGATTCTCATTTCATATACCTAGATAGGTTTATGGAGATTACTATCAGCATTGGCTGAATATTCCCATCAAAACCTACTATCTATAAATTATGGGAAAACCAAAGTCATGGTCTTTGGACATAGATCCCCATTACACAAATGGAGAATAAACACCCACTCTATTGAGCAAGTATCCTCATATCGCTATCTGGGTGTTCTTTTTCAGCTTCAAGAGGCTGGGACACTCATTTCAAATCCTTGAAATTAAAGACAAACCAACAACTAGACGGTTTACTGAAGTTCTGGTATACAAGGGGAGGTTACCAAATCCACCCAATGCTAATTTTGTTGAAATCAAAACTTATCCCTCAGTTTGTATATGGAGGAGAGTTATGGGCTTTGAAGTCTTCTTATAATATGGAAATGTTTCAAAACAAATTGCTGAGAACAATTCTCGGTTTGACAAGATGTATCCCTGCTTCATTTTTACGTTCAGGAACTGGTGTAATACCAGTTAAATCTATCATGGTCATCAGGGCCTTTAATTATTGGCTCAAGATTTTTTCCTCTCCAACTAGATTTCCTAAACTGTGCCTTTTAGAACAAATGGGAGTTAACCCATCAAACGCATTATCCTGGTTTCAGAAATTAATTTCTTACATTCATTGTTATGGTTTTTCCTTTAAATATTTTACCACTTTGAATGTTGCCCATAGCAAAGGGGTTTTCAAGGAGAGGGTTTACAGTGTTTCTATCCAAACGGATCTCTGTTCAGTGTCTAGTAATAAGATAGCACTAGGGATGTACGAAACTCACTTACCTTTGCTCCGTCCCTCCCCCCGGAATCCTCGACGGGGGGGAGGCGATCCAGTCCTCCCCCCCCCGGAATCCTTGACAGCCACCTCCGCTCCGTGGCCAGGCCGCGGAGCAGCTGGCCAGGGCCATCCGCAGCTGGATTTCCAGCTGTGGACGGCCTGGTGTGGACGCAAATGGCGGCCGCCATTTGTGTCCAGCCAGACAGCTGCGATAGGCTACGTAACAATTTACATAGCCTATCATGGCTAACCTCAAAAAAAATCCCCAAACCCGCAGTGTACGTAAATGGCGGCGGCTACGGCAGCTGCCATTTGTGTGCCCTATTTTTCGCCAATTTATCTCACGTAAATATTTACGTAAGATAAAACGGAGGAAAAAAAGGGGAATGCAAATAGTGTAGAGGACGCAAATAAGGGAACGCAAATAGCGTCCACTATGCTATTTGCGTTCCCCTTTTTTTGTCATTTTATCTTACGTAAATATTTACGTAAGATAAATTGGCGAAAAATAGGGCACGCAAATGGCGGCTGCCGTAGCCGCTGCCATTTGTGTACGCTGCGTTTTTTTTTTAGGTTAGCTGTGATAGGCTACGTCAATTCTTATGTAGCCTATCATGGTCCAAGGATGGCAATGGCAGCGGCAGCAGCCCTGCCGCGGCCGGCCAGGAGACCAGCCGCCGGAGCCGCTGCCACCGCCAGAGCCGCCGCCGAATCCACCACATCCGCCCCAGGTAAGTGCCGTCCCGGGGGGATTCTGTGGGGGGGGTGGGGGGCAGGAGACCATTCTGCCACGGATTCCGGGGGGCCAGATTCTAAACAATCCGGCCTCACTGGAATCCATGGCGGAATTCTCCGCCACCCCTAGATAGCCCCTTGGTTTGCAAAGACCAAGCTTAAATTTGAATGTGAACACTATCTGACTTGAATCACAAACCCTCATCTTAGATCCACTGTCACACGATTGAAGATGGAGCAAATGAAAACAGCAGTTTTAGAAAGGCGTTTTAACAAGACTCCCTATGCCTTGAGACTCTGCCCCTGCCGTAGTGGCAAAGTGGAAGATCTGCCTCATTACTTATTCTATTGCCCTATTTATTTCCAGATTCATTCTAAATATTTGCATCATTTTCTCAAAGAAAAGTCCTGCTAGTCTGATTTAGATAGAATACACTCTTTTTTTTAACTACCAAAAGTAAGACAGTCTTATTGGCACTGGCCAATCTTGCTCTCACAGCCCAATCGCATAGAGCTAATTTTATGACCTTGCCGGAAATTAAAAATTAATATGATTTGTTTGATTTCTTTTAAGTATGTTTTATCTTTGTTGTTATTTTGCTTGTTGTAACCTCTGGTTGACACAATAAAAGGTTTGATTGATTGATTGATTCATTGAGCATAATAATATTTCAAGACTGGAACGAAATGCAGACATTGTCGCCTCAATATCAGGCCAGTTTCTCCCCTCTCCCACATTTTGCTTAACATCCTGCCTGATGAAGAGGTCTGGAGAGCACAACTTGTAACTTTGTTCTTCCTCTCCAGCAGGGAGGGCGGGGGAGCTATCAGTCACCTGATTTTCGAGAGCAGCGATCTCCAAATACTTTTGACCGCGCATCCCTCTCAGTGAAAAAAAAATGGGCACACCCCACCAATATTTCTATATTTATTTATAAATTATATACATATACTACTGTACCAATATATTACATATGTTATAAAACATACACAAAACATAGAAATTAAACGGGATGAGATAAAGATGAAATAAACAATATTTTAAAAATATATATTTTATTAGTGATACAAACCCCCTTTTTCCTCTCAATTAAAAATATTATTAATATAATCTGTAAATCCACTTAACTGTTCACATCGTTGCTCTATGCTGGCCGTGCCAGGAGTCCTGATCGCCAGCCCCACACCCTGCGCAGAGTGCCCACTCCTTGGCCGACTGGTGGCTGGGCCTGGGCTGCTGAGCTCCTCTTTGGCAGGATGGAAGCTGAGAGGAAAGGACACTTCTTGGGCATTCTTCTAGGCTTCAACCTCTCAAAGGGGAGAGGAAAGGGGTAAACTCCTCCTGGGCAGTTCACCCTTCCAGCTCTCCTTTGGTGGGATGGAAGCTGAGAGGAAAGTGCCCAGTTCCTTCTTGGCATCGTTCTGCGAAAGGAGAGTGGGATGCGTCCATCTCCATTCTGCTTTGCTGAACAGGATCTCATACAGGCAGCGGGAGGCAGCTCACGCACCCCAGTGGACTGTCTTGCACACCCCACTTTGGAGACCACTGTTCCAGAGGAGGGCTGGGCCAGAAGGGCTGGCCGGCCAGTGCAGGAGTCTGGCTATTGGTCTATGCATCTCTCCTGCTGATTGGCTCAGGTGCAGACATGGATGTGGACAATAGCATGGGAAGGGCAGGAGTTCAACAGTGGTCCTAGCTGAGCGTTGTGAGCAATGAGAGGCAGCTAGCAAGTCAGTTATATCCCTGGAGCCACATGAGCCTGGGGAAGAGGCAGAAAAAGCAGGGAAGTGCTGACAGAGTTCCCTGGAAAAGCACGGGAAATGAGGGAAGCAAAGAGGGGGTGTCTGGCAAGCTCATGGACTTGCCAGGACAAAGACACTAAGGGGGTTGTGTCCTACCTGTCCTTTCTCTGTACAGGATTGGGTGCCAACATCTGCCGGAGGAGTTCTGAGAAACAAAAAGAGGAACATGGTGGTGGTGATGATGAGAAGGCGCATCCCTTCCAAAAGGGGCGAGCTGAAATGTGAATCTGAAGTCTTCTCTGTGAATAGGAATGCAATTGACAAGAGAATAGCAGCCAGGAAAAAAGGAAAGAAGATAAAGTGTCACATCACCAGCCATGGGCAATAACTCAGGGAAATCTGAAGAACTGCTTCTGAAGAATTCTTCAGATTTCCTGAAGAAGCTGAAATCCACAGTCCTCCAGAGCTCAGGCAGTCACGGAACTAGAAATGGGAACATTGCAGTCCTATGAATCTCTACTCAGAAGTAAGCCCCATTGGGTTCAATGGGGCCTCCTCCCATGTAAGTGGGTTTAGAATTGCAGCCAACATCACCCAGAGGAGTTCTGAGAAGCAAAAAGAGGAACATTTAACAACAACAACAACAACAACGAGGAGAATCCTTTCCAAAATGGACAAGCTGAAATCTGAATTTGAAGTCTGAATTTGAAGAAGATTGCTGGGAAGCAGTGAAATTGGGGTGGTGGTGGTGGTGGAGAGCTGGAGGACTGGGTTTACAAAGAACTCTTCAAAGTCAGATTTCACACTGTTGGTGCTGGCACAAAACTGGGGGTTTGTGGCATGAAATGAACAAAATGAGCACAAAGCACAAGTTCAGAGGTGATATGACAATGTGGATGTTTCAGCCTTCGCCAGGCCCCACATCGGAGTATGTCATTTTTGCACTTTTGCCGCGAAACTGGGGATTTGTGGCACAAAATTGCACAAACTAGCACAAAACTTTGGCACCAGTTTGGAGGTGATATAACAATGCGGATTTTTCAGCCATGGACAGATCCCACAGAGGGGTAGGTCATTTTCACTGTTTCAGTGCCCACACAAAACCCTAGATTCATGGCAAAAAGCAGCACAAATTAGCACAAACTCTGGCACAAGTTCGGAGGTGATATGGCAATGTCAATTTTTTCAGTCTTTACCAGGCCCCACGTAAGGGGATATCATTTTTACACTTTGGGTACTGGCGCTAAATGTGGCACAAAATGGCACAGAAGAACTAGCACAAAACTTTGGCATATGTTTTGAGGACAGCCTAGTTTTGGGGGTTCATTGTTAACAGAACTCCATTCAAGGCCTCATGGATAAGAACATAAGAAGATAAAAACATAAGAGAAGCCATGCTGGATCAGACCAAGGGCTCATCTAGTCCAGCATTCTGTTCACACAGTGGCCAACCAGCTGTTGACCAGGAACCCACAAGCAGGACATGGATGCAACAGCACTCTCCCACCCATGTTCCCCAGAAACTGGTGCACATAGGCTCACTGCCTCTGGGACTGCAGATACCACATCATCATCCAGACTAGTAGCCATTGATAGCCTTTTCCTCCAGGAATTTGTCTAACCCCCTTTTAAAGCCATCCAAGTTGGTGGCCATCACTACATCCTGTGGTAGCGAGTTCCATAGTTTAACTATGCCCTGTGTGAGGAAGTCCTTCCTTTTATCTGTCCTGGATGTCCCACCCATCATCTTCATGAGATGACCCCTTAGTATTTTGAGAGAGGGAGAAAAATGTCTCCCTCTTCAACTTCTCCACATCATGCCTAATTTTGTAGACCTCCATCATGTCTCCCCTTACCCTCCTTTTTTCCAAGCAAAACAATCCCAGCTGTTGTAACCTTCTATCATAGGGGAGATGCTCCAGCCCCTTGGTCATTTTTGTGGCCCTTTTCTGCACTTTTTCCAGCTCGACAATATCCTTTCTTAGGTGTGGTGATGAGAAGTGGACGCAGTCTTCCTTGGTCATTGCTTCTGTGCTGCAGGGACAGGGACAGTCCCACTCATGGTGCTGAGCAGCCACTCTTCTGCCCCTGCAGGTAGGGATGGTGGATCCCACCCCCCCCACCCGGAACAAAACTTACCTGGGGTTCCGGCAGTGGCGGCGGCTGGTCTTTCGACCGGCTGCCACAGCTGCCATTTGCATCCTGCTCTTTGCTGTGATAGGCTATGTAAGTATTTACGTAGCCTATCACGGCAAGCTAAGTAAAAAAACCCCAGCATACCAAATGGCGGTGGCTATGGCAGCCGCCATTTGCATTCCCTTTTTTTCGCTGTTTTAGCCTATGTAAATATTTATGTAAGCTATTACGGTGAAAAAAAGGGGAACACAAACAGTGTAGTGGGCGCTATTTGTGTTCCTTTTTTTTTCCGCCATTAAGAGCTTACATAAATATTTATGTAGGCTAAAACAGTGAAAAAAAGGGAATGCAAATGGCGGCGGCTGTAGCTGTTTTGTTTTGTTTTTTTTGCTTGCTGGATGTCCGGCTGTGGGTGGTCCCAGCCGGCGGCTCCGCGGAAACTCCGCGGAGCGGAGCCGGCCAGATTAGTATTTCTGGGGGAGGTACGGAGCGCCTCGCCCCCCCACAGTGAATCACCCCATCAGAAAGGTAAGTGACTTTTGTACATCCCTACCTGCAGGTGAACCCTTCTGCCTCTTATCCCCACTGATACCTTCTGTCCTCGAGGTAGCAGCAGGGATGAAAGGTGGAGGGGTTTGTCACTCAGCTCATGGAGATCAGCATCTGCTCCTTCCCAGACATGGGTGAGTCCCACCCCCTCACCTCCAACCAACCCAAACCAGTTCTGCACACCTGACTAAAAGAAAAACCCATTGAATTCTGTGGGGCTTCTTCCCAAGTCACTTGAGTTTGGCCATTCTAATTATGAACCAATACACAAAAGCCTCCGATGATGAGGGACATAGTAACAAGGACCTTGGTGTGTCTGAAATAGGGATGTCAGAGAATTCCGCCATGGATCTCGGGGAGGCTGAATGCCAGCGCATTCAGCCCCCCAAAATCGGTGGCAGAATGGCCTGCCCCCCGCCCCCCCCGGGACGAGACTTACCTGGGGCGGATCTTCCGGGCAGCGGCGGCTCCAGTGGCGGCTCTGGTGGCGATTCGGTGGAGGCGGCTGCGCCGGCCGGTCTTCCAACCGGCTGCCGCCACCGCCATTTCCAGTTTTTTTTTTTAAAAAAGAAGTGATAGGCTACGTAAAGATTTACGTAGCCTATCACGGCTAGTTTTTTTAAAAAAAAAACATGATAAATGGTTTATCATGTAAATGTTTACGTAGCCTATTTACTTTACCATGTAAATGTTTACGTAGCCTATCACGTCTGACTTTTTTTTAAAAAAAACCACACTACGCTATTTGCATTCGCCTTATTTTCACCATCTTAGTCTACGTAAATCTTGACGTAGACTAAGATGTGCCAAAATAAGGAACGCAAATGGCGGCAGCCATGGTTGCCGCCATTTGCGTACGTGCGTTGTTGTTGGTTTTTTTAAAGTCAGACACGATAGGCTACGTAAATATTTACATAGCCTATCACTGCTGACTGCAGGGACGCAAATGGCGGTGGCTACGGACGCCACCATTTGCATCCCTGCTAGCCAGCGGCCGGATGTCTGGCTACTGGCGAAGCCAGCCGGCGGCTCCGCAGAATCCCTGCGGAGCGGAGCCGGCTGGCCAGGATTCTGGGGGGGAGGCGCAGAGCTCCTCCCCCCCCGGTGAGGATTCCGGGGGAGGGACGGAAGACCTCCCCCCCCCCATCAACATAATCCGCAAACAGGTAAGTGACTTTTGTACATCCTTAGTCTGAAATCAGAACTGTTTTCATCTTGCTTGGGGCAAAAGTGAAATAAGTGAATAAAATTTAAGGTGTATATAGTTTCATCGAATGATAGAATAGTAGGGTTGGAAGGGGCCTATAAGACCATCTTGGATTGTTCCTGAGGGGAACTAGGACACTGTGAATCTCCCTTTCTGTTATCTGTGGTCAGAGACCTGCAGCATCCTGCAACGCCCCCGAGTGTGATTGCTGTAAGCTCCCCTGCTGTTTCCGGCTTGCCCTCATCGTTCCAAGTTCAATGGGGGTTAACATTGGGTGTGGCAGGAAGTATTTTGCTGGTCCCGTTTTGTGTACATCTAAAGAGGCACCGACACTTCACAGAGTAGACAATACGGAGCTGGATATGGTAACTGGTACAGTATAAGGTCCCTTGAAGACCAACTAATCCATATGCCATGGTTGCCAATGTATATTCTAGAAGACTGTCTCAATCATGGTTCATATGACAGTTTTCCATCAGTGCAGCCAGGCCAAGTTCACCTTTTCACCCCAGACTTAGCTATGTCAACATCATGGAGTTGCATCCATAGTTTTTGGAAGTGTAACACTTTTCTTCAGGGTCTCTGAAGGGACTCACAGCAAAGGCTTTGTACAGGGACAATTGACATACATTTTAATATTTTTATTAAAACAAGAATAATGCACACGTAATAGTTTTACATGCATTAAGCATACACTTCTGACCAAAGCAAGAAAAAAGCACAGTCCTCCCAAAGTTCTGTCTTTTTTTTCCAGCTTGATTCCACAACAAAAATATAAACACAACTTTTCTCTGAAGCTTGCTTTTTTTTTCTGCTGGCCAGAGAAAGAAAACAGTCTCTACTTCGCTCACTCCAGCTCTGCAACAATCTTCTCCAGGTGGATCAGGATCCAGCAACACAGGAACTTTGTTAAACAGTCCTTTATACAATATAAAAGCACATCAGCAAACAAGAAACTCATAGTGTTTGTAAAACAATCTTAACTCTTTAAAAACATTTCAAAAGGAAACCTCCCTACTAACCTGTCTCAGGAGTTCAGGTTCTTACAGGGAGGGGAAAGTAAGCTTCTTTCACACTGCAGTTTTGGTAACTGCCTAAAATGGTGGCACTGCCTATCTCACTCCTTCACTAAGCATGTGCAGGAATATTCCTCAGCATTCTTAGAATCATACAGTCATAGAAGGGTGGGGTTAGAAGGGGCCTATAAGACCATCGAGTCCAACCCACTGCTCAAGGCAGGAATCCAAGTCAGAGCATCCCTGACAGGGGGCTGTCCAGCCTCATCTTGAATGCCTCCAGGGTGGGCATTCCATTCTTCAGTACTTCTTCAATTCTTAAAGAAAACTAGACCAGTGGGTTACACAAGCATGTTTGTTCTTCAGTCATGCACCTGCTCATCGAGATGAAGAAAGAGTTCAGGAAGTTTCAGAGGTGATGCAACTTCTTCCCTTTCAAATTATCAAAATCATAGTGATTGCTGCTGCTTCTTGCCCAACCTCAAGGGAGTTTTCCAAAGGCTGCCTTGGGGTCCAATGGCATAAACACCAGATTCAAGAGCAACATGAAGTGACGTCTTGCATCCCAGGCTGAAAGGACTGGCTCATAAATGTCTCCTTGGCCACGGAGATCTCGGAAGGAGGACAGGCAGGGGCTGTGCTGCTGAGGTTCCTATCATCCACCCCAGATGCATGTAAAGCCCTGGTTGGCTGGGCTCCAATCTCTGTTAGGAGAATCTCTGAAGCCTGCAATTTGAAGAGGTCTTTGGCATCTTTGAATTGTTCTTCTAAATTGTTGTGCGTAGCAGGACCAAATATGGAGGCTGTACCAGGTGCACCCAGAATGATTCTGCTGCTGCTGTTGCTTCCCCACGCTACCTGTGGGAAGCTGAAGGCACAGTGCCTCCTTCCTTTGAAAGGGAGTGGACTTCACCCAAGGAATTATTACAGGCCAGGAGACCACCTCCTTAGTGGAATCATCTCTTCAAGACGTATTCTATTTGAAGAATTCCCATCCAGCACACCTCCCAAGATCAACGCGCACATGTAAGTGATGTGCTTTATGGGGTTACTGCTATTCCACTCAGTACCGATTTCATGAGCTCCATTTATCCCCACTTACCAGGGACTGCCCCCGTTCTCTGGTACTGGGTAAGTTGCTGTTGCATTTTGCCTTTGGGGGAAGATGTAGGGGATGCTTCAACACTAAAGGACAGCATGCTATGTCAGAAGCCACAGCTAGCCAGGCCCCTTCTCAAATTTCAAGTGTGTGAAATATAGGATGGGACAAAGAGATGGTTCTGCCATTTCCTTTATTAGAACAAACATCCACTTTTCTTTCCAAACATGTGAACAGACACAACTGTAGCAGACCACTGCTATCCCCTCTATCACCGCCTCCATCACTGCCTATCATGATTATAAATGTCATTCTGGAAACCAAGTGCTATGAGGAACTGTTGAAAGAATAGGTATATTTAGCCTGGAGTAGAGAGGTTCAAGGGGAGATATCGTAAGCTGTCTTGCTGAAGATGGAGGTGACAAGTATTTTCATCTATTAAAATTACATTGTGTGTGTGTTTCATGGGCAGCACTAAATATAAAATATCTGAAATATCTGGGGCACAGGCCCATGGCATTCGCGATGGCACAAATTTGGACATAGGAATTTCTATGTGCAAATACATGTGCATACTTAGAAATATTTACTATAATTTAAATTTTATAGAAGGCAAACGAATTACCTGCTTGCCTGCTTTCAGGATCATGAACATGGTCACAAATTGTCCTTCTTACACCTGACCCTCCAGGCACCCACACTTTTCCTTGGTCTTTCAGGCCCAAATCCAGAAGGGAGGATGGAGTGCCTGGGACCAGCAAACAGCTGTATACAACTTAAATATCTACAGATAAATTGCAAACTGAACATCATGGTGCTGAAAGGGGAAGGTTCTGGGGCATTCCGCTGATATAAGTTTTTATTCTGGAATGGTGTCTCCACTTTTTCAAATGGGTGAGAGTTAAAATCCTGATTTTTTTCAAGTACAGGGGCTCACTAGAAAATGTGTGAGATGTGCCCCCCCCCGTTGAATCTGTCTCTGAGAAGAAAAAGCCTATGTCCTGCTTTCCATATTGTGGCTGAGTAGGACAAAAACTCCTCACACCAGTGTGGTCTAGTGGCAAGAGTATTGGCCCAGGGGTTGGGAGATCTGGGTTCTAGCCCCCAATCAGCCATGGGAGCTCGCTGGGTGACTTTGGACCAGTCACAGACTCTCAGCCCTACCCACCCCACAGGATTGTTGTTGTGAGGATAAAATGGAGAGGAGGAGGATCATATAAGCCACCCTGGGTTCCTTGCGAGAGGAAAAAGGAGGGCTGTAAATGCAATAAATAAATAAATAAATAAAACTGAAAGAGCTGTATGGCACCTTATTTGCCAATGAAGCGCAGACTGAACATGGCACACTGGCAAGGGACCGTGTGGGAATGTTGTAGAGTAAAATAACCCATATTCTTGGGCTGCAAATTACACAATTACTAGGGCGTCACCCCGATTAAGTGGAATGGAATTTACTCCTTCTACATGGCAGTTTGGTAACTCCTACAAATGGTAGCTGCTCCCTAACTCGCTCCTTTCCTGAGCATGTGCAGAATCCAGAATATTCTCAGAATTCTAAAAGAAAAATATACCAGTGGGTTACACTTAGTCCCTTGTCTATCATTAGAACGACAACAACAACATATTTTAGAGGCTAAATGAAATGGAGCTTCAGAAAATAATAGTTTCCCATCAACACAAGTACCAGAAAAATGGAAAGCCATCATTGTTTCAGGTCAAAAACCGGTGGTCTCTTCAAGAAGTATGACTAAAAAGCAGTTGCCAAAATGTTTCTCCACGTTACTCTTGACAGAGTGAGGGTTTGTTTGTTTTTTTGCTTTTTGTCTTTAAACTGCTCTTTCCCCCTTCACATTTCACCAATTGTCCTTAAATTTGCAGGGTATATAAAAAGAAAATTTCTTCCTAGATCATGAACATTTTGGACTGATAGGTCTAACCTTTTTGTTCTTCCGTGGGTTAGAATAACCCACCTATCCACCGCAATTACCATTTTACATTCTAAAATGCTCCTTTTCCTGAAGGGACTTAACAGGACACGCTAGTCTCATGTATAGGATTCTATGCTGCACCTTGCATAGTGGAGGCTGCAAGAGCTGGGGGTTGGAATGGATGATCTCTGAGGCCCTTTCCAACTCTATAATGCTATGATGGTATAATCCCTCGAAAGGCCTGTGGAGTCAGAGAAGAAACAATGGAATGTTTCTGTTTCATTGAAGAGAGGATGACAATGCGACACTTTATTTTTCAGGAGAGGAGAGAAAGATACCTTGAAGATCCTGTCCTTCCTGTTTGCCATCCATGATGTCAACAACAATCCCAGACTCTTATCCAACGTCACCCTGGGCTACAACATCCATGGCAACTATTTCAATCCGAGAACGACTTCTGATGCCTTGGTGGACTTGCTCTGTACTGGGCATGCACACGTCCCAAACTACAAGTGTGGAAGAAGGAATCAGCTGTTGGCTGTACTTGAAGGGGCCAACTCTGATATCTCCATACAAATCTCATCCATGTTGAGCATCTACAAAATCCCACAGGTGTGTGGGTGTTTGTGCGGGGGGCATTTTAAGACTGACTAGAACTTCTCTCCCCTTCATGGATCACTGCCTTGTTGTGGCGAAGGGGCTTGCGTAACTCAGTGAAGCCATAAGCTATGCCGTGCAGGGCCACCCAAGATGGACAGGTCACGGCAGAGAGTTCTGACAAAATGTGGTCCACTGGAGAAGGAAATGGCAACCCACTCCAGTATTCTTGCCAAGAAAACCTCATGGAACGTATCACAAGGCTAAAAGATATGACGCCGTAAGATGAGCCCCACAGGTCGGAAGGTGTCCAATATACTACTGGGGAAGAGCAGAGGGTATTTTCAAGTAGAGCCAGAAAGAGTGAAGCGGCTGGGCGAAAGCTGAAAGGACACTCAGCTGTGGATGTGTCTGGTGGTGAAAAGAAAATCTGATGCTGTAAAGAACAATCTTGTTTAGGAACCTGGAATGTCAGATCAATGAATCAAGGTAAGCTGGAGGTGGTCAAACATGAGATGGCAAGATTGAACATCGACATCTTGGGAATCAGCGAAATAAAATGGACAGGCATGGGTGAATTTAATTCAGGTGACCATCATATCTACTATTGTGGGCAAGAATCCCTTAGAAGAAATGGAGTAGCACTCATAGTCAACAAAAGGTGGGAAAAGCAGTACTGGGGTACAATCTTAAAAACGATAGAATGATCTCAGTACGAATCCAAGGCAAACCATTCCACATCACAGTAATTCAAGTCTATGCCCCAACCACTGAGGCTGAAGAAGCTGAGGTTGATCGGTTCTATGAAGACCTACAACCCCTTCTAGAACTAACACCCCAAAAAGATGTCCTCTTCATCATAGGGGATTGGAATGCTAAAGTAGGAAGTCAAGAAATCACCGGGATAATAGGCAAGCATGGCCTTGAGGTACAAAATGAAGCAGGACAAAAGCTAATAGAGTTTTGCCAAGAGAACACGCTGATCATTGCAAACACTCTTTTCCAACAGCACAAGAGGTGACTCTACACATGGACCTCACCAGATGGTCAATATCAAAATCAGATTGATTATGTCCTTTGCAGCCAAAGATGGAGAAGCTCTATACGGTCAGTCAAAACCAGACCTGGAGCTGACTGTGGCTCAGATCATGAGCTGCTTCTTGCAAAATTTCGGCTTAAATTGAAGAACGTAGGGAAAACCACTAAACCATTCAGGTATGACCTAAATCATATCCCTGACGAATATACAGTGGAGGTGAGGAATAGATTTCAGGGATTAGACCTGATAGACAGAGTGCCTGAGGAACTATGGACAGAGGTCCGTAACATTGTTCAGGAGGCAGCAACTCAATCCATCCCAAAGAAAAAGAAATGCAAGAAAGCCAAGTGGCTGTCTGAGGAGGCTTTACAAGTAGCTGAGGAAACAAGGCAAGCGAAAAGCAAGGGAGAAAGGGGAAGATATATCCAACTGAATGCAGAGTTCCAGAGAATAGCAAGGAGAGACAAGAAGGCCTTCTTAAATGAACAATGCAAAGAAATCGAGGAAAACAATAGAATGGGAAAGACTAGAGATCTCTTCAAGAAAATTGGAGATCTCAAGGGAACATTTTGTGCCAAGACGGGCATGATAAAGGTCAAAGAAGGCAGGGATCTCACAGAAGCAGATGAGATGAAGAAGAGGTGGCAGGAATACACAGAAGAGCTATACAGGAAAGATCTGAATGTCCCTGATAGCCATGATAGTGCAGTCACTGAACTTGAGCCGGACATCCTCGAGAGTGAAGTCAAGTGGGCCTTAGGAAGCATTAGTAACAACAAAGCTAGCGGAGATGACAGTATTCCAGTTGAGCTATTTAAAATCCTAAAAGATGATGCTGTTAAAGTGCTGCATTCAATATGCCAACAAATTTGGAACACTCAACAATGGCCACAAGACTGGAAAAGGTAAGTTTACATTCCAATTCCAAAGAAGAGCAATGCCAAAGAGTGCTCAAACTACCGCACAATTGTGCTCATTTCACATGCCAGCAAGGTGATGCTCAAAATCCTACAAGCTAGGCTTCAACAGTATGCGAGCCGAGAACTACCGGAAGTACAAGCTGGGTTTCGAAGAGGCAGAGGAACTAGAGATCAAATCGCCAACATTCTCTGCATCATGGAGAAAGCAAGAGAATTCCAGAAAAACGTCTATTTCTGCTTCATTGACTACGCTAAAGCCTTTGATTGTGTGGATCACAACAAACTGTGGCAAATTCTGAAAGTGATGGGAGTACCAGACCACCTTACTTGTCTCCTGAGAAACCTGTACGAGGGTCAAGAAGCAACAGTAAGAACCGGACATGGAACAACCGAGTGGTTCAAAATTGGGAAAGGAGTACGACAAGGCTGCATATTGTCACCCTGCTTATTTCACTTATATGCAGACTACATCATGAGAAATACTGGGTTGGATGAATCAGAGGTCGGAATTAAGATTGCTGGGAGAATTATCAACAACCTCCAATATGCAGACGATACCACCCTAATGGCAGGAAGCGAAGAGGATCTCAAGAGCCTCTTGTTGAGGGTGAAAGAGGAGAGTGCAAAAGCTGGTTTGAAACTCAACATTAAAAAAACGGAGATCATGGCATCTGGCCCTATCACTTCCTGGCATATCGAAGGGGAAGAAATGGAAGCAGTGACAGATTTTACTTTCTTGGGCTTCAAGATCACCGCAGACGGTGACTGTAGCCGTGAAATTAAAAGATGCTTGCTCCTTGGGAGGAAAGCTATGGCAAACCTGGACAGCATAGTAAGAAGCAGAGACATCACCTTGCCGACAGAGGTCCATCTAATCAAAGCTATGGTTTTCCCAGTAGTAATGTATGGCTGTGAGAGCTGGACTATAAGGAAGGCTGAGCACCGAAGAATTGATGCTTTCGAACTGTGGTGCTGTAGAAGACTCTTACGAGTCCCCTGGACTGCAAGGAGGTCAAATCAGTCCATCCTAAAGGAAATCAACCCTGAGTGCTCATTGGAAGGACAGATACTGAAGCTGAAGCTCAAATATTTTGGCCACCTAATGCGAAGAGAAAACTCTCTGGAAAAGACCTTGATGCTGGGAAAGACTGAAGGCAAAAGGAGAAGGGGATGGCAGAGGATGAGATGGCTAGATAGCATCACCGATGCAATGAATATGAACTTGAGCATGCTCTGGGAGAGAGCGCAGGACAGGAAGGCCTGGCGTGCTATGGTCCATGGGGTCACCAAGAGTCGGACACGACTGAACGACTGAACAATAACAAGAACGTCTCTGTAGAGCTTCAATGGTAACTTCCTCTCCCAACAAAATTATGAGGCTGGAGTTTGTGTGTGATCTGGATTCAGAGAGGGCACAAAGGGTTAACCACCCCCCCAGCACCCTCTGCCATGAGGGTCTCAACCTGTGTTAGAAGATGGGCCACTATTTCATAAACAACGTCTTTATTTGTGAAAGGAAAATCCTGCATTCGAGGGAAAGTCATGTGATTAACATCATTTGTAGTTTTGTTCTTATTCATATGCTTATAGTCCAGAAAGTGATCATCATCACTGCAAATTGTATGTATGATAATATGTATTCTATCCATTGGTGTGAAGTTTGGCAGAAATAACTTACCTGTAGAGATGTTTCAGGCATGCAAATGCAATACAGCATTGGAGTCCAAGGGACTCCAGCCCGCTCAGGCTGGTGGACTGGGGTCCATGGCCTGTGCCAGCAGGACACCCCTGCTCACCATGTGACCCACTGGACAGCCCGATAACCACCATATGGTCTGCTGGTCCCTTTGCGAGCCCCCATTTTGTGTAGAAATGGCGCTCATTATTCTGCATAAAAGGCCATTATTATTCTCTAAAAGCCAACTTTGAGGGGTGTGAATGGTCCCGGGGCGCTCAGAAGGCCATACAGAGGCATGCTGGGGGCAGGGGGCAGTGAGGATTTGGTGAGCACCCAGTGAGCATGGATGCAGGTAAATCCATCCATCCCTACTGACCTGCTAAGAGTCATGATATGGCCAGATTTCAGACACATCTGATGAAGAACGAATGAGTTATACAGAAGCGTGTTCATTTTGTGCTGACATCAACTCACAGGGGCACCACTAGAGGAAGTATGGACAGAGTGAGTAGAAAGTTCTTGTCCCCATCCACGTGGTCTTCCTGTTGAAGGGTGGGACAGATGTTCATCCTGGTGACCACCACCTTCCCAGTCATTACAAAGCCATGTGTGGTAACCAACATTGGAGCTTTGATCTCTAACAAAATACAGCATTTCTCTCTTCCTTTCTTTGATAGGTCACTTATGCTTTTGTGCCTCATATCCAGAACACTAAGACTCAGTTCCCTTTTTTCTATGGAACGTTTCCCCAAGAAGGATCCCAGTACCTGGAGATTACCAAACTGCTCCTGCATTTCAGGTGGACGATGACCATGCTCTTTGCTCCAGACACAAAGAATGGGGCCTTGTTCATAAGGACTTTGACCCCTGAGCTCATCAGGAACCATGTTTGTGTTGTTTTCTCACAGACCATTCCAGCTCTGCTCACACGCAAAGTCCTGTTCCGGGTTTCTTTGTTCATCAAGTGGAGACAAGTCAATGTCTTTGTTCACTACGCAGAGAGTCCCTCTTTTTTATATGAAATAGACACTGTACAACAGGTAGCTGAAAAATTCATGAAACCGATTGTGGGGAAAGTCTGGATCGTAACAGCATTGTGGGATATCACCTTGGGTTTGATAAATACTGAATTCAGTTCCCAGTACATCCATGGCATTTTTTCCTTCCTTATCCGCACAAAGAAAAGAACAAAATACAATGATTATTTGCTTTACAAGTCTATTATGAAGAAGTTTGTGACTAAAGCATTTACGTGTTCCAGTTCAAAGCATAAATTGTATCTGAAAGGCTGGAATAGATGCCCAGAGACTAAGAAACTGAAGTTATTGCCCCAAGTGGACATTGATAGAATACTGTCTCTAGATAGCTACATCATTTACAGCACCATCCAGTTCGTGGCCCGTGCCTTAGATGCTGCCTATTCCTCCAGATCCAAGAGGGGATACAGGCTGGACGTTCAAAGGGTACAGCCATGGCAGGTATTCCCTTTTCCCTCACTGCTATCTCTGCATGATCATAATGATCCATTGTGCAATTACAGAATCATTGTCTTGGGATTACACTCTCAGAAAATGCCAAATGTAGCAGGGAGGTGAGATGTTGCGTATTCATGAAACAACCCCAACTGAGATACTCCTTGTCTGGGTCCCCCGTTTTGCTCCCTTACAATGGCCTCAGAGGACACAGCACAACTCGTCCTAGCCCGCCCTCATTGGCACAACTCTACACTGATACATCTCTGCCTGCATTGGGCCTTTCCCCATGCCCCACCATGGGAATAGGACTCCCACTCCCACCAGATACGTACATGGGAGTTTTCTTGGGCAAGGGAGGCTGTGCTTGCTGTCTTAGTGCCTTCGTGACTGGCCCTGCACTGTTGAGACTCCAGCACCTCCCTCTCTCCTTCCATTCTCTGTGGAATGTGCGATGCTGGAGCCCACATGCTTTTCTATCAAGCCAATAATAGTTGTGTGTTGGGGGCATTGTTTAAATCAACTCGTACAATCTGAGTACAATCTTGCCTGAGGCAAGAAATGCAATGTCTCTCTCTTTATACCATTTATATGATGTGTGTATACTCAGAGGAAAGTCGCAAGAAATCCAGTGGGACTTACACCCAGGGGTATAGGATTCCAAAGTTCATAAAAGGAGAGTATTTCCTGCCTTTTATTGGTGACCTGTGGAGGGCCACGGAAGATGGTCCGGCTTTCAGTAATCTCACCACCGCTTTATATGTCTAATAGCATTAGCTTCCCAAGCTGCTAAAGCAGGCTGAGGATGTTCAGGAATGAAATCAGGTCCTTTCCAAATGTTAAAAAGACACACACGGCTTTGAACGATAAGAGGGAAACCCAAGCTTGAAATGGTCAGAAGTGAGATATCAAAATTGGATTCCATGTTGATGGAAACCAATGACCTAGGGAGGTAGTGGGCTCTCGCACACTGGAGGCATCGTAGATGAAGCTGGACAGCCATCTGTCAGGGATGCTTTTGACTTAGATTCCTGCACTGAGCAGTGGGTTGGACTCGATGGTCTTGTAGGCCCCTTCCAACCCTACTATTCTATCACTATTCTATGACTACTGCCCCTGTACAAATCTATGGGGCGACCACACGTGGAATACTGTGTACAGATCTGGTCACCGCACCTAAAAAAAGATATTGTAGAGCTGGAAAACGTGCAGAAAAGGGCAACTGAAATGATGAAGGGGCTGGAGCATCTCCCCGACGAGCTAGGATTATCATCTCCGGACAGCGAGGATTGTTGAGCTTGGAAAAAAGGAAGGTAAGGGGAGACATGATCGAGGTGTAAAATTAAGCATGGTGTGGAGCGTGTGGACAGGGAGACATTTTTCTCCCTCTCTGAAAATACTTGAACCTGGGGTGATCCATGAAGCTGATGGGTGGGAGATTCTCGAGAGATAAAAGGGGGGACTTCCTCACACAGCACATAGTTAAACTATGGAATTGGCTACCACAGGACATAGTGGTGGCCACCAATTTGGAGAGTTTTAAATGATTGACATCCAGCCCTGAACGATAAGAGGGAAACACAAGCTTGAAATGGGCAGAAGCGAGATATCAAACTGGGTTTCCAGTGTCCTTAAATGTTGGTGTTTTCTCTGCCACTCTAGCTTCACCCTTTCCTGAAGAACTCCCGGTTTTACAATGCTTCCATGGGCAGAGTGCATTTGGAAAAAAGCGGAGAGCTTGCAGTTGACTTTGACATCGTGAATTGGGTTGTGTTTCCCAACAGGTCTGTGTTGCGAGTGAAATTTGGGAGTATAGAAAGACAGGGATCCCCAGACCAAAAGTTCTCCATCAACAGGGATGATCTTGTGTGGCCCACGTGGCTCAACCAGGTGAGGAAAAACGTTCCTTTCACTGTATTGACCATCACTTCAGCTCGTATAACTGTAACAGGCTCCATGTGGGGCTGTCTTGGAATGCCTGTTAATTCCAGCTAGCAGCAGTTCTTCAAGATCTCAGAGAGAGGAGGGTCTTTTCCAAGCTTTGATACCCAGCCGTGGATCAGAAGTGTTGCCTTGGAACACAGACTGTTGATTTTGAACTTTAAAACCCTATATGGTTCCAGTCCAGCCTATCTTAAGGAGTGCCTCCAGCAACACCAGACAGGCTGCTTAACAAGATCAGCCTCAGATGGCCTTCTCTCTGTCCCATCAGCCAGGACAGCTAGACTGGTGGGGACGAGGGAGAGGTCCTTTTCTGTGGTGGCCCCCACTCTGTGGAACTCCCTCCCTAGGGAACTCCGCCATGCCCCCTCTTTAATGAGCTTCCGTCGTGCATTAAAAACGTGGTTGTTCAGGCAGGCATTTGGGGTGGGTTAGGGTACCTGAGAAAATGTTTTTACTGTAAAATTTTATTGGTGTATACTGTTTTATTGTATGCTGTACATCGCCCAGAGTGACTGGGTGACCAGCCAGATGGGCAATTAATAAATTTAATAATAAAATAAATAAATAAAATGTGGGGCTTGAGGACCATGGCTTCCTTTCTAGCTGTGCGTCTCCTTTCTATAGAGAAAGGAGCCCTGGATTCGTCAAGGTGGTTCAGGAAGGAAAGCCCGTGTGCTGCTACAACTGTGCTGCATGCCCAGGAGGGACCATCTCCGTTCGGGAAGGTGGGTGACTCTTGAGGAAAAGGCAGCCCATAGTATGGTGCAAAGATTCACCGACATGCTTTCTATGAATCTACTATTAAATGCGGTTCAGAACTTAGATCCTTTCTTGCACTATCCATAATTGATATCTCAAACTGAATTAAATGAAAGGACCTTGGAGGATGGATTGGAGGGTGGCTAGAGGTTGTGGAAGGGGCAGGGATCAGAATCAACAGCCTACAAGTACCTTCTGCTCTTTAATGCTCATGCACTTTTCTTGTGTTCAGGTTGAATAGGTAGGGTGAGAGTATACAGCCCTGCCGTACTCCTTTCCCCAAATTAAACCAGTCTCGTAGGGATGGCGGAGAATTTCTCCCCGAATCTTGGGGGGCCTAGCGCCAACGCATTCGGCCCCCGATATCGGCAGTGAAATTCTCTGCCCCCCCTGCCCCCCCGGGATGGGACTTACCTTTGGTGAATGTCCCTCCTGGCGGCAGGTCCCGGCGGCGTTTCGGCGGCGTTTCGTCTCGGGCGGGGGTGGCGGCCGGTCTCCTGACTGGCTGCCACTGCCGCCATTGCAAAAAAAAAAACTAAAGTAAAAAAAACAACAACACACAGCCGTGATAGGCCACGTAACGATTAATGTAGCCTATCATGGCTAGATTTCCAAAGTCAGCCATGATAGGCTACGTAAATCGTCACGTAGCCTATCACGGGTGACTTTGAAAAAAAAAAAGCGTGTACGCAAATGGCGGCTCCCATGGGGACCGCCATTTGCGTTCCTTATTTTGGCACATCTAGTCTACGTAAATCTTTACGTAGACTACGGCGAAAATAAGGGCACGCTGGGGTGCTCAGCACCCCTATGTAATCTTTACGTAGACTACAGCGACCAAATAAGGAATGCGAATGGCGGCTCCCTATGGGGGCCGCCATTAGCCGTACGCGCTTTTTTTTTTTTTAAGTCCCCCATGATAGGCTACGTGACGATTGACGTAGCCTATCACAGCTGACTTTGCAAATCTAGCCGTGATAGGCTACGTTAATTGTCACGTAGCCTATCACGGGTTTTTTTGTTTTGTTTTTTACTTTTCTTGGAATGGCAGCGGCGGCAGCCGGTCAAAAGACCGGCTGCCGCCCCCGCCCCTGTCGAAGCCCTGCCGAACCGCCGCTGCGACCCGCCACCGGGAGCGACATTTGGGAAAGGTAAGTCCCACACGGGGGGGGTGCGGGGTGCGGGGGGGTGCAGAGAATTTCTCCCCGAAACTACTTCGGGGGGCCGAATACATTGGCACTCGGCCCCCCGAAGTTTCAGCGAGAAATTCTCTGACACCCCTAGTCTTGAAGGACTTGGGTGTTCATTTTACGCTTTTGTTTTCTTCCTTGGAGCTTATATTGAGGGACAATCTCAATGGCCATCGTTGGACGAATTAATCGATGTTTTGTCCAACAGTCGTCAGCACTCATCATGGCTCTAGTAGAGCCATGGTAGAGATCACCATGATCTCTACCACGGACAATTGCATAATCTAGAAGATGCTAGTGCTTCGACCGAGGTTGCTCCCATGATTTTTAGAAATATTTTTCTGGCAAAAAAGTGTGTTGGTAATGACAAGATTATGCTCTGCACATTTAGTCAGAAGTAGAATTGCATTCTGGTTGCTATTGCTGACTCCTTCTCACGCCCAACTCTTGCATTGGAGTCACCCAGGAGGATGATTTTATCCTCCTTAGGTATCTCTGATAAGATGGTGTACAGCTGGGAGTAAAAAAATTTTTGATGTCTTCATCAGCATCTAATGTTGGTGCGTAGGCACTTAGAATAGTTGCCTGCTGGCTTTTGGCGAGTTTTATTTGGAGGATTGAGAGTCGTTCGTTAATGCCAGTAGGAATTTTTGACAAGAGCTTCCTAAGATCATTTTTAATAGCAAAGCCTATTCCATGTATTGGTCATTCTTGTTAAGGCAGTCCTTTCCAAAAGAAGGTGTAACCTCCTTTTTCTTCCTTCAGTTGTCCCTCTCCTGCTCTTCGAGTTTCTTGTAGTGCTGCTATGTCAGTGTTAAAATGTCTCAGCTCCCTTGCAATGATGGCAGTCCTGCGTTCAGGGCATTCACTGTCTGTATTGTCCAGCAGTGTCTGTATATTCCATGTTCCAAAGTTCCATTGTTTTTGCGACCACTAAATTTTGACCCCACTGGATGTGGTAATCCAGTCAGGGAGGATGAGGCAGACTACGTTTAGGGCACCTTTTCTAGTCCCTTCCCCATGCGGGGTGAGCAGAGTGGATCCTAAATAGGACTCATGGATACAGCTGCCAAACCACTCAACTGCCTCGGTCCTTGAGTCAGGATGACTGAGTCTGTACAGACTGCCCATGTGCCGGTCCATGACTAGGGCTTCTGGATTTCACTGTCATACCCCTGTTGCTAATCGCCGATCGCCATGGGACTTTTGTATGGGTTAGATGGAAGATGCCTATGCCTGAATTTGTTTTATGTGTGGAGATCAGTGCACAATGATTCACACACAGTCTTCGCAGAAAAAGGCTCTAATCCAATGGCATGGATATCATGACAATTGGGGGTCCTTATCTGCTGCAGTCTTCATCCGCCTTCTCAGCCGTTGTAACATACACCTTGTTATCTTCCTCCTGTTCTGCCGCTGAGGACTTTCGTGGATTGTTCTTTATCTGGTTCCTCCCCCTTGACCTTATCGCCATGGGTAACCCTGCTGGGAGTACATGACTCCCGACAGCTTTGCTCACAGGGTTCATTGGAACACACAAGCCCACTCACCACAACAAGGTGACGATCCAGCAAGTGAGCCAAATGTGGCCCTCATGAGTGGGAAAAGAAACACAAATTACAGCCCATAAAATCACCAATTTCAAATACTGTCTCATAATTGCAGTGATTCTACATAAAGCCAACAGTATTTACGGATGTCAGAGAATTTCTCCATGAATCTCAGGGAGGCCGAATGCCAGCGCATTCGGCCCCTCGAAATTGGTGGAGAAATGGTCTGCCCCCCCCCCCCCGGGATGGGACTTACCTTGTGCGAATGTCCCGGCGGCGGCGGCGGCGGCGGCTCCGGCGGCAACCAGAATGATCTGGTTGATCATTCTGGCTCCGGCAACCAGAATGATCAAGGGGCTGGAGCAACTCCCCTGTGTTGAAAAGTCCCAATCTTTGGGGCAGCTCACTTAATAAAAATGGTTAAAGGGGAAGATGGAAGAGGCATATGAAAGTGTCTTATTTACATAGGACATCGATAAACTGCAATTCCCCAGCACAAGATTCTCGGGATGGCCAACTTTGGTGGCTCTAAAGGGGGATTAGAGAAATATATGGAGATAAAGCTAATAGCAGTACTAGCCAGTCATTGTAGAGATCAGAATACATCCCCTGATCTGTTTGGCTTAATCTCCAGAGCCATTTTCACCATGCTTTAAAAAAAATAATTCCTGAATCACTAAGCAGGGTAAGGTTGATAGGATTTGTGCAGAATTCCATATTCTGGAAGTGCATTGGAACTTCATGACCTATGAGGTCCCTTTGAATTCATTAGAGCAGCAAAGAAGTAGCTTCAGGGTTGGTTTTGGATTGTAGAATCTAGGGATGTAGGAAAGTGACTTACTTTTCGCAGATTATGTTGATGGTGGGGGGGAGGCATTCCGTCCCTCCCCCTGGAATCCTGGCTGGGTGGGGAGGCATTCCTTTCCTCCCCCCGGAATCCTTGAACGGTCGGCTGTGCTCCGCGGCAGCTCCGCGGAGCAGCCGGCCAGGCCCGTCCCAGCCAGGCCAGAGCTGTCCGCAGCTGGATTTCCGGCCGTGGAGGGCTCTGGGTAACCCCCCCCCAAAACAAAAAACAACTGCGTACACAAATGGTGGCGGCTACAGCCGCTGCCATTTGCGTTCTTCCTTTTTGGCCGTCTTAATCTATGTAAATATTTACGTAGACTATGACGGCGAAAATCAAGGGGAAGGCAAATAGCGTAGCGGGCGCTATTTGCGTCCCTTTTTCATTCACCGTTTTAGCCTACATAAATCTTTACGTAGGCTAAAACGGCGAATCAAAAGGGGATGCAAATAGCGCCCGCTACGCTATACGCGTTCCCCTTTCTTTTCGCCGCCATAGTCTATGTAAATATTTACGTAGATTAAGATGGTAAAAAGAAGGAATGCAAATGGCGGCGGCTGTAGCCACTGCCATTTGCGTACATGTTTTTTTTTTTAAACCCACCCCCAACCATGGTAGGCTACGTAAAGATTTACGTAGCCTATCATGTCTTTTTTTTTTCTTTTTTTTAAAACCTAGCCATGATAGCCTACGTAAATCTTTACGTAGCCTATCATGTATTTTTCTTCTTCTTCTTCTTCTTCTTCTTCTTCTTCTTCTTCTTCTTCTTCTTCTTCTTCTTCACAAGCCTGGAAATGGTGGTGGTGGTAGCCGGTCGGAAGACCGTCCGCCGCTGCCGCCGCTGCCGCCGCCGGAGCCGCTGCCGCCCGGAAGATCCACCCCAGGTAAGTCTTGTCCCGGGGGGGATCCGCAGGGGGGTGGCGGGGTGGCAGGCCGTTCCGCCACAGATTTCAGGGGGCCGAATGCACTGGCATTCGGCCTCACTGAGATCCGTAGCGGAATTCTCTGACATCCCTAGTAGAATCCTGAGGGGATTTCGGCTAAGAACAGGAAGAACTTCCTGGTGGAATGAGCTGTCTGACAATGGAAAAGACTGCCTCAGAAAGTTGTGGACCTGTGTTAAAGATCTTTATGCAGAGTTGAAGGGACACCTATCTGGGATCCTGTGGCAGTGGACTTCCTGCATTGGCAGAGGCTTGGATTAGAGGACCTTGGAGGGCCCTTCCAGCTCTATTATTCCACAAGTTCTGATCCCTGCTCATCCATGGATTGTAGAATTGGGTGCCGTTAGCTGTCACTATTTTTCACCCAAACCATCCTCCCAGGGATTTTGTGAGGATAACATGGGATAGCTACATGTATATGAAGCAGAGCAGCTTGAAGGAAGTGTACAATTAAATTCAATAGACAAATATGTATTATTTATTCATTTGTTTATGTCATTTCTATGCTGCCCAATAGCTGAAGTTCTCTGGGCAGTTCACAAAAATTAAAAACACAAATATATTTTTCCCCCGATTCCTGCCCTCTTAAACATTCTTGGGTTTGAGTTCCCTGCCACCCCACTGATAACAGAACATGTAAAAGCTGCCTTCTATTCACTCACATCAAACGGTTCTTCCAGCCGAACGCTGCCTACAGTCACTGGCAGTGGTTCTTCTGTGTCTTTCGCAGATGATGTTCACACTCTTGCTGCTTGATATTCTAATTGGTTGAAGATGTGCAGGGGTGAAGCAGGAGTTTCCTGCAAGGAAAGCATGTCTTCTACCAGTGACTGGTTCCTCTTGTTGTTTCCAGATGCAGACCATTGCATGAAGTGTCCGGAAGATCAGCGTCCAAACAAGGACCGAGATCAATTTATCCCCAAGATTGTAACCTTTCTGGCCTACGAAGAACCTTTGGGGATCATCCTGGCTTCCTTGGCCCTATTCTTGTCCTTAACCACAGCCTTTGTGTTAGCAATCTTTACTAAATACTTAGAAACACCAATAGTCAAGGCAAACAACCGTGACCTTTCCTACACTCTCCTCATCTCCCTCCTGCTTACCTTCTTGTCCTCCTTCCTATTCATTGGCCGACCAAGAAAAGCAACCTGCCTTTTTCAGCAAATAGTCTTCAGCATTATCTTCTCTGTTGCTGTCTCTTCTGTGTTGACAAAAACCATCACTGTGGTGCTGGCCTTCCTGGCCACCAAACCAGGGAACAGGGTGAGGAGATGGCTGGGGAAGAGTTTGGCAAATGCCATTGTCCTTTCTTGTTCCAGTGTCCAAGTTGTCATCTGCACCATCTGGCTGGTCATCTCTCCCCCATTCCCTGACTCCGACATGCACTCTCAGCCTGTAGAGATCCTATTGCAATGCAATGAGGGGTCTGTCACTATGTTTTATACTGCCCTTGGCTACATGGGCTTCCTGGCTGCCATCTGCTTCATGGTGGCTCTCCTAGCCCGGAAGCTGCCTGGGGTCTTCAATGAAGCCAAACTGATCACCTTCAGCATGCTGGTCTTCTGCAGCGTTTGGGTGTCCTTTGTGCCCACCTACCTGAGCACCAAGGGCAAATACATGGTAGCTGTGCAGCTCTTCTCCATCTTGGCCTCCAGTGGTGGGTTGTCGTGCTGTATCTTTCTTCCCAAGTGCTACATTATTGTACTGAGGCCTGATCTAAATACAAAGGGGCATCTCATGATCAAAACTAAAGAGGTTGATTTTTTAAAAAGCTAGTTAGGAAAAGAAAATATGAGTAGTGGTAAAAAATATACCTGCTTAGGTGCATTTTGCCTCTCCCTTCCTTGCTCATCTGGTTACGTCACTCCCACTAGTGTGGATGGAATGTAGCAGGATGTACACATGGAAAATGTGCAATAACCCCTGAAATGTAGACAGTCAGTTGTGATTCCACTTGTAGCTTACAGCTAAAGAGCAATGATAAATATGTGCTAGGAGGTGCTCCTCTGAAAGTACCTGTGGTGTGGAGTGGACATGTGTTTTTGATTGGTCAAAGCTGGTTCTTGGAGTTCATCAAGTTGTTGTTTGCATCGTCATCTCAGTTGCCCTTTGACAACCTGGAACCTGAACAGAACCTAGCATTTAGCAAGAATATTAAGCCTGCAATCTCCTCCCTCTATTTCTCTGTTGAAAAGCATCTGCTGACCTCTTTGAAGGTGTTTAAGCAGGCATTAAACACTCTTATTGTGAGTGGAGATGGGTCAAAGAAGACGCAGACAACAAGCTTGGGTTGAAAATTGGGCCACATTTATTGAAATACCTGCAAAGGGGTAACTAGGACGGGCATCTAACTGTGTCAGCGGCTAGCTGACACTTCTTGGGCGAAAACACACCCAGCCTGAGGGGTGGCGGTGATCTCGCCATCCCTCGGGACTGCCCCTTCTGGGGGAGGTAGACCTTCCGGTGTCACCCCCAACCCGGTGCCACACAACACCTGGGTGAATGAGTAGGGTTGGTCTCCCAGGCAACCCTTATCCCCCCACCGAGCCGCACAACCTGTTCGGGGGGCCTCAGGCGTCACCTGTCACCATAAGGTGCCTCTGCATGCACACCATCCCTACTTTCCTGTTTTTGCTCGTCCTAGCCGCCACAGGAGTCACAAGCCTAGAGCCTGTGAAACTCCCCCCACCTGCGCAGAAGAACTTCCCACAGGCCCCTTTGCAGATCAGACAGAAATATGTTATTCACTGCATGAGACAGGCAGACACCGTCCTTTCTGTAACGCTCCCTCCATGTCCACCGAATTCCCTGGCGGGTGGTGCATCCATCACCTCATTCGCATAGGCCAGAAGCCAGTTCTCTGTGCACTTTTGGACATGCCCTACCACTGGCAACGTCATTCCATTCCTTCCCATTGATCCATGGGAGCAGGGAGGGCTGCAATAGGCTACTTCCGGCCAGGTATGCCGGACCACCTGCATCTCAACCAAGGCCTGTTTGATCAGGTCCTCGCCTGGCTTACAGCTGAAGTCATTCCTCTCAATGTGCAGCACCTGGACCTGCGGAGGAAGACTGACAAACTTTGGTGGAACAGAGTGAGGAGGGGACTCCTACCGTATGCCACGTCTGTGAAGCCACTGGATCTTAATGTGACAGGGTGACAGAAGCTGAAGTCTGAAGACTACATACAAGCCCTTCGTGCAGCTCCAGACATCATAACGTGCATATGTAAGAGCACCCGTACCGGCGTACGATGAGTCTGCTGGTCTAAGGAATAAGCCCTTTAGGGCAAGCAAAGCGAAAAATGGTGTCAGGAAGAAGCGGACAACTCGCGAACGCAGGCTGGAATGCTGTGAAGCCCCATTTCCAAAATGCCATAACATGCCTGAGAGAGAAACCTCCAGTGGCTACCAAGGAGACTGCTTCACTGTAACAACAGTGGGTTCTGAACTGCAAATTACCTAGGCCTAGCAGGGTAGTGCTAATGTAGAAACTGCCCAATTGCCCTTATGTCAACAGTAAGCCATTGAAGTAAAAAAACAGAGGCCCCTCCTCAGACCCGCGGCATACCATAAAACCCATAAGGTGCCGACCGGGCATAACTCATTGACTTGTGTTTGGCCATGGGCCACTGCCATGCCCTTGCCATACCGGTCAGTTTGATCACCAAATACGTAAATGGGTTACATTGGGCCAGCACTGTACCTTGAAGCATATCGTAGGGATGGCGGAGAATTCAGCCAGGGATCTTGGTGAAGCAGAATGCCAGTGCATTTGGCCCCCAGAAACCCCTGGCGGAATGAACCCCCTGCCCCCCACCCCGTGAAAGGCGACCGAAACAGAGCACTCAGCTGCTGCCGTTTGCGCTGCACTTTGAATGGCGTCTGCGGCCACCGTTCGCTTCACCATTTCAGCCATGATAGGCTACGTAAATATTTACGTAGCCTATCACAGCAAAAAAAGGGGACTCAAATGGCAGCTATGGTGGCCGCCATTTGTGTCCCTGCGCAGCCCAGTAGCGGTCGGATGTCGCTGCGGGCTGCCCTGGCAGGCGGATCCGTGGAGTCACCGGAGAGCGGAGCTGGCCCTCGAGGATTTTTGGGGGAGGGACAGAGCACCCCCCCACACACCGCGGATGTACAAAACGAAACAGGTAAGTCATTTCGTACATCCCTAGTCTCTACTCCGCTCACTCCAGCTCTGCAGCGATCTTCTCAAGGTGGAGCAGGATCCAGCAACACAGGAACTTTGTTAAACAGCCCTTTATACAATATAAAAGCACATAAACAAACAAGGAACTCATAGTGTTTGTAAAAAGATCATAACTCTTTAAAAACATTTCAAATGGAAACCTCCCTACTAACCTGTCTCAAGGGTTCAGGGTCTTACAGGGAGGAGAAAGCAAGCTTCTTCCACACTGCAATTTTGGTAACTGCCAAAAAAGGTGGCACTCCCTATCTCGCTCCTTTCACCTATTCTGTGCAGGAATATTCCTCAGAATTCATAGAATCATACAGTCATAAAATAGCGGGGTTGGAAGGGGCCTATAAGACGATTGAATCCAACCTGCTGCTCAATGCAGGAATCCAAGTCAAAGCAGCCCTGACAGGGAGCTGTCCACCCTCATCTTGAATGCCTCCAGGGTGAGCATTCAATTCTAGGGATGTACAGATCCCTTACCTTGCTCTGCTGATGGGCATCTGCGGTGGGGGGGAGGAGATCCGTCCCTCCCCCTAGAATCCTTCCATCTGCTGCCGGGCTGTGCCAGCCACAAATGGTGGCCACCATAGCAGCTGCCATTTGAGTCCTGCGGGGGCCGTGATAGGCTCCAGATATATTTATATAGCCTATCATGGCAAAAGGAAGGAATGCAAATTGCATCTGCTATGCCATTTGTGCCCCTACCTTTTGCCATGATAGGCTACGTAAATATATACGTAGCCTATCACGGCCTCAGCAGGGACACAAATGGCGGCTGCGACGCTGTTTGCATCCCTGCCAAGCCGTGATAGGCTACGTAAGTATCTACGCAGCCTATCACGGCTTGGCAGGGACACAAATGGCGGCTGGCATAGCGGCCGCCATTTGTGGCCACAGCCCGGCAGTGGCCAGAAGATGTCCTGGAGCTGCCGGCGCTGCCGCCGGTGCCAGAGCTGCCAATGCCACCAGGTTGGCTCCGTCCCGGGGGGATTACGTGGGGTGGCGGGGGGGGGGGGAGATTGCCCCATTCTGCCATAGACTCCATGGACTGGAGTCCATAGCAGAATTCTCCAACATACCTATTCAGTTCTTCAATTCTTCTTCAGTTCTTAAAAAATATATATACCAGTGGGTTACACAGGCATGTTTTTTTCTCCAGTCATTCACCTGCTCATCGAGATGAAGAAAGAGTTCAGGAAGTTTCAGAAGTGATACAACTTCTTCCCTTTGAATTATCAAAATCATAGTGATTTCTTCTTCTTCTTGCCCAGCCTCATGGGAGATTTCCAAAGGCTGCCTTTGGGTCCAATGGCATAAACACCAGATTCAAGAGCAACACGAAATGACGTCTTGCATCCCAGGCTGGAAGGACTGCCTCTCATAAATGCCTCCTGGGCCACGGAGATCTCGGAAGGAGGACAGGCAGGGGCTGTGCTGGTGAGCTTCCTAGCATCTGCCTCAGATGTAAAGCCCTGGCTGGCTGGGCTCCATCTGTATTAGGAAAAGCACCAAAGCCTGCATTTTGAAGAGGTCTTTGGCATCTTCAAATTGTTCTTCTAAATTGTTGTGCATAGCAGGACCAAACATGGAGGCTGTACCAGGTGCACCCAGAATGATTCTGCTGCTGCTGTTGCTTCCCCACGCTACCTGTGGGAAGCTGAAGGCACAGTGCCTCCTTCCTTTGAAAGGGAGTGGACTTCACCCGAAGAATTATTACCGGCCAGGAGACCACCTCCTTAGTGGAATCATTTCTTCAAGACGTATTCTGTTTGAAGAATTCCCATTCGACACACCTCCCAAGATCAACGTGCACACGTAAGTTATGTGCTTTATGGGGTTACTGCGATTCCACTCAGTACCAATTTCATGAGCTCCAGTTATTCCCACTTACCAGGGACTGCCTCTGTTCTCTGGTACTGGGTAAATTGCTGTTCCATTTTGCCTTTGGGGGAAGATGTATGGGATGCTTCAACACTAAAGGACAGCTTGCTATGTCAGAAGCTGCAGCTAGCCAGTCCCCTTCTCAAATTTCAAGTGTGTGAAATATATGATAGTACAAAGAGATGGTTCTGCCATTTCCTTTATTAGAACAAACATCCACTTTTCTTTCCAAACATGTGAACAGAGAGAAGCTTCAGCAGACCACTGCTATCCCCTCTATCGCCGCCTCCATCACTGCCTATCATGATTATAAATGTCATTCTGGAAACCGAGTGCTATGAGGAACTGTTGAAAGAAAGAATAAGTATATTTAGCTTGGAGTAGAGAGGTTCAAGGGGAGATATCGTAGCTGTCATCAGATATCTATCATGCTGAAGACAGAGGCGACAAGTATTTTCATCTATTAAAAATGACATTGTGTGTGTGTTTCATGGGCAGTGCTAAATATAAAATATCTGAAATAGCTGGGGCAGAGGCCCATAGCATTCGTGATGGCACAGATTTGGACATAGGAATGTATATGTGCAAATAGATGTGCATACTTAGAAATATAGGAAGATGATAACGGAGTGACATCGACTAGACGCAGCTCCCAACTACACTGGGACAAGTGAGACTGCAAACATGAAAAATAATAAGAATCTATTCACTGTCAAAGGGAGGAGGGGATTAAGAAAGAGATGGCAAACTGTAAGTCCTGGAGAAGAAAAGTTGGAAAAGGAGAGGGAGAAGAAACCGCTTAGAATCGCAAGCTTCCTTCCCTCAAATGGGGCTACGTCTGCCGTGACTATCAAAAACAGTACTAAGACTTGAGGCATTGGCCTCAACCCCTATCAGCACCTCAGTCTGCCAAGAGATAGAAAGCAGCCTACTATTTAAAACCCCTGTGAAGGAGAATGCAGGAAAGCATAAATCTCTAGGACGGAAAGGAAACAGTCAGAAGGCACAATATGCTTTCCCTTCACAGTCGAATTGCCTTCTTCAACAGCTGGGTGAAATCTGCTTTTTATCTGCAGAAACTCTAATTTTAACTTTAGAGCATTTAAATAAAATTGAAAGGCAATTAGGAGCCTTAATTCAAATGTACGCTCACCCAGTACCCAAGTTAGAGCAAAGAGGTGAGAACAAGGAAGACACCATTGTTACATGCCCCCCTCTTTTAACCCTGAGCGAATGCAATATGTACAACACAAGACAAAAGGGAGAGTACAAAGAATAGTCCAAACAAATCAGGTCCTCATATGTTTCCCAAGGAAAGATGCACAGCTTTGGACCAATAAGAAAAGAATCCTTACCTCTCTGACAGAGTCCCTGAATTGTGTTATGCCCCCGTTGGATTTAAAACACTTCCACTTTCTGCCATCGCAAATGGACTGCAAAAGATTATTCCTAGACTTTAAAGCAACAACTGTGCCTTTGCAACTTTTCCACTCGGCACAGTACCTGAGAGGATATGGTATAACCCCTCAGAGAGTTTTTAAAGAGCTCGGAGTTAGAGCCCTTGCCACAGTTAGAAGGGTTATCTCTGGCACCACTTTCTCATCGACAATTCGGACAGCTGTGGAGGAGTCTAGCCATGATAAGAAAGATAAACTGCTAAAGAATAATTACCGTTAGCTGGCTGCTAACCACCCAGTCAAGCAGGATGGACTCTTAAAATTAAGGAACAAACTGCATGAGCTACTAATGCCAATGAGAATCAGATTACATGAAGAAGATCTGGCCTTGGAGAGAGATAGCAATACTTTAGAGCTTGACTCTTCTATCCAGACAAGTCTAGCCCTTACAAGCTCCCTGGACCTAAATTTGGGCACCCCTGATAATTAGGGATGGCGGAGAATTTCTCCCCGAAACTTCGGGGGGCTGAGCGCCAACGTGTTCGGCCCCCCAAAGAAGTTTCGGGGAGAAATTCTCCGCCCCCCCCGCCCCCGCACCCCCCCGGGACGGGACTTACCTTTCCCGAATGTCCCTCCCGGCGGTGGGTCCCGGCGGCGGTTCATCGGGTCTTCGTCAGGGGCGGGAGCGTCAGCCGGTCTTTCGACCGGCTGCCGCCGCCACCATTCCAATAAAAGTAAAAAAAACCCCAACGCCCCCGTGATAGGCTACGTGACGATTAACGTAGCCTATCACGGCTAGATTTGCAAAGTCAGCCATGATAGGCTACGTAGCCTATCACGGGTGACTTTAACAACAACAACAACAACAAAAAGCGCGTACGGCTAATGGCGGCCCCCATAGGGAGCCGCCATTCGCGTTCCTTATTTGGTCGCTGTAGTCTACGTAAAGCTGTGATAGGCTACGTTAATTGTCACGTAGCCTATCACGGGGGCGTTTTTTTTTTTAACTTTTTATTTCGCGGCCGGGCGAGGCAAGGCACCTCCTCCCTGGCCTGAATTTCGGCCGGGCGAGGCGGGAAGCCTCCCTCCCCGGCCTGAACTTCGCGGGGAGAGCAGCGAAGCACCTCCCCCCCACCGCGAAAAGCTGCGAGACCAGGTAAGTGGCTTTCGTGCACTCCTACTGATAATCATTTAGACTCTGATATGAAACCAGCTGATAATGTGGGACTGGATAATAGGCTGCTCCACTCCTTATTGATCAAGCAAAAGCCTATGGTAACAATGACCCCGGAAATAAGAGCCATTTCAAACCTACAATCGTATAGCAGAATGGCTAAACCTGATGCTGGAAATTCATCTGAGCTATGTATGCCACAGACTGCCGTAATGGATGATGGGGAAGTGGAACAAGAGATGGAGGCACTGATGGGGACAAGGGAGCTGACCCCAATAAGGCCACTTCCTGCAATGGAAAGGAAGAACTACAACTCCGATGTTATGTGTGAAACATCTTCAGTAGACCTAGAATGGATGCTGGATGAGATCCAGACCTGGAGGCCCTACTGAGAAACTTATAGAAGGATTACAAAATTCAACAAGTATTCAGCTTAGTACAGAGCCAGATGCTGCTGCAGAAGCAGCCTGCCAGGCCCCTCCGATACTCCAAGTCAGTGCCTCCAGACCTCAAGGGATGACTGGACACCATTTAAAATCAGGTGTGATATGTCCCCAAGTTGATTCCCCATTGGGAGAGAATTGGATGGACTCACCTGTCCCCTCAACTGGACTGGCCTCAGAGTTAACAAGCGAACTGAGTGAAGAAAAAAAAGGGTGCCCAGGAGTTGGCAAGTACCACCCCTGAGTCCCAGTGACACGCAAACAACCAGCATATAAATAGAATCAGCCTTACAACATGGAACATAAAAGGCTGGGCTGGAATCTTGCAGGACCCTGAATCAAAAGATGACCTTTTTTCCAAGGATATTGTACTGCTACAAGAAACATGGGTCCAGGGGAATTTGCTGTTTAATGGTTTTCAATCATACTCTATTGGAGCAGTCCCTGGGGAGGGACACGGAAGATGTAAAGGAGGTTTAGGAATCTTAATTGCTACGTCTTTGTGCGTAAGCACAAGGATGCTGCCATCCTATAAACAACACGCAATGACTGTCCTTGCTCATTTTGATCGATGGGATCTGTTGATAACAAATGTTTATCTTCCCCCTCAAAAGAAGAAATTACAGACTGGGGAAATTTGGGCAGAATTTGAAAAATACGTAGCAGATCTGCTCCAATCCTATCCCAATACATATGCAGTTTTGGGAGAGGTCCAAGTGGACATGCCCTATATTCCCAGCAAAAAGCTTATCCCCCTACACCTAGTATAAATGGCCTTCTATTGATTTGACAATCTAAAGATATAAAATCTAACGATTCTGGGCTTTTACTACATCAGTTGACTTCAAGGCTCAACCTGCACCCTCTTAATGGTGCATTCGGGAAAGACCATCTGGTGGAATTTACCTGTGTGGCGGGAACCAGAATGAGTCAAGTAAACTATCTTATTGTATCAACAAACTTGATTCCCTTTTTGAAGGACATGGAGGTCGTCCCAAAACTTCACAGTCATCTCCCGGAATGATTGACTTGGAAACCCCACACCCCTATCTACGAAGTGCTAATCTCTACATGCTTATGATACTCCCCTGAGGGGGAAGCTTACTGTCATGTCAAATGGGTCCCAAGGATAGACATGGAATTATGGGCTGTACTTGCATCAGACAACATGCAAAACATTAGGACATCTCTAATACTTAACACCCAAACAATGAGCCCGGTGGAATTATATCAGGAGTTAGCCCGAGAATTGAAACAAGCCTTCACTTGGAGAGCAAGGGTGCCTCAACAATGGCACCACCCACTCTTGAGGCCTTGGTTCAATAGGGAATGTGTTCAAGCAAAAAAAGCCTTCCAGAAGGCCTATCAAAAGTAGAAATTTAGTTCTGATCTGAAGGTGGCTCAAGATCTTCTTGAATAGAAAAAACCCTACAAACAGCTACTGCTACAAAAGAAAACAATGGCTTGGAAGGAGAACTCTGTGAAACTGATTCAAGCAGCCAAATCTAAGGATCCAACCATGTTCAGGCGGTTGATCAAGATCTCACCAATTTGTGGACCAACATTGCCAGACTGTTATATTCATCCAAAGGCTTGGGAGAAGCATTTCCATTAATTATACAAGGATTCTGACACTGCCACGTGGCCTGGAATATTGCGTTTGAAGATGCTCCACCTTGGCCCCCGGTCTTGGCTTCAGAAATTTATGATCTAGCTGCCCAGATGAAAATGGGCAAAGCACTGGGCAAAGATCTGATCCCTCCAGAGGTGGTCAAAAACAAGTTAGAATGGTGGGCCTCGGCTCTAGCGTCGCTATTCTCCTACATTGACATGACTGGGCAGATACCAGAAGATTGTGGCTCTGCCATTATTGTTCCAAGAAGGGAAAGAGAGACGACCCCGCAAGTTACAGGCCCATCAGTTTATGAAGTATTATTGGTAAATTATACGCCAGGCACATATATAGGAAGCTGAAAGACTGGCTGGAACAGGATATGATATTGGCGGAGGAGCAGGCAGGCTTCAGGGAGGGTCGCTCTACCATAGATCAATGCTTGGTGCAACAGCATCTCATCGACAAATACATCTCAAACAAGGTCACCTCACTCAATGTAGCCTTGATAGACCTTAAGGCAGCTTTCGACTCTATCTCGAGGGTCAAATCATGGAAGAAATTAGAGGCCTCTAACATTGATAGGCGCCTGCTCCTACTCATTCAGATTCTATATAGGGACACCTACCTTAAGGTCAGATGTAGTGCTCACGGCCATCTTACAAAGCCTGTCCCACCACAAAAAGGGGTCAAGCAAGGCTGCACTCGTGCCCCACTTTTGTTCAACTTCTACATCAATTCAATGGTAGACCAGCTAAACCATACCGATTTTCATCCCCCCAAAATTGCGGGGAGGCACACAACTACTATACTATACGCAGATGATGCCGCTGTTACCTCAAGGACTCCAACTGGGCTTACAAGAGCATTGCGGAAGTTGACTGAATACTGCGAGGAAGAAGATCTGATGATCAATGATCAAAAAACAAAAATCATGACTTTTGCAAATAGACCAAAAATCAGATCATGGATGATAAACCAGCACAAGACTGAGCAGGTCTCCCAATTCAAATATTTAGGGGTAGTCCTTCAGGCAAACGGTTCCAGGAAGGCTCATGGCAAAGATGTGGTTTTAAAAGCACAGAAAAGCTCATCAGCAATAGCACAATTTATGAGAATGAAAGGCAACCACTATATCCCTTTAGCCCTCCAATTATACCAAGCAAAAGTACTAGCGCAATTATTGTACGGCTCCCAATTGGGCCCTTTCCCGAATACCTAAGTATTAGAATGTATACAATCAAAATTTTTGAAGGCAGTGTTCCTAGAGATGTCCCCAATACAGCGATTAGGGATGTACGAAAGTGACTTACCTTTCTGAGGATTACATTGATGGTGGGAGGGAGGCATTCCGTCCCTCCCCCAGGAATCCTCGCTGGGGGTGAGGGGCTCCGTTCCTCCCCCCCGGAATCCTGGCCAGCAGGCTGTGCTCTGCAGCGATTCTGCGGAGCCGCCGGCCGGCTCCGCCAGCAGCCAGACATCCGACCGCTGGCTAGCAGGGACGCAAATGGCGGCGGCCGTAGCTGCCGCCGTTTGCGTCCCTGCAGTCAGCCGTGATAGGCTACGTAAATGTTTACGTAGCCTATCCCGGTGTTTTTTTAAAATCCAGCCATGATAGGCTACACAAATCTTTACGTAGCCTATCACTTATTTTGTTTTTTGTTTTTTTTAAACTGGAAATGGCGGTGGCAGCAGCCGGTCGGAAGACCAGCCACCGCCGCCGCCACACCGCTGCCGGAGCGGCCGCCGGAGCCACCGACGCCAGGAAGATCTGCCCAAGGTAAGTCTCATCCCGGTGGGGTGGTGGGGGAGTGGCGGGCCATTCCGCCACTGATTTTGGGGGGCCAAATGCGCTGGCATTCGGCCTCCCCGAGATCCGTGGTGGAACTTTCGTACATCCCTAGCAATGATAAGATTAGAGACTGGCCAGTTCAAAATTGAAGCTAGGGTTTGGGTGGCTATTCTTGTGTACCGGCTTAGACTGTCATATTTTCCTACTGGCCTTGCCCCATTAATTTTGCAAGACAATTTTAGATCCAATTGGATTCAGTCAATGGAACAGAAAATAGCTTTCTTGGGGCTTCCCTTGCGGACTTCATTAAATATGGGTTTTGAACAGGCAACGGAGACTATCAAGCAGCGCATTGCAGATACTGAGAGACAAAGTGACCTCAGTAGTGCCCGAGAATTCTATCTTAGGGAGGACTGCAGATACATCGTAATAGCTGCACCCTATCTTGAATGACTGGAACTGCATAATCATAGAAAGGCATTTACCTTGGCCCATCTAAATGGACTCCCCTCGGCAGATTTGGAGGGACAGTACAAAAAGATCCCCTGGTCAGACCGCCTTTGCCCCTGTGGCATGGAACTGATAGAAATTACAGATCACGTTTTGTTGTGGTGTATATTTGATAGCCCCTTCATGGATCACTGCCTTGTTGTGGAGAAGGGGCTTACATAACTCAGTGAAGCCAGAAGATATGCTGTCCAGGGCCACCCAAGATGGACAGGTCATGGTGGACAGTTCTGACAAAATGTGGTCCACTGGAGAAGGAAATGGCAACCCACTCCAGTATTCTTGCCAGGAAAACCCCATGGAACGTATCACAAGGCTAAAAGAGATGATGCCGGAAGATGAGCCCCTCAGGTCTGAAGGTGGCCAATATACTACTGGGGAAGAGCAGAGGGTATTTCCAAGTAGCGCTGTGGATGTGTCTGGTGGTGAAAAGAAAGTCCGATGCTGTGAAGAAGAATATTGTTTAGGAACCTGGAATGTAAGATCAATGAATCAAGTTAAGCTGGAGGTGGTCAAACATGAGATGGTAAGATTGAACATCGACATCTTGAGAATCAGTGAACTAAAATGGACAGGCATGGGCGAATTTAATTCAGGTGATCATCTTATCTACTACTGTGGGCAAGAATCCCTTAGAAGAAATGGAGTAGCATTCATAGTCAACAAAAGGGTGGGAAAAGCAGTACTGGGGTACAATCTCAAAAACGATAGAATGATCTCAGTACGAATCCAAGGCAAACCATTCAACATCACAGTAATTCAAGTCTAAGCCCCAACCACTGATGTCGAAGAAGCTGAGGTTGATCGGTTCTATGAAGACCTACAACACCTTCTGGAACTAACACCAAAAAAAAGATGCCCTCCTCTTCATCATAGGGGATTGGAATGCTAAAGTAGGAAGTCAAGAAATCACTGGGATAACATGCAAGCATGGCCTTGGTGTACAAAATGAAGCAGGACAAAGGCTAATAGAGTATTGCCAAGAGAACACGCTGATCATAGCAAACACTCTTTTCCAACAGCACAAGAGGCGACTCTACACATGGGCAACACCAGATGGTCAATATCGAAATCAGATTGATTACGTCCTTTGCAGCCGAAGATGGAGAATCTCTATACAGTCAGTCAAAACAAGACCTGGAGCTGACTGTGGCTCAGATCATGAGCTTCTTGTTGCAACATTTTGGCTTAAATTGAAGAACGTAGGGAAAACCACTAAACCATTCAGGTATGACCTAAATCATATCCCCTAGGAATATACAGTTGAGGTGAGGAATAGATTTAAGGGACTAGACCTGATAGACAGAGTGCCTGAGGAACTATGGACGGAGGTCCGTAACATTGTTCAGAAGGCAGCAATGAAATCCATCCCAAAGAAAATGAAAATGAAAGCAAAGTGGCTGTCTGATGAGGCTTTACAAGTAGCTGAGGAAAGAAGGGAAGCAAAAAGGAAGGGAGAAAGGGGAAGATATATCCAACTGAATGCAGAGTTCCAGAGAATAGCAAGGAGAGACAAGAAGGCCTCCTTAAATGAACAACGCAAAGAAATCGAGGAAAACAGTGGAATGGGAAAGACTAGAGATCTTTTCAAGAAAATCGGAGATCTCAAGGGAACGTTTTGTGCAAAGATGGGCATGATAAAGGACAAAGAAGGCAGGGACCTCACAGAAGCAGATGAGATTAAGAAGAGGTGGAAAGAATACACAGAAGAACTATACGGGAACATCTGAATGTCCCTGATAGCCATGATAGTGCAGTCACTGAATTTGAGCCGGACATCCTAGAGAGTGAAGTCAAGTGGGCCATAGGAAGCATTCCTAACACCAAAGCTAGCAGAGATGACAGTATTCCAGCTGAGCTATTTAAAATCCTAAAAGACTGATGATGCTGTTAAAGTGCTGCACTCAATATGCCAACAAATTTGGAACACTCAACAATGGCCACAAGACTGGAAAAGGTCAGTTTACATTCCAATTCCAAAGAAGGGCAGTGCCAAAGAGTGTTCAAACTACTGCACAATTGCACACATTTCACATGCCAGCAAGGTGATGCTCAAAATCCTACAAGCTAGGCTTCAGCAGCATGTGAACAGAGAACTACCAGAAGTACAAGCTGGGTTTTGAAGAGGCAGAGGAACTAGAGATCAAATCGCCAACATTCGCTGCATCATGGAGAAAGCAAGAAAATTCCAGAAAAGCATCTATTTCTGCTTCATTGACTACGCTAAAGCCTTTGACTGTGTGGATCATAACAAACTGTGGAAAATTCTTAAAGAGATGGGAGTACCAGACCACCTTACCTGTCTCCTGAGAAATCTGTACGAGGGTCAAGAAGCAACAGTAAGAACCAGACATGGAATAACCGAGTGGTTCCAAATTGGGAAAGGAGTACAACAAGGCTGCATATTGTCACCCTGCTTATTTAACTTATATGCAGAGTACATCATGAGAAACGCCGGGTTGGATGAATCACAGGTCGGATTTAAGATTGCCGGGACAATTATCAACAACCTCCGATATGCAGACGATACCACCCTAATGGCAGAAAGCGAAGAGGATCTCAAGAGCCTCTTGTTGAAGGTGAAAGTGGAGAGTGCAAAAGCTGGTTTGAAACTCAACATTAAAAAAAAGAAGATCATGGCATCTGGCCCCATCATTTTCTGGCATATAGAAGGGGAAGAAATGGAAGCAGTAACAGATTTTGCCTTTCCCCTCTGCAAGGGTGGCGGACCTATTAAAATGGTCCGCCCCCGGAGATTAATGGATTCCGATGGATTCCAGAGGGCTCTGGGGCATTTTTCTGCTGGTATGGCTGGTGCTCCTGTCGAAGCCTAGGTCGCTCCGTGGAATGCAGAGATGACTCGGGCGGTTGACACGATCGTGCCCAAGCGCCCTCTCCCTCTGAGCAGAGCCCAGCCAGCTCCTTAGTATACACCTGAGCTGAGGGCAATGAAGCAAGAGGGGAGATGGCTAGAACGCAGGTGGAGGAAAACTCGTGCTGAGTCTGACCGAACACAGGTAAGAGCCCACTATCGAGCCTACTCTGTGGCAGTGAGGGTGGCAAAGAGACAGTTCTTTTCCACCAGCATTGCATCTTCTCAGTGTCGTCCAGCGGAGCCTTTCTGAGTGGTTCGTGGCCTGTTACATTCTGGGTCAGGGAGAGAGACGGTGGAACCCTCGGTAGCATGCTGTGACAAGTTTGCACGGCTCTTTGAGGATAAAGTCGCTCAGATTCGTCATGAATTGGACACCACCATTAATGCAGTTCCATTGCTAGAGGCGTTCAGAGCACCGTCTGGTCCAGTTTTATTGGATGAGTTTCAGTTACTGAGGCCTGAGGATGTGGACAAGGTGCTTGGCCAAGTCCGATCGAACACTTGTGTGCTTGACCCTTGCCCTTCGTGGCTTATTAAATCAAACAAGGAGGGGTTGTCTGGCTGGGTCCAGGAGGTTGTAAATTCCTCCTTGAGAGAGGGAGTGGTGCCTGCCACTTTAAAAGAGGCGGTAATTAGACCACTCCTGAAAAAGCCTAACCTGGACCGAGAGGATGTTAACAATTATAGGCCAGTGGCCAACATCCCCTTCCTGGGCAAGGTGCTTGAGCGGGTGGTCGTAGGACAGCTCCAGGCACTGTTGAATGAAACGGATTATCTAGATCCATTTCAATCGGGCTTCAGGCCTGGTTTTGGAATGGAAACTGCCTTGGTCGCCCTGTGGGATGACCTCTGCCGGGTGAGGGACAGGGGGAGTGCGAACCTGTTGATTCTCCTGGACCTCTCAGTGGCTTTCGATACCATTGACCATGGTATCCTTCGGGAAAGGTTGTCTGGGTTGGGAGTTGGAGGCACTGCACTACAGTGGTTCCGCTCCTACTTGGATGGCCGATTCCAGAAGTTGGTGCTGGGGGATTATTGCTCTGTGCCATGGCAATTGTGCCTTGGGTTTCACAGGGCTCTATTTTATCCCCCATGCTGTTTAACATCTACATGAAATGGCTGGGGAGGTTATCCGGAGGTGTGCGCTGAGGTGCCATCAATATGCGGATGACACCCAGCTCTACCTCTCTTTCTCATCAAAACCAGGTGAGGCAGTGGCTGTTCTGAATCAGTGCCTGGGCACGGTAATGGACTGGATGAGGGCCAATAAACTGAAACTCAATCCAGACAAGACGGAGGTACTGTTAGTGGGTGGTTCGTCTGCCCGGCTAGGTGATATTCAACCTGTTCTGGAGGAGGTTGCACTCCCCCTAAAGGATCAGGTTCATAGTTTGGGGGTGCTCTTGGATCCAGAACTGTCACTTGAGGCACAGGTGAACTCAGTGGAATGGAGCACTTTTTATCAGCTTAGGCTGGTATACCAACTACGCCCCTATCTGGACAGAGATAGCCTAGCTACAGTTATCCATGCTCTGATAACTTCTCATCTGGATTACTGCAATGCGTTATACATGGGGCTGCCTTTGAAAACGGTCCGGAAACTTCAACTGGTCCAAAATAGGGCAGCAAGATTGTTAACAGGGACTGGCCTGCGAGCTCATATTACCCCAGTACTTTTCCAGCTGCACTGGCTGCCAGTCCATTTCCGGGCCCGATTCAAAATGCTGGTGTTAACATTCAAAGCCCTTAACGGCTTGGGGCCAGCTTACCTGAAGGATTGCCTCCTCCCATATGTGCCTGCCCGGACCTTAAGATGATCGTCAGCGGCCCTTCTCCGTGAGCCCCTGCCAAAGGAAGTGAGGCGGGTGGCTACTAGGAGGAGGGCTTTTTCTGCTGTGGCACCCCGGCTCTGGAATGAGCTCCCTAGTGAGGTTCGCCTGGCACCTACATTGTATTCCTTTCGGTTTTTATTTTCCCAGGCATTTTAGCATTTTAGCTTTCTAAATTTTTAGCTTTGCTGTTTTAACTCTGTATTTTAAACTCCTGCACTGCTGCTAGGTTTTATTGTGGTTGTATTATTATACTGTGGTTTTAATGTTCTATATATTTTAAATTGTTTTATTGTGGGTTGTTTGGTTTTAATTTTTGTGAACTGCCCAGAGAGCTTCGGCTATTGGACGGTATAGAAATAAATAAATAAATAAATAAATAAAAATATTTAAGCCGAAGTGACCCCCAGTCTGTGTTCCAAGGCAACACTTCTGATCCACGGCTGGGTGTCAAAGCTGGGAAAAGACCCTCCTCTCTCTGAGGTCTTGAAGAACTGCTGCTAGCTGGAATTAACAGGCATTCCAAGACAGCCCCACATGGAGCCTGTTACAGTTATACGAGCTTCAGTGATGGTCAATACAGTGAAAGGAACGTTTTTCCTCACCTGGTTGAGCCACGTGGGCCACACAAGATCATCCCTGTTGATGGAGAACTTTTGGTCTGGGGATCCCTGTTTTTCTATACTCCCAAATTTCACTCTCAACACAGACCTGTTGGGAAACACAATCCAATTCACGATGTCAAAGTCAACTGCCAGCTCTCCGCTTTTTTCCAAATACACTCTGCCCATGGAAGCATTGTAAAACCGGGAGTTCTTCAGGAAAGGGTGAAGCTAGAGTGGCAGAGAAAACACCAACATTTAAGGACACTGGAAACCCAGTTTGATATCTCACTTCTGTCCATTTCAAGCTTGGGTCATTCATTCATATCATTCAAAGATGTGTGTGTCTTTTTAACATTCGGAAAGGACCTGATTTCATTCCTGAACACCCTCAGCCTGCTTTAGCAGCTATTAGACATATAAAGCGGTGGTGAGATTACTGAAAGCTGGACCATCTTCCTTGGCCCTCCACAGGTCACCAATAAAAGTCAGGAAATACTCTCCTTTTATGAACTTTGGAATCCTATACCCCTGGGAGTAAGTCCCACTGGATTTCTTGCGACTTTCCTCTGAGTATACACACATCATATAAATGGTATAAAGAGAGAGACATTGTATTTCTTGCCTCAGGCAAGATTGTACGAGTTGATTTAAACAATGCCCTCAACACACAACTATTATCAGCTTGATAGAAAAGCATGTGGGCTCCAGCATCACACATTCCACAGAGAATAGAAGGAGAGAGGGAGGTGCCGGAGTCTCAAAAGCGCAGGCCCAGTCAGGAAGGCGCTAAGACAGCAAGCACAGCCTCCCTTGCCCAAGAGAACTCCCATGTACGTATCTGGTGGGAGTGGGAGTCCTATTCCCACAGTGGGGCTTTGGGAAAGGCCCAATGCAGACAGAGATGTATCAGTGTAGAGTTGTGCCAATGAGGGCGGGCTAGGACCAGTTGTGCTGTTTCAGGTCAAAAACCTGTGGTCCCTTCAGGAAGTGTGACTACAGAGTGGTTGCCAAAATGTTTTTCCAAGTTACTTTTGACAGAGAGAGGGTTTTTTTTTTTTTTTTTGGTCTTTAAACTGCTCTTTCCCCTTCACATTTCACCAATTTGTCCTTAAATTTGCAGGGTATATAAAATGAACATTTTTTCCTAGACCATGAACATTTTGGACTGATATGTCTAAACTTTTTGGACTTATATGGGTTAGAATAACCCACCTATCCACCTCAATTACCATTTTACATTCTAAAATGCTCCTTTTCCTGAAGGGGCTTAACAGGACACGCTGGTCTCATGTATAGGATTCTATGCTGCACCTTGCACTGCGGAGGCTGCATTGAGCTGGGGGTTGGAATGGGTGATCTCCAAGGCCCCTCCCAACTCTATAATGCTATGATGGTATAATCCCTCGAAAGGCCTGTGGAGTCAGAGAAGAAACAATGGAATGTTTCTGTTTCATTGGAGAGAGGATGACACTGCGACACTTTATTTTTCAGGAAAGGAGAGAAAGATACCTTGAAGATCCTATCCTTCTTGTTTGCCATCCATGATGTGAACAACAATCCCAGACTCTTATCCAACATCACCCTGGGCTACAACATCCATGGCAACTATTTCAATCCGAGAACGACTTCTGATGCCTTGGTGGACTTGCTCTGTACTGGGCATGCACACGTCCCGAACTACAAGTGTGGAAGAAGGAATCAGCTGTTGGCTGTACTTGAAGGGTCCAACTCTGATATCTCCATACAAATCTCATCCATGTTGAGCATCTACAAAATCCCACAGGTGTGTGTGTGTGTGTGTGTGTGGGGGGGGCATTTTAAGACTAAGAACCTGTCTGTAGAGCTTCAATGGTAACTTCCCCTCCCCCCAAAATTATGAGGCTGGAGGGTGTGTGATCTGGATTCATGGAGGGCACAAAGGGTTAACCCCCCCAGCACCCTCTCCCATGAGGGTCTCAACCTGTATTAGAAGATGGGCCACTATTTCATAAACAGGGGCTCTATTTGTGAAAGGAAAATCCTGCATTTGAGGGAAAGTCATGTAATTAACATTGTAGTTTTGTTCTTATTCATATGCTTATAGTCCAGAAAGCGATCATCATCACTGCAAATTGTATGTATGATAATATGTATTCTGCGTAAAAGGCCTTTTATGGAAATGGCAGCCATAAAGCCACCTATTAGAGGCATAAATGGTTCCTGGATGCTTGTCAAGCCATCCAGAAGCATGCTGGGGGCAGGGGGCGGTGAGGATTTGGTGAGCACCTGGTGAGCGTGGATGCAGTTAAATCCATCCATCCCTACTTACCTCCTAAGAGGCATAACATGGCCAGATTTCAGCCACATCTGATGAAGAACGACTGAGGTTTACAGAAGTGTGCTCATTTTGCGCTGATGTCAACTTACAGTTGCACCACTAGAGGAAGTATGGACAGAGTGAGCAGGAAGTTCTTGTCCCCATCCATGTGGTCTTCCTGTTGAAGGGTGGGATGAATGTTCATCCTGGTGACAACCACCTTCCCAGTCATTACAAAGCCATGTGTGGTAACCAACATTGGAGCTTTGATCTCTAACAAAATACAGCATTTCTCTCTTCCTTTCTTTGATAGGTCACTTATGCTTTTGTGCCTCATATCCAGAACACTAAGACTCAGTTCCCTTTTTTCTATGGAACTTTTCCTGAAGAAGGAACCCACTACCTGGAGATTACCAAACTTCTCCTGCATTTCAGGTGGACGATGACCATGCTCTTTGCTCCAGACACAAAGAATGGGGCCTTGTTCATAAGGACTTTGACCCCTGAGCTCATCAGGAACCATGTTTGTGTTGTTTTCTCACAGACCATTCCAGCTCTGCTCACACGCAAAGTCCCGTTCCAGGTTTCTTTGTTCATCAAGTGGAGACAAGTCAATGTTTTTGTTCACTACGCAGAGAGTCCCTCTTTTTTATATGAAATAGACACTGTACAACAGGTAGCTGAAAAATTTGTGAAACCGATTGTGGGGAAAGTCTGGATCATAACAGCTTTGTGGGATATCACCTTGGGTTTGATAAATACTGAATTCAATTCCCAGTACATCCATGGCATTTTTTCCTTCCTTATCCGCACAAAGAAAAGAACAAAATACAATGATTATTTGCTTTACAAGTCTATTATGAAGCAGTTTGTGACGAAAGCATTTAAGTGTTCCAGTTCAAAGCATAAATTGTATCTGAAAGGCTGGAATAGATGCCCAGAGACTAAGAAACTGAAGTTATTGCCCCAAGTGGACATTGATAGAATACTGTCTCTAGATAGCTACATCATTTACAGCACCATCCAGTCTGTGGCCCGTGCCTTAGATGCTGCCTATTCCTCCAGATCCAAGAGGGGATACAGGCTGGACGTTCAAAGGGTACAGCCATGGCAGGTATTCCCTTTTCCCTCACTGCTATCTCTGCATGGTCATAATGATCCATTGTGCAATTACAGAATCATTGTCTTGGGATTACTCTCTCAGAAAATGCCAAATGTAGCAGGGAGGTGAGATGTTGCGTATTCATGGAACAACCCCAACTGAGATACTCCTTGTCTGGGTCCCCCTTTTTGCTCCCTTACAATGGCCTCAGAGGACACAGCACAACTGGTCCTAGCCCGCCCTCATTGGCACAACTCTACACTGATACATCTCTGTCTGCATTGGGCCTTTCCCAAAGCCCCACTGTGGGAATAAGACTCCCACTCCCACCAGATACGTACATGGGAGTTCTCTTGGGCAAGGGAGGCTGTGCTTGCTGTCTTAGCGCCTTCCTGACTGGGCCTGCACTGTTGAGACTCCGGCATCTCCCTCTCTCCTTCCATTCTCTGTGGAATGTGCGATGCTGGAGCCCACATGCTTTTCTATCAAGCCAATAATAGTTGTGTGTTGGGGGCATTGTTTAAATCAACTCGTACAATCTGAGTACAATCTTGCCTGAGGCAAGAAATGCAATGTCTCTCTCTTTATACCATTTATATGATGTGTGTATACTCAGAGGAAAGTCGCAAGAAATCCAGTGGGACTTACTCCAAGGGGTATAGGATTCCAAAGTTCATAAAAGGAGAGTATTTCCTGACTTTTATTGGTGACCTGTGGAGGGCCACGGAAGATGGTCCAGCTTTCAGTAATCTCACCACCGCTTTATATGTCTAATAGCATTAGCTTCCCAAGCTGCTAAAGCAGGCTGAGGGTGTTCAGGAATGAACTCAGGTCCTTTCCAAATGTTAAAAAGACACACACGGCTTTGAACGATAAGAGGGAAACCCAAGCTTGAAATGGTCAGAAGTGAGATATCAAAATTGGATTCCATGTTGATGGAAACCAATGACCTAGGGAGGTAGTGGGCTCTCGCACACTGGAGGCATCGTAGATGAAGCTGGACAGCCATCTGTCAGGGATGCTTTTGACTTAGATTCCTGCACTGAGCAGTGGGTTGGACTCGATGGTCTTGTAGGCCCCTTCCAACCCTACTATTCTATCACTATTCTATGACTACTGCCCCTGTACAAATCTATGGGGCGACCACACGTGGAATACTGTGTACAGATCTGGTCACCGCACCTAAAAAAAGATATTGTAGAGCTGGAAAACGTGCAGAAAAGGGCAACTGAAATGATGAAGGGGCTGGAGCATCTCCCCGACGAGCTAGGATTATCATCTCCGGACAGCTAGGATTGTTGAGCTTGGAAAAAAGGAAGGTAAGGGGAGACATGATCGAGGTGTAAAATTAAGCATGGTGTGGAGTGTGTGGACAGGGAGACATTTTTCTCCCTCTCTGAAAATACTTGAACCTGGGGTGATCCATGAAGCTGATGGGTGGGAGATTCTCGAGAGATAAAAGGGGGGACTTCCTCACACAGCACATAGTTAAACTATGGAATTGGCTACCACAGGACATAGTGGTGGCCACCAATTTGGAGAGTTAAAATGATTGACATCCAGCCCTGAACGATAAGAGGGAAACACAAGCTTGAAATGGGCAGAAGCGAGATATCAAACTGGGTTTCCAGTGTCCTTAAATGTTGGTGTTTTCTCTGCCACTCTAGCTTCACCCTTTCCTGAAGAACTCCCGGTTTTACAATGCTTCCATGGGCAGAGTGTATTTGGAAAAAAGCAGAGAGCTGGCAGTTGACTTTGACATCGTGAATTGGGTTGTGTTTCCCAACAGGTCTGTGTTGCGAGTGAAATTTGGGAGTATAGAAAGACAGGGATCCCCAGACCAAAAGTTCTCCATCAACAGGGATGATCTTGTGTGGCCCACGTGGCTCAACCAGGTGAGGAAAAACATTCCTTTCACTGTATTGACCATCACTGAAGCTCGTATAACTGTAACAGGCTCCATGTGGGGCTGTCTTGGAATGCCTGTTAATTCCAGCTAGCAGCAGTTCTTCAAGACCTCAGAGAGAGGAGGGTCTTTTCCAAGCTTTGATACCCAGCCGTGGATCAGAAGTGTTGCCTTGGAACACAGACTGGGGGACACTTGGGCTTCAAGAATTTATTCATATATATTGTGTCATCAGTTTGCATGGCACGTCAGAGGGTGCAAGAGCACAGGTCCCTGCCCTGATGAGCTTACAGTCTAAATTGGACAGGAAAGGGAGGGAAGTGGATTTATGGGGGACACAGGAGAAGAATATGCAGTCATTTCATCTGGACATCAGTAGACCTATTTACAGGCTGCAAATCAAATGTGGGGCTTGAGGACCCTGGCTTCCTTTCTAGCTGTGCATCTCCTTCCTATAGAGAATCAGCACAACACATTTTCCTTGATGCTTCCTCTCTTTCTGTGTAGCCCCTGCCTCATTCCAGGTGTGTGGAAAGCTGTCGCCCTGGATTTGTCAAGGTGGTTCAGGAAGGAGAGCCCGTGTGCTGCTACAACTGTGCTGCATGCCCAGGAGGGACCATCTCCATTCGGGAAGGTGGGTGACTCTCGAGGAAACTTGGATCCTTTCTTGCACTATCCATAATTGATATCTCAAACTGAAATTTCAAATGAAAGGACTTGGAGGTGGCTAGAGGTTGTGGAAGGGGCAAGGATCAGAATCAACAGCCTACAAGTACCTTCTGCTCTTTAATGCTCATGCACCTTTCTTGCGTACAGGTTGAATAGGTAGGGTGAGAGTATACAGCCCTGCTGTACTCCTTTCCCAATCTTAAACCAGTCCATTTTTCCATGGTCTGTTCTTACCATTGCTACTTGGTCATTATACAGACTGTTCAGGAGGCATACAAGGTGACTTGGTATCCCCATACCACCAAAACCTTGCCACAATTTGTTATGATCCACACAGTCTAAGGCTTCAGAATAGTCCATGAAACAGAAATGGATGTTTTTCTGAAACTCCCTGGCTTTCTCCATTACCCAGCAGATATTGGCAATTTGGTCTCGAGTTCCTCTGCCTTTTTTAAACCCAGCTTGTACATCTGGCCATTCTTGTTCCATGAATTGCTGGAGTCTACCTTGCAAGATCTTGAGCATTACCTTCCTGGCATGTGAAATAAGTGCCACTGTTCGATAGTTTGAACATTCTTTGGTGTCTCCCTTGTTTGGTGTGGGGATATAAGTTGATTTTTTCCCAATCTGTTGGCCATTCTTGTGTTTTCCAAATTTGCTGGCATATGGCATGCATCACCTTGACAGCATCATCTCGCAAGATTTTAAACAGTTCAGCTGGGATACCCTCGTCTCCTGCTGCCTTGTTATTAGCAATGCTTCTTAAGGCCCATTCTACCTCAGTCTTCAGGATGTCTGGCGCTAACTCACTGACCACACCATCAAATCTATCCCTGATATCATTATCCTTCCTATGCAGATCTTCCATATATTCTTGCCACCTTTTCTTGATCTCTTCTGCTTCTGGCAGGTCCTTGCCATCTTTGCCTTTGATCATATCCATTTTTGCCTGGAATTTACCTCCGTTGTTTCTAATTTTCTGGAAGAGGTCTCTTGTCCTTCCTATTCTACGGCAGGGTTGTATACTCTCATCCTACCTATTCAACCTGTATGCAGAACACATCATGTGATGTGCTGGGCTTGATGAAGCCAAGGCTGGAGTTAAAATCGCTGGCAGAAACATTAAGAATCTCAGATATGCCGATGATACCACTTTGATGGCTGAAAGCAAGGAGGAGCTGAGGAACCTTCTGACCAAGGTGAAAGAAGAAAGTGCAAAAGCTGGGTTGCAGTTCAACCTCCAAAAGACCAAGATTATGGCAACCAGCTTGACTGATAACTGGCAAATCGAGGGAGAAAACGTGGAGGCAGTGACAGACTTTGTCTTTCTAGGCGCAAAGATTACTGCAGACCAGGAAATCAGAAGACGTTTACTTCTTGGGAGGACAGCAATGACAGATCTTGATAAAATAGTGAAGCGCAGAGACATCACACTGACAACAAAGGTCCACATAGTTCAAGCAATGGTATTCCTCGTAGTAACCTATGGCTGCGAGAGCTGGACCATAAGGAAGGCTGAGCGAAAGAAGATAGATGCTTGTGAAGTGTGGTGCTGGAGGAAAATTCTGAGAGTGCCTTGGACTGCAAGAAGATCAAACCAGTCCATCCTCCAGGAAAGATAGCCAGACTGCTCACCTGAGGGAATGAGATGAAAGGCAAAACTGAAGTCCTTTGGCCACATCATGAGAAGACAGGACACCCTGGAGAAGAGGCTGATGCTAGAGAAGGTGGAAGGCAAAAGGAAGAGGGGCCAACCAAGTGCAAGAGGGATGGATGATATTCTGGAGGTGACGGACTTGACCTTGGGGGAGCTGGGCATGGCAATGACTGATAGGAAGCTCTGGCATGGACTGCTCCATGAAGTCACCAACAGTTGGAAGCGACTGATCGAAGAAACAACAACTACAACAAACCCTTCTTGCATCCACCAGGACTGAGTCCAGTGTTAAAGCAGTTGATTCAGGTGAGGTGTCCAGAGAACTGCTCTTGGATGAGATCAATCATCTGGATCCATTTCAGTTGGATTTCAGGCCAGGTTCTCTAATGCCATAGAGAATTAGCACAACATATTTTCCGTGATGCTTTTGATCTTTCTGCTTAGCCCCTGCCTCATTCCAGGTGTGTGGGAAGCTGTCTCCCTGGATTTGTCAAGTTGGTTCAGGAAGGACTGTGATCTATGCCCAGAAGGGACCATCTCCACTCGGGAAGGTGGGTGAGGAAAGAGCAGCCCATGGCATTGTGCAAGGATTCACCCAGATATTTCCCATGGAAGAAATGTTAAAGCATTTCTAAACGCGATTCTGGTGTTTTACTATCCATAATGTATATCACAATGTGAGTAGCAAGGAATGCCCTCGGAGGATGGATGGGGCAGGGATCAGAATGGACAGACTACATGTGTCTTCTGCTCTTTAAATCGCATGCACCCCCCATGCCAAATATTGTTATGCTCACCCCACTTCTTTGATCAGTGAGAAGTTTCAAGGGTGCATCACAAGGACCGGGGGTTGGACACGATGATCTAAATGGCCCTTCCAGCTCTGTGATTCTGTTATTCTAATGCTTAGCAAGGTTCGATTTTTTACGTAAGGAAGTCAGGGGAGACAAAGTGACTTCTAAAACATGTATGTATGTATGTATTTATTTCATTTCTTTTTTGTTCACAAAAATCCAAACCAAAAAGCACACAGTAAAACAACATAAAATATGACAGCATTAAAACCACAATATAACAACCAGAATAAAACCTAGCAGCAATGCAAAGATTTAAAATATAGATTTAAACCACCAACGCTAAAAGACTAGGAAGTGAAAATACTGGGAGAATGAAAAGGTCTTCACCTGGCACCACAAGAAGTACAACCTAGTGCCAGGTGAACCTCTCTGGGGTGCTTATTCCACAGCCAGGGGGCCACAGCAGGAAGGGCCTCACTTCCTTTGGCAGGTTCTCATGGAGAAGGACTGCTGGGGATGATCTTAGGCTCTGGGCAGGAACATATGAGAGGAGGCGATCTTTCAGGTAACCTGGCCCCAAGCCATTAAGGGCACTGAATGTTAAGACCAGCACTTTGAATTGGGCCTAGAAATGGACTGGCAGCCAGTGCAGCTGGAAAAGTACTGGCATAATGTGATCTCATTGGCCAGTCCCTGTTTACAGTCTCGCTGCCCTATTTTGGATGGGCTGATGTTTCCAGACCATTTTCAAAGGCAGCCCCCTGTAGAATGCATTGCAGTAATCCACACGAGAAGTGATCACAGCATGGATAACTGTAGCTAGGCTCTCTCTGTCCAGATAAGGGCGTAGTTGGTATACCAGCCTAAGCTGATAAGAAGTGCTCCATGCCACTGAGTTCACCTGTGCCTCAAGTATAGGGATGTACGAAAGTCACTTACCTGGTCTCGCAGCTTGCTTCGGGGTGGGGGGGAGGCACTTCGCTTCTCCCCCTGAAGTTCAGGCCGGGGGGGGAGGCTTCCCACCTCACCCAGCCGAAATTCAGGCTGGGGAGAAGCGCCCCGTCTCCCCGGCCGCGAACTTCAACAGAAAAGTAAAAAACAACAACAACGCCCTGTGATAGGCTACGTGACGATTTACGTAGCCTATCACGGCTAGATCTGCAAAGTCAGCCGTGATAGGCTACGTTAATCATCACGTAGCCTATCACGGGTCACTTAAAAAAAAAAAAAAGCATGTACGCAAATGGCGGCCCCCATAGGGAGCTGCCATTCGCGTTCCTTATTTGGTCACTGTAGTCTACGTAAAGATTTACGTAGACTACAGCAACCAAATAAGGAATGCTAATGGCGGCTCCCTATGGGGGCTGCCATTAGCCGTACGCGCTTTTTTTTTTTTTTAAGTCACCCGTGATAGGCTACGTGACGATTTATGTAGCCTATCACGGCTGACTTTGCAAATCTAGCCGTGATAGGCTACGTTAATCGTCACGTAGCCTATCACGGGGGTGGTTTTTTTTTTTTACTTTTCTTGGAATGGTGGCGGCGGCAGCCGTTCGAAAGACTGGCTGCCGCCCCCGCCCCTGTTGAAGCCCCGCCGAACCGCCGCTGTGACCCGCCACCGGGAGCGACATTCGGGAAAGGTAAGTCCCATCTGGGGGGGGGGCTGCGGGGGGCAGGGGGGGTGCGGAGAATTTCTCCCTGAAACTACTTCAGGGGGCTGAATACGTTGGCACTCGGCCCCCTGAAGTTTCGGCGATAAATTCTCTGACACCCCTACTCAAGTAACAGTTCTGGATCCAAGAGCACCCCCAAATTACGAACCTGATCCTTTAGGGGGAGTGCAATCACCTCCAGAACCGGTCGAATATCACCTTGCTGGGCAGATGAACCACCCGCTAACATTACCTCCATCTTGTCTTGGTTGAGATTCAGTTTATTGGCCCTCATCCAGCCCATTACAGTGCCCAGGCACTGATTCAGAACAGCCACTGTCTCACCTGGTTTTGATGAGAAAGAGATGTAGAGCTGGGTGTCATCCACATATTGATGGCACCTCAGCCCACCCCTCCAGATAACCTCCCCCAGTGGTTTCATGTAGATGTTCAACAGCACGGGGGATAAAACAGAGCCCTGTGGAACTGCATGGCACAATTGCCATGGCACAGAGCAATAATCCCCCAGCACCGCCTTATGGAATCAGACATCCAAGTAGGAGTGGATCCACTGCAATGCAGTGCCTCCAACTCCCAACCCAGACAACCTATGCAGAAGGAAATCATGCTCAATTTCCATGGCACAGAGAAAACAGTAATAGAGGCAAGAAGAGGAGTGAAATCAATGAAAGATAATGGAAGAATCTGATATGGGGAGAAGGAGGAGGGAAAGGGTGGGGGGAAAGGAAGCACATGAAAAAGGGAGTCGTTGTGATCCTGCATTTAAACCAGAAGCGGAAAGCCCTGTTTTAAATGCAGGATTTTAGGTTGGGGTAGAGATGCCCTTAGATTTCCTCCTCTCAGGAAAGGGAGGGAGGACATGAAGATTTCCCAAGAAGGCGATCAGTTCCCAGAACAGACTGTAACTATTTCCTAGTCCCTGTGGGCCCTTACCTGTTAATTGCCTTAAGAAAGGAAGATATACACAGCAATGTTGGTTGTTCAGACATTAGTATGATGAACAGCAGGCCAGGGCCATGCCCTGCATGGCAGTATTGGGTGCTGTCAATCAAGTGAATGTTCTGTCCAGAATTCTCCAGCACAAGAAGTACAATGGTCTGGTCCCAGGGCCTGGTCTGAAGGCACGTGAAGCAGACACACTGCTGAAGCAAAGCAGGTCTGGGTCTGGCCAGTGCTTGGAGGGGAGACCACCTGGGAACCACATGTAGGCATTGAGTTCCATGATGGGAGAAAGATGGGACATAAATGAAATAAATAAATAAATAAATAAATAAAACAATACCAGAGATGCAAATACACCCAATAAGGGTCTTCCTACAATAGTCAAGACCACAAATACAAAGTCCCAATAATATATAAATACTATGTTTTATGAATATATACACTAATAAGATATGCATGTTTCAATGCATGCAAATCTGAAATTCAGTAGCTACTATTAGTCTGCAATTACAAATCACCGGTATAAGCCAATTTCTACATAAAGTCTTTTTCATGTAAACAATAAGCTTCTAATAATGGAGCAATCCAATCTCAAGGTAAGTCCTGCCCAACTAATCTTTTAGAGTTCTCTGAAATGGTTAAAATTAGGAATTAGCAGGAGTGTTGACGTTGTTATATGGACTTGCAAAAATCTTTTGCCAACGTCCTTCACCAAAGACTCCTGAGTGAACCTAGCCCCCCCACACACACAAATACAGCTTTCTAAGGCTAATAACATAAAGTTCACCAAACAATATAGGTTATAGGAAACTGACAATTTTAATAAACAATTAAAAACAAGGTTTTAATAAAATATTACAAAGAAGGTTAAAAAGAACTAGAAACAGTCCTCAAGTATTCCCTTCAAACATCTTATAATAATGATATCTATAATGGAGGAAAATTCTGAGAGTTCCATGGACTGCAAGAAGATCAAACCAGTCCATACTCCAGGAAATAAAGCCAGACTGCTCACTTGAGGGAATGATATGAAAGGCAAAACTGAAGTACTTTGGCCACATAATGAGAAGACAGGACACCCTGGAGCAGATGCTGATGCTAGGGAAAGTGGAAGGCAAAAGGAAGAGGGGCCAACCAAGGGCAGGATGGACGGATGATATTCTGGAGGTGACGGATTCGACCTTGGGGGAGTTGGGGGTGGCGACAGCCAACAGGAAGCTCTGGCATGTGGGCTGGTCCATGAAGTCACAAAGAATCGGAAGTGACTGACTGAATAAACAACAACAACATACCAGGCTGCACAAATTTTGCAATACCCCTGTCCCAGACTTGTTCTGACCTCATCATCATGGCGATCACTCGTGACCGAGTGAGACTGTCTTCCAGAGACAGAGTCTTAGCAGTGGGTCTGCAGGTGGCTGTGAATGCTGATTCTGGATCTACACAGCCTCCCACAGTGAGGACAGAGGTTTCCAGGTGGAAGGCAGTCACAGTGAGGGTTTGCTTGACGGTCCTTCCGCTGGGCTCGTTTCTCCCTCTCGCTCTGTACTCGTGCTTCTTCAAAGTCCATAGCGCCTTTAATATAGGCTGACCTCCAGCTGGAGCACTCATGAGTTAGAGCTTCCCAGTTCTCAATGCTTATGTTACATTTCTTTAGATTAGCTTTAAGAACATCCTTAAATCTCTTTTGCTGTCCACCAATATTCCATTCTCCATTCATAAGTTGGGAATAGAATAGCTGCTTTGGAAGACGATAATCAGGCATTTGAACAATATGGCCGATCCAGCGAAGTCGATGTTGGAGAATCATTGTTTCAATGCTGGTGGACTTTGCTTCTTCCAGTACGCTGACATTAGTTGGTCTATCTTGCCAAGTAGTTTGCAGATTTTTTTGGAGGCAGCATTGGTGGAATCTTTCGAGAAGTTGGGAATGACGTTTATAGATGGTCCATGTTTCACAGGCGTACAGTAAGGTTGGTAGCACAATGGCTTTGTAAACAAGCATTTTGGTCTCCCTGCAAATGTTCCTATCCTCGAACACTATACGCTTCATTCGGGAGAATGCTACACTCGCAGAGCTCAGGCGATGCTGAATTTCAGCGTTGATGTCGGCTTTTGTGGAGAGATGTCTGCCAAGAAAAGAAAAATGATCAACGTTTTCCAGCATCACGCCATTAAGGTGGATTGATGGTGCTTCAGAGGGATTGGTTTGTGCTTGCTGGTAAAGCACTTTGCATCTTTTTGATGTTAAGCGAGAGGCCGAGCTTTTCATATGCTCCTGGGAAGATGTTTAGGGTAGTTTGGAGATCTTCCTCTGAGTGTGCGCAGATTTCGTTATTATCAGCATATTGAAGTTCTATGACAGAGGTTGTTATTACCTTACTTTTTGCTTTCAGCCTACTAAGATTAAAAAGTTTTCCATCTGTTCGATATATGATTTCTACACCAGTGGGAAGTTTCCCTTCAACAAGTTGTAGAATCATAGCGATGAAGATAACGAATAAGTCGGCACAAAGACGCATCCCTGTTTAACGCCAGATCCCACTTTGAATGGATCACTTTGAGAGCCATTGTTATCCAAGACTGTTGCCATGATAATGCCATCATGTTGTCATGGAGGAGCCGCAAGATGTTTACAAATTTATTAGAGCATCCTATTTTCAGAAGAATGATCCAAAGAGCAGCATGATTTACAGTGTCGAAGGCCTTAGTCAGATCAATAAATGCCATGTACAGGAGTTGGTTTTGCTCCCTACATTTTTCTTGGAACCGTCGTGCGGTAAGGATCATATCCACTGTCTCCCTGGAAGGGCAGGAACCATTTTGGGATTCAGGGAGGATGTCTTCTGAGATAAATATAAGGGGGTTTGCAAGAATCCTTGCCAGGATTTTGCCTGCTGTAGCTAGAAGGGAGATACCCTTTTTACAGAGAGTGATAACTATGGCATCCTTGAAGCCTGCTGGGATCTCCTCCCTCATCCAGATTTTTTTTGATGAGCTTATGGAGCTGTTGTATAGCCTCAGGCCCATCTTCTTTAAAGACTTCAAGAGGGATCCCATTGGGTCCACTAGCTTTATTATTTTCATTTGGTTAATGGCTTTACTGACTTCCTCCAAACTAGGGGATACTGCAAGCTCATCTCTGGTTTGTTTTTGTGGGATTTGTGAGAAAACCTCATCAGCCACAATAGAATTACAGTTAAGAAGGTTGTGGTAATGCTCTTTCCCTTATGGTGCAGTAGACTCTTTGTCCTTTAGAAGTTCAGCACCATCTATTGAGTGTAAGGAGTTTGTGCCATAATTTGTTGGTCCATAGATGACCTTTGTGGCATTAAAAAAGCCCTGTGCATCATGAGCATTTACAAAATGCTGGATTACTTGAGCTTTCTTTAGGCACCAGGTGTTCTTAAGTTCTCTGGTTCTTCTTTGGACCTCAGCCTTTGCACTGGCATAGATTTTTTTCTTAGTGGTACAGTTGATGTCTTTTTGCCATATTTGGAAAGCTTTCTTTTTCTTATCAATAATATGTTCAATCTCCCTATCATTCTCATCAAACCAGTCCTGATGTTTCTTAGTTGGGTATCCAATAGTTTGTTCACAAGCTGCAATAATGGCAGTCTTCAGTTTATTCCAATGTTCCTCAACATTTTCAGGGGTTTCCATAAGTCAATGTTCCTTGAGAGTTGTTTGAAAGCAGGCTCACTTAATAGGGTCTTGAAAGGCTTGGGTGTTCATTTTATGCTTTTGTTTTCTTCCTTGGAGCTTACGTTGAGGGGCAATCATAATGGCCATCGTGGAACGAATTAATCGATGGCCTGTCCAACAGTCATCAGCAGTCATCATGGCTCTAGTGAGGAGTACATCACCATGATCTCTCGCATGGACAATTACATAATCTAGAAGATGCCAGTGCTTCGACTGAGGATGCTTCCATGATTTTTTAAAATATTTTTCTGGCGAAAAAGTGTGTTGGTAATGACAAGATTATGCTCTGCATATTTAGTCAGAGGTAGAATTCCATTCTGGTTGCTATTGCCAACTCCTTCTCATGCCCAACTCTTGCATTGAAGTCACCCAGGAGGATGATTTTATCCTCCTTAGGTATCTCTGATAAGATGGTGTACAGCTGGGAGTAAAAATTTTTTTGATGTCTTCATCAGCATCTAATGTTGGTGCATAGGCACTTAGAATAGTTGCCTGCTGGTTTTTGGCGAGTTTTATTTGGAGGGCTGAGAGTCATTCATTAATGCCAGTAGGAACTTCTGACAAGAGCTTCCTAAGATCATTTTTAATAGCAAAGCCTATTCCATGTATTGGTCATTCTTGTAAAGGCAGTCCTTTCCAAAAGAAGGTGTAACCTCCTTTTTCTTCCTTCAGTTGTCCCTGTCCTGCTCTTCGAGTTTCTTGTAGTGCTGCTATGTCAATGTTAAAATATCTCAGCTTCCTTGCAATGATGGCAGTCCTGAGTTCAGGGCATTCACTGTCTGTATTGTCCAGCGGTGTCCGTATATTCCATGTTCCAAAGTTCAATTGACTTTTGTGACTGCTAAATGTTGACCCCACTGGACGTGGTAATCCAGTCGGGGAGGATGAGGCAGACTACGTTTACTACGCACCTTTTCTAGTCCCTTCCCCATGCGGGGTGAGCAGAGTGGATCCTAAATAGGACTCATGGATACAGCTGCCGAACCACTCAACTGCCTCGGTCCTTGAGTCAGGATGACTGAGTCTGTATCAACTGCCCATATGCTGGGCCATGACTAGGGGCTTCTGGATTTCACAGTCCTGCCCCTGTTGCTAATCACCGATCGCCATGGGACTTTTGTTTGGGTTAGATGGAAGATGCCTATGCCTGAATTTGTTTTATGTGTGGAGATCAGTGCACAATGATCCACACACAGTCTTCGCAGAAAAAGGCTCTAATCCAATGGCATGGATATCATGACAATTGGGGGTCCTTTATCTGCTGCAGCCCTCATCCGTCTTCTCAGCCATTGTAACATACACCTTGTTATCTTCCGCCTGTTCTGCCATTGAGGACTTTCTTGGATCATTCTTTGTCTGGTTCCTCCCCCTTGACCTTACCGCCATGGGTAACCCTGCTGGGAGTACATGACTCCTGACAGCTTCGCTCACAGGGTTCATTGGAACACACAAGCCCACTCACCACAACAAGGTGACGATCCAGCAAGTGAACCTAATGTGGCCCTCATGAGTGGGAAAAGAAACACAAATCACAGCCCATATAATCACCAATTTCAAATACTGTCTCATAATTGCAGAGATTCTACATAAAGACGACAGTGTGTACACTAGTAAGATTGCTGGCTTCTCACCAAGTGGTATGTATGTGGGTCTGCTGGATAAGGGAGTCAAAACATTTCCTCCTGTAGCCAAGATGGGAAGAGAAGAAGTTCTTCCATCCATATATACTAAGCAGGATTATATCTAGCTCTATTCCAAGAAAGGAGAAGATTTTTAACACTACGTCCTACTCCACCATGCAGCCTGGACGCTGTGAGTGGCCTCCAATATATGACTGATTGGCTGCAATAAGTGCTTCCAAAAGTGAAGGAGACTCTGAAGCTGTATAGGCAGAGGGCCAGACCTCGATTCTAACAAATATTGCAACTGCAAGTATCGCCATCGAGCCATAGCAGGCACATTGTATTTGGCACGCAAAGCTGAGAACGACAAAGACTCCTTGTCAGCACCCACTACTTGATCCAAGGTAAGAATCAACTGATCTGTCCACATCGACCACAACGATGCTTTTTCTTAACAGTTTTTACATCTGAGTTTCCCCATAGACTAAGGAAGAGCTCTGGAGAATGGAAGTGAAACTAGCTTAATGAATATGTCAGCCAAGCATGCAGCTGTTGTCAAAAAGCCATTTTCATGTTGGGCATAATTAGAAAAGGAATCAAAAATAAAATTGCCCACATCGTAACTGCATTATGCAAACTTGGCATGCTGTGTAGGGTTCTGGTCACCACACCTCAAAAAAGATATTGTAGAGTTGGAAAAGTGCAGAACAGGGCAACCAGAATGATCAAGGGGCTGGAGCAACTCCCCTGTGTGGAAAAGTCCCAATCTTTGGGGCAGCTCACTTAATAAAAATGGTTAAAGGGGAAGATGGAAGAGGCATATGAAAGTGTCTTCTTTACACAGCACATCAATAAACTATGCAATTCCCCACCACAAGATGTAGGGATGGCCACCAACTTTGGTGGCTGTAAAGGCAGATTAGGGAAATGTATGGAGAGAAAGCTATTAGCGGTACTAGCCAGTTATTGTAGCGATCAGAATACATCCCCTGATCTGTTTGGCTTAATCTCCAGAGCCATTTTTACCATGCTTTAACAAAATAATTCCTGAATCACTAAGCAGGGTAAGGTTGATAAGATTTGTGCAGAATTCCACATTCTGGAAGTGTATTGGAACTTCATGACCTATGAGGTCCCTTTGAACTCATTAGAGCAGCAAAGAAGTAGCTTCAGGGTTGGTTTTGGATTGTAGAAACCTGAGGGGATTTCGTCTAAACAACAGGAAGAACTTCCTGGTGGAATGTGCTGTTTGACAATGGAACAGACTGCCTCAGAAAGTTGTGGACCTGTGTTAAAGATCTTTATGCAGAGTTGAAGGGACACCTATCTGGGATCCTGTGGCAGTGGACTTCCTGCATTTGCAGAGGCTTGGATTAGAGGACCTTGGAGGGCCCTTCCAGCTCTTTTATTCCACAAGTTCTGATCCCTGCTCATCCATGGATTGTAGAATGGGGTGACGTTAGCTGTCACTATTTTTCACCCAAACCATCCTCCCAGGGATATTGTGAGGATAATATGGGATAGGTACATGTATATGATGCAGAGCAGCTTGAAGGAAGTGTGCAATTAAATTCAATAGACAAATTTGTATTATTTATTCATTTGTTTATGTCATTTCTATGCTGCCCAATAGCTGAAGTTCTCTGGGCAGTTCACAACAGTTAAAACCACAAATATATTTTTTCCCTGATTCCTGCCCTCTCAAACATTCTTGGGTTTGAGTTTCCTGCCACCCCACGGATATTAGAACATGTAAAAACTGCCTTCTATTCACTCACATCAAACGGTTCTTCCAGGCGAACACTGCCTACAGTCACTGGCAGTGGTTCTTCTGTGTCTTTGGCAGATGGCTTTCACACTCTTGCTGCTTGATATCCTAGTTGGCTGAAGATGTGCAGGGGTGAAGCAGGAGTTTCCTGCAAGGAAAGCATGTCTTCCACCAGTGACTGGTTCCTCTTGTTGTTTCCAGATGCAGACTATTGCACCAAGTGTCCGGAAGATCAGCGTCCAAACAAGGACCGAGATCAATGTATCCCCAAGATTGTAACCTTCCTGGCCTATGAAGAACCTTTGGGGATCATCCTGGCTTCCTTGGCTCTATTCTTGTCCTTAACCACAGGCTTTGTGTTAGCAATCTTCATCAAATACTTAGAAACACCAATAGTCAAGGCAAACAACCGTGACCTTTCCTACACTCTCCTCGTCTCCCTCCTGCTTACCTTCTTGTCCTCCTTCCTATTCATTGGCAGACCAAGAAAAGCAACCTGCCTTCTTCAGCAAATGGTCTTCAGCATTATCTTCTCTGTTGCTGTGTCTTCTGTGTTGACAAAAACCATCACTGTGGTGCTGGCCTTCCTGGCCACCAAACCAGGGAACAGGGTGAGGAGATGGCTGGGGAAGAGTTTGGCAAATGCCATCGTCATTTCCTGTTCCAGTGTCCAAGTTGTCATCTGCACCATCTGGCTGGTCATCTCTCCCCCATTCCCTGACTCCGACATACACTCTCAGCCTGTAGAAATCCTATTGCAATGCAATGAGGGGTCTGTCACCATGTTTTATACTGCCCTTGGCTACATGGGCTTCCTGGCTGCCATCTGCTTCATGATGGCTCTCCTAGCCCGGAAGCTGCCTGGGGCCTTCAATGAAGCCAAACTGATCACCTTCAGCATGCTGGTCTTCTGCAGTGTCTGGGTGTCCTTTGTGCCCACCTACCTGAGCACCAAGGGCAAATACATGGTAGCTGTGCAGCTCTTCTCCATCTTGGCCTCCAGTGGTGGGTTGTTGTGCTGTATCTTTCTTCCCAAGTGCTACATCATTGTACTGAAGCCTGATCTAAATACAAAGGGGCATCTCATGATCAGAACTAAAGAGGTTGATTTTTTTAAAAGCTAGTTGGGAAAAGAAAATATGAGTAGTGATTAACAATATAGCTGCTTAGGTGCATTTTGCCTCTCCCTTCCTTGCACACCTGGTTATGTCACTCCCACTAGTGTGGATGGAATGTAGCAGGATGTACACATGGAAAATGTGCAATATCCCCTGAAGTGTAGGCAGTCAATTGAGATTCCACTTGTAGCTTACAGCTAAAGAGCAATGATAGATATGTGCTAGGAGCTGCCCGTCTGAGAGTACCTGTGGTGTGGACATGTGTTTTTGATTGGTCAAAGCTGGTTCTTTGGGTTGGTCAAGTTCTTGTTTGCACCTTCATCTCAGTTGCCCTTTGTACAACCTGGAACCTGAACAGCACCTCGTATTTAGCAAGCATATTAAGTTTGCAAACTCCTCCCTCTGTTGAAAAGCACCTGCTGACCTCTTTGAAGGTTTTTAAGCAGGCATTAAACTCTCTCTTATTCTGGCAGACCTTCCCTTTCTAGAACTCTTGTTCCTTTCACTGACTGTTGTATACTGTTTTTAAGCAGTGTTGTTTTAAGCTGTGTTGTTTTGTTGTTGGATTTTTTAAGTTCAAATTTGTAGGGATGGTGGAGAATTTCTCCCCGAATCTTCGGGGGGCCGAGCACCAACGCATTCGGCCCCCCCAAATCGGCGAATTTTTATTTATCAATGATATAAAATTTATCAATGATATAAAACCGCTTTTTACTCTCATTTTAAAAAATAATATAATCTGTAAATCCACTTAATTGTGCACGTCGTTGCTATATGATTAGGGATGTCAGAGAATTCTGCCATGGATCTCAGTGAGGGTGAATGCCAGTGCATTCGCCCCCCCCCCAAAATCTGTGGCGGAACAGTCTGCCATCCCCCCCCCCCGCAGATCCCCCCTGGGACGAGACTTACCTGGGGTGGATCTTCCGGGCGGTGGTGGCTCCGGCAGCAGCTCCAGCAGCAGCTTCAGCGGCGGCGGCGGCTGGTCTTCTGACTGGCTGCCGCTGCTGCCGCCATTTCCAGGCTTTTGAAAAAAAAAAAAAAAAGACATGATAGGCTAAGTAAATCTTTACTTAGCCTATCATGGTTGGGGGTGGGTTTTAAAAAAACAAAATGCGTATGCAAATGGCGGCTACGGCTGCCGCCATTTGCGTTCCTTCTTTTTACCATCTTAATCTACGTAACTATTTACGTAGACTATGATGGTGAAAATCAAGGGGAACGCAGATAGCATAGCAGGCACTATTTGCGTCCCCTTTTGATTTGCCGTTTTAGCCTACGTAAAGATTTACGTAGGCTAAAACAGTGATTGAAAAATGGACGCAAATAGCGCCCACTACGCTATTTTCGTTCCCCTTGATTTTCGCCATCATAGTCTACATAAATATTTACATAGATTAAGATGGCCAAAAAGAAGGAACGCAAATGGCGGCGGCCATAGCCGCTGCCATTTGCGTACACGGTTGTTTTTTGTTTGTTTTTTTACCCAGAGCCCTCCGCGGCCAGAAATCCGGCTGCAGACAGCTCTGGCGTGGCCAGACAGGGCCTGGCTGGCTGCTCCGCGGAGCTGCCGCGCGGCACAGCCGGCCGTTCGAGGATTCCGGGGGGAGGAACGGAGTGACTCCCCCCCCGGCCAGGATTCCGGGGGGAGGGATGGAACGCCTCCCCCCCCACCATCAACATAATCCTCACAAGGTAAGTCTCTTTCGTATATCCCTATTATGCTGGCCGTGCCAGGAGTCCTGGTCGTCAGCCCCACACCCTGCCCAGAGTGCCCACTCCTTGGCCGACTGGTGGCTGGGCCTGGGCTGCTGAGTAGGGATGTCAGAGAATTCCGTGATGGATCTTGGTGAGGCCGAATGCCAGTGCATTCAGCCCCCCGAAATCTGTTGTGGAACGAAGCCCCTGCACCCCCCAACCCACGAAAGGCGCGCGGGATGAAGTCCCCGCTGCCCTCAACCCACAAAAGGCGCGTGAAACGGAGCACTTACCTGCTCCCATCCCTGCTGCTTTGTGAATGGCAGCCATCCTGTGGCCGCCATTCGCTTCCTCTTCATAGCCATGATAGGCTACGTAAATACTTACGTAGCCTATCACGGCAGGAAGAAAAAAACCCAGTGTACGCAAATGGCAGTGGCTACAAATGGCGGTGTACGCAAATGGCGGTGGGTGCAAATGGCATCCCTGCGTTAGCCATAATAGGCTATGTAAGTATTTATGTAGCCTATCAGGGCTATATGTAAGAAGAGAATAGCGACCGCAGACACGGCTGCCATTCGCAAGTCAGCGTGGATGGCAGCAGGTAGGTGCTGTGTTCCAGGCCCGTTTCGCGGGGTAGGGGGGGCGGGGGGGGCTTCGTTCTGCCACTGATTTTGGGGAGCCGAATGCACCGGCATTTGGCCTCACCGAGATCCGTGGCGGAATTCTGACAGCCCTACCTGCCTGTCCTTTATCTGTACAGGATTGGGTGCCAACATCTGCTGGAGGAGTTCTGAGAAACAAAAAGAGGAACATGGTGGTGATGGTGATGATGAGAAGGAGCATCCCTTCCAAAGGGGGCGAGCTGAAATGTGAATCTGAAGTCTTCTTTGTGAATAGAAATGCAATTGACAAGAGAATAGCAGCCAGGAAAGTAGGGATGTGCGAAAGTCACTTACTTTTTTGCAGCTTGGATTCGCGGTGGGGGGGAGGTGCTCCGTCCCTTCCCCCGGAATCCTCCCTGGGCCGGCTCCGCTCCGTGGATGGGCTGCTGTGGACACAAATGGCGGCCACCATAGCGGCCACCATTTGCTTCCTGCGAAGCTGCTGTGGTAGGCTACGTCAGTATTATGTAGCCTATCACGGCAAGCAAAACCAAAAACAAAAAAACACAGCATACACAAATGGCGGCGGCTATGGCGGCCGCCATTTCCGTTCCCTATTTTTCGCGGTTTTAGCCCACGTAAATATTTTTATTTATTACGCCTGTTTTTTTAAATATTACGCCTGTTTTTTGTTTTTTTCCAGGCTATGTAAATACTTAGGTAGCCTATCTCGGCAGCTTCGCAGTTCGCAAATGGCAGCCGCAGCAGCTGGCCGAGAGACCAGCCACCGCCGGAGCCACTGCTGGAGCTGCCGCTGCTGCTGGAGCCCCAGGTAAGTTTAGTTCTGGGGCGATTTCGAGGGGTGGTGGAGGGTGGGAGGCCGTTCCACCACAGATTTCTCCATCATCCCTACAGGAAAGAAGGAAAGTAGATAAAGTATCACAACACCAGACACGGGCAATAACTCAGGGAAATCTGAAGAATTCTTACATTTCCTGAAGAAACTGAAATCCACAGTCCTCCAGAGCTCAGCCAGTCATGGAACTAGGAAGTAGGAACAGGGAATATTTCAATCCTATGCATCCTTACACAGATGTAAGCCCCATTGGGTTCAATGGGGCTTCCTCCCATGTAAGTGGGTTTAGAATTGCAGCCAACATCTCCCAAAAGAGTTCTGAGAAACAAAAAGAGGAATATTTAACAACAACAACAACTAGAAGGAGAAGGAGAACCCTTTCCAAAATGGCCAAGCTGAAATCTGAATTTGAAGACTGAATTTGAAGAAGATTGCCGGGAAGCAGTGAAATTGGGGTGGTGGGGGAGATCTGGAGGAATGGGTAGACAAAGAAGTCTTCAAAGTCAGATTTCACACTGCTGGTGCTGGCACAAAACTGGGGGTTTGTGGCATGAAATGGACGAAATGAGTACAAAACTTTGGCAAAAGGGGATATGACAATGCGGATGTTTCAGCCTTCACCAGGCCCCACATCGGAGTATGTCATGTTTGCACTATTGCTGTGAAACTGGGGATTTGTGGCACAAAATTGCACCAATTAGCACAAAACGTTGGCCCCAGTTTGGAGGTGATATGACAATGCGGATTTTTCAGCCTTGGACAGATCACTCAGAGGGGTAGCTCATTTTCCCTGTTTCCATGCCTGCACAAGACAAAACCCTGGATTCATGGCAAAAAACAGCACAAATTAGCACAAACTCTGGCACAAGTTCAGAGGTGATATGACTGGCACAAAACTAGCACAAAAAAGTTGGCATAGGTTTTGAGGAGATATGAGAATGTGGATTATTTTTTAATCATTTGCTATGCCACACCTAAGGGAATGTCATTTTCACAGTTCAGCTACTGGCACAAAATCTGGGATTTGTGGCACAAAATTGCACAGAGCTAGCACAAAACTTTGGCATATGTTTCGAGGAGATCCTAGTTTTGGGGGTTCATTGTTAACAGAACCCCCTTCATTCAAGACCTCATGGATAAGAACATAAGAACATAAAAACATAAGAGAAGCCATGCTGGATCAAACCAAGGGCCCATCTAGTCCAGCGTTCTGTTCACACAGTGGGCAACCAGCTGTCGACCGGGAACCCACAAGCAGGGCATGAGCGCAACAGCACCCTCCCACCCATGTTCCCCAGCAACTGGTGCACATGGGCTCACTGCCTCTGGTACTGCAGATAGCACATCGTCAACCAGAGTTGTAGCCATTGGGTAGCCTTTTCCTCCAGGAATTGGTCTAACCCTCTTTGAAAGCCTGGGTGCCTGATTCCATCTGGGGAAGTGGAATTCCATAGTTTATCTGTGCGCTGTGTGAAGAAGTAATTCCTTGTATCTGTCCTGGATGTCCCACCCATCATCTTCATGGGATGACCCCTTTGGGTTCTAGTCTTTTGAGAGAGGGAGAAAAATGTCTCCCTCTTCAACTTCTCCATATTATGCCTAACTTTGTAGACCTCCATCATGTCTCCCCTTACCCTCCTTTTTTCCAAGCAAAACAATCCCAGCTGTCGTAACCTTCTCTCCTAGGGGAGATGCTCCAGCCCCTTGGTCATTCTCGTGGCCCTTTTCTGCACTTTTTCCAGCTTGCAATATCCTTTTTTAGGTGTGGTGTCCAGAACAGGACGCAGTCTTCCTTGGCTCATTGCTTCTGTGCTGCAGGGACAGGGTCAGTCCCACTTATGGTGCTGAGCAGCCACTCTTCCGCCCCTGCAGGTGAATCCTTCTGCCTCTTATCCCCACTGCTACCTTCTATCCTGGAGGTAGCAGCAGGGATGAAAAGTGGAGGGGTTTGACACTCAGCTCATGGAGATCAGCATCCGCTCCTTCCCAGACATGGGTGAGTCCCACCCCCTCACCTCCAACCAACCCAAACCAGTTCTGCACACCTGAATAAAAGAAAAATCCATTGAATTCTGTGGGCTTCTTCCCAAGTCACGTTAGTTTGGCCATTCTAATTATGAATCAATACACAAAAGCCTCTGATGGTGAGGGGCATAGTAACAAGGACCTTGGTGTGCCTGAGCTCCTTCATCAGAACTGTTTTCAACTTGATTGGGCCAAAAGTGAAATAAGTGAATAAAATCTAAGGTGTGTATAGTTTCATTGAATGATAGAATAGTAGGATTGGAAGGGGCTTATAAGACCATCTTGGAGAGTGGCTGAGGGGAACTAGGACACTGTGAATCTCCCTGTCTGTAACCTATGGTCAGAGACCTGCAGCTTCCTGCAACGCCCCCGAGTGTGATTGCTGTAAGCTCCCCCACAGTTTCCAGCCTGCCCTCATCGTTCCAAGTTCGATGGGGGTCAACATGGGGTATGTCAGGAAGTGTTTTGCTGGTCCCATTTTGAGTACATCCTAAAGATGCACCCACGCCTCACAGAGTAGACAATACGGAGTTGGATAAAAAGGTGGCACTCCTTATCTCACTCCTTTCACTTAGCATGTGCAGGAATATTCCTCAGAATTCAAAGAATCATACAGTCATAGAATAGTAGGGTTGGAAGGGGCCTATAAGACCATCAAGTCCAACCCGCTGCTCAATGCAGGAATCCAAGTCAAAGCATCCCTGACAGGGGGCTGTCCAGCCTCGTTTTGAATGCCTCCAGAGTGGGCAGTCAATTCTTCAATTCTTCTTCAATTCTTAAAGAAAAATATACCAGTGGGTTACACAAGCATGTTTGTTCTCCAGTCATGCACCTTCTCCTTGAGATGAAGAAAGAGTTCAGGAAGTTTCAGAGGTGATGCAACTTCTTCCCTTTCAAATTATCAAAATCATAGTGATTGCTGCTGCTTCTTGCCCAACCTCAAGGGAGTTTTCCAAAGGCTGCCTTGGGGTCCAATGGCATAAACACCAGATTCAAGAGCAACACGAAGTGATGTCTTGCATCCCAGGCTGAAAGGATTGGCTCACATAAATGCCTCCTGGGCCACGGAGTTCTCGCAAGGAGGGCAGGCAGGGGCTGTGCTGCTGAGCTTCCTAGCATCCGCCCCAGATGTAAAGCCCTGGCTGGCTGGGCTCCATCTCAGTTAGGAGAACCACCGAAGCCTGCAATTTGAAGAGGTCTTTGGCATCTTTGAATTGTTCTTCTAAATTGTTGTGAGTAGCAGGACCAAACATGGAGGCTGTACCAGGTGCACCCAGAATGATTCTGCTGCTGCTGTTGCTTCCCCACGCTACCTGTGGGAAGCTGAAGGCACAGTGCCTCCTTCCTTTGAAAGGGAGTGGACTTCACCCGAAGAATTATTACCGGCCAGGAGACCACCTCCTTAGTGGAATCATCTCTTCAAGACGTATTCTGTTTGAAGAATTCCCATTCGACACACCTCCCAAGATCAACGCGCACACGTAAGTGATGTGCTTTATGGGGTTACTGCTATTCCACTCAGAACTGATTTAATGAGCTCCATTTATCCCCACTTACCAGGGACTGCCCCCGTTCTCTGGTACTGGGTAAGTTGCTGTTGCATTTTGCCTTTGGGGGAAGATGTAGGGGATGCTTCAACACTAAAGGACAGCTTGCTATGTCAGAAGCTGCAGCTAGCCAGGCCCCTTCTCAAATTTCAAGTGTGTGAAATATATGATAGCACACTCCGGGAGAGAGCAGAGGACAGGAAATCCTGGTGTGCTATGGTCCATGGGGTCACGAAGAGTCGGACATGACTGAACGACTGAACAACATCAACAGTGAACAACAACAAAGAGATGGTTCTGCCATTTCCTTTATTAGAACAAACATCCACTTTTCTTTCCAAACATGTGAACAGACACAACTGTAGCAGACCACTGCTATCCCCTCTATCGCCGCCTCCATCACTGCCTACCATGATTATAATTGTCATTCTGGAAACCAAGTGCTTTGAGGAACTGTTGAAAGAATAGGTATATTTAACCTGGAGTAGAGAGTTTCAAGAGGAGATAACTGTTTTCAGATATCTATCATGCTGACGATGGAGGCGACAAGTATTTTCATCTATTAAAATTATATTGTGTGTGTGTTTCATGGGCAGTGCTAAACATAAAATATCTAAAATATCTGGGGCACAGGCCCATGGCATTCGCGATGGCACAAATTTGGACATAGGAATTTCTATGTGCAAATAGATGTGCATACTTAGAAATATTTACTATAATTTAAATTTTATAGAAGGCAAATCAATTCACTGCTTGCCTGCTTTCAGGACAGAACTGTTGTTGTTGTTGTTCAGTCGTTCAGTCGTGTCCGACTCTTCGTGACCCCATGGACCATAGCACGCCAGGCCTTCCTGTCCTGCGCTCTCTCCCGGAGCGTGCTCAAGTTCATATTCATTGCATCCGTGATGCTATCTAGCCATCTCATCCTCTGCCGTCCCCTTCTCCTTTTGCCTTCAGTCTTTCCCAGCATCAGGGTCTTTTCCAGGGAGTTTTCTCTTCGCATTAGGTGGCCAAAATATGGTCACAAATTGTCCTTCTTACACCTGACCCTCCAGGCACCCACACTTTTCCTTGGTCTTTCAGGCTGAAATCCAGATGGGGAGGATGGAGTGCCTGGGACCAGCAAACAGCTGTATACAACTTAAGTATCTAGTTTTCACGGCAAGAATATTGGGGTGGATTGCACTTACCTTCCCCAGGGATCGTACTAGTCTGACCTCTCTGCCATGACCTTCCCATCTTGGGTGTCCCTTTGCGGTTTAGCTCATGGCACATTGAGGTGCTCAAGTTCCAGCACCACGACAAGGTAACGATCTCCTTTGCTGGATCTCCTTTGCATGGTTCCCCAGTGGAAACAGCTGTATACAACTTAAGTATCTGCAGATAAATTGCAAACTGAACATCATGGTGCTGAAAGGGGAAGGTTCTTGAGCATGTCTCTAATATAAGCTTTTATTCTGGAATGGTGTCTCCACTTTTTCAAATGAGTGAGAGTTAAAATCCTCATTCTTTCAAGTAGAGGTGCTCACTAGTAAATGTGTGAGTTGTGCCCCCACCATTGAATCATCCTCTGAATCGTCTTCAGAAAAAGTCTGTGTCCTGCTTTCCATACTGGGGCTGAGTAGGACAAAGAAAACCCCACACCAGTGTGATCTAGTAGCAAAAGTGTTGGCCTGGGGTCAGGAAATCCGGGTTCTAGTCTGTACTCAGCCACAGAAGCTCACTGGGTGACTTTGGGCCAGTCAGAGACTCTCAGCCCAACCCACCTCACAGGATTGTTGCTGTGAGGATAAAGTGGAGAGGAGGAGGATTATGTACGCTGCCTTGGGGTCCTTGCAAGAGGAAAAAAGGAGGGATAAACATGCAATAAATAAATACATAAATACATAAATAACCCAAAGAGCTGTATGGCACCTTTCATATTTGCCAATGAAGCACAGACTGAACATGGCACACTGGCAAGGGAGCATGTAGGAATGTTGCAGAGTATAATAACCCATATTCTTGGGCTGCAAATTACACAATTACTAGGGTGTCACCCCCATTAAGTGGAGTGGGATTTCCTCCTTCTACATGGCAGTTTGGTAACTCCTGACAATGGTGGCTGCTCCCTATCTCGCTCCTTTCCTGAGCATGTGCAGAATATTCTCAGAATTCTAAAAGAAAAATATACCCGTGGGGTACACTTGTCTATCATTACATGTAAAACAACAACAACATATTTGAAAGACTAAATGAAATGGGGCGTCCCAAAATAATAGTTTCCCACCAATAGAAAGTCATCATTGTTTCAGGTCAAAAACCTGTGGTCTCTTCAGGAAGTGTGACTACAGAGTGGTTGCCAAAATGTTTTTCCAAGTTACTTTTGACAGAGAGAGGGTTTTTTTTTTTGGTCTTTAAACTGCTCTTTCCCCTTCACATTTCACCAATTTGTCCTTAAATTTGCAGGGTATATAAAATGAACATTTTTTCCTAGATCATGAACATTTTGGACTGATATGTCTAAACTTTTTGGACTTATATGGGTTAGAATAACCCACCTATCCACCTCAATTACCATTTTACATTCTAAAATGCTCCTTTTCCTGAAGGGGCTTAACAGGACACGCTGGTCTCATGTATAGGATTCTATGCTGCACCTTGCACTGCGGAGGCTGCATTGAGCTGGGGGTTGGAATGGGTGATCTCCAAGGCCCCTCCCAACTCTATAATGCTATGATGGTATAATCCCTTGAAAGGCCTGTGGAGTCAGAGAAGAAACAATGGAATGTTTCTGTTTCATTGGAGAGAGGATGACAATGTGACACTTTATTTTTCAGGAAAGGAGAGAAAGATACCTTGAAGATCCTATCCTTCTTGTTTGCCATCCATGATGTGAACAACAATCCCAGACTCTTATCCAACATCACCCTGGGCTACAACATCCATGGCAACTATTTCAATCCGAGAACGACTTCTGATGCCTTGGTGGACTTGCTCTGTACTGGGCATGCACACGTCCCGAACTACAAGTGTGGAAGAAGGAATCAGCTGTTGGCTGTACTTGAAGGGTCCAACTCTGATATCTCCATACAAATCTCATCCATGTTGAGCATCTACAAAATCCCACAGGTGTGTGTGTGTTTTGGGGGGGGCATTTTAAGACTAAGAACGTCTCTGTAGAGCTTCAACGGTAACTTCCCCTCCCCCCAAAATTATAAGGCTGGAGGGTGTGTGATCTGGATTCATGGAGGGCACAAAGGGTTAACCCCCCCAGCACCCTCTCCCATGAGGGTCTCAACCTGTATTAGAAGATGGGCCACTATTTCATAAACAGGGGCTCTATTTGTGAAAGGAAAATCCTGCATTTGAGGGAAAGTCATGTAATTAACATTGTAGTTTTGTTCTTATTCATATGCTTATAGTCCAGAAAGCGATCATCATCACTGCAAATTGTATGTATGATAAAATAATTCTATCCACTGCTGTGAAGTTTGGCAGAAATAACTTACCTGTATGGATGTGGCAGGCATCCAATACAAGGTCGGAGTCCAAGGGACTCCAGCCTGCTTGGCCTGGTGGACTGGAGCCCATGGACCCTGCCAGGAGGCCACCCCTGCTTACAATGTGAGCCCCTGGATGGCCCAATAAGCACCACATGGCCACCTGGTCCATTTGCGTAAAAATGGCAGTTCATTATTCTGCGTAAAATGCCTTTTATGGAAATGGCAGCCATAAAGCCACCTATTAGAGGCATAAATGGTTCCTGGATGCTTGTCAGGCCATCCAGAAGCATGCTGGGGGCAGGGGGCGGTGAGGATTTGGTGAGCACCTGGTGAGCGTGGATGCAGTTAAATCCATCCATCCCTACTTACCTCCTAAGAGGCATAACATGGCCAGATTTCAGCCACATCTGATGAAGAATGACTGAGGTTTACAGAAGTGTGCTCATTTTGCGCTGATGTCAACTCACAGTTGCACCACTAGAGGAAGTATGGACAGAGTGAGCAGGAAGTTCTTGTCCCCATCCATGTGGTCTTCCTGTTGAAGGGTGGGATGAATGTTCATCCTGGTGACAACCATCTTCCCAGTCATTACAAAGCCATGTGTGGTAACCAACATTGGAGCTTTGATCTGTAACAAAATACAGCATTTCTCTCTTCCTTTCTTTGATAGGTCACTTATGCTTTTGTGCCTCATATCCAGAACACTAAGACTCAGTTCCCTTTTTTCTATGGAACGTTTCCTGAAGAAGGAACCCACTACCTGGAGATTACCAAACTTCTCCTGCATTTCAGGTGGACGATGACCATGCTCTTTGCTCCAGACACAAAGAATGGGGCCTTGTTCATAAGGACTTTGACCCCTGAGCTCATCAGGAACCATGTTTGTGTTGTTTTCTCACAGACCATTCCAGCTCTGCTCACACGCAAAGTCCCGTTCCAGGTTTCTTTGTTCATCAAGTGGAGACAAGTCAATGTTTTTGTTCACTACGCAGAGAGTCCCTCTTTTTTATATGAAATAGACACTGTACAACAGGTAGCTGAAAAATTTGTGAAACCGATTGTGGGGAAAGTCTGGATCATAACAGCTTTGTGGGATATCACCTTGGGTTTGATAAATACTGAATTCAGTTCCCAGTACATCCATGGCATTTTTTCCTTCCTTATCCGCACAAAGAAAAGAACAAAATACAATGATTATTTGCTTTACAAGTCTATTATGAAGCAGTTTGTGACGAAAGCATTTAAGTGTTCCAGTTCAAAGCATAAATTGTATCTGAAAGGCTGGAATAGATGCCCAGAGACTAAGAAACTGAAGTTATTGCCCCAAGTGGACATTGATAGAATACTGTCTCTAGATAGCTACATCATTTACAGCACCATCCAGTCTGTGGCCCGTGCCTTAGATGCTGCCTATTCCTCCAGATCCAAGAGGGGATACAGGCTGGACGTTCAAAGGGTACAGCCATGGCAGGTATTCCCTTTTCCCTCACTGCTATCTCTGCATGATCATAATGATCCATTGTGCAATTACAGAATTGTTGTCTTGGGATTACACTCTCAGAAAATGCCAAATGTAGCAGGGAGGTGAGATGTTGCGTATTCATGGAACAACCCCAACTGAGATACTCCTTGTCTGGGTCCCCCTTTTTGCTCCCTTACAATGGCCTCAGAGGACACAGCACAACTGGTCCTAGCCTGCCCTCATTGGCACAACTCTACACTGATACATCTCTGTCTGCATTGGGCCTTTCCCAAAGCCCCACTGTGGGAATAAGACTCCCACTCCCACCAGATACGTACATGGGAGTTCTCTTGGGCAAGGGAGGCTGTGCTTGCTGTCTTAGAGCCTTCCTGACTGGGCCTGCACTGTTGAGACTCCGGCCCCTCCCTCTCTCCTACCATTCTCTGTGGAATGGTTGATGCTGGAGCCCACATGCTTTTCTATCAAGCCAATAATAGTTGTGTGTTGGGGGCATTGTTTAAATCAACTCGTACAATCTGAGTACAATCTTGCCTGAGGCAAGAAATGCAATGTCTCTCTCTTTATATCATTTATATGATGTGTGTATACTCAGAGGAAAGTCGCAAGAAATCCAGTGGGACTTACTCCCAGGGGTATAGGATTCCAAGGTTCATAAAAGGAGAGTATTTCCTGCCTTTTATTGGTGACCTGTGGAGGGCCATGGAAGATGGTCCAGCTTTCAGTAATCTCACCACCGCTTTATATGTCTAATAGCTTTAACTTCCCAAGCTGCTAAAGCAGGCTGAGGGTGTTCAGGAATGAAATCAGGTCCTTTCCAAATGTTAAAAAGACACACACAGCTTTGAACGATAAGAGGGAAACCCAAGCTTGAAATGGTCAGAAGTGAGATATCAAAATTGGATTCCATGTTGATGGAAACCAATGACCTAGGGAGGTAGTGGGCTCTCGCACCATGGAGGCATTGTAGATGAGGCTGGACAGCCATCTGTCAGGGATGCTTTTGACTTTTTTCCTGCACTGAGCAGCGGGTTGGACTCGATGGTCTTCTAGTCCCCTTCCAACCCTACTATTCTATCACTATTCTATGACTACTGCCCCTGTACAAAGCTATGGTGCGACCACACGTGGAATACTGTGTACATATCTGGTCACCGCACCTAAAAAAAGATATTGTAGAGCTGGAAAACGTGCAGAAAAGGGCAACTGAAATGATCAAGGGGCTGGAGCATCTCCCCAACGAGCTAGGATTATCATCTCCGGACAGCTAGGATTGTTGAGCTTGGAGAAAAGGAAGGTAAGGGGAGACATGATCGAGGTGTAAAATTAAGCATGGTGTGGAGCGTGTGGACAGGGAGACATTTTTCTCCCTCTCTGAAAATACTTGAACCTGGGGTGATCCATGAAGCTGATGGGTGGGAGATTCTCGAGAGATAAAAGGGGGGACTTCCTCACACAGCACATAGTTAAACTATGGAATTGGCTACCACAGGACGTAGTGGTGGCCACCAATTTGGAGAGTTTTAAATGATTGACATCCAGCCCTGAACGATAAGAGGGAAACACAAGCTTGAAATGGGCAGAAGCGAGATATCAAACTGGGTTTCCAGTGTCCTTAAATGTTGGTGTTTTCTCTGCCACTCTAGCTTCACCCTTTCCTGAAGAACTCCCGGTTTTACAATGCTTCCATGGGCAGAGTGTATTTGGAAAAAAGCAGAGAGCTGGCAGTTGACTTTGACATCGTGAATTGGGTTGTGTTTCCCAACAGGTCTGTGTTGCGAGTGAAATTTGGGAGTATAGAAAGACAGGGATCCCCAGACCAAAAGTTCTCCATCAACAGGGATGATCTTGTGTGGCCCACGTGGCTCAACCAGGTGAGGAAAAACGTTCCTTTCACTGTATTGACCATCACTGAAGCTCGTATAACTGTAACAGGCTCCATGTGGGGCTGTCTTGGAATGCCTGTTAATTCCAGCTAGCAGCAGTTCTTCAAGACCTCAGAGAGAGGAGGGTCTTTTCCAAGCTTTGATACCCAGCCGTGGATCAGAAGTGTTGCCTTGGAACACAGACTGGGGGACACTTGGGCTTCAAGAATTTATTCATATATATTGTGTCATCAGTTTGCATGGCACGTCAGAGGGTGCAAGAGCACAAGTCCCTGCCCTGATGAGCTTAGAGTCTAAATTGGACAGGAAAGGGAGGGAAGTGGATTTATGGGGGACACAGGAGAAGAATATGCAGTCATTTCATTTGGACATCAGTAGACCTATTTGTTGTTGTTGTTGTTGTTGTTGTTGTTGTTCAGGCTGCAAATCAAATCTACATTTCGGTAGTACATACCCTAGTCTCCTCTCGTTTAGACTACTGTAATGTGGTCTACATGGGGTTACCCTTGAAGACGGTTCGGAAACTGCAGCTGGTGCAGTGCGCAGCGGCTCGCCTGCTTAAAGGCAGCTGCCGGTGAGATCACATCACTCCAGTGCTGAAGGAGTTGCACTGGTTACCAGTTGTTTTCCAGGCCAAATTCCAGGTGTTGATTTTGAACTTTAAAACCCTATATGGTTCCGGTCCAGCGTATCTTAAGGAGTGCCTCCAGCAACACCAGACAGGCCGCTTAACAAGATCAGCCTCGGATGGCCTTCTCTCTGTCCCATCAGCCAGGACAGCTAGACTGGTGGGGATGAGGGAGAGGGCCTTTTCTGTGGTGGCCCCTACTCTGTGGAACTCCCTCCCTAGGGAACTCCGCCATGCCCCCTCTTTAATGAGTTTCCGACGTGCATTAAAAACATGGTTGTTCAGGCAGGCATTTGGGGTGGGTTAGGGTACTTTAGAAAATGTTTTTACTGTAGAATTTTATTGGTTTATACTTTTTATTGTACATTGTACATCGCCCAGAGTGGCTGGGTGACCAGCCAGATGGGGGATAAAAAATTTAATAATAAAATAAATAAATAAAATGTGAGGCTTGACGACCATGGTTTCCTTTCTAGCTGTGCATCTCCTTTCTATAGAGAATCAGCACAACACATTTTCCTTGATGCTTCCTCTCTTTCTGCTTAGCCCCTGCCTCATTCCAGGTGTGTGGAAAGCTGTCGCCCTGGATTCGTCAAGGTGGTTCAGGAAGGAAAGCCCGTGTGCTGCTACAACTGTGCTGCATGCCCAGGAGGGACCATCTCCATTCGGGAAGGTGGGTGACTCTTGAGGAAAGGGCAGCCCATAGTGTGGTGCAAAGATTCACCGACACGCTTTCTATGAATCTACTATTAAAGGCGGTTCTTAACTTGGATCCTTTCTTGCACTATCCATAATTGATATCTCAAACTGAGTTAAATGAAAGGACCTTGGAGGATGGATTGGGGGGTGGCTAGAGGTTGTGGAAGGGGCAGGGATCAGAATTAACAGCCTACAAGTACCTTCTGCTCTTTAATGCTCATGCACCTTTCTTGCGTACAGGTTGAATAGGTAGGGTGAGAGTATACAGCCTTGCCGTACTCCTTTCCCAATCTTAAACCAGTCTGTTGTTCCGTGGTCTGTTCTTACCATTGATACTTGGTCATTATACAGACTCCTCAGGAGGCAGACAAGATGACTTGGTATCCCCATACCACCAAAACCTTGCCACAATTTGTTATGATCCACACAGTCCAAGGCTTCAGAATAGTCCATAAAACAGAAATAGATGTTTTTTCTGTAACTCCCTGGCTTTCTCCATTATCCAGTGGATATTGGCAATTTGGTCTCGAGTTCCTCTGCCTTTTTTAAACCCAGCTTGTACATCTGGCAATTCTCATTCCATGAATTGCTGGAGTCTACCTTGCAAGATCTTGAGCATTAACTTCCTGGTATGTGAAATAAGTGCTACTGTTCGATAGTTTGAACATTCTTCGGTGTCTCCCTTTTTTGGCATGGGGATGTAAGTTGATTTCACATGGAAGAAATGTTAAAGGTATTTCTAAACGCAGTTCTGGTCTTTTACTATCCATAATGTATTTTACAAAGTGAGTCCCAAGGAATGCCCTCGGAGGATGGATTGGGCAGGGATCAGAATGGACAGACTACATGTGTCTTCTGCTCTTTAAATCGCATGCACCCCCCATGCCAAATATTGTTATGCTCACCCCACTTCTTTGATCAGTGAGAAGTTTCAAGGGTGCATCACAAGGACCGGGGGTTGGACACAATGATCTAAATGGCCCTCCCAGCTCTGTGATTCTATTATTCTAATGCTTAGCAAGGTTCAATTTCTTACGTAAGGAAGTCAGGGGAGGCAAAGTGACTTCTAAAACATGTATGTATGTATGTATTTCATTTCTTTTTTGTTCACAAAAATCCAAACCAAAAAGCACACAGTAAAAAACATAAAATATGACAGCATTAAAACCACAATATAACAACCAGAATAAAACCTAGCAGCAATGCAGAGATTTCAAATATAGATTTAAAACACCAACGCTAAAAGACTAGGAAGCGAAAATACTGGGAGAATGAAAAGGTCTTCACCTGGCACCAGAAGAAGTACAACCTTGTGCCAGGTGAACCTCTCTGGGGTGCTCATTCCACAGCTGGGGGGCCACAGCAAAAACGGCCTCACTTCCTTTGGCGGGTTCTCATGGAAAAGGACTGCTGAGGATGATCTTAGGCTCTGGGCAGGCACATATGAGAGGAGGTGATCCTTCAGGTAACCTGGCCCCAAGCCATTAAGGGCACTGAATGTTATGACCAGCACTTTGAAACCGGCCCAGAAATGGACTGGCAGCCAGTGCAGCTGGAAAAGTAGTGGTGTAATGTGATCTCATTGGCCAGTCCCTGTTTACAGTCTCGCTGCCCTATTTTGGATGGGCTGATGTTTCCGGACCATGTTCAAAGGCATCCCCATGTAGATTGCATTGCAGTAATCCAGACATAGAGATGTACAAAAGTCACTTACCTTTTGCGGATTATGTTTATGGTGTGGGGGGGAGGCGTTCCGTCCCTCCACCCAGAATCCTCGATGGGGGGGGAGGCGCTGGCCAGGCTCTGGCCAGGCCCAGCCAGGCCAGAGCTGTCCACAGCCGGATTTCTGACAGCAGAGGGATCTGGGGACAAAAAAACCCCTGTGTATGCAAATGGCAGCAGCTATGGCCGCCGCCATTTGCGTTCCTTAGTTTGGGCCATCTTAGTCTACGTAAATATTTACGTAGACTAAGACGGCGAAAATAAGGGGAACGCAAATAGTGTAGTGGCCGTAGCCGCCGCCATTTGGGTACACTTTTTTTTTTTTTTAACCCAGACATTTTAGCCTACGTAAAAACTTACGTAGCCTATCACGTCTGTGTAAAAAAAAAAAAACTGTGAATGGCGGCAGCGGCAGCCGGCTGGAAAACCAGCCGCTGCTGCCAGAGCCGCCGGCGGAGCCTGGAACATCTGCCCCAGGTAAGTCTCGTCCCGGGGGGGATCCGCGGGGTGGCGGGGGGGGTGGCAGTCCATTCTGCCACAGATTTCAGGGGGCTGAATGCACTGGCATTCGGCCTAACCATGATCCGTGGCGGAATTCTCTGCCATCCCTATCCAGACGAGAAGTGATCACAGCATGGATAACTGTAGCTAGGCTCTCTCTGTCCAGATAAGGGCGTAGGTTTTATACCAGCCTAAGCTGATAAAAAGTCCTCCATTCCACTGAGTTTGCCTGTGCCTCAAGTGACAGCTCTGGGTCCAAGAGCACCCCCCAAATTATGAACCTGATCCTTTAGGGGGAGTGCAAGCCCCTGCAGAACAGGTCGAATATCACCTAGCCGGGCAGATGACCACCCACTAACAGTACTTCTGTCTTGTCTGGGTTGAGTTTCAGTTTATTGGCCCTCATCCAGCCCATTACAGTGCCCAGGCACTGATTCAGAACAGCCACTGTCTCACCTGATTTTGAGAGAAAAATACGTACAACTGGGTGTCATCTGATGGCACCTCAGCCCACACCTCCAGATAACCTCCCCCAGCATTTTCATGTAGATCTTAAACAGCATGGGGGATAAAATCGAGCCCTGTGGAACCCCATGGCATAATTGCCAGGGCACAGAGAAAAGAGTGAAAGAGGCAAGAAGAGGAGTGAAATCAATGAAAGATAATGGAAGAATCTGATATGGGGAGAAGGAGGGGGGAAGGGGAGGGGGCAAGGAAGCACATGAAAAAGGGAGTCATCGTGATCCTGCATTTCAACCAGAAGCAGAAAGCCCTGTTTTAAATGCAGGATTTTAGGCTGGGGTAGAGATGCCCCTAGATTGCCTCCTCTTAGTGAAGGGAGGAAGGACATGAATATTTCCCAAGAAGGCGATCAGTTCCCAGAACAGACTGCAACTATGTCCTAGTTCCTGTGGGCCCTTAACTGTTAATTGCCTTAAGAAAGGAAGATATACATAACAATGTTGGTTGTTCAGACATTAGTGTGATGAACAGCAGGCCAGGGCCATGCCCTGCATGGCAGTATTGGGTGCTGTCAGTCAACTGAATGTTCTGTCCAGAATTCCCCGGCACAAGGAGTACAACGGTCTGGTCCTGGGGCCTGGTCTGAAGGCACGTGGAGCAGACACACTGCTGAAGCAAAGCAGGTCTGGGTCTGGCCAGTGCTTGGAGGGGAGGCCAGCTGGGAACCACATGTAGACATTGAGTTCCATGATGGAAGAAAGGTGGGATATAAATGTAATCAATCAATCATTCATACCAGAGATGCAACTACACACAATAAGGGTCTTCCTACAATAGTCAAGACCAGAAATACAAAGTCCCAATAATATATAAATACTATGTTTTGTGATTATATACAATAATAAGATATGCATGTTTCAATGCATGCAAATCTGAAATTCAATAGTTACTATCAGTCTGCAATTACAAATCACCGGTAGCAGCCAATTTCTACATAAAGAATTTTTCATGTAAACAATAAGCTTCTAATAACAGACGGAGCAATCCTATCTGGATCACTTTCTCTCAAGGTAAATCCTGCCCAACTAATCTTTTAGAGTTCTTTGAAATGGTTAAAATTAGGAACAGGAGGGTTGACGTTGTTTATATGGACTTGCAAAATTCTTTTGCCAACGTTCTTCACCAAAGACTCCTGAGTGAACCTAGCCACACACACACACACACACACACACACACGAAAATACAGCTTTCTAAGGCTAATACCTAAAGTTCACTAAACAATATAGGTTATAGGAAACTGACAACTCTAATAAACAATTAAAAACAAGGTTTTAATAAAAAATTACAAAGAAGGTTAAAAAAATCTAGAAACTGTCCTCAAGTATTCCCTTCAAACATCCTATAATAATTGGTATCTATACCAGGCTGCACAAATTTTGCAATACCCCTGTCCCAGACTTGTTCTGACCTCATCATCATGGCGATCACTCGTGACCGAGTGAGATTGTCTTCCGGAGACAGAGTCTTAGCAGTGGGTCTGCAGGTGGCTGTGAAGGCTGATTCTGGATCTACACAGCCTCCCACAGTGAGGACAGAGGTTTCCAGGTGGAAGGCAGTCACAGTGAGGGTTTGCTTGACGGTCCTTCCGCTGGGCTCGTCTCTCCCTCTCGCTCTGTACTCGTGCTTCTTCAAAGTCCATAGCGCCTTTAATATAGGCTGACCTCCAGCTGGAGCACTCATGAGTTAGAGCTTCCCAGTTCTCAATGCTTATGTTACATTTCTTTAGATTAGCTTTAAGAACATCCTTAAATCTCTTTTGCTGTCCACCAATATTCTGTTCTCCATTCATAAGTTGGGAATAGAATAGCTGCTTTGGAAGACGATAATCAGGCAATCGAACAACATGGCCGATCCAGCGAAGTCGATGTTGGAGAATCATTGTTTCAATGCTGGTGGTCTTTGCTTCTTCCAGTACGCTGACATTTGTCTGTCTATCTTCCCAAGTAGTTTGCAGAATTTTTCAGAGGCAGCATTGGTGGGATCTTTCGAGAAGTTGGGAATGACGTTTATAGATGGTCCATGTTTCACAGGCATACAGTAGGGTTGGTAGCACAATGGCTTTGTAATCAAGCATTTTGGTCTCCCTGCAAATGTTCCTATCCTTGAACACTCTACACTTCATTCGGGAGGAGGCTACACTCGCAGAGCTCAGGCGATGCTGAATTTCAGCGTCGGCTTTTGTGGAGAGATGGCTGCCAAGACAAGAAAAATGATGGACGTTTTCCAACATCACACCGTTAAAGTGGATTGATGGTGCTTCAGAGGGATTGGTTTGTGCTTGCTGGTAAAGCACTTTGGTTTTTTTGATGTTAAGCAAGAGGCCGAACTTTTCATATGCTTCTGGGAAGATGTTTAGGGTAGTTTGGAGATCTTCCTCTGAATGTGCACAGATTTCGTTATCATCTGCATATGGAAGTTCTATGACAGAGGTTGTAATTACCTTACTTTTTGCTTTCAGCCTACTAAGATAAAGAAGTTTTCCATCTGTTCGATATATGATTTCTACACCAGTGGGAAGTTTCCCTTCAACAAGTTGTAGAATCATAGCGATGAAGATAACGAATAAGTCGGCACAATGACGCATCCCTGTTTAACGCCAGATCCCACTTTGAATGGATCACTTTGAGAGCCATTGTTATCCAAGACTGTTGCCATCATGTCGTCATGGAGGAGCCGGAAGATGTTTACAAATTTATTAGGGCATCCGATTTTCAGAAGAAGAGCAGCACGATTTACAGAGTCGAAGGCCTTAGTCAGATCAATAAATGCCATGTACAGGGGTTGGTTATGCTCCCTACATTTTTCTTGGAGCTGTTGTGAGGTAAAGATCATATCCACTGTCTCCCTGGAAGAGCAGAAACCATTTTGGCATTCAGGGAGGATGTCTTTTGAGATAGATAGGAGGTGGTTTGTGAGAATCCTTGCCAGGATTTTGCTTGCCATAGCTAGAAGGGAGATACCGCGATAGTTTCCACAACCTGTTCTATCCCCCTTTTTACAGAGAGTGATAACTATGGCATCCTTGAAGTCTGCTGGGATCTCCTCCCTCATCCAGATTTTTTCGATGAGCTTATGAAGCTGTTGTATAGCCTCGGGCCCACCTTCTTTAAAGACTTCAACAGGGATCCCATTGTGTCCACTATAGGGATGTCAGAGAATTCTTCCACGGATCTCGGTGAGGCCGAATGCCAGTGCATTTGGCCCCCCAAAATCTGTGGCAGAACGGCCTGCCCCCCCGCTCCCCCGCGGATCCCCCCTCTGGGATGAGACTTACCTGGGCCGGATCTTGCGGGCGGTGGCGGCTGTGGCGGCGGCTCCGGTGGCGGCTTTGGCAGTGGCAGCGGCAGCGGGTGGTCTTCTGACTAGCTGCCACCGCCGCCATTTCCAGGCTTGGGGAAAAAAAAAGAAGACGTGATAGGCTATGTAAAGATTTATGTAGCCTATCATGGCTAGGTTTTAAAAAAAGAAAAAAATACGTAATAGGCTATGTAAATCTTTACGTAGCATATCCTGTTTCGGGGTGGGTTAAAAAAAAAAACGTGTACGCAAATGGCGGTGGCTATGGCCGCCGCCATTTGCGTTCCTTCTTTTTGGCCGTCTTACTCTACGTACATATTTACGTAGACTATGACGGCGAAAATCAAGGGGAACGCAAATAGTGTAGCGGGCACTATTTGCGTCCCCTTTTGATTCGCCATTTTAGCCTACATAAAGATTTACGGAGGCTAAAACGGTGAATGAAAAAGGGACGCAAATAGCACCCGCTACGCTATTTGCGTTCCCCTTGATTTTCGCCGTCATAGTCTACGTAAATATTTACGTAGATTAAGATGGCCAAGAAGAAGGAAGTTGTTTGATTGTTTGTTTTTTTACCCAGAGCCCTCCACGGCTGGAAATCCGGCTGCGGACGGCTGTGGCCTGGCCGGGCCGGGCCTGGCCAGCTGCTCCACGGAGCTGCTGCGGAGCACAGCCGGCCATTCGAGGATTCTGGGGGGAGGAACGGAGCGCCTCCCCCCCGGCCAGGATTCCGGGGGGAGGGACGGAACACCTCCCTCCCGCCATCAACATAATCCTCCAAAGGTAAGTTACTTTTGGACATCCGTAATCCACTAGCTTTATTATTTTTCATTTGGTTAATGGCTTTACTGACTTCCTCCAAACTAGGGGATACTGCAAGCTCATCTCTGGTTTGTTTTTGTGGGATTTGTGAGAAAACCTTATCAGCCACAATAGAATTATGGTTAAGAAGGTTGTGGTAATGCTCTTTCCAGCATGGTGCAATAGACTCTTTGTCCTTTAGAAGTTCGGCACCATCTATTGAGTGTAAGGAGTTTGTGCCATAATTTGTTGTTCTGTAGATGGCCTTTGTGGCATTAAAAAAGACCTGTGCATCATGAGCATCTACAAAATGCTGGATTTCTTGAGCTTTCTTTAGCCACCAGATGTTCTTAAGTTCTCCAGTTCTTCTTTGGACCTCAGCCTTTGCACTGGCGTAGATTTTTTTCTTAGTGGCACAGTTGATGTCTTTTTGCCATTTTTGGAAAGCTTTCCTTTTCTTATCAATAATATGTTCAATCTCCCTATCATTCTCATCAAGCCAGTCCTGATGTTTCTTAGTTGGGTATCCAATAGTTTGTTCACAAGCTGCAATAATGGCAGTCTTCAGTTTATTCCAATGTTCCTCGACATTTTCAGGGGTTTCCATAAGTCGACGTTCCTTGAGAGTTGTTTGAAAGCAGGCTCGCATAATAGGGTCTTGAAGGGCTTGGATGTTCATTTTACGCTTTTGTTTTCTTCGTTGGAGCTTACATTGAGGGACAATCTTAATGGCCATCGTGGGACGAATTAATCGATGGTCTGTCCAACAGTTGTCAGCAGTCGTCATGGCTCTAGTGAGGAGTACATCACCATGATCTCTCGCATGGACAATTACATAATCTAGAAGATGCTAGTGCTTCGACCGAGGTTGCTCCCATGATTTTTAAAAATATTTTTCTGGCAAAAAAGTGTGTTGGTAATGAGAAGATTATGCTCTGCACATTTAGTCAGAAGTAGACTAAATGTAGTAGAATTGCATTCTGGTTGCTATTGCTGACTCCTTGTCACGCCCAGCTCTTGCATTGGAGTCACCCAGGAGGATGATTTTATCCTCCTTAGGTATCTCTGATAAGATGGTGTACATCTGGGAGTAAAAAAAATTTTGATGTCTTCATCAGCATCTAATGTTGGTGCATAGGCACTTAGAATAGTTGCCTGCTGGCTTTTGGCGAGTTTTATTTGGAGGGTTGAGAGTCGTTGGTTAATGCCAGTAGGAACTTCTGACAAGAGCTTCCTAAGATCATTTTTAATAGCAAAGCCTAAAGAAAAGATTTATGAAACCTATCACGTCTTTTTTGTCTTCTTTTAAAAAACCTAGCCATGATAGCCTATGTAAATCTTTACGTAGCCTATCACGTATTTTCTTCTTCTTCTTCTTCTTCTTCTTCTTCTTCTTCTTCTTCTTCTTCTTCTTCTTCTTCTTCTTCTCCTCCTCCTCCTCCTCCTCCTCCTCCTCCTCCTCCTCCTCCTTCTTCTTCTTCTTCTTCTTCTTCTTCTTCTTCTTCTTCTTCTTCTTCTTCTTCTTCTTCTTCTCCTCCTTCTTCTTCTTCTTCTTCTTCTTCTTCTTCTTCTTCTTCTTCTTCTTCTTCTTCTTCACAAGCCCTGAAATGGTGGCAGTGGCAGCCGGTTGGAAGACTGGCCGCCACTGCTGCTGCTGCCGCCGGAGCCGGAGCCGCCGCCGGAGCTGCTGCTGCCCGGAAGATCCGCCCCAGGTAAGTCTTGTCCTGGGGGGGATCCACAGGGGGGCAGGGGGGTGGCAGGCCATTCCGCCACAGATTTCAGGGGGCCAAATGCACTGGCATTTGGCCTCACCGAGATCCGTGGCGGAATTCTCTGACATCCCTAGTAGAATCCTGAGGGGATTTCGGCTAAAGAACAGGAAGAACTTCCTGGTGGAATGAGCTGTTTGACAATGGAAGAGACTGCCTCAGAAAGTTGTGGACCTGTGTTAAAGATCTTTATGCAGAGTTGAAGGGACACCTATCTGGGATCCTGTGGCAGTGGACTTCCTGCATTGGCAGAGGCTTGGATTAGAGGCTTGGACCTTGGAGGGCCCTTCCAGCTCTGTCATTCCACAAGTTCTGATCCCTGCTCATCCATGGATTGTAGAATGGGGTGCCGTTAGCTGTCACTATTTTTCACCCAAACCATCCTCCCAGGGATATTGTGAGGATAACATGGGATAGCTACATGTATATGATGCAGAGCAGCTTGAAGGAAGTGTACAATTAAATTCAATAGACAAATTTGTATTATTCATTCATTTGTTTATGTCATTTCTATGCTGCCCAATAGCTGAAGTTCTCTGGGCAGTTCACAAAAATTAAAACCACAAATATATTTCCCCCCCGATTCCTGCCGTCTTAAACATTCTTGGGTTTGAGTTCCCTGCCACCCCACTGATATCAGAACATGTAAAAGCTGCCTTCTATTCACTCACATCAAACGGTTCTTCCAGCTGAACGCTGCCTACAGTCACTGGCTGTGGTTCTTCTGTGTCTTTGGCAGATGGCGTTCACACTCTTGCTGCTTGATATCCTACTTGGTTGAAGATGTGCAGGGGTGAAGCAGGAGTTTCCTGCAAGGAAAGCATGTCTTCCACCAGTGACTGGTTCCTCTTGTTGTTTCCAGATGCAGACCATTGCACCAAGTGTCCGGAAGATCAGTGTCCAAACAAGGACCGAGATCAATGTATCCCCAAGATTGTAACCTTCCTGGCCTATGAAGAACCTTTGGGCATCATCCTGGCTTCCTTGGCCCTATTCTTGTCCTTAACCACAGCCTTTGTGTTAGCAATCTTTACTAAATACTTAGAAACACCAATAGTCAAGGCAAACAACCGTGACCTTTCCTACACTCTCCTCATCTCCCTCCTGCTTACCTTCTTGTCCTCCTTCCTATTCATTGGCAGACCAAGAAAAGCAACCTGCCTTTTTCAGCAAATGGTCTTCAGCATTATCTTCTCTGTTGCTGTGTCTTCTGTGTTGACAAAAACCATCACTGTGGTGCTGGCCTTCCTGGCCACCAAACCAGGGAACAGGGTGAGGAGATGGCTGGGGAAGAGTTTGGCAAATGCCATCGTCATTTCTTGTTCCAGTGTCCAAGTTGTCATCTGCACCATCTGGCTGGTCATCTCTCCCCCATTCCCTGACTCCGACATGCACTCTCAGCCTGTAGAGATCCTATTGCAATGCAATCAAGGGTCCGTCACCATGTTTTACACTGCCCTTGGCTACATGGGCTTCCTGGCTGCCATCTGCTTCATGGTGGCTCTCCTAGCCCGGAAGCTACCTGGGGTCTTCAATGAAGCCAAACTGATCACCTTCAGCATGCTGGTCTTCTGCAGCGTTTGGGTGTCCTTTGTGCCCACCTACCTGAGCACCAAGGGCAAATACATGGTAGCTGTGCAGCTCTTCTCCATCTTGGCCTCCAGTGGTGGGTTGTTGTGCTGTATCTTTCTTCCCAAGTGCTACATCATTGTACTGAGGCCAGATCTAAATACAAAGGGGCATCTCATGATCAAAACTAAAGAGGTTGATTTTTTAAAAAGCTAGTTAGGAAAAGAAAATATGAGTAGTAGTAAAAAATATAGCTGCTTAGGTGCATTTTGCCTCTCCCTTCCTTGCTCATCTGGTTACGTCACTCCCACTAGTGTGGATGGAATGTAGCAGGATGTACACATGGAAAATGTGCAATAACCCCTGAAATGTAGACAGTCAGTTGTGATTCCACTTGTAGCTTACAGCTAAAGAGCAATGATAGATATGTGCTAGGAGCTGCTCCTTTGAAAGTACCTGTGGTGTGGAGTGGACATGTGTTTTTGATTGGTCAAAGCTGGTTCTTGGAGTTCATCAAGTTGTTGTTTGCATCGTCATCTCAGTTGCCCTTTGACAACCTGGAACCTGAACAGAACCTAGCATTTAGCAAGCATTTTAAGTCTGCAATCTCCTCCCTCTATTTCTCTGTTGAAAAGCACCTGCTGACCTCTTTGAAGGTGTTTAAGTAGGCATTAAACACTCTTATTGCGAGCGGAGAGGGGTCAAAGAAGATGCAGACAACAAGCTTGGGTTGAAAATTGGGCCACATTTATTGAAATACCTGCAAAGGGGTAACTAGGACAGGCATCTAACTGTGTCAGCGGCTAGCTGGCACTTCTTGGGCGAAAACACACCCAGCCTGAGGGGTGGCGGTGATCTCGCCATCCCTCGGGACTGCCCCTTCTGGGGGAGGTAGACCTTCCGGTGTCACCCCCAACCCGGTGCCGCACAACACCTGGGTGAATGAGTAGGGTTGGTCTCCCAGGCAACCCTTATCCCTCCGCCGAGCCGCACAACCTGTTCGGGGGGCCTCTGGCGTCACCTGTCACCATAAGGTGCCTCTGCATGCACACCATCCCTACTTTCCTGTTTTTGCCTGTCCTAGCCGCCACAGGAGTCACAAGCCTAGAGCCTGTGAAACTCCCCCCACCTGCACAGAAGAACTTCCCGCAGGCCTCTTTGCAGATCAGATAGAAATATGTTATTCACTAAATGAGACAGGCGGACACCGTCCTTCCTGTAACGCTCCCTCCATGTCCACAGAATTCCCTGGCGGGTGGTGCATCCATCACCTCATTCGCATAGGCCATAAGCCATTTCTCTGTGCACTTTTGAACATGCCCTACCACTGGCAACGTCATTCCATTCCTTCCCATTGATCCATGGGAGCAGGGAGGGCTGCAATAGGCTACTTCCGGCCAGGTATGTTTGATCACCAAATATGTAAATGGGTTACATTGGGCCACACCTGTACCTTGAAGCATATCAAGGCCCTCCGGGACAAGTTGGTCTTGGGAGCCCAGACCAACCCTGAATTCCTAAGGGGGGGGGTTGAAGAAGGCCATTATGGCTGCTACGTGGAACAGGGAAACATCTTACTGGAAAGCTCAAATGGAGGGCCATTACCCCCGGAGCCCAAAAGGGGTATCCGGAGAGAGAGGGTGGCTAATTTACTAAAGCAGGCAACATCTGTGCCCAACCCTATATTGCACGCCGAACCCAAAATCTGACATGGAGTCAGTGAATCCCATCATTGTGGGCCAGAAGGCTAAATATCCAGCTTGCGACTTATGGTCCCAGATAGTCTGTTGTTCCTTAAGGAGGCGCAAAATTGCAGCCCATGATCTATAGGTAAGGGCCATGAATCCTATCGCTGAAGCTTTGCCTAATGCACGGCACACCCTACCTGCTCTGTTGCAGGCGGCTCCTGTACGGAGAGCCATGGAATGCAGGCTGGCATGCCTGGCTTCAGTATCCCGGTCTCCCATAGTACTGCAAGGATGGGATCTGGGAATGGAGCACCCGCAGGGCTAAGGCCCGGAAGTCGTTGACCTAATTTAATGACAAAGCATCGACAATTGGGTTTGCCTAACCCGGCACATGGTGGACCCAGAACCAGATGTTGTAACACCGACTCTGAAGCGCGAACACACTGACACATGACATGACCCTCCGATTTCAGGAGGACGGAGAATGAATAACATGGTCATGTTGTCATACCAAGGGGGGGGGGGGTCCTGACTTGGCTATAAGGTCATCCAAAATGTGCTTGGTGGCGGCAGCCTCCACTCTACAGGCCACTACCCACAGCATGATCGGACCTGCCCTAAGAGTCTGAAACCCCTGGGGTAGCGGCGGAACCATGTGAATCTGCAGTCCGGCTTTGAGGAGAGGCTCACGCCTCCGCAAGGAGGTGCCATTAAAGCCCTACTAAGTTGAAGCCATGCCCATGGATACATGCGCACAGCAGAAGTGACCCTGGTTTGATGGTGCGGCAGCCGCAGTCCCTGCACTGCCCAAACTGAGCTGGCGCGAGAAGGCACGGTCAGGGGTTGCTACCCTAACTGTGAAAAGAAGATGCCCTACAATATCTTGCATGGCCCCCCAAAGGAAAACCCTTGGAAGATGTATAACTGCTTGGAGCTGTGCCCAAAGGACCTGAAAGTTGTCCTGAGGGAGGCGAGAATAACACCTAAGGGTATCGGACTGGCTTCACCGAATGTTGATGTGGGAGACAGGCCCTCAGCCTTTTGTGAGCTAAGGGACACCGAGGTAACAGGAAAGGGGAGCAATACTTGCGTTAGGTCAGAACATTGACCACCGACTTTGGACTCCATGTAGCACATGCCCATCAGGGACCCATGGCCGGGATCCCAGACCAAGACAGCTGCCTCATCGAAAAGATGTATCGCACTGAGCACAGATGATCAGGGATCTCGTGATTAACAGACTGGCCCTCAGGGAAGAGAGGTTACGAATCAGGATAAACTCCCTAGAGGATTTCTTGGGCACCCTTTCGAGAAGGGAGATCCCTAGACTAGATATCGGGGTGTGGAAAAAAAAGGGGGGGTAAAACCCTTCTTCCAGTACTGCCTAGAACCTAGCATAAAACGTTCTGTCCTAGAACCTAGCATAAAACTGTGTTCCAAGTTAAGACGCGTTCCCCCTGTTGGGGTAGTGTCTTAAAGCCAGAGTAGCGGTGCCAACCTAACCGGGCATAGGCCAACCAGAGCTTCCTACTGCCTCGGCCTTTCCAAAGGGGACCCTACCATCCCTAGGCATTGGACAAGAGGTGCACGAGTGCTGACTGCTACAAGGGAGCACTCACGACGGAAACGGCACGTGTTCTGGGAGTATGTGCCCTTGGGGTTGTATTCCCAGCACAGACAGCGGTGCTGAAGCAGCGGACCTGCCATAGGCCGAGGGCCAGTGTGGGAGACAGCCTGGTAAATGTGGCCACTGCCAGATCTGTCGCTGAACCCGGACGGGAAGGAGTCAAAATTGGAGCGAAAGGCCCTGGTCCAACAGGTCCCTGCGCAGAAAAGGGCAATGGTGGCCCTCCTATGAAAGGCCTCGATGTAAGCCAGTCACACACCTCCTCAGGTGAAAGCCATTACGAGAAGGAGTAGCCCTGGTGGCATTACAACTCGCCAGATTAGCGTAGGGATCTGATATGCCACTTACGTGGATGCCCGAGCAGGCGGGGGCAGGCGAGGGATCCTAAATTAATCGAGCAAAACCCTATAAGATGCTGTGTTAAGTGGCTGGGGTTACTGTGGGGTGTGACTGATGGAGCTGCAGGCGGCCCGGGTGTCGTACAGGGAAATGACATTGGGAGGGACAGCCGCCCCAGGGAGGTAAGCTAAGGCAGCAACCCCACGGCCCTGAAAGTCGCCCATCTGGACAAGTGGGGAAAGGTGCAGTCATCTCACCCATATCCAGGGCAGCCATGTCCGGGTCCCCGGGAGCAAGGGAGACGATGCCGCTTGCAGCGCTCCTGACAGAGATGCCCCATGAGGGCGGTCCGCCTCCAGCTGTGGTGTGTTGCCTGGGCGAAACCACAAGGAGGAGGATGTTGCTTGGATCCCTGCTGACGGAGATGCCGCAGGAAGGTGGACTGCCTACAGTGGTGGAGTGCTGCCATGGTGAACCTGCGAAGGCGAGATGGAGGCCTCAATGGCGTCCGGGTGCCCTGAACCCAGAGACGAGCTGAAATAGAAAGAAGTAGCGAGCGTTGGGTCTGCTCTCGCGTTCGCTTAGGCTGGATCACTGGGGGTTTCTTAGGCCTGGCCAGGGGAGGGGGAAGGGATCCCCGAAGAACGCTCAGCAGCTTCCAGACGAGCAAGAATTGACGCCAGAACCGGGTCCGTTTCATCATCAGACTCGGAATCGGGCCTTGGCAACGGGCCTTGACCCATTCCAACACACCAACCACCACCCCTGGAAGTAAATGCGGCAGGAGTCAGAGCACATAGCGGGAGGTTCCAGTGGGCTGCTCACTGGGCACCCCGGGCATCAGGCAGCAGCGCCGCCACTACCGCTAGACAGGAGGGGCACCCTCTGTGTCCGGCAGCGGCTAGAGAGGTGAGTGCAAAAACATATATCCTCTTTCTGTATGGATCTGTGTGTTCACATTTAAGACACCGTGTGTCTAGCCATTAACCTTATTAGCTTATAGGGCAGGGGTGGAGAATCTGTGGCCCCCCCAATGGCTCTGCCAGGGGTTCAGATAGGGGTTTCCTAGCCCTACCTGGAGATGCCAGGGACTGGACCTGGGACCTTCTGCATGCCCAGCAGGGGCTCTAGCCCTGAACTATGCCCCTGGAAAGGAGACTAGAACCTGGGTCTCTCAAGCCCCAGTCCAGCACTCTAGCCACTACAACACAGTGGCTTTTGAAGGGGGCGCAATTGCCGCCCTGCTGCAAGCCCAGCGCCCAAGAGGCACGGCAAGGGCCCGCGGCCACGGGAGCTGCTCCTGAGCATGGGCGCCCCCAGCCAAGAGCACCCGCGACCCAGGAGCCGTGGTGGGTGCACAACAGGGAGCCGCGGCTGTGGTTGTTTTTGTTTTGTTTTGTTTATTTTGTGTGTTTGTTTTTTTGGGGGGATGCACGTGCCGCCACCACGAGCACCCCACGCTCATGGGAGGCGGCGAGAGCCGGAGCCGATTTGCTCGGCGCTCAGGCCCGTGCGACCGCCAGCGAGGAAAGAAGCGGCTGGGCAGGCACGTCGCCGCTGCAAGCACCGGCACCCCTCAAGGCCGGTAAGCACCCGCAGCCACTGGCGCTGCGCATGAGCGCGCGCCAAAAAAAGGGGGGCGGGCGTTCGGCTGCTGTGAGCGCCAGCACCCCAGCAGGGAAGAACAGTTAGTTTGAGCTAACGAGAAGAAGGGTGGGCGCGCTGCCGCCGCAAGCGCTGGGGCCCTCAGGGGGCAGAAAGTGCCAGTGGCGGCAGGCGCTGCGCCCTAGCACGCGCCGCCACCAACGCCGTCATTCCAGCTGGTAGGGCAGGCGCCGGCCACGATGGAGCCGCGCCAGAGTGCTCGCGCCCCACCGTGAGCGCCAGCGAGGCTTTGGGCGCGCAGATCGCACGCCAAGTCCAGGTGGCTGGCAAACGACGACGCTGGTCTCCAGGAGGCAGGTGTCCTTTGTTGTTTCTCAGCGGAGCTGTAGTTCTCTCTAGCTGCGTCGAGCCAGAGAGCTGAGATTGGGAGGGGGGCTGATTTTAAGTCAACTCAGCCTGCCCCTCCCTGCATGGTGGTGCCACTGGGGTGCACCAATCAGAGGCCCCTGCGTCTTGTCACCCCACCCGCCCGCAATGCCCCCCCCTTTCAGCCAGACAAGCTGGCGCCGGGGTGAGGGCATTTCTGGCAGACCTTCCTTTTCTAGAACTCTTGTTCCTTTTGCTGACTGTTGTATACTGTTTTTAAGCAGTGATGTTTTAAGCTGTGTTGTTTTGTTGTTGGATTTTTTAAGTTCAGATTTGTTTTTGGATATATGTTGTTGGTCTATATTGTCTGTATGCTTTTATGTAAATGGTTTTTAATTTTTGTATACTGTATTTCAATGTTTTAACTTTGGAAACTGCCCGTAGAGCTTTGGCTATGGGTTTTTATATAAATCTAAATAACAATAACAGTAACAATAAAATTTCAAGAATGGAACTAAATGCAGACATTGTCGCCTCAGTATCAGGCCAGTTTCTCCCCTCTCCCACATTTTGCTTAACATCCTGCCTGGTGAAGAGGTCTGGAGAGCACAACTGTTAACTCTGTTCTACCTCTGCAGCGGGGAGGGGGGAGCTATCAGTCACCTGATTTTCTAGAGCAGCGATCTCCAAATACTTTTGACCGCACACCCCATCAGTGAAAAAACAGTGAGCACAACCCACCAATTGATCTATATTTATTTATAAATTATATACATATACTACTGTACTAATATATTACGTACATTATAAAACATACACAAAACATAAAAATTAAACGGGATGAGATAAAGATGAAATAAACAATATTTTAAAAATGTATGTATGTATGTATGTATGTATTTATTTCATTTCTATACCGCCCAATAGCTGAAGCTCTCTGGGCGGTTCACAAAAATTAAAACCAAACAACACACAATAAAACAATTTAAAATATATAGAACATTAAAAGCACAATATAACAATACAACCACAATAAAACCTAGCAGCAGTACAGGAGTTTAAAATACAGATTTAAAACAGCAAAGATAAAAATTTAGAAAGCTAAAATGCTAAAATGCCTGGGAAAACAAAAAGGTCTTCACCTGGCACCGAAAGGAGTACAATGTAGGTGCCAGGCGAACCTCAATAGGGAGCTCATTCCAGAGCCGGGGTGCCACAGCAGAAAAAGCCCTCTTCCTAGTAGCCACCCGCCTCACTTCCTTTGGCAGGGGCTCACGGAGAAGGGCCGCTGACGATGATCTTAAGGTCCGGGCAGGCACATATGGGAGGAGGCGATCCTTCAGGTAACCTGGCCCCAAGCCGTTAAGGGCTTTGAATGTTAACACCAGCACTTTGAATCGGGCCCGGAAATGGACTGGCAGCCAGTGCAGCTGGAAAAGTACTGGCGTAATATGAGCTCGCAGGCCAGTCCCTGTTAACAATCTTGCTGCCCTATTTTGGACCAGCTGAAGTTTCCGGACCGTTTTCAAAGGCAGCCCCACCTTTAATGCATTGCAGTAATCCAGACAAGAAGTTATCAGAGCATGGATAACTTTAGCTAGGCTATCTCTGTCCAGATAGGGGCGTAGTTGGTATACCAGCCTAAGCTGATAAAAAGTGCTCCATGCCACTGAGTTCACCTGTGCCTCAAGTGACAGTTCTGGATCCAAGAGCACCCCCAAACTATGAACCTGATCCCTTAGGGGGAGTGCAACCCCCTCCAGAACAGGTTGAATATCACCTCGCCAGGCAGACGAACCACCCACTAACAGTACCTCCGTCTTGTCTGGATTGAGTTTCAGTTTATTAGCCCTTATCCAGTCCATTACCGTGCCCAGGCACTGGTTCAGAACAGCCACTGCCTCACCTGGTTTTGATGAGAAAGAGAGGTAGAGCTGGGTGTCATCTGCATATTGATGGCACCTCAGCCCACACCTCCGGATAACCTCCCCCAGCGGTTTCATGTAGATGTTAAACAGCATGGGGGATAAAATAGAGCCCTGTGGAACCCCATGGCACAATTGCCATGGCACAGAGCAATAATCCCCCAGCACCACCTTCTGGAATCGGCCATCCAAGTAGGAGCGGAACCACCGTAGTGCAGTGCCTCCTACTCCTAACCCAGACAACCTATCCAGAAGGATACCATGGTCGATGGTATCGAAAGCTGCTGAGAGGTCCAGGAGAATCAACAGGGTTGCACTCCCCCTGTCCCTCTCCCGGCAGAGGTCATCCCACAGGGCGACCAAGGCAGTTTTTGTTCCAAAACCAGGCCTGAAGCCCGATTGAAATGGATCTAGATAATCCGTTTCATTCAACAGTGCCTGGAGTGTCCTACGACCACCCGCTCAAGCACCTTGCCCAGGAAGGGGATGTTGGCCACTGGCCTATAATTGTTAACATCCTCTGGGTCCAGGTTAGGCTTTTTCAGGAGTGGTCTAATTACCGCCTCTTTTAAAGCGGCAGGCACCACTCCCTCTCTCAAGGAGGAATTTACAACCTCCTGGACCCAGCCAGACAACCCCTCCTTGTTTGATTTAATAAGCCACGAAGGGCAAGGGTCAAGCACACAAGTGTTCGATCGGACTTGGCCAAGCACCTTGTCCACATCCTCAGGCCTCAGTAACTGAAACTCATCCAATAAAACTGGACCAGACGGTGCTCTGAACGCCTCTACCAATGGAACTGCATTAATGGTGATGTCCAATTCATGACGAATCTGAGCGACTTTATCCTGAAAGCGCTGTGCAAACTTGTCACAGGGTGCTACACAGGGTTCCACCCTGGCCCAGAATGTAACAGGCCATGAACCACTTGGAAAAGCTCTGCTGGACGACACTGAGAAGATGCAATGCTGGTGGAAAAGAACTGCCTCTTTGCCACCCTCACCGCCACAGAGTAGGCTTGATAGTGAGCTCTTACCTGTGTTCGGTCAGACTCAGCACAAGTTTTCCTCCACCTGCGTTCTAGCCGTCTCCCCTCTTGCTTCATTGCCCTCAGCTCAGGTGTATACCAAGGAGCTGGCCGGGCTCTGCTCAGAGGGAGAGGGCGCTTGGGCGCGATCGTGTCAACCGCCCGAGTCATCTCTGCATTCCACAGAGCGACCTGGGCTTCGACAGGAGCACCAGCCATACCAGCAGGAAAATCCCCCAGAGCCCTCTGGAATCCATCGGAATCCATTAATCTCTGGGGGGGGGACCATTATAATAGGTCCCCCACCCTTGCAGAGGGGAAAGGCCGCCAGGAGCCTAAACCTCAGCAGGAAGTGATCTGACCATGACAAAGGGACAGATGTGAATTCCTCCACTTTCAGATCACCATCCACCTGCCCAGTCGAGAAAACCAGATCAAGCGTGTGCCCTTTTATATGCGTTGGGCCGATGACATGTTGGGACAGCCCCATGGTTGTCATGGCGGCCATGATGTCCTGAGCCGCCCCGGATACAGCGGCCTCGGCATGGACGTTGAGATCCCCCAGGACCATCATCCTGGGGGTCCTCAACACCAAGTCCGAGACCACCTCCGTCAGCTCAGGCAGGGAGTCTGATGGGCAGCGGGTGGGCGGTACACCAACAGAATCCCTAACCTGTCCCGGGTACCCAACACAAGGTACAAACACTCAAGATCTGCACTCGAATGAGCAGGAAGCCTGGAGAGGGAGATTGAATTCCTATAGACCATGGCAACCTTCCCTCCCCGACCCTCAAGTCGGTGTTGGTGCTTCACCGAGTACCCAGGAGGGCACAGCTGGGAGAGAGTGACCCCTCCCAGTTCCCCCACCCAGGTCTCAGTAATACATGCCATTTTTATCATTTTTATTTATTAATGATACAACCCCCCTCTTGATTCTCATTTAAAAATATTATTAATATAATCTGTAAATCCACTTAACTGTGCATGTTGTTGCTATATGCTGACCATGCTAGGAGTCCTGATCGCCAGCCCCACACCCTGCGCAGAGAGCCCACTTCTTGGCCAACTGGTGGCTGGGCCTAGGGATGTCAGAGAATTCCGCCACGGATCTTGGTGAGGCCGAATGCCAGTGCATTCGGCCCCCCAAAATCTGTGGCGGAAAGGCCAGCCCCCCCGCCCCCCCGCGGATCCCCACCGGGACAAGACTTACCTGGGGCGGACCTTCCGGGCGGCAGCAGCTCCGGCAGTGGCTCCGGCGGCAGCGGCTCCGGCGGCAGCGGCGGGCGGTTTTCTGACTGACTGCCGCCGCCACCATTTCCAGGCTTGTGTGAAAAAAAATAAACACATGATAGGCTATGTAAATCTTTACGTAGCCTATCATGGTTGGGGGTGGGTTTAAAAAAAAAACACCCCGTACGCAAATGGCCGCGGCTATGGCCGCTGCCGTTTGCGTTCCTTCTTTTTACCGTCTTAATTTATGTAAATATTTACGTAGACTATGATGGTGAAAATCAAGGGGAACGCAAATAGCGTAGCGGGCGCTATTTGTGTCCCCTTTTGATTCGCCATTTTAGCCTACGTAAAGAGCACCCCACTTTGGAGACCACTGTTCTAGAGGAGGGCTGGGCCAGAAGGGCTGGCCGGCCGGTGCAGGAGCCTGGCTATTGGTCTACGCATCTCTCCTGCTGATTGGCTCAGGTGCAGACATGGATGTGGACAATAGCATGGGAAGGGCAGGAGACCAACAGTGGTCCTAGCTGAGCGTTGTGAGCAATGAGAGGCAGCTAGCAAGTCAGTTATATCCCTGCAGCCACGTGAACCCAAGGAAGAGGCAGAAAAAGCAGGGAACAGCTGACAGAGTTCCCCAGAAAAGCAGGGGAAATGATGGAAGCAAAGAGGGGGTGTCTGACAAGCTCATGGACTTGCCAGGACAAACACACTAAGGGGGTTGTGTCCTACCTGTTCTTTCTCTGTACAGGATTGGGTGCCAACATCTGCTGGAGGAGTTCTGAGAAACAAAAAGAGGAACGTGATGATGGTGATGATGATGATGAGAAGGAGCATCCCTTCCAAAAGGGGCGAGCTGAAATGTGAATCTGAAGTCTTCTTTGTGAATAGAAATGCAATTGACAAGAGAATAGCAGCCAGGAAAAAAGGAAAGAAGATAAAGTGTCACAACACCAGCCATGGGCAATAACTCAGGGAAATCTGAAGAACTGCTTCTGAAGAATTCTTCAGATTTCCTGAAGAAGCTGAAATCCACAGTCCTCCAGAGCTCAGGCAGTCATGGAACTAGAAACGGGAACATTGCAATCCTATGCATCTCTACTCACCTCCTCCCATGTAAGTGGGTTTAGAATTGCAGCCGACATCTCCCAGAGGAGTTCCGAGAAACAAAAAATGGAAACATTTCACAACAACAACAACAATGAGAAGGAGAACCCTTTCCCAAATGGCCAAGGTGAAATCTGAATTTGAAGACTGAATTTGAAGAAGATTGCTGGGAAGCAGTGAAATTGGGGTGGTGGTGGTGGGGGAGATCTGGAGGATTGGGTTGACAAAGAAGTCCTCAAAGTCAGATTTCACACTGTTGGTGCTGGCCCCAGGGGTTTGTGGCACGAAATGGACAAAATGAGCACAAAACTTTGGCACACTTTCAGAGGTGATATGACAATGTGGATGTTTCAGCCTTCACCAGGCTCCACATCGGAGCATGTCATTTTTGCACTTTTACTGTGAAACTGGGGATTTCTCGCACAAAATTGCACAAACTAGCACAAAACTTTGGCACCAGTTTGGAGGTGATATGAAAATGCGGATTTTTCAGCCTTGGACAGATCACTCAGAGGGGTAGGTCATTTTCACTGTTTCCGTGCCCGCACAAAACCCTGGATTCATGGCAAAAAACAGCACAAATTAGCCCAAACTCTGGCACAAGTTCGGAGGCAATATGATTGCCACAAAACTAACACAGAAAAAGTTGTATAGGTTTCGAGGAGATATGAGAATGTGGATTTTATTAAAAAAATCTTTTGCTATGCCACACCTAAGGGAATGTCATTTTCACACTTCGGGTACTGGCACAAAATTTGGGATTTGTGGCACAAAATGGCACAGAACTAGCACCAAACTTTGACATATGTTTCGAGGAGAGCCTAGTTTTGGGGGTTCATTGTTAACAGAACCCCCTTCATTTAAGGCCTCATGGATAAGAACATAAGAAGATAAAAACATAAGAGAAGCCATGCTGGGTCAGACCAAGGGCCCATCTAGTCCAGCATTCTGTTCACACAGTGGCCAACCAGCTGTTGACCAGGAACCCACAAGCAGGGCATGAGCGCAGCAGCACTCTCCCACCCATGGTGCCCAGCAGCTGGTGCACATAGGCTCACTGCCTCTAGTACTGCTGATAGCACATCGTCATCAAGAGTAGTAGCTATTGGTAGCCTTTTCCTCCAGGGATTGGTCTAACCCTCTTTGAAAGCCACCCCAATTGGTGGCCATCCCTGCATCTGGTGGTAGTGAATTCCACAGTTTAACTATGCACTGGGTGAAGAGCAGCCATTGTGTTTCCAGGAGGCGCGTGCCCTTGTTCTGGATCATGACACATTGTGGTTGTACCAGAAAGCAGCAGTTCAAATGTTGATTAACATGATATTGTTAGGGGTAGGGGTGGCGCAGGCGACTGATTCCATCTGGGAATGTGGAATTCCATAGTTTATCTGTGCGCTGTGTGAAGAAGAACTTCTTTTTATCTGTCCTGGATGTCCCACCAATCAGCTTCATGGGATGTCCCCTTTGGGTTCTAGCCTTTTGAGAGAGGGAGAAAAATGTCTCCCTCTTCAACTTCTCCACATCATGCCTAACTTTGTAGACCTCCATCATGTCTCCCCTTACCCTCCTTTTTTCCAAGCAAAACAATCCCAGCTGTCATAACCTTCTCTCCTAGGGGAGATGCTCCAGCCCCTTGGTCATTTTCATGGCCCTTTTCTGCACATTTTCCAGCTCAACAATATCCTTTTTTAGGTGTGGTGTCCAGAACTGGATGCAGTCTTCCGTGGCTCATTGCTTCTGTGCTGCAGGGACAGGGTCAGTCCCACTCATGGTGCTGAGCAGCCACTCTTCCGCCCCTGCAGGTGAATCCTTCTGCCTCTTATCCCCACTGCTACCTTCTGTCCTGGAGGTAGCAGCAGGGATGAAAGGTGGAGGGGTTTGGCACTCAGCTCATGGAGATCAGCATCTGCTCCTTCCCAAACATGGGTGAGTCCTACCCCCTCACCCCAACCAACCCAAACCAGTTCTGCACACCTGACTAAAAGAAAAACCCATTGAATTCTGTGGAGCTTCTTCCCAAGTCACGTTAGTTTGGCCATTCTAGATATGAATCAATACACAAAAGCCTCTGATGATGAGGGGCATAGTAACAAGGAACTTGGTATGTCTGAGTTCCTTCATCAGAACTTCATCCCTTGAAGACTGACTAATCCATATGGCACGGTTGCCAATGTATATTCTAGAAGACTGTCTCGATCCTGGTTCATATGACAGATTTCCATCAGTGTAGCCAGGCCAAGTTCACCTTTTCACCCCAAACTCAAGATCATAGGGATGTCAGAGAATTCCGCCACGGATCTCGGTGAGGCTGAATGCCAGTGCTTTCGGCCCCCCAAACTCTGTGGTGGAACGGCCTGCCCCCCCACCCCCCCACGGATCGCCCCTGGAACAAGACTTAACTGGGGCGGATGTTCCGGACGGCGGCGGCTCCAGCGGTGTCTTCGGTGGTGGCGGCGGCTGGTCTTCCGACCAGCTGCCACCGCTGCTGCCATTTGCAGTCTGTTTCCCCCCTTACGTAGGCTTACGTAGCCTATCACGTCTGGATTAAAAAAACAAACAAACGCGTACACAAATGGCGGCGGATATGGCTGCCGCCATTTGCGTTCCTTATTTTTGGCCATCTTAGTTTATGTAAATATTTACATAAAATAAGATAGTGAAAATAAGGGTGAACGCAAATAGCGTAGCGGACGCTATTTGCGTTCCCCCTTATTTTCGCCATCTTAGTCTATGTAAATATTTACGTGAAGTAAGATGGTGAAAATAAAGGCGAACACAAATAGCGTCCACTACGCTATTTGTGTTCCTGTTTCTTGTCTTCGTCTTAGTCTACATAAATATTTACATAGACTAAAACGGCCAAAAATAAGGAACGCAAATGGCGACGGTCGTAGCCGCCACCATTTGCGTACGCGTTTGTTTGTTTTTTGTAAACCCAGACGTGATAGGCTACATAAGTCTTTACATAGCCTATCACGGCTGAATTCAGGGATGCAAATGGCGGTGGCTATGGCCGCCGCCATTTGCGTCCCTGCTAGCCAGCGGCCGGATAAAAATATAAATATAAAAAATATAAAGTCAACTCTTCTCTGAAGCTTTATTTTTTTCTGCTGGCCAAAGAAAGAAAACAGTCTCTACTAGGGATGGTGGAGAATTCCTCCAGGTATCTTGGTGAAGCAGAATGCCACTGCATTTGGCCCGCATAAATCCGTGGCGGAACGAACCCTCCGCCCCCCCACCCCGTGAAAGGCGACCGAAACAGAGCACTCAGCTGCTGCCGTTTGTGCTACACTTTGAATGGCGCCTGCGGCCACCGTTCGCTTCACCATTTCAGCCATGATAGGCCATGTAAATATTTACGTAGCCTATCACAGCAAAAAAAAGGGACTCAAATGGCAGCTATGGTGGCCGCCATTTGTGTCCCTGCGCAGCCCAGCAGCGGTCGGATGTCGCTACGGGCTGCCCCGGCCGGCGGATCCGTGGAGTCACCGGAGAGCGGAGCTGGCCCTCGAGGATTTTTGGGGGAGGGATGGAGCACCTCCCCCCACACCGTGGATGTACAAAATGAAACAGGTAAGTCATTTCGTACATCCCTAGTCTCTACTCCGCTCACTCCAGCTCTGCGGCGATCTTCACAAGGTGGATCAGTATCCAGCAACACAGGAACTTTGTTAAACAGTCCTTTATACAATATAAAAGCACATAAACAAACAAGGAACTCATAGTGTTTGTAAAAAGATCATAACTCTTTAAAAACATTTCAAATGGAAACCTCCCTACTAACTTGTCTCAAGGGTTCAGGGTCTTACAGGGAGGAGAAAGCAAGCTTCTTCCACACTGCAATTTTGGTAACTGCCTAAAAAGGTGGCACTCCCTATCTTGCTCCTTCACCTATTTTGTGCAGGAATATTCCTCAGAATTCATAGAATCATACAGTCATAGAATAGTGGGGTTGGAAGGGGCCTATAAGACGATTGAGTCCAACCTGCTGCTCAATGCAGGAATCCAAGTCAAAGCATCCCTAACAGGGAGCTGTCCACCCTCATCTTGAATGCCTCCAGGGTGAGCATTCAATTCTAGGGATGTACAGATCCCTTACCTTGCTCCGCTGATGGGCATCCGTGGTGGGGGGAGGAGATCCGTCCCTCCTCCCAGAATCCTTCCATCTGCTGCCGGGCTGTGCCAGCCATAAATGGTGGCTGCCATAGCAGCTGCCATTTGAGTCCTGCGGAGGCTGTGATAGGCTCCATATATATTTACGTAGCCTATCACGGCAAAAGGCAGGAACACAAATTGCATCTGCTACGCCATTTGTGCCCCTACCTTTTGCCATGATAGGCTACGTAAATATATACGTAGCCTATCACGGCCTCAGCAGGGACACAAATGGCAGCTGCAATGCTGTTTGCATCCCTGCCAAGCCATGATAGGCTACGTAAGTAGCGGCCTCCGTTTGTGGCCGCAGCCTGGCAGTGGCCAGAATATGTCCTGGAGCTGCTGGCGCTGCCGCCGGTGCCAGAGCTGCCAATGCCACCAGGTTGGCTCCGTCCCGGGGGGATTACATGGGGTGGCTGGGGGGGAGGTTGCCCCATTCTGCCATGGACTCCATGGACTGGAGTCTGTAGCTGAATTCTCCAACATCCCTATTCAGTTCTTCAATTCTTCTACAATTCTTAAAGAAAAATATACCAGTGGGTTACACAGGCATGATTTTTTCTCCAGACATTCACCTGCTCATCGAGATGAAGAAAGAGTTCAGGAAGTTTCAGAGGTGATACAACTTCTTCCCTTTGAATTATCAAAATCATAGTGATTTCTTCTTCTTCTTGCCCAGCCTCATGGGAGTTTTCCAAAGGCTGCCTTGGGGTCCAATGGCATAAACACCAGATTCAAGAGCAACACGAAATGACGTCTTGCATCCCAGGCTGGAAGGACTGCCTCTCATAAATGCCTCCTGGGCCATGGAGATCTCGGAAGGAGGACAAGCAGGGGCTGTGCTGGTGAGCTTCCTAGCATCTGCCTCAGATGTAAAGCCCTGGCTGGCTGGGCTCCATCTGTATTAGGAAAACCACTGAAGCCTGCATTTTGAAGAGGTCTTTGGCGTCTTCGAATTGTTCTTCTAAATTGTTGTGAGTAGCAAGACCAAACATGGAGGCTGTACCAGGTGCACCCAGAATGATTCTGCTGCTGCTGTTGCTTCCCCACGCTACCTGTGGGAAGCTGAAGGCACAGTGCCTCCTTCCTTTGAAAGGGAGTGGACTTCACCCAAAGAATTATTACCGGCCAGGAGACCACCTCCTTAGCGGAATCATCTCTTCAAGACGTATTCTGTTTGAAGAATTCCCATTCGACACACCTCCCAAGATCAACGCGCACACGTAAGTGATGTGCTTTATGGGGTTACTGCGATTCCACTCAGTACCGATTTCATGAGCTCCAGTTATTCCCACTTACCAGGGACTGCCTCTGTTCTCTGGTACTGGGTAAATTGCTGTTCCATTTTGCCTTTGGGGGAAGATGTATGGGATGCTTCAACACTAAAGGACAGCTTGCTATGTCAGAAGCTGCAGCTAGCCAGGCCCCTTCTCAAATTTCAAGTGTGTGAAATATATGATAGTACAAAGAGATGGTTCTGCCATTTCCTTTATTAGAACAAACATCCACTTTTCTTTCCAAACATGTGAACAGAGAGAAGCTTCAGCAGACCACTGCTATCCCCTCTATCGCCGCCTCCATCACTGCCTATCATGATTATAAATGTCATTCTGGAAACCGAGTGCTATGAGGAACTGTTGAAAGAAAGAATAAGTATATTTAGCTTGGAGTAGAGAGGTTCAAGGGGAGATATCGTAGCTGTCATCAGATATCTATCATGCTGAAGACAGAGGCGACAAGTATTTTCATCTATTAAAAATGACATTGTGTGTGTGTTTCATGGGCAGTGCTAAATATAAAATATCTGAAATAGCTGGGGCAGAGGCCCATAGCATTCGTGATGGCACAGATTTGGACATAGGAATGTATATGTGCAAATAGATGTGCATACTCAGAAATATAGGAAGATGGTAACGGAGTAACATCGACTAGACGCAGCTCCCAACTACACTGGGACAAGTGAGGCTGCAAACATGAAAAATAATAAGGATCTATTCACCGTCAAAGGGAGGAGGGGATTAAGAAAGAGATGGCAAACTGTAAGTCCCGGAGAAGAAAAGTTGGAAAAGGAGAGGGAGAAGAAACCGCTTAGAATCGCAAGCTTCCTTCCCTCAAATGGGGCTACGTCTGCCGTGACTATCAAAAACAGTACTAAGACTTGAGGCATTGGCCTCAACCCCTATCAGCACCTCAGTCTGCCAAGAGATAGAAAGCAGCCTACTATTTAAAACCCCTGTGAAGGAGAATGCAGGAAAGCATAAATCGCTAGGACGGAAAGGAAACAGTCAGAAGGCACAATATGCTTTCCCTTCACAGTCGAATTGCCTTCTTCAACAGCTGGGTGAAATCTGCTTTTTATCTGCAGAAACTCTAATTTTAATTTTAGAGCATTTAAATAAAATTGAAAGGCAATTAGGAGCCTTAATTCAAACGTACACTCACCCAGTACCCAAGTTAGAGCAAAGAGGTGAGAACAATGAAGACACCATTGTTACACACCCCCCTCTTTTAACCCTGAGCGAATGCAATATGTACAACACAAGACAAAAGGGAGAGTACAAAGAATAGTCCAAACAAATCAGGTCCTCATATGTTTCCCAAGGAAAGATGCACAGCTTTGGACCAATAAGAAAAGAATCCTTACCTCTCTGACAGAGTCCCTGAATTATGCTATGCCCCCGTTGGATTTAAAACACTTCCACTTTCTGCCATCGCAAATGGACTGCAAAAGATTATTCCTAGACTTTAAAGCAACAACTGTGCCTTTGCAACTTTTCCTCTCGGCACAATACCTGAGAGGATATGGTATAACCCCTCAGAGAGTTTTTAATAGGGGTGGACGAAAGTCCCTTACCTTTCGCCGAAGCTTGTTCGCGGTGGGGGGGAGGCGCTTTGCTGCTCCCCCTGCGAAGTTCAGGCCGGGGAGGGGGGCTTCCCGCCTCGCCCCGGCCGAAATTCAGGCCGGGGGGAGGCTTCCCGCAAATAGCGTTGCCCTTATTTTCGCCGTAGTCTACGTAAATCTTTACGTAGACTACAGCGACCAAATTAGGAACGGGAATGGCGGCTCCCTATTGGGGTCGCCATTATCCATACGCGCTTTTTTTTTTTTTTAAAGTCACTTGTGATAGGCTACATGACGATTGACGTAGCCTATCATGTCTGACTTTGCAAATCTAGCCGTGATAAGCTACGTTAATCGTCACGTAGCCTATCAGGGGGCATTTTTTTTTCTTTTATTGCAATGGCGGCGGCGGCAGCCGGTCGAAAGACCGGCTGCCGCTCCTGCCCCACTCGAACACCCGCCGAACCGCCGGCCGGAACCGCCGCCGGGAGGGACATTCGGCGAAGGTACGTCCTGTCCCGGGGGTGTGTGCGGGGGGCGGGGGGCGGGGGGGGTTCGGAGGATTTCTCCCCGAAACTTGTTCGGGGGCCCGAACACGTTGGCGCTTGGTCCCCCGAAGTTTCGGAGAGAAATTCTCTGCCATCCCTAGTTTTTAAAGAGCTCGGAGTTAGAGCCCTTGCCAGAGTTAGAAGGGTATCTCTGGCACCACTTTATCATCGACAATTTGGACAGCTGTGGAGGAGTCTAGCCATGATAAGAAAGATAAACTGCTAAAGAATAATTACCGTTAGCTGGCTGCTAACCACCCAGTCAAACAGGATGGACTCTTAAAATTAAGGAACAAACTGCATGAGCTACTAATGCCAACGAGAATCAGATTACATGAAGAAGATCTGGCCTTGGAGAGAGATAGCAATACTTTAGAGCTTGACTCTTCTATCCAGACAAGTCTAGCCCTTACGAGCTCCCTGGACCTAAATTTGGGCACCCCTGATAATCATTTAGACTCTGATATGAAACCAGCTGATAATGTGGGCCTGGATAATAGGCTGCTCCACTCCTTATTGATCAAGCAAAAGCCTATGGTAACAATGACCCCGGAAATAAGAGCCATTTCAAACCTACAATCATATAGCAGAATGGCTAAACCTGATGCTGGAAATTCATCTGAGCTATGTATGCCACAGACTGCCATAATGGATGATGGGGAAGTGGAACAAGAGATGGAGGCACTGATGGGGACAAGGGAGCTGACCCCAATAAGGCCACTTCCTGCAATGGAAAGGAAGAACTACAACTCCGATGTTATGTGTGAAACATCTTCAGTAGACCTAGAACGGATGCTGGATGAGATCCAGACCTGGAGGCCCTACTGAGAAACTTATAGAAGGATTACAAAATTCAACAAGTATTCAGCTTAGTACAGAGCCAGATGCTGCTGCAGAAGCAGCCTGCCAGGCCCCTCCGATACTCCAAGTCAGTGCCTCCAGACCTCAAGGGATGACTGGACACCATTTAAAATCAGGTGTGATATGTCCCCAAGTTGATTCCCCATTGGGAGAGAATTGGATGGACTCACCTGTCCCCTCAACTGGACTGGCCTCAGAGTTAACAAGCGAACTGAGTGAAGAAAAAAAAGGGTGCCCAGGAGTTGGCAAGTACCACTCCTGAGTCCCAGTGACACGCAAACAACCAGCATATAAATAGAATCAGCCTTACAACATGGAACATAAACGGCTGGGCTGGAATCCTGCATGACCCTGAATCAAAAGATGACCTTTTTTCCAAGGATATTGTACTGCTACAAGAAACATGGGTCCAGGGGAATTTGCTGTTTAATGGTTTTCAATCATACTCTATTGGAGCAGTCCCTGGGGAGGGACACGGAAGATGTAAAGGAGGTTTAGGAATCTTAATGGTTACATCTTTGTGCTTAAGCGCAAGGATGCTGCCATCCTATAAACAACACGCAATGGCTGTCCTTGCTCATTTTGCTCGATGGGATCTGTTGATAACACATGTTTATCTTCCCCCTCAAAAGAAGAAATTACAGACTGGGGAAATTTGGGCAGAATTTGAAACATACGTAGCAGATCTGCTCCAATCCTATCCCAATACATATGCAGTTTTGGGAGGGGTCCAAGTGAACATGCCCTATATTCCCAGCAAAAAGCTTATCCCCCTACACCTAGTATAAATGGCCTTCTATTGATTCGACAATCTAAAGATATAAAATCTAACGATTCTGGGCTTTTTTTGATCAATGATCAAAAAACAAATATCATGACTTTTGCAAAAAGACCAAAAATCAGATCATGGATGATAAACCAGCACAAGATTGAGCAGGTCTCCCAATTCAAATATTTAGGGGTAGTCCTTCAGGCAAATGGTTCCAGGAAGGCTCATGGCAAATATGTGGCATTAAAAGCGCAGAAAAGCTCATCAGCAATAGCACAATTTATGAGAATGAAAGGCAACCACTATATCCCTTTAGCCCTCCAATTATACCAAGCAAAAGTACTAGCACAATTATTGTACGGCTCCCAATTGGGCCCTTTCCCGAATACCTAAGTATTAGAATGTATACAATCAAATTTTTGGAGGGCAGTGTTCCTAGAGATGTCTCCAGTGCTACTTAGGGATGTACGAAAGTGACTTACCTTTCTGAGGATTATGTTGATGGTGGGAGGGAGGCATTCCATCCCTCCCCCCGGAATCCTCACCGGGGGGGAGAGGCTCCGTTCCTCCCCCCGGAATCCTGGCCGGCCGGCTGTGCTCCGCAGCGATTCTGCGGAGCCGCCGGCCGGCTCCACCAGCAGCCGGATATCCGACCGCTGGCTAGCGGGGACGCAAATAGCGGTGGCCGTAGCTGCTGCCGTTTGCGTCCCTGCAGTCAGCCGTGACAGGCTGCGCAAATGTTTACGTAGCCTGTCATGGCTGATTTTAAAAACACACACACGTGCATATACAAAGGGCGGCGGCCATGGCTGCCGCCATTTGTGTAAGCGTGGTTTTTTTTTTTTTTAAGTCAGCCGTGATAGGCTACATAAAGATTTACGTAGCCTATCACGGTGTTTTTTTTAAATCTAGCCATGATAGGCTACGTAAATCTTTACGTAGCCTATCACGTTCTTTTGTTTTTTGTTTTTTTTAACTTGGAAATGGCGGCGGCGGCAGCCGGTCGGAAGACCAGCCACCGCAGCCGCCGCCGCCAAACCGCCGCCGGAGCCGCCGCCGGAGCCGCTGCCAGGAAGATCTGCCCAAGGTAAGTCTCGTCCCGGTGGGGTGGTGGGCCGTTCCACCACCGATTTTGGGGGGCCGAATGCACTGGCATTCGGCCTCCCCAAGATGTGTGGCGGAACTTTCGTACATCCCTAGCAATGATAAGATTAGAGACTGGCCAGTTCAAAATTGAAGCTAGGGTTTGGGTGGCTATTCTTGTGTACCAGCTTAGACTGTCATATTTTCCTACTGGCCTTGCCCCACTAATTTTGCAAGACGATTTTAGATCCAATTGGATTCAGTCAATGGAACAGAAAATAGCTTTCTTGGGGCTTCCCTTGCGGACTTCATTAAATATGGGTTTTGAACAGGCAACGGAGACTATCAAGCAGCGCATTGCAGATACTGAGAGACAAAGTGACCTCAATAGTGCCTGAGAATTCTATCTTAGGGAGGACTGCAGATACATCGTAATAGCTGCACCCTATCTTGAATGACTGGAACTGCATAATCATAGAAAGGCATTTACCTTGGCCCATCTAAATGGACTTCCCTCAGCAGATTTGGAGGGACAGTACAAAAAGATCCCCGGGTCAGACCGCCTTAGCCCCTGTGGCATGGAACAGATAGAAATTACAGATCACATTTTGTTGTGGTGTATATTTGACAGCCCCTTCATGGATCACTGCCTTGTTGTGGAGAAGGGGCTTACATAACTCAGTGAAGCCAGAAGCTATGCTGTCCAGGGCCACCCAAGATGGACAGGTCATGGTGGACAGTTCTGACAAAATGTGGTCCACTGGAGAAGGAAATGGCAACCCACTCCAGCATTCTTGCCAGGAAAACCCCATGGAATGTATCACAAGGCTAAAAGAGATGACGCTGGAAGATGAGCCCCTCAGGTCTGAAGGTGGCCAATATGCTACTGGGGAAGAGCAGAGGGTATTTCCAAGTAGCGCTGTGGATGTGTCTGGTGGTGAAAAGAAAGTCCGATGCTGTGAAGAAGAATATTGTTTAGGAACCTGGAATGTAAGATCAATGAATCAAGTTAAGCTGGAGGTGGTCAAACGTGAGATGGTAAGATTGAACATCGACATCTTGAGAATCAGCAAACTAAAATGGACAGGCATGGGCGAATTTAATTCAGGTGATCATCATATCTACTACTGTGGGCAAGAATCCCTTAGAAGAAATGGAGTAGCATTCATAGTCAACAAAAGGGTGGGAAAAGCAGTACTGGGGTACAATCTCAAAAACGATAGAATGATCTCAGTACGAATCCAAGGCAAACCATTCAACATCACAGTAATTCAAGTCTAAGCCCCAACCACTGATGCCAAAGAAGCTGAGGTTGATCGGTTCTATGAAGACCTACAACACCTTCTGGAACTAACACCAAAAAAAAGATGCCCTCCTCTTCATCATAGGGGATTGGAATGCTAAAGTAGGAAGTCAAGAAATCACTGGGATAACAGGCAGGCATGGCCTTGGTGTACAAAATGAAGCAGGACAAAAGCTAATAGAGTTTTGCCAAGAGAACATGCTGATCATAGCAAACACTCTTTTCCAACAGCACAAGAGGCGACTCTACACATGGACAACACCAGATGGTCAATATCGAAATCAGATTGATTATGTCCTTTGCAGCCAAAGATGGAGAAGCTCTATACAGTCAGTCAAAACAAGACCTGGAGCTGACTGTGGCTCAGATCATGAGCTTCTTGTTGCAACATTTCGGCTTAAATTGAAGAATGTAGGGAAAACCACTAAACCATTCAGGTATGACCTAAATCATATCCCCTAGGAATATACAGTTGAGGTGAGGAATAGATTTAAGGGACTAGACCTGATAGACAGAGTGCCTGAGGAACTATGGACAGAGGTCTGTAACATCGTACAGGAGGCAGCAACGAATCCATCCCAAAGAAAAAAACATGCAAGAAAGCCAAGTGGCTGTCTGATGAGGCTTTTCAAGTAGCTGAGGAAAGAAAGGAAGTGAAAAGCAAGGGAGAAAGGGGAAGATATATCCAACTGAATGCAGAGTTCCAGAGAATAGCAAGGAGAGACAAGAAGGCCTCCTTAAATGAACAACGCAAAGAAATCGAGGAAAACAGTGGAATGGGAAAGAGTAGAGATCTCTTCAAGAAAATTGGAGATCTCAAGGGAATGTTTTGTGCAAAGATGGGCATGATAAAGGACAAAGAAGGCAGGGACCTAACAGAAGCAGATGAGATGAAGAAGAGGTGGAAAGAATACACAGAAGAACTATACAGGAACATCTGAATGTCCCTGATAGTCATGATAGTGCGGTCACTGAACTTGAGCCGGACATCCGAGAGAGTGAAGTCAAGTGGGCCTTAGGAAGCATTACTAACAACAAAGCTAGCGGAGATGACAGTATTCCAGCTGAGCTATTTAAAATCCTAAAAGATCGATGATGCTGTTAAAGAGCTGCACTCAATATGCCAACAAATTTGGAACACTCAACAGTGGCCACAAGACTGGAAAAGGTCAGTTTACATTCCAATTCCAAAGAAGGGCAACGCCAAAGAGTGTTCAAACTACCCCACAATTGCACACATTTCACATGCCAGCAAGGTGATGCTCAAAATCCTACAAGCTAGGCTTCAGCAGTATGTGAACCGAGAACTACCAGAAGTACAAGCTGGGTTTCAAAGAGGTAGAGGAACTAGAGATCAAATCGCCAACATTCGCTGCATCATGGAGAAAGCAAGAAAATTCCAGAACAGCATCTATTTCTGCTTCATTGACTACGCTAAAGCGTTTGACTGTGTGGATCATAACAAACTGTGGCAAATCCTTAAAGAGATGGGAGTACCAGACAACCTTACCTGTCTCCTGAGAAATCTGTACGAGGGTCAAGAAGCAACAGTAAGAACCAGACATGGAATAACCGAGTGGTTCAAAATTGGGAAAGGAGTACGACAAGGCTGCATATTGTCACCCTGCTTATTTAACTTATATGCAGAGTACATCATGAGAAATGCCGGGTTGGATGAATCACAGTCCAGATTTAAGTTTGCCGGGACAATTATCAACAACCTCCGATATGCAGACGATACCACCCTAATGGCAGAAAGCGAAGAGGATCTGAAGAGCCTCTTGTTGAGGGTGAAAGAGGAGAGTGCAAAAGCTGGTTTGAAACTCAACATTAAAAAAAAGAAGATCATGGCATCTGGCCCCATCACTCTCTGGCATATAGAAGGGGAAGAAATGGAACCAGTGACAGATTTTGCCTTTCCCCTCTGCAAGGGTGGGGGACCTATTAAAATGGTCCGCCCCCGGAGATTAATGGATTCTGATGGATTCCAGAGGGCTCTGGGGGATTTTCCTGCTGGTATGGCTGGTGCTCCTGTCGAAGCCCAGGTCGCTCTGTGGAATGCAGAGATGACTCGGGCGGTTGACACGATCGTGCCCAAGCGCCCTCTCCCTCTGAGCAGAGCCCGGCCAGCTCCTTGGTATACACCTGAGCTGAGGGCAATGAAGCAAGAGGGGAGATGGCTAGAACACAGGTGGAGGAAAACTTGTGCTGAGTCTGACCGAACACAGGTAAGAGCCCACTATCGAGCCTACTCTGTGGTGGTGAGGGTGGCAAAGAGACAGTTCTTTTCCACCAGCATTGCATCTTCTCAGTGTCGTCCAGCAGAGCTTTTCCAAGTGGTTCGTGGCCTGTTACATTCTGGGTCAGGGAGAGAGACTGTGGAACCCTCGGTAGCACGCTGTGACAAGTTTGCATGGCACTTTGAGGATAAAGTCGCTCAGATTCGTCATGAATTGGACACCACCATTAATGCCGTTCCATTGGTACATTGGTTCAGAGCACCGTCTGGTCCAGTTTTATTGGATGAGTTTCAGTTACTGAGGCCTGAGGATGTGGACAAGGTGCTTGGCCAAGTCCGATCGACCACTTGTGTGCTTGACCCTTGCCCTTCATGGCTTATTAAATCAAACAAGGAGGGGTTGTCCGGCTGGGTCCAGGAGGTTGTAAATTCCTCCTTGAGAGAGGGAGTGGTGCCTGCCGCTTTAAAAGAGGCAGTAATTAGACCACTCCTGAAAAAGCCTAACCTGGACCCAGAGGATGTTAACAATTATAGGCCAGTGGCCAACATCCCCTTCTTGGGCAAGGTGTTTGAGCGGGTGGTTGTAGGACACTCCAGGTACTGTTGAATGAAACGGATTATCTAGATCCATTTCAATCAGGCTTCAGGCCAGGTTTTGGAACAGAAACTGCCTTGGTCGCCCTGTGGGATGACCTCTGCTGGGTGAGGGACAGGGGGAGTGCAACCCTGTTGATTCTCCTGGACCTCTCAGCGGCTTTTGATACCATCGACCATGGTATCCTTCTGGATAGGTTGTCTGGGTTGGGAGTTGGAGGCACTGCACTACAGTGGTTTTGCTCCTACTTGGATGGCCGATTCCAGAAGGTGGTGCTGGGGGATTATTGCTCTGTGCCATGGCAATTGTGCCATGGGGTTCCACAGGGCTCTATTTTATCCCTCATGCTGTTTAACATCTACATGAAACTGCTGGGGGAGGTTATCCGGAGGTGTGGGCTGAAGTGCCATCAATATGCGGATGACACCCAGCTCTACCTCTCTTTCTCATCAAAACCAGGTGAGGCAGTGGCTGTTCTGAATCAGTGCCTGGGCACGGTAATGGACTGGATAAGGGCCAATAAACTGAAACTCAATCCAGACAAGACGGAGGCACTGTTAGTGGGTGGTTCATCTGCCCGGCTAGGTGATTCTGGAGGGGGTTGTTCTGTTCTGGAGGGGGTTGCACTCCCCCTAAAGGATCGTATTTTATTATTTTTATTTTTTTATTATTATTTTTTTTTTTACTAACTTTTTTTCATTTATTTGTCTTGTAACACACACTTCCACACCAGTGGGACTCTGCTTTTAACCTCTACTGAGAAGAGGAGCAGGCACAGGCTAGTCTAGAACAATCACAAAGCTAGACACAAAAAGGGAAAAGAGGCTATGGAAGGACAAGACTCTCCAGTGGTGGTGACCTGCAAGGTGGGTGCAATGTTTGTTTTCTTGTCTGAGAACAACATGGCCTACACCTGCAACAAGTGCAAGTTGATCACGCTGCTGGAGGAAAAAGTAAGTGGACTGGAGCGGCGACTGTCGACCCTCCGGGAAATAAGAGAACACGAAGAGTTCTTGGACAGAATGGGGGAACTACAGCAGCAAAGGGCAGACCAGAAGCTTGAAGAGCAACAGCAAGATGAGGCAGTGGGAAATGCTGAGGTGAAGAAAAATGGAATAGAGGATACTCCTTGGAAAAGGGTGACAGTTAGGAGAAGAAGAACTAGATGCCACTCTGCACCAGTGGAAGCAGTGGAGCTGTGGAACCGATTCCAGGTACTTGCAGATGAGACTGGAGGACAGCCTGCAGAGGAAGAATCACAGGGGAACCTGCATGAGAGTGAGCAAGAGGCTAAAGGTCAGTCAAACAGAGGCGATGAAACCCAGGCCTACAAGAAGAAGAAGAGAAGAGTGGTAGTAGTGGGAGAATCCTTGCTGCGTGGGATCGAGACCCAAGTATGTCGCGAAGACCCATGGACTCGCCAGGTATGTTGTCTCCTGGGAGGACAGATTAGAGACGTGACTGAAAGGTTGCCTGCACTCATAAAGCCCACTGACAGGTATCCCTTTCTTCTCATCCATGTGGGAACAAATGATACCGCCAAGCGGAGCTACGAAGACATCACATCAGACTTTGAAGCTTTGGGAAGGAAACTCCAGAACTTTGGGGCCCAGATAGTTTTCTCATCCATCCTTCCAGTAGTTAGAAGAGGGATAGAAAGGGAACGAAAAATACTCCGGGTGAATGACTGGCTACGAAGGTGGTGCCGACGAGAGAGATTTGCATTCTGGGACCATGGCCTATACTTCCTGGAAGATGGGCTGTTGGCTAGGGATGGGTTGCACCTCACAAAGGCTGGGAAGAATGTGTTTGGGCACAGCATGAAGAACTTCATCAGAAGGGCTTTAAACTGAATCCTACGGGGAAGGGAGATGTAATGTTGGGGGTAACGATGGACATAGGCGCATGCACTGCAATGGAGAGAACAGCTCTGATAGCACCCAATAATAGTCTTCAGACACATGTAGGAAGAAAGCCAGACTATGAAGCACATGGTCTTTGATGTCTATGTACTAATGCCCAGTGTATGGGAAACAAACAGAACGAACTTGAACTCTTAATACAGGAGGGAAATTATGACTTGATAGGTATAACTGAGACTTGGTGGGATGACTCTCATGACTGGAATACAGCAGTTGAAGGATATAACTTGTTCAAAAAGAACAGGAGGAACAGAAAGGGAGGTGGGGTTGCACTGTATGTGAAAAATACATCTCTCTGCACAGAAATACAGGAGGAGGAGATTGGTAGCCCCATTGACAGCATCTGGGTTGAAATAAATGGAGCAAAGAATAAAAGGAATATGGTGGTCGGAGTCTACTACCGGCCACCCCATCAAGGAGAAGACAAGGATGAAACTTTTGAAAAGCAAATAGCCAATGTTTTAAGGAAGCATGATGTAGTAGTAATGGGGGACTTCAATTTCCCCGATATTTGTTGGGAGACAAATTCTGCAAAACATGGCCCCTCCAGGAAATTCCTGACTTGTGTGGCGGATAACTTCCTCCTACAGAAAGTAGAGGAAGGAACTAGAGGATCGGCTATCCTTGACTTGATCCTAACCAACAGAGATGACTTAGTGGATAAAGTAGCAGTTACAGGAACTCTGGGGGAAAGCGACCATGTTGTACTTGAGTTCTTGGTTCTAAGGGAAGCAAAAGCCGAGTGTAGTCAAACTGTATTTTAGGAAAGCTGATTTTAATAAACTCAGAACAATGATCAGTAAGGTCCCATGGAAAGCGACGCTAACGAGAAAAGCAGTCCAAGATGGGTGGGAACTTTTAAAAAAGGAAATTCTCAAGGCACAGTTACAAACCATTCCAACAAGAAGAAAAGGTGGAAGACAACAGAAGAAGCCAATGTGGCTTCACAAAAAGCTTAGGGATGACCTGGAAACAAAAAAGGACACATATAGGAAGTGGAAAGAAGGCCAAGTAACAAAGGAAGAGTACAGGCAGGTAGCACAGAATTGCAGGGATGGCGTCAGGAAGGCTAAAGTGGAGAATGAGCTGAGGTTAGCGAGGGATGCTAAAAACAACCAAAAGGCTTTCTTCAGCTACGTGCATAGTAAAAGGCAGAGGAAAGAAATGGTGGTTCAGCTATTAAATAAGGATGGCAAAATGATAACATATGACAAAGAAAAGGCAGAGGTGCTCAATTCCTACTTTGGCTCAGTCTTCTCCCAAAAGAGGGTCTATGACCCCCCTGGCAAAGGCGAAGTACAGGCTGAAGGGGCAGGATTGCAGCTTGAGATCGACAGGCATATGGTCAAGGAACACCTCATTACTTTGAATGAGTTCAAATCTCCAGGGTCAGATGAACTGCATCCTAGAGTCATAAAGGAACTGGCAGAAGAACTCTCAGAACCGCTGTCTATTCTCTTTGAGAAATCATGGAGGACCGGGGAAGTGCCAGATGACTGGAGGAGGGCTAACGTTGTCCCTATCTTCAAAAAGGGTAAAAAGGAGGAACCTGGGAACTACAGACCAGTCAGTCTGACATCAATCCCTGGGAAAATTCTGGAGCAGATCATAAAGCAATCCATCTGGAAGCACCTTGACAACAATGCCGTGATTACTCGAAGCCAACATGGATTTGTCAAAAACAAGTCCTGCCAGACAAATCTGATCTCATTTTTTGATCAAGTCACCTCCCTTGTAGACCGTGGGAATGCTGTAGACATCATATACCTCGACTTCAGCAAAGCTTTTGACAAAGTGCCCCATGATCTCCTGATGAGCAAACTAGCTCGAAGTGGGCTAGAGGAAACAACGATCCGGTGGATCCACAGTTGGCTACAGAATCGGACTCAAAGAGTGCTTATCAATGGGACCTTCTCAAGCTGGGGAGAGGTAACGAGTGGGGTACCGCAGGGCTCAGTCCTGTGCCCAGTGCTCTTCAACATTTTTATGAATGACTTGGAGGAGGAGGTGCAGGGAATGCTGATCAAATCTGAAGATGACACAAAATTGGGAGGGATAGCTAATACTTTGGAAGACAGAAACAAAATTCAAAGTGATCTGGATAGACTGGAGTGCTGGGCAGAAAACAACAGAATGGCATTTAATAGGGACAAATGCCAAGTTCTGCACCTAGGAAAAAGAAACCAAATGCACAGTTACAAGATGGGGGATACGTGGCTCAACCACACTATGAGCGAGAAGGATCTTGGAATTGTTGTCGATCACAAGCTGAATATGAGCCAACAATGTGATGTGGCTGCAAAAAAGGCAAATGCTATTTTGGGCTGCATTCATAGAAGCATCGCTTCCAAATCCCAGGAAGTACTAGTTCCCCTCTACTCAGCACTGGTTAGGCCTCATCAGGAGTACTGTGTCCAGTTCTGGGCACCACACTTGAAGAAGGATGCAGACAAACTGGAGAGGGTTCAAAGGAGGGCAACAAAGATGATCAGGGGACTGGAAACAAAGCCCTATGAAGAGAGACTGAAAGAAATGGGCATGTTTAGCCTTGAGAAGAGAAGACTGAGGGGAGATATGTTAGCGCTCTTCAAGTACTTGGAAGGTTGTCAAAGAGAGGAAGGCCAGGATCTCTTCTTGATCATCCCAGAGTGCAGGACATGGAATAATGGGCTCAAGTTACAGGAAGCCAGATTCCGGCTGAACATCAGGAAAAACTTCCTGAGTGTCGGAGCAATACGACAATGGAACCAATTACCTGGGGAGGTGGTGGGCTCTCCCACACTGGAGGCCTTCAAGACGAGGCTGGACAGCCATTTGTCAGGGATGCTCTGACTTGGATTCCTGCATTGAGCAGGGGGTTGGACTCGATGGCCTTGTAGGCCCCTTCCAACCCTACTATTCTATGATTCTATGATTCTATGATCAGGTTCGTAGTTTGGGGGTGCTCTTGGATCCAGAACTGTCACTTGAGGCACAGGTGAACTCAGTGGCACAGAGCACTTTTTATCAGCTTAGGCTGGTATACCAACTACGCCCCTATCTGGACAGAGATAACCTAGCTACAGTAATCCATGCTCTGATAACTTCTCGTCTGGATTACTGCAATGCGTTATACGTGGGGCTGCCTTTGAAAACGGTCCGGAAACTTCAGCTGGTCCAAAATAGGGCAGCAAGATTGTTAACAGGGACTGGCCTGTGAGCTCATATTACGCCAGTACTTTTCCAGCTGCACTGGCTGCCAGTCCATTTCCGGGCCCGATTCAAAGTGCTGGTGTTAACATTTAAAGCCCTTAACGGCTTGGGGCCAGGTTACCTGAAGGATCGCCTCCTCCCATATGTGCCTGCCCGGACCTTAAGATCATCATCAGCGGCCCTTCTCCGTGAGCCCCTGCCAAAGGAAGTGAGGCGGGTGGCTACTAGGAGGAGGGCTTTTTCTGCTGTGGCACCCCGGCTCTGGAATGAGCTCCCTAGTGAGGTTCGCCTGGCGCCTACACTGTAGGCACCAGGTGAAGACCTTTTTATTTTCCCAGGCATTTTAGCTTTCAAATTTTTTTATCTTTGCTGTTTTAAATCTGTATTTTAAACACCTGCACTGCTGCTAGATTTTATTGTGGTTGTATTGTTATATTGTGCTTTTAATGTTCTATATATTTTTAATTGTTTTATTGTGTGTTTGGTTTTAATTTTTGTGAACCGCCCAGAGAGCTTCGGCTATTGGGCGGTATAGAAATTAAATAAACAAACAAATAAATAAATAATGTTACTTTCTTGGGCTCCAACATCACCGCAGATGGTGACTGTAGCCATGAAATTAAAAGACGCTTGCTCCTTGGGAGGAAAGCTATGGCACACCTAGCAGCATAGTAAGAAGCAGAGACATCACTTTGCCAACAACGGTCCATCTAATAATCAAAGCTATGGTTTTCCCAGTAGTAATGTATGGCTATGAGAGCTGGACTATAAGGAAGGCTGAGCACCAAAGAACTGATGCTTTCGAACTGTGGTGCTGGAGAAGACTCTTACGAGTCCCCTGGATTGCAAGAAGGTCAAATCAGTCAATCCTAAAGGAAATCAACCCTCCCTGACTGATCATTGGAAGGACAGATACTGGTGATGAAGCTCAAATATTTTGGCCACCTAATGCGGAGAGAAAAGTCACTGGAAAAGACCCTGATGCTGGGAAAGACTGAAGGCAAAAGGAGAAGGGGACGGCAGCGGATGAGATGGCTAGATAGCATCACGGATGCAATGAATATGAACTTGAGCACACTCTGGGAGAGAGCGGAGGACAGGAGGGCCTGGCGTGTTATGGTCCATGGGGTCACAAAGAGTTGGACACAACTTAACAACAACAACAACAAATATTTGATAGAGATATTTGTGCTGCACTCATCTCCCCACTGATGAATCACTTCTGGGTTGTACAGGACAACAATATACCTACATATTGTTGTCTGACACTAATTCGACATTTACATATAGTGGCGCCAAATTTTTTTGAGGCTGCGATAGGTGTTTGAAGAAGGATGCTGAGGGAGTATTCGCTGCATACAACTTAAATATCTGCAGATAAATTGCAAACTGAACATCATGGTGCTGAAAGGGGAAGGTTCTGGAGCATGCCTCTGATATAAGTTTTTATTCTGGAATGGTGCCTCCACTATTTCAAATGGGTGAGAGGTAAAATCCTGGTTTTTTTTCAAGTAGAGGGTCTCACTAGTAAATCTGTGAGATGTGCTCCCCACCCCGTTGAATCTGTCTCTGAGAAGAAAAAGTCTATGTCCTGCTCTCCATACTGTGGCTGAGTAGGACAAAAAAAACCCACACCAGTGTGGTCTAGTGGTGAGAATGTTGGCGTGGGGGTCAGGAGATCCAGGTTCTAGTCTCCACTTGGCCATGGAAGCTCGCTGGGTGACTTTGGACCTGTCACAGACTCTCAGCCCAACCCACCTCACTAGATTGTTGTTGTGAGGATAAAAAGGAGAGGAGGAGGGTCATATAAGCCACCTTGGGGTCCTTGCAAGAGGAAAAAAGGAGGGATATACATGCAATAAACAAACAAACAAACAAATAAATCCCAAAGAACTGTATGGCACCTTTCATATTTGCCAATGAAGTGCAAATGCAACATTGCACACTGGCAAGGGAGCGTGTGGGAATGTTGTAGAGTATAGTAACCCATATTCTTGGGCTGCAAATTACACAATTACTAGGGCGTCACCCCCATTAAGTGGAGTGGAATTTCCTCCTTCTACATGGCAGTTTGGTAACTCCTGCAAATGGGGGCTGCTCCCTATCTCACTCCTTTCCTGAGCATGTGCAGAATATTCTCAGAATTCTAAAAGAAAAATATACCAGTGGGTTACACTTAGTCTCTTCTCTGTCATTACATGTAAAACAACAACATATTTTAGAGACTAAATGAAATGGAGCTTCAGAAAATAATAGTTTCCCATCAACACCAGTACCAGAAAAATAGAAAGTCATCATTGTTTCAGGTCAAAAACCAGTGGTTTTTTCAGGAAGTGTGACTACACAGCGGTTGCTAAAATGTTTTTCCAAGTTACTTTTGATGGGGGGGGGATTGTCTTTCAACTGCTCTTTCCCCCTTCATATGTCACCAATTGTCCTTAAATTTGCAGGGTATATAAATCGAACATTTCTTCCTAGATCATGAACATTTTGGACTGATAGGTCTAACCTTTTTGGTCTACTATGATTTAGAATAACCCATCTATCCACCTCAATTACCATTTTACATTCTAAAATTCCCCTTTTCCTGAAGGGACTTAACAGGACACGCTAGTCTCATGTATAGGATTCTATGCTGCACCTTGCATTGTGGAGGCTGCATTGAGCTGGGGGTTGGAATGGATGATCTCCGAGGCCCCTTCCAACTCTATAATGCTATGATGGTATAATCCCTTGAAAGGCCTGTGGAGTCAGAGAAGAAACAATGGAATGTTTCTGTTTCATTGAAGAGAGGATGACAATGCGACACTTTATTTTTCAGGAAAGGAGAGAAAGATACCTTGAAGATCCTGTCCTTCCTGATTGCCATCCATGATGTCAACAACAATCCCAGACTCTTATCCAACATTACCCTGGGCTACAACATCCATGGCAACTATTTCAATCCGAGAACGACTTCTGATGCCTTGGTGGACTTGCTCTCTACTGGGCATGCACACGTCCCAAACTACAAGTGTGGAAGAAGGAATCAGCTATTGGCTGTACTTGAAGGGTCCAACTCTGATATCTCCATACAAATCTCATCCATGTTGAGCATCTACAAAATCCCACAGGTGTGTGTGTGTGTGTGGGGGGGGGCATTTTAAGACTGACTAGAACGTCTCTGTAGAGCTTCAACGGTAACTTCCCTCCCAAAAAATTTAGAAGGCTGGAGTTTGTGTGTGATCTGGATTTATGGAGGGCACAAAGGGTTAACCCCCCCCCCCCCGGCACCCTCTCCCATGAGGGTCCCGACCTGTATTAGAAGATGGGCCACTATTTCATAAACAGTGGCTCTATTTGTGAAAGGAAATTCCTGCATTCAAGGGAAAATCATGTGATTAACATCATTTGTAGTTTTGTTCTTATTCATATGCTTATAGTCCAGAAAGCGATCATCATCACTGCAAATTGTATGTATGATAATATGTATTCTATCCATTGGTGTGAAGTCTGGCAGAAATAACTTACCTGTAGAGATGTTTCAGGCATGCAATTGCAACACAGTGTTGGAGTCCAAGAGACTCCAGCCCGCTCAGCCTGGTGGACTGGGGTCCATGGCCCGTGCCAGCAGGACACCCCTGCTCACCATGTGACCCACTGGACAGCCCGATAACCACCACATGGTCTGCTGGTCCCATTGCGAGGCCCCATTTTGTGTAGAAATGGCGGCTCATTATTCTGCATAAAAGGCCATTGTTATTCTCTAAAAGCCACCTTTGAGAGGCGTGAATGGTCCCCGGGCGCTCATCAGGCCATCCAGAGGCATGCTGGGGGCAGGGGGCAGTGAGGATTTGATGAGCACATGGTGAGCGTGGATGCAGGTAAATCCATCCATCCCTACTTACCTCCTAAGAGACATGACATGGCCAGATTTCAGAAACATCTGATGAAAAATGACTGAGTTATACAGAAGCGTGTTCATTTTGTGCTGACGTCAACTCACAGGGGCACCACCACTAGAGGAAGTATGGACAGAGTGAGCAGGAAGTTCTTGTCCCCATCCATGTGGTCTTCCTTTGGAAAGGTGGGACGGATGTTCATCATGGTGACCACCATCTTCCCAATCATTACAAAGCCATGTGTAACCAATATTGGATCATTGATCTGTAACAAAATACAGCATTTCTCTCTTCCTTTCTTTGATAGGTCACTTATGCTTTTGTGCCTCATATCCAGAACACTAAGACTCAGTTCCCTTTTTTCTATGGAACGTTTCCCCAAGAAGGATCCCAGTACCTGGAGATTACCAAACTTCTCCTGCATTTCAGGTGGACGATGACCATGCTCTTTGCTCCAGACACAAAGAATGGGGCCTTGTTCATAAGGACTTTGACCCCTGAGCTCATCAGGAACCACGTTTGTGTTGTTTTCTCACAGACCATTCCAGCTCTGCTCACACGCAAAGTCCTGTTCCGGGTTTCTTTGTTCATCAAGTGGAGACAAGTCAATGTTTTTGTTCACTACGCAGAGAGTCCCTCTTTTTTATACGAAATTGACACTGTACAACAGGTAGCTGAAAAATTTGTGAAACCGATTGTGGGGAAAGTCTGGATCATAACAGCTTTGTGGGATATCACCTTGGGTTTGATAAATACTGAATTCAATTCCCAGTACATCCATGGCATTTTTTCCTTCCTTATCCGCACAAAGAAAAGAACAAAATACAATGATTATTTGCTTTACAAGTCTATTATGAAGCAGTTTGTGACAAAAGCATTTAAGTGTTCCAGTTCAAAGCATAAATTGTATCTGAACGGCTGGAATAGATGCCCAGAGACTAAGAAACTGAAGTTATTGCCCCAAGTGGACATTGATAGAATACTGTCTCTAGATAGCTACATCATTTACAGTACCATCCAGTCTGTGGCCCATGCCTTAGATGCTGCCTATTCCTCCAGATCCAAGAGGGGATACAGGCTGGACGTTCAAAGGGTACAGCCATGGCAGGTATTCCCTTTTCCCTCACTGATATCTCTGCCTGATCATGATGATCCATTGTACAATTCTAGAATCGTTGTCTTGGGATTACACTCTCAGAAAATGCCAAATGTAGCAGGGAGTTGAGATGTTGCGTATTCATGGAGCAAACCCAACTGTGATACTCCCTGTGTGGGTCCCACTTTTTGCTCCCTTACAATGGCCTCAGAGGACACAGCACAACTCGTCCTAGCCCGCCCTCATTGGCACAACTCTACACTGATACATCTCTGCCTGCATTGGGGCTTTCCCCATGCCCCACCATGGGAATAGGACTCCCACTCCCACCAGATATGTACATGGGAGTTCTCTTGGGCAAGGGAGGCTGCGCTTGCTGTCTTAGAGCCTTCCTGACTGGGCCTGCTCTTTTGAGACTCCGGCACCTCCCTCTCTCCTACCATTCTCTGTGGAATGTGTGATGCTGGAGCCTACATGCTTTTCTATCAAGTCGATAATAGTTGTGTGTTGGGAGCATTGTTTAAATCAACTCGTACAATTTGACGCCTGTGTTAAGAAATTTGGATCTCTCTCTATACCATTTATATGATGTGTGTATACTCAGGGGAATGTCCCAAGAAATCCAGTGGGACTTACTCCCAGGTGTATAGGATTCCAAAGTTCATAAAAGGAGAGTATTTCCTGCCTGTTATTGGTGACCTGTGGAGGGCCATGAAAGATGGTCCAGCATTCAGTATTCTCCCCACAGCTTGATATGTCTAATAGCTTTAGCTTCCCAAGCTGCTAAAGCAGGCTGAGGGTGTTCAGGAATGAAATCAGGTCCTTTCCAAATGTTAAAAAGATAAGAATGATAAGAGGGAAAGCTTGAAATGGACAGAAGTGAGATCTCAAATTGGATTCCAGTTTGATGGAAACCAATGACCTAGGGAGGTAGTGGGCTCTCCCACACTGGAGGCATTGTAGATGAAGCTGGACAGCCATCTGTCAGGGATGCTTTTGACTTAGATTCCTGCACTGAGCAGTGGGTTGGACTCGATGGTCTTGTAGGCCCCTTCCAACCCTACTATTTTACATCTATTCTATGACTATTCTATGACTACTGCCCCTATACAAATCTATGGTGCAACCACTCGTAGAGTACTATGTGCAGATCTAGTCACCGCACCTAAAAAAATGATATTGTAGAGCTGGAAAAAGTGCAGAAAAGGGCAACTGAAATGATCAAGGGGCTGGACCATCTCCCCTAAGGGAGAAGGTTACAACAGCTAGGATTGTTGAGAGTGGAAAAATGGAGGGTAAGGGGAGACATGACCGAGGTGTACAAAGTTCTGCATGGTGTGGAGCGTGTGGATAGGGAGACATTTTTCTCCCTCTCTCAAAATACTTGAACCTGGGGTCATCCCATGAACGTGATGGCTGGGAGATTCTAGAAAGATAAAAGGGAGGACTTCTTCACACAGCACATAGTTAAACTATGAAATTCGCTACCACAGGATGTAGTGATGGCCACCAATTTGAAGAACTTTAAATAATTGACATACAGCCCTGAACGATAAGAGGGAAACACAAGCTTGAAATGGGCAGAAGCAAGATATCAAACTGGGTTTCCAGTGTCCTTAAATGTTGGTGTTTTCTCTGCCACTCTAGCTTCACCCTTTCCTGAAGAACTCCCAGTTTTACAATACTTCCATGGGCGGAGTGTGTTTGGAAAAAAGCGGAGATCTGGCAGTTGACTTTGACATTGTGAATTGGGTTGTGTTTCCCAACAGGTCTGTGTTGAGAGTGAAATTTGAGAGTATAGAAAGACAGGGATCCCCAGACCAAAAGTTCTCTATCAACAGGGATGATCTTGTGTGGCCCACGTGGCTCAACCAGGTGAGGAAAAATGTTCCTTTCACTGTATTGACCATCACTGAAGCTCGTATAACTGTAACAGACTCCATGTGCGGCTGTCTTGGAATGCCTGTTAATTCCAGCTAGCAGCAGTTCTTCAAGACCTCAGAGAGAGGAGGGTCTTTTCCCAGCTTTGATACCCAGCAGTGGATCAGAAGTGTTGCCTTGGAACACAGACTGGGGGTCACTTGGGCTTAAAGAATTTATTCATATATATTGTGTCAACAGTTTGGATGGCACGTCAGAGAGTGCAAGAGCACAGGTCCCTGCCCTGATGAGCTTACAGTCTAAATTGGACAGGAAAGGGAGGGAAGTGGATTTATGGGGGACACAGGAGAAGAATATGCAGTCATTTCATTTGGACATCAGTAGACCTATTTACAGGCTGCAAATCCAAAGTGGGGCTTGAGGACCCTGGCTTCCTTTCTAGCTGTGCATCTCCTTCCTATAGAGAATCAGCACAACACATTTTCCTTGATGCTTCCTCTCTTTCTGCATAGCCCCTGCCTCATTCCAGGTGTGTGGAAAGCTGTCGCCCTGGATTTGTCAAGGTGGTTCAGGAAGGAGAGCCCGTTTGCTGCTACAACTGTGCTGCATGCCCAGGAGGGACCATCTCCATTTGGGAAGGTGGGTGACTCTTGAGGAAACTTAGATCCTTTCTTGCACTATCCATAATTGATATCTCAAACTGAAATTTCAAATGAAAGATTCACCGACACGCTTTCTATGAATCTACTATTAAAGGCGGTTCAGAACTTGGATCCTTTCTTGCACTATCCATAATTGGGGTACAATCTTAAAAATGATAGAATGATCTCAGTACGAATCCAAGGCAAACCATTCCACATCACAGTAATTCAAGTCTATGCCCCAACCACTGAGGCCGAAGAAGCTGAGGTTGATCGGTTCTATGAAGACCTACAACACCTTCTAGAACTAACAACAAAAAAAGATGTCCTCTTCATCATAGGGGATTGGAATGCTAAAGTAGGAAGTCAAGAAATCACCAGGATAACAGGCAGGCATGGCCTTGGTGTACAAAATGAAGCAGGACAAAAGCTAATAGAGTTTTGCCAAGAGAACATGCTGATCATAGCAAACACTCTTTTCCAACAGCACAAGAGGCGACTCTACACATGGACGTCAGCAGATGGTCAATATCGAAATCAGATTGATTATGTCCTTTGCAGCCAAAGATGGAGAAGCTCCATACAGTCAGTAAAAACAAGACCTGGAGCTGACTGTGGCTCAGATCATGAGCTGCTTCTTGCAAAATTTCGACTTAAATTGAAGAACGTCGGGAAAACTACTAAACCGTTCAGGTATGACCTAAATCATATCCCTGATGAATATACAGTGGAGGTGAGGAATAGATTTCAGGGATTAGACCTGATAGACAGAGTGCCTGAGGAACTATGGACGGAGGTCCGTAACATTGTTCAGGAGGCAGCAACGAAATCCATCCCAAAGAAAAAGAAATGCAAGAAAGCCAAGTGGCTGTCTGATGAGGCTTTACAAGTAGCTCACGAAAGAAGGGAAGCGAAAAGCAAGGGAGAAAGGGGAAGATATACCCAACTGAATGCAGAGTTCCAGAGAATAGCAAGGAGAGACAAGAAGGCCTTCTTAAATGAACAATGCAAAGAAATCGAGGAAAACAACAGAATGGGAAAGACTAGAGATCTCTTCAAGAAAATTGGAGATCTCAAGGGAACGTTTTGTTCAAAGACGGGCATGATAAAGGACAAAGAAGGCAGGGACCTAACAGAAGCAGATGAGATGAAGAAGAGGTGGAAAGAATACACAGAAGAACTATACAGGAAAGATCTGAATGTCCCTGATAGCCATGATAGTGCGGTCACTGAACTTGAGCCGGACATCCCAGAGAGTGAAGTCAAGTGGGCCTTAGGAAGCATTAGTAACAACAAAGCTAGCGGAGATGACAGTATTCCAGCCGAGCTATTTAAAATCCTAAAAGATGATGCTGTTAAAGTGCTGCATTCAATATGCCAACAAATCTGGAACACTCAACAGTGGCCACAAGACTGGAAAAGGTCAGTTTACATTCCAATTCCAAAGAAGGGCAACACCAAAGAGTGTTCAAACTACCGCACAATTGCGCTCATTTCACATGCCAGCAAGGTGATGCTCAAAATCCTACAAGCTAGGCTTCAGCAGTATGTGAACCGAGAACTACCGGAAGTACAAGCTGGGTTTCGAAGAGGCAGAGGAACTAGAGATCAAATCGCCAACATTCGCTGCATCATGGAGAAAGCAAGAGAATTCCAGAAAAACGTCTATTTCTGCTTCATTGACTACGCTAAAGCCTTTGATTGTGTGGATCACAACAAACTGTGGCAAATTCTGAAAGTGATGGGAGTACCAGACCACCTTACCTGTCTCCTGAGAAACCTGTACGAGGGTCAAGAAGCAACAGTCAGAACCAGACATGGAACAACTGATTGGTTCAAAATTGGGAAAGGAGTACGACAAGGCTGCATATTGTCACCCTGCTTATTCAACTTATATGCAGAGTACATCATGAGAAATGCCGGGTTGGATGAATCAGAGGTTGGAATTAAGATTGCTGGGAGAATTATCAACAACCTCCTATATGCAGACGATACCACCCTAATGGCAGAAAGCGAAGAGGATCTAAAGAGCCTCTTGTTGAGGGTGAAAGTGGAGAGTGCAAAAGCTGGTTTGAAACTCAACATTAAAAAAACGAAGATCATGGCATCTGGCCCCATCACTTCCTGGCATATAGAAGGGGAAGAAATGGAAGCAGTGACAGATTTTACTTTCTTGGGCTCCAAGATCACCGCAGACGGTGACTGTAGCCATGAAATTAAAAGACGCTTGCTCCTTGGGAGGAAAGCTATGGCCAACCTAGACAGCATAGTAAGAAGCAGAGACATCACTTTGCCAACAAAGGTCCGTCTAATCAAAGCTATGGTTTTCCCAGTAATAATGTATGGCTGTGAGAGCTGGACTATAAGGAAGGCTGAGCGCCAAAGAATTGATGCTTTCGAACTGTGGTGCTGGAGAAGACTCTTACGAGTCCCCTGGACTGCAAGGAGGTCAAATCAGTCCATCCTAAAGGAAATCAACCCTGACTGCTCATTGGAAGGACAGATCCTGAAGCTGAAGCTCCAATATTTTGGCCACCTAATGCAAAGAGAAAACTCCCTGGAAAAGACCCTGATGCTGGGAAAGACTGAAGGCAAAAGGAGAAGGGGACGGCAGAGGATGAGATGGCTAGATAGCATCACGGATGCAATGAATATGAACTTGAGCACGCTCTGGGAGAGAGCGCAGGACAGGAAGGCCTGGCGTGCTATGGTCCATGGGGTCACGAAGAGTCGGACACGACTGAACGACTGAACAACAACAACCTTGGAGTTTGGATTGGGGGTGGCTAGAGGTTGTGGAAGGGGCAGGGATCAGAATCAACAGCCTACAAGTACCTTCTGCTCTTTAATGCTCATGCACCTTTCTTGCGTACAGGTTGAATAGGTAGGGTGAGAGTATACAGCCCTGCTGTACTCCTTTCCCAATCTTAAACCAGTCCATTTTTCCATGGTCTGTTCTTACTGTTGCTACTTGGTTGTTATACAGACTCTTCAGGAGGCATACAAGGTGACTTGGTATCCCCATACCACCAAAACCTTACCACAATTTGTTATGATCCACACAGTCCAAGGCTTCAGAATAGTCCATAAAACAGAAATTGATGTTTTTCTGAAACTCCCTGGCTTTCTCCATTCTCCAGCGGATATTGGCAATCTGGTCTCGAGTTCCTCTGCCTTTTTTAAACCCAGCTTGTACATCTGGCCATTCTCGTTCCATGAATGGCTAGAGTCGACCTTGCAAGATCTTGAGCATTACCTTCCTGGCATGTGAAATAAGTGCCACTGTTTGATAGTTTGAACATTCTTTGGTGTCTCCCTTTTTTGGTGTGGGGATATAAGTTGATTTTTTCCCAAACACATTCTTGTGTTTTCCAAATTTGCTGGCATATGGCATGCATCACCTTGACAGCATCATCTTGCAGGATTTTAAACAATTCAGCTGGGATAGCGTCATCTCCTGCTTCCTTGTTATTAGCCATGCTTCTTAAGGCCCATTCTACCTCAGTCTTCAGGATGTCTGGCGCTAACTCACTGACCACACCATCAAATCTATACCCGATATCATTATCCTTCCTATGCAGATCTTCCATATATTCTTGCCACCTTTTCTTGATCTCTTCTGCTTCTGGCAGGTCCTTGCCATCTTTGCTTTTGATCATATCCATTTTTGCCTGGAATTTACCTCCGTTGTTTCTAATTTTCTGGAAGAGGTCTCTTGTCCTTCCTATTCTACGGCAGGGTTGTATACTCTCATCCTACCCATTCAACCTGTATGCAGAACACATCATGCGATGTGCTGGGCTTGATGAATCCAAGGCTGGAGTTAAAATCACTGGAAGAAACATTAACAATCTCAGATATGCAGATGATACCACTTTGATGGCTGAAAGCAAGGAGGAGCTGAGGAACCTTATGACAAAGGTGAAAGAAGAAAGTGCAAAAGCTGGGTTGCAGTTCAACCTCCAAAAGACCAAGATTATGGCAACCAGTTTGACTGATAACTGGGAAATAGAGGGAGAAAATGTGGAGGCAGTGACAGACTTTGTCTTTCTAGGTGCAAAGATTACTGCAGATGCTGATTGCAGCCAGGAAATCAGAAGACGTTTATTTCTTCGTAGGACAGCAATGACAAATCTTGATAAAATAGTGAAGAGTAGAGACATCACACTGACAACAAAGGCCCACATAGTTCAAGCAGTGGTATTCCCTGTAGTAACCTATGGCTGCCAGAGCTGGACCATAAGGAAGGCTGAGCGAAAGAAGATAGATGCTTTTGAAGTGTGGTGCTGGAGGAAAATCCTGAGAGTGCCTTGGACTGCAAGAAGATCAAACCAGTCCATCCTCCAGGAAAGAAAGCCAGCCTGCTTTGGCCACATCGTGAGAAGACAGGACACCCTGGAGAAGAGGCTGACGCTAGAGAAGGTGGAAGGCAAAAAGAAGAGGGGCCAACCAAGGGCAAGAGGGATGGATGATATTCTGGAGGTGACGGAGTCGACCTTGGGGGAGCTGGGTGTGGCAGTGGCCAACAGGAAGCACTGGCGTGGACTGCTCCATGAAGTCACCAACAGTTGGAAGCGACTGATGGAAGAAACAACAACTACAACAAACCCTTCTTGCATCCAGTGTTAAAGCAGATGATTCAGGTGAGGTGTCCAGAGAACAGCTCTTGGATGAGATCAATCATCTGGATCCCTTTCAGTTGGATTTCAGGCCAGGTTCTCTAATTCCATAGAGAATTAGCACAACATATTTTCCTTGATGCTTTTGATATTTCTGCTTAGCCCCTGCCTCATTCCAGGTGTGTGGGAAGCTGTTGCCCTGGATTCGTCAAGGTGGTTCAGGAAGGACTGTGCTCTATGCCCAGAAGGGACCATCTCCACTCGGGAAGGTGGGTGACACTTGAGGAAAGAGCAGCCCATGGCATTGTGCAAGGATTCACCCAGATATTTCCCATGGAAGAAATGTTGAAGCATTTTCTAAATGCGGTTCTGGTGTTTTACTATCCATAATGTATTTCACAAAGTAAGTCCCAAGGAATGCCCATGGAGGATGGATGGGGCAGGTATCAGAATGGACAGACTACATGTGTCTTCTGCTCTTTAAATCGCATGCACCCCCCATGCCAAATATTGTTATGCTCACCCCACTTCTTTGAGCAGTGAGAAGTTTCCAGGGTGCATCACAAGGACCGGGGGTTGGACACGATGATCTAAATGGCCCTCCCAGATCTATGATTCTATTATTCTAATGCTTAGCAAGGTTCGATTTCTTATGTAAGGAAGTCAGGGGAGACAAAGTGACTTCTAAAACATGTATGTATGTATGTATGTATGTATTTCATTTCTTTTTTGTTCACAAAAATCCAAACCAAAAAGCACACAGTAAAACAACATAAAATATGACAGCATTAAAACCACAATATAACAACCAGAATAAAACCTAGCAGCAATGCAGATATTTAAAATATAGATTTAAAATACCAATGCTAAAAGACTAGGAAGCGAAAATACTGGGAGAATGAAAAGGTCTTCACCTGGCACCAGAAGAAGTACAACCTCGTGCCAGGTGAACCTCTCTGGGGTGCTCATTCCACAGCCAGGGGGCCACAGCAAAAAGGGCCTCACTTCCTTTGGCGGGTTCTCACGGAGAAGGACTGCTGAGGATGATCTTAGGCTCTGGGCAGGCACATATGGGAAGAGGCGATCCTTCAGGTAACCTGGCCCCAAGCCATTAAGGGGCACTGACTGTTAAGACCAGCACTTTGAATTGGGCCCAGAAATGGACTGGCAGCCAGTGCAGCTGGAAAAGTACTGGCATAATGTGATCTCATTGGCCAGTCCCTGTTTACAATCTCGCTGCCCTATTTTGGTTGGGCTGATGTTTCCAGACCATGTTCAAAGGCAGCCCCCTGTAGAATGCATTGCAGTAATCCAGACGAGAAGATATGCATGTTTCAATGCATGCAAATCTGAAATTCAGTAGCTACTATTAGTCTGCAATTACAAATCACCGGTATAAGCCAATTTCTACATAAAGTCTTTTTCATGTAAACAATAAGCTTCTAATAATGGAGCAATCCTATACCTTCTCTCAAGGTAGGTCCTGCCCAACTAATCTTTTAGAATTCTCTGAAATGGTTAAAATTAGGAATTAGCAGGAGTGTTGACGTTGTTTATATGGACTTGCAAAAATCTTTTGCCAACGTCCTTCACCAAAGACTCCTGAGTGAACCTAGCCCCCCCACACACACAAATACAACTTTCTAAGGCTAATGCATAAAGTTCACCAAACAATATAGGTTATAGGAAACTGACAATTCTAATAAACAATTAAAAATAAGATTTTAATAAAATATTAAAAAGGTTAAAAAGATCTAGAAACAGTCCTCAAGTATTCCCTTCAAACATCTTATAATAATTGGTATCTATACTACTGCAGGAAAATTCTGAGAGTGCCTTGGACTGCAAGAAGATCAAACCAGTCCATACTCCAGGAAATAAAGCCAGACTGCTCACTTGAGGGAATGATATGAAAGGCAAAACTGAAGTACTTTGGCCACATCATGAGAAGACAGGATGCCCTGGAGCAGATGCTGATGCTAGGGAAAGTGAAAGGCAAAAGGAAGAGGGGCCGACCAAGGGCAGGATGGACGGATGATATTCTGGAGGTGACGGACTCGTCCTTGGGGGAGCTAGGGGTGGCGACAGCTGACAGGAAGCTCTGGCATGTGGGCTGGTCCATGAAGTCACAAAGAATCGGAAGCGACTGACCGAATAAACAACAACAACAACGTAACAGGCTGCACAAATTTTGCAATACCCCGTCCCAGATGTGTTCTGACCTCATCATCATGGCGATCACTCGTGACCGAGTGAGATTGTCTTCCAGAGACAGAGTCTTAACAGTGGGTCTGCAGGTGGCTGTGAAGGCTGATTCTGGATCTACACAGCCTCCCACAGTGAGGACATAGGTTTCCAGGGGGAAGGCAGTCACAGTGAGGGTTTGCTTGACGTGCCTTCCGCTGGACTCATTTCTCCCTTTCTCCCTGTACTCGTGCTTCTTCAAAGTCAATAGCACCTTTAATATAGGCTGACCTCCAGTTGGAGCGCTCATGAGTCAGGGCTTCCCAGTTCTCAATGCTAATGTTACATTTTTTTTATTAGCTTTAAGAACATCTTTAAATCTCTTTTGCTGTCCACCAATATTCCATTTTCCATTCATACATTGGGAATAGAATAGCTGCTTCTTTCAGTATGCTGACATTAGTCGGTCTATCTTCCCAAGTAATTTGCAGAATTTTTCGGAGGCAGCATTGGTGGAATCTTTCGAGAAGTTGGGAATGACGTTTATAGATGGTCCATGTTTCACAGGCGTACAGTAAGGTTGGTAGCACAATGGCTTTGTAAACAAGCATTTTGGTCTCCCTGCAAATGTTCCTATCCTTGAACACTATACGCTTCATTCGGGAGAATGCTACACTCGCAGAGCTCAGGCGATGCTGAATTTCAGCGTCCATGTCAGCTTTTGTGGAGAGATGTCTGCCAAGATAAGAAAAATGATCAACGTTTTCCGGCATCACGTCATTAAGGTGGATTGATGGTGCTTCAGAGGGATTGGTTTGTGCTTGCTGGTAAAGCACTTTGCATCTTTTTGATGTTAAGCGAGAGGCCGAGCTTTTCATATGCTTCTGGGAAGATGTTTAGGGTAGTTTGGAGATCTTCCTCTGAGTGTGCGCAGATTTCGTTATTATCAGCATATTGAAGTTCTATGACAGAGGTTGTTATTACCTTACTTTTTGCTTTCAGCCTACTAAGATTAAAAAGTTTTCCATCTGTTCGATATATGATTTCTACACCAGTGGGAAGTTTCCCTTCAACAAGTTGTAGAATCATAGCGATGAAGATAACGAATAAGTCGGCTCAATGATGCATCCCTGTTTAACGCCAGATCCCACTTTGAATGGATCACTTTGAGAGCCATTGTTATCCAAGACTGTTGCCATGATAATGCCATCATTATGTCATGGAGGAGCCGCAAGATGTTTACAAATTTATTAGAGCATCCGGTTTTCAGAAGAATGATCCAAAGAGCAGCAAGATTTACAGTGTCGAAGGCCTTAGTCAGATCAATAAACGCCATGTTACAGGGGTTGGTTTTGCTCCCTACATTTTTCTTGGAACCATCGTGCAGTAAGGATCATATCCACTGTCTCCCTGGAAGGGCAGGAACCATTTTGGGATTCAGGGAGGATGTCTTCTGAGATAAATATAAGGGGGTTTGCGAGAATCCTTGCCAGGATTTTGCCTGCTGTAGCTAGAAGGGAGATAACGCGATAGTTCTATCACCCTTTTTACAGAGAGTGATAACTATGGCATCCTTGAAGTCTGCTGGGATCTCCTCCCTCATCCAGATTTTTTCGATGAGCTTATGGAGCTGTTGTATAGGCTCAGGCCCATCTTCTTTAAAGACTTCAAGAGGGATCCCATTGGGTCCACTAGCTTTATTATTTTCATTTGGTTAATGGCTTTACTGACTTCCTCCAAACTAGGGGATACTGCAAGCTCATCTCTGGTTTGTTTTTGTGGGATTTGTGAGAAAACCTCATCAGCCACAATAGAATTACAGTTAAGAAGGTTGTGGTAATGCTCTTTCCCTTATGGTGCAGTAGACTCTTTGTCCTTTAGAAGTTCAGCACCATCTATTGAGTGTAAGGAGTTTGTGCCATAATTTGTTGGTCCATAGATGACCTTTGTGGCATTAAAAAAGCCCTGTGCATCATGAGCATCTACAAAATGCTGGATTTCTTGAGCTTTCTTTAGCCACCAGGTGTTCTTCAGTTCTCTGGTTCTTCTTTGGACCTCAGCCTTAGCACTGGCATAGATTTTTTTCTTAGTGGTACAGTTGCTGTCTTTTTGCCATATTTGGAAAGCTTTCCTTTTCTTATCAATAATATGTTCAATCTCCCTATCATTCTCATCAAGCCAGTCCTGATGTTTCTTAGTTGGGTATCCAATAGTTTGTTCACAAGCTGCGGTAATGGCAGTCTTCAGTTTATTTCAATGTTCCTCAACATTTTCAGGGGTTTCCATAAGTCGATGTTCCTTGAGAGTTGTTTGAAAGCAGGCTCACTTAATGGGGTCTTGAAGGGCTTGGGTGTTCATTTTACGCTTTTGTTTTCTTCCTTGGAGCTTACGTTGAGGGGCAACCGTAATGGCCATCGTGGAACGAATTAATCGATGGTCTGTCCAACAGTCATCAGCACTCGTCATGGCTCTAGTGAGGAGTACATCACCATGACCTCTCGCACGGACAATTACATAATCTAGAAGATGTCAGTGCTTCGACCGAGGATGCTTCCATGATTTTTTAAAATATTTTTCTGGTGAAAAAGTGTGTTGGTAATGACAAGATTATGCTCTGCACATTTAGTCAGAAGTAGAATTGCATTCTGGTTGCTATTGCCAACTCCTTCTCACGCCCAACTCTTGCATTGAAGTTGCCCAGGAGGATGATTTTATCCTCCTTAGGTATCTCTGACAAGATGGTGTGCAGCTGGGAGTAAAAAATTTTTTGATGTCTTCATCAGCATCTAATGTTGGTGCATAGGCACTTAGAAGAGTTGCCTGCTGGTTTTTGGCAAGTTTTATTTGGAGGGTTGAGACTGAGTCAGTCATTAATGACAGTAGGAACTTCTGACAAGAGCTTCATAAGATCATTTTTAATAGCAAAGCCTATTCCATGTATCGGTCATTCTTGTAAAGGCAGTCCTTTCCAAAAGAAGGTGTAACCTCCTTTTTCTTTCTTCAGTTGTCCCTGTCCTGCTCTTCGAGTTTCTTGTAGTGCTGCTTTGTCAATGTTAAAATATCTCAGCTTCCTTGCAATGATGGCAGTCCTGCATTCAGGGCATTCACTGTCTTTATTGTCCAGCAGTGTCCGTATATTCCATGTTCCAAAGTTCAATTGTCTTTTGCGACTGCTAAATGTTGTCCCCACTGGATGTGGTAATCCAGTCAGGGAGGATGAGGCAGACTACGTTTAGGGCACCTTTTCTAGTCCCTTCCCCATGCAGGGTGAGCAGAGTGGATCCTAAATAGGACTCATGGATACAGCTGCCGAACCACTCAACTGCCTTGGTTCTTGAGTCACGATGACTGAGTCTGTATCAACTGCCCATGTGCCGGTCAATGACTAGGGGCTTCCGGATTTCACAGTCCTGCCCCTGTTGCTAATCGCCGATCGCCATGGGACATTTGTTTGGGTTAGATGGAAGATGCCTATGCCTGAATTTGTTTTATGTGTGGAGATCAGTGCACAATGATCCACACACAGTCTTCACAGAAAAAGGCTTTAATCCAATGGCATGGATATCATGACAATTGGGGGTCCTTATCTGCTGCAGCCTTCATCCGTCTTCTCAGTCATTGTAACATACACCTTGTTATCTTCCGCCTGTTCTGCCATTGAGGACTTTCTTGGATCGTTCTTTGTCTGGTTCCTCCCCCTTGACCTTACCGCCATGGGTAACCCTGCTGGGAGTATATGACTACCGACAGCTTCGCTCACAGGGTTCATTGGAACACACAAGCCCACTCACCACAACAAGGTGACGATCCAGCAAGTGAACCTAATGTGGCCCTCATCAGTCCACGTCCACCGCAATGATGGTTTTTCTTAACAGTTTTTACATCTGGGTTTCCCCATAGACTAAGGAAGAGATCTGGAGAATGGAAGTGAAACTAGCTTAATGAATATGTCAGCCAAGTGTGCAGCTGTTGTCAACAAGCCATTTTCATGTTGGGCATAATTAGGAAAGAAATCAAAAATAAAATTGCCCACATCGTAACTATATTATGCAAACTTGGCATGTTGTGTAGAGTTCTGGTCACCACACCTCAAAAAAGATATTGTATAGTTGGAAAAGTGCAGAAAAGGGCAACCAGAATGATCAAGGGGCTGGAGCAACTCCCCTGTGTGGAAAAGTCCCAATATTTGGGGCAGCTCACTTAATAAAAATGGTTAAAGGGGAAGATAGAAGAGGCATATGAAAGTGTCTTCTTTACACAGCACATCAATAAACTATGCAATTCCCCATCACAAGATGTAGGGATGGCCACCAACTTTGGTGGCTGTAAAGGCAGATTAGGGAAATGTATGGAGATAAAGCTATTAGCGGTACTAGCCAGTTATTGTAGCGATCAGAATACATCCCCTGATCTGTTTGGCTTAATCTCCAGAGCCATTTTTACCATGCTTTAACAAAATAATTCCTGAATCACTAAGCAGGGTAAGGTTGATAAGATTTGTGCAGAATTCCACATTCTGGAAGTGTATTGGAACTTCATGACCTATGAGGTCCCTTTGAACTCATTAGAGCAGCAAAGAAGTAGCTTCAGGGTTGGTTTTGGATTGTAGAAACCTGAGGGGATTTCGTCTAAACAACAGGAAGAACTTCCTGGTGGAATGTGCTGTTTGACAATGGAACAGACTGCCTCAGAAAGTTGTGGACCTGTGTTAAAGATCTTTATGCAGAGTTGAAGGGCCACCTATCTGAGATCCTGTGGCAGTGGACTTCCTGCATTGGCAGAGGCTTGGATTAGAGGACCTTGGAGGGCCCTTCCAGCTCTATTATTCCACAAGTTCTGATCCCTGCTCATCCATGGATTGTAGAATGTGGTGACGTTAGCTGTCACTATTTTTCACCCAAACCATCCTCCCAGGGATATTGTGAGGATAACATGGGATAGCTACATGTATATGATGCAGAGCAGCTTGAAGGAAATGTACAATTAAATTCAATAGACAAATTTGTATTATTTATTCATTTGTTTATGTCATTTCTATGCCGCCCAATAGCTGAAGTTCTCTGGGCAGTTCACAAAAATTAAAACCACAAATATATTTTTTCCCTGATTCCTGCCCTCTCAAACATTCTTGGATTTGAGTTTCCTGCCACCCCACGGATATTAGAACATGTAAAAGCTGCCTTCTATTCACTCACATCAAATGGTTCCTCCAGGCGAACACTGCCTACATTCACTGGTTCTTCTGTGTCTTTGGCAGATGGCGTTCACACTCTTGCTGCTTGATATCTTAGTTGGTTGAAGATGTGCAGGGGTGAAGCAGGAGTTTCCTGCAAGGAAAGCATGTCTTCCACCAGTGACTGGTTCCTCTTGTTGTTTCCAGATGCAGACCATTGCACCAAGTGTCCGGAAGATCAGCATCCAAACAAGGACCGAGATCAATGTATCCCCAAGACTGTAACCTTCCTGGCCTATGAAGAACCTTTGGGGATCATCCTGGCTTCCTTGGCTCTATTCTTGTCCTTAACCACAGGCTTTGTGTTAGCAATCTTCATCAAATACTTAGAAACACCAATAGTCAAGGCAAACAACCGTGACCTTTCCTACACTCTCCTCATCTCCCTCCTGCTTACCTTCTTGTCCTCCTTCCTATTCATTGGCCAACCAAGAAAAGCAACCTGCCTTCTTCAGCAAATGGTCTTCAACATTATCTTCTCTGTTGCTGTGTCTTCTGTGTTGACAAAAACCATCACTGTGGTGCTGGCCTTCCTGGCCACCAAACCAGGGAACAGGGTGAGGAGATGGCTGGGGAAGAGTTTGGCAAATGCCATCGTCATTTCTTGTTCCAGTGTCCAAGTTGTCATCTGCGCCATCTGGCTGGTCATCTCTCCCCCATTCCCTGACTCCGACATGCACTCTCAGCCTGTAGAAATCCTACTGCAATGCAATGAGGGGTCTGTCACCATGTTTTACACTGCCCTTGGCTACATGGGCTTCCTGGCTGCCATCTGCTTCACGGTGGCTCTCCTAGCCCGGAAGCTGCCTGGGGCCTTCAACGAAGCCAAGCTGATCACCTTCAGCATGCTGGTCTTCTGCAGCGTTTGGGTGTCCTTTGTGCCCACCTACCTGAGCACCAAGGGCAAATACATGGTAGCTGTGCAGCTCTTCTCCATCTTGGCCTCCAGTGGTGGGTTGTTGTGCTGTATCTTTCTTCCCAAGTGCTACATCATTGTACTGAGGCCAGATCTAAATACAAAGGGGCATCTCATGATCAAAACTAAAGAGGTTGATTTTTTAAAAGCTAGTTGGGAAAAGAAAATATGAGTAGTGGTAAAAAATATAGCTGCTTAGGTGCATTTTGCCTCTCCCTTCCTTGCACACCTGGTTACGTCACTCCCACTAGTGTGGATGGAATGTAGCAGGATGTACACATGGAAAATGTGCAATAACCCCTGAAATGTAGGCAGTCAGTTGTGATTCCACTTGTAGCTTACAGCTAAAGAGCATTGATAGATATGTGCTAGGAGCTGCTCCTTTGAAAGTACCTGTGGTGTGGAGTGGACATGTGTTTTTGATTGGTCAAAGCTGGTTCTTTGGGTTTGTCAAGTTGTTGTTTGCACCTTCATCTCAGTTAGCCTTTGACAACCTGGAGCCTGAACAGCACCTCGTTCTTAGCAAGCATATTAAGTTTGCAATCTCCTCCCTCTGTTGAAAAGCACCTGCTGACCTCTTTGAAGGTTTTTAAGCAGGCATTAAACTCTCTCTTATTCTGGCAGACTTTCCTTTTCTAGAACTCTTGTTCCTTTTGCTGACTGCTGTATACTGTTTTTAAGCAGTGTTGTTTTAAGCTGTGTTGTTTTGTTGTTGGATTTTTTAATTTCAAATTTGTTTTTGGATATATGTTGTTGGTATATATTGTCTGTATTGTTGTTGTTGTTCAGTCGTTCAGTCGTGTTCGACTCTTCGTGACCCCATGGACCATAGCACGCCAGGCCTTCCTGTCCTGCGCTCTCTCCCAGACCATGCTCAAGTCCATATTCATTGCATCAGTGATGCTATCTAGCCATCTCATATTCTGCCGTCCCCTTCTCCTTTTGCCTTCAGTCTTTCCCAGCATCAGGGTCTTTTCCAGAAAGTTTTCTCTTCGCATTAGGTGGCCAAAATATTTGAACTTCAGCTTCTGTATCTGTCCTTCCAATGATCACTCAGGGTTGATTTCCTTTAGGATGGACTGATTTGACCTCCTTGCAGTCCAGGGGACTCGTAAGAGCCTTCTCCAGCACCACAGTTCGAAAGCATCAATTCTTCGGTGCTCAGCCTACCTTATAGTCCAGCTCTCACAGCCATACGTTACTACTGGGCAAACCATAGCTTTGATTATGTGGATGTTTGTCGGCAAGGTGATGTCTCTGCTTCTTACTATGCTGTCTAGGTTTGCCATAGCTTTCCTCCCGAGGAGCAAGCGTCTTTTAATTTCATGGCTACAGTCACCGTCTGCGGTGATCTTGGAGCCCAAGAAAATAAAGTCTGTCACTGCTTCCATTTCTTCCCCTTTTATATGCCAGGAAGTGATGGGGCCAGATGCCATGATCTTTGTTTTTTTAATGTTGAGTTTCAGACCAGCTTTTACACTCTCCCCTTTCACCCTCAACAAGAGGCTCCTTAGATCCTCTTCACTTTCTGCCATTAGGGTGGTATCATCTGCATATCTGAGGTTGTTGATAATTCTCCCGGCAATCTTAATTCCGACCTGTGATTCAACCAACCCAGCGTTTCTCATGATGTAATATTGTCTGTATGCATTTATGTAAATGGTTTTTAATTACTGTATACTGTATTTCAATGTTTTAACTTTAGAAACTGCCCAGAGAACTTCGGCTATGGGTTTTTATATAAATCTAAAGAACAATAACAGTAACAATAACAATAACATTTCAAGACTGGAACTAAATGCAGACAATGTCGCCTCAATATCAGGCCAGTTTCTTCCCTCTCCCACATTTTGCTTAACATCCTGCCTGGTGATGAGGTCTGGAGAGCACAACTGGTAACTTTGTTCTTCCTCTCCAGCAGGGAGGGGGGGAGGTATCAGTCACCTGATTTTCTAGAGCAGCGTTCTCCAAATATTTTTGACCGCGCAACCCATCAGTGAAAAAAAAGTGAGCACAACCCACCAATTGATCTATATTTATTTATAAATTATATACATATACTATTGTACTAATATATTATGTACGTTATAAAACATACACAAAACATAGAAATTAAATGGGATGAGATAAAGATGAAATAACCAATATTTTAAAAATATATTTTTTATTTATTAATGATACAACCCCCCTCGTGACTCTCATTTAAAAATATTATTAATATAATCTGTAAATCCACTTAACTGTGCACATCGTTGCTATATGCTGGCCGTGCCAGGAGTCCTGATCTCCAGCCCCACACCCTGCACAGAGAGCACACTCCTTGGCCGACTGGTGGCTGGGCCTGGGCTGCTGAGCCTTCCTGCTTCTCTTTGGCAGGATGGAAGCTGAGAGGAAAGGACACTTCTCAGGCTTTCTTCTAGGCTTCAATCTGTCAAAGGGGAGTGGAAAGGGTGAAACTCCTCCTGGGCAGTTCACTCTTCCAGCTGACCAGCTCTCCTTTGGCAGGATGGAAGCTGAGAGGAAAGTGCCCAGTTCCCTCTAGGCTTCATTCTGCGAAAGGAGAGTGGGATGCGTCCATCTCTTTTCTGCTTTGCTGAACAGGATCTCATAGCAGCAACAGGAGGCAGCTCACGCACCCCAGTGGATTGTCTTGTGCCTTTATCTGTACAGGATTGGGTGCCAACATCTGCTGGAGGAGTTCTGAGAAACAAAAAGAGGAACATGGTGGTGGTGATGATGGTGATGATGATGATGAGAAGGAGCATCCCTTCCAAAAGGGGCGAGATGAAATGTGAATCTGAAGTCTTCTTAGTGAATAGAAATGCAATTGACAAGAGAATAGCAGCAAGGAAAAAAGGAAAGAAGATAAAGTGTCACAACACCAGCCATGGGCAATAACTCAGGGAAATCTGAAGAACTGCTTCTGAAGAATTCTTCAGATTTCCTGAAGAAACTGAAATCTACAGTCCTCCAGAGCTCAGGCAGTCATGGAACTAGAAATGGGAACATTGCAATCCTATGCATCTCTACTCACCTCCTCCCATGTAAGTGGGTTTAGAACTGCAGCCAACTTCTCCCAAAGGAGTTCTGAGAAACAAAAAGTGGAACATTTAACAACAACAACAACAACGAGAAGGAGAACGCTTTCCAAAATGGCCAAGCTGAAATCTGAATTTGAAGACTGAATTGAAAGAAAATTGCTGGGAAGCAGTGAAATTGGGGTGGTGGTGGTGGTGGAGATCTGGAGGACTGGGTTGACAAAGAAGTCCTCAAAGTCAGATTTCACACTGTTGGTGCTGGCCCCAGGGGTTTGTGGCACGAAATGGACAAAATGAGCACAAAACTTTGGCACAAGTTCAGAGGTGATGTGACAATGTGGATGTTTCAGCCTTTGCCAGGCCCCACATTGGAGTACATCATTTTTGCACTTTTGCTGCAAAACTGGGGATTTGTGGCAGAAAATTGCAGAAACTAGCACAAAACCTTGGCACCAGTTTGGAGGTAGGGATGTACGATTCTGTTCATGGTGGTGGGGGGAGGCATTCCGCCCCTCCCCCCGGAATCCTCGACGGGGGGGGAGGCGATCTGGTCCTCCCCCCCGGAATCCTCGATGTCCGGCTATGCTCTGGGTAACCCCGGATGTGCCCCGGATTTCTGTGTGGATTCACTGTGCCCCAGATTTCCGGCTGCGGAGGGCTCTGGGTAACAACAACAACAAAAAGTGTACGCAAATGGCGGCGGCTACAGCCGCCATTTGTGTTCCTTATTTTTTGCCGTCTTAGTCTACGTCAATATTTACGTAGACTGAGACGAAGAAAAGAAAAGGGAACGCAAATAGCATAGTGGGCGCTATTTGCATTCCCCTTTCTTTTCTTCATCTTAGTCTACGTAAATACTGTCGTAGACTAAGATGGCAAGAAGTAAGGAACACAAATGGCGGCGGCTATAGCCGCTGCCATTTGCGTACATGTTTTTTTTTTTTAAAGCCAGATGTGATAGGCTACATAAGTCTTTACGTAGCCTATCACGTCTATGGGGGGGGGGGAAAGACACAGACTGCAAATGGCAGCGGCGGCCGCCGTTCAGAAGACCAGCCACTGCTGCCGCCACTGCCGAATCCGCCGCTGGAGCCACCGCTGTCCGGAACATCCACCCCAGGTAAGTCTCATCCCGAGGGGGGGGATCCGCAGGGGGCGGGGGGATGGCAGGCCATTCTGCGATGGATTTCGGGGGGCTGAATGCACTGGCATTCGGCCTCATTGAGATCCATAGTGGAATTCTCTGATATCCCTATTTGGAGGTGATATGACAATGTGGATTTTTCAGCCTTGGACAGATCACTCAGAGGGGTAGCTCATTTTCACTGTTTCAGTGCCCGCACAAAACCCTGGATTCATGGCAAAAAACAGCACAAATTAGCACAAACTCTAGCACAAGTTCGGAGGTGATATGACTGCCACAAAACTAGCCCCCAAAAAGTTGGCATAGGTTTTGAGGAGATATGAGAATGTGGATTTTTTTAAAAAAAATCTTTTGCTATGCCACACCTAAGGGAATGTCATTTTCACACTTCGGGTACTGGCACAAAATTTGGGATTTGTGGCACAAAATGGCACAGAACTAGCACAAAACTTTGGCATATGTTTCAAGGAGAGCCTAGTTTTGGAGGTTCATTGTTAACAGAACCCCCTTCATTTAAAGCCTCATGGATAAGAACATAAGAAGAGCCATGCTGGATCAGACCAAGGTCCCATCTAGTTCAGCGTTCTGTTCACACAGTGGCCAACCAGCTGTTGACTGGGAACCCACAAGCAGGGCATGAGTGCAACAGCACCCTCCCAGCCATGTTTCCCAGCAGCTGGTGCACATAGGCTCACTGCCTCTGGTACTGCAGATAGCACATCGTCATCAAGAGTAGTAGCCATTGGTAGCCTTTTCCTCCAGGAATTTGTCCAACCCCTTTGAAAGCCATCCAAGTTGGGGGCCATCCCTACATCTCGTGGTGGTGAATTCCATAGTTTATCTGTGTGCTGTGTGAAGAAGTACTTCCTTTTATCTGTCCTGGATGTCCCACCCATCAGCTTCATGGGATGACTCCTTTGGGTTCTAATATTTTGAGAGAGGGAGAAAAATGTCTCCCTCTCCAACTTCTTCACATCATGCCTAACTTTGTAGACCTCCATCATGTCTCCCCTTATCCTCCTTTTTTCCAAGCAAAACAATCCCACCTGTCATACCCTTCTCTCCTAGGGGAGATGCTCCAGCCCCTTGGTCATTTTCGTGGCCCTTTTCTGCACTTTTTCCAGCTCGACAATATCCTTTTTTAGGTGTGGTGTCCAGAACTGGATGCAGTCTTCCGTGGTTCATTGCTTCTGTGCTGCAGGGACAGGGACAGTCCCACTCATGGTGCTGAGCAGCCACTCTTCCACCCCTGCAGGTGAATCCTTCTGCCTCTTATCCCCACTGCTACCTTCTGTCCTGGAGGTAGCAGCAGGGGTGAAAGGTGGAGGGGTTTGGCACTCAGCTCATGGAGATCAGCATCTGCTCCTTCTCAAACATGGGTGAGTCCCACCCCCTCACCCCAACCAACCCAAACCAGTTCTGCACACCTGACTAAAAGAAAAACCCATTGAATTCTGTGGAGCTTCTTCCCAAGTCACGTTAGTTTGGCCATTCTAGATATGAATCAATACACAAAAGCCTCTGATGGTGACGGACATAGTAACAAGGAACTTGGTATGTCTGAGTTCCTTCATCAGAACTTCATCCCTTGAAGACTGACTAATCCATATGGCATGGTTGCCAATGTATATTCTAGAAGACTGTCTCTATCCTGATTCATATGACAGTTTTCCATGTAGCCAGGCCAAGTTTACCTTTTCCCCCCAAACTCACTGATGTCAAGATCATGGAGTTGCATCCATAGTTCTTGCAAGTGTAACACTTTTCTTCAGGGTCTCTGAAGGGACTCAAAGCAAAGGCTTTGTACAGGGGCAATTAACATATATTTTAATATCGGTATTAAAAGAAGACTAATGCTCATGTAATAGTTTTATTTATTTATTTATTTATTTATTTATTTATTGCATTTATATCCCGCCTTTTTTCCTCCAAGGAACTCAAGGCAGCGTACATGATCCTCCTCCTTCCTCCATTTTATCCTCACAACAACAACCCTGTGAGGTGGGTTGGGCTGAGAGTCTGTGACTGGCCCAAAGTCACCCAGTGAGCTTCCATGGCCGAGTGGGGATTAGAACACGGATCTCCCGATTCCCAGTCCAGCACTCTAGCCACTACACCACACTGGCATAAGCATACACTTATGACCAAAACACGAAAACAGAGCACGGTCCTCCCAAAGTTCTGTTTTTTTCCCAACCCAATTCCACAACAAAAATATAAAGTCAACTCTTCTCTGAAGCTTGATTTTTTTTCTGCTGGCCAAAGACAGAAAACAGTCTCTACTAGGGATGGCGGAGAATTCTGCCAGGGATCTTGGTGAGGCAGAATGCCAGTGCATTTGGCCCCCCAAAACCCATGGCGGAACTAAGCCCCCCACCCTCCCACCAGAGAAAGACGATCGAAACGGAGCACTCACCTGCGGCCGTTTGCGCTACTCTGCGAATAAAGGCCGCGTCTGCGGCCACCATTCACTTCACCATTTTAGCTGTGATAGGCTACATAACTACTTATGTAGCCTATCATGACTAACGCAGGGACGGCAAAAAAAAAAGAAAAAGGAATAGAAATGGCGGCAGCTACGGCGGCCTCCATTTGCATTCCCTTTTTCAGCCGTGATAGGCTATGTAAATATTTACGTAGCCTATCACCGCCTCTGCAGGGATGCAAACGGCATCCCTGCATTCGTCGTGAAAGGCTACGTAAGTATTTATGTAGCCTACCATGGCTAAAATGGTGAAGCGAATGGCTTATTTACATAGCCTATCACAGCAAAAAAAAGGGACTCAAATGGTGGCGGCTACGGCGGCCGCCATTTGTGTCCCTGCGCAGCCCAGCAGCGGCCAGATGTCTCTGCGGGCTGCCCCGGCCATCGGCTCCGTGGAGTCACTGGAGAGCAGAGCTGGCCCTCGAGGATTTTTGGGGGAGGGACGGAGCACCTCCCCCCACACCGCGGATGTACGAAATGAAACAGGTAAGTCATTTCGTACATCCCTAGTCTCTACTCCACTCACTCCACCTCTGCGGCAATCTTCTCAAGGTGGATCAGGATCCAGCAACACAGGAACTTTGTTAAACAGTCCTTTATACAATATAACAGCACATAAACAAACAAGGAACTCATACCGTTTGTAAAAAGATCACAACTCTTTAAAAACATTTCAAAAGGAAACCTCCCTGCTAACCTGTCTCAAGTGTTCAGGGTCTTACAGGGAGGAGAAAGCAAGCTTCTTCCACACTGCAATTTTGGTAACTGCCTAAAAAGGTGGCACTCCCTATCTCGCTCCTTCACCTATTCTGTGCAGGAATATTCCTCAGAATTCATAGAATCATACAGTCATAGAATAGTGGGGTTGGAAGGGGCCTATAAGACGATTGAGTCCAACCTGCTGCTCAATGCAGGAATCCAAGTCAAAGCAGCACTGACAGGGTGCTGTCCACCCTCATCTTGAATGCCTCCAGGGTGAGCATTCAATTCTAGGGATGTACAAATCCCTTACCTTGCTCCACTGATGGGCATCTGCAGTGGGGCGGAGGAGATCCGTCCCTCCTCCCAGAATCCTTCCATCTGCTGCCGAGCTGCACCGGCCGCAAATGGCGGCCGCCCTAGCAGCTACCATTTGAGTTCTCCGGAGGCTGTGATAGGCTCCGTATATATTTACGTAGCCTATCATGGCAAAAGGCAGGAACACAAATTGCAGCCGCTACGCCATTTGCGCCCCTGCCTTTTGCCATGATAGGCTACATAAATATATACGTAGCCTATCACGGCCTCAGCAGGGACACAAATGGCGGCCGCAATGCTGTTTGCATCCCTGACAATCCGTGATAGGCTACGTAAGTATCTACATAGCCTATCACGGCAAAAGGCAGGGACGCAAATGGCGTCACAGCCACCATTTGCATCCCTGCCTTTTGCTGTGATAGGCTACGTAGATACTTACATAGCCTATCACGGCTTGGCAGGGACACAATTGGCGGTTGGTGTAGTGGCTACCATTTGTGGCCGCAGCCCGGCAGTGGCCGGAAGATGACCCAGAGCTGCCGGTTCTCCCGCCTGCCCCGGAGCTGCTACTGCCACCAGGTAGGCTCTGTCCTGGGGGAATTATGTGGGCTGGTGGTGGGGGGTTGCCCCGTTCCACCACCAACTCCACGGGGCTGGATTCTTTAGAATCTGACCTCACTGGAGTCCGTGGCAGAATTCTCCAACATCCCTATTCAGTTCTTCAATTCTTCTTCAATTCTTAAAGAAAAATATACCAGTGGGTTACACAGGCATGTTATTTTCTCAAGTCATTTACCTGCTCCTCGAGATGAAGAAAGAGTTCAGGAAGTTTCAGCAGTGATGCGACTAGTTCCCTTTCAAATTATCAAAATCATAGTGATTGCTGCTGCTTCTTGCCAATTTCAAGGGAGTTTTCCAAAGGCTGCCTTGGGGTCCAATGGCATAAACACCAGATTCAAGAGCAACATCAAGTGACGCCTTGCATCGCAGGCTGAAAGGACTGGCTCTCATAAACGCCTCTTGGGCCATGGAGTTCTCGGAAGGAGGGCAGGCAGGGGCTGTGCTGGTGAGCTTCCTAGCATCCGCCCCAGATGCATGTAAAGCCCTGGCTGGCTGAGCTCCATCTCAGTTAGGAGAATCACCAAAGCCTGCATTTTGAAGAGGTATTTGGCATCTTTACGTAGCCAATCGTTGAAGGGGAAGGGATGCAAATAGCATAGTGCATGCCATTTGCGTCCCTTTGCCTTACCGTGATTGGCTACGTAAAGCTTTACGTAGCCTATCACAGAAGGGGAAGGGATGCAAATGGTGTCTGCTAGGCTGGATGCCATTCACATCCGAAGAACGGCCATGGATGGATCCGGCCAGACCCGGACCCGACGCTTCCAGGTAGGATCCGGCCAGCTTTGACTTCATGGGGTGGTGGGGTGGGGTGGTCCTTTCCGCCATGACCTCCAGGGGGGCGGAATCTTAGAATTTGCCCCCCCTGAGTCCGTGGTGGAATTCTCCGCCATCCCTACTATTCAGTTGGTCCTTCAACTGTTATTGGCTCCATGAAAGACTCAAAAGCCATGGGGAGAAATCCTCATACCCAGTATTATGCTTCCCCCAGACAGAGAGAGGACGTCTACAGCACTTAGTAAATCAGCAATCTTCAGCCAAGAACCACAGCATCTGTTCACAGCAAGGCATAGCTGCTGAAATGATTAAACCCCCATCCCGCAGTACGGTACAGGTGGAAGTGGAGGTCCACCCCTTTCCAATCAATTGTAGAACACCTGAAGAAACCCAACAGGTAAGCAACATTCCCAAGCTTTGCCCTGAACATAGTGAGAGTGCTTAGCAAGAAATGAGATACCTCGAGAAGGAAGAGTTGGGCATAAGTATGCCCCAGCTACCAACTTTTACAGAGCCCAATATGGCCCCCCAAAACAATCAAATGTGATCAGATTAAAAATTTTTTTTTACAAGATTGGATCCCTCCACTCAAGTAAAGGTGGGGAAAGAAGTCTCAGTATCCCATCATTTGAGGACAAACTGACCTGCACTTCATTTCTCATGAACCCATTAATTTCATCATTAGACTATAAAAAAGTAATGGACCCCTTGTTTCCTGGCTGACAAATCCCAGCAAATCAAGATTTATATGGGTCTTTCTTTCTTAGTATGGAATATTGCAGGCTGGAATACACATAGACAGGATAAAGAATTCCTACAATTACTTCAGGAACATGATATAATCTGCATCCAGGAGACGTGGATAACAGACACAGAACCAAACAAGATCTATCTAGAAGGTTACTCATCTAAAACCCTCCCTGCAAAAAAGCTTTCTTCCAAGGGCCATCCAGTTGGAAGAAATAAACCAAATTAAAAAATGAACCAAGAATGGAGGCTTCACGTTGAACAGATCAAAGTGGAAGCTGCCCCATCCCTTCTGACAGTAAGGGTGTGGTCAGGGAATAGTTTTTCCCTACTCATAATTAACATCTATATCCCACCCCATAGTACAAAAACCCCTCTTAACACACAGTGGACTGAATTGGATACGGCCCTTGATTACCTAGAAAATGAATTCCCACTCGCTATTATTATAGCAGTGGGAGATTTTAATGCTAGAACTGGAGGAAACTAGGGATGTACGAAAGTCACTTACCTTTTCGCGAAATCGAATCGAGGTGGGGGGGAGGCGCTCCGTCCCTCCCCCCCAAAATTCAGGCCGGCCGGCTCCGCTCCGCAGGGATTCTGAGGAGCCGCTGGCCGGCTCCGCCAGCGGCCGGACATCCGGCCGTTGGCTAGCAGGGACGCAAATGGCGGTGGCCATAGCCGCCGCCTTTTGCATCCCTGCAGTCAGCCGTGATAGGCTACGCAAATGTTTACGTAGCCTATCACGGCTGATTTAAAAGAAAAACAACAACAACGCGCGTATGCAAATGGCTTAGTCTACGTAAACATTTACATAGACTAAGACGGCGAAAATAAGGGGAACGCAAATAGTGTAGACGCTATGCTATTTGAGTTCCCCTTATTTTCGCCGTCTTAGTCTACATAAATGTTTACATAGACTAAGACATGCCAAAATAAGGAACACAAATGGTGGTGCCCATGGGCGCCGCCATTTGCGTACGCATGTTTTTTTTTCTTTTAAATTAGCCGTGATCGGTTACGTAGCCTATCACGATGTTTTCTAAAAATCTAGCTGTGATAGGCTATGTAAATCTTTATGTAGCCTATCACATTTTGTTTTTGTTTTTTTTTAACTGGAAATGGCAGTGGCGGCAGCCGGTCGGAAGACCGGCCGCCGCATTCGCCGCTGCTGAACCGCTGCCGAACTGCCGCCGGAGCTGCCACCGCCAGGAAGATCCGCCCAAGGTAAGTCCCTTCCCTAGGGAGGGGGCGGGGGGGTGGCAGACCATTCCGCCACCGATTTCAGGGGGCTGAATGCGCTGGCATTCTGCCTCCCTGAGATTCATGGCAAAATTCTCTGATATCCCTAGAGGAAACAAAAATAAGTTAGCAGGCCACCTAAATAGCGATGAAGAATTGTTAGCTGTCTTTCCACAGAACCTGAGAGACAAGACCACTAATATAGAGGGTTACAACTTTTGAAAGTTTCTGTTTAAAAGGAACTATTCCATTTTGAATGGCTCCTATCCTAAAGATACCCCAGAAAATTTTACCTATTTATCAATATTGACTGATAATTGATAATTAATTGATTATGCCTGTGCTCCTCTGAATAAGATTAAAAACTTAATTAATTTTGAGGTCATGCCTATGGGCCATTGTGACCACCAGCCTCTAAGGTTCGAGTTCCTTAGAGAAGATGGAAGCCTCCAGATTTTTGCCTGTGAAGAGTTCCAGGCCAGAGTTGATTTACTTGGTCAAAGGAGGGTGAAATGGAATATAATAAAGGAGGGTGAAATGGAATATAATAAATTACAATGGATATAATAAATCGTACCCTCCTATCAGAACAGATGTTATCCCTTCATAATAATATACTACAATTAGATTTTACTTCACCAAATGTTGTACCTCTGTACCAGCATATAATGAGTATTCAAAAGCCTAATTTGATCAGAGGCAAATGTAGAGCTTTCTGCAGCCAATATCAAGAAAGCTGGTTTGACCTGGATTGCAGACAGCCTCGATCAGCAGTAAGAAGCTATGCTAGGAAAATAACGTCTAACCATTCCCCTAAAATAATTGAGACATTTGGGAATAAGAAAAAAGTATACAGGGAATTAATCAGAAATAAGAAAATGACATTTCAAAGACATCTCTGGCATAGCTTGGATACTGCTTTGAAGACAAAAGATATATCAGCCTTTTGGAAGATCGTAAACAACAGCTTAAATGGTGATATATCAAATGTAAATCCACAGATATCAAAGACAGACTGGGAGAAACACTTCAGTGTTTGATTTAATGCTGATAGCCCACCATTATATCTGCCTTTGTGCTCCATCCTTGGCACTACAGATCCATACCCCCGTATTCCATACAGAGATAGAGTTATTAATTAATACAATGCCAGCTAAAAAAGCCCCAGGAGAAGACTATGTCCCAGCAGAGGTAATCAAATATAACATCAAGTGGTGGCTGCCTATTCTGGCCAAATTGTTTGATCATATAAACCTACTTGGGGAATTCCCAAAGGGTTGGAATACTTCTATTGTAATTCTGATCTTCAAAAAAAGGAGACCATAGTCGCCCTTCAAATTATAGGCCAATTAGTCTTATTGATATTTCAGCCAAATTATATGCTAGACAGCTGCTGAACAAACTGGAGGATTGGGCCTCCATAAATATCCTCATAGAAGAACAAGCTGGTTTTCGAGCTGCTCATTCAGCAATGGACCATTGCTTTGTTGATAAGTATAAAAATCAAAAAAATCAAAATTGTATGTGGCATTTGTTGATTTCAAAGCAGCTTTTGATTCAATTAATAGGAACAGGTTATGGGCAAAACTGGCAGACTTAAATTTAGATCGACATCTCTTGATTGTATTACAACTGTTGCATGAAAACTTAAACATTCAGGTGAGATTTTCTGCTGCTGGACACATGACAGATAATATCGCAGTATCCCAAGGAGTTAAACAGGGGTGTGTCCTGGCCCCTCTTCTCTTCAATCTATTCGTAAATGATATAGCTTTTGATTTGATTGGCGACGTCTATTTCCCAGTAAAATTAGAAGAAAGGAAATTCTCCTTTCTTCTTTATGCTGATGATCTGATTCTCATTTCATATACCTAGATAGGTTTATGGAGATTACTATCAGCATTGGCTGAATATTCCCATCAAAACCTACTATCTATAAATTATGGGAAAATCAAAGTCATGGCATTTGGACATAGATCCCCATTACACAAATGGAGAACAAAAGTTATCCGTCAGTTTGTATATGGAAGAGAGTTATGGGCTTTGAAGTCTGCCTATAATATGGAAATATTTCAAAACAAATTGCTGAGAACAATTCTAGGTTTGATAAGGTGTATCTCTCCCTCATTTTTATGTTCAGGAACTGGTGTAATAACGGTTAAATCTATCATGGTCATCAGGGCCTTTAATTATTGGCTCAAGATTTTTTTCTCTTCTTCAACTAGATTTCCTAAACTGTGCCTTTTAGAACAAATGGGAGTTAACCCATCAAACACATTATCCTGGTTTCAGAAATTAATTTCTTACATTCATTATTATGTTTTTTCCTTTAAATATTTTACCACTTTGAATGTTGCCCATTGCAAAGAGGTTTTTAAGCAGAGGGTTTACAGTGTTTCTATCCAAATGGATCTCTGTTCAGTGTAGAGCACCTTGGTTTGCAAAGACCATGCTTAAATTTGAATGTGAACACTATCGGACTTGAATTACAAACCCTCGTCTTAGATCCGCTCTCACACGATTGAAGATGGAGCAAATGAAAACAGGAGTTTTAGAAGGGCGATTTAACAAGACTCCCTATGCCTCGAGACTCTGCCCCTGCCGTAGTGGCAAAGTGGAAGATCTGCCTCATTACTTATTCTATTGCCCTATTTATTCCCAAATTCGTTCTAAACACACCACCAATATATCTATATTTATTTATAAGTTACATACATATGCTACTGTACTAATATAGTGCTAATATATTACATACATTATAAAACATACACACAAAAGATACTAAATGGGATGTGATAAAGATGAAATAAACAATATTTTAAAAATGTATTTTTTATTGCTCTATTCTGGCCGTGCCAGGAGTCCTGATCGCCAGCCCCACACCCTGCACAGAGAGCCGCCACCGCCATTTCCAAGTAAAAACAAAAACAAAAACAAAAAATGTGATAGGCTATGTAAAGATTTACGTAGCCTATCACAGCTAGATTTTAAACAAACACCGTGATAGGCTATGTAAATGTTTACGTAGCCTATCACGGCTGATTAAAAAAAAAATGAAAAAAACACGTGCGTATGCAAATGGCGGCGCCCATGGGCGCCGCCATTTGCATTCCTTATTTTGGCGTATATGCTATGCTATTTGCATTCCCCTTATTTTCGCCGTCTTAGTCTACGTAAAGGTTTACGTAGACTAAGACGTGCCAAAATAAGGAACGCAAATTTGCATACGCATGTTTTTGTTTTTGTTTTTGTTTTTAAATCAGCCGTGATAGGCTACGTAAACATTGCGTCCCTGCTAGCTAGCGGCCGGATGTCCAGCTGCTGGCGGAGCCGGTCGGCAGCTCCACAGAATCGCTGCGGAGCACAGCCGGCCGGCCAGAATTCCGGGGGGGGGAGGAATGGAGCGCCTCCCCCCCTGGCGAGGATTCCGGGGAGAGGGACGGAATGCCTCCCCCCACACCATTAGCATAATCCCCGAAAGGTAAGTGATTTTTGTACATCCCTACTTTTTTTTCAGCTCGATTCCACAACAAAAATATAAAGGCAACTTCTCTCTTCAGCTTGATTTTTTTCTGCTGGCCAAAGAAAGAAAACAGTCTCTACTCCGCTCACTCCAGCTCTGCAACGATCTTCTCAAGATGGATCAGGATCCAGCAACAAAGGAACTTTGTTCAACAGCTCTTTATACAACATAAAAGCACATGAGCAAACAAGGAACTCATAGTGTTCATAAAAAAATCATAACTCTTTAAAAATATTTCAAAAGGAAACCTCTCTGCTAACCTGTCTCAAGGGTTCAGGGTCTCACAGGGAGGAGAAAGCAAGCTTCTCTCACACTGCTGCCTAAAATGGTGGCACTCCCGATCTCACTCCTTCACTTAGCATGTGCAGGAATATTCCTCAGAATTCATAGAATCATACAGTCATAGAATAGTGGGGTTGATAGGGGCCTATAAGACCTTGAGTCCAACCCGCTGCTCAATGCAGGAATCCAAGTCAAAGCGTCCCTGACAGGGGGCTGTCCAGCCTCATCTTGAATGCCTCCAGGGTGGGCATTCCATTCTTCAATACTTCTTCAATTCAATGTACCAATGGGTTACACAAGCATGTGTGTTCTCCAGTCATGCACCTGCTCATCGAGTTGAAGAAAGAGTTCAGGAAGTTTCAGAGGTGATGCAACTTCTTCCCTTTCAAATTATCAAAATCATAGTGATTGCTTCTTCTTCTTGCCCAACCTCAAGGGAGTTTTCCAAAGGCTGCCTTGGGGTCCAGTGGCATAAACACCAGATTCAAGAGCAACACGAAGTGACGTCTTGCATCCCAGGCTGAAAGGATTGGCTCACATAAATGCCTCCTGGGCCACGGAGTTCTCGCAAGGAGGGCAGGCAGGGGCTGTGCTGGTGCGTTTCCTATCATCTGCCTCAGATGTAAAGCCCTGGCTGGCTGGGCTCCATCGCTGTTAGGAGAATTAGCCTGCATTTTGAAGAGGTCTTTGGCGTCTTCGAATTGTTCTTCGAAATTGCTGTGAGTAGCGGGACCAAACATGGAGGCTGTACCAGGTGGACCCAGAATGATTCTGCTGCTGCTGTTGCTTCCCCACGCTACCTGTGGGAAGCTGAAGGCACAGTGCCTCTTTCCTGTGCAAGGGGGTGGACTTCACCCAAAGAATTATTACAGGCCAGGAGACCACCTCATTGGTGGAATCATCTCTTCAAGACGTATTCTATTTGAAGAATTCCCATTCGACACACCTCCCAAGATCAAAACGCACACGTAAGTGATGTGCTTTATGTGGTTGCTGCGATTCCACTCAGTACCGATTTCATGAGCTCCAGTTATTCCCACTTACCAGGGACTGCCCCCATTCTCTGGCACTGGGTAAATTGCTGTTCTCTTTTGCCTTTGGGGGAAGATGTAGGGGATGCTTCAACACTAAAGGACAGCTTGCTATGTCAGAAGCCGCAGCTAGCCAGGCCCCTTCTCCAATTTCAGGTGTGTGAAATATATGATAGTACAAAGAGATGGTTCTGCCAAATATCTAATAATATTTCTTTTATTAGTACAAACATCCACTTTTCTTTCCAAACATGTCAACAGACACAGCTGCAGCAGACCACTGCACTCCCCTCTATCACCGCCTCCATCACTGCCTACCATGATTATAATAAATGTCATTCTGGAAACCAAGTGCTATGAGGAACTGTTGAAAAAATAGGTATATTTAGCCTGGAGATGTTGAAGGGGAGATATCATAGGTGTCTTCAAATATCTATCATGCTGAAGATGGAGGCGACAAGTATTTTAATCTATTAAAAAATTACATTGTGTGTGTGTTTCATGGGCAGTGCTAAATATAAAATGTCTAAAATATCTGGGACACAGGCCCATAGGATTGGCAATGGCACAAATTTGGACATAGGGATTTCTATGTGCAAATACATGTGCATACTTAGAAATATTTAGTATAACTTGAATTTTATAGAAGGCAAACCAATTAACTGCTTGCCTGCTTTCAGGATCATGAACATGGTCAGAAATTGTCCTTCTTACACCTGACCCTTCAGGCACCCACACTTTTCCTTGGTCTTTCAGGCCCAAATCCAGGTGGGGAGGATGGAGTGCCTGGGACCAGCAAACAGCTGCACACAACTTAAATATCTGCAGATAAATTGCAAATGCCACATCATGGTGCTAAAAGGGGAAGGTTCTGGAGCATGCCTCTGATATAAGTTTTTATTCTGGAATGGTGTCTCAACTTTTCCAAATGGGTGAGAGTTAAAATCCTCATTTTTTCAAGAAGAGGGGCTCACTAGTAAATGTGTGAGATGTGCCCCCCCATTGAATCTGCCTCTGAGAAGAAAAAGTCTATGTCCTGCTCTCCATACTGTGGCTGAGTAGGACAAAAAAAACCCACACCAGTGTGGTCTAGTGGCGAGAGTGTTGGCCTGGGGGTCAGGAGATCCGGGTTCTAGTCCCCACTGAGCCACAGAAGCTCACTGGGTGACTTTGGGCCAGTCACAGACTCTCAGCCCAACCCACCTCACAGGATTGTTGTTTTGAGGATAAAATGGAGAGGAGGACGATAATGTAAGCCGCCTTGGGCTCCTTGCAAGAGGAAAAAGGAGGGCTGTAAATGCAATAAATCAATAAATAAAACCCAAAGAGCTGTATGGCACCTTTAATATTTGCCAAGGAAGCACAAATGGAACATTGCACACTGGCAAGGGAGAGTGTGGGAATGTTGGAGGGTCTAATAACCCATGCTCTTCGGCTGCAAATTACACAATTACTAGGGTGTCACTCCCATTAAGTGGAGTGGGATTGACTCCTTCTCCATGGCAGTTTGGTAACTCCTACAAATCGTGGCTGCTCCCTATCTCACTCCTTTACTGAGCAAGTGCAGAATATTCTCAGAATTCTAAAAGAAAAATATACCAGGGGGTTACACTTAGTCCCTTGTCTATCATTACTTGTAAAACAACAACATATTGGAAAGACTAAAAGAAATGGAGCTTCAGAAAATAATAGTTTCCCACCATCGCCAATGCCAGAAAAAGAGAAAGCCATCATTGTTTCAGGTCAAAAACCGGTGGTCTCTTCAGGAAGTGTGACTACAAAGTGGTTGCCAAAATGTTTTTCCAAGTTAATTTTGACAGAGAGAGGTTTCTTGTTTTTTGTTTTTGTCTTTAAACTGCTCTTTTCCCCTTCACATTTCACCAATTGTCCTTAAATTTGCAGGGTATATAAAACCAACATTTCTTCCTAGATCATGCACATTTTGGACTGATATGTCTAACCTTTTTGGTCTTCTATGGGTTAGAATAACCCACCTATCCACCTCAATTACCATTTTACATTCTAAAATGCTCCTTTTCCTGAAGGGACTTAACAGGACACGCTAGTCTCATGTATAGGATTCTATGCTGCACCTTGCATTGCGGAGGCTGCATTGAGCTGGGGGTTGGAATGCATGATCTCCAAGGCCCCTCCCAACTCTATAATGCTATGATGGTATAATCCCTTGAAAGGCCTGTGGAGTCAGAGAAGAAACAATGGAATGTTTCTGTTTCATTGAAGAGAGGATGACAATGTGACACTTTATTTTTCAGGAAAGGAGAGAAAGATACCTTGAAGATCCTGTCCTTCCTGTTTGCCATCCATGATATCAACAACAATCCCAGACTCTTATCCAACATCACCCTGGGCTACAACATCCATGGCAACTATTTCAATCCAAGAATGACTTCTGATGCCTTGGTGGACTTGCTCTCTACTGGGCATGCACATGTCCCAAACTACAAGTGTGGAAGAAGGAATCACCTGTTGGCTGTTCTTGAAGGGGCCAACTCTGATATCTCCATACAAATATCATCCATGTTGAGCATCTACAAAATCTCACAGGTGTGTGTGTGTGTGTGTTGTGGGGGCAATTTAAGACTAAGAACGTCTCTGTAGAGCTTCAGCGGTAACTTCCCCTGTCCCCAAAATTATGAGGCTGGAGTTTGTGTGTGATCTGGATTCATAGAGGGCCAAAGTTTTTTCAATTTTTGTGAACCACCCAGACAGCTTCGGCTATTGGGCGGTATAGAAATAAATAAATAAATAAATAAATAAATAAAGTGTTAACCCCCCCAGCACCCTCCTCCATGAGGGTCTCAACCTGTATTAGAAGATGGACCACTATTTCATAAACAGCGGCTCTATTTGTGAAAGGAAAATCCTGCATTCGAGGGAAAATCATGTGATTAACATCATTTGCAGTTTTGTTCTTATTCATATGCTTATAGTCCAGAGCGCGATCATCATCACTGCAAATTGTATGTATGATAAAATGAATTCTATCCATTGGTGTGAAGTTTGGAAGGAATAACTTACCTGTAGGGATGTAAGGTATCCCTAAAGTAAGTTAGGGATGTAAGTTAGGGATGTTGCAGGCATGCAATACAGGGTTGGAGTCCAAGGGACTCCAGCCTGCTCGGCCTGGTGGACTGGAGCCCATGGACCCTGATAGGAGGCCACCCCTGCTCCCCATGTGACCACTAGATGGCCTGATAACCACCACATGGTCTTCTGGTCCCCTTGCAAGCCCCCGTTTTGTGTAAAAATAGTGTAAAAAGACGTCAACTCACAGGGGGACCACTAGAGGAAGTGTGGACAGAGCGAGCAGGAAGTTCTTGTCCCCATCCTTGTGGTCCTCCTTTTGAAGGGTGGAATGGATGTTCATGATGGTGACCACCATCTTCCCAGTCATTACAAAGCCATGTGTGGTAACCAGTATAGGAGCTTTGATCTCTAACAAAATACAGCATTTCTCTCTTCCTTCCTTTGATAGGTCACTTATGCTTTTGTGCCTCATATCCAGAACACTAAGACTCAGTTCCCTTTTTTCTATGGAACTTTTCCCCAAGAAGGAACCCACTACCTGGAGATTACCAAACTTCTCCTGCATTTCAGGTGGACGATGACCATGCTCTTTGCTCCAGACACAAAGAATGGGGCCTTGTTCATAAGAACTTTGACCCCTGAGCTCATCAGGAACCACGTTTGTGTTGTTTTCTCACAGACCATTCCAGCTCTGCTCACACGCAAAGTCCTGTTCCGGGTTTCTTTGTTCATCAAGTGGAGACAAGTCAATATCTTTGGTCACTACGCAGAGAGTCCCTCTTTTTTATATGAAATAGACACTGTACAACAGGTAGCTGAAAAATTCATGAAACCGATTGTGGGGAAAGTCTGGATCATAACAGCTTTGTGGGATATTACCTTGGGTTTGATAAATACTGAATTCAATTCCCAGTACATCCATGGCATTTTTTCCTTCCTTAGCCGCACAAAGAAAAGAACAAAATACAATGATTATTTGCTTTACAAGTCTATTATGAAGAAGTTTGTGACTAAAGCATTTAAGTGTTCCAGCTCAAAGCATAAATCACATGTGAACGGCTGGAATAGATGCCCAGAGACTAAGAAACTGAACTTATTGCCCCAAGTGGACATTGATAGAATACTGTCTCTAGATAGCTATGTCATTTACAGCACCATCCAGTCTGTGGCCCGTGCCTTAGATGCTGCCTATTCATCCAGATCCAAGAGGAGGGTTGGGAAGAGGGGATACTGGCTGGATATTCAAAGGGTACAGCCATGGCAGGTATTCCCTTTTCCCTTACTGATATCTCTGGAAGTGAGCTGTTGCGTATTCATGGAACAAACCCAACTGCAATACTCCCTGTGTGGGTCCCGCTTTTTGCCCCCTTACAATGGCCTCAGAGGACACAGCACAACTGGTTGTAGCCCACCCTCATTGGTGCAACTCCACACTGATACATCTCTGTCTGCATTGGGCCTTTCCCCATGCCCCACCTTGGGAATAAGACCCCCACTCCCACCATAAACGTACATGGGAGTTCTCTTGTGGAAGGGAGTCTGTGCTTGCTGTCTTAGAGCCTTCCAGACTGGGCCTGCTCTTTTGAGACTCCAGCACCTCCCTCTCTCCTTCTATTCTCTGTGGAATGTGTGATGCTGGAGCCTACATGCTTTTCTATCAAGCCAAAAATAGTTGTGTGTTGGGAGCATTGTTTAAATCATCTCGTACAATTTGATGCCTGAGGCAAGAAATTCAGATGTCTCTCACTTTATACCATTTTTATTATTTGTGTATACTCAGAGAAAAGTCCCAAGAAATCCAGTGGGACTTACTCTCAGGGGTATAGGATTCCAAAGTTCATAAAAGGAGAGTATTCCCTGCCTTTTAAGGGTCACCCGTGGAGGGCCATGAAAGAGGGTCCAGCATTCAGTATTCTCCCCACAGGTTGATACGTCTAATAGCTTTAGCTTCCTCAGCTGCTAAAGCAGGCTGAGGGTGTTCAGGAATGAAATCAGGTCCTTTCCAAATGTTAAAAAGACACACACAGCTTTGAATGATAAGAGGGAAACCCAAGCTTGAAAAGGACAGAAGTGAGATCTCAAATTGGATTCCAGTTTGATGGAAACCAATGACCAAGGGAGGTAGTGGGCTCACGCACACTGGAGGCATTGTAGATGAAGCTGGACAGCCATCTGTCAGGGAGGGATGCTTTTGACTTAGATTCCTGCACTGAGCAGCGGGTTGGACTCGATGGTCTTGTAGGCCCCTTCCAACCCTTCTATTCTATGACTATTCTATGACTACTGACCCTATACAAATCTATGGTGCGACCATACGTGGAATACTGTGTACAGATCTGGTCACTGCACCTAAAATGATATTGTAGAGCTGGAAAAAGTGCAGAAAAGGGCAACTGAAATGATCAAGTGGCTGGAGCATCTCCCCTATGAGGGAAGGTTACAACAGCTAGGATTGTTGAGAGTGGAAAAATGGAGGGTAAGGGGAGACATGACCGAGGTGTACAAAGTTCTGCATGGTGTGTTGCATGTGGATAGGGAGACATTTTTTTCCCTCTCTCAAAATACTTGAACCTGGGGTCATTCCATGAAGCTGATGGGTGGGAGATTCAGGACAGATCAAAGGAAGGACTTCTTCACAGCACATAGTTAAACTATGGAATTCGCTACCACAGGAAGTAGTGATAGCCACCAATATGGAGAGCTTTAAATGATTGACATAAAGCCCTGAACGATAAGAGGGAAATGCAAGCTTGAAATGGGCAGAAGCGAGATATCAAACTGGGTTTCCAGGGTCCTTAAATGTTGATGTTTTCTCTGCCACTCTAGCTTCACCCTTTCCTGAAGAACTCCCAGTTTTACAATACTTCCAAGGGAAGAGTGTATTTGGAAAACAGCAGAGAGCTGGCAGTTGACTTTGACATCGTGAATTGGGTTGTGTTTCCCAACAGGTCTGTGTTGAGAGTGAAATTTGGGAGTATAGAAAGACAGGGGTCTTCAGAGCAAAAGTTCTCCATCAACCGGGGTGATATTGTGTGGCCCACATGGCTCAACCAGGTGAGGAAAAACATTCCTTCCACTCTATTTGCCATCACTGAAGCTCTTATGACTGCAGCAGACTCTATGTGTGGCTGCCGCCGTGGAGTGCCTGCTAATTCCAATTAGCAGCAGTTCTTCAAGACCTCAGAGAGGAGGGTCTTTTCCCGCCTTTGATACCCAGCCGTGGATCTGAAGTATTGCCTTGGAACACAGGCTGGGGTAACTTGGGCTTAAATAATTTATTCATATATATATTGTGTCATGAGTTTGGATGGCACGGCAGAGGGTTCAAAAGCACAGGTCCCTGCACTGATGAGCTTACAGTCTAAATTGGACAGGAAAGGGAGTGAGGGGATTAACTGGGGAAACAGGGGAAGAATATGCAGTCATTACATTTGGACATCATTAGACCTAGTTACAGGCTGCAAATGTGGGACTTGAGGACCATGGCTTCCTTTCTAGCTGTGCATCTCCTTTCTATAGAGAGTTGGCACAACACATTTTCCTTGATGCTTCTTCTCTTTCTGCTTAGCCTCTGCCTCATTCCAGGTGTGTGGAAAGCTGTCGCCCTGGATTTGTCAAGGTGGTTCAGGAAGGAGAGCCCGTTTGCTGCTACAACTGTGCTGCATGCCCAGGAGGGACCATCTCCATTTGGGAAAGTGGGTGACTCTCAAGGAAAGGGCAGCCCATAGTATGGTGCAAAGATTCACTGACACGCTTTCTATGAATCTACTATTAAAGGCGGTTCAGAACTTGGATCTTTTCGTGCACTATCCATAATTGATACCTCAAACCGAGTTAAATGAAAGGACCTTGGAGGATGGATTGGGGTGGCAGCTATAGGTTGTGGAAGGGGCAAGGATCAGAATACAAGTACCTTTTGCTCTTTAATGCTCATGCACCCTTCTCACGTATAGGTTGAATATGTAGGGTGAGAGTATACACCCCTGCTGTACTCCTTTCCCAATCTTAAACCAGTCTGTTGTTCCGTGGTCTGTTCTTACCGTTGATACTTTGTCGTTATACAGACTCTTCAGGAGGCATACAAGGTGACTTGGTATCCCCATACCACCAAAACCTTGCCACAATTTGTTATGATCCACACAGTCCAAGGCTTCAGAATAGTCAATAAAACAGAAATGGATGTTTTTCTGAAACTCCCTGGCTTTCTCCATTATCCAGCGGATATTGGCAATTTGGTCTCTAGTTCCTCTGCCTTTTCTAAACCCAGCTTGTACAATTGGCAATTCTCATTCCATGAATTGTTGGAGTCGACCTTGCAAGATCTTGAGCATTACCTTCCTGGCATGTGAAATAAGTGCTGTTGTTTGATAGTTTGAACATTCTTTGGTGTCTCCCTTTTTTGGTGTTGGGATATAAGTTGATTTTTTCCAATCTGTTGGCACCTCCAGCCCCCAGCAAGGATTCTAGGGGGAGGGATGGAGCGTCTCCCCCCCCCCAGTGGAACCCGGTAGAGCCAGGTAAGCAGGGTTTTGTACACCCCTAGATATAAGTTGATTTTTTCCAATCTGGTGGCCATCCTTGTGTTTTCCAAATTTACTGGCATATGGCATGCATCACCTTGACAGCGTCATCTTGCAAGATTTTAAACAGTTCAGCTGGGATACCGACGTCTCCTGCTGCCTTGTTATTTGCAATGCTTCTTAAGGCCCATTCCACCTTACTCTTCAGGATGTCTGGCTCTAACTCATTGACCACACCGTCAGATGTATCCCCAGTATTATTATCCTTCCTATACAGATCTTACATATATTCTTGCCACCTTTTCTTGATCTCTTCTGCTTCTGATAGGTCCTTGCCATCTTTGTTTTTGATCATACCCATTTTTGCCTGGAATTTACCTCCGATGTTTCTAATTTTCTGGAAGAGGTCTCTTGTCCTTCCTATTCTATGGCAGGGTTGTATACTGTTGCCCTAGCTATTCAAACTGTACACAGAACACATCATGCTATGTGCTGGGCTTGATAAATCTAGGGATGGCGGAGAATTTCTCCCTGAAACTTTGGGGGGCCGAACGCCAAAGTGTTCGGCCCCCCGAACAAGTTTCGGGGAGAAATTCTCCACCCCCCTGCCCCCCCCGGGACGGGACTTACCTTTGGCGAATGTCCTTCCCGGCGGTGGGTCCGGCCGGCGGTTCGGCGGGTGTTCGTCCTGGGCGGGGGCGGCAGCCGATCTTTCGACCGGCTGCCGCTGCTGCCATTGCAATAAAAGAAAAAAAAAAACGCCCTCGTGATAGGCTACGTGACAATTAACGTAGCCTATCACGGCTAGGTTTGCAAAGTCAGCCGTGATAGGCTACGTCAATCATCACGTAGCCTATCACGGGTGACTTAAAAAAAAAAAAAAAGCACGTACGCTAATGGCGGCACCCATAGGGAGCCGCCATTCCTGTTCCTTATTTGGTTGCTGTAGGCTGACTTTGCAGATCTAGCCGTGATAGGCTACGTTAATCGTCACGTAGCCTATCATGGGGGCAGTTTTTTTTTTTTTTAACTTTCGAGTTCGTGGCCGGGCGAGGCGGGAAGCCTCGTCCCCAGCCTGAATTTCGGCCATGCTAGGCAGGAAGCCTCCCCCTGGCCTGAATTTCAGCCGGGCGAGGTGGGAAGCCTCCCCCCCGCCTGAACTTCGCGGGGGGAGCAGCGAAGCACCTCCCCCCCACCACGACCAAGCTTCGAGGACAGGTAAGTCACTTTCATCCACCCCTAGATAAATCCAAGGCTGGAGTTAAAATTGCTGGAAGAAATATTAAGAATCTCAGATATGCAGATGATACCACTTTGATGGCTGAAAGCGAGGAGGAGCTGAGGAACCTTCTGACCAAGGTGAAAGAAGAAAGTGCAAAAGCTGGGTTGCAGTTCAACCTCAAAAAAACCAAGATTATGGCAACCAGCTGGATTGATAACTGGCAAATAGAGGGAGAACATGTCGAGGCAGTGACAGACTTTGTCTTTCTAGGTGCAAAGATTACTGCAGACGCTGACTGCAGCCAGGAAATCAGAAGACGTTTACTTCTTGGGAGGACAGCAATGACAAATCTTGATAAAATAGTGAAGAGCAGAGACATCACACTGACAACAAAGGTCCACATAGTTCAAGCAATGGTATTCCCTGTAGTAACCTATGGCTGCGAGAGCTGGACCATAAGGAAGGCTGAGCGAAGGAAGATAGATGCTTTTGAAGTGTGGTGCTGGAGGAAAATTCTGAGAGTGCCTTGGACTGCAAGAAGATCAAACCAGTCCATCCCCCAGGAAAGAAAGCCAGCCTGCTCACTTGAGGGAATGAGATGAAAGGCAAAACTGAAGTACTTTGGCCACATCATGAGAAGACAGGATATCCTGGAGAAGATGCTGATGCTATGGAAAGTGGAAGGCAAAAGGAAGAAGGGCCGACTAAGGGCAAGAGGGATGGATGACATTTTGGAGGTGACGGAGTCGACCTTGGGGGAGCTGGGGGTGGCGATGGCTGACAGGAAGCTCTGGCGTGGTCTGGTCCATGAAGTCACAAAGAGTCAGAAGTGACTGATCGATTAAAAAACAACAACAAACCCTTCTTGCATCCACCAGGACCAAGTCCACTGTTAAAACAGATGATTCAGGTGAGGTGTCCAGAGAACATCTCTCAGATGAGACCAATCATCTGGATCCATTTCAGTTGGATCTCAGGCCAGGTTCTCTAATTCTACAGAGAATTAGCACAACACATTTCCCTTGATGCTTTTCATTTTTCTGCTTAGCCTAGGGACGTACGAAAGTCACTTACCTTAAACGAAATTTTATTCGTGGGGGGGGGGAGGTGCTCTGTCCCTCCCCCTGAAATTCTGGTGGGGGGAGGCACTCCGTCCCCCCCCAAATTCTGGCTGGGGGGGAGGCGCTCCGTCCCCCCCCCGAATCCTGGTTGGCCGGGATGCAAATGGCGGCGGCCGTAGCCGCCGCCGTTTGCGTCCCTGCAGTCAGCCGTGATAGGCTATGTAAATGTTTATGTAGCCTATCACGGCTGAGTAAAAAAAACAACAACAACACCGCGTGTACCCAAATGGCAGCGCCCATGGGCGTCGCCATTTGCGTTCCTTATTTTGGCACGTCTAGTCTACATAACCATTTACGTAGACTACAGTGAAAATAAGGGGAACGCAAATAGCATCTACGCTATTTGCGTTCCCCTTATTTTCCCCATAGTCTACATAAATGTTTACGTAGACTAGACATGCCAAAATAAGGAACGCAAATAGCAGCACCCATGGGCGCCGCAATTTGCGTACGCGCGGTTTTTTTTTTTACTCAGCCGTGATAAGCTACGTAAACATTTACATAGCCTATCATGGTATTTTTTAAAAATCTAGCCTGATAGGCTATGTAAATCTTTACGTAGCCTATCACTTTTTTTTGTTTTTTTGTTTTTTTTACTGGAAACGGCGGTGGTGGCAGCCGGTCAGAAGACCGGCTGCCGCCGCCGCCACCACCAAACCGCCGCCGAACCGCCGCCAGAGCCGCCGCCACCAGGAAGATTCGCCCAAGGTAAGTCCCGTCCCGGGGGGGACGGGGGGGGGCAGACCGTTTCACCACTGATTTCGGGGGGCCGAATACACTTGCATTCAACCTCCCCGAGATTCGTGGTGAAATTCTCTGATATCCCTGCTAGCCAGGCAGATGAACCACCAACTAACAGTACTTCCGTCTTGTCTCGGTTGAGTTTCAGTTTATTGGCCCTCATCTTGCCCATTACTCTGCCCAGGCACGGATTCATAAGAGCCACTGTCTCACCTGGTTTTGAGGAGAAAGAGAGGTAGAGCTGGGTGTTGTCCGCCTATTGATGGCACCTCATCCCACACCTCCAGATAACCTCCCAACCGAGACAACCTATCTAGAAGGATATCACTGTCGATGTTATCAAAAGCTGCGGAGAGATCCAGGAGAATCAACAGGGTCGCACTCACCCTGTTCCTCCCCTGGCAGAGGTCATCCCACAGGGCGAACATGGCAGTTTCCGTTCCATATTAGAGCATTGTTTTATTGTTTTACAAATATGCAAATTAAGCATACAAGGAGGCTTTTGTTACATCCATTGGAATGTTAGGAGTATATTGAATCTGGTCTGTGTTTTCAGGTCCGCTGTTTGCCTGTGCCTGCGTCTTTCAAGGAGGGAGGGAAATCTCATTGAAAGCAAATTGACTTCAATTTGACTTCAACATTTTTTTCTGATTTGGAGATGATGGAGATCCCTTTCCCCACCAAAGCATTAGTACCTTACCTAAAGCAACTACTTTTTTTAAAAAACCTTTTAAAAATGACCCTGCCAAGCTCTGCATTATGAATTTATTCAGGGAGGGGGAAAGGCACTTTAAATAACTCCATTTGCATCCCTGTATTTTGACGTGATAGGCTACATATTTACGTAGCCTATCACAGAAAAAACAAAACAGCAAATGCAAATGGCAGCGGCTAAGGGGGCTGCCATTTGTGTTCCCTTTTTTTTGCCGTTTTAGCCTACATAAATATTTACTTAGGCTATTATGGCAAAAGAAAAAAAAAGTAACGCAAATGGTGGCTGCCATAGCCGCCATTTGTGTTCCCTTAGTTTTGCCGTGATAGGCTATGTAAATACTTACGTAGCCAATCATGGCTTCCGCAGGGACGCAAATGGCATTCACAAGTCAGCGTGGCCACCATTCGCAAGTCAGCATGGACGGCAGCAGGGAGGTGCTCCATTCCAGGCCCATTTCGCGGGGGTGGGGAGGGGCTTCGTTTCACCACAGATTTTGGGGGGCCGAATGCACTGGCATTCGGCCTCACCAAGATCCATGGTGGAATTCTCTGACATCCCTAACATAAAGCTAACAGTTTTTACACTAGTCAGATTGATTATGTACTTTGCAGCCAAAGATGGAGAAGCTCCATACAGTCAGTAAAAACAAGACCTGGAGCTGACTGTGGCTCAGATCATGAGCTGCTTCTTGCAAAATTTCAGCTTAAATTGAATAACAAAGGGAAAACCACTCAACCATTCAGGTATGACATAAATCATATCCCTTATGAATACACAGTGGAGGTGACGAATAGATTTCAGGGATTAGACCTGATAGACAGAGTGCCTGCGGAACTATGGATGGAGGTCCGTAACATTGTTCAGGAGGCAGCAACGAAATCCATCCCAAAGAAAAAGAAATGCAAGAAAGCCAAGTGGCTGTCTGATGAGGCTTTACAAGTAGCTGAGGAAAGAAGGGAAGCAAAAACCGAGGGAGAAAGGGGAAGATATATCCAGCTGAATGCAGAGTTCCAGAGAATAGCAAGGAGAGACAAGAAGGCCTTCTTAACTGAACAATGCAAAGAAATCGAAGAAAACAATAGAATGGGAAAGACTAAAGATCTTTTCAAGAAAATCGGAGATCTCAAGGGAACGTTTGTGTCAAGATGGGCATGATAAAGGACAAAGAAGGCAGGGACCTAACAGAAGCAGATGAGATTCAGAAGAGGTGGAAAGAATACACAGAAGAACTACACAGGAAAGATCTGAATGTCCCTGATAGCCATGATAGTGTGGTCACTGAACTTGAGCCGCACATCCTCGAGAATGAAGCCAAATGGGCCTTAGGAAGCATTCGTAACAACAAAGCTAGCAGAGATGACAGTATTCCAGCTGAGCTATTTAAAATCCTAAAAGATGATGCTGTTAAAGTGCTGCACTCAATATGCCAACAAATTTGGAACACTCAACAGTGGCCGCAAGACTGGAAAAGGTCAGTTTACATTCCAATTCCAAAGAAGGGCAACCCCAAGGAGTGTTCAAACTACCGCACAATTGCGCTCATTTCACATGCCAGCAAGGTGATGCTCAAAATCCTACAAGCTAGGCTTCAGCAGCATGAGAACCGAGAACTACAGGAAGTACAAGCTGGGTTTCGAGAGGCAGAGGAACTAGAGATCAAATCGCCAACATTCGCCGGATCATGGAGAAAGCAAGAGAATTCCAGAAAAATGTCTATTTCTGCTTCATTGACTACGCTAAAGCCTTTGATTGTTTGGATCACAACAAACTGTGGCAAATCCTTAAAGAGATGGGAGTACCAGACTACCTTACCTGTCTCCTGAGAAACCTGTACGAGGGTCAAGAAGCAACAGTAAGAACCAGACATGCAACAACCGATTGGTTCAAAATTGGGAAAGGAGTGCAACAAGGCTGCATATTGTCGCCCTGCTTATTTAATTTATATGCAGAGTACATAACGAGAAATGCCGGGTTGGATGAATTACAGGTCAGAATTAAGATTGCTGGGAAAATTATCAACAACCTCAGATATTTATTTATTTATTTATTTATTTATTTCATTTCTATACCGCCCAATAGCCGAAGCTCTCTGGGCGGTTCACAAAAACTAAAACCAAACAACACACAATAAAACAATTTAAAATATATAGAACATTAAAACCACAATATAACAATACAACCACAATAAAACCTAGCAGCAGTACAGGAGTTAAAAATACAGGAGTTAAAATACAGATTTAAAACAGCAAAGATAAAAATTTAGAAAGCTAAAATGCCTGGGAAAATAAAAAGGTCTTCACCTGGCGCCAAAAGGAGTACAATGTAGGCGCCAGGCGAACCTCACTAGGGAGCTCATTCCAGAGCCTGGGTGCCACAACAGAAAAAGCCCTCTTCCTAGTAGCCACCCGCCTCACTTCCTTTGGCAGGGGCTCACGGAGAAGGGCCGCTGACGATGATCTTAAGGTCCGGGCAGGCACATATGGGAGGAGGCGATCCTTCAGGTAACCTGGCCCCAAGCCGTTAAGGGCTTTGAATGTTAACACCAGCACTTTGAATCGGGCCCGGAAATGGACCGGCAGCCAGTGCAGCTGGAAAAGTACTGGCATAATATGAGCTCGCAGGCCAGTCCCTGTTAACAATCTTGCTGCCCTATTTTGGACCAGCTGAAGTTTCCGGACTGTTTTCAAAGGCAGCCCCACGTATAACGCATTGCAGTAATCCAGACGAGAAGTTATCAGAGCATGGATAACTGTAGCTAGGCTATCTCTGTCCAGATAGGGGCGTAGTTGGTATACCAGCCTAAGCTGATAAAACGTGCTCCATGCCACTGAGTTCACCTGTGCCTCACGTGACAGTTCTGGATCCAAGAGCACCCCCAAACTACGAACCTGATCCTTTAGGGGGAGTGCAACCCCCTCCAGAACAGGTTGATTATCACCTAGCCGGGCAGATGAACCACCCACTAACAGTACCTCCATCTTGTCTGGATTGAGTTTCAGTTTATTGACCCTCATCCAGTCCATTACCGTGCCCAGGCACTGGTTCAGAACAGCCACTGCCTCACCTGGTTTTGATGAGAAAGAGAGGTAGAGCTGGGTGTCATCCGCATATTGATGGCACCTCAGCCCACAGCTCCGGATAACCTCCCCCAGCGGTTTCATGTAGATGTTAAACAGCATGGGGGATAAAATAGAGCCCTGTGGAACCCCATGGCACAATTGCCATGGCACAGAGCAATAATCCCCCAGCACCACCTTCTGGAATCGGCCATCCAAGTAGGAGCGGAACCACTGTAGTGCAGTGCCTCCAACTCCCAACCCAGACAACCTATCCAGAAGGATACCATGGTCGATGGTATCGAAAGCCGCTGAGAGGTCCAGGAGAATCAACAGGGTCGCACTCCCCCTGTCCCTCTCCCGGCAGAGGTCATCCCACAGGGCGACCAAGGCAGTTTCTGTTCCAAAACCAGGCCTGAAGCCAGATTGAAATGGATCTAGATAATCCGTTTCATTCAAGAGTGCCTGGAGCTGTCCTACAACCACCCGCTCAAGCACCTTGCCCAGGAAGGGGATGTTGGCCACTGGCCTATAATTGTTAACATCCTCTGGGTCCAGGTTAGGCTTTTTCAGGAGTGGTCTAATTACTGCCTCTTTTAAAGCGGCAGGCACCACTCCCTCTCTCAAGGAGGAATTTACAACCTCCTGGACCCAGCCGGACAACCCCTCCTTGTTTGATTTAATAAGCCATGAAGGGCAAGGGTCAGATGATACCACCCTAATATATATGCAGATGCAGATATGCAGATGATACCACCCTAATGCCCGAAAGCGAAGAGGATCTCAAGAGCCTCTTGTTGAGGGTGAAAGTGGAGAGTGGTTTGAAACTCAACATTAAAAAAACTCAGATCATGGCATCTGGCCTTATCACTTCCTCACATATAGAAGGGGAAGAAATGGAAGCAGTGACAGATTTTATTTTCTTGGGCTCCAAGATCACTGCATATGGTGACTGTAGCCTTGAAATTAAAAGACGCTTGCTCCTTGGGAGGAAAGCTATGGCAAACTTAGACAGCATAGTAAGAAGCAGAGACATCACCTTGCCAACAAAGGTCCATACAATCAAAGCTATGGTTTTCCCAGTAACAACATATGGCTGTGAGAGCTGGGCGATAAGGAAGGCTGAGCTAGGGATGTCAGATAATTTCTCCAGTGCATTCGGCCCCCCGAAATCGGTGGAGAAACGGTCTCCCCCTCCCCCGGGACGGGACTTACCTTGTTCTAATGTCCCTGGCGGCAGCGGCTCTGGCGGCGGTTCGGCGGCGGATCGGCGGCGGCGGCCGGTCTTCCGACCGGCTGCTGCTACTGCCATTTCCAAGTAAAAAAACAAACAAACATGATAGGCTAAGTAAAGATTTACGTAGCCTATCACAGCTAGATTTTTAAAAAACACCATGTTAGGCTACGTAAATCTTTATGTAGCCTATCACGGCTGAGTGAAAAAAAACAAAACAAAACCATGCCTACGCAAATGGCAGCACCCATGGGCACCGCCATTTGCGTACACGCTTTTTTTTTTTTAAAGTCAGATGTGATAGGCTACATAAACATTTACGTAGCCTATCATGGCTGACTGCAGGGACGCAAACGGCGGCTGCTACGGCCGCCGCCGTTTGCGTCCCGGCAGGAGAGGAGGTTTTGCGTCCAGAGGGATGGGGCGCCTCCCTCCCAGCCAGAATTTCGGCGGGGAGGGATGGGCCGCCTCCCCCCAGGCCAGAATTTTGGGGGGAGGGACAGAGCGCCTCCCCCCCACCGCGAAGCAAGCTTCGGGATCAGGTAAGGGACTTTCGTCCATCCCTACAATGAGCGCCAAAGAATTTATGCTTTCGAACTGTGGTGCAAGGAGGTCAAATCAGGCCATCCTAAGGAAATCAACCCTGACTGCTCATTGGAAGGACAGATATTGAAGCTGAAGTTCAAATATTTTGGCCACCTAATGTGAAGAGAAAACTCCTTGGAAAGGAGCCTGATGCTGGGAAAGATTGAAGGCAAAAGGAGAAGGGGACGGCAGAGGATGAGATGGCTAGATAGCATCACCGATGCAATGAATATGAATTTGAGCACACTCTGGGGAAGAGCAGAGGACATGAAGGCCCAGCGTGCCATGGTTCATGGGGTCACGAAGAGTCGGACATGACTTAATGACTGAACAACAACAGAAAGATTGCTGGCTTCTCACCAAGTGGTATGTATGTGCATCTGCTGGATAAGGGAGTCTAAACATTTCCTCCCATAAGCAAGACGGTAAAGTTCTTCCATCCATATATACTAAGCAGGACTATATCTAGCTCTATTCCAAGAAAGAAGAAGATTTTTAACACTACGTCCTACTCCACCATGCGGCCTGGACACTGTGAGCAGCCTCCAATATATGACTGATTGGCTGCAATAAGTGCTTCCAAAAGTGAAGGAGACTCTGAAGCTGTATAGGCAGAGGGCCAGACCTCGATTCTAACAAATATTGCAACTGCAAGTATCACCATCGAGCTGTAGCAGGCAAATTGTATTTGGCATGCAAAGCTGAGAAGGACAAAGACTCCTTGTCAGCACCCACTACTTGATCCAAGGTAAGAATCAACTGATCTGTCCACATCCACCACAACTAGTATTTTTCTGAACAGTTTTTACATCTGGGTTTCCCCATAGGCTAAGGAAGAGATCTGGAGAATGGAAGTGAAATTAGCTTAATGAATATGTCAGCCAAGCGTGCAGCTGTTGTCAACAAGCCATTTTCATGTTGGGCATAATTAGAAAAGGAATCAAAAATAAAACTGCCCACATCATAACTGCTTTATGCAAACTTGGCATGCTGTGTAGAGTTCTGGTCACCGTACCTCAAAACAGATATTGTAGAATTGGAAAAGTGCAGAAAAGGGCAACCAGAATGATGAAGGGGCTGGAGCAACTCCCCTGTGTGGAAAAGTCCCAATCTTTGGGGCAGCTCATTTTATAAAAATGGTTAAAGTGGAAGATGGAAGAGGCATATGAAAGTGTCATCTTCACACCGCACATCAATAAACTATGCAATTCCCCACCACAAGATGTAGGGATGGCCACCAACTTTGGTGGCTGCAAAGGGGGATTAAAGAAATGTATGGAGATAAAGCTATTAGCAGTACTAGTCAGTTATTGTAGAGATCAGAATACATCCCCTGATCTGTTTGGCTTACTCTCCAGAGAGATTTTTACCATGCTTTAACAAAATAATCCCTGAAACAGTAAGTCAGGGTAAGTTTGATATGATTTGTGTAGAATTCCACATTCTGGAAGTGTATTGGCACTTCATGACCTATGGGGTCCCTTTGAACTCCTTAGAGTAGCAAAGAAGTAGCTTCAGGGTTGGTTTTGGATTGTAGAAACCTGAGGGGATTTCGTCTAAACAACAGGTAGAACTTCCTGGTGGAATGAGCTGTTTGATAATGGAACAGACTGCCTCAGAAAGTTGTGGACCTGTGTTAAAGATCTTTATGCAGAGTTGAAGGGACACCTATCTGGGATCCTGTGGCAGTGGACTTCCAGTCCTCCCCCCCGGAATCCTGCCTGGCTGGCTCCGCTCCACGGCCAAGCCACGGAGCCGCCGGCCGGCTCTGGCCGCCTGCAGCCAGACATCCGGCTGCTGGGCAGCCCTGCAGGGACGCAAATGGCGGCTGTCGTAGCCGCCGCCATTTGCATCCCTGTACTTAGCCGTGATAGGCTATGTAAATATTTACGTAGCCTATCACGGCAGGGGGAAAAAAAACCAAGCGTACGCAAATGGCAGTGGCGACTCCACTGCTATGTGGAGGAGGAAGCCGCCATTCACAAAGTCGTATGGACGGGAGCAGGTAAGTGCTACGTTTTGCACCCCTTTTGTGTGTTGGTGGTGGCAGGGACTTCACCCCGTGTGCCTGTCGTGGGTTGAGGGGGTGAGGGCTTCGTTCCGTGATGGATTTTGGGGGGCCGAATGCACTGGCATTCGGCCTCACCGAGATCCATCGCAGGATTCTCTGACATCCCTATTCCACACTCTTGATGCTTGATATCCTGCTTGGCTGAAGATGTGCAGGTGTGAAGCAGGAGTTTCCTGCAAGGAAAGCATGTCTTCCACCAGTGACTGATTCCTCTTGTTGTTTCCAGATGCAGACCATTGCACCAAGTGTCCGGAAAATCAGCACCCAAACAAGGACCGAGATCAATGTATCCCCAAGATCATAACCTTCCTGGCCTATGAAGAACCTTTGGGGATCATCTTGGCTTCCTTGGCCCTATTCTTGTCCTTAACCACAGCCTTTGTGTTAGCAATCTTCATCAAATACTTAGAAACACCAATAGTCAAGGCAAACAACCGTGACCTTTCCTACACTCTCCTCATCTCCCTCCTGCTTACCTTCTTGTCCTCCTTCCTATTCATTGGCAGACCAAGAAAAGCAACCTGCCTGCTTCAGCAAATGGTCTTCAGCATTATCTTCTCTGTCGCTGTCTCTTCTGTTTTGACAAAAACCATCACTGTGGTGCTGGCCTTCCTGGCCACCAAACCAGGGAACAGGGTGAGGAGATGGCTGGGGAAGAGTTTGTCAAATGCCATCGTCATTTCTTGTTCCAGTGTCCAAGTAGTCATCTGCACCATCTGGCTGGTCATCTCTCCCCCATTCCCTGAATCTGACATGCACTCTCAGCCTGTAGAAATCCTACTACAATGTAATGAAGGTTCTGTCACCATGCTTTATACTGCCCTTGGCTACATGGGCTTCCTGGCTGCCATCTGCTTCACGGTGGCTCTCCTAGCCCGGAAGCTGCCTGGAGCCTTCAACGAAGCCAAGCTGATCACCTTCAGCATGCTGGTCTTCTGCAGCGTCTGGGTGTCCTTTGTGCCCACCTACCTGAGCACCAAGGGCAAATACATGGTAGCTGTGCAGCTCTTCTCCATCTTGGCCTCCAGTGGTGGGTTGTTGTGCTGTATCTTTCTTCCCAAGTGCTACATCATTGTACTGAGGCCTGATCTAAATACCAAGGGGCATCTAATGATCAAAACTAAAGAGGCTAATTTTTTAGAAAGCTAATTGGGAAATGAAAATATGAGTAGTGGGAAAAAATATAGCTGCTCAGGTGCATTTTGCCTCTCCCTTCCTTGCACAGCTGGTTATGTCACTCCCACTAGCGTGGATGGAATGTAGCAGGATGTACACATGGAAAATGTGCAATATCCCCTGAAGTGTAGACAGTCAATTGTGATTCCACTTGTAGCTTACAGCAAAAGAGCAATGATTAGATATGTACTAGGAGCTGAAAGTACCTGAAGTGTGGACATGTGTTTTTGATTAGTGAAAGTTAGAGGTGTATGAAACACTTACCTTGTTCCGCTGGGGCCATCATCACCTGTCACAGCGAAAAAAAGGAACGCAAATGGCAGCTGCTGTTGCTGCTGCCATTTGCGTTCCTTTTTTTTTGCCGTGATAGGCTACGTAAATATTTACATAGCCTATCACGGCTAAAGCGGGAACACAAATGGCGTAGGGGATGCCATTTGCATCCCTGCTTTAGCTGTGATAGGCTACATAAATATTTACATAGGCTATCATGGGCCAGCGTAGGGATGCAAATGCATCCCCTACTCAGGATGCCATTTGCCTCTACACCAGCCCGGCAACAGCTGGAGGCCCCGCTGTAGGTTGGCCCAGCTGGGAGCTCCGTGACCTGGCTGCGGAGCGGAGCCAGCCGGGCGGCTTCCGGGGCGGAGGAACGGATTGCCTTCCCCCCCATCGAGGATTCTGGGGGGAGGAATGGATCGCCTCTCCCCACCTGTGGAATCCGGTGGAGCCAGGTAAGCGGGGTTTCGTACACCCCTAAGCCTACGTAGATACTTAGGTAGCCTATCATGGTTTGGCAGGGACGCACATCGCAGCTGGCATAGCCACCGCCATTTGTGGCTGCAGCCCAACAGCAGCTGCAAGACCACCCGGAGCCGTTGTCGGAGCTGCTGCCAGAGCTGCTGCCGCCAGGTAGGCTCTATCCTAGGGGGATCCCGCGGGGTGGCGGGGGGGATTGCCCCATTCTGCAACGTACTCTGGGGGGGGTGGATTCTAAAGAATCCAGCCTCATTGGAGTCCATGGCGGAATTCTCCAACATCCCTAGTCAAAGCTGGATCTTTGGGTTGGTCAAGTTGTTGTTTGCATCTTCATCTCAGCTGCCCTTGGACAACCTGTAACCTGCAGAGCACCTAGTATTTAGCAATCATATTAAGTCTGCAATCTCTTTCCTCTATTTCTGTGCTGAAAAGCACCTGTTGACCTCTTTGAAGGTTTTTTATAGGGATGGCGGAGAATTTCTCCACGAATCTCCGGGAAGCTGAATGCCAACACATTCGGCCCCCCGAAATCGGTGGGGAAATTCTCCGCCCTCCCGCCCCCTGTCCCCCCCCCGGATGGGACTTACCACTGTTGAATGTCCCTCTTGGCGGCGGGTCCCGGCGGCGTTTTGGCAGCATTTCGGCAACGGTGGGGGCGGCGGCTGGTCTTCTGACTGGCCGCCGCCGCCATTTCCCAGTAAAATAATAATTAAAAAAACCAAATGTGATATGCTACCTAACGATTTACGTAGCCTATCACAGCTAGATTTTCAAAGTCAGCCATGATAGGCTACGTAAATCGTTACGTAGCCTATCACGGCTGACTTTGGAAAAAAAAAAGCGCATACGCAAATGGTGACGCCCATTGGCGCCCATAGCGTTGCCCTTATTTTCACCGTAGTCTACGTAAATCTTTACGTAGACTACCCGTGCCTAAACAAGGAACGCAAATACGCGCTTTTTTTGCATACGCGCTTTTCCCCCCCCCCCCAAAGTCAGCAGTGATAGGCTACGTAACGATTTATGTAGCCTATCACGGCTGACTTTGAAAATCTAGCCATGATAGGCTATGTAAATCATTAGGTAACCTATTACGTTTCCCCCCCCCCATAACTTTTTTATTTCGCGGCCGGGGAGACGGGGTGCTTCCCCCTGGCCAGAATTTCGGCGGCGAGGGATGGGGCGCCCCCCGGCCTGAATTTTGGCCGGAGGGGCGGGGCCTCCCCCCCACCAAGAATTTCGGGGGGAAAACCGAAGCGCCTCCCCCCCACCGCGAAGCAAGCTGCGGGACCAGGTAAGCGACTTTCGTCCATCCTTAGTTTTTAAGCAGGCATTAAATACTCTATTATTCCGCCAGACCATCCCTTTCTTGAACTCTTGTTCCTTTTGCTGAGTGTTGTATACTGTCTTTAAGCAGTGCTGTTTTAAGCTGTATTGTTTTGTTGTTGGATTTTTTAAGTTCAGATTTGTTTTTGGATATATGTTGTTTGTGTATATTGTCTGTATGCTTTTATGTAAATGGTTTTTAATCTTTGTATACTGTATTTTAATGTTTTAACTTTGGAAACTGCCCAGAGAGCTTCAGCTATGGGGCGTTATATAAATCATCATCATATATTCATGACTGGAACTAAATGCAGACTTTGTAGCCTCAACATCAGGCCAGTGTCTCCCCTCTCCCACATTGTGCTTAACATCCTGCCTGATGAAGAGGTCGGGAGAGCCCAATAGGTAACTCTCTTCTTCCACTCCAGCAGGGAGGGTGTGGGTATCAGTCACCTGATTTTCTAATATTTTCTCAAAATATTTTTGATCATGCACCCCTATCAGTAAAAAAAAATTGAGCACACCCCACCAATATATTTATATTTATTTATAAATTATATACATATACTACTGTACTAATATATTATGTACATTATCAAACATACACAAAAAATAAAAATTAAACAGGATGAGATAAAGAAGAAATATATATTGTTTAATATTTTGAAATTTATTAATGATACAAAACCCCTTTTTCATCATTTTAAAAAATATTATTAATCTAATCTGTGAATTATATTAATTATAAATTATTAATATAATCTGTAAGTCCACTTAACTGTGCACGTCGTTGCTATATGCTGACGATGGTGCCTGGCTATTGGTCCAGGCATCTCTCCTGCTGATTGGCTCAGGTGCAGAAATGGATGTGAACAATAGCATGGGAACAAAGGAGACCAACAACGGTCCTAGCTGAGCGTTGTGAGCAATGAGAGGCAGCTAGCAAGTCCCTGGAGCCTCATGAGCCCAGGGAAGAGGCAGAGAAAGCAGGGAACAACTGAAAGAGTTCCCCAGAAAAGCAGAGGAAATGAGGGAAGCAAAGAGGGGGTGTCTGGCAAGCTCATGGACTTGCCAGGACAAAGATACTAAGGGGGTTGTGTGTGTCCTATCTGTCCTTTATCTGTACAGGATTGGGTGCCAACATCTCCCAAAGGAGTTCTGAGAAACAAAAAGAGGAACATAATAATGAGAATGAGAATGAGAAGGAGAAGGAGAAGAACTCCTTCCAAAATGGGCATGCTGAAATCTGTATTTCAAGACTGAATTTGAAGCAGACTGCTGGGAAACGGTGAAATTGGGGTGGGGTGGGGTGGGGTGGGGAGATCTGGAGGACTGGGTTCACAAAGAAGTCTTCAAATTCAGATTTCATGCTGTTGGTGCTGGCACAAAACTGGGGGTTTGTGGCTCAAAATTGCACAAAAACTAGCACAAAACTTTGTCACAAGTTCAGAGATGATATGAAAATGTGGATTTTTCAGCCTTTGACAGATCCCACAGAGGTGTAGGTCATTTTCATTCTTTCAGTGCCTGCCCCAAACCCTGGATTCATGGCAAAAACCAGCACAAATTAGCAAAAGCTTTGGCACAAGTTCAGAGGTGATACGACAATGTTGATTTTTCCGTCTTTACCAGGCCCCACATTAGGGCATATCATTTCCATGGCTTTGGTGCTGGCACTAAACTTGGGATTTGTGGCACTCAATGGCACAAGACTGGCACAAAAAATGTTGGCATAGGTTTCAAGGAGATATGAGAATGTGGTGTGTGTTTTTTTTAATCATTTGCTATGCCACATCTAAGGGAATGACATTTTCACACTTCGGGTACTAGTCTGGCACAAGACTTGGGATTTGTGGCACAAAATGGCACAGAACTAGCACAAAACTTTGGCATATGTTTCAAGGAGAGCCTAGTTTGGGGGCTCATTATTAACAGAACCCCCTTCATTCAAAGCCTCATGGATAAGAACATAAGAACATAAAAACATAAGAGAAGCCATGCTGGATCAGACCAAGGGCCCATCTAGTCCAGCATTCTGTTCACACAGTGGCCAACCAGCTGTCAACCGGGAACCCACAAGCAGGGCATAAGCACAACAGCACCCTCCCACCCATGTTCCCCAGCAACTGGTACACATAGGCTCACTGCCTCTGGTACTGCTGATACCAGTACCTGATACCAGATCATCATCAAATCTAGTAGCCCTTGATAACCTTTTCCTCCAGGAATTTGTCTAACCCTCTTTTGTTGTTGTTGTTGTTGTTCAGTCGTTCAGTCGTGTCCGACTCTTCGTGACCCCATGGACCACAGCACGCCAGGCCTTCCTGTCCCGCGCTCTCTCCCGGAGCGTGCTCAAGTTCATATTCATTGCATCCGTGATGCTATCTAGCCATCTCATCCTCTGCCAACCCTCTTTTAAAGCCATCCAAATTGGTTTATGCCTCATGTAAACCAAATATTAGTAAAATGTATACTACTATCCTTATGCATATATGCAATAAACGTTCACCACAGGGCAGCAAAAGTATCTATTTTCTTTGGTCCTTTTGCTTTGCCTAGCTTTTGAGTCAATGTTTGTTTTAATGCTACTCTCCATACCTTGTTATACTGCTCAGCTATTGAAATTCCTTGCAGATGTTATAAACATTAAACAAGATGTTATAAACATTTTGACATTAAAATCAAAAGAGGAATATTCAGAAATAAAAAACTTAGGGTGCCATCCTGTCCAGATGGGCAGCTGCCTCCAAACTCGGAGGTGACTGCCTATCGAATGCAGGGCAGGAGAAGCATGGAGGGGATCGTTCCCTCCATGCTTCTCCTGGCCTGCATTTGCAGCTAGACAGCCAATTGTGGCTGGGGCATTCCGGGGTGGGGAGGGCGGAAATGCCTTTTCCTCAAACCAGCAGCAATATTTGAATTACTATTACTATTCATTCAGCAGCCGGGTTCTTTTGTCACATGTATAGATTTAATAGGTTTTGCTGACTGTTAAATGTTTATGTAGGAAATCCCTTTTAGTCAGCACAGTTCTGAATTATCTTTCCTGTGTGGGATTTCGTTGCTTAAAAAATCTTAGAAAAGTGACACTTTTCCTCTTTTTGCCATGGCAATAATATCTGAGTCAGGCCGGAAAGCCCCTCTGAGGTGCCCACAAAGGAACTGGCGTCCCTCCTAGAGTCTCTCTCTCTCTCTCTCTCTCTCTCTCAATCCCTCATGAGATCATTTAAGCACATGAGGAATTGGTAAGCATATGAATAATTACCTTTAGCAAGAAAACATAACAGTTGAAAAGAGCCTGCTCCATTACTCTTCATGTTTATTCAGATCCAAACCTAAAGGGTTCCTGGTCAACAGCTGGTTGGCCACTGTGTGAACAGAATGCTGGACTAGGTGGACCCTTGGTCAGATCCAGCAGGGCTCTTCTGATGTTCTGATGTTCTTACGCAAACAGCATATAACTAAAAACAACTTTGAGCTAAAAATAGTTTAACAAAAAATCCAACAGTAAGAACAAGACAGCTTAAAAACAGTATGCAAAGATCAGCAAAACGAAGAAGAGTTCTAAAAGGAGACGGCCTGCTGGAATAATAAAGTCATTAATTCCTGCTTAAAGAACTTCAAAGAGGTCTGCAGGCACATTTCAACTGGCAAGTCACTCCACAACTGAGGGGCAGCAAAGGAAAAGGTCCTCTTATGCGAGGGTTGCTTAACCCTCGAATAACCCCCCCCAGCCGGGTTTGGGGAACACAGCAAGCCATGGTGACCTGCAGTCCATTCCAGTTTGATGGACTTAGTTTTGCAGAAGCCATGCTGATCCTTCTTCAGAAAGACTTGTTCTACTATAGTGTGACAGGATTAAGGAGGAGGAGCTTGTGGGATTTTCTGCCTCAGGGGCTAAAATTACTTCAGTGGCCTGGGTACCACGTGTCTTGATTGGGGAGATTTGCTGCTCTGCCTCAGGCAGCCAAATGTATTGGCCCAGCCCTGCCTATAGACTGTGAGAAATGCAGCTGAAATGAGGGATGAGGACAATAATTTATTGCCACCCTTGTTTCCCTGGAAGTTGCCAGCCTTTTTATATTGAAGAGACATTACTTTATAAAATAAGTAAGATGGCATTTGGGTTTCAAACTGTAAGCCCAGATTATTGCCCAGTCAAATGGTGGCATTCACTCAGCTCAGCACACAAGCAAAAAGGGTTTTCCATCCTAGAATAGCACCAGCACTGCCCTCTGTGTTCAAGACCCTCTACAGAACATAGAAGAGGCTCTGTGAGTCCCTCCCCAGGTGGGCGTCACACACCATCTAGCTGACTCCAGTCACATGAGCCCCTCCAACCTCTCTTGGCTTCCCCATCACACCCAGTTTCCTGCCTTTGATTATGGCTCTCTCCCCAACTCAGGGCGATGGTGAGAATCGCTGAGAGATCAAGAAACCAAATGATCTATCACATGTCTCAAGTTGCTCAGGAAAGATCTACCCAGCAACTGCTAAAATGCATTGTTTTAAAATGCATTGGTAGACTAGTTCCCTTTCAGCCAGTCCCTTCCCTCAGGCAGTCCCCTTCTCTGCGTTTCTCCTTGCCCGGTTATCAGTGCCCCTCATCTGCTGCTGGACGTTCATGAGGAGAGATCAGTGACAGGAACGGAATCCCTATAAGATACCATGCATATAGGTTGTTCACTGTGGGAGCATCTCTGGCCTCTGTGGTCATCTGTTCTTCTGCTGGTGGGCGGATGCGCTGGTGAGTACTTGGGGGGGGGACCTAAAGCCCCCCTCCCATTTCCATGGCTGAGGGAGGACAACGTTTGAGCTCAGGATAATGAACGTGGGGCACATGCAGTTTGCTTCCAGCCCAGGCATGCAAAAATGAGGGACAGACTTTATTGGAAGGAGCCCTTTGAAATGCAGGACTGATTTTAAAAATCTTCTGGATTGAGTAGGGATGTCAGAGAATTTCACCACGAATCTCAGGGAGGCCGAATGCCAGCGCATTCAGCCCACCCAAATTGGTGGCGAAACGGTCTGCCCCCCCCAGGACGGGACTTACCTTGGGTGAACCTCCCTGGCGGCCGCCATTTCCAAGTTAAAAAACAACAACAATGTGATAGGCTACGTAAAGGTTTATGTAGCCTATCATGGCTAGATTTTTAAAAAATACCGTGATAGGCTACGTAAATGTTTACGTAGCCTATCATGGCTGAGTTAAAACAAAAACCAAAACCGCGCGTACGCAAATGGAGCCCATGGGTGCCGCCATTTGCGTTCCTTATTTTGGCACGTCTAGTCTACGTAAACATTTACGTAGACTACGGCAAAAATAAGGGCAACGCAAATAGCGTAGCATCTATGTTATTTGCGTTCCCCCTATTTTCGCCGTAGTCTACGTAAATGTTTATGTAGACTACACGTGCCAAACTAAGAAACGAATGGGCGCTGCCATTTGCAAACGCGCGGGGTTTTTTTTCCCACTCAGCCGTGATAGGCTATGTAAACATTTACGTAGCCTATCACGGCTGACTGCAGGGACGCAAATGGCAGCAGCTACGGCCGCTGCCATTTTCATCCCTGCTAGCCAGCAGCCAGATGTCCGGCTGCTGGCGGAGCCGGCTGGCGGCTCCGCAGAATCACTGCAGAGCACAGCTGGCCGTCGAAGATTCCGGGGGGGGGGAGGAACGGAGCGCCTCCCCCCCCAGCGAGGATTCCAGGGGGAGGGATGGAATGCCTCCCCCCACACCATTAGCATAATCCCCGAAAGGTAAGTGATTTTCGTACATCCCTACTTTTTTTCACCTTGATTCCGCAACAAAAATATAAAGGCAACTTCTCTCTTCAGCTTGATTTTTTTCTGCTGGCCAAAGAAAGAAAACAGTCTCTACTCCGCTCACTCCAGCTCTGCAATGATCTTCTCAAGATGGATCAGGATCCAGCAACGCAGAAACTTTGTTTAACAGCTCTTTATACAACATAAAAGCACATGAGCAAACAAGGAACTCATAGTGTTCATAAAAAAATCATAACTCTTTAAAAATATTTCAAAAGGAAACCTCTCTGCTAACCTGTCTCAAGGGTTCAGGGTCTCACAGGGAGGAGAAAGCAAGCTTCTCTCACACTGCTGCCTAAAATGGTGGCACTCCCGATCTCACTCCTTCACTTAGCATGTGCAGGAATATTCCTCAGAATTCATAGAATCATACAGTCATAGAATAGTGGGGTTGATAGGGGCCTATAAGACCTTGAGTCCAACCCGCTGCTCAATGCAGGAATCCAAGTCAAAGCGTCCCTGACAGGGGGCTGTCCAGCCTCATCTTGAATGCCTCCAGGGTGGGCATTCCATTCTTCAATACTTCTTCAATTCAATGTACCAATGGGTTACACAAGCATGTGTGTTCTCCAGTCATGCACCTGCTCATCGAGTTGAAGAAAGAGTTCAGGAAGTTTCAGAGGTGATGCAACTTCTTCCCTTTCAAATTATCAAAATCATAGTGATTGCTTCTTCTTCTTGCCCAACCTCAAGGGAGTTTTCCAAAGGCTGCCTTGGGGTCCAGTGGCATAAACACCAGATTCAAGAGCAACACGAAGTGACGTCTTGCATCCCAGGCTGAAAGGATTGGCTCACATAAATGCCTCCTGGGCCACGGAGTTCTCGCAAGGAGGGCAGGCAGGGGCTGTGCTGGTGCGTTTCCTATCATCTGCCTCAGATGTAAAGCCCTGGCTGGCTGGGCTCCATCGCTGTTAGGAGAATTAGCCTGCATTTTGAAGAGGTCTTTGGCGTCTTCGAATTGTTCTTCGAAATTGCTGTGAGTAGCGGGACCAAACATGGAGGCTGTACCAGGTGGACCCAGAATGATTCTGCTGCTGCTGTTGCTTCCCCACGCTACCTGTGGGAAGCTGAAGGCACAGTGCCTCTTTCCTGTGCAAGGGGGTGGACTTCACCCAAAGAATTATTACAGGCCAGGAGACCACCTCATTGGTGGAATCATCTCTTCAAGACGTATTCTATTTGAAGAATTCCCATTCGACACACCTCCCAAGATCAAAACGCACACGTAAGTGATGTGCTTTATGTGGTTGCTGCGATTCCACTCAGTACCGATTTCATGAGCTCCAGTTATTCCCACTTACCAGGGACTGCCCCCATTCTCTGGCACTGGGTAAATTGCTGTTCTCTTTTGCCTTTGGGGGAAGATGTAGGGGATGCTTCAACACTAAAGGACAGCTTGCTATGTCAGAAGCCGCAGCTAGCCAGGCCCCTTCTCCAATTTCAGGTGTGTGAAATATATGATAGTACAAAGAGATGGTTCTGCCAAATATCTAATAATATTTCTTTTATTAGTACAAACATCCACTTTTCTTTCCAAACATGTCAACAGACACAGCTGCAGCAGACCACTGCACTCCCCTCTATCACCGCCTCCATCACTGCCTACCATGATTATAATAAATGTCATTCTGGAAACCAAGTGCTATGAGGAACTGTTGAAAAAATAGGTATATTTAGCCTGGAGATGTTGAAGGGGAGATATCATAGGTGTCTTCAAATATCTATCATGCTGAAGATGGAGGCGACAAGTATTTTAATCTATTAAAAAATTACATTGTGTGTGTGTTTCATGGGCAGTGCTAAATATAAAATGTCTAAAATATCTGGGACACAGGCCCATAGGATTGGCAATGGCACAAATTTGGACATAGGGATTTCTATGTGCAAATACATGTGCATACTTAGAAATATTTAGTATAACTTGAATTTTATAGAAGGCAAACCAATTAACTGCTTGCCTGCTTTCAGGATCATGAACATGGTCAGAAATTGTCCTTCTTACACCTGACCCTTCAGGCACCCACACTTTTCCTTGGTCTTTCAGGCCCAAATCCAGGTGGGGAGGATGGAGTGCCTGGGACCAGCAAACAGCTGCACACAACTTAAATATCTGCAGATAAATTGCAAATGCCACATCATGGTGCTAAAAGGGGAAGGTTCTGGAGCATGCCTCTGATATAAGTTTTTATTCTGGAATGGTGTCTCAACTTTTCCAAATGGGTGAGAGTTAAAATCCTCATTTTTTCAAGAAGAGGGGCTCACTAGTAAATGTGTGAGATGTGCCCCCCCATTGAATCTGCCTCTGAGAAGAAAAAGTCTATGTCCTGCTCTCCATACTGTGGCTGAGTAGGACAAAAAAAACCCACACCAGTGTGGTCTAGTGGCGAGAGTGTTGGCCTGGGGGTCAGGAGATCCGGGTTCTAGTCCCCACTGAGCCACAGAAGCTCACTGGGTGACTTTGGGCCAGTCACAGACTCTCAGCCCAACCCACCTCACAGGATTGTTGTTTTGAGGATAAAATGGAGAGGAGGACGATAATGTAAGCCGCCTTGGGCTCCTTGCAAGAGGAAAAAGGAGGGCTGTAAATGCAATAAATCAATAAATAAAACCCAAAGAGCTGTATGGCACCTTTAATATTTGCCAAGGAAGCACAAATGGAACATTGCACACTGGCAAGGGAGAGTGTGGGAATGTTGGAGGGTCTAATAACCCATGCTCTTCGGCTGCAAATTACACAATTACTAGGGTGTCACTCCCATTAAGTGGAGTGGGATTGACTCCTTCTCCATGGCAGTTTGGTAACTCCTACAAATCGTGGCTGCTCCCTATCTCACTCCTTTACTGAGCAAGTGCAGAATATTCTCAGAATTCTAAAAGAAAAATATACCAGGGGGTTACACTTAGTCCCTTGTCTATCATTACTTGTAAAACAACAACATATTGGAAAGACTAAAAGAAATGGAGCTTCAGAAAATAATAGTTTCCCACCATCGCCAATGCCAGAAAAAGAGAAAGCCATCATTGTTTCAGGTCAAAAACCGGTGGTCTCTTCAGGAAGTGTGACTACAAAGTGGTTGCCAAAATGTTTTTCCAAGTTAATTTTGACAGAGAGAGGTTTCTTGTTTTTTGTTTTTGTCTTTAAACTGCTCTTTTCCCCTTCACATTTCACCAATTGTCCTTAAATTTGCAGGGTATATAAAACCAACATTTCTTCCTAGATCATGCACATTTTGGACTGATATGTCTAACCTTTTTGGTCTTCTATGGGTTAGAATAACCCACCTATCCACCTCAATTACCATTTTACATTCTAAAATGCTCCTTTTCCTGAAGGGACTTAACAGGACACGCTAGTCTCATGTATAGGATTCTATGCTGCACCTTGCATTGCGGAGGCTGCATTGAGCTGGGGGTTGGAATGCATGATCTCCAAGGCCCCTCCCAACTCTATAATGCTATGATGGTATAATCCCTTGAAAGGCCTGTGGAGTCAGAGAAGAAACAATGGAATGTTTCTGTTTCATTGAAGAGAGGATGACAATGTGACACTTTATTTTTCAGGAAAGGAGAGAAAGATACCTTGAAGATCCTGTCCTTCCTGTTTGCCATCCATGATATCAACAACAATCCCAAACTCTTATCCAACATCACCCTGGGCTACAACATCCATGGCAACTATTTCAATCCAAGAATGACTTCTGATGCCTTGGTGGACTTGCTCTCTACTGGGCATGCACATGTCCCAAACTACAAGTGTGGAAGAAGGAATCACCTGTTGGCTGTTCTTGAAGGGGCCAACTCTGATATCTCCATACAAATCTCATCCACGTTGAGCATCTACAAAATCCCACAGGTGTGTGTGTGTATGTGTGTGTGTGTGTTGTGGGGACAATTTAAGACTAAGAACTTATCTGTAGAGCTTCAGCGGTAACTGCCCCTCCTCCCAAAATTATGAGGCTGGAGTGTGTGTGTGTGATCTGGATTCAGAGAGGGAACAAAGGGTTAACCCCCCCAGCACCCTCTCCCATGAGGGTCTCAACCTGTATTAGAAGATGGGCCACTATTTCATAAACAGCGGCTCTATTTGTGAAAGTAAAATCCTGCATTCGAGGGAAAATCATGTGATTAACATCATTTGCAGTTTTGTTCTTATTCATATGCTTATAGTCCAAAAAGCAATCATTATCACTGCAAATTGTATGTATGATAAAATGAATTCTATCCATTGGTGTGAAGTTTGGAAGGAATAACTTACCTGTAGGGATGTTGCAGGCATCCAATACAGGGTTGGAGTCCAAGGGACTCCAGCCTGCTCGGCCTGATGGACTGGGGCCCATAGACCCTGCCAGGAGGCCACCCCTGCTCACCATGTGACCACTAGATGGCCCGATAACCACCACATGTTCTCCTGGTCCCCTTGCGAGCCCCCGTTTTGTGTAAAAATAGTGTAAAAAGACGTCAACTCACAGGGGGACCACTAGAGGAAGTGTGGACAGAGCGAGCAGGAAGTTCTTGTCCCCATCCTTGTGGTCCTCCTTTTGAAGGGTGGAATGGATGTTCATGATGGTGACCACCATCTTCCTAGTCATTACAAAGCCATGTGTGGTAACCAGTATTGGAGCTTTGATCTCTAACAAAATACAGCATTTCTCTCTTCCTTCCTTTGATAGGTCACTTATGCTTTTGTGCCTCATATCCAGAACACTAAGACTCAGTTCCCTTTTTTCTATGGAACATTTCCCCAAGAAGGAACCCACTACCTGGAGATTACCAAACTGCTCCTGCATTTCAGGTGGATGATGACCATGCTCTTTGCTCCAGACACAAAGAATGGGGCCTTGTTCATAAGGACTTTGACCCCTGAGCTCATCAGGAACCACGTTTGTGTTGTTTTCTCACAGACCATTCCAGCTCTGCTCACACGCAAAGTCCCGTTCCGGGTTTCTTTGTTCATCAAGTGGAGACAAGTCAATGTCTTTGTTCACTACGCAGAGAGTCCTTCTTTTTTATATGAAATCGACACTGTACAACAAGTAGCTGAAAAATTCATGAAACCGATTGTGGGGAAAGTCTGGATCGTAACAGCTTTGTGGGATATTACCTTGGGTTTGATAAATACTGAATTCAATTCCCAGTACATCCATGGCATTTTTTCCTTCCTTAGCCGCACAAAGAAAAGAACAAAATACAAGGATTATTTGCTTTACAAGTCTACTATGAAGGAGTTTGTGACTAAGGCATTTAAGTGTTCCAGTTCAAAGCATAAATTGTATCTGAACGGCTGGAATAGATGCCCAGAGACTAAGAAACTGAACTTATTGCCCCAAGTGGACATTGATAGAATACTGTCTCTAGATAGCTACGTCATTTACAGCACCATCCAGTCTGTGGCCCGTGCCTTAGATGCTGCCTATTCATCCAGATCCAAGAGGAGGGTTGGGAAGAGGGGACACAGGCTGGATATTCAAAGGGTACAGCCATGGCAGGTATTCCCTTTTCCCTTACTGATATCTCTGCATGATCATGTTGATCCATTGTACAATTCCAGAATCGTTGTCTTGGGATTACACACTCAGAAAATGCCAAATGTAGCAGGGAGGTGAGCTGTTGCGTATTCATGGAACAAACCCAACTGAGATACTCCCTGTGTGGGTCCCGCTTTTTGCCCCCTTACAATGGCCTCAGAGGACACAGCACAACTGGTCCTAGCCTGCCCTCATTGGCACAACTCTACACTGATACATCTCTGTCTGCATTGGGCCTTTCCCAAAGCCCCACTGTGGGAATAAGACCCCCACTCCCACCATAAACGTACATGGGAGTTCTCTTGGGCAAGGGAGTCTGTGCTTGCTGTCTTAGAGCCTTCCAGACTGGTCCTGCTCTTTTGAGACTCCGGCACCTCCCTCTCTCCTTCTATTCTCTGTGGAATGTGTGATGCTGGAGCCTACATGCTTTTCTATCAAGCCGATAATAGTTGTGTGTTGGGAGCGTTGTTTAAATCATCTCGTACAATTTGATGCCTGAGGCAAGAAATTCAGATGTTTCTCACTTTATACCATTTATATAATGTGTGTATACTCAGAGGAAAGTCCCAAGAAATCCATGGGACTTACTCTCAGGGGTATAGGATTCCAAAGTTCATAAAAGGAGAGTATTTCCTGCCTTTTATTGATCACCCTTGGAGGGCCATGAAAGAGGGTCCGGCATTCAGTATTCTCCCCACAGGTTGATAAGTCTAATAGCTTTAGCTTCCCCAGCTGCTAAAGCAGGCTGAGGGTGTTCAGGAATGAAATCAGGTCCTTTCCAAATGTTAAAAAGATAAGAATGATAAGAGGGAAAGCTTGAAATGGACAGAAGTGAGATCTCAAATTGGATTCCAGTTTGATGGAAACCAATGACCTAGGGAGGTAGTGGGCTCTCCCACACTGGAGGCATTGTAGATGAAGCTGGACAGCCAGCTGTCAGGGATGCTTTTGACTTAGATTCCTGCCTTGAGCAGCGGGTTGGACTCGATGATCTTATAGGCCCCTTCCAACCCTACTATTCTATGTCTATTCTATGACTATTCTATGACTACTGCCCCTATACAAATCTATGGTGTGACCACACGTGGAATACTGTGTACAGGTCTGGTCACTGCACCTAAGATATTGTAGAGCTGGAAAAAGTACAGAAAAGGGCAACTGAAATTATCAAGGGGCTGGAGCATCTCCCCTATGAGGGAAGGTTACAACAGCTAGGATTGTTGAGAGTGGAAAAATGGAGGGTAAGGGGAGACATGACCGAGGTGTACAAAGTTCTGCATGGTGTGGAGCGTGTGGATAGGGAGACATTTTTCTCCCTCTCTCAAAATACTTGAACCTGGGGTCATTCCATGAAGCTGATGGGTGGGAGATTCATGACAGATCAAAGGAAGGACTTCTTCACCAGCACATAGTTAAACTATGGAATTTGCTACCACAGGATGTAGTGATGGCCACCAATATGGAGAGCTTTAAATGATTGACATAAAGCCCTGAACGATAAGAGGGAAATGCAAGCTTGAAATGGGCAGTAGCGAGATATCAAACTGGGTTTCCAGGGTCCTTAAATGCTGATGTTTTCTCTGCCACTCTAGTTTCACCCTTTCCTGAAGAACTCCCGGTTTTACAATACTTCCAAGGGCAGAGTGTATTTGGAAAACAGCAGAGAGCTGGCAGTTGACTTTGACATCGTGAATTGGGTTGTGTTTCCCAACAGGTCTGTGTTGAGAGTGAAATTTGGGAGTATAGAAAGACAGGGATCCTCAAAGCAAAAGTTCTCCATCAACCAGGGTGATATCGTGTGGCCCACGTGGCTCAACCAGGTGAGGAAAAACATTCCTTCCACTGTATTTGCCATCACTGAAGCTCTATGACTGCAGCAGACTCTATGTGGGGCTGCCGTGGAGTGCCTGCTAATTCCAATTAGCAGCAGTTCTTCAAGACCTCAGAGAGGAGGGTCTTTTCCCGCCTTTGATACCCAGCCGTGGATCTGAAGTATTACCTTGGAACACAGGCTGGGGGTCACTTGGGCTTAAAGAATTTATTCATATATATTGTGTCATCAGTTTGGATGGCACGTCAGAGGGCTCAAGAGCACAGGTCCCTGCCCTGATGAGCTTACAGTCTAAATTGGACAGGAAAGGGAGGGAGGGGATTAACTGGGGAAACAGGGGAAGAATATGCAGTCATTACATTTGGACATCATTAGACCTAGTTACAGGCTGCAAATGTGGGGCTTGAGGACCATGGCTTCCTTTCTAGCTGTGCATCTCCTTTCTATAGAGAATTAGCACAACACATTTTCCTTGTTGCTTCTTCTCTTTCTGCTTAGCCCCTGCCTCATTCCAGGTGTGTGGAAAGCTGTCGCCCTGGATTTGTCAAGGTGGTTCAGGAAGGAGAGCCCGTTTGCTGCTACAACTGTGCTGCATGCCCAGGAGGGACCATCTCCATTTGGGAAGGTGGGTGACTCTCGAGGAAAGGGCAGCCTATAGTATGGTGCAAAGATTCACCGACACACTTTCTATGAATCTACTATTAAAGGCGGTTCAGAACTTGGATCCTTTCATGCACTATCCATAATTGATACCTCAAACCGAGTTAAATGAAAGGACCTTGGAGGATGGATTGGGGGGGGGGGTGGCTAGAGGTTGTGGAAGGGGCAGGGATCAGAATCAACAGCATACAAGTACCTTCTGCTCTTTAATGCTCATGCACCCTTCTCGCGTATAGGTTGAATAGGTAGGGTGAGAGTATACACCCCTGCCATACTCCTTTCCCAATCTTAAACCAGTCTGTTGTTCCGTGGTCTGTTCTTACCATTGCTACTTGGTCGTTATACAGACTCCTCAGGAGGCATACACGGTGACTTGGTATCCCCATACCACCAAAACCTTGCCACAATTTGTTAAGATCCACACATTCCAAGGCTTCAGAATAGTCAATAAAACAGAAATGGATGTTTTTCTGAAACTCCCTGGCTTCCTCCATTATCCGGCGGATATTGGCAATTTGGTCTCGAGTTCCACTGCCTTTTTTAAACCCAGCTTGTACATCTGGCAATTCTCGTTCCATGAATTGCTGGAGTCGACCTTGCAAGATCTTGAGCATTACCTTCCTGGCATGTGAAATAAGTGCCACTGTTCGATAGTTTGAACATTCTTTGGTGTCTCCCTTTTTTGGTATGCGGATATAAGTTGATTTTTTCCAATCTGTTGGCCATTCTTGTGTTTTCCAAATTTGCTGGCATATGGCATGCATCACTTTGACAGCATCATCTTGCAAGATTTTAAACAGTTCAGCTGGGATACCCTCGTCTCCTGCTGCCTTGTTATTAGCAATGCTTCTTAAGGCCCATTCCACCTCACTCTTCAGGATGTCTGGCTCTAACTCACTGACCACACCATCAGATGTATCCCCAATATTATTATCCTTCCTATACAGATCTTCCGTATATTCCTGCAACCTTTTCTTGATCTCTTCTGCTTCTGGCAGGTCCTTGCCATCTTTGTTTTTGATCATACCCATTTTTGCCTGGAATTTCCCTCCGATGTTTCTAATTTTCTGGAAGAGGTCTCTTGTCCTTCCTATTCTATGGCAGGGTGGTATACTCTCACCCTAGCTATTCAAACTGTACACAGAACACATCATGCTACATGCTGGGCTTGATAAATCCAAGGCTGGAGTGAAAATTGCTGGAAGAAACATTAAGAATCTCAGATATGCAAATGATACTACTTTGATGGCTGAAAGCGAGGAGGAGCTGAGGAACCTTCTGATCAAGGTGAAAGAAGAAAGTGCAAAAGCTGGGTTGCAGTTAAACCTCCAAAAAACCAAGATTATGGCAACCAGCTGGATTGATAACTGGCAAATAGAGGGAGAAAACGTGGAGGCAGTGACAGACTTTGTCTTTCTAGGTGCAAAGATGACTGCAGACGCTGACTGCAGCCAGGAAATCAGAATATGTTGACTTCTTGGGAGGAGAGCAATGACAAACAAACCTTGATAAAATAGTGAAGAGCAGAGACATCACACTGACAACAAAGGTCCACATAGTTCAAGCAATGGTATTCCCTGTAGTAACCTATGGCTGCGAGAGCTGGACCATAAGGAAGGCTGAGTGAATGAAGATAGATACTTTTGAACTGTGGTGCTGGAGGAAAATTCTGAGAGTGCCTTGGACTGCAAGAAGATCAAACCAGTCCATCCTCCAGGAAAGAAAGCCAGCCTGCTCACTTGAGGGAATGAGATGAAAGGCAAAACTGAAGTACTTTGGCCACATCATGAGAAGACAGGATATCCTGGAGAAGATGCTGATGCTAGGGAAAGTGGAAGGCAAAAGGAAGAAGGGCCGACTAAGGGCAAGAGGGATGGATGACATTCTGGAGGCGACGGACTCGACCTTGGGGGAGCTGGGGGTGGTGACAGCTGACAGGAAGCTCTCACGTGGTCTGGTCCATGAAGTCACAAAGAGTCGGAAGTGACTGATCGATTAAAAAACAACAACAGACCCTTCTTGTATCCACCAGGACCGAGTCCACTGTTAAAGCAGATGATTCAGGTGAGGTGTCCAGAGAACAACTCTCGGATGAAATCAATCATCTGGATCCATTTCAGTTGGATTTCAGGCCAGGTTCTCTAATTCTACAGAGAATTAGCACAACACATTTCCCTTGATGCTTTTCATCTTCCTGCTTGGCCCCTGCCTCATTCCAGGTGTGTGGAAAGCTGTTGCCCTGGATTCGTCAAGGTCATTCAAGAAGGACTGTGCTCCATGCCCAGAAGGGACCATCTCCACTCGGGAAGGTAGGTGACTCTTGAGGAAAGAGCAGCCCATGGGCATCTGCAAGGATTCACCCAAACATGGAAGAAATGTTAAAGGCATTTCTAAATACGGTTCCGGTCTTTTACTATCCATAATGTATTTCACAAAGTGAGTCCCAAGGAATGCCCTGGGAGGATGGGTGGGGCAGGAATCAGAAGGAACAGACTACATGTGTCTTCTGCTCTTTAAATCGTATGCACCCCCCATGCCAAATATTGTTATGCTCACCGCACTTCTTTGAGCAGTGAGAAGTTTCCAGGGTGCATCACAAGGACCGGGGATTGGACACCATGATCTAAATGGCCCTCCCAGCTCTGTGATTCTATTATTCTAATGCTTAGCAAGGTTCGATTTCTTACGTAAGGAAGTCAGGGGAGACAAAGTGACTTCTAAAACATGTATGTATGTATGTATGTATGTATGTATTTCATTTCTTTTTTGTTCACAAAAATCAAAACCAAAAAGCACACAGTAAAACAACATGAAATATGAAAGTATTAAACCAGAATAAAACACAGCAGCAATGCAGATATTTAAAATATAGGTTTAAAACACCAACGCTAAAAGACTAGGAAGCGAAAATACTGGGAGAATGAAAAGGTCTTCACCTGGCACCAGAAGTACAACCTCGTGCCAGGTGAACCTCTCTGGGGTGCTCATTCCACAGCCGGGGGGCCACAGCAAAAAGGGCCTCGCTTCCTTTGGCGGGTTCTCTCGGAGAAGGACTGCTGAGGATGATCTTAGGGTCTGGGCAGGCACATATGGGAGGAGGCAATCCTTCAGATAACCTGACCCCAAGCCATTAAGGGCACTGAATGTTAAGACCAGCACTTTGAAACGGGCCCAGAAATGGATTGGCAGCCAGTGCAGCTGGAAAAGTACTGGTGTAATGTGATCTCATTAGCCAGTCCCTGTTTACAATCTCGCTGCCCTATTTTGGGTGGGCTGATGTTTCCAGACCATTTTCAAAGGCAGCCCCATGTAGATTGCATTGCAGTAATCCAGACAAGAAGTGATCACAGCATGGATAACTGTAGCTAGGCTCTCTCTGTCCAGATAAGGGCGTAGTTTTTATATCAGCCTAAGATGATAAAAAGTGCTCCATTCCACCGAGTTCACCTATGCCTCAAGTGACAGCTCTGGGTCCAAGAGCACCCCCATATTATGAACCTGATCCTTTAGTGGGAGTGCAACCCGCTGCAGAACAGGTCGAATATCACCTAGCCGGGCAGATGAACCACCCACTAACAGTACTTCTGTCTTGTCTGGGTCGAGTTTCATTTTATTGGCCCTCATCTAGCCCATTACTGTGCCCAGGCACTGATTCAGAACTGCCACTGTCTCACCAGGTTTTGATGAGAAAGAGAGGTAGAGCTGGGTGTCATCCACATATTGATGGCACCTCTGCCCACACCTCCAGATAACCTCCCAACCCAGACAACCTATCCAGAAGGATATCATGGTTGATGTAATCAAAAGCTGCTGAGAGATCCAGGAGAATCGACAGGGTCACACTCCCCCTTTTCCTCTCCTGGCAGAGGTCATCCCACAGGGTGACCTAGGCAGTTTCCGTTCCATATTAGAGCATTGTTTTTTGTTTTACGAATATGCAGGTTAAGCATACAAGGAGGCACAACTCAAGTATGCTGACGGGCAGCTAGGGGTGTACGGATTTCGTTACATCCATTGGAATGTTAGGAGTGTATTGAATCTGGTCCATGCCAGATGCCAGCCTGGCAAGGAATTCACAGAGTGTGTATAATATCGAAGGCAAGAACGTTATCCATGGGCGCACTCCCTCCATACAGGCACCCTCCCAGCATCCAACCTTTCTGGAATGCCCATGAAACGAGCGGGAGTCTTTTCATGCTATTCCAGGAATTGCATCAGCATGGGAGACATTACAGCAGACTAGGATTCCCACTGGAAAAAAGACCACCCACACCACTCACTGTGGCAAGGAGTTCACAGACTGGATTAGAAGGACTCTGGACTCCTTTGAGTCTGTTTCGGATTTCTCCAGCTTTCCTATGAGCAGCCTGTGATGCTGGCAGAGCCCCAGCCCAGCTCCTTGCACCTTTTCCTCTGGCTCCCCCAAATTGCAGCTTGTCCTTTGCCTCCTTCACAGACTCCTAGGGCTCCTTCACACCGAGGTTTTACTCTGCGATTGAGATTGCTCCCTCACAGACATCTGTGTGCTCTCTGCATGACATCATGATCCTTCAAGGCATCTCCTGCACTAAATGCCCTTTGTTCCATTTTTAAATAGATCGCAGATACTGAACTATCAAATTACCCCATTGTGTTCTGCTTCAGTTTCCTCCATGAAAAGAAATTGCCAGGGCACAGAGAAAAGAGTAAAAGAGGCAAGAAGAGGAGTGAAATCAATGAAAGATAATGGAAGAATCTGATATGGGGAGAAGGAGGAGGGAAAGGGTGGGGGGAAAGGAAGCACATGAAAAAGGGAGTCACTGTGATCCTGCATTTAAACCAGAAGCGGAAAGCCCTGTTTTAAATGCAGGATTTTAAGGCTGGAGGTAGAGATGCCCCTAGATTGCCTCCTTTCAGGGAAGGGAGGAAAGACATGAATATTTCCCAAGAAGGCTGTCAGTTCCCAGGACAGACGGCAACTATGTCCTAGTCCCTGTGGGCCCTTAGCTGTTAATTGCCTTAAGAAAGGAAGATGTACACAACAATGTTGGTTGTTCAGACATTAGTATGATGAACAGCAGGCCAGGGCCATGCCCTGCATGGCAGTATTGAGTGCTGTCAGTCAACTGAATGTTCTGTCCAGAATTCTCCAGCACAAGAAGTACAACGGTCTGGTCCCAGGGCCTGGTCTGAAGGCACGTGAGGCAGACACACTGCTGAGGAGAAGCAGGTCTGGGTCTGGCCAGTGCTTGGAGGGGAGGCCGCCTGGGAACCACATGTAGCCCCCTTGAGTTCCGTGATGGAAGAAAGGTGGGATAGAAATGAATGAATGAATGAATAAATAAATAAATAAATACAATTCCAGAGATGCAAATACACATAATAAGGGTCTTCCATAATAAGTCCTGATAATATATAAATACCATGTTTTATGAATATTACCATAATAAGATATACACGTTTCAATTCATGCAAATGTATCAATTTCAATGCATGCATATGAAATCCACCAATCCATCCATCCATGCACGCATGCACGCATGCATGCATGCAGGCACACACACACACACACACACACGAAAATACAGCTTTCTAAGGCTAATACATAAAGCTCACCAGACAATATAGGTTATAGGAAACTGACAATTCTAATAAACAATTAAAAACAAGGTTTTAATAAAATATTACAAAGGTTAAAAAGGTCTAAAAACAGTCCTCAAGTATTCCCTTCAAACATCTTATAATAATTGGTATCTATACCATGCTGTACAAGTTTAGCAGTACCCCTGTCCCATATGCATTTTGATCTAAATGGTCCTCATCCGTGGGAATATAAACACAAATTACAGCCCATATAATCACCAGTTACAAATACTGGATCTACACAGCCTCCCACAGCGGGGACATAGGTTTTGAGTTGGAAGGCAGTCACAGTGAGGGTTTGCTTGACGTGCCTTCCGCTGGCTCGTTTCTCCCTCTCGCTCTGTACTCGTGTTTCTTCAAAGTCCATAGCGCCTTTAATATAGGCTGACCTCCAGTTGGAGCGCTCATGAGTTAGAGCTTCCCAGCTCTCAATGCTTATGTTACATTTTTTTAGATTAGCTTTGAGAACATCTTTAAATCTCTTTTGCTGTCCACCAATATTCCGTTTTCCATGCATACGTTGGGAATAGAGTAGCTGCTTTGGAAGACGATAATCAGGCATTCGAACAACATGGCCGATCCAGCGAAGACGATGTTGGAGAATCATTGTTTCGATGCTGGTGGTCTTTGCTTCTTCCAATACGCTGACATTAGTTGGTCTATCTTCCCAAGTAATTTGCAGAATTTTTCGGAGGCAGCATTGGTGGGATCTTTCGAGAAGTTGGGAATGACGTTTATAGATGGTCCATGTTTCACAGGCGTACAGTAAGGATGGTAGCACAATGGCTTTGTAAACAAGCATTTTGGTCTCCCTGCAAATGTACCTATCCTCGAACACTCTACGCTTCATTCGGGAGAATGCTACACTTGCAGAGCTCAGGCGATGCTGAATTTCAGCATCGATGTCGGCTTTTGTGGAGAGATGTCTGCCAAGATAAGAAAAATGATCAATGTTTTCCAGCATCACGCCATTAAGGTGGATTGATGGTGCTTCAGAGGGATTGGTTTGTGCTTGCTGGTAAAGCACTTTGCATCTTTTTGATGTTAAGCGAGAGGCCGAGCTTTTCATATGCTCCTGGGAAGATGTTTAGGGTAGTTTGGAGATCTTCCTCTGAGTGTGCGCAGATTTTGTTATTATCAGCATATTGAAGTTCTGTGACAGAGGTTGTTATTACCTTACTTTTTGCTTTCAGCCTACTAAGATTAAAAAGTTTTCCATCTGTTCGATATATGATTTCTACACCAGTGGGAAGTTTCCCTTCAACAAGTTGTAGAATCATAGCGATGAAGATAACGAATAAGTCGGCACAATGACGCATCCCTGTTTAACGCCAGATCCCACTTTGAATGGATCACTTTGAGAGCCATTGTTATCCAAGACTGTTGCCATGATAATGCCATCATGTTGTCATGGAGGAGCCGCAACATGTTTACAAATTTATTAGGGCATTCGATTTTCAGAAGAATGGTCCAAAAAGCAGCACGGTTTACAGGGTTGAAGGTCTTAGTCAGATCAATAAACACCATCTACAGGGGTTGGTTTTGGTCCCTACATTTTTCTTGGAGCTGTCGTGTGGTAAAGATCATATCGACTGTCTCCCTGGAAGGGCAGAAACCATTTTGGGATTCAGGGAGGATGTCTTCTGAGATAGATAAAAGGCGGTTTGCGAGAATCCTTGCCAGGATTTTGCCTGCTGTAGCTAGAAGGGAGATACCGTGATAGTTTCCACAATCTGTTCTATCACCCTTTTTACAGAGAGTGATAACTATGGCATCCTTGAAGTCTGCTGGGATCTCCTCCCTCATCCAGATTTTTTCAATGAGCTTGTGAAGCTTTTGTATAGCTTTATTATTTTTCATTTAGTTAATGGCTTTACTGACTTCCTCCAAACTAGGGGATACTGCAAGCTCATCTCTGGTTTGTTTTTGTGGGATTTGTGAGAAAACCTCATCAGCCACAATAGAATTATGGTTAAGAAGGTTGTGGTAATGCTCTTTCCAGCACGGTGCAATAGAATCTTTGTCCTTTAGAAGTTCGGCAGCATCTATTGAGTGTAAGGAGTTTGTACCATAATTTGTTGGTCTGTAGATGGCCTTTGTGGCATTAAAGAAGCCCTGTGCATCATGAGCATCTACAAAATGCTGGATTTCTTAAGCTTTCTTTAGCCACCAGAAGTTCTTAAGTTCTCTGGTTCTTCTTTGGACCTCAGCCTTTGCACTGGAGTAGATTTTTTTCCTAGTGGCACAGTTGATGTCTTTTTGCCATATTTCGATATCAATAATATGTTCAATCTCCCTATCATTCTCATCAAACCAGTCCTGATGTTTCTTAGTTGGTATCCGATAGTTTGTTCACAAGCTGCGATAATGGCAGTCTTAAGTTTATTTTCAGGGGTTTCCATAAGTCGATGTTCCTTGAGAGTTGTTTGAAAGCAGGCTCACTTAATAGGGGCTTGAAGGGCTTGGGTGTTCATTTTATGCCTTTGTTTTCTTCCTTGGAACTTACGTTGAGGGACAATCTCAATGGCCATCATTGAACGAATTAATCGATGGTCTGTCCAACAGTCGTCAGCACTCATCATGGCTCTAGCGAGGAGTACATCACCATGATCTCTCATACGGACAATTACATAATCTAGAAGATGCCAGTGCTTTAATGGAGGGTGCTTCCATGATGTTTTAAATTTATTTTTCTGGTGAAAAAGTGTGTTGGTAATGACAAGATTATGCTCTGCACATTTAGTCAGAAGAAGAATTCCATTCTGGTTGCTGTTGCCGACTCCTCACGCCCAACTCTTGCATTGAAGTCACCCAAGAGGATGATTTTATCCTCCTTAGGCATCTCTGATAAGATGGTGTACAGCTGGGAGTAGGGATGTCAGAGAATTTCACCACGAATCTCGGGGAGGCCGAATGCCAGTGCATTTGGCCCCCCAAAATCGGTGGCGAAACGGTCTGCCCCCCCCACCCTCCCGGGACGGGACTTACCTTTGGCGAATGTCCTTGGCGGCGGTGGCTCCGGCGGCGGTTCGGTGGTGGTTCGGCGGCAGCGACCGGTCTTCTGACAGGCTGCCGCTGCTGCCATTTCCAGTAAAAAAAAAAAAAATTGTGATAGGCTACGTAAAGATTTATGTAGCCTATCATGGCTAGATTTTCAAAACATACTGTTATAGGCTACGTAAATATTTACGTAGCCTATCACGGCTGAGTGAAAGAAAACAACAACAACCGTGCATATGCAAATGGCGGCGCCCATGGGCGCCGCCATTTGCGTTCCTTATTTTGGCACGTGTAGTCTACGTAAACATTTATGTAGACAACGGCTAAAAATAAGGGGAACGCAAATAGCGTATTTGCGTTCCCCTTATTTTCGCCGTAGTCTACGTAAATGTTTACATAGACTACACGTGCTAAAATGAGGAACGCAAATGGTGGTGCCCATGGGCGCTGCCATTTGCGTATGCACGGTTTTTTTTTCCCCACTCAGCCGTGATAAATAAACATTTGCGTAGCCTGTCACGGCTGACTGCAGGGATGCAAACGGCCGCGGCTGCCATTTGTGTTCCCGGCCAGCCGGGATTCGCAGCAGGAGGGACGGGGAGCCTCCCCTCCGGCAAGAATTTCGGTGGGGAGGGACAGGGCGCCTCCCCCCCACCGCGAAGCAAGTGTCGGGATCAGGTAAGGGACTTCCGTCCATCCCTAGTATTGTCCAGCAGTGTCCGTATATTCCATGTTCCAAAGTTCAATTGTCTTTTGCGACCGCTAAATAGGGATGTACGAAAGGTACTTACCTTTCAGGGATTATGCTGATGGTGCGGGGGGAGGCATTCCGTCCCTCCCCCCGGAATCCTTGCTGGGGGGGGAGGCACTCCGTTCCTCCCCCCTCCAGAATCTTGGCCGGCTGGCTGTGCTCCGCGGCAATTCTGCGGAGCTGCCGCCCGGCTTCGCCAGCAGCCGGGCATCCAGCTGCTGGCTAGCAGGGACGCAAATGGTGGCATCCGTAGCCGCCACCGTTTGCGTCCCTGCAGTCAGCCGTGATAGGCTACATAAATCTTTATGTAGGCTATCATGGCTGATTAAAAACAAACAAACAAACGTGCATACGCAAATGGCGGCGCCCATGGGCGCCGCCATTTGCGTTCCTTATTTTGGCATGTCTTAGTCTGCGCTGGCATTCGGCCTCCCCAAGATCCATGGCGGAACTTTCGTACATCCCTACCGCTAAATGTTGACCCCACTGGACGTGGTAATCCAGTCAGGGAGGATAAAGCAGACTATGTTTAGGGCACCTTTTCTAGTCCCTTCCCCATGCAGGGTGAGCAGAGTGGATCCTAAATAGGACTGCTCAGTCATGGATACAGCTGCCAAATCACTCAATTGCCTCAGTCCTTGAGTCAGGATGACTGAGTCTGTATCCACTGCCCATGTGTTGGTCCATGACTAGGGGCTTCCAGATTTCACAGTCCTGCCCCCGTCGCAATTGGCCGATCACCATGGGACTTTTGTTTGGGTTAGATGGAAGACGCCTGTGCGTGAATTTGTTTTATGTGTGGAGATCAGTGCGCAATGATCCACACACAGACTTCACAGAAAAAAGCTCTAATCCAATGGCATGGATATCATGACAATTGGTGGTCCTTTATCTGCTGCAGCCTTCATCTGCCTTCTCAGCTGTTGTAACATACACCTTGTTATCTTCCACCTGTTCTGCCATTGAGGACTTTCTTGAATCATTCTTTGTCTGTTCCTCCCCCTTGACCTTACTGCCATGGGTAACCCTGCTGGGAGTACATGACTCCCGACACCTCCGCTCACAGGGTTCATTGGAACACATAGGCCCACTCACCACAACAAGGTGATGATCCAGCAAGTGATCGTAATGTGGCCCTCATCAGTGGGAAAAGAAACACAAATTATAGCCCATATAATCACCAATTACAAATTTTGTTGTTGTTCAGTCGTTCAGTCGTGTCCGACTCTTCGTGACCCCATGGACCATAGCACGCCAGGCCTTCCTGTCCTGCGCTCTCTCCCGGAGCATGCTCAAGTTCATATTCATTGCATCCGTGATGCTATCTAGCCATCTCATCCTCTGCCGTCCCCTTCTCCTTTTGCCTTCAGTCTTTCCCAGCATCAGGGTCTTTTCCAGGGAGTTTTCTCTTCGCATTAGGTGGCCAAAATATTTCAGCTTCAGCTTCAGTATCTGTCCTTCCAATGAGCACTCAGGGTTGATTTCCTTTAGGATGGACTGATTTGACCTCCTTGCAGTCCAGGGGACTCGTAAGAGTCTTCTCCAGCACCACAGTTCGAAAGCATTGATTCTTCGGCGCTCAGCCTTCCTTATAGTCCAGCTCTCACAGCCATACATTACTACTGGGAAAACCATAGCTTTGATTAGACGGACCTTTGTCGGCAAGGTGATGTCTCTGCTTCTTACTCTGCTGTCTAGGTTTGCCATAGCTTTCCTCCCAAGGAGCAAGCGTCTTTTAATTTCATGGCTACAGTCACCATCTGCGGTGATCTTGGAGCCCAAGAAAGTAAAATCTGTCACTGCTTCCATTTCTTCCCCTTCTATATGCCAGGAAGTGATAGGGCCAGATGCCATGATCTTCGTTTTTTTAATGTTGAGTTTCAAACCAGCTTTCGCACTCTCCTCTTTCACCCTCAACAAGAGGCTCTTGAGATCCTCTTCGCTTTCTGCCATTAGGGTGGTATCGTCTGCATATCGGAGGTTGTTGATAATTCTCCTGGCAATCTTAATTCCGACCTCTGATTCGTCCAACCCGGCATTTCTCTTGATGTACTCTGCATATAAGTTAAATAAGCAGGGTGACAATATGCAGCCTTGTCGTACTCCTTTCCCAATTTTGAACCAATCGGTTGTTGCATGTCTGGTTCTTACTGTTGCTTCTTGACCCTCGTACAGGTTTCTCAGGAGACAGGTAAGGTGGTCTGGTACTCCCATCACTTTAAGAATTTGCCACAGTTTGTTGTGATCCACACAATCAAAGGCTTTAGCGTAGTCAATGAAGCAGAAATAGACATTTTTCTGGAATTCTCTTGCTTTCTCCATGATGCAGCGAATGTTGGCGATTTGATCTCTAGTTCCTCTGCCTCTTCTAAACCCAGCTTGTACTTCCGGTAGTTCTCGGTTCGCATACTGCTGAAGCCTAGCTTGTAGGATTTTGAGCATCACCTTGCTGGCATGTGAAATGAGCGCAATTGTGCGGTAGTTTGAACACTCTTTGGCGTTGCCCTTCTTTGGAATTGGAATGTAAACTGACCTTTTCCAGTCTTGTGGCCACTGTTGAGTGTTCCAGATTTGTTGGCATATTGAATGCAGCACTTTAACAGCATCATCTTTTAGGATTTTAAATAGCTCGGCTGGAATACTGTCATCTCCGCTAGCTTTGTTGTTACTAATGCTTCCTAAGGCCCACTTGACTTCACTCTCGAGGATGTCCGGCTCAAGTTCAGTGACCGCACTATCATGGCTATCAGGGACATTCAGATCTTTCCTGTGTAGTTCTTCTGTGTATTCTTGCCACCTCTTCTTAATCTCATCTGCTTCTGTTAGGTCCCTGCCTTCTTTGTCCTTTATCATGCCCATCTTTGCACAAAACGTTCCCTTGAGATCTCCAATTTTCTTGAAGAAATCTCTAGTCTTTCCCATTCTGTTGTTTTCCTCGATTTCTTTGCATTGTTCATTTAAGAAGGCCTTCTTGTCTCTCCTTGCTATTCTCTGGAACTCTGCATTCAGTTGGATATATCTTCCCCTTTCTCCCTTGCTTTTCGCTTCCCTTCTTTCGTGAGCTACTTGTAAAGCCTCATCAGACAGCCACAGAGATTCTACATAAAGTAGGGATGTACGAAAGTCACTTACCTTTTCAAAGGGTGACATCCGCAGTGAGCGGGAGGCGCTCCGTCCCTCCCCCTGAAATTCTCTCTGGCCTACGTAAATATTTATGTAGGCTATTACGGCAAGAGAAAAAAAAAGAATGCAAATGGTGGCCACTATGCCATTTGCGTTCCTTTTTTCTTTTGCCATAAGAGCCTATGTAAATATTTACATAGGCTAAAACAGCAAAAAAAAAAAAAAAGGAACGCAAATGGCGGCCGCCATAGCCACCACCTTTAGTGTTCCTTTAGTTTTGCCATGATAGGCTATGTAAATACTTACGTAGCCAATCACAGCTTACGCAGGGACGCAAATGGCATTTTTGGGAGGGGGGGCTTCGTTCCACCACAGAATTTGGGGGGCCGAATGCCCTGGCATTCGGCCTCACCAAGATCAATGGTGGAATTCTCTGACATCCCTAACATAAAGCTAACAGTTTTTACACTATTCAGATTGATTATGTACTTTGAAGCCAAAGATGGAGAAGCTCCATACAGTCACTAAAAACAAGACCTGGAGCTGACTATGTCTCAGATCATGAGCTGCTTCTTGCAAAATTTCAGCTTAAATTGAAGAATGTCAGGAAAACCACTAAACCATTCAGTTATGACCTAAACCATATCCCTTATGAATATACAGTGGAGGTGAGTAATAGATTTCAGGGATTAGATCTGATAGACAGAGTGCCTGAGGAACTATTGATGGAGGTCCGTAACATTGTTCACGAGGCAGCAACTCAATCCATCCCAAAGAAAATAAATACAAGAAAGTAAAGTGGCTGTCTGATGAGGCTTTACAAGTAGCTGAGGAAAGAAGGGAAGTGAAAAGCAAGGGAGAAAGGAGAAGATATACCCAACTGAATGCAGAGTTCCAGAGAATAGCAAGGAGAGACAAGAAGGCCTTCTTAAATGAACAATGCAAAGAAATCGAAGAAAACAATAGAATGGGAAAGACCAAAGATCTTTTCAAGAAAATCGGAGATCTCAAGGGAACGGTTTGTGTCAAGATGGGGATGATAAAGGACAAAGAAGGCAGGGACCTAACAGAAGCAGATGAGATGAAGAAGAGGTGGAAAGAATACACAGAAGAACTATACAGGAAAGATCTGAATGTCCCTGATAGCCATGATAGTGCGGTCACTGAACTTGAGCCGGACATCCTCGAGAGTGAAATCAAGTGGGCCTTAGGAAGCATTCCTAACAACAAAGCTAGCGGAGATGACAGTATTCCAGCTGAGCTATTTAAAATCCTAAAAGATGATGCTGTTAAAGTGCTGCACTCTATGCCAACAAATTTGGAACACTCAGCAGTGGCCACAAGACTGGAAAAGGTCAGTTTACATTCCAATTCCAAAGAAGGGCAACGCCAAAGAGTGTTCAAACTACCATACAATTGCACACATTTCACATGCCAGCAAGGTTATGCTCAAAATCCTACAAGCTAGGCTTCAGCAGCATGAGAACCAAGAACTACGGGAAGTACAAGCTGGGTGTCGAAGAGGCAGAGGAACTAGAGATCAAATCGCCAACATTCGCTGGATCACGGAGAAAGCAAGAGAATTCTAGAAAAACATCTATTTCTGCTTCATTGACTATGCCAAAGCCTTTGATTGTGTGGATCACAACAAACTGTGGCAAATCCTTAAAGAGATGGGAGTACCACGCTACCTTACCTGTCTCCTGAGAAACCTGTACGGGGGACAAGAAGCAACTAGAGATGTACGAAAGTCACTTATCTGAACCTAAATTTGATTCGTGATGGGGGGGGAGGCACCCTGTCCCTCCCCCCTGAAATTCTGGCCGGGGGGGAGGCACCCGCCTTTTTTTTTACTCAGCCATGATAGGCTACGTAAACATTTACGTAGCCTATCATGGTATTTTTTAAAAAGCTAGCCGTGATAGGCTACGTAAATCCTTACATAGCCTATCACGTTTTTTTGGTTTTTTTTTTTTTTTTACTGGAAGCAGGGATGGCGGAGAATTTCTCCCTGAAACTTCGGGGGGCCGAGCGCCAACGTGTTCGGCCCCCCGAACAAGTTTCGGGGAGAAATCCTCCGCACCCCCCCACCCCCCGCCCCCCCCCGGGACGGGACTTACCTTCCCTGAATGTCCCTCCCGGCAGCGGGTCCGGCTGGCGGTTCATCCGGTGTTCGAGCGGGGCGGGAGCGGCAGCGGGTCTTTCGACCGGCTGCCGCCCCCGCCATTGCAATGAAAGAAAAAAAAACAAACACGTCCCCTGATAGGCTACGTGAGGATTCACGTAGCCTATCACGGCTAGATTTGCAAAGTCAGCCGTGATAGGCTACGTGAATCGTCACGTAGCCTATCACGGGTGACTTTAAAAAAAAAAAAAAAGTGTGTACGGATAATGGCGGCCCCCATAGGGAGCCGCCATTCCCCTTCCTTATTTGGTCGCTGTAGTCTACGTCAATGTTTACATAGACTACGGCGAAAATAAGGGCAACGCTATTTGCGTTGCCCTTATTTTCGCCGTAGTCTACGTAAAGATTGACGTAGACTACAGCAACTAAATAAGGAACGCGAATGGCGGCTCCCTATGGGGGCCGCCATTCGCGTACGCGCTTTTTTTTTTTTTAAGTCACCCGTGATAGGCTACGTGACGATTCACGTAGCCTATCATGGCTGACTTTCCAGATCTAGCCGTGATAGGCTACGTGAATCGTCACGTAGCCTATCAGGGGACTTTTTTTTTTTTTTTGTTACTTTCGTGTTCGCGGCCGGGCGAGGCAGGAAGCCTCCTCCCCGGCCTGAATTTCGGCCGGGCGAGGCGGGAAGCCTCCCCCCCCGGCCTGAATTTCGGCCGGGCGAGGCGGGAAGCCTCCCCCCCCAGCCTGAACTTCGCGGGGGGAGCAGCGAAGCGCTCTCCCCCACCGCGAACAAGCTGCGAGAAAAGGTAAGTGACTTTCGTCCACCCCTAACTGGAAGTGGCGGCGGCAGCAGCCTGTCGGAAGACCGGCTGCCGCAGCCGCCACCGCCAAACCGCCACTGAACCGCCTCCGCAGCCACCGCCTCCAGGGACATTCGCACAAGGTAAGTCCTGTCCCGGGGGGTGGCGGGGGGGTGGCAGACCATTTCGCCACCGATTTCGGTGGGCCGAATGCGCTGGCATTCAGCCTCCCTAAGATTCGTGGCAAAATTCTCTGACATCCCTAGAAGCAACAGTAAGAACTGGACATGCAACAACCAATTGGTTCAAAATTGGGAAAGGAGTGCGACAAGGCTGTATATTGTCGCCCTGCATATTTAATTTATATGCAGAGTACATCATGAGAAACGCCAGGTTGGATGAATCACAGGTCGGAATTATGATCGCCGGGAGAATTATCAACAACCTCAGATACGCAGATGATACCACCCTAATGGCAGAAAGCGAAGAGGATCTCAAGAGCATCTTGTTGAGGGTGAAAGTGGAGAGTGCAAAAGCTGGTTTGAAACTCAACATTAAAAAAACGAAGATCATGGCATCTGGCCCCATCACTTCCTGGCATATAGAAGGGGAAGAAATGGAAGCAGTGACAGATTGTATTTTCTTGGGCTCCAAGATCACCGCTGACGGTGACTGTAGCCATGAAATTAAAAGATGCTTGCTCCTTGGGAGGAAAGCTATGGCAAACCTAGACAGCATAGTAAGAAGCAGAGACATCACCTTGCTGACAAAGGTCCATATAATCAAAACTATGGTTTTCCCAGTAGCAACGTATGGCTGTGAGAGCTGGAGTATAGGGAAGGCTGAGCTCCAAAGGACTGATGCTTTCGAACTGTGGTGCAAGGAGGTCAAATCAGTCCATTCTAAGGAAATCAACCCTGACTGCTCATTGGAAGGACAGATGCTGAAGCTGAAGCTCAAATATTTTGGCCACCTAATGTGAAGAGAAAACTCCTTGGAAAGGAGCCTGATGCTGGGAAAGATTGAAGGCAAAAGGAGAAGGGGACGGCAGAGGATGAGATGGCTAGATAGCATCACTGATGCAATGAATATGAACTTGAGCACACTCCGGGAGAGAGCGGAGGACAGGAAGGCCTGGCGTGCTATGGTCCATGGGGTCACAAAGAGTCGGACATGACTTAACAACTGAACAACAACACAAAGATTGCTGGCTTCTCACCAAGTGGTATGTATGTGCGTCTGCTGGGTAAGGGAGTCTAAACATTTCCTCCCGTAGCCAAGACGGTAAAGTTCTTCCATCAATATATACTAAGCAGGACTATATCTAGCTCTATTCCAAGAAAGGAGAAGATTTTTAACACTACGTCCTACTCCACCATGTGGCCTGGACGCTGTGAGTGGCCTCCAATATATGACTGATTGGCTTCCATAAGTGCTTGCAAAAGTGAAGGAGACTCTGAAGCTGTATAAGCTGAGGGCCAGACCTTGATTCTAACAAATATCGCCACCGAGCTGTAGCAGGCAAATTGTATTTGGCACGCAAAGCTGAGAAGGGCAAAGCCTCCTTGTCAGCACCCACTACTTGATCCAAGGTAAGAATCAACTGATCTGTCCACGTCCACCACAACTAGTATTTTTCTGAACAGTTTTTACATCTGGGTTTCCCGATAGACTAAGGAAGAGATCTGGAGAATGGAAGTGAAACTAGCTTAATGAATATGTCAGCCAAGCGTGCAGCTGTTGTCAACAAGCCATTTTCATGTTGGGCATAATTAGGAAAGGAGTCAAAAATAAATATGCCCACATCGTAACTGTGTTATGCAAACTTGGCATGCTGTGTAGAGTTCTGGTCACCACACCTCAAAAAAGATATTGTAGAGTTGGAAAAGTGCAGAAAAGGGCAACCAGAATGGTCAAGGGGCTGGAGCAACTCCCCTGTGTGGAAAAGTCCCAATACTGCTGCCTACCACTCTGTGCCACACGAGGCTCTTAATATTTGGGGCAGCTGACTTTATAAAAATGGTGAAGGGGGAACATGGAAGAGGCACATGGAAGGATCTTCTTTACACAGCACATGGTTAAACTATGCAAAAGGAAGAGGGGCCGACCAAGAGCAAGATGGATGGATGATATTCTGGAGGTGACGGACTCGACCTTGGGGGAGCTGGGGGTGGCGACGGCTGACAGGATGCTCTTGCCTGGGCTGGTCCATGAAGTCACGAAGAGTTGGAAGCGACTGAACAAATAAACAACAGCAAAGGGGGATTAGAGAAATGTATGGAGATAAAGCTATTAGCGGTACCAGCCGGTTATTCTAGAGATCAGAATACATCCCCTGATCTGTTTGGCCTACTCTGCAGAGAAATTTTTACCATGCTTTAACAAAATAATCCCTGAATCAGTAAGGCAGGGTAAGGTTGATATGATTTCTGTAGAATTCCACATTCTGGAAGTGTATTGGCCCTTCATGACCTATGGGGTCCCTTTGAACTCCTTAGAGTAGCAAAGAAGTAGCTTCAGGGTTGGTTTTGGATTGTAGAAACCTGAGGGGATTTCGTCTAAACAACAGGAAGAACTTCCTGGTGGAATGAGCTGTTTGACAATGGAACAGACTGCCTCAGAAAGTTGTGGACCTGTGATAAAGATCTTTATGCAGAGTTGAAGGGCCACCTATCTGGGATCCTGTGGCAGACTAGCAGGGGACTTCCTGCATTGGCAGAGGCTTGGATTAGAGGACCTTGGAGGTCCCTTCCAACTCTATCATTCCATGAGTTCTGATCCCTGCTCATCCAGGAGTGTAGAATGGGGTGACTTTAGCTGTCATTATTTTTCACCCAAATCATCCTCCCAGGGATATTGTGAGGATAACATGGGATAGCTACATGTATATGATGTAGAGCAGCTTCAAGGAAGTGTACAATTAAATTCAATAGACAAATTTGTATTATTTATTCATTTGTTTATGTCATTTCTATACCGCCCAATAGCTGAAGCTCCCTGGCGGTTCACAAAAATTAAAACCACAAATATTTTTTTCCCCTGATTCCTGCCCTATTAAACATTTTTGGGTTTGAGTTCCCTGCCACCCCACGTATATCAGAACATGTAAAAGCTGCCTTCTATTCACTCACATCAAATGGTTCTTCCAGCTGAACACTGCTTACCGTCACTGGTTATGGTCCTTCTGTGTCTTTGGCAGATGGCTTTCACACTCCTGCTGCTTGATAACCTGATTGGTTGAAGATGTGCAGGTTTCCTGCAAGGAAAGCATGTCTTCCACCGGTGACTGGTTCCTCTTGTTGTTTCCAGATGCAGATCATTGCACCAAGTGTCCGGAAGATCAGCATCCAAACAAGGACCGAGATCAATGTATCCCCAAGATTATAACCTTCCTAGCCTATAAAGAACCTTTGGGGATCATCCTGGCTTCCTTGGCCCTATTCTTGTCCTTAACCACAGCCTTTGTGTTAGCAATCTTCATCAAATACTTAGAAACACCAATAGTCAAGGCAAACAACCGTGACCTTTCCTACACTCTCCTCATCTCCCTCCTGCTTACCTTCTTGTCCTCCTTCCTATTCATTGGCCGACCAAGAAAAGCAACCTGCCTTCTTCAGCAAATGGTCTTCAGCATTATCTTCTCTGTTGCTGTATCTTCTGTGTTGACAAAAACCATCACTGTGGTGCTGGCCTTCCTGGCCACCAAACCAGGGAACAGGGTGAGGAGATGGCTGGGGAAGAGTTTGGCAAATGCTATTGTCATTTCTTGTTCTGGTGTCCAAGTTATCATCTGCGCCATCTGGCTGGTCATCTCTCCCCCATTCCCTGACTCTGACATGCACTCTCAGCCTGTAGAAATCCTACTGCAATGCAATGAAGGGTCTGTCACCATGTTTTATACTGCCTTTGGCTACATGGGCTTCCTGGCTGCCATCTGCTTCACGGTGGCTCTCCTAGCCCGGAAGCTGCCTGGGGCCTTCAACGAAGCCAAGCTGATCACCTTCAGCATGCTGGTCTTCTGCAGCGTCTGGGTGTCCTTTGTGCCCACCTACCTGAGCACCAAGGGCAAATACATGGTAGCTGTGCAGCTCTTCTCCATCTTGGCCTCCAGTGGTGGGTTGTTGTGCTGTATCTTTCTTCCCAAGTGCTACATCATTGTATTGAGGCCTGATCTAAACACAAGGGGGCATCTAATGATCAAAACTAAAGAGGCTGATTTAGAAAGCTAGTTGGGAAAAGAAAATACTAGTAGTGGTTGAAAATATGGCTGCTCAGGTGCAGTGAGACCCTCCCTTGCACACCAGGTTATGTCACTTCCACTAGCATGGATGAAATGTAGCAGGATGTACACATGGAAAATGTGCAATATCCCTTGAAATGTAGACAGTCAATTGTGATTCCACTTGTAGCTTACAGCAAAACAGCAATGATTAGATAGGTACTAGGAGCTGCTCCTCTGAAAGTACCTGAAGTGTGGACATGTGTTTTTGATTAGTGAAAGCTAGGGGTGTATGAAACACTTACCTTGTTCTGCTGTGGCCATCAGAGGGAGGCACTCCCCCCTGAATCCTACCTGGCTGGCTCCACTCCGTGGCAACTCCGTGGAGCCGCCACCAGGGCTGCCCACAGCTGGACCTCCGTCCACTGCTGGGCTGCGGCCGCAAATGCCAGTTGCACCCCTGCCTTTTGCCATGATAGGCTACATAAATATATACGTAGCCTATCAATGGCTACCACCTCTACACCATTTGCGTCCCCGCATTAGCCGTGATAGGCTATGTATATATTTACGTAGCCTACCACGGCAAAAGACAGGGACGCAACTGGCATCCCTGCATTATCCATGATAGCCTCCGTAGGCATGGCGGAGAATTCCGCCACAGATCTCAGTGAGGCTGAATGCCAGTGCATTCGGAATTTCGGCCCCCCGAAATCTGTGGCGGAACAAAGCCCCCCCGCCCCCCCACCCCATGAAATGGCTCGGAACGGAGCACCTACCTGCTGCTGTCCGCGCTGCATAGCGAATGGCGGCCATGTCTGCTTCGTCCTTATAGCCATGATAGGCTACGTGAATACTTACGGAGCCTATTATGGCTAATGCAGGGATGCCATTTGCATCCCCGCGGAGGCCGTGATAGGCTACGTAAATATTTACGTAGCCTATCATGGCCTCTGCAGGGACGCAAATGGCGGTGGCTACAGCCACTGCCATTTATGTCCCTGCAGGCTTCCCAGCGGCCAGATGTCCGGCTTGTGGGCAGGCAGAGCCGGCTGGCGGCTCCGCAGCCTGGTCACAGAGCGGAGCCGGCAGGGCAGGATTCTGCGGGGAAGGACCGGATCGCCTCCCCCCCCGTCGAATATTCCAGGGGGAGGGACAGAGCGCCTCCCCCCCCAGCGGAAACAGAACGGAATGGAAGGTAAGTATTCCGTCCATCCTTACATATAACGGAAGTATGATGTAGTGGTTAGAGTCCAGCCCAAAGTCACCCAGTGAGATAACTAACAGGTTTGATATTGAGCTACGTAATACGTAAATATCTACGAAAAATACGTAAATATCCACAAAAAATAGTCTTTCTTACGGAAGTTATGCAGACTCACAGAGATGGCTGGGCAACAGAATTACGGCTGTTGGTTTGCATTTTCTTCATAATTCTCGGAGCGGAAAAAAAAGAGGAGAATTCCGGGTGCTTGGGAACGACGGTACGGAGCACTGGCCACAAACTGTGGAAGTCAAGGGGCATGGAAGGTACACAATTTGTACATCCCTAGTTTTAAAGCAGGCATTAAACACTCTATTATTCCGGCAGTCCTTTCTTTTCTAGAACTCTTGTTCCTTTTGCTGAGTGTTGTATACTGTCTTTAAGCAGTGTTGTTTTAAGCTGTATTGTGTTGTTGTTGGATTTTTTAAGTTCAAATTTGTTTTTGGATATATGTTGTTGGTCTATATTGTCTGTATGCTTTTATGTAAATGGTTTTTAATCTTTGTATACAGTATTTTAATGTTTTAACTTTGGAAACTGCCCAGAGAGCTTCAGATATGGGGCGTTATATAAATCATCATCATCATATTTCAAGACTGGAACTAAATGCAGACATTGTAGCCTCAATATCAGGCCAGTTTCTCCCCTCTCCCACATTTTGCTTAACATCCTGCCTGATGTAGAGGTCTGGAGAGCACAACTGATAACCCTGTTCTTCCTCTCCAGCAGGAAGGGTGGGGGTATCAGTCACCTGATTTTCTAATATTTTTGATCGTGCACCCCTATCAGTAAAAAAAAATTGAGCACACCCCACCAATATATTTATATTTATTTATAAATTATATTCATATACTACTGTACTAATATATTACATACATTATAAAACATACACAAAACAGAAATTAAACAGGATGAGATAAAGATGAAATAAATATTTTTTAATATTTTGAAATTTATTAATGATACAAAACCCCTTTTCCAATCATTTAAAAATATTATTAATATAATCTGTAAATCCACTTAACTGTGCACGTCGTTGCTATATGCTGACGATGGTGCCTGGCTATTGGTCCAGGCATCTCTCCTGCTGATTGGCTCAGGTGCAGAAATGGATGTGAACAATAGCATGGGAATGAAGGAGACCAACAACGGTCCTAGCTGAGCGTTGTGAGCAATGAGAGGCAGCTAGCAAGTCCCTGGAGCCTCATGAGCCCAGGGAAGAGGCAGAGAAAGCAGGGAACAACTGACAGAGTTCCCCAGAAAAGCAGAGGAAATGAGGGAAGCAAATAGGGGGTGTCTGGCAAGCTCATGGACTTGCCAGGACAAAGATACTAAGGGGGTTGTGTGTGTGTCCTATCTGTCCTTTATCTGTACAGGATTGGGTGCCAACATCTCCCAAAGGAGTTCTGAGAAACAAAAAGAGGAACATAATAATGAGAATGAGAATGAGAAGGAGAAGGAGAAGAACTCCTTCCAAAATAGGCATGCTGAAATCTGTATTTCAAGACTGAATTTGAAGCAGACTGCTGGGAAGCGGTGAAATTGGGGTGGGGTGGGGTGGGGAGATCTGGAGGACTGGGTTCACAAAGAAGTCTTCAAATTCAGATTTCATGCTGTTGGTGCTGGCACAAAACTGGGGGTTTGTGGCACATAATTGCACAAAACTAGCACAAAACTTTGTCACAAGTTCAGAGATGATATGAAAATGTGGATTTTTCAGCCTTTGACAGATCCCACAGAGGGGTAGGTCATTTTCATTCTTCCAGTGCCCGCCCAAAACCCCTGATTCATGGCAAAAACCAGCACAAATTAGCACAACCTTTGGCACAAGTTCAGAGGTGATATGACAATGTTGATTTTTCCGTCTTTACCAGGCCCCACATTAGGGCATATCATTTCCATGGTTTTGGTGCTGGCACTAAACTTGGGATTTGTGGCACTCAATGGCACAAGACTGGCACAAAAAACGTTGGCATAAGTTTCAAGGAGATATGAGAATGTGGATTTTTTTTAAAAAAATAATTTGCTATGCCACATCTAAGGGAATGTCATTTTCACACTTCGGGTACTGGCACAAAACTTGGGATTGTGGCACAAAATGGCACAGAACTAGCACAAAACTTTGGCATATGTTTTGAGGAGAGCCTAGTTTGGGGGCTCATTGTTAACAGAACCCCCTTCATTCAAAGCCTCATGGATAAGAACATAAGAACATAAAAACATAAGAGAAGCCATGCTGGATCAGACCAAGGGCCCATCTAGTCCAGCATTCTGTTCACACAGTGGCCAACCTGCTGTCAACTGGGAACCCACAAGCAGGGCATAAGTGCAACAGCACCCTCCCACCCATGTTCCCCAGCAACTGGTGTGCACTGCACATAGGCTCACTGCCTCTGGTACTGCACATAGCACATCATCATCAAGACTAGTAGCCATTGAAAACCTTTTCCTCCAGGAATTTGTCTAACCCTCTTTTAAAGCCATCCAAATTGGTTTATGCCTCATGTAAACCAAATATTAGTAAAATGTGTACTACTATCTTTATTCATATATGCAATAAACGTTCACCACAGGGCAGCAAAGTATCTATTTTCTTTTGTCCTTTTTCTTTGCATAGCTTTTGAGTCAATGTTTGTTTTAATGCTACTCTCCATACCTTGTTATACTGCTCAGCTTCCTGCTTAAATAAAAATAATAAAAGAGAGTATGTCTACCGCCCCCCATTTTTTTTCTTTTTTATGTGACGCCCATGTGTGCTCAGTGTAGGGATGGCAGAGAAATCTGCCATGGATCCCAATGAGGACGGATTCTTTTGAATCCGGAGTCCATGGCGGAACAGATCGCTTACGTCCACCTCCTCCCCGGAACCGTCCGGAGCCGGATCCTTCCCGCCGTGACTCCGCGGAGCCACTGGCCGACTCCGTATCGCCGGCCATACGGCCGCCATTGCTGTGCCATATCCCTAGGTTAAGGGCTGACTTCGGACACAAATGGCGTAGTGGACGCCATTTGCAGCTGTAAAGCTCTTAGATTAACCTAAATGCAGCCATTTATGGGAATGCTAACCTATCGCGGGAAAAACCACAGACGCAAATGGCCTACTGGACACCATTTGCGGCCGTAAAGCCCTTAGTTTAAGCTAAATGCAGTCATTAATAGCTGCATTTGGGTTACTCTAAGAGCTTTATGGCCGCAAAAGGTGTCCACTATGCCATTTGTATCCAGAGTCAGCCCTTATCTCAGCGATATGGCACGGCAGTGGCAGCTGGCCATATTGCCAATGATACGGAGCTGGTGGCCTGCTCCATGGAATCACCACAGTGTGGAGTCGGCCGAAGAGGATTCCGGGGGGAGGGATGGATCACCTCCCCACCCCCCGGGCAGACACCATCACGGTACGGGCAGTGAGTGATCCACCCACCCCTAGCTCAGTGCCTCCTGCACTTCAAGGCTCACTGCCACTGGAGGAAAGGTGGGGCATAAAATGAATAAATTAAAACAAATTGTGTATATGTAAAGTTAGAATATTTTGTCCTAATTTCCATCAAAGTCATAGAATCATAGAATCATAGACTCATGACTCATAGACATGAATCATATAGTAGGGTTGGAAGGGGCCTATAAGACCATCGAGTCCAACCCCCTGCTCAATGCAGGAGTCCAAGTCAGAGCATCCCTGACAGATGGCTGTCCAGCCTCGTCTTGAATGCCTCCAGTAGGGGAGAGCCCACCACCTCCCTAGGTCATTGTTTCCATTGTCACATTGCTCTAACAGTTAGGAAGTTTTTCCTGATTTTCAGCCAGAATCTGGTTTCCCATAACTTGAGCCCATGATTCCATGTTCTGCACTCTGGGATGATTGAGAAGAGATCCTGGCCTTCCTCTCTGTGACAACCTTGTATATAACCTCTACAGATCAACCCTATCCACATGGCTGTTGCCACTCTCAAAGAACTCTAAAAGATTAGTGAGAGAGAGAGGGGCCTAGAGTTCCATAATGCTTGCTTAAGTTCATTATTGGTGCAATTCCCATGCTAGTATCCTCTGAGCATGTGCAGATGGGTCAAAAGGCCATTAACAGCCTTCTCAGTGCATTCCTTACTAATGAGCAGAAAGCCTTATCAAGCATTCTGCCTGGGAAGCAGAGTTTGTTTACAGGTGGCTGTGCTTGAGAACCAAACACTTCTAGCCTGTGCTGGCAATGAACGCTAGGGATGCTTGCTAGTGCTATGCTGCCTTATTGCCAACATGTAGAATATAAGACCCGTTGGGCCCAGTGGCTCGGGGTTCAGAGAAGCTGTCTGCTCCAACCATTGGTACACCTGTGTGCTGTAAGTTACCCAGTAAAGTCTCCTTGCAATTAAACCTTTGAATCTGATTTATCATGATCTTGGCACCTCTAACCTAAGAGTTCAACGCCCACAGCTGGGGCAACACAGGAACAAAGGCAGGTTTGCGATCCAATTCATTTGCCAAAACCTTGCCACCCTGTGCTGAACTGAAGCTGTGCAGAGTGGATTTCTTCCGAGAAAAGAATCCTTCCCCTCCTGTCAGAGTGTGGGGGCAGGTGGCCCCAGTTTCGGTGGGGCTGTAAATCAGTTCTGAGTTTACGTCAGAACCAGCCAGAAGTCTACAAGAGCTATCCAAGGTGCTGAACCTAGTTTGGGGATGTGTTTCAGCACCTTGGATAGCTCCTTTAGAGTTTTGGCTGGTTCTGATGGAAACCCAGAATAGACTCACAGCCTCACCGGAACTGGAGCCACCAGCCAACAGGCCTACCTAAGTAAGTAGCAACTAATACGGTAGACATAGACATAGAATCATAGGGCTGGAAGGGGCCTACAAGACCGAGTCCAACCCCCTGCTCACTGCAGGAAGCCTGATTCCCAGGCGGTCTGCCATCCAAGTACAAACCAGGGCTGACCCTGTGTAGCTTCCGAGATCAGATGAGATCTCAGCTGTTGTTTTCTGGTCAGGCTCCAGTGCCATGCTAAATATCTGCACCTGTGAAATGTACTTGAGCTCTTGCATATAGGAAGTTGACAACCCCAAGATCCCAGCATTGTGTAGGTGGAACAGGCAGGCCATGCCTACCTCTCACAGGGCAATGATTGAAACCATGGCCTAGAAAGTGAGGAGGCAGTTCAACAAATGTGAGAAACTTGCCCAATCCGTTGTGGGCCGTTATTTCGTGCACACTTGGCCTTTTTTTTTTTTACATAAATGAAGAGCATCAGAAACAGGGAAAGGAAACCACAGCATCCTGTCCCAGATCTCCCCAACATTCAGAGACTCTGAGAGAGAGAGGGGGAGGGGGAGGGGGAGGGAGAGGGATGGAGGTGGGGAGAGAGATTAGGCAGAAGAGATGGGAGAGGAGGAGGTGGATGTTATTCATGCTAATTTTGCTTCCTTACTCAAGTCTGTGTTGAATGAGGAACTGAAGGCAACCAGGAACCTACTTCAGGCCTTGTGGTTGAAGGAGAGACCTCTTCTCCCTGGCATCAGCACAGTAAACACACAGTAGTTGGTAGGAGGCTGCCAAATTAATATTATTTTTCATAATTAACCAGCAATTCACATATTCTGCATATTGGGGTGCTAGGATTTGGGGAGGATGGACTGGGATACCAAGGATGTATTTGCATAGTTTAAATGAGCTTCTGGGTGTAACAGTGGGGCAAAGGAGTCTCTTGCTGCCTTCATGGAGGGGGAAGGATAATGGTATGGGGAGGTGGTTTGCAGAGCTGCTTTGGGGTGCCCTTCGCTACAGCCCCCTTATCTCTGCCCCCTCTTTTCCCTTGCAGGCTTCTCTTCACATTCCCTGTGCTTTTCCCAGGTTATGTGGGACTCTGGCCAAGGGCTGCCCACATCCCTGGTTTCAGCATACCTGGATGACCAGCTCTGGGGTCATTATGACAGCAAGGCAAGGTGGGCCCTGCCTCGGGGGCCCTGGATAAAGAAAGTTGAGGAGGACAACCCCTCTTTTTGGGTGACCTGCAGTTGCTGCGGAAACACTACAATCAGAGTGAGGGTGAGTAGAGGGCAGGAGGGGCGTGGGTTCCTCTAGGCTCCTCCCAGGAGATGGGGAGAAACAAACATGGTGTGTGTGTGTTTGGAGTTTTTAAGTGCAACAGCACCCTCCCGCCCATGTTCCCCAGCAACTGGTGTACATAGGCACACTGCCTGTGATACTGGAGGTAGCACAGTGTAATGACCCACCATCTAAAAAGAACTCACATCTATGTTCACTATGGACTGCACCACAGAACAGACCTAGCATTTGTTACATTGCTGGGCCACAAAAATATATATCAGAGGTAGAGATCTTCATGGATGCCTCCCCACCCCCAACACCCCCCCCCCTTTATGAGAGATTCTCTTGGCATGAATGTGATCTGTGATAGCAAAGTGTATTTGGGTGGCTTGAAAAATGCATGAGATAAGATCACAGATCTTTCGACATGGTACAAAAACGACTGCCTAGTTGTAGTTCTCATCCAAGACCATGAATTGCATCATAATGTATCCAGCATTTCATGGCATTGTTGTGGCCTGAAAACATCATAGATCCTCATGAATGTTGCACTCAGGGATGAAAAATTGCAATGCATCTGCATATAAATATTGTCATCATCTATGACTATCAGTACCATGGATGTATACCTTTGTGTCTCATCAGCACCACAAGGTTAATAAGAACATCAGAAGAGCCCTGATGGATCAGACCAAGGGTCCATCTAGTCCAGCATTCTGTTCACACCATGGCCAACCAGCTGTCCACCAGAAACCCACAAGCAGGACATGAGATTGACCAGGGGTCCCATCTTTACTTACCACTTCTTGCATTCTGGGCTTTGTGCATCTTGTGCAGGCTATTTTACTGTGACCTAACAGAAACTTAATATTTAGGATTCAAGGGCAAGGCAGCTTTGATAGAATACAGCTTTAACAAGAAACATCACTGGGTATCATTTTATTATTATTATTTTAGAAAGTAGAGGAATGTGAAATTATTGACTTTACCTTTGGTTTGTTTCCTTGTGAACATCTCATAAGAACATCAGAACATAAGAAGAGCCATGCTGGATCAGACCAAGGGTTATTCGGGGGTTAAACAACCCTCGCATAAGAGGACCTTTTCCTTTGCTGCCCCTCAGTTGAGAAGTGACCTGCCAGTTGAAATGTGCCTGCAGACCTCTTTGAAGTTCTTTAAGCAGGAATTAAAGACTCTGTTATTCCAGCAGGCCGTCCCTTTTTAGAACTCTTCTTCCTTTTGCTGACTTCTGCATACTGTTTGTAAGCTGTGTTGTTTTTAAGCTGTGTTGTTTTTATTGTTGGATTTTTTGTTAAACTGTTTTTAGCTCAAAGTTGTTTTTAGTGATACGTTGTTTGTGTAAGAACATAAGAACACGAGAAGAACCCTGCTGGATCAGACCCAGCATCCATCTAGTCCAGCATTCTGTTCACACAGTGGCCAACCAGCTGTTGACCATGGACCAACAAGCAGGGAATGAGAGAAACAGCACCCTCCCACCCATGTTCCCAGCAACTGGTGTACATATGCTCACTGCCTCTGGTACTGGAGGTAGCACATAGCCATCAAGACAAGTAGCCATTGATAGCCTTCTCCTCCAGGAATTTGTCCATCCCCCTAATCTGTAAGCCTAAAGACTGGAGATGCCAAATGTCAGCCAGCCCTATTTTTTCTTAACTATCATGTATACACCACTTAATATAATAAAATCTCCAAGGAACATAAGAAGCTAAGTCAGACCCTTAATCCATCTTAGCTCTGTATTGTCAACAATGACCAGCAGTGGCTCTCCAGGGCTTCAGGTAGTGTTTTTTCCCCCTTGTCCCACCTGGAGATTTTTGTTTAGTCGTTCAGTCGTGTCTGACTCTTCGTGACCCCATGGACCACAGCACGCCAGGCCTTCCTGTCCTGCGCTCTCTCCCGGAGCGTACTCAAGTTCATATTCATTGCATCAGTGATGCTATCTAGCCATCTCATCCTCTGCCGTCCCCTTCTCCTTTTGCCCTCAGTCTTTCCCAGCATCAGGGTCTTTTCCAGAGAGTTTTCTCTTCGCATTAGGTGGCCAAAATATTTGAGCTTCAGCTGCAGTATCTGTCCTTCCAATGAGCACTCAGGGTTGATTTCCTTTAGGATGGACTGATTTGACCTCCTTGCAGTCCAAGGGACTCGTAAGAGTCTTCTCCAGCACCACAGTTCAAAAGCATCAATTCTTCGGCGCTCCTTATAGTCCAGCTCTCACAGCCATACATTACTACTGGGAAAACCATAGCTTTGATTAGATGGACCTTTGTCGGCAAGGTGATGTCTCTGCTTCTTACTATGCTTTCTAGGTTTGCCATAGCTTTCCTCCCAAGGAGCAAGCGTCTTTTAATTTCATGGCTACAGTCACCGTCTGCGGTGATCTTGGAGCCCAAGAAAGTAAAATCTGTTACTGCTTCCATTTCTTCCCCTTCTATATGCCAGGAAGTGATGGGGCCAGATGCCATGATCTTAGTTTTTTTAATGTTGAGTTTCAAACCAGCTTTTGCACTCTCCTCTTTCACCCTCAACAAGAGGCTCTTGAGATCCTCTTCGCTTTCTGCCATTAGGGTGATATCATCTGCATATCGGAGGTTGTTGATAATTCTCCCAGCAATCTTAATTCCGACTTCTGATTCATCCAACCTGGCATTTCTCATGATGTACTCTGCATATAAGTTAAATAAGCAGGGTGACAATATGCAGCCTTGTCGTGCTCCTTTCCCAATTTTGAACCACTAGGTTGTTCCATGTCTGGTTCTTACTGTTGCTTCTTGACCCTCGTACAGGTTTCTCAGGAGACAGGTAAGGTGGTCTGGTACTCCCATCACTTTAAGAATTTGCCACAGTTTGTTGTGATCCACACAATCAAAGGCTTTAGCATAGTCAATGAAGCAGAAATAGACGTTTTTCTGGAATTCTCTTGCTTTCTCCATGATGCAGCGAATGTTGGCGATTTGATCTCTAGTTCCTCTGCCTCTTCGACACCCAGCTTGTACTTCCGGAAGTTCTCGGTTCGCATACTGCTGAAGCCTAGCTTGTAGGATTTTGAGCATCACCTTGCTGGCATGTGAAATGAGCGCAATTGTGTGGTAGTTTGAACACTCTTTGGCATTGCCCTTCTTTGGAATTGGAATGTAAACTGACCTTTTCCAGTCTTGTGGCCACTGCTGAGTGTTCCAAATGTGTTGGCATATTGAGTGCAGCACTTTAACAGCATCATCTTTTAGGATCTTAAATAGCTCAGCTGGAATACTGTCATCTCCGCTAGCTTTGTTGTTAGGAATGCTTCCTAAGGCCCACTTGATTTCACTCTCGAGGATGTTCACGTTCAGTGACCGCACTATCATGGCTATCCGGGACATTAAGATCTGTCCTGTATAGTTCTTCTGTGTATTCTTTCCACCTCTTCTTCATCTCATCTGCTTCTGTTAGGTCCCTGCCTTCTTTGTCCTTTATCATGCCCATCTTTGCACAAAACGTTCCCTTGAGATCTCCGATTTTCTTGGAGAGATCTCTAGTCTTTCCCATTCCATTGTTTTCCTCGATTTCTTTGCATTGTTCATTTAAGAAGGCCTTCTTGTCTCTCCTTGCTATTCTCTGGAACTCTGCATTCAGTTGGATATATCTTCCCCTTTCTCCCTTGCTTTTCGCTTCCCTTCTTTCCTCAGCTACTAGTAAAGCCTCATCAGACAGCCACTTGGCTTTCTTGCATTTCTTTTTCTTTGGGATGGATTTCGTTGCTGCCTCCTGAACAATGTTACGGACCTCCATTCATAGTTCCTCAGGCACTCTGTCTATCAGGTCTAATCCCTGAAATCTATTCCTCACCTCCAGTGTATATTCGTAATGGATATGATTTAGATCATACCTGAATGGTTTAGTGGTTTTCCCTACGTTCTTCAATTTAAGCCAAAATGTTGCAACAAGAAGCTCATGATCTGAGCCACAGTCAGCTCCAGGTCTTGTTTTGACGTACTGTATAGAGCTTCTCCATCTTTGGCTGCAAAGGACATAATCAATCTGATTTCGATATTGACCATCTGGTGATGTCCATGTGTAGAGTCGCCTCTTGTGCTGTTGGAAAAGAGTGTTTGCTATGATCAGCGTGTTCTCTTGGCAAAACTCTATTAGCTTTTGTCCTGCTTCCTTTTGTACACCAAGGCCATGCCTGCCTGTTATCCCAGTGATTTCTTGACTTCCTACTTTAGCATTCCAATCCCCTATGATGAAGAGGACATCTTTTTTTGGTGATAGTTCAAGAAGGTGTTGTAGGTCTTCATAGAACTGATCAACCTCAGCTTCTTCAGCATCAGTGGTTGGGGCATAGACTTGAATTACTGTGATGTTGAATGGTTTGCCTTGGATTCGTACTGAGATCATTCTATCATTTTTAAGATTGTACCCCAGTACTGCTTTTCCCACCCTTTTGTTGACTATGAGTGCTACTCCATATCTTCTAAGGGATTCTTGCCCACAATAGTAGATATGATGGTCACCTGAATTAAATTCGCCCATGCCTGTCCATTTTAGTTCGCTGATTCCCAAGATGTCCATGTTCAATCTTGCCATCTCATGTTTGACCACCTCCAGCTTACCTTGATTCATTGATCTGACATTCCAGGTTCCTAAACAATATTGTTCTTTACAGCATCGGATTTTCTTTTCACCACCAGACACATCCACAGCTGAGTGTCCTTTCGGCTTTGGCCCAGCCGCTTCACTCTTTCTGGCGCTACTTGAAAATACCCTCTGCTCTTCCCCAGTAGTATATTGGACACCTTCCGACCTGAGGGGCTCATCTTCCGGCATCATCTCTTTTAGCCTTGTGATACATTCCATGGGGTTTTCTTGGCAAGGATACTGGAGTGGGTTGCCATTTCCTTCTCCAGTGGACCACATTTTGTCAGAACTCTCCGCCATGACCTGTCCGTCTTGGGTGACCCTGCACGGCATAGCTTATGGCTTCCCTGAGTTACGCAAGCCCCTTCGCCACAACAAGGCAGTGATCCATGAAGGGGCCCACCTGGAGATATTGGGTTTCAAACCTGGGTTGCAAAGCTACTGCTCTACCCCTGATCTGCAGCCCCCATATATTACCTGAAATACCCTCAAAACACCATCCTCTATCAAATTCTAGAGCAGGGTGATGGGGGAACAGAAGCCCACCTGGCAAAATATAACCTGAATGTACATTGGTGGAGTGGGGTGTGAGTCTGCTCTGAGCTCCTGGCTTCTGTCTTTCTTTTAGGGGTTTTCATCTGGCAGCGGAGGTCTGGCTGTGAGCTACGCGAGGATGGGAGTAAGACAGGGTTTGACCGGTACAGCTACAATGGGAGGGATTTCCTCACCTTCGACTTTGAGACCCTCACCTGGACAGCAGCTGATGTGGCCGCACAAGTGATCAAGAGGGAGTGGGAAGCGAACAGGGCATATTCCCAGGCAAATAAGGTCAACATAGAGGAGGACTGCGTTCAGCGGCTGCAGAAATTCTTGGAATATGTGAAGTAAGCTCTGCAGAGGAAAGGTGAGGATGAAAAGCAGGGGCTGTTCACACACAGACAAACTCCTACGATGCTGAAGTTGATTGCTACTAGTTCCCAGCACCTTATTTGTGCGAAATTTTGAAAGACAGCCCAACCAGTGAATAGAATGAGGACCTCATGTTTCAATGTTCCTGCACCCCAAACTAAGCTTGGAGCTACTTCATATCATGTATCTCCATGATCGGGATGCTGTCCCCTGGAAGAAAAAGAGCAATTCTCTCCAGTCAAAACAATCATTTTTATGCAATACACATTGATGTGTGATGATCTCCAATGACAATGACAAAGAAAGTACAGGTCCTCTGCACCCCAAATTAAGCTTTGGGCCGCCCCAAACCATATACCCACATAAGCAGCAGGATGTCCTCTACAAGATAGCATTGAGTTGTATGTATCAGGCCACACTCAGACTGGTGCTCCCATGTTAATAATTAGAAAAATAGGCAGAGAACCAAAAGGAGTGGGGTGTCACGTTCCTCTGTCCTCTTCCTTGGCAATCAAAACATGCCATGAAACAAAGCTCCAGGCTAACACTACTTTATTGGTTAACAACTAGCTTCATATTACAAATGTAAATTCTAGGAAACTCTCAGGCTGCAATGAACCAGCTAATCCACACATCTATGAATATCAATAGAGGATACGAAGTGGAAGTTTGGAAAGTTGCCAGCAGTCTAGACATGAACTTCAGGACCAGATGTGCTTCACAGGGATGCCCCTCCCTTAGGGTGGCTCCCTCCTATGATGGCTATCATGAGTGTCCTACCAGGCAGAGCATCTTAGCTCTGCCCCTAACTTTTCCCACTTCGCCTTGCGATGAACTCGCATCCTTCAAATCACACCCTTCACACCCCCTCCTCCTCTGAAACTTGCGCTCCCATGGTGGAGGATTGGGGGATCCATTCAGCTTGTGCCACCTGTGTGTCAAGGACTAGGGAAGAAAGTCTCGCCATATCTGGGCTCACTCGGGATGTTGCCTCCCCCTGTTCTGGCTGTTCCCATTCTAATTCTGAATCTGAGCTGCCAGACATCTCCACACACTCAGATTCATTCCTGACATGGGGTTGCACAGCCCACAAGAAGAACTGGGCTGCCCGAAATCATACACCCATATATCCAGCATGGTGTCCTCTATAAGTTGGGATGAAGACTTGTGAGTCCGTGTGAGCATAGAGCATTGTCAAGCATTGCACACTATGTCAATAATAGCCAAAGTTGATAGAAACCAATATTGAACTGGAGCTGTGCACCTGACACTTAGCTTTGAACCTCTCCAAATGAGTCATTGAGTCCTGTCTGGTCCAAAGCTTTCTGTCTGTAGAGGGCATTGTCAAGCATATTTTAGCCAATCATAGAGAAAGGAAGTAGAAAAAGAGGATGCTCTTCCAAATGTGGAAGTATCGTTTGGAGCAGTTCAAAGCGGGAGTTGCACAGCCCCTGTTCCTTACTAAGCTTTGGGCTAGCCCAAATCTAGCCCTTGGTCCCACAGCAATAGCACAGCGACAACAAAGGGTAAACTCATAAATTGCAGCCTGAAAGTCATAGCCCTGCAATAACAATACAAATATAAAAAATACGAGAGATATAAAAATGGATTCCCCATCCCCTTGCACAACAACAGTGCATATATAACACATCTGTCTATCCTCTCTCTCTCTCTCTCTCTCTCTGTCATCTATATCAGTCATCTAACCCATGGCCCAATTGGAGTCCACCAGGAGAAGAAGAGCCTTTAATGTGGTGGCCCCCTTCCTATGGAATTCCCTGCCTTTAGAGGTCAGGCAGGTGGGCACCATATTGTATTTCTTTCAGCACCTCCTGAAAACATTGCTATTTCAGGAACCCTTCCTCAAGTGACCAAGGTGCAATTTATTAAACATGGTGTTATCAGAACTCTGTTCCCACACACACACACACACACACACACACGGTGTCTTTATACTTTATCCTGTTTGCTGTTCACCACTCCAAGGTCTTTGGATGTAGAGCAATACACAAATATTGTAAATAAATAAATAAATCTGTCTATCTATCTATCTATCTATCTATCATCATCATCATCATCATCATCCATCCATCCATCCATCCATCCATATTTTATTTTATTTTATTTTATTTTATTTTATTTTATTTTATTTACAACCCAGTGGGCAAATTCCCTCAGATAGTTTCTAATCATAACAAAACTAGAAATAATGAAATAACTACTCAATCAATACAACAATAAAACTATCGAAACATTTTTGGATTATACTGTATTCAGTATATAATATATTAAATTTGATATTAAAAAATCAGAAATTAAAAGGTAAAAACATTAAAATATTAAAAGTATTAAAGAGCCAGCAGTAAAATAATTAGAACAACACATTAAAGATTAGACTTCTAGGACAGGATGGCCGTTATGTCTGTTTCTGCAAATAAAAAAATAATTTTAAAGAATATGGAACTGTTCCTGGATTTAGGGGGAAAAAACCATGGCTCAGCTCGCAAATGCAAGCCAAAAAGGGATGGATTTCCTGGTGAGAGACAGACATCCCTAGCTACCTCCACTATCCATCGCAAATGTGCAATGCAGACAATACCTGCTCTACCTCCAGTACAGAGGCAGTGAGCCCATGATGTGCACCATTTGCTGGGGGAAATGGGTGGGAGGGTGCTGTTGCGCTCATGCCCAGCTTGTGGATTCCTGGTCAACAGCTGGTTGGCCACTGTGTGAATGGGATGCTGGACTGGATGGACCCTTGGTCTGATCCAGCAGGGCTCGTCTTCGGTATTTATGGAGCTTACTTGAGCAGGGTCCTTTGCAGCCCTCCAAACATGTTTGTGCTCCATGGGCCCTTGTGCTGCTCATTGCATACCCACCCGTGGGGAAGAAAGGTGATAACTGAAGGGAGGCAGAAATGGGGGCTCCACAATTTTTAGGTGGAGGGGAGATTCATTCTTTCCTCACACGGAGGCTTCCCTGCAAGTATGTTACCCTTGAGGTTGGCCAGAGCTGGCATCTTTTCTTGCCAATTCTTGCATTTGGGGCTTTGTGCATCTGAGCATATGCAAGCTGTTTTACCTTGACCTAACTGAAAGTTGATATTTAGGATTCAAGGGCAAGGCGGCTGTGATAGAAAACAGCTTTAACAAGAAACATCAATGGGTATCAATTTTTTATTTTATTTTAGAAAGTAGAGAAATCTGAATTACTGGTTTTGCCTTTGGTTTGTTTCCCTGCGGACATCACATGAGAACATCCGAACATAAGAAGAGCCATGCTGGTTCAGACCAAGGGTCCATCTAGTCCAGCATTCTGTTCACACAGTGGCCAACCAGCTGTGGATGGGAAACCCAGGACAAGCAGGGCATGAGCACAACAGCACCCTCCCACCCATGTTCCCCAGCAACTGGTGTACCTAGGCTCACTGCCTCTGGTCCTGGAGGTAATACATAGCCACCAAGGCTAGTAGCCATTTGATAGCCTTTTCCTCCCAGAATTTGTCCAACCCCCTTTTAAAGCCATCCAAATTGGTGGACATCACTGCATCCTGTGGTAGCGAGTTCCATAGTTTAACTCTGCTCTGTGTGAAGAAGTCCTTCCTTTCATTGGTCCTGAATCTCCCACCAATCAGCTTCATGGGATGACCCCTTTGGGCTCTAGTATTTTGAGAGAGGGAGAAAAATGTCTCCCTATTCACATTCTCCACACCCTGCATCTTTTTGTACCCCTCTATCATGTCTCCCCTTCCCCTCTGTTTTTTCAAACTCAGCGATCCCAGCTGTTGTAACCTTCTCTTATAGGGGAGCTGCTCCATCCCCTTGATCATTTTCTGCACCTTTTCCAGCTCTACAATATCTCTTTTTAGGTGTGGTGATCAGAACTGTACACAATATTCCAAGTGTGGTCGCACACAGTTCAAACTACCATTCCTCCTATCCATGTAAAGACCATCATTGCCCTTTCCACAGAGTCATCAACCATGAAGGTGACACACAAGGCAAACTCTGATGGCCTGGAGACCCTCACCTGCCATGCCCACGGCTTCTATCCCAAGGAGATCAATGCCACCTGGAAGAAGGAGGGGATGCCCTGGGAGCAGGAGACCTTCTATGGGGGTGTCTTCCCCAACTCAGATGGGACCTACCACACTTGGATCAACATCAAGATTGACCCCAAGGACAGGGACCAGTACCGGTGTCAAGTGGAACATGCTGGCCCGCTGGAGCCTCTAGACCTTCCCCAGCAGGAATCTGGTGAGATGTGGGGGGTGGCTCCCATGTGCGTCGAGGGGGGTGGATTCTGGGAAGTGAAGAAGGAAGGACTCAAAGGAAAGTCTCACAGGCCACAAGAACCAATAGAAATTTTCATGTGCTTTTCAGTGTGGAACAGGTGAGGTAGAGGGTGGGCAACTGGGAACAGGGGAGCAATTCTACTTTGACTCTCAGTTTAAGCCCCAGTTGTGGCTTTGAAAAAGGAGAATCATCATGCAAAGCCCTCTGCTTCCAAAGGAACACAAAATTACATCCATCACCTTTCAGACACATACAAGGACCCCAATTTTGAGTGTCTTGGTAGTTAATGAATACATATGCATTACAGGAAGCTGAGGCGCTGCCAGGTTTGAGATGTCTTTGGCAAGTTGACTTCTGGCCCCATCTTGCTCCTCTGACTGCTCCTGTATATTTTTTAAAGGGGGGAGGGAAGCTGCAGGGATGCTTTGCTCTCTCCTTCTCTACTGCTGCTTGCAAAGGAACTAAGGAGGAAGATGATCTGGGTTTCCTTCAAATAATTTGTTCCATTTTTTCCATTTTAGCCTCAGTGGGGAGCTTCGTGGGAGTCATCTTTGGGGTTATGGCTGCCGTGCTAATGGTGGCTGGCATCACATTTTACATTAGTAAGTAAGCTGTTGTAGAGTGTCACTGGGAACAGGTATCTGAAGACTCAGGCCGGTATCCATAAGATGGGTGGTTTCCGAGTCTGGGGAGACACATTCAACATGATCTGTGTTTCTGCTGCACTGAAAGGGTTAATTAATTTTGCTAACAAAAGACAGAAGAGGCTGCCTTCAACTGGAGATGTCTGATTTGATCTGGAATGGTTGAATGGTGTAAAGGAGGGTTTTGGGGAGACCTACAAGAAGACTCCCTTAAAGATCTCAGACTTCCATTTATGAAGACCTCATCCTTACATTCTAGATCCACAGGGGGCTTCCACTCCCTTTGAAAGAGCAGGCTGACCATCTGGTTGTGCTCCTTAATCCAACCTTCTCATGAAGGTTGAGCAACACCAGACAGGCCGCTTAACAAGATCAGCCTCGGATGGCCTTCTCTCTGTCCCATCATCCAGGACAGCTGGACTGGTGGGGACGAGGGAGAGGGCCTTTTCTGTGGTGGCCCTAGGGATGTACGAAAGTTCCGCCACGGATCTCGGGGAGGCCGAATGCCAGTGCATTCGGCCCCCCGAAATCGGTGGTGGAACGCCCCCCCCCCCCAGAACGGGACTTATCTTAGGAGGATCTTCCTGGCAGTGGCGGCTCCAGCGGCGGCTCCGGTGGTGGTTTGGTGGCGGTGGCGGCGGCAGCCGGTCTTCTGACCAGCTGCCGCCACCACCATTTCCAAGTAAAACAAAAAACAAAAACAAAAACATGTGATACGCTACGTAAAGATTTACGTAGCCTATCACGGCTAGATTTTAAAAAAACACTGTGATAGGCTACGTAAATCTTTACGTAGCCTATCACGGCTGACTTAAAAAACAAACAAACGCGTGTACGCAAATGGCGGGGGCCATGTCCGCCACCATTTGCGTTCCTTATTTTGGCACGTCTTAGTCTACGTAAACATTTACGTAGACTAAGACGGCGAAAATTAGGGGAACGCAAATAGCGTAGACGCTACGCTATTTGCGTTCCCCTTAGTTTCGCTGTCTTAGTCTATGTAAATGTTTACGTAGACTAAGACATGCCAAAATAAGGAACACAAATGGCGGCACCCATGGGCGCCGCCATTTGTGTACACACGTTTTTTTTTATCAGCTGTGATAGGCTACGTAAACATTTATGTAGCCTATCACGGCTGACTGCAGGGACGCAAACGGCGGCGGCTATGGCTGCCGCCATTTGCATCCCTGCTAGCCAGCGGCCGGATGTTCGGCTGCTGGCAGAGCCGGCCGGCGGTTCCGCAGAATCCCTGCGGAGTGAAGCCGGCCGGCCAGGATTCCGGGGGGAGGAACAGAGCGCCTCCTCCCCCAGCCAGGATTCCGGGTGGAGGGATGGAACGCCTCCCCCCCAGCATCAGCATAATCCACGGAAAGGTAAGTACCTTTTGTACATCCCTAGGTGGCCCCCACTCTGTGGAACTCCCTCCCTAGGGAACTCCGCCATGCTCCCTCTTTAATGAGCTTCCGCCATGCATTAAAAACATGGTTGTTCAGGCAGGCATTTGGCGTGGGTTATGTTATTTTAGAAAACGTTTTTATTGCAGAATTTTATTGTTTTAAACTATTTCATTATATGGTGTACATCGCCCAGAGTGGCTGGGTGACCAGCCAGATGGGCAATTAATAAATTTAATAATAAATAAAATAAATAAATAAATGAGAGACCCAAGTTACCTCAGTGGCATGGAGCATTTTCCCCTCCCTTCTGGCAGCCTACAGCTTTGGTTTCCCAAGCCCCAAATATGCAGCTCTCTTCCTAGGGTATTCAGTCATATCTGAAGGCACTGGGATGCTTGTAGGCTTTCCACTACTTTTCCAACCCTTCGGAACTTTTCCTACCCACCCAGCTGGCATCTTCTGATGCTTCCCTGATTTGTCTTCCAGGGTTGTGCTGGAGGGAATGACCGTAGTGTAGTGGAAACAGGGCTCGTAGGGAAGCAGCACCAACACTTGTTTATTAGCAGGCATGCTGATTTCATCTCTCTCTCTCCCTCTCCCCCCGAAAAAAAAAAAATTTCCAGCTGTAATTCTCACAGTAGCTGGGTAAAATTAAAATTCCCAGCAACATTATATTGTTCCCTGCTGTAATGTCAAGCATTTTGGGGGGTGGCTTGGTCTTGAACGGACTATCAACATCCATTCACGTTTCAAAAGACCTGCTTATGGTGGAGATGAAAACTGCTAGAACTCATCTGTTGAAATGGATCAACAGAACTGCTTGCCTTTTGGGACTCTCCTTGGGAGTGTGGCAATGGAGGCTCTCATGATGAGTGCCTGCACGTCATCACAAAGCACTACACCATCAGAAAAGGACTTGAGACATTGGGCTTAAGTTGGAGCAAAGCAGGATGGGGGTTGATTGCTGGACATCCTTGTTAGGAACCTGACTTGCTCATGAGGGCAGGACCAGAGGCAATGCACAGTGCGTTGGTACCTGGAAAGCATTCCAAACTCTACAGATAAGAGTTGTCTGGGAAGCTTGTGGGACACCCTACCCCCCAGGAGAGACAGGAGGAGCATCTGAAAAGGAGGGTTGTGGATCTGAGTGCCCTGCCTGACTTCAGGGGGAGGGAGTGGATGACCTTGGGAGGTTTCTTTCAACTCCAGTTCTCTGGTTCTGTCTCTGCAGAGAAATGGCAGGATGGCTGCAGAGCAACGTCAAGCGTCTCCCCAATCTCCTTATTTGGCCTAATACTCCAATACATGCCCGCAAATTGCAATGTCATGTGTCTGAAAGTGATGAAGTGTGTGTGTGTGTGAGAGAGAGAGAGAGAATCATCCCCACCCCAATCCTCTCCAAGTCAAAGCAACTGATTCCATCTCATTTCTCTCCTTCCAGTATGTAACCGGCGACGTCATGGCCGGAGAGTTCTGGCAAGGGTAAGTGTGAAGGAATGCCATCCCAACTAGCCAGAGGCTTTTTGCATCTGGTGGAGACTGTTATGGAAGACAGAGACCAGTTACTCAAGTTAAATGCGTCCTCAATGCCTTTGGGGTTGCATTCATACAGACAAGCACCCATCCATAAGACATGCCCATGCAGCACGTCTCTGCCCTCTGAGTTCAGCTGGAGATGGCTGGATCTTTCTTCTCCCCTGTTTGGATCACTTATTGCCAGGAGAAGCCAGTTCTGGAGATGCCAAATCACCCTCTGGTCCTTCTCAGCCATGTTTAGGCTGAAGCACATCCAGAATGTGTGTAACCAGAAGTGTTATAGATGCCAACAGTTTGAGGTTCCATTGGGCTCCTCTTAGGATCCATCACAGGTAGATCAAGGACCATGCAAAGCCCCAGAGGTCCCTTCAGTGTAGCGAGCAACCAGGCCAGGTAGCAAATAGGGAGGGATGGGTGTGAGGGGAATGATCTGGAAGTCTACAGAGGGAGATCCCAGCTCCAGACATCAGATTTTCAGGAAACCCCTCTTGGATCTCCTCTCTTTCCCCACCCCAAGCTGTCTATCCAGGAAATGAAATGGATTGGGGCAGGGGTGGGGAACCTCAGGGTAAAATCTGGCCCTCCTGGGGTCCCAATATGGCCCTCCAGAAAACCCCTCTTTGACCCCTCCCAACCCTTCAGCTGTCCATCTCAGGAAATGAAACTGCTCAGAGGAACAGCTGTCAGAGCTATCCAGTCTCTTCCCTCATTAATAATGGTCAGTCATGGAACCCCCTGAGCCCTTTCCCTCTGGATGGAAAGAGAAAGACCAGTTCTCTCCTCTCCTTGAACACATGCTGGGATCCCAGACCTGTCCCCTGCTGCTCCCCTGCCTCATCTTTGAAGGTCTGGATTCTGCCGGCCTCCTTGTAATGTTTCCCACTCTTCACTGGGCTGGGAGTTGAAGGTGGGGGAGCTATTCATCACATAAAGTGGTGAAGAGTTTCCTGCCCCACCACAACCCCTGCAGAAAACACCACTGTCTTTTGGGACGTCTCAGCCCAACGACTCCTTGCTGGCCACCCCTTCATGTGGAGCGAGGCCATGATCCGACCAGGCCTCTGTGGCAAGCACAAGCCAGTGTGGGGATGAGAATGTGAAAGTGAAACACTAAAGAATAGGGATGTACGAAAGTCACCTTTGCGATGGGGTGATTCACGGTGGGGGGGAGGCGCTCCACGCCTCCCCCCGAAATCCTAACCCGGCTGGCTCCACTCCGCAGCAACTCCACGGAGCCGCCGGCCAGGTGCATTCGCAGGTGCCACGTGGAGCCTGCGGACGCAAATGGCAGCGGCTACGGTGGCCACCATTTGCATTCCTGTTTTTTGGCCATGATAGGCTACGTAAATATTTACGTAGCCTATGATGGAAAAAAAACAAAACAGGGGTGCAAATGGCGTAGCGGCTGCCATTTGTGCCCCAGTTTTTTTGCTGTGATAGGCTACGTAAATATTTACATAGCCTATCACGGCAAAAAAACAGGGGCACAAATGGTGGCCACTATGCCATTTGCACCCCTGACTTTCGCCGTGATAGGCTATGTACATATTTACATAGCCTATCACGGCAAAAAAAAAGGGAATGCAAATGGCAGCAGCTATGGCGGCCACCATTTGCGTTCCCTTTTTTTTCCATGATAGGCTACATAAATATTTACATAGCCTATCATGGCAAACAAAAAGGGAATGCAAATGGCGGCAGCTACAGCAGCCGCCATTTGCGTTCCCTTTTTTTCCGTGATAGGCTATGTAAATATTTACGTAGCTCACGGCCTCTGCAGGGACGCAAATGGCATCCCTGCGTTAGCCGTGATAATCATAGGCTACGTAAGTATTTATGTAGCCTATCACGGCAAAAATAGGGAAGCGAATGGCGGCACAGACGTGGCTGCCAGTCGCAAAGCAGCGCAAACGGGACCGGGTAAGTGTCCCGTTTCATGCACCTTTTGCGGGGTGGTGGGGTGGGGGGCTTCGTTCTGCCATAGATTTCGGGGGGCCGAATGCACTGGCATTCGTCCTCACCGAGATCCGTGGCGGAATCCTCTAACATCCCTACTTGAGAATTGCACAACTTGATAATGATAAGCCACTGCCTTTCAATGCAGAACAACTTCAGATCCCCCTCAGTCCAATTTGCAGAAACTGGAGTTCCCCATGCTTGCTGACTCAGTGTTGTCTGTGTGTCACGATGTTGTGATGCTCTCTTGGGGAGTCTGTGTCAGGTGGTTGAGCCCCCTACTCCCCACAGCCAGATGGTCGATCTCTCCCACTCACATACCCTGGAAACAAGGAGTCCCGAGCAGTCAAAAATACCCGTCCTCCTTGTTTCCAATATGGATGAACTGCTCACCATCTTTTGAGCCAAGGTCTGTCGAACCCCAGGCCTGACATCCCGCCGTGGTTTCCCCAGATGGCCATACTGTGGTACCCCGGCTGTGGAATGATCTCCCTAGACAGGTTTCCCTGGCACCTATGTTGTGTTCCTTTCAACGCCATGCAGGGATGGTGGGGGTGCCTGATTCCGTCTGGGAATCTGGCAGAACTCCCCCTGCCCACCCCCCAAGCCCCGCTCGCCCCCAAGCCCCTCTTGCCCCCCAAGCCCCGCTTACCAAGCCCTTGCCCTCGCTTGCCCCTTGCCTGTGCTCGGCAAGCGGCCCACACTCACCCTGGCAGCCTCGTCGAGCTCCATGGTCACTATTTTTTGAAAAAGAAAATGGCGATCGCAAAAATGCGCATATTTGTGCATCCATGAAAATGAGCATTTTTGAGGATGCACATATTTGGGCAAGCACAAAATGTGCATTTTTGCACATGTGCACAACGTGCATCTTTGTGCATTCACAAATATGAGCATTTTTGCAATTGCCATTTCATTTTTCAAAAAATGGTGACTGCGGAGCTCGACGAGGCCACCAGGGTGAGTGCGGGCTGCTCGCTGAGAGCAGGAGGGGCTTGAGCATGGTCTGGGGACTGGTGGGCAGGGGCTGGGCGGGTACCCACAGAACCCGCATGGGGGTGGGTTCACACATCCCTAGCACCAGGTGAAGGAGTTTTTCTTCTCCCAGTATTTGAGCATTTTAGCTTCCTAATCTTTTAGCTCTGGTGTTTTAAATCTGTGTTTTAAATCTCTGCATTGCTGCTAGGTTTTATTCCAGTTGTACTGTTTTATTGTGGTTTTAAGCTTTCATATGTTATATTGTTTTATGTTGCACTCTGTGGTTTTAATTTTTGTGAACTGCCCAGAGAGCTTTAGCTATTGGGCGGCATAGAAATGAAATATATAAATACCTTCCCCCTGCCCTGAGCTCTGATTGTTCACTGGTTTCCCAGCTTTTGTGCCATTTTCCTATGCATATTTAGACAGAAAAAATCCCTAAAACCCAGAGCATGGCTGGCTGGGGGATGCTGGGAGCTGTAGGCCTTTTTTCTGTGTGAACATGCATAGGATTTCACCCTTACAGCAGTTTTGGTATTTTGGGTTCTAACTGATCTGCCTTTGGCCCACCCACCCCTTGAATGCGGCTCTGGAGAGCTTCTCCAAAATTGGATTTGGCCCTCAGGACGAAAGAGGTTCAACACTCCTGCACCAGTCCAGATATCACGACCAGCTTGTGCCTTCAGCCCACAGCTGCCACACGCAGCACTATCACCCTGAACCGCTACTTCCGAGCTTCTGAGCTCTGTTCAAAGGGCTGGTTTTAACCGATGAAGCCCAGCATGGCTTGGGACCACAGTACCTGATGGCATGCCTCTCCCGAAATGAACCTACCCATACGCTATGTTCAGCGGCTAAGACCCACTTCCATGTGCCTCCTCCACAGGAAGCAACAAGGGAGATGGCCTTCTCAGTGGTGGCCCCCCTTCTGTGGAAAGAGTTCCCTGATGAGGTTCGCCTGGCACCAACATCGTTATCTTTTCGGTGCCAGGTTAAGACCTCCCTTTTTTCGCAGGCATTTGGCACCACATGATGAGTTTGAATCAGTCCTGGATGTGTCTTTAGTTATGACTGACTGTTCAGAGTTGTTTTTCATTATATGTGGTCGGTGTATAGTGTCTGGGTGCTTTTCTGCAAATGGCTTTTAAACTTTTTATATTGCGTTTAATGTTTTATCTTCTGTAAACCACCCAGAGAGTTTCAGCTATGGGGCAATATAGAAATGTATAATGACGATGATGATGATAAACATTTTAAAAATAAAATACCCTATGGGTGGTATAGAAATGTAAATAATGATAATAATGATGATAATAATAATAATAATAATAATAATAATAATAATAAACTTTAAACATAAAAAACCCTATGGGGTGGTTGTTGTTGTTGTTGTTCAGTCGTTCAGTCGTGTCCGACTCTTCGTGACCCCATGGACCATAGCACGCCAGGCCTTCCTGTCCTGCGCTCTCTCCCAGAGCGTGCTCAAGTCCATATTCATTGCATCAGCAATGCTATCTAGCCATCTCATCCTCTGCCGTCCCCTTCTCCTTTTGCCTTCAGTCTTTCCCAGCATCAGGGTCTTTTCCAGAGAGTTTTCTCTTCGCATTAGGTTGCCAAAATATTTCAGCTTCAGCTTCAGTATCTGTCCTTCCAATGAGCAGTCAGAGTTGATTTCCTTTAGGATTGACTGATTTGACCTCCTTGCAGTCCAGGGGACTCGTAAGAGTCTTCTCCAGCACCACAGTTCGAAAGCATCGATTCTTCGGCGCTCAGCCTTTCTTATAGTCCAGCTCTCACAGCCATACATTACTACTGGGAAAACCATAGCTTGGATTAGACGGACCTTTGTCAGCAAGGTGATGTCTCTGCTTCTTACTATGCTGTCTAGGTTGGCCATAGCTCTCCTCCCAAGGAGCAAGCGTCTTTTAATTTCATGGCTACAGTCACCGTCTGCGGTGATCTTGGAGCCCAAGAAAGTAAAATCTGTCACTGCTTCCATTTCTTCCCCTTCTATATGCCAGGAAGTGATGGGGCCAGATGCCATGATCTTAGTTTTTTTAATGTTGAGTTTCAAACCAGCTTTTGCACTCTCCTCTTTCACCCTCAGCAAGAGGCTCTTGAGATCCTCTTCGCTTTCTGCCATTAGGGTGGTATCGTCTGCATATCGGAGGTTGTTGATAATTCTCCCAGCAATCTTTATTCCGACCTCTGATTCATCCAACCCGGCATTTCTCATGATGTACTCTGCATATAAGTTAAATAAGCAGGGTGACAATATGCAGCCTTGTCGTACTCCTTTCCCAATTTTGAACCAATCGGTTGTTGCATGTCTGGTTCTTACTGTTGCTTCTTGACCCTCGTACAGGTTTCTCAGGAGACAGGTAAGGTGGTCTGGTACTCCCATCACTTTCAGAATTTGCCACAGTTTGTTGTGATCCACACAATCAAAGGCTTTAGCGTAGTCAATGGGGTGGTATTGAAATGTAAATAATAATAACAATAACAATAACAACAACAACAACAACAATAATAATAATCCTTTAAAAATAAAATACCCTATGGGATGGTATAGAATGTCAATAATAATAATAATAATAATAATAATAATAATAATAATAATAATAATAATAGGCCCCTGAGGCTTCATCATGTTGACTTCTCTCCCTGTTTTGTGTTTTCTTTCAGCAGCATGAAAACTTGTGCTGTCTGCAGACCTTGGAGCTGGCACATGCCCGGGTGGAAGGAGAGAGAGGCAGAGTGGACCTCCCGTGATGCTTCTGTGTGCTTTGGGAAGGTCTTCTCCATTCCTAACAAGCTAGCTGTGTCCTGTCTCTGCTGATGGCTTGGGTGGACTTGGCATTGCTTTCTGACACACTGAGAGCAAAGACACGTTTAAACCAAAGGAAAACTTGGGCCTGGAGTTATGTTAACTTGCCCAGAGAAAAAATTGGTTTCCCCTTGAATTTCCTGCCAGGAATGGTGCTAACCCTTGATGGGAACCAATTTTTCAAGACATATGAAGCTGCCTGAAACTGAATTAGATCCTGAGTCCATCTAGCCCAGTATTGAAATGACTAAATGACAGTCACTCCCCAATTTTTAAGGAAGGATTATTTCCTATCCCTACCCGGAGATGTCAAGGATCGAAAAGGTGACCTTCTGCATGCAAAGCAGGTGCTTTCTACCACTGAGCTATGGTATTTAGCTTTAAATGGGAATTGGGCAGAGCAGTCCTTCAACTAGAGGACTACCCTCTATAAAATTGGACATGTGGCCACCCTAGCCACTGCTCTTTGCTTCCCCTTCTCTTTGAAGTGTGGCAGCGGCTGCATTTCGATGAGAACAGAAAGCGACCCACCAGCAGCCTCCTACCGCCTGGTTGGCAGGATGCGCCCATCAGCGTGACTTCCCGTAGTGCTGCATGGAGGGCGCCCCCTTGCTTTGGTAACTCTGGTAATGCAGCAGGGAAGGGGAAGGGGGCACTTGTTGTTCCACTCCCCCCCCCAATCTGCTGCCTAAGACAAGTGACTCAGTATAGGTCTGGGAAGTAAAGGTGGGAGTTCAAGCCCCCAACCCCACCTCAGGGCAAGGTGAGAACATGGCTCCAGCTCCGCTCTTGCATTCCGGGAGGGGGAAACCGCCCGTCTGGTCAAACCAAAGCCTTGTGCCTCTAGCAAGGGGCCTGTCTTAAATACCTGGGGGGCGAGGAGCACATGACACAGGAAACATGAAGCTGGGGAGCTGCCTTCTCCTGAGTCAGACCCTTGGTCCATCTCACCCCGGTATCGTCGACATTGACTGGCAGCAGTGGCTCTCCAGAGTTTCAGGCAGGATGCTTTCTACGCCCGACCTCGAGATGCCAGGGATCGATCCCGGGACCTTCTGCATGCAAAGCAGAGGCTCCACCGCTGAACACAGTCCCTCTGAAGCTCAGCGTGGAGGCTCATATGCAGACGATACTTCGTTCCAAACAAGAGCTGTCTTTGAAAGGCAAATTCAGTTCTGGGCACCACACTTTAAGAAGGATGCAGACAAACTGGAGAGGGTTCAGAGGAGGGCAACAAAGATGATCAGGGGACTGGGAACAAAGCCCTATGAAGAGAGACTGAAAGAACTGGGCATGTTTAGCCTTGAGAAGAGAAGACTGAGGGGAGATAGGATAGCACTCTTCAAATACTTGAAAGGTTGTCACAGAGAGGAAGGCCAGGATCTCTCCTTGATCCTCCCAGAGTGCAGGACACGGAATCATGGGCTCAGGTTACAGGAAGTGAGATTCTGCTTGAACATCAGGAAAAAGATTCCTGACTGTTAGAGCAATACAACAATGGAACCAATGACGTAGGGAGGTGGTGGGCTCTCCCACACTGGAGGCATTCAAGATGAGGCTGGACAGCCATTTGTCGGGGATGCTCAGACATGGAGCAGGGGGTTGGACTCCATGGTCTCATAGGCCCCTTCCAACCCTATTATTCTATGATTCTATGAAATCAGTGTTGAATTTTGCTGTATGAAAGCGGAGGGTTTGTTTTCATTGTCTTTTTTGTCTCATGTATAGATAGATTCAAGAGGTTTTGCTGCCTGTAAAATGCTTATGACGTAAATCACTTTTATTTCACAATTGTTGATGATCTTTCCTGTGTGGGATTTTTTCCTTAGAAAATCCTCTTTTTGTGCCTGAAATAATGTCTGAGTCAAGCCAGAAAGTCCCTCTGAAGTAACTACAAAGGAACTGGCACCACTCCCAAAGTCTCTTTCACTCTCTCATGTGATCATTTTAGCACATGAGGAATTGGTAGGCATATGAATATTTATGTTTAGCACAAAATTATAAGAATTAAACGAGGCTGTTTCATCATTTGTCATATTTATTCAGAGGCAAATGTAAGAAAGCACAGGGTGTTTTTGGCCATGCCAGATGATACACTGTTTCCAAGGTCTTTGCACAAAATTGTGAAAGGCTGAAGATCTTCCCCTTTCCATGGCTGACCTACAGCCCCTTGGTTCGAGAGACAAAGTTGAAAGTGTTATTCATCCACAAAAACCCAATTCCACAAAAAATGGTTGTTGTTGTTGTGGCCGTCATCATCCTCTTAACATACAGTACTGTGCAAAAGTCTTAGGCCACCATTAGATTTGTTGTTTTAGCAATGGTATAATAACCATATATAATTATTTCTCAGTCTCTTCATTAGAATACAACCAGAACAGGAAATCTGTATGCGGTATTCAACAATAGAAAAAAATAATAAGAAAAAACAGCTTCCATAGGCTAAAGTGGCAAGAATTTAGTGTGACCTCCCCTTACACTAGAGTAACAGCAGGCGCCTGGCCAGGAATGGTCTTCGTGGAAGGGTAGCAGCCAAGAAACAACTTTTTCAGAAGGGGAAGAGGGTAAAAAGGCTTAAGATACGATAAAGCTAACAAAGATTGGAATGGGGATCAGTGGAAAAGCATATTATGGAGTGATGAATCCAAGTTTGAAATTTTGGGGTCCAATCGTCGACAATATGTGAGAAGAAGAGTTGGAGAGAGATGGATGAATGAGTGCTTGCGGACTTCGGTGAAACATGGAGGGTCTGTCCTGGTTTGGGGCTGCATTTCTGCCAGTGGTGTTGGTAATCTTGTCTGTATTGATGGGATCATGAATGCTGAAAAGTACAGACAGGTTTTAATTCATCATGCCATTCCTTCTGGAAAGCGCAAGATTGGGAATGGTTTCATTTTTCAGCATGATCATGCAGTGAAACCATATTTAGCGAGGTAAACAGCTGATAAAGCACTGACAGTCATGGACTGGCCTCCACAGAGTCCAGACCTGAATATTATAGAGGCAGTATGGGATCACCTGGACAGAGAAAGAAATAAAAGACAACCTGCATCTAAAGAAGAACTCTGGGAAGTGCTAAAGGAAGCCTGGTATAATATACCAGAAGATTACTTCAGAAAACTTCAGGATAGTCTCCCCAAAAGAGTTCAAGATGTGCTTAGAGCCAAGGGAGGTCACACTAAATACTGACTTTTGCCTGTACATATTTCCTGTATTTTCTGTTTGTATCTTAATACAGAGACCAAAAAATAATTATGGATGGTCATTAAAACTTTGCTAAAACAACAAAGCTGGTGGTGGCCTAAGACTTTTGCACAGAAAGATATACCATCTTTCACCACCCAAACAGTAGGACATAAAAATGTAAGAAAACCCCTTCTGGATCATTCCAAAGGTTCATTAAGGGCAGGCTGCCAATCAGTGGTATTTAATTCATCTATTACCCAGTGGCATTTCATACTGCCTTTAAAACATGGGGGTTCAAAATGGCCATCATACCACTAGTATGATAATTACTACTACCACTTATGCCAATCCTCCATAAAGCGATCTGATGTAGTAGCTAGGGATGTACGAAAGTCACTTACCTGGTCTCGCAGCTTGCTTCGCGGTGGGGGGGAGGCACTTCGGTTCTCCCCCCGAAGTTCAGGCCAGGGGCAGAGGCGCCCTGCCTCGCCCGGCCGAAATTCAGGCTGGGGGGGGGAGGCGCCCCACCTCGCCCGGCCAAAATTCAGGCCGGGGAGAAGCGCCCCATCTCCCCGGCCGTGAATGACGAAAGTAAAAAACAAACAAACCCCGTGATAGACTACGTAACAATTTACGCAGCCTATCACGGCTAGATTTGCAAAGTCAGGCTACGTTAATCGTTACATAGCCTATCACGGGTGAATTTGGAAAAAAAAAAAAAAGCTCATACGCAAATGGCGGCCCCCATGGGGCGCCGCCATTTGCATTCCTTATTTGGTCCCTGTAGTCTACATAAAGATTTATGTAGACTACGGTGAAAATAAGGGAACACTATTTGCATTGCCCTTATTTTCGCCGTAGTCTACATAAATCTTTACGTAGACTAGACGTGCCAAAATAAGGAATGCAAATGGCGGCGCCCATGGGGCGCCGCCATTTGTGTACGCACTTTTTTTTCCCCCCAAAGTCACCCGTGATAGGCTACGTGACGATTTATGTAGCCTATTATGGCTGACTTTGGAAATCTAGCCGTGATAGGCTACGAAAATCATTACGTAGCCTATCACGGGTGTGTGTTGTTTTTTTTACTTTTTTTTTCGCGGCCGGGGAGACGGGGCACTCCTCCCCAGCCTGAATTTCGCCAGCGAGGGATGGGGCGCCTCCCCCCCAGCCTGAATTTCGGCCGGGCGAGGCAGGATGCCTCCCCTCCTCGCCTGAACTTTGTGGGGAGAACCAAAGCGCCTCCCCCCACCGTGAAGCAAGCTGCGGGACAAGGTAAGTCCCTTTCATCCATCCCTAGATAAATGCCAAGTTGTGCACCTAGGAAAAAGAAACCAAATGCTCAGCTACAAGATGGGGGATACGTGGCTCAACAACACTACAAGCGAGAAGGATCTGGGAATTGTTGTAGATCACAAGCTGAATATGAGCCAGCAATGTGATGTGGCTGCAAAAAAAGCAAATGCTCTTTTGGGCTGCATTAATAGAAGCATAGCTTCCAAATCCTGGGAAGTACTAGTTCCCCTCTACTCAGCACTGGTTAGGCCTCCTCTGGAGTACTGTGTCCAGTTCTGGGCACCGCACTTGAAGAAGGATGAAGACAAGCTGGAGAGGGTTCAGAGGAGAGCAATGAAGATGATCAGGGGACTGGAAACAAAGCCCTATGAAGACAGACTGAAAGAACTGGGCATGTGTAGCCTTGAGAAGAGAAGACTGAGGGGAGATATAATAGCGATCTTCAAGTACTTGAAAGGTTGTCACAGAGAGGAAGGCCAGGATCTCTCCTCGATCACCCCAGAGTGCAGGACACCGAATCATGGGCTCAAGTTACAGGAAGCCAGATTCTGCTTGAACATCAGGAAAAACGTCCTGACTGTTAGAGCAACATGACAGTGGAACTAATGACCCAGGGAGGTGGTGGGCTCTCCCACACTGGAGGCATTCAAGATGAGGCTGGACAGCCACCTGTCAGGGATGCTCTGACTTAGATTCCTGCATTGAGCAGTGGGTTGGACTTAATGGTCTTGTAGGCCCCTTCCAACCCTACTATTCTATGATTCTATGGCCCTGCTTAGCTTTTGAGACCAAAGTTAAGTTGCCACCAGTGGCCATATTTAAGAAGTAGCAAGTATAAAACTATTTAAAGTGTTGCCACACCATAAATCTGTTCAGTGTCCAACGAGGTGTCGACCAGGAAACCACAAGCAGGCAACTCAGAGCCATTCAGAGCTACTCCAATATAGTGGTAAGAGCAGTCCCCCCCCAAAAAAACCCGGTGCCCTCCAGTTGTGTTTGACTGCAATTTGCATCATTTCTAGAGGACATGGACAATAGAAATACTAGGAGTGGGGAGATGCATAGTAAAATTGCCAGTCCAATAGGGAGCTCATGGGATGGTCATGGGACAATCACTGCTTCTCAGCCTCACTTACCTCACAGGGTTGTCATGAAGTTCAAATGAGGAGAGAGAGAGAGAGAGAGAAGAAACTATGTATACTGCTTTTAGCTCACTGGAGGAACGGTGGGGCATGAAACTATTAAACAAAACAGCGTATATGTAAAATGATAATATTTTGTCACAATAACCATCAAAGTCACCTCTATCCAGTTGCTTGTCGACATTCTGAAAAAACTCTAAACACACACACACACTCACAATCAAGGTGTCTGGTACCCACTGTCATGAAGTTACTTGAGCATCTGAAACAGAAATTTCCCCAAATTCTGACTCCCTGATGATGTAACAATATAGAAGAACAAGTATTTCTAAAGAAAAATCAGCATGGCTTCTGCAAAAGTAAGTCCTGGCTCACTTATGATTTCATTTGTGGGATTGGGGAATTTGCTCCTTTCCCTTAGGCAGCCAAATTTCTTGGGCTGGCCCTACCTATACACTGTGAGAAATGCTGCTGAATTGTGGAACAAGGGAAGCATTTCCCATCCTGGTCTCCTTATTACAAAATCATTGAAGAGAAGTTACTTATCCTTCTATAAAGTCATTAGGTAACCTGCTACACCAGTATTTGTGTTTCAAATTATCACCCCAGAACAGTGAAGCTTTCACTTGCCAGTTGCCACACGAACAAAAATGTTTTGTTTTTGTTTTTAATTGTAGAATAACACCCAGTACTGCCATCTGTGTTCAAGACCCTGATAGCCACCAAATTGGATGGCGTTAAAAGGGGATTAGACAAATTCCTGGAGAACTCTATCAGCAACTACTAGTCCTGATGGCTCTATGCTACCCATAGTATCAGGGGCAGTGAGTCTATGTATACCAGTTGCTGGGGAACATGGGCAGGCAGGTGCTATTGCACTCCTGTCCTGCTTGTAGGTTTCCTGTGGGGAGCTGGTTGGTCCCTGTGTGAACAGAGTGCTGGACTAGATGGACCCTTGGTCTGATCCAGCAGGGCTCTTCTTATGTTCTTTCTCAGGCAAGATCTACCCAGCAACTGCACAAACACATTTTTCCTATTGGTAGACTAGTTCCTTCTCCACTAACCCTACCCCTGCTCTGAATGTGTCCTTGCTTTGGTCACAGCACCACCCAACAGCTGCCGGAGGATCGAGGAGAGTTCAGCTACAGAAACAGACGGCATACAAAAAAAACATGCAAACTGGCTGTGCACTCTGGAGATGCCTCTTTCCTCTGTGGGCATCTGTTCTTCTGCTTCTGGGGGGATGCTCTGGTGAGTACTGGGGGGTGGGGGAAAGCTAAACACCCCTATTTCCAGGGAAAAAAGCATGTGCCACCAGCCTAGTGAGGTGGGATGCACGCAGTGTGGTTCTAGCGAGCACATGCACAAATGTGGAAATTTTTTCACATTTCCTTCCCAGCACTGTAAATCGGTTCCTTCCTGGCACTGTAAAATGAGCAGAGCACTTGGTATCCCCTGAGATACAAAGAGTGTGAACTCCGATCTCTCCTGCTACTTTTTGCTTCTGTGTGAACTTGCTGGTGCCCAAACACAGCTGCGCTACAATCCTGGATCTCTGAGCTTTGAAGATATGTTTATACTGGTGCACTCACACAACTACACTAACTTCCGGGATTTTGGGACTGTTGGTGACAATGCTGATGAGAAATGCTGTATGTCTCTGTAATGTATTTATCTGCAGTGCTGCATCATGACTGCCTCTTCCCCATTTCTTCTGCTCCGCATTTCTTGCAGATGGGCCTTTTTGCTTATCTAGTGAAGGTGTTTTGGAGGGGGATGGAATGAGATCCGAGGAGACAAAGGAGGCCTCTCCAGTCTCCTCCCCTTCCCATCCACAGAAACACCCCCCTTTTCTCCCTCTTTAAGGCTGAGTTCTTTCCGCACTGGCTGTCTTCCACCGGCAGGGGAAGAGGTGTCGGATCCCCGAGTCCCTCCTCCGAGGTTGGCGCGGTGTCTCTGACCTTGGTGCTGGGAATCTCAACTATGCTAAGGCCCCTCAGATGCTGTCCAGGGGCCACAGGGTCGCTCCCTAACCCTTTTAGTTGTTCAGATAGTTTAATAGATTAACTGGCATTGTTTGTGTTATGGGTATGCAACAGGGTCCATTTACAAAAATTTACCAAAATGTTGACACCCTGGGCTGAGTGCTGCGGAGCATGTGCAAAGTGCATCACGTTGGTGCAGACTTTGCAGACCACAGTTGATGGTTCTTGGTGAAGCCATTTTCCCCCTTAGTTCCCTTGCAAGCCCACCCTATGCAGCTGCAGCAGCAAAGTTGGGAGCAAAGAATCTGCTGTCCAGCAAAATATTTTTAAAAATACAAAAGCAGTCAGATGAGCTGGGTGGGGGGGAGAAGTTACCTTGCCAAGGGTCCCCTCAAACCTGGTAGTGCTTCTGCCTCCAGTTAAGCAGACGTACTCATGACCTTCTTGATCATCCCAGGATGCAGGACATGGAATAATGACAATAATACGACAATGGAGCTGATGACCTAGGGAGGTGGTGGGCCCTACCACACCGGAGGCATTCAAGACAAGGCTGGACAGCCACCTGTCAGGGATGCTCTGATGGATTCCTGCATTGAGCAGGGGGTTGGACTTGATGGTCTTGTAGGCCCCTTCCAACCCTACTATTCTATGATTCTATGAACTAACAAGACATTGAAAACTGGGGTGCTTCTCTGTGTTTGAAAGATGGTAGATATGATTTTGTGAGGAACTGTATTACTCCTCTGAGGAAGTGAGCAGGCAGTTCAACAAATGTGATGAACTTGTCCAATTTGCTGGGGACTGGTATTTATTTCCTGCAGGTGTTCCTTCTCACCCTTCGCTTTGTTGTTGTTTGTGTTCCTTTTCATCTAACTGAAGAGCAGCAATAGCAGGGAGAAGATACCACAGCATCCTGCTCACATTCTCCCCAGCATGCTTAGAAAAGTAGAGAAGAAGAAAAACCCATGAAAGTCATTTACCTGTCGTCGAAGCTTGTTCGCGGTGGGGGGGAGGCACTTCGCTGCTCCCCCCGCGAAGTTCAGGCCGGGGGGGGGAGGCTTCCCACCTCGCCCGGCCGAAATTCAGGCCGGGGGGGAGGCTTCCCGCCTCGCCTGGCCGAAATTCAGGCCGGGGAGGAGGCTTCCCGCCTCGCCCAGCCGCGAACTCCAAAGTTTAAAAAACAAAACAAAAACGCCCCCGTGATAGGCTACGTGACGATTAACGTAGCCTACCACGGCTAGATCTGCAAAGTCAGCCGTGATAGGCTACGTTAATCGTCACGTAGCCTATCACGGGTGACTTAAAAAAAAAAAGCGCGTACGCTAATGGCGGCCCCCATAGGGAGCCGCCATTCGCATCCCTTATTTGGTCGCTGTAGTCTATGTAAATCTTTACGTAGACTACGGCGAAAATAAGGGCAACGCAAATAGCAACAGTGGGATACGGTCATCTCTGGATTTAAATTCTATAGAAGGAGGGCGTATTGGGAGAGGTGTTGCCCTGTACGTCAAAAAGGGCATAGTGTCAAGCGGACTAGGAGTGCTTCTACATTAAGCAAAATGCCCCGCAAAGCCCCACATCCTTTCTGGAGCTTCCTGGTTTGGGTTTCTTTGCGGGATTAGGAAGGGCTTCTTTACACGGCAGCCGAGTGGCTTGCACTGAAGGAGTGTCTCCTTCCCTCCCTGGCATGTGTGCAAAGGAGGGGTGCGTGTCTTGTTTCCATCGCTTAACTTCTCCTGTACTGTTTTCTTGCAGCCCCCAGGAATAGGGATAGCAGAGAATTCCGCCATGGATCTTGGTGAGGCCGAATGCCGGTGCATTCGGCCCCCCGAACTCCGTGTCAGAATGGCCTGCCACCCCCTCCGCCCCCCCCGGATTCCCCCCTGGACGAGACTTACCTGGGGCGGATCTTCCAGGTGGCGGCGGCTCCGTTGGCAGCTCTGGCAGCGGTCTAGCTGCGGCAGCTGCGGCAGCCGGTCTTCCGACCAGCTGCCTCCACTGCCATTTCCAGTGTAAAAAAAAAAAAAAAGACATGATAGGCTATGTAAAGATTTCCATAGGCTAGGTTAAAAAAAAAAAAAAGTGATAGGCTACGTAAACCTTTACGTAGCCTATCACGGCTGACTGCAGGGACACAAACGGTGGCAGCTATGGCTGCCGCCATTTGTGTCCCTGTTAGCCAGCGGCCGGATGTCCGGCTGCTGGCGGAGCCAGCCGGCGGCTCCGCGGAATCCCCGTGGAGTGGAGCCAGCCAGCCAGGATTCTGGGGGGAGGGATGAAGCACCTCCCCCCCCCAGTGGAACCTGGCGGAGACAGGTAAGGGCAGTTTCGTACATCCCTACCCAGGAAACCTCTGACTTACTTCTGAGAAGACATAAAATGTAAGATTGTGCTGTAAGTCTGCTACCCATGGCACACTTATGTGGGAGTAAGCCACATTGAACTCAATGGGACTTACTTCTGAGTAGACATACGATTGCCTTGTAAATCTGCAGCCCTCAGCACACTTACTTGGGAGTAAGCCCCATTGAACTTAATAGGGTACTCTGAAACAACAGAGGATGTTGCTTCTGAGCTTGGTGGGGTGGGGATCAGATGTGTCTCCTTTTGTTGCAGGGAGGCATTTTACCCTCTTCTCCCTCCAGCTGAGAAATGCAGAGGCAGGAGACGTAATCAACAAGCATTCTTGCCCTTGTTCCTGTCAGATCTCATCCTGACCATGCCCCCAGTAACTGGAAACAAACGCCCACCGCAGGCAGACACAGCGGTTTCTTCTGCTATTGGAGAATTTCACAGGGAGGTCATGGCGCGCCTGTTCCATGGGCTGGAAAAAATACTAATTTTTTTGTGATTGGGGAAAACATAAGTTAGGCTGGAGGAAATGGTGGGAGACACCCTGGAGGGTAATGGCATCATCTAAAGAGCCCGCAAACTTCTGAGAGAGAGCCATCTCAATAGCAGGATAAAAGCTCTGTGTGATGAATCCCTAGAACCCCTAAAAAGGGAAGGCAGTTCTGCAGAAGCACTTTTCATTCTTTTCATTCGTTTTCACTACAGAAAATATAGGACAGATACTTGTGCCTGAATTGATGTTTTCAGGGAGGGAGTCTGAGGAACTGAGGCAAATAGTGGTGACAAAAGATGAAGTTCTCAACCTTATTGATAAATTGGAAGCAAATAAATCACCAGGCCCAGAAGGCATCCATCCTAGAGTTCTCAAAGAACTCAAATATGAAATTGCTGATCTTCTAACCAAAATATGCAACATGTACCTAAGATCATCTTCTATAGCAGAGGACTGGAAGATGGCCAACGTAGCACCGATTTTCAAAAAGGGATGCGGGGGGGCATCTGGAAAATTACAGGTAAGTTAGCTTAATTCTGTTCCAGGTGAATTGGTTGAAGGCATTATGAAAGATAAAATTAGAAACCATATAGAAGGACAAGCCATGCTGACAAAGAATCAACATGGCTTCCCCAAAGGTATATCCTGTCTCACTAACATTTGGAGTTCTTTGAGAGTGTCAATAAACATGTAGACAGTGGTGATCTGGTAGACATTGTTTACTTGGACTCCCAAAAGGCTTTTGATAAAGTCCCTCACCAAAGACTCCTGAGCAAACTTAGCAGTTATGGAATAAGTAGAAAGACCCTCTTACGGATCAGTAACTGGTTAAAGAAGAGAAAACAGAGTAGGAATAAATGGTAAATTCTCCCAGTGGAGGGAAGTGAATAGTGGGATCCTACAGGGATCTGTATTAGGACCAAGGCTTTTCAACATGTTCATGAATGATCTGGAATTAGGAGTGAGCAGTGAAGTGGCCAAGTTTGTGGATGACACCAAATTATTTAGGGTAATTTAGGGATGTCAGAGAATTCCACCATGGATCATGGGGAGGCCGAATACCAGCACATTCGGCCCCCCAAAATCGGTGGCAGAACGGCCCCCCCGCCCCCCGGGATGAGACTTACCTTGGGTGGATCTTCCTGGTGGCGGCGGTTCCGGCGGCGGCTCCGGCGGCGGCTCCGGCGGCGGCTCCGGCGGCGGTTTGGCGGTGGTTCGGTGGCGGTTCAGCGGCGACAGCCGGTCTTCCGACCGGCTGCCGCCGCCGCCATTTCCAGGTTAAAAAAAACAAAAAACAAAAAAAGTGATAGGCTACATAAAGATTTACGTAGCCTATCACACCTAGATTTAAAAAAAACACTGTGATAGGCTACGTAAATCTTTACATAGCCTATCACGGCTGACTTAAAAAAACAACAACAAAAAACGCGCGTACGCAAATGGTGGTGGCCATGGCCGCCGCCATTTGCATTCCTTATTTTGGCACGTCTTAGTCTACGTAAACATTTAGACACTACGCTATTTGCGTTCCCCTTATTTTCGCTGTCTTAGTCTACATAAATGTTTACATAGACTAAGACGTGCCAAAATAAAGAATGGAAATGGCGGTGGCAATGGTCGCCGCCATTTGCGTACGCGTGTTTTTTGTTTTTGTTCTAAATCAGCCGTGATAGGCTATGTAAACATTTACGTAGCCTATCATGGCTGACTGCAGGGACGCAAATGGCAGTGGCTACGGCCGCTGCCATTTGCATCCCTGCTAGCCAGCGGCCTGATGTCCGGCTGCTGGCGGAGCCGGCTGGCGGCTCTGCAGAATCACTGCGGAGCACAGCCGGCCAGCCAGGATTCTGGTGGGGAGGAACGGAGTGCATCCCCCCCCGGCCAGGATTCCGGGGGTAGGGAAGGAACGCTTCCCCCCACTATCAACATAATCCGCGGAAAGGTAAGTCACTTTCGTACATCCCTAGGGATGTTAAAACAAAACGGGATTGTGAAGAGCTCCAAAAGGATCTCTCCAGACTGGGAGAATGGGCATCCAAATGGCAAACGTGGTTCAATGTAAGCAAGTGTAAAGTGATGCATGTTGGGGCAAAAAATCCCAACTTCAAGTATAGCCTGATGGGATCTGTGCTAGCAGTGACTGACCAGGAAAGAGATCTTGGGGTCGTGGTGGACAGTTCAATGAAGATGCCAACCCAGTGTGCGGCCACTGTAAAAAAAAAAAAAAGGCAAACTCTGTGTTAGGCATAATTAGAAAAGGAATTGAGAATAGAACTGCCAATATCATACTGCCCCTATACAGATCTATGGTGTGACCACCATTGGAATACTGTGTACAGTTCTGGTCACCATACCTAAAAAAAGATATTGTAGAGCTGGAAAAGGTGCAGAAAGGGGCAACTGAAACGATCCAGCGGCTGCAGCATCTCCCCTATGAGAGAAGGTTACAACAGCTGGGATTGCTGAGCTTGGAAAAGAGGAGGGTCAGGGGAGACATGATAGAGGTCTACAAAATTATGCATGGTGTGGTGAATGTGGACAGGGAGGCATTTTTTTCCCTCTCTCAAAATACTAGAACCCAATGGGGTCATCCTTTGAAGCTGATTGTTGGGAGATCCAGGCCAGATAAAAGGGAGGACTCCTTCACACAGCGCATAGTTAAACTATGGAATCCTCTACCACAGGATGTAGTGATGGCCACCCATTTGGAAAGCTTTAAAAGGGGGTTAGACAAATTCCTGGAGGAAAAGGCTATCAATGGCTACTAGTAATGATGGCTATGTGCTACCTCCAGTATCAGAGGCAGTGTGCCTATGTACACCAGTTGCTGGGGAACATGGGTGGGAGGGTGCTGTTGTGCTCATGCCCTGCTTGTGGGTTCCTGGTCGACCACTAGTTGACCGCTGTGTGAACAGAATGCTGGACTAGATGGACCCTTGGTCTGATCCAACCTGGCTCTTCTTATGTTCTTACAGTATTCAGAGGTGGTCTTGGGTGCCCTTGATTGCAGCCTTTTATCTTTGTCCCCCTTTCATCCCTTGCAGGATTATCTTCACATTCCTTGTACTTTTCCCCGGTAATATGGGACTCTGGCCAAGGGCTGCCCACATTCCTGATTTCAGCATACCTGGATGACGAGCCCTGGGGTCATTACGACAGCAGGACGAGGCGGGTCTTGCCTCAGGGCCCTTGGATAAAGAAAGCTGAGGAGGATGACCCCTCCTTTTGGGACTGGAACAGTGATAGGGTATCAAGCACCGAGCTGAAGTTCAGAAGTGACCTGCATTTGCTGCGGAAACACTACAACCAGAGTGAGGGTGAGCAGAAGGCAGGAGGGGCTTGGATCCCTCTAGGTTCCTCTCAGGAGATGGGGAGAGGCAGACATGGTATATGTGTATGTATGTGTATGTAGTTTTTAAATGTACAATCCACACCCTCCCCCACATTCTAAGGATGGGGATCTTGGATGGGAGCACAGACATTCCCCCTTCTTGCAAAATGCTGGGCAGTCATGGTGGCGAAGTAAGAGTCACCCCCAGATGGCAGCTGGGCCGGGCATGCACTCAAGCCCCGGCTTAGGTGATATTGGGTAAAAGTTTGTATAGAACACATGTTCATATGTAACTTTGGGCCAAAACACATTTCATTTTGCTTACTGCTTGCAGTCCCTTCCTGTATGTATGTGTGTGTATGTATGTGTGTGTATGTTTGTATGTTTGTATGTATGTAAGTGTCTGTCTGTCTGTCTGTCTGTCTGTCTGTCTGTCTGTCTATCTATCTATCTATCTCTCTATCTCTCTATCTCTCTATCTCTCTATCTCTCTATCTCTCTATCTCTCTATCTATGAGCATCACTACACCAGCCTAAAATCCTGCAATTAAAATTGGACGTTCTGCACCTGTTTAAAATGCAGGATCACAATGGTCTCTTGTTACACACGCTTCCTCCCCCCCCCTCCCCCCCTTATCTGAGTCTTCCATATGTTTCATTCTACAGCCATTAGATGGCGCTGTAGTCTAGCTCCTCTTCTGGCGGATTTTCTTCTTTTCACGGAGGGAACTCAAGCAGAACACAAGCGCTGCAATTTGATAGCTCATTATCTCCAATCTTTTTGAAAATGGAATAAAGGTCATTTGGTGCGGGAGACACCCTGGAGGTTAATGATGTCAACTAAACTGAGGACAATGCTTCAAGAATCTGATATAGTTATGTGAGAATCGGCAAAAAGCGTGCTTGCCACAGATCTTGAAATTACACCTTGAAGCTTGTGTTGATTCAACTCTGTATGAGATTGGGAGCATTTCCTTTTCTTTTGGCAAGAAAATCCATGCACATTTTTCTAAAGGTACGCATTGACTGTGCGAATTTCTGTAGTGTATGCATTCCCCTTCCATGATTAAAGCATATTTGTGCACGTTTTTGAAATCTACTCATCTTGAAACGTATGCCTTTTGAAATGTATTCTTTCTGAACTCTATGCATTTTTTAAAAGCACGCATGCTGTCTAACACTAGTAACCATTGATAGCCTTTTCCTCCAGAAACCTCACTACTAATTGGTGAGCAGGTGGTCTAACTACCCATGCACCCCATTTTTGATTGGAAGATGGTTGTCTCATCACTCATTGGGCCCCCACCTCTGGCCAAGACAAGTGAATAAAAGCACAGTAAATGACAGCTCTTTTTCTTCTGCTGCTTCACTTCGCTCTCATGTTGCTTTGCCTCTGATCTTCTATGGACCACTGGACCCAAGCATTTGGGTATTGATGGACCTCTTTAGGTTCTTAGCTTCTAGAACTTGCAAATAATTATTTCTTGTCTAAAAATGGCCCTCATTTCTAGGGATAGCATGGGCGCCCAATTCAGTCTGGGAATCCAGCAGAACCACCCCTGCCCGCACCCCCAAACCCTGCTTGCCGAGCCCCTGCTCGCCCCTTGCCCCCACTTGGTGAATGGCCTGCATTCACCCCACTGGTCTTGTCGAGCTTCATGGTTGCCATTTTTTGAGAAATAAAATGGTGATCACAAAAATGCGTATGTCTTTGTATGCGTGAAAATGTGCATTTTGCAAATGTGCACATTCGCCTATGCGTGAAATTACGCATTTTCCAACAAATACGCATTTTTGAACACACACAAATATGCACCTTCACAAAACTATGCATTTCACACATGAGAATATGTACATTCACAAAATGCACATTTTCATGCATACAAAGTCATGTGCATTTTTGTGATCGCCATTTTCTTTTTTTAAAAAAAACAGCGACTGCGGAGTTTGACGAGGCCATTGGGGTGAGTGCGGGCTGCTCACCGAGCATCGGAGGAGCTCAGGTGTGGTCTGGGGACCGGCGAGCAGGGGCAGGGGCTGGGCGGGCATCTAGAGAACCTGGATGGGGTGAGTTCACACATCCCTACTTGTTTCCAACCTTGAAGCTGTCTTACAACCAAACTTGGTTAACCCCTTTAATCCAAATTTGGTTAACTCCTTAGATACCAGAAACAATTTTATTTAGATCCTGTCTGGCTTCTCCAGTCAACTTCTAAATTCCTTGAGACACCACCCTCTGATATCAACTTCTAGAGTTTGTTGTGTATTGGCCCCAGGAGCATAACCAAGTCACCTGTAGTGTTAGAGGGGCCTAGAGATCCATATTACCTTGCTTAAGTTCATTATTAGTGCAATTCCCTTGCTAGTAAGCCTCTGAGCATGTAAAGATGAGTCAAAGGGCTGAGAGCGAGGCCTAGCACATTCCATACTAATGAGTAGAGTATCTAATCAAGATGTGCCTGGGAAGTGAAGTTTGTTCACCTTAAAGTTGCAGGTGACTGTGCTGGGAACCAAGCAATGCTAGTCTATGCTGGATAGGGATGTACGAATTCATTACCTGGTTCCGGTCGGGGCATCTGCTGGGGGGGGGGGAGGTGATCCGTTCTTCCCCCTGGAATCCTCGACGGGGGGGAGGCGATCTGGTCCTCCCCCCCGGAATCCTCCCTGGCCGGCTCTGCGGAGTCGCCGGCTAGGGCCATCTGCAGCCGGAGTTCCGGCCGCGGACGGGCTGCTGTGGACACAAATGGCGGCTGCTGCGGCTGCCATTTGCGTCCTGCGAAGCTGCCATGATAGGCTACATAAGTATTTACGTAGCCTATCACGGCAAGCCAAAACAAAAACAACAGCGTACGTAAATATTTACGTAGGCTAAAACGGCAGGGAAAAAAAGGAACACAAATGGCGCCCACTACACTATTTGTATTCCTTTTTTTTTGCCATAATAGCCTATGTAAATATTTACGCAGGCTAAAATGGCAAAAAATAGGGAATGCAAATGGCGGCCGCCATAGCCACCGCCGTTTGCGTACGTGTTTTTTTTTTTGCTTGCCCTGATAGGCTATGTAAATACTTACGTAGCCTATCACGGCCTCTGCAGGGATGCCAAAGGTGTCCCTGCATCAGCCATGATAGGCTACGTAAGTATTTATGTAGCCTATCATGGCTATGAAGAAGAAGTGAATGGTGGCCGCAGGGCGGCCGCCATTCGCAAGTCAGCATGGACAGCAGCAGGTAAGTGCTCCATTTCACGTGCCTTTCGTGGGTTGGGGGTGTGAGGGCTTCATTCTGCCACAGATTTCGGGGGGCCGAATGCACTGGCATTCAGCCTCACTGAGATCCATGGTGGAATTCTCCGCCATCCCTAATGCTGGGAATGAATGCTAGGTGGTGCTTGCTAGTGTCATGCTGCCTCATGGCTAACATGTATGCTATAAAACCCATTGTACCCCAGGGCTCTGGGTTCAGAGAAGCTGTCTGAGCTAACCATTGTGTATGCCTGTGTGCTGTAAGTTACCCAATAAACTATCTCCTTGTAAGTAAACCTGGGTCTGATTTATCACTATCTTGGCACCTCTAAATTAATAGTTTGAAACCTGTGGGCTGGGCAATGCAGGTCAATGGTGGAACAGATATAACCTGAAGAGAGGTTGATAGAGTGGAATGTGGGTCTGCTCTCAGCTTCTGCCATCTGTCTTTCCTTTAGGGGTTCTCACCTGGCAGCAGAGGTCTGGCTGTGAGCTGCGCGAGGACGGGAGCAAAAGAGGGATTGTCCAATATGGCTACAATGGGAGGGATTTCCTCAACTTCAACTTTGAGACCCTCACCTGGACTGCAGCTAATGTGGCTGCAGAAGTGATCAAGAGGGAGTGGGAAGCTGACCCAGCCTTTTCCCACATCAGGGTTGCATTGCTTCAGAACTGCTATCAGTGGCTGCAGAAATTCTGGGAGTACAGGAAGGAAACTCTGCTGAGGAATGGTGAGGATGGGATATGTGTGTGTGTGGATCTTTGTTCAATGGAAAGGTAGCATTCTCTTCCCCCACCCACCCATTCCTGTACAAACCCTGGAATCAAGACTGGATCATCACATGATTGTGGTGTGTGCGTCATACTAATTTGGTGTCAGGTTTCCCAATCCCCCCAGCGCACACGCTCAGGCAATCTGACACTGGACACCCAAGTCAGTGAGATTTCTTTATTGCAGGGAATCCCATAGCAAAACCTTAATGGTTACACTCTTCAGAAATCATATAGCTGATGGTCAGTAGCTATAGGCTGTATGTAATTCCAGAGCAGTCCAAAACACTGCTACCGTGACTGAGATCCTCAACATAGTTTCTCCGTTGCCATAGTTTCTCCTCCAGCTCCGGATTTCCAGCAATACAGCCGCTATGCCATATCGCTAGCTGAAGAGACTGACTGTGGACGCAAATGGCATCCAGGACACCATTTGCGGCTGTAAAGGCCTTAGTTTAAGGTAAATGCAGCCATAAACGTAGAACAGGGACACAAATGGTGTCCTGGATGCCATCTGCAGCCCTTCTTTTTCACGCAATAGGCTACACAACTATTTGCATAGCCTATCGCATGAATGAAAAGCATGGATGCAAATGATGTTCAGCACACCATTTGCATCCGCAGTCAAGTCCCCTTCAGCCAGCGATATGGCATGGCAGCCGTATCGCTGGTGCTTCGGAAGTGGCCGGAAGCTCTGTGGAATTACTGTGGAGCGGAGCCGGCCAAAGAGGATTCTGGGGGGGAGGAATGGATCGCCTCCTCCCTGTGGGAGACCAGGTACAGACTGCCAGGTACAGACTGGTCTCCTACAGATCAGAAGGTAGGGAATCTGCCCATCCCTACTCGGGATTCCTGGGTACCTAACCCAGACAATCCTTTCACAGGGTTCCAACCCCGGACATGGAAAGGGAATGATTCCTGGAATGAACCCATCAGGCAATCAAGGGATAACTTCTTGAAAGGCCTAAACAACCCGCACCCATAGAGAGTCCAACTTTGAAACTTTTGTTGATAACTCCAGGCTACATGGTCAAGGCCCATCAAGATCAAGGGAAGGGCATGCCCACACATGCAAGGAGTTCCAGGCCATGGCTTTCGCATTGGCAACTCCACGCTGCATGAGGTGTGGCAGAGCGAAGTCCAAAAGTTGTAGAGCAAACCTAGCCTGTCGAACCCTGAGCTGACTACAAACACAGACACACAATCCACAGCAACAACAGTTCAAGTCTATGAAAACCCTCACAGTACTTTTCATGGCAGGTCTTTAACAATCCAAAGTTCCAGTCTATGTGCAGAGTGCCTCCAAAAGCCCAGACGATGATGGTTCCAAACAGAGAAGCCTTCAGGCAATGAAGAAGACGAGATGTTCCTAGCAAAGGCACTTCGCCTCTGCACCAGCTTAAATGGGAAGGCGTGACTGTAGGACACCTCCTCTGGATCCCTTGAAAGACAAGGGCCTTTAGCTTCTCAGCAAGGCCCCTGCATAAACAGGGTAGCACAGCTCAGCCCTCCAGCAGTTACGCTTCAACCTGGGTGACCCTTCTGCAAACCCCACCCCTCCTCTGTCAGGTTCTCACAGGCCAAGGCCAGACCAGCCGGCAGACAGGGAGTTGGGTGACCCCCCCTGGCTCTGCTCTTGGAACACTGATAGAGATAAGCTCACACAGACTCTGACATTCCAGAAACTGAATAAGCCTAAACCCAGCTAGGCTACTTCTGATCAAATCCTGGCTATAACCTACAAAGCCCACTGCAGTACTGAAGTTGGGCCTTGTCATTTGGTCCTGTTCAGCTTCAGAGCGTATATTAATTAGGGATGTATAAATCCCTTACCTGGTTCCAGTCAGGGCATCTGCTGCGGGGGGAGGCGCTCCGTCCCTCCCCCCAGAATCCTTGATGGGGGGGAGGCGATCCGGTCCTCCCCCCCCGGAATCCTGCTCTGCCAGCTCTGCTCTGCGGCGGCTCCACAGAGCAGCTGGCCAGGGCCGTCCACAGCTGGACTTCCAGCCGCAGATGGGCTGCTGCAGACGCAAATGGCGGCCGCCATAGCGGCCGCCATTTGCATCCTTCCAGGCTGCCGTGCTAGGCTATGTAAGTATTTACGTAGTCTACCATGGCATGCCCACCCCCCCCAAAAAAAAACAGTGTACACAAATGGCGGCGGCTACGGTGGCTGCCATTTGCATTCCCTATTTTTTGCTGTTCTAGCCTACGTAAATATTTATGTAGGCAATTAAGGCGAAAAAAAGGGAACCGCAAATAGCGTAGTGGGCGCTATTTGCGTTTCTTGTTTTTTTCGCCATAAAAACCTACGTAAATATTTATGTAGGATAAAACGGTGGGGAAAAGAAGAACGCAAATAGCGCCACTACGTTATTTGTGGTTCCCTTTTTTTTCGCCATAATTGCCTACGTAAATATTTCCGTAGGCTAGAACGGCGAAAAATAGGGAATGCAAATGGCGGCCGCCATAGCCGCCACCATTTGCATACGCTGTTTTTTTGGGGGGGTAGCCATGATAGGCTAGGTAAATTCTTACGTAGCCTATCACAGCTGCAAGGATGGCAATGGTGGCCACAGCAGCCCGGCCGTGGCTAGCCAGGAGACCAGCCACCGCTGGAGCCTCCGGAGCCACCACCACCTCTGGAACCGCTGCTGCCGCCGAATCTGCCACATCCGCCCCAGGTAAGTTCCATCAGAGTGGATTCTGGGGGGGGGCAGGAGGCCGTTCCACCATGGATTCCAGGGGGATTCCATGGTGGAATTCTCTGCCATCCCTAATATTAATCAGGTTCTAGAAACTATGGATGGATGGACTCACCTCACTCGTGTGGCCCAGATGTGCTCATTGAGCCTCCGTGCCTGCCAAGATGCCCGAGCCACCCTTCCTCTGTGCAAGTCGCCATTATACGTAAAAATGTCAACTTGCTGTTTTCTGTCAATTTAATCTTGTGCGCAATGGCTGGCATTTTAAGGCCAGCCATCGTGCACAAGGTTTAATTTACGAAAAAGAATGAGTCATCATTTCTACATACAATGGTGACTTGCACTGAGGAAGGGCAGCTGCAGGCACACAGCTCAGTGGGCAGGGGCAATGCTGCTTTCTCCCCCTCCCACCCTGGCTACCGGGAAGGCAGGACCTTGACAGGAGGAAGATGAGAGGGGCTTCCCTCTCCTCTTCCTCCTGTCAAGGTGCCGCCGCCATGGTAGCTGTCCCAGGATAGGACAGGGAGAAAGGAGAATTGCCCCTGCCCACCAAGCTGTGTCCCCACAAGCACCCCTCCTCTGTGCCATGATGGCAAGAGTGGTTGGCACATGCCTGGTGATGAGTACCTCGGCTGTCAAGCCCTTGTGCGCATGAAGCCCTTTTGGGCATTATGCACATGCGGGCTTAAATGCCAGAGTCCTCATCACACAGAGGATAGGAGGTTGTGGGTGCACAGCTCGGTGAGCAGGGGTGACACTCCTTGCAAGGAGGAGAGCAGTTGATGTGTGTGAGGCGAGGAGTCTGGGTTGCTCCTGGCTGCTTGCGGAGCTCTGGGGTGCTCGCCAACCAGGTCCATCAGTGCCCCATGGCTCAGGAGCAGGGACCAGGTGGAGGCAGGGGTGGGGCATGGGGGAGTCTGCTGGCCAGTCTGGACCCAACTGGGCACTCTTAACATCCCTACTAGAAAGCGTAGTGGGTCACTAAACCAAGTCCAAACAGGCAAACATTAAAAAGACACCAAAAATCAAATTGGAATCCATTGAATGCTTTATTTAAGAAAATTACCAAACTTAAGAAAATTAGCACGATGTTTGTACGAGGATTAGAAGTTTTCTCTGTGATCATGTTATTGGTAGTGAAAGAGAACGTAACATAAAGATGAGATTAACTAAAAGAATGGCAATTGACAAAACTGGCACTACAAACGTAGCGGGTGAGATAAGAAATTCTGCTTCTACCATTATGGTTATGACTCCTCCTCACCGCCCTCCTGCATTCTACTTGCAGATCAAAGCTAAACTAAAGCATGCTAAATTTGTTAACTCTCTCTTCCTCCTTCACATGACTTGAATGCAAAAAGCTAAGCTAAAGCCTTACTAAGTTTCTCTAGGCACGTGAAGATTTAGCAGTTGACTGGAGAAGCCAGACAGGATCTAAATAAAATTGTTTCTGGTATCGAAAGGGTTAACCAATTTTTTCCCCTAATACTTTTTATTCTACTTTTATGTTTATAAATGAACCAAGGAACACCAACAACATAATCATCTTCTACAGTTTCCAACATTACAGTATTCTTAAGAGGAACCATCAATAATGAAATAGAGAAAAAAAGAGAGAAAGAAAGGAGGTAATATAAAAAGGAGAGAGAAGGGGTTAACCACATTTAGATGAAAAGGGTTAATCAAGTTTGGTTGTAAGACAGCTTCAAGTTTGGAAATCAGGCCCATTTTTAGACAAGAAATAGTTGTTTGCAAGTTCTAGAGGCTAAGAGTCTAAAGAGGTCCATCGATACCCAAATGCTTAGGTCCAGTGGTACAGAGCCAATCAGAGGCAAAGCAGCATGAACATCAGGAGAACTTCCAAATAGAAGTTAGAGCAATATGACAATGGAACCAATTACCTAGGGAGGTGGTGGGCTCTCCCATGCTGGAGGCATTCAAGATGAAGCTGGACATCCATCTGTCAGGGATGCTCTGACTTGGATTCCTGCATTGAGCAGGGCGTTGGACTCGATGGTCTTGTAGGCCCCTTCCAACCCTACTATTCTATGATGCTATGATTCTATGAAGTGAAGCAGAAGAAGAAAAAGAGCTGTCATTTGCTGTGCTTGTCCTGGCCAGAGGTGGGGGTCCAATGAGTGATGAGACAATCATCTTCCAATCAAAAATGGGTAGTTAGACCACCTGCTCACCAATTAGTAGTGAGGTGTCTATCTGTTTCCCAGCAATGTGAGCTTGTATACCCCATGTTTTGGGAACAACTCTGGCATTATCCCTAACAGGTGAATGTGGAACTTCCTAAAATATTGCTAAAGGTCTACCATCTGGCATGTTATCTTGATTGACATGATTCTCCCCGGTACATCTTTCTTGAAGCTTGGACAAATCCAGCGACATCTGCTGTAACTCTTCTCTTTACGCTTGTTGTTATGGTTAAACAATAGGGCATGCGTCAGCATCTCCGATCAGACAGGTGTACCAAATGATCAGCTTTATCAGGGCTTTTCCCTCTTTGTTGGTACCTGAGAGTGCATCAGTTCCCCGGTTCCACCAATAATATCAGCATCTCTGCCAGCACAGTTCACCCGTGACCTCACTATTGCTCTACAGAAGCCGCTTGCAAAAGGTAACCCCATTCCCCCCACCCTCTCCTTTCAAAGCTAGACTGAAGAAGCCTTTGTTGTTGTTCAGTCGTTCAGTTATGTCCGACTCTTCATGACCCCATGGACCATGGCATGCCAGGCCTTCCTGTCCTGCGCTCTCTCCCGGAGCGTGCTCAAGTCCACATTCATTGCATCGGTGATGCTATCTAGCCATCTCATCCTCTGCCGTCCCCTTCTCCTTTTGCCTTCAGTCTTTCTCAGCAGCAGGGTCTTTTCCAGAGAGTTTTCGCTTCGCATTAGGTGGCCAAAATATTTCAGCTTCAGTATCTGTCCTTCCAATGAGCACTCAGGGTTGATTTCCTTTAGGATGGACTGATCTGACCTCCTTGCAGTCCAGGGGACTCGTAAGAGTCTTCTCCAGCACCACAGTTTGAAAGCATCAGTTCTTGGGTGCTCAGCCTTCCTTATAGTCCAGCTCTCACAGTCATACGTTGCTACTGGGAAAACCATAGCTTTGATTATGCGGACCTTTGTCGGCAAGGTGATGTCTCTGCTTCTTACTATGCTGTCCAGGTTTGCCATAGCTTTCCTCCCAAGGAGCAAGCATCTTTTAATTTCATGGCTACAGTCACCATCTGTGGTGATCTTGGAGCCCAAGAAAATAAAATCTGTCACTGCTGAAGAAGCCTTAGGTAGAGGTATTTTAATGCCATAACATTAACTAGCATAGAATCCAAATTTCAGGGTCTTCTTGTCCATGGGTCAGTGGTTTGGAATATAAGTATGGGGTCTTCCTAAATATGAGTCAGGGGGCTTCTGGGGGGGGGGGTCTTCCTGTAGGTCTCCCAAAAACTCTCATTCAGACTGTTCAACCATTCCAGGTCACATTGTTGATTTGAAGTAGCCTCTTCAGTCTTTTGTTAGCAAAATTATTTAACCTTTTCAGTGCTAGATTAACATGTAAAATTGTGGACTGCACCATTTCAGGTTAGAGTTACTCGGCTTTCTCTTAGTCCCTTGAGACTGGGGATCTCTTGGTAGCGGGATGTGTTATGGTTCTGGACACTGGCTCCCCTCCTGACACCGAGGTGGCGGTATGTGAAGCCTTCCCTGGTGATTTTTGTGGGGGAGTAAGTTTGGAGTCTGTGCAGATAGTTTAAAAGGTTAGATTTATTTTTCTCTTCACCTCTGTTCTCCTTTTTTTTCTCTTTAAAACCATTTTTGATAAACATTCTGTTCTTCTTTTTTCTAATTTGGATGAGAAGTGTGTGACTGAGGTGTCTGAAAGAGTTCATTTAGAGAGGTTTTTCCCTCCCCATGTGGCTTAACTAGTCAGGAACACTACCAAGGCATTCGATCTGGGCCCTAGAAGAGGGGTGCTGTTGCATGAAGGGGCTGGAATAATCTCTAGCTCTGTTACAACCACACTGTTCCCTACACCCCAAGCTGCTGTGACCCTATGTATTACCCCTGCAGTAGGCCTCCTAATTTAGAAGGGCCAAGAGAGTGATAAGTCAGATAGTGATAAGTCAGTTATTTAGCCTATGCTGGGAAAAGTTGTAGATGAATGCTAAATAACGCTTGCTGTTGTCAGGCTGCCTCACTGCTAACATGTGTGGTATAAAACCCATTGTACCCCTTGGCTCTGGGTTCAGAGAACCTGTCTGATCCAACCATTGGGTACACCTGTGTGCTGTAAGTACTCAATTAAGGCTCCTTGTAAGCAAATCTGGATCTGACATATCGCCATCTTGGCACCTCTAAATTAGGAGGCCTACTGCAGGGGTAATACACCCTATTTATTTATTTATTTATTTAGCTATTTATTATTGCATTTATATCCTGACTTTTCCCCTCTTACAAGGAACCCAGTGTGGCTTACCTAGTCCACCTCCTCTCCATTTTATCCTCGCAACAACAATTTTATCCTCGCATTTTATCAATTTTATCCTCGCAACAACAACGATAAAATGCCCAATAGCTGAAGCTCTCTGCACCATTTGTCATTTGTATTTCATTTTATTACATTCTTTTAAAGACTTGCATTCTTTTAACTGTTTGTAATCTGCCCACAGAATGCTTGTTATGGTGGTGGTAGTGAGGGGGTTAACAATATTATCAACATACACATCATTCATGGGCAGGTTTTTGCCATTTCCGACGCTAAGTGGGGAGTGTGTTGCATGTCTGAATACTCCTGCATAGAGAGCAGCATCTATCCTCCATCATCTGTTTCTGCTTTGAATGAACCCCCTGCCCCCCTGGTCTTTCCTCTGTCCCCTTCTGTCTCCCTATGCTAAGTAGCAACTCCTCCATTTGGGGTGGGGCTGGGTAGAGGTGTCGGATGAATCCGGTTTGGGGGTCAACTAGGGAGTTTTCACCAGCTCAGCCCCCTGGACACTAGCTTGAAAATCCCCGAGCTTGCCCAAGTTGGGCGTGGTCGTGGTTTCCTGCTTGTCCATGAGCCACCATTTTGCGCAAAATTGCATGTTATGGAAATCACCATTTTGTGCAAAGTGGCGGCTGTAAATGGCACACTTTATGCAAAGATAATTTACTCTTTCAGTTTTGCATAAATTACAGTATTTACAACCACCATTTTGCACAAAATGGAGATTTCCCTAAAGAGCGCAAAATGGCAGAACGGACAAGCAGAACACCATGAGCTCTCACTGGGCACCCATGGACCATTCAGTGGGTTGTAGCGTGTGCCCGCCAGGGTTTGGCAAGCTGTGTACAAGGTGGGCATGAGGGAGTTCACCCATCCTTCCAAAGGGGTTCCTTGCTCAGCCCAGTACATTCCCCCTTGTTGGCAAGGGTCTCTAATATTTTATGGAGGAGGGGAGAGTCTCCATTCTTCCTTCACACAGAGGCTTCTCTGCAAGTATTTTACCCTTGAGGTTGGCCCGGGTTGCCATGTTTTTTGTTTATTCTTGCATGCCAGGCTGTGGGCATCTGAGGATGTGCAGGCTGCTTTACCTCCAGCAAATTGGAGGTTGGTTTTATTCTTCAGGATTCAACAGCAAAGCAGCTCTGAAGATACACTCAGTGCTTCTCCTTTTTGATAGGAAACAGCTTTAAGAAAAAAAATTCCTGGTACCGTCTTCTCATTTATAGAATAGAGAAATAATGAAATCATGGGCTTTCCTTTTGGTTTGCTTCCTCTTCAGTGTCTGTCCAGTGTTATCTGCAGTGTTCCCCCCATCTATGTAAAGACCTTCATTGACCTTTCCACAGAGCCACCGACAGTGAAGGTGACACACAAGGTGAGCTCTGATGGCCTGGAGACTCTCACCTGCCGTGCCCATGGCTTCTATCCCAAGGAGATCAGTGCCATCTGGAGGAAGGACGGGATGCCCTGGGAGCAGGAGACCTTCTATGGGGGTGTCGTCCCCAACTCAGATGGGACCTACCACACTTGGATCAATGTCAAGATTGACCCCAAGGACAGGGACCGGTACCAGTGACAAGTGGAACATGCCAGCCTGATGGAACCTCTAGACCTGGCCTGGCAGGAGTCTGGTGAGAGAATGTGTAGGTGGGAAGTGGCTCCCATGAGTATTGAGGGGGTGGAGTCTGGGCAGTGGGGAGGGACAGACTCAGAAAAGCCAGTCAGGCCACAAGAACGGGGGCTATGCACCGCTTCGGCCCGAATCCTGAATCCTGAAGCAGGTCGGGGTGATTCGAGCTACAACAGTCTGGCTCCAGAGTGGGTTTGGAATGGACCGAAGTGCCCTGAAGTGGGTTGGACTGCTCCTGAAGCACTTTAGGCCACTTCAGCCTGATCTGGAAGGTGCCTGCCCAGCCGCGTGAGCCCCCTACTCCTTTCCTAAACCCATGGGGAGCATCAGCAGCGGACACCATCTTAGAGGGATTCACCATGGAAGCTCTACTTCTTCTGATAAGTAAATGGTGCATATATTGAGGCCATAAAGGGGCCACCTGTGCAGTACTATAGGCATAAATGGGACATTTACTTCTGTAATGATGCATTGATGGCCCCTTTACAGCCACAACCTTCATACCATTTACTTACCAGAAGAAGAAGAGTTGCCGAAATGGCGGCTCCCTCCAAAATGGTGGTGGCTGTGAGAGTTGCCCATGGATCTAGGTCAGGAGGAGCTGGGGGGTTGTGTGGCTGGGCGGGGAGTGGGTGCGGGCCTCATGCGGCTGGGCAGTTGGGAGGCGCTTTGGCTGTCTGGATCTCACTTTTGTTCCAGAGGCCAAAGCTCATTGGCCCAGCTCTGGATCGGTCCGAGGTGGGTCGGGGCCCCCCGCACAGCATTAACAAGAGCCAATAGAAACATGTCTGTGCTTTTCAGTGAAGAACAGGTGATGTGCCCTCGTGTTGAAGGTAAGCTGGGGAGGGGATGTGACTGCTTCCAGGGGGTCGGCCATGCTGATCTAGAAACAGGAGATCAAATCCACCTTGGGTGAGGGTCGATTGTTTTGGCTCGGAGAGAGTAGAACCTTCATTCAAAACCCTCTGCTTCCACAGGGATATAATAAAGTTCCTCACAAAATCATATCCACCACCTTTCAGACACATACAACCACCGCAGGTTTGAGTGTCTTGTTAGTTCATTAATACATCTGCTGAATGGGAGGCAGAGGTTTGATGGGGCCTTTAGCAAGGTGACTTCTGGGCCCACCTTGCTCCTTGACTGCTCCTGCATTTTTCTTAACATTTTATTGGGCAGCTGCAGGGATGCTTTGCTCCCTCCTTCTCTGCTGGTGCTGCATGGGGTAGGCTTGCAACAGAATTATGGAGGAAGATGTTTGGGGTTTCCTTCACCTATTCTGTTCTGCTTCTTTCCATTTCAGCCTCAGTGGGTCACCTTGTGGGAGTCATCTTGGGGATCGTGGCTGCCGTGCTAATGGTGGCTGGCATCACATTTTTCGTCAGTAAGTGAACTGTTGTAGAGCGTCACTGCAAAGAGGTACCTGAAGACTCAGGACGGTATCCATAAGGTGGATGGTTTCCAAGTCTGGGGAGATGAGATCCAACTTGACCTGCATTACTCTTGCATGGAAAGGGTTAAATCATTTTGCTAACAACAGACTGAAGAGGCTGCCTCGAACTGCAGATGGCTGATTCAATCTGGAATGGTTGGATAGTCTGAATGAGGGTTTTGGGGAGATGAAAAGAAGACTCCCTTAAAGACCCCAGGCTTACATTTATGAAGACCTCATACTTACATTCCAGATCCAAAGGGGGCTTCCACTCCCTTTGAAAGGGCAGGCTGACCATACGGTTGTGTTCCTTAATCCAACCTTCTGAGAGGCCCAAGTGACCTCAGTGGCATGGAGCACTTTCCCCTCCCTCTTGGCAGCCTACAGCCTTGGTATCCCAAGCCCCAAATATGCAGCTCTCTTCCTAGGGTATTCAGTCATATCTGAAGGCACTGGGATGCTTGTAGGTTTTTCACTGTTTTCCCAGCCCTTCAGAACCTTTCCTACTCACTAGGGATGCTGTGGGTGTCCGTCTCGGTCCGGGATTCTGGTGGAGGACCCATGCCCAGGCCCTCCAAGCCGCTCCTGCCGAGCCCCTGCCCCCACTCAACCCCCTCCCATGCTCGCTGAGCTGCCCACAACTTACCCAGGCCCCATCCGCCTCCATCATGATCGCCATGTTTTGAAAAACATGTCTACATGCGCATTTTTTGCACATAGACTGATACGCAAAACTGGCACTGTGAATCACCAATATACGCAAGATTCGTGGCGCCATTTCGCACATAAGTCTATGGGTACCTTGTCTATTGCAATCACAGCAGAGGAGGCCAGGCCTGGGTAAGTGTGGATGACTTGGTGAGTGGGCGTGCGGCTTGAGTGCAGGTCCCAGATTGGGGGGGGCACCCGTCCATCACTACTGCCCACCCAAAATGGCATTTTCTAATGCTGCCCCAACTTGTCCTCCAGGGTCATGTGCTAGAGGGAAAGACAGTGATGTCATTGAGTGCAGGGATGCAGCACCAGTGCTCTTTGATTAGCAGCAATGCTGATGTCATCTATCACCCCCCCTCAGAATCCCATGCTCCCTCTGAGCTCAGAATCCCATGCTCCCTCTGAGCTCAGAATCCCGTGCTCCTTATGAGCTTAGCTGCAATCCCCACAGTATTTGGGAATCCCTTACCTGGTTCCGGTCTGGGCATCTGCTGCGGGGGGAGGAGATCTCTTCCTCCCCACGGAATCCTTGATGGGGGGGAGGTGATCCGGTCCTCCCTCCTGGAATCCGGCCCAGCTGGCGGCTCTGCAGCATGGCCTCCAGCCACTGCCAGGCTGGTGCAGACGCAAATGGTGTCCTGCGTAGGGAACGCCATTTGCGTCCCTACGGTAGCCCGTGATAGGCTACGTAAATATTTACGTAGCTTATCACGGCTAAAGCAGGGATGCAAATGGCGGCTGCTATGCCATTTGCACCTCTGTTCTTTGCCGTGATAGGCTACATAAATACTTACGTAGCCTATCACAGCTACCTGCAAGCACACAAATGGCGGCCGCTATGATGGCCGCCATTTGCAGCTGCAGCAGCCTGGCAGTGGCTGGCCAGGAGACCAGCTGGAGCCGCCGCTGCCGCATCAGCCCCAGGTAAGCTTCGTCCCGGGGGGATTCCACAGGGTGGCGGGGGGCAGGAGGCCGTTCTGCCGTGGATTCCGGGGGGTGGGGCGGATTCTTTAGATTCTCACTGGAGTCCATGGCGGAATTCTCTGACATCCCTAGATGGGGGAAACGAATTCTTCCAAAAACAATATATTGATATCTTTGGCAAAATGCTTTGGGGTGCTTGGCCTCGAATGGGCATTTAAGATACATTAGCTTTTCCAAAGACTTGCACTTGGTGGAGATGAAAACTGCTAACTGGTTCCTTGATAATGATCATGACAGCTGCCTGCATATTTGGACTCTCCTTGGGCATGTGACAATGGCCGCTGTCACGATGAGCTCCTGCACTTCCAAATTTACTGCTACACCGAGGCAGTGAAGTTGGAGCACAGCAGGGTGGGGGTTGATATCTGGAAATACTTGTTAGGAATCTGAATTGCTGCAGAGGGCCAGGCCACAGGCCATGCAGTGTGGGTTGATACCTGGAAAGCATTCCAAACTCTAGAAACAAGAGTTGCCTGGGAAGATAGTGAGACCCACCCACTGCTCAGGAAGAGACTGGAGGACCATTTGCCAGGGAGGGTTGGGCAACTGAGTGTGTTGCCTCACTGCAATGTGAGGGACTGGATGATCTTTGGAGGTATCCTTTAACTCTGCCTCTCTGGTTCTGTTCCTGCAGAGAAAAAGCAGTTTGGATGCAAAGCAACATCAAGTGAGTGTTCACCCTTTTCCCTACTTTGACATAATTACGAGTTCTTTGGGGCAAATAATAGCTTTGTTTGTATGAAAGGAATAAATAATGTGTGTATCTGAGAAAGATAAGCTGGGGAGAATCACGCCCCCTCCCGCCCAATCCTCTCCAAACCAAAACAACTGATTCCATCTCATTTTTCTCCTTCCAGCATGTAACCAACAGTGTAATGGCCAGACTGCTCTGGCAGGGGTAAGTGTGAGGACATCCCATCCCAAATAGCCAGGGAAAAGTTGCATCTTGTGGGGAAGATGTTGGGGAAGACTGTTGTGGAAGAGAGAGACCAGCTTCTCAAGTCAAATACATCCTCCATCCCTTTGGGATTGTATTCACACAGACAAACACCCACCTATAAGGCACATCCAGAGAGCATGCCTTTGCCCTCTGAGTTCTGCTGGAGACAGCTGGACCCTTCTTCTACCTTGTTTGGATCACTTATTGCTAGGAGAAGCTGGTCCTAGAGAGGGCAGGGCACCCCCTGGTCCTTGTCAGCCATGTTAGGGCTGAAGCACATCCAGAATATGTGTGACCTGAAGTGTTAGAGATCCATTGTGACAACAGTTGGAGGTGTTCCATGTGGAGGTGCTTGGGTTGATCTGAAGATCCATCACAGGCGGATCAAGCTCCATGCAAATCCCCAGAGGTCCCTTCAGTCCAGTGAGCAACCTGGCCAGGTATCAGATCTGAAGGTAGAAGGAGAAATGGGTGGGCAAGGCATGATCTGTAAGGACAGGAAGTGAACAAAACTCTCCAGAGGGAGATCCCAGCTCCAGCCATCAGGTTTGCAGGAAAGCCCTGCCATACACAGCACCATTGCCCTGATCCAGCCCTTGGCTCCTGTAGATTCATCATGTTGACTTCAACCCAGATGGACTCCCTCCCTCTTTTGTTTTCTTTCTGCAGCATGAAGACCCATGCTGCCAGCAGACTTTGGAGATAGAAGGTCCCCCTGTGTGAGGAGAGAGAGGCAGAGTGGATCCTCCTGATCTCTGGATCCATCTGTGCCCTTTGAGAACGTCTTCTTCATTTCCAACAAGCTAGCGGTGTCCTACTTTGATTGACTGCTTGCCTGGTGCTTGGGTGGACTTGGCATTGCTTTCTGACACCTCCAGGCCCAAGACACATTTATACTAGAGGGAAAACTTGGGACTGGAGTTCTGTTAAATCGCCCAGAGAAAAAATGGTCTCTCCTTGAATTTCTTGCCAGGAATGACAGTCGTGGTGTTAACTCTTCTTGGGAAGCATTTCTTAAAGACATCGGAAGCTGCCCGATACTGAATCAGACCATGAATCCATTGAGACCAGTATTGCCAAGACTCACTGACAAGGCTTAAGACAGGACTCTTTCCTGGCCCAACCTGGAGATTGAACTCAGGGCCTTCTGCATGCAAAGCTTCTGCTCTACCATTGAACTATCTCCACTTCCCTATGGTGCTTGATCTTTAAACAGGAGTTAGGCAGGACAGCCCTTCAAATGGAGGACTGTCCTCCTTAAAAGAGGACACGTGGCCACCCTAGCCACTGTCCTTTGCTTCCCCGTCTCTTTGAAGTGTGGCAGCGGCTGCATTTCGATGAGAACAGAAAGTGACCCACCAGCAGCCTCCTACAGCCTGGTTGGCAGGATGTGCCCATCAGCGTGACTTCAAGTAGTGCTGCATGGAGGGCGCCCCCTTGCTTTGGTAACTCTGGTAATGCAGCAGGGAAGAGGGCTCTTATTCCACTAACCATCCCAATCTGCTGCCTAAGACAAGTGACTCAGTGTAGGTCTTGGAAGCAAAAGGTGGGAGTTCAAGCCCCCCAACCCCACCCCAGGGCAAGGTGAGAACATGGCTCCAGCTCCACTCTTGCATTCCAGGAGGGGGAAAAAACAGCCCGTCTGGTCATGTCAAAGCCTTGTGCCTCTAGCAAGGGGCCTGTCTTAAATACCTGGGGGACAAGGAGCACATGACACAGGAAACATGAAGCTGGGGAGCTGCCTTCTCCTGAGTCAGACGCTTGGTCCATCTCACCCCGGTATTGTCGACAATGACTGGCAGCAGCAGCTCTCCAGAGTTTCAGGAAGGATTCTTTCTATGCCCGACCTGGAGATGCCAGGGATTGAACTCGGGATCTTCTGCATGCAAAGCAGAGGCTCCACCGCTGAACACAGTCCCTCTCAAGCTCAGCGTGGAGGCTCAGATGCAGACGATACTTCGTTCCAGACAAGGACGTTGAATTCCAAATCAATGTTGAATTTTGTTGCATGAGACCAGAGAGTTTTTCTTCTTATTTTTGGTCACATGCAAAGATGTAGTAGGTTTTACTGCATGTTACATGCTTACATAGTAAATCAGTTTTAGTCTGCAAAATTATTCATAGTAATGATTAAATATTAAATATGAGATACGTAATATTAAAATCGTTAGTAATCTTTCCTGGGATGGATTTCTTTTCTCAGAAAATTTCGCTTCCCTTATTTGCCCTGGAAAATCTGAGTCAGGTGGGTAAGTTCCTCTGTAGTGCCTACAAAGGAGCTGTGATCACTCCCAGAGTCTGTCTGTCTGTCTGTCATGCGATCATTTTAACACATGAGGAATTGGTATGAAGAATCATCTTTAGCCACCCCCCATTTTATTACAGTTGAAAAAAGCCTTCTCCATTTCCCTCAATAGGTATTCGGAGCCAAACTTAAGAAAGCACAGGGTGTTTTTGGCCATGCCAAATGATACACCGTTTCCAAGGTGTGTGCACAAAATCATCAAAGGTTGATGATCTCCCCTTCCATGACCGACTCACAACAGTTTGCTGCCAGAGTCAAAGGAGAAAGGGTTATCCCCCCACAAAACCCCAATTCCACATACCAATGCTGGCCAGTCTGGCAGAAGAAATTTACAGCACCACTCCGAATGGGGCACCATCCCCCTCTGGACCAGGAGTCAGCAGTCTAACTTAAGGGCACAAGGCAGGGCTCATGGTAAACACAGCTCTGTCTGTCAACATCGTGTCCCCTCTCTTTCCTCCCCAGGATATGCTGTCTGAGGTAGATGCTCCCCTCAGCCTAATGGTAGGGCCAGCCATCCTTCATCCAGCCCTTGATTCTGCTTCAATTCATAAATCCTGGAACACTTTTCCTGTCCTAAGACCAGAGGCTCCTTATTTCCCCTTGGTCATTATTACCTCTAGTGCAGTACCTTTTACTATTGTCCAGCTGCAGTGGCAACTCTTTCAGGTCCCTTCTGACTGCAACTGTAGAGGATGGCTACTCTAGGAAGCTTATATGCATGTTTAGATATAGAGATGCTTTTTAAATGGTTGTTGTTGCAGTCATCAACATCATTGTCATCTAAATTTATATACCCTCTTTCACCCCAAAGGCAAATCTAAGAATAAGCTCTGCTGGATGAAACCCAAGGTCAATTAAATACAGGCTGGCATTCAGTGGCATTTAATTTATCTAGTACCCTGTAGCATAGAATATGCCTCTGAAACATTGAGTTTCAACATAGCCATCATACTTGTTGCCTCCACTGATACGTATCCTTCAGGAAGCCTTCTAAGATAGTAGCTGTAACCACATCTCATGGCAGGGAATTCCATAATTCTGTGGTGTCTCAAATTCGGTGGAGAATTTCTCCCCGAAACTTCGGGGGGCCGAGCGCCAACGTGTTCGGCCCCCCGAACAAGTTTCGGGGAGAAATCCTCCGAATCCCCCCCACCCCCGCACCCCCCCCGGGATGGGACTTACCTTCACCGAATGTCCCTCCCGGTGGCGGGTCCGGCCGGCGGTTCGGCGGGTGTTCGAGCGGGGCGGGAGCTGCAGCCGGTCTTTCGACCGGCTGCCGCTGCCACCATTGCAATCAAAGAAAAATAAATGCCCCCTGATAGGCTACGTGACGATTCACATAGCCTATCACGGCTAGATTTGCAAAGTCAGCTGTGATAGGCTACGTCAATCGTCACGTAGCCTATCAGGGGTGACTTAAAAAAAAAAAAAAAGCGCGTACGGATAATGGCGGCCCCCATAGGGCTATTTGCGTTGCCCTTATTTTCGCTGTAGTCTACGTAAACATTTACGTAGACTACAGCGACTAAATAAGGAACGCGAATGGCGGCTCCCTATGGGGGCCGCCATTAGCGTACGCGCTTTTTTTTTTTAAAAGTCACCCGTGATAGGCTACGTGATGATTGATGTAGCCTATCATGGCTGACTTTGCAGATCTAGCCGTGATAGGCTACGTGAATCGTCACGTAGCCTATCAGGGGGCGTTTAAAAAAAAAAAAAAAAACTTTCACGTTCGCGGCCGGGCGAGGCGGGAAGCTTCCTCCCCGGCCTGAATTTCAGCCGGGGCGAGGCAGGAAGCCTCCTCCCTGGCCTGAAGTTCGGCCGGGGCGAGGCGGGAAGCCTCCCCCCCTGGCCTGAACTTCGCGGGGGGAGCAGCGAAGCGCCTCCCCCCCACCGCGAACGTCCTTCGACGACAGGTAAGGGACTTTCGTCCACCCCTACTTATGGCACAGGGTTACTGTGAAGTTAAATGAGAGGGAGAGAAAACTATGGATCCTCCTTGAGCTACTTGGAGGGCATAAAATGAATAAATAAATTTAAAAAGTATATGTGAGGTTATAATTTTTTGTCACAATATCCATCAAAGGTACCTCTAGCCATATGGTTGTCAAAACTAGGGCTGTGCATGGACCCTCCTGATCTGACTTGGAAGTTGCTTCAAGGCCTGTATTGGCCCCAGGCCTGTAACCAAGTCACCTGTAGTTTGAGAGGGGCTTAGAGATCCATACTGCTTGGCTTAGGTTCATTATAAGTGCAATTTCCTTGCTACTGGGCCTCTGAGCATGTGAGATGAGTTAAAGGTCAATCACGCGGCCTCAGCACATTCCATGCTAATGAAGGCTAGTATCTTATCGGGGCCTAGGATGTGTCTGAGAAGTGAGGCTCTGTTTATGCTGAGTTACAGGTGTCTGTGCTGGGAAAGTTCTGATTGTTTTCCTTCTGAGCAAGCGCTGTTAGTCTATGCTGGGAAAGCTGCAAATGAACACTAATTAACGCTTGCTGCTGTCATGCTGCCTCACTGCTGACATGTATGGTATAAGACCCATTGTACCCCATGGCTCTTGGTTCAGAGAAGCTGTCTGATCCAACCATTGGGTACGTCTGTGTGCTGTAAGTACTCAGTAAAGGCTCGTTGTAAGCAAACCTGGGTCTGGCTTATCACTATCTTGGCACCTCCAAACCTTAGCAGCTCCCCAACCTGCCTCGGCCTATGAACAAGCTGCCCAGCCCCCAGCTCTTTACTTGGGCCCTTGTTCTGTGGGGGGGGGAGGGTGCCACTGCCAGGGGAGCTGCTCCTGCCACTGCTGCTGGTGCCACCAGGGGAGCTGCTGCTGGGGAAGGCCAACCCCTGACAGGCACGAGGGCAGGAAGGAGGGGAGGGCGCCTGGTTGGAGGCCAACTCCTGCCTTTGCTCAGGCCTTTGTGGGTTGCTTGCTCATGAGGAGCCCATGAAGGCTTGAGTGAGGCCAGCTGTCAGGAGTGTTTCTGAGCACAGGGAGTGGGAGAACAGTTCAGATTCTGAAGAAGAACCACCAGACATGGGGGAGGTGTTTTCCCAGGCTAGTCCAGACATGGCTAGGCTGGCTAGGCAGGTTTCAAAGGTCCAGGTGAAGGAGGATGAGGGTTCCTCTTCATCCACCCCCCCATGAGAGACAGCAAATAGGGAGAGGCAGGGTTTGGGGAGTCTGAATTAATGGATGCCAGGCGCAGATGCAGAGCCAAGAGAGAGAAGTCAGGGGTGGATCTTAGACAGTCTACCCAACTGGCCTTGTATGAACAGCTGCACCTAGAAGCCTCACGAGAGAGACAGAGACCTCCCCCAACCCCTCAAGTTAGGCTAGTGAGCCTGCCTTCCTTTCAAATGGTGGGTAACTTTCATAGCTACCTTTTGAATCCCCTGAAGGCATTTCCTTGTAGGCTGAGAGTCACTGACAATTTGCACCTGTATGACCCTTTGAAGTATGGATTAAAAGCTGCAGACTGAAGCCTCTTGTCTGTGTTGGATTCGGTGTTTGAGGTTCAGTGGGGGCAAAATGAATCCTGACAGCAGCAGTAGTAGCTTGCAATGAGGGCAGGCTGCCATCGCTGCTGTCCAGGGAGCAGCTACTGCTGCCAGCTCCTATGCCCTCTTGATGTGTGCTGGCTTGTTCTGGGGAATGGGGGGAGCCATTTTTTTTTTAATGGTGACTCCCTGTATTTCTGGAAATGAGGGAGTGGGGAAACTACATATCCTGCTTTTAGCTCATTGGAGGAAAGGCTGAAACTATTAAATAAACAAAACAGCGTATAGGTAAAATAATATTTTGTTGCAATATCCCTCAAATTCACCTCTATCCATTTGCTTGTTGACATTCTGAAAAAACTAAACATACACACACACACAGAGACTCACAACCAAGGTGCCTTGTACACACTGCCACTGAAGTTACTTGAGCACCTGAAACAGAAAATTCCCCAAACACTGACTCCCTGATGATGTAACAATATAGAAGAACAAGCCTTTCTGAAGAAGAAACAGCATGGCTTCTGCAAAAAGTAAGTCCTGACTCACTAATGTTTTCATTTGTGGGAGTGGGGAATTCACTGCTTTCCCTTAGGCAGCCGAATTTCTTCTGCTGGCCCTGCCTACACACTGTGAGAAATGATGCTCAATGGTGGAACATGGACAAGCATTTCCCATGATGAATTTTTTTTTGTCATAAAATAACACCCAGAGCTGCCATCTGTGTTCAAGACCCCAATCACCACCAATTTGGATGGCTTCAGAAGAGGGTTAGACAAATTCCTGGAGGATAACTCTATCAATGGCTACAAGAGCTGATGGCTCTATGCTACCCACAATATCAGGGGCAGTGAGCCTATGTACACCAATTGCTGGGGAACAGGGGTGGGAGGGTGCTGTTGCTCTCATGCCCTGCTTGTGGGTTCCTGGTCAACAGCTGGTTGGCCCCTGTGTGAATAGAATGCTGGACTAGATGGACCCTTGGTCTGATCCAGCAGGGCTCTTCTTAGGGGTGTTCGAAACCCCGCTTACCTGGCTCCACCGGTTTCCGCAGGTGGGGGGAGGCGCTCCGTCCCTACCCCCGGAATCCTGCCCGGCCGGCTCTGCTCCACAGCCAAGCTGTGGAGCCGCCGGCCAGCTCCGGCCGCCCACAGCCGGACATCGGGCCGCTGGGTAGCCCTGCAGGGACGCAAATGGTTGCTGTCATAGCCGCCGCCATTTGCATCCCTGTATTGAGCTGTGATAGGCTACATAAATATTTACATAGCCTATCACATCAGGGGAAAAACCTCAGCATACACAAATGGCGGTAGCCGCCGCCATTTGCGTAAGCTGGGTTTCCCTCCCCCTGCTGTGATAGGCTATTTAAATACTTACATAGCCTATCACGGCCTCCGCAGGGATGCAAATGGCATCCCTGCATTAGCCGTGATAGGCTACGTAAGTATTTACGTAGCCTATCATGGCTGAAGAGGAGGAAGCGACTGGCGGCCGCAGGACAGCCGCCATTCGCAAAGCAGCACAGACGGGAGCAGGTAAGTGCTCCATTTCGCTCGCCTTTCAAGGGGTGGGGGCAGCGGGGACTTTGTCCCGTGCGCATTTTGTGGGGTGGGGGGGCAGGGGCTTCGTTCCGCAATGGATTTCGCGGGGCCGAATGCACTGGCATTCAGCCTCACCGAGATCTGTCACGGAATTCTCTGACATCCGTAGTTCTTCTTATGTACTTATGATGATGCCAGGTGATGTGAAATAGTCTTCAGAGTTCCTAAACACTCTAAACCCAAATGGTTTGCCACAAAGCAAGTTGACTCTGAAGTAGGGATGTCTGAGAATTCTGCCACAGACTCCTTTGAGGCTGGATTTTTTGAATCTGGCCTCCAGAGTGCCTGGCAGAATGGGTCCACCTACCTCTAGGGATGGACGAAAGTCACTTACCTGGTCCTGCAGCTTGCTTCACGGTGGGGGGGGGGGGAGGCTCTCCGTTCCTCCCCGCCAAAATGCTGGCCGGGGGGGAGGCGCCCCATCCCTCTGGCCACGAATCCTCCTGGTCGGCCGGGACGCAAATGGCGGCGGCCGTAGCTGCCACCGTTTGCGTCCCTGCAGTCAGCCGCGTGATAGGCTACGTAAATCCTTACGTAGCCTATCACAGCTGACTCGGGGGGGAGGAAGCACGTATGCAAATGGTGGTGCCCATAGACGCTGCCATTTGCGTTCCTTATTTGGGCACGTGTAGTCTATGTAAAAATTTATGTAGACTACGGCGAAAATAAGGGCAACGCTATTTGCGTTGCCCTTATTTTTGCCATAGTCTACGTAAATGTTTACATAGACTACATGTGCCCAAATAAGGAATGCAAATGGCAGCGTCCATGGGCACCGCCATTTGTGTACGTGCTTTCCCCCTCCCCAAAGTTAGCCATGATAGGCTACGTAAGGATTTACGTAGCCTATCATGGTGTTTTTTGAAAATTTAGCCATGATAGGCTACGTAAATCTTTACGTAGCCTATCACGTTTGTTGTTGTTGTTGTTGTTTTTACTGGGAAATGGCGGCCGGGAGCCGTCAGTGCCAGGGACATTCGCCAAAGTTAAGTCCCATTCCGGAGGGGGTGGCAGGGGGGTGGCGGACCATTTCTCTACCAATTTTGGGGGGCCAAATGCGTTGGCATTCGGCCTCCCTGAGATTCGTGGAGAAATTCTCCGCCATCCCTACCTACCTCTGCCTCCCGCTGGACCTGTGTGGAGCCGGATCCTCCTCGCTGGCCAGTTCCATACAGCAAGCGATATGGCCGCCATTGCTGTGCCGTATCGCTGAGCACTCACTGCAGGAAGGGATCCAGTTGCAAATGGCTTCTGCTATGCAATTTGCGTCCCTGCTTTTTCACGTGATAAGCTACACAAATATCTACATAAATATAAATGTGTAGCCTATTGGGAGAAAAAACAGGGATGCAAATCACGTAGCAGATGCCATTTGCATCTGGATCCCTTCCTGCGGTGAGTGCTCAGCAATTCGGCATGGCAATGGTGGCCATATCACTTGCTGTATGGAGCCGGCTAGCGGCTCCGCGGAGTCGCCGTGGAGCAGAACCGGCTGGTGAGAATTCTGGGGGGAGGAACAGATCTCCTCCCCCTCCATGGACCCCCTCCCACAGACTGGCAGGTGGGGGATTCATACATCCCTACTCTGAAGAAGGGCTCTGTGGCCATCCCGCTAAGGAAACTGGAAGGGACTCAGGGTCTTATCAGTGGTACTAGGTTCATCGCGCTTGCCATGCACAACAACTGGCTGAATAAGGAAGCCCTCACTGGACAGGCTCAGGGCAAGCAGACAACGCTACGTTGCCAGGAATTATGTACGCTCACTGGCAAACCTCAAGATTCAAGTCATTGATGGACCAGAACAAGGACGTTTCAGGGGCTGCCCTGGAATTGACACCAAGAACGTTGTATTTAAGGAAGTTTTGTCACGAGAAAAGATGTAAGGCTTTGACTCTTTCAATAACCGCAGTTAGTTAAGTTAAACCTTTCATTAGATCTGTTTTTTTCTCCACAAACTGTGTTTGCCGGTAACCAGCTGGTTATGTTTCACAGAGTCTCACCCTGCTCAGGCAAGCTGTACCCAGCAACTGCAAGCATGCATTTTCCTATTGGTAGACTAGTTCCCTTTTCGCCAATACCACCCCTCAGGAAGTTCCTGCTCTCAATTTCTCCTTGCCTTGGTCCCAGCACTGCTCGGTAACTGCTCAGGACAGTTCAGCTACAGAAACAGACTCCATACAGAAAGCCATGCAAACTGGTTGCACACTCTGGGGGCTCCTGTTGCCTCTGTGGACATCTGCTCTCCTGATGCTGGGGAGATGCTCTGGTGAGTACTGGGGGGTCAGGGAAAGCAAACACCCCTGTTTCTAGGGAAGACATCATCGGCCCCCTGTCAGATGCTGCCTAGGGGCTACAGAACTCCTCCAAAAGTGTTTTAGTCATTCAGATAGTTTAGTAAATTTGCTTGTATCATATGTGTTATGGGTATGCATTGGGGGAGGCTGTGCTGGAACAAAGGCAGGCTTGCGATCCAATTGATTTACAAAAACATTGACACTTCGAGATGAGCACTGCTGAGCATGTGCAAAGTGCATCACTTCAGTGCTAGCATAGTATAGAGTCAGAGTACGTTCAGGTGATGCATTGCTGGCAAAGGGCGATGGCCAAAGCCCATGGGTCCTAGCCAAAGGAAGAAGGAGGCATTTCAACAAACATGATGAACTTGCCCAGTTTGTTGGGGCCTGTTATTTTTCTCCTGCAGGTGCTCTTTCTCTGTCTCCTTTTAATCTCTGCTTTATTTTATCTTTATGTGAAATAAACAATACCAACAACATAAGCAATATCTTCACTTTCCAACATTACAGTATTCTTGGGAGGATAAAAGGACAAAAAAGCAGAAGAAGGAGAAAGAAAGAAAGAAAGAGAAAAAAATCATAATAAAACTTTGCAAATTATATCTATACAGTACTCTTCCAAGCATTGCAAGTATTGTTAAATCTTCAATCCACTACACCATAGATAATAAACCTTATCTTTCAATATCCTATCCTCAGTCTTATAGCAAGGAAACAGGCATACAATTCATTTCCACTGGCCATAAATTGCCATCCAATTAATGTATAATAGTAAAGGTTTAACCAGCAAAAAGTAGGGATAATCATAGTCTCATAACAACAATAGTAATAAAAAGGAAAAGGAAATTAAGAAAAGGGTAAAGAAAAAGTAAAACAAACCATTTGTATATTTTAAGTAATATCATCTCTAAAGATATATTTATATGTGGACACACCCATACACACAGAGACAGGAATTTTATATGCAGTATATCATAGTCTAATATATATATATATATATATATATATATATATGAGAAAACAGAAATATACAAACATTTGCTCTGGCATACTGCCCAGACATCCTCTCCTCTATAACCCAAACAGCCCTTCAGAAGAAGAATAGCAATGGCTAAATTCCAACTCAGGGCACTGGGAAAGTTGGCTCCCTTGTTTTAATTTTAATACCAGTGAGCCATGACTCTACAGCATCAGGATTTAAAAACTTTTTTCATCTGGCCTTCAAAAAGAATGCAAAATGTGGCAGGATATTTAATGTGATTTTGGATATTCTTTTGCTTTGCCAGATTTCTCGCCTTGGTGAATTGCCTTCTTCTGTCAGCGATTTCTTTAGTATAGTCAGGAAAAAGCATAATTTTTTCCTGTGCTGGCCCCCACCAGAGCTCACCTTGTTCTCTTGCCAGACGCGTAAGATAGTTTTTTTGTAGAAGTTTTTGCAAATGGAACAATAACAGTAAAAGAGGCCGCTTTAGTGCCACACATTGAACCAGGAACACAATATGCATGCTCAATATCAAGTAGAAAATCAGATGGGAAAGTGAATAGCTCATGCAGAAGTTTATCCATAGATTCAGCAAGGGATGGGGGAGAATTTCTCCCTGAAACTTCGGGGGGCTGAGTGCCAACGCATTCGGCCCCCCGAAATCAGCAGTGAAATTCTCCACCCCCCTGCCCCCCCCGGGATGGGACTTACCTTTCACGAATGTCCCTCCTGGCGGCAGGTCCCGGCGGCGGTTCGGCGGGTCTTCGTCAGGGGCAGGGGTGGCAGCCGGTCTTTCAACTGGCTGCAGCCGCCGCCATTACAAGGAAAGTAAAAAAAAAAAGCCCCCGTGATAGGCTACATAACGATTAACATAGCCTATCATGGCTAGATCTCCAAAGTCAGCCGTGATAGGCTACGTTAATCATTACATAGCCTATCACGGGTGACTTTGAAAAAAAAAAAAGCGCGTACGCAAATGACGACCCCCATAGGGCGCTACCATTTGCGTTCCTTATTTGGTCCCTGTAGTCTACGTAAAGATTTACATAGACTACGGTGAAAATAAGGGCAACGCTATTTCCTGCCTTCATGGAGGGGGAAGGATCATGGTAAGTGGAGATGTTTTTCAGAGGTGGTTTGGGGTGCCCTTGACTGGAGCTCCTTATCGCTGCCCTCCTCTCATCCCTTGCAGGAATCTCTTCACATTCCATTCATTTTTCCCCTTTAATGTGGGACTCTGGCCAAGGGTTGCAACCATTCCTGTTTTTGGCATACTTGGATGACCTGCTCTGGAGTCGTTATGACAGCAGCACAAGGAGGGTTCTGCCTCAGGTCTCCTGGGTGAAGAAAGTTGAGGAGGACTCACCCTTCTTTTGGGACTGGAACAGTGCAATTGTATCACTCATACAGCTGAAGTTCCAAGATGACGTGATGTTACTGAAGAAGCACTTCAACCAGAGTGATGGTGAGTAGAGAGCAGAGGGTGCAAGGATCCTTCTAGATTTCTCCCAGGAGATGGGGAGAGACAGGCATAGTGTGTCCCTATGTGTTTTGACTCAATCTATATTACTTCCAGGTGTCCCTTACAATTCAGTGGTGCTGAGTTCAAAGAGAGTGAGGATTAGGGATGTCAGAGAATTCTGCCACGGATCTCAGTGAGGCCGAATGCCAGTGCATTCAGCCCCCCGAAATCCATGGCGGAATGAAGCCCCCATCCCCCAACCCCATGAAAGGCGCATGAAATGGAGCACTTACCTGCTGCCATCCGCGCTGACTTGCGAATGGCAGCCGCGTCTGCGGCCGCCATTTGCTTCCTCATCATAGCCGTGATAGGCTACGTAAATAATTACGCAGCCTATCACGGCTAATGCAGGGATGCCATTTGCGTCCCTGCAGAGGCCGTGATAGGCTATGTAAGTATTTACGTAGCCTATCACGGCAAGCAAAAAACAAACAAACAGCGGACGCAAATGGCGGTGGCTATGGCGGATGCCATTTGTGTTCCCTTTTTTTCGCCGTTTTAGCCTACGTAAATATTTATGTAAGCTATTATGGTGGGAAAAAAAAGGGAATGCAAATAGCATAGTGAGCGCTATTTACATTCCCCTTTTTTTCCGCCATAATAGCTTATGTAAATATTTACATAGGCTAAAATGGCGAAAAAAAGGGAACGCAAATGGCGGCCGCCGTAGCCACCGCCATTTGTGCCCGCTGTGGGTTTTTTTTTTGCTTGCCATGATAGGCTTCATAAATATTTATGTAGCCTATCATGGATGCAAATGGCGGTGGCTACGGCAGCTGCCATTTGCGTCCATGCAGACTGCCCAGTGGCCGGATGTCTAGCTGTGGGTGGTCCCGGCCGGCGGCTCTACGGAATCTCGGCGGAGCTGAGCCAGCTGGACAGAATTTCGGGGGGAGGGATGGAGTGCCTCCCCCCCACCACGAATGTCACCCTTTGAAAAGGTAAGTGACTTTCATACATCCCTAGTGAGGATTTCCCCCAATGCAGTCTTTTGGGCAAGTTACCAAAAGGTTATCTTGAATTGGTAACTTTTGTTCTATGAGGCTTGGGGAGGGGGCAGGGGGAGGAAATTAATCTGGGGAATGGTGAATCTAAGGGCTCTTCCACACAGAGCTTTTATCCTGCAACTGAGATGGCTCCTTCACAGAAGTTTGCAGGCTCTTTACATGATGCCGTGAACCTCCAGGGCAACTCCTGCACTAAATGCCCTTTGTTCCATTTTTAAATAGATCACAGATAATGAGCTATCAAATTACCCCATTGTGTTCCACTTCAGTTTCCTCTGTGAAAAAAGTAAAAGAAGAGGAGTGAGATCAATGAAAGATAATGGAAGACTCAGATATGGGGAGAAGGAGGGGGAAGGGGGTCGGGGAAAAGGGAGCGGGTGAAAAAGGGAGTCGTTGTGATCCTGCTTTTAAATGTGGGATTTTAGGCTGGTGTAGAGAGATGCTCAAAATCCTACAAGCTAGGCTTCAGCAGTATGCGAACCAAGAACTACCAGAAATACAAGCTGGGTTTTGAAGAGGCAGAGGAAGTAGAGATCAAATCACCAACATTCGCTGGATCATGGAGAAAGCAAGAGAATTCCAGAAAAACGTCTATTTCTGCTTCATTGACTATGCTCAAGCCTTTGATTGTGTGGATCACAACAAACTGTGGCAAATTCTTAAAGTGATGGGGGTACCAGACCACCTTACCTGTCTCCTGAGAAACCTGTATGAGGGCCAAGAAGCAACAGTAAGAACCAGACATGGAAGCAACAGTAAGAACCAGACATGGAACAACCGACTGGTACAAAATTGGGAAAGGAGTACGACAAGGCTGCATATTGTCACCCTGCTTATTTAACTTATATGCAGAGTACATCATGAGAAATGCCAGGTTGGATGAATCAGAGGTCGGAATTAAGATTGCTGGGAGAATTATCAACAACCTCCGATATGCAGATGATACCACCCTAATGGCAGAAAGTGAAGAGGATCTCAAGAGCCTCTTGTTGAGGGTGAAAGAGGAGAGTGCAAAAGCTGGTTTGAAACTCAACATTAAAAAAACTAAGATCATGGCATCTGGCCCCATCACTTCCTGGCATATAGAAGGGGAAGAAATGGAAGCAGTGACAGATTTTACTTTCTTGGGCTCCAAGATCACCGCAGACGGTGACTGTAGCCATGAAATTAAAAGACGCTTGCTCCTTGGGAGGAAAGCTATGGCAAACCTAGACAGCATAGACCTTGCCGACAAAGGTCCATCTAATCAAAGCTATGGTTTTCCCAGTAGTAATGTATGGCTGTGAGAGCTGGACTATAAGGAAGGCTGAACGCCGAAGAATTGATGCTTTCGAACTGTGGTGCTGGAGAAGACTCTTACGAGTCCCCTGGCCTGCAAGGAGGTCAAATCAGTCCATCCTAAAGGAAATCAACTCTGACTGCTCATTGGAAGGACAGATACTGAAGCTGAAGCTCCAATATTTTGGCCACCTAATGCGAAGAGAAAACTCTCTGGAAAAGACCCTGATGCTTGGAAAGACTGAAGGCAAAAGGAGAAGAGGAAGGCAGAGGATGAGATGGCTAGATAGCATCACCGATGCAATGAATATGAACTTGAGCATGCTCTGGGAGAGAGCGCAGGACAGGAAGGCCTGGCGTGCTATGGTCCATGGGGTCACGAAGAGTCGGACATGACTGAATGACTGAACAAAGAGATGCCCTAAGGCAAAGGTGGAAAGCAGCTTTTTGTCTGGCAGAAGAGGATCGCTGGGCAGCAGAGATGAAGCAGGGATTGCTTGGGGTTGTGATGTTGTAGGCCTTCATCCTGAGCACAGTGCAAATAAACCTTTAGAAAAGAAACACCACCAGTCTCCAGTGCCCTCCTTCCAGTCTGAGTAAGCGCTGAAGCCCCTGCAAGTTCACCCACCAATCAGCTTCATTGGATGACCCTGGGTTCTAGCATTTTGAAAGAGGGATAAAAATGTCTCCCTGTCCACTTTCACCACACCACACCATGCATAATTTTGAAGACCTTTATCATGTATCTCCTTCCCCTTCTTTTTTCCAAGCTCAACAATCCCAGCTGTTGTAACCTTCTCTCATAGGGGAGATGCTGCAGCCCATTGATCATTTTTGTCGCCCTTTTCTGCACCTTTTCCAGCTGTACGATATCTTCTTTTAGGTGTGGTGACCACAGCTGGACACAGTATTCCAAGTGTGGTCACACCATAGATTTGTATGGGGCAGTATGATGATGGCAGTTTTATTCTCAATTCCTTTTCTAATTATAGAGCCTTGTGTGGCACAGAGTGGTAGGCGGCAGTATTGCAACCGAAACTCTCCCCACGACCTGAGTTCGATCCCAGCAGAAACAGGGCCTCAGGTAGCCGGCTCAGGTCGACTCAGCCTTCCATCCTTCCGAGGTGGGTAAAATGAGTACCCAGCTTGCTGGGGGAAAGGTAGTCATGACTGGGGAAGGCAATGGCAAACCACCCCACTATAGTGTGCCATGAAAACGCCAGCGAAAGCGGCGTCCCTCTAGGAGTCAGCAATGACTCAGTGCTTGCACAGGAGGAACCTTTCCTTTCCCTTTCTAATTATGCCTAACATCAGAGGTGGGTGATTGGGGAACAGAAGATCACCCTGTAAACACACACACACACACACACACACACAACTGAACAGCGTTGGGTGGGGTGTAGGGTGAGACTGATCTGAGCTCCTGCCATCTGTCTTCTTTTAGGGGTTCTCATCTGGCAGGCGAAGTTTGCATGTGAGCTGCATGAGGACGGGAGCAAAAGAGGGATTGACCGGTATGGATACAATGGGAGGGATTTCCTCAGCTTTGACTTTGAGACCCTCACCTGGACTGCAGCTGATGTGGATGCAGAAGTGATCAAGAGGGAGTGGGATGCTGACCCATCCTTTGCTGAAGACAGTATATCATTCCAAGATTCCTGTAATGACGGGCTGCCAAAGTTCTTGGAATACGCGAAGGAAGCTCTGCTGAGGAAAGGTGAGGATGAGAAATGTTCGGGGGGGGGGTCATATTTGTTCAAGAGAAGGGTAGCATTATCTTCATCTCCCATTCCTGCACAAAGCCTGGACCGAGGACACGATCTTCTCATGGTTGTGGGGGCGGGGTGTCATGTTAATTTGGTCCAGTTTTGCTTCAGAAGTTAAACTAATCATGTTCTAGACACCCTGATGGGTAGCTTTGCTAATTCCAAACAGGCAACATCACCACAGACTAAAGAATATATTGGAAGCCATTGAATGCTTTAGTTGAAAAAAAAAAAGATATAAATAGGGCAGGTAGGTAGCCTGGTGGTTATGTTAGCAGCAGCGAAGAAGAATGTGACACAAATATGAGATTAACTACAAGAATTACAGACGACGAACCTGGCACCACAAATGTAGGAAGCAAGATAACAAACTGAGCTTCTAACTAGGGATGTCAGAGAATTCTGCCACGGATTCCAGTGAGTGGAATCCGTGGCGGAATCCATGGCGGAATGGCCTCCCGCCACCTGCCACCCCGCGGAATCCCCCTGGGACAGAACTTACCTGGGGCAGATGCGGCAGCGGCGGCAGCTCCAGCTGGTCTCCTGGCCAGCTGCAGCCAGGCTGCTGCAGCCGCCACCTGCGTCCTTGCAGCCGTGATAGGCTATGTAAGTATTTACGTAGCCTATCACGGCAAAGAGCAGGGATGCAAATGGTGGCCGCTACGCCATTTGTGCCCCTGCTCTTTGCTGTGATAGGCTATGTAAGTATTTATGTAGCCTATCATGGTAAAGGTGGCCACGCAAATGGAGTAGCGGCCGCCATTTGCGTGGCTGCCTTTACCATGATAGCCTCCGTAAATACTTACATAGCCTATCACGGCTGCTTGCAAGGACGCAAATGGCGGCCGCTACAACGGCTGCTATTTGCGGCTGCAGCAGCCAGGCTGCGGCCGGCCCTGGCCGGCTCCGCAGAGTCGCCACGGAGAGCAGCCGGCTGGGGAGGATTCTGGGGGGCGGGACAGAGTGCCTCCCCCCCACCGTGGATGCCCCGGTGCAGAGCCAGGTAAGGGATTCATACATCCCTACTTCTAACATGATTGTTCTAACACCCCGCACTTCCTTTGCTGTTTAAAGCTAAATTAAAACATGCTAAACTGGCCAATTCTCCCTTTTGCTTCTTCCGGCACGTTACTTGAATCCAAAAAACTAAGCTAACCATTCAACCATTCCAGATTCAAGTAGCCATCTTCAATTTGAAGCAGCCCCTCCAGCCTTTTGTTAGCAAAAATGTTTAACCTGTTCAGCGCCAGATGAACATGTAAATTGCAGACTGTATCACGTCAGATTGGAGGTCTGGGAATCTCTCTCTCTCTCTGTCACACTCTATTTTTACATGAACAAGTTCTCTGCAATTAGAAAATTAGCACTGCAGGGAGGGAACTTCTCTGCCTCATTTGCTGGTTTTCTAGTTGGTGTTAAAACAAGACGGAGCATAAAAAGATATGATTTTGCACCTGCCGTCTCCTCTTCCACCTCCCCTGTGCTATTATTACCTTTTTAACCCACACCTTCCCCAAGGTACACACACAAGTATCTGATACCACACTCCTCATTTATGGATTTTCTACAAGTGTTTTATCCTTGAGGTTGGCCAGGGCTGTCAACTTTCCTTGTCAGTCCTTGCAGGCTGTGGGCATCTGAGCATGTGCAGACTAAAGAACATCCGTGGGTACCATCTTTTCTTTTGGAAAGTAGAGAAGTAATGAAATCACCGGCTTTCCTTTACATTTGCTTCCTCTTGAACACCTGTCCAGTCTTATCTGTCAGGCATTCACTTGTCCATGTAAAGACCACTGCTGCCCTTTCCACAGAGCCCCCAGCAGTGAAGGTGTCACGGAAGGTGAGCTCTGACGGCCTGGAGACCCTCATCTGCCGTGCCCACGGCTTCTATCCCAAGGAGATCAATGCCACCTGGACAAGAGATGGGAGGCTCTGGGAGCAGGAGACCTTCTCTGGAGGTCTCGTCCCCAACTCAGATCAGACCTACCACACTTGGATCAGCGTCAAGGTTGACCCCAAGGACAGGGACCGCTACCGGTGCCAGGTGGAACATGCAGGCCTGCTGGAGCCTCTGGACCTGGCCTGGGAGGAATCGGGTGAGAAGAGGGGTGGTGGTGGAGGAGGCTGGCTTCTCTGTGTGTGTATTTGGCAGTTTTCAGAAATGGAGGGAAGAGGAACACAAAGAAAAGCCTCATAACACAATATTTGTATTTATTTTGCATTCATTTATATTTGCTGTATCTCCATTTCACCCAATAGCCAAGACTCTCTCAGTACTTACCTATGGGTGCTCATGCATGCAGGTAATATCTCCTTGTGCTGAAGACAAGCTGGGGAGGGGTGTGTGTGGCTAAGCTGACCTGGTGTAGGAGGAAACATTTAAGGATAATAAATTTTGCTAAGCAGACCTCTAGTTTAGTTGGAACAGGCTTTTACTTCCAGGCTATACCTGGGTTCAGAAATATATGGTTTGTCTGATGGTGAGAAGGACTGAGTCATTTATAGATGACACCGATACTTTATAAATAGATGCTCATAGACTATATTTTAAAACATTTATTAACAACAAGAAAATGTATTTAAGGAAAGTATAAAAAGAATTCAATACCATGGTGTTAGTTGAGGAGGGCCAACTACGAAAAGAGTGCATGACTTTACCAGCCCATCTTTCTGCTCCCAGAAGTTACTCTCTGCTGGGCACAACCCAGAGCAATATCTGTCCCTTTGCTGTTATAATTTTACACTTCAACATGATATGTGAAGTGATTATTTATTATACTTTGAGTGGGTACTGTACTCTTTTATTTCCCACCCTTTCAGACTTATTCATATTTGCTCAGCTCTTCTTTTTGACTAGTGCTGTGCTGAAAATTTCTCCCACATTTTCCCCCGACCATTTTCATTCAAATTGATAGAAAAGAAACTGCTTTTGGAAAGAAATTCAAAGGTGAAGAAATTTCAGAGGAATTCTCGTGGGTCGGTTTGGGGGTTCTTGTGCTTGCTTTACTTATGAGGTGGCCATGGGGCTTAATTTACTTATGAGGTGGCAGCAGATTCAAATATTTGTGGCAGTCTGTAGCCTCCTCAGCTTCCCACACTTCAATTTAAGCTCTCATGAGGAAGATTATCAAGAGGTAATTCCTCCCACGGGGCTTTTTCAGGTCAGGAAGTGCAGGTCACCTGGGAGGCTGCAGAGCAGTGGAAAGATGTGCAACAGAGAGAGAAAACACACACAGCCCCCTCGGCCACCTCACAGTGATTAGGTAAGCTCAAAACCCAAAAGAAATTCAAAATTCTGCCTCAGAAAAGGGGACGCCTGACCACAGTTGAGGCTGTTGCCACCTACAGAAGCAGTGCAATGAGCCAAAAACCCTGAGGAAAAAAGAAAGAAGCTGTGCTTCAACCCCTGCCAATAGTGAACCCTGTCTGTGAGAAACTGTTGGAGAATCCTCCTCCGCTAGGAGAAATTCGGTGAAATTGTTCCCCCAATTTCTCTGCCCACAAATAGGCTGAGAATTTTGAGAGGCCATTTGTGCACAGCTCTACATCTTACTTCTACAGTTCTACGCAAAGGTCCCAACATGTTCTCTATGATTTAGACCTGTCTAGGGCATGGACCATATTGGACAAGACTGCTCTTGTATTTGAATAAGCAAAAGCATTTCTGCTGGGCTCCTGCAGGGACGCTCTGCTTGCTCCTTCTCTGCTGACCCTGCATAGGATGGGCTTGCAATGGAACTGAGGAGGAAAATGTCTTGGGTTTCCTTCAACTGTTTTGTTCTTTGTTCATTTCAGCCTCAGTGGGTCGTCTTGTGGGAGTCATCTTCGGGATTGTGGCTGCCGTGCTAATGGTGGCTGGCATCATATTCTACATCAGTAAGTAAGCTGATGCAAAGTATCACATGGAACCAGTTTCTCCTGATGCAGGGTGAGATCCATAAGATGTTTAGTTTCTGAGTTTGGGGAGATGACGTTCATCCTATCTGTGTTGATCTGACTAAATGATTTTGCTAACAAAAGACTAGCAAACTGCAGACAGCTAACTTGATCTGGAATGGTCTGAATCAGGGTTTTGGGGAGACCTACAAGAAGACCCCCTAAAAGACCCCAGACTGATATTTAAGAAGACCCCCTACTTATATTCCAGATCTAAAAGGGGCTTCCACTCCCTTGCAGGGATCAAGTCCACAGCCTAGTTGTGCTCCTTAATCTCACTTTCACTTGAGAGGTCCAAGTGACCTCTGTGGCATGGAACATGCATCCCTTTCTCCTGGCAGCCCATAGCATGCATACCTGAAGCCCCAAATATATTGATCTCTTGCCAAGATATTCAGTCATGTCTCAAGTCACTGCCATGTTTGTGGGTTTCCACTTCTTTCAATGTCTTTTAGAACCTTTCCTACCCCACCCAAATTGCATCTTCTCATGCTGCCCTGACTTTCCGCCAGTGTCACACCAGAGGGAAGGACAGTGGCGTAGTGGTCTCAGGGATCATCGGGATGTAGTGCCAGCAATTTTGGACTCTATTTGGGGGTGTGACATCAGCGCCTTGACAGGTGGAGTGGGGACACATCATTAGTCTGTTGTAGAGCAAGGCTCTGATTTTGCAAGCACATATGGACCAGCTAAATTGGTAGGGTGTAGTCATATTATATCTGGGAGGGGGTCACATAGGAAGGTCTCCCTACTCACCTATAAGTGGGTGGCTCTGAAGAGGTGTTGCCAGACACCTCAATATTCTGCTGATACTGACATAGAAAGGAAGGTTCCTTTCCATCTTGGGAAAGCATCGGAGAAGTCTGCCATTCCAAAACCCAGGCCTCAGGGCAGAATGGAGTACGTGATACAAAGCCATTGCTCCCCCCTGGCATGGCCATGATTCTTCAGACTTGATCCCTTGACCTCTTACCCTCCTTTGATCGTATTTTCAATTTACAGTAAGCCTCCAAAATGTTGGCCCAAGAGAGTCTCCAGGAAAATCTACTCATCAGGTGTTCATGTTCACCAGTTTGTTTGAGCTCAGAGGAAGGAAAGATGGTCCATTTGATTCCCAGAATCGGGGGCATATAATCAGCTCCCAGATAGCCCAAAAGTGACATATATTTGACCCAAAAGAAGCCTCACTCTCTCTCACAAGAGGAATCATGTGAAACTCCCCCTTCTTCCTCCCTCTGCCCCCTTTCTTTCTGTGTTGCTGTAGGGGCACCCCACTGCCTCCAACTTAATCGCACCCCAGACTGCGCAGATCTGGAGAGGTCACAAACCCTGACTAACTTTTTCCCAACAAGTCTGCTAACTCACCAGGTCTCCCCTCTCTTCTCTTATGTCTTCACCCCCAATGTTCCCTGCCTCTATTATTATCCCCAGGCATGCATGTCTTTAGGGATGGCCAGCTCTCTGGCTGCCTCTCGTTGCTCACAAGCTCTGCTACCAGCCTCTATTTCCTTCCCCTGCCAGTCCCCACACTCATCTCTCCCCTCTGTCTCCCCACTGCCTGGACTCCCCCCACCCTGCCACCCTGCTAGTCGCTTACACCAAACCATTGCTTTCAATGTGTCTGTCTTCAGAATTAGAACTAGAATTCTGTACAAATGAACAATGATCTGTTAAAATGCCTATTGCCATGATCCAATCTCATCATTGTATCTTTTCAGTAAATTACTCTTGGGTTAAGCAACTCTTATTTTCGCTCTTTAAATCCCAGTAACTCCTTTAGGTGCTAAACTTTGGGATGCTCAGTCTCCGTGTTAAACGATCCCTTCAGGTGTCAGAGCTGCATGTCTGAAAGTGCCCTCAGGCATACAGGTAACAGGGACACTTGCTAAATAGGGATGTACGAAAGTCACTTACCTGTTCCCAGAATTGATTTGCAGTGGGGGGGAGGCGCTCTGTCCCGCCCCTCAGAATCCTCGATGAGGGGGGAGGCGATCCGGTCCTCCCCTCCAGAATCCTGCCCGGTTGGCTCCACTCTGTGGTGGCTCCACGGAGCAGCCTGCCAGGGCCATCTGCAGCTGGACTTCCAGCTGCGTTCAGGCTGCTGTGGATGCAAATGGTGGCCGCTGTAGCAGCCGCCATTTGCGTCCAGCCAGGCTGCCGTGATAGGCTATGTAAGTATTTATGTAGCCTATCACGGCAGGGCAAAAAACAAAACAAAACAGTGTACACAAATGGTGGTGGCTACGGCGGCCGCCATTTGCATTCCCTATTTTTCACCATTTTAGCCTACATAAATATTTACGTAGGCTATTATGGCGGGGGGGAAAAGGGGAACGCAAATAGCGTAGTGGGCGCTATTTGCGTTCCTTTTTTTTTCGCCGTAATAGCCTACATAAATATTTACGTAGGCTAAAATGGAAAAAAATAGGGAACGCAAATGGCGGCCGCCATAGCCGCCACCATTTGCATACGCCGTTTTTTTATTGGCTTGCCGTGATAGGCTACGTAAATACTTATGTAGCCTATCATGGCAAAGATCAGGGTGCAAATGGCGGCTGCGGCAGCCTGTCAAAAGACCAGCCACCGCTGCCACTGCCGCTGCCGGAGCTGCCGCCGGAGCCACTGCTGTCCAGAACATCCGCCCCAGGTAAGCCTCGTCCCGGGGGGAATCCGCAGGGGGGCAGGGGGTGGCAGGCCATTCCACCATGGATTTTGGGGGGCCGAATGCCAGTGCATTCGGCCTCACTGAAATCCATGGCAGAATTCTCCGCCATCCCTAGCTAACAAGCGGATGCCATGATGAGCACGGGCACTTCAAAATTTACCACGACACCATTGGGGAAGGTCTTGAGATCATGTGTTAAGGTGGAGCAAAGCAGGACGAGGGCTGATCCCTTGAAATACTTGATAGGAACCAGAATTGTTGCCAAGGGTTGATGCAATGGGTTGATGCCTGAAAAACTTTCTGAAAACTACCAAGACAACTTTATTTATTCATTTATTCATTCATTCATTCATTCATTCATTCCATTTCTATACTGTCCCATAGCCGAAGCTCTCTGGGTGATTCACAAAAATTAAAACATTAAGATATAATAGACAAATTTGAAAATCCATTTACATAAAAGCACACGGACAATATACACCGATGACATGTAACTAAAAACAACACTGAACTAAAAACAATTTAAGAAAAAACCCAACAATAAAAACAACACAGCTTAAAAACAGTATACAACAGTCAGCAAAAGGGAACAAGGCTTCCCTGGGAAGCTTGGGGGAGACCACCACCCTCCCACACCATTTAGAAGACATAGGAGGGGCATGTGCCTGGGAGGGTTGAGGGGCTGAGTGCCCTGTCTCTGTGCAGAGGGAGGGACTGGATGATCTTTGGAGGTACCTTTCAATGCAGCCTCTCTGGTTCTGTCTCTGCAGAGAAACGGCAGGATGGCTGCAAAGCAACGTCAAGTGAGTGATCTCCCCCATTTCTCTTTGATATAATACTCCAGCTCTTGCCACATCTCTGGGGCAAATAACAACTGTGTGAGTGTGTGTGTGTGTGAGAGAGAGAGAGAGAGAGACAGAGAGAGAGAGACAGAGGGAGACAGACAGAGAGAGGGAGAGGGAGAGGATCACCCCCCCCCCGCCAAATCCTCTCCATGCCAGAGCAACTGATTTCATCTCATTTCTCTCCTTCCAGGACGTGACCAACAACATCATGGCCAGACAGCTCTGGCCGGGGTAAGTGCGGGGGAATCCTGTCCCAGACTGCCAGAGGATTTCTGCATCTGGTGGAGACTGTGGGTGATGAGAGAGACCACCTCTTCAAGTTAAATGCCTCCTCGAGCCCTTTGAGGATTTCATTCACACATACACAAACTCAGAAATACAACATGCCCAGATAGCACGTCTCTTCCTCTGTGTTTGTGTGGAGATGGCTGGACCCTTCTTCTCCCAAATTGGGTCACTTCTTGCCCGGAGAAGGCAGTCCTGGAGATGCCAAGTCACCCTCTGCTCCTTCTCAGCCATGTTTGGGCTGAAGCACATCCAGAACATGTGTGCCCGGAACAGTTAAGGCTTCTTCACACAGAGCTTTTATCCTGCTACTGAGATTGCTTGCTCATGGAAGTTTGCAGGTCCTTTACATGACGTCATCAACCTCCAGGGTGTCTCCCGCACTAAATCACCTTTATTCTGTGCTATAAAAGATTGGCGATAATGAGCTATCAAATTACCATGCTTGAGTACCGCTTGAGTTCCCTCATGAAAAAGGAAAACCCGCTATAGGAGCAGCTGGACCACAGTGGTTGCATAATGAAACATATAGAAGACTCAGATGAGGGGGGGAAAGGGCAGCGGGAGGAAGCGTGTGTAAAGGGAGTCCGTCGTGATGCTGCATTTAAAATGGAAGCAGAAAGCCCCATTTTAAATGTGGGATTTTAGGCTGGTGTAGAGCTGCTCTTAGAGATGCAGTTGAGCCCACAGTTGGAGGTGTTCCATGTGGTGGTGGATGGGCTCATCTCAGGATCCCTTTCAGGAGGATCGAGGACCATGCAAAGCCCCAGAGGTCCCTTCAAAGCACAGAGTAGCCTGCCCAGGTAGCAGATCTGAAGCTAGAGGGAGGGATGGGTGGGTGAGGAATGATCTGGAAGGTCAGGAAATGACCCAAATCTCCAGAGGGAGAACCCAGCTCCGGCCATCAGATTTGTAGGAAACCCCTCTGATACACAGTCCACTGTCCAGAACCAGAGTTTGACTCCTGAGGATTCCTTGTGTAGATTTCACCCCAGATGGACTCTCTCCCTATTTGTCTTTGTCTTTCTGCAGCATGAAGACCCCAGCTGTCAGCGGACCTTGGAGCCCATCGGTGCCCCGGTGTGAGGAGAGAGAGGCAGAGTGGATCCTCCTGATCTCTGGATCCTTCTGTGCCCTTTGGGAACATCTTCTTCATTCCCAACAAGCTAGTTGTGTTCATCTTTACTGACTGTTTGATGCTTGGGTGGACTTGGCATTGCTTTCTGACTCATCCAGACCCAAGACACATTTACGCTACAAGAAAAACTTGGGACTTAAATTGCCCAGAGGAAAAAATGGGCTCTACTCAAATTTCCTGTCAGGAGTGACAGTTCTGGTGCCAACATTTGATGGGAAGCTGTTCTTCCGGACAAAAGTGGTGCCTTTCCTCTTTTTGCCCAGTAAATAACATTTGAGCTAGGCTGGGAAGTCCCTCTGAGGTGCCCACCAAAGAGCTGGCATCACTCGCAGAGTCTCTCTCTCTCTCTCTCTGATGTGATCATTTTAACACATGAGGAATTGGTAAGAATGGGAATAATTATCTTTAGCAAGGAGATGTAATAGAAGTTGCTCAGAGCTTTCACTATTTTTACTATTGCCCAACCATGGTGGCAACAATGTGGTGTGCCTTTGACTGCAACTGTTGAGGATGGCTACTCTAGCAAGCTGAGATACATGTTTAGATGTGGAGGTTTGTTTTTTTTTAAATGGTTGCTGTTGAAATCATCATTGTCATCTAAATTTTATATACAATTTTACCACAGAAGCAATAGGACATAAAAATCTAAGAAAAGGCCTGCTAGATGGATCCCAAGGTCAATTAAGTGCAGGCTGGCATTCCGTGGCATTTAATTCATCTAGTACCCTGTGGCATTGAATATTCATCTGAAACATTGAGGTTCAAAATAGGCATCATACTAGTATTCTCCACTTATACATATCCTTCAGGAAGCCTTCTAAGACAGTAGCCATAACCACATCTCATGACAGAGAATTCTATAATTCTGAAATACTATCACCTTGTCCACAATGTCCTTTTTAAGGTGTAGCAACCATAGAATCATAGAATCATAGAATCACAGAATAGTAGGGTTGGAAGGGGCCTATAAGACCAAGTCCAACCCCCTGCTCAGTGCAGGAATGCAAGTCACAGCATCCCTGACTGGTGGCTGTCCAGCTTCATCTTGAATGCCTCCAGTGTGGGAGAGCCCACTACCTCCCTAGGTAATTGGCTCCACTGATGTATTGCTCTAACAGTCAGGATGTTTCTCCTGATGTTCAGCCAGAATTTGGCTCCCTGTCACTTGAGCCCATTGTTCCAAGTCCTGCATTCTGAGATGATCGAGAAGAGATCCTGGCCTTCCTCTCCGTGACAACCTTTCAAGTATTTGAAAAGTATTTAAAGTGTCACAACACCATTAATTTGTTCAGAGTTCCAACTAGGGATGTGCAAACCCACCCTCATCTGGGTTCTCTGGGTGCCCATCCAGCCCCTGCCCCTGCTCTCCAGTCCCCCATTTTCACACACGCAAATATGTGCATGTTTGTGACTGCCATCTCATTTTTCAAGAAATGGCAACCATGGAGCTCGGCGAGGCTGCTGGGGTGCATGCGGGCCACTCGCTGAGCGGGGCTCAGGGATGCGGGCGGGGGGTTCTGTCGGATTCACAGACGGAATCAGGCGCCTGCACCATCCCTACTTCCAACCCTTTCCTAATAATCCCTAGAATGTAATTCTTCCTTGTTCACAGCTGCCATAAACTGGGTTGAAGTTTTCATTTAGTTACTCATCATGACCCTAACATCTCTTGGCTGGCTAGTCACCTCCAGTTCGGAACCGCTACAGTATGGTGGTTAGAGCAGTCTTCCTCAACCTGGTGCCCTCCAGATGTGCTGGGCTGCAACTCCCATTATCCTCAGCCAGCATGGACAATGGCCATGTTAGAGAGTCAGGCTAAGACTGTGGAGACCATGTTCAAATTGTCACTCAGCTATGTAACTCACTGGATGGCCTTGGGCCAGGCAATATCTCTCAGCCTCACTTATGGCACAGGGTTATTGTGAAGATAAAATGAGAGGGAGAGAAAACTATGTATACTGCTTTGAGCTACTTGGAGGGCATAAAACAAACAAATAAATAAAACAGTGTATATGTGCACATGTGAAGTTACAATTTTTTGTCACGATATCCATCAAAAGCACCTCTATCCATGTGCTTGTCATAGGAACCTAGGAAGCTGCCTCAGAACATTGGCCCATCTAGCCCACTATTGTTGACACTGACTGGCAGTGACTCTCCGGGGTTTCAGGTAGGATTCTTTCCTTGCCCTACCTGGAGAAGCCGGGGATTGAACCTGGAACCTATTGCATGCAAAGCATGTGCTCTACCTAGGGATGGCGGAGAATTTCTCCCCGAAACTTTGGGGGGCCGAGCGCCAATGTGTTCGGCCCCCCGAAGAAGTTTCGAGGAGAAATTCTCCGCACCCCCCCACCCCCCGCACCCCGCCTGGGACGGGACTTACCTTTCCCGAATGTCCCTCCCGGCGGCAGGTCTGGCCGGCGGTTCGTCGGGTCTTCGTCAGGGGTGGGAGCGGCAGCCGGTCTTTCGACCGGCTGCCACCGCCGCCATTCCAATAAAAGAAAAAAAAACGCCCCCGTGATAGGCTACGTGACGATTAACATAGCCTATCACAGCTAGATTTGCAAAGTCAGCTGTGATAGGCTACATAAATCGTCACGTAGCCTATCACGGGTGACTTTAAAAAAAAAAAAAGCGTGTACGGCTAATGGCGGCCCCCATAGAGAGCCGCCATTTGCATTCTTTATTTGGTCCCTGTAGTCTACGTAAAGATTACGTAGACTACAGCAAAAATAAGGGCAACGCTATTACGTAGACTACGACGAAAATAAGGGCAACGCTATTTGCGTTGCCCTTATTTTCGCCGTAGTCTACCTAAAGATTTACGTAGACTACAGCGACCAAATAAGGAACGTGAATGGCGGCCCCCTTGTGGGGGCCGCCATTTGCGTACGCGCTTTTTTTGTTTTTTTTTTTTAAAGTCACCCGTGATAGGCTACGTGACGATTTACGTAGCCTATCACGGCTGACTTTGCAGATCTAGCCGTGATAGGCTACGTCAATCGTCACGTAGCCTATCACGGGGGCGTGTTTTTTTTTAACTTTTTATTTCGCAGCCGGGCGAGGCGAGGCGCCTCCTCCCCGGCCTGAATTTCGGCTGGGCGAGGCGGGAAGCCTCCTCCCCGGCCTGAATTTCGGCCGGGCGAGGCGGGAAGCCTCTCCCCCGGCCTGAATTTCGGCTGGGCAAGGCGGGAAGCCTCCCCCCCGCCTGAACTTCGCAGGGAGAGCAGCAAAGCACCTACCCCCCACCGCGAAAAGCTGTGAGACCAGGTAAGTGACTTTCGTGCACCCCTAGCTCTACCACAATGAGCTACAGCTCTCACACTCTGGAAAAACTCTATACACACACAATCAATATGCATGATGCCCAAGGCCACTGGAGTTACCTGAGTACCTGAAACGTTAAACCCCACAAGCTCGGATCCTCTGACTATGTCACAGTATAGAAGAACAAGTATTTCTGAAGGAGAATCAGCATGGCTTCTGCAAAAGGAAGTCCTGTCTCACGAATCATTCAGTTTCTGGGTGTAGGGAATTTGCTGCTTTCCCTCAGGCGGTGAAATGCCTTGGGCCGGCCCTGCCTATAGACTGTGAGAAATGCTGCTGAACTGTGGAACAAGGGCACGAATGTGCTAACCTGGTCTCAGTATTTCTAATTATCGAAAAGGGATTATGTACCTCTCTATCAAGTCACTAGGCAATCCCTCACACCAGCATTTATGTGTCAAACTATCATCCCAGATCAGTGTGGCTTTCACTTGCCACGCAAACCACAGTGGTTTAGCACCAGTGCTGCCATCTGTGTTCAAGACCCTGTAGAGAACATAGAAGAGGCCGTGTGAGTCCTTTTCCTGGTGGGCTTCCCACACCCTCGAGCTAACTCCGGTCACATGAGCCCCTCCAACCTCTCCTGGATCCCCCATCATGCCCTGTTAACTGCCTTTGATTATTCCTCTCTCCCCAAGCCAGGGTGATGGTGACAGTCACTGAGAGATCAAAACACAGATGATCTATCACAGTCTCAACTTGCTCAGGAAAGATCTACCCAGCAACTGCTAAAATGCATTTTTCCCCCTATTGGTAGACTAGTTTCCTCTTGGCCAGTCCCACACTTCAGGAGGACCCTGTTCTGAACGTCTCCTCGGATTGGGCCCAGCACCGCTCAACAGCTTCCGGAGGAGCCAGACGAGAGGTCAGCTACAGAAACGGACCCCGTACAAAAAGCCACGCGAACTGGTTGTACACTCTGGAGACGCCTCTCCCCTCTGTGGGAATCTGTTCTTCTGCTTCTGGGGAGATGCTGTGGTGAGCACTGGTGGGTAGGGGAAAGTGAGGCACCCCTAGTTCGAGGGAAGACATCATTTCCTCCCAGCCTAATGTGGGGAGGGGGGTGAGCACATCCAGCGTGCTTCCAGCAACCACAGGCAAAAATGAGGAAATGCATTTCTCCTCATCCGTTCCTGGCACTGCCTAGTTCCCTCTTGGCAGTGCAAAATGAGCACAGCACAGCTATGCAAAAATGAGGCCCAGACGTGGATGGAAGGAGCCTTTTGGAATCCCCCACCCGCCCACAACTGCAGAATTGATCTTAAAAATCTCCTAGATGGATGGTCAAATGTATCTCACAGTAGCGGTGTATGAAACCCCACTTACCTGGCTCTGCTGGGTCTGCGGATGGGGGGAGGCTATCCCTTCCTCCCCCCAGAATCCTCGTTGGGGGGAGGTAACCCAGTCCTCCCCCTGGAATCCTGCCCAGCCAGCTTCACTCCATGGCCAGTCTGCGGAGCCTCCGGCCGGGCCAATCCTCACCAAGGCCTCCACCCGCTGCCGGGCTGCTGTGGACGCAAATGGTGTCCTGTGTAGGGGATGCCATTTGTATCCCTAGGCTAGCCCGTGATAGGCTACGTAAATATATACGTAGCCTATCAAGGGCTAGGTAGGGACGCAAATGGCAGCCGCTACGACGGCCCCATTTGTGACCACAGCAGCCCAGCAGCGGCCGGAGCTGCCGCCGCTGCCGCCTCATCCGCCGCTTCATCCGCTGCTGCATCCATCACCAGGTAGGTCCGTCCTGGGGGGTTTCCGCAGGGTGGCGAGGGGGGGGGGAGGCCGTTCTGCCACGGACTCTGGGGGGCTGGATTCTAAGGAATCTGGCCTCACTGGAGTTTGTGGTGGAATTCTCTGACATCCCTGTCTCATAATCTGTGCAATTGGATTGAGGAGTGACTTTCAAAAGGGAAATGTTTACCTTTGGTATTTGGCAAAACGTTCTGCAAAGCCAGCAGGAAATGACTTCATTTCAGGAGGTCAGGGAGGAGATCCTATAGAATCTGTGGTCTACTTTCATCACTGTGCAGCAGCATTTCCCTTCCCTAGAACGTGTGTTTTGTGTACTGTGGAGAGCCAGTACGGTGTTGGAGATCCACTACGTTGTAGTGGCTGGAGTGTTGGACTGGGAGTCGGGAGTTCAGCTTCTAGTCCTCACTCGGCCACGGAAGCTCACTGAGTGACTTTCAGCCAGTCACAGACTCTCAGCCAAACCTACCTCACAGGGTTGTTGTTGTGAGGATAAATGGAGAGAAGGAGGATTATGTACACTGCCTTGGGTTCCTTGAGGAAAAAAGGTGGGACATAAACATAATACATACATACATACATACATAAAAATATTAGGTCTGCTGCTCTTCGTATCATTTTTCTTTGTTCCTAAAGCACCCACGGTGCTTTTCAAAGTACAGCTGCACAGTGGTATGCCCATATTTTCCTTGTGCTTTGTTGCTTAGCACCAAATTCCATAACATACTGTATAAAAGCCTACATGAGGTGGCAGAACATCCTGGGATTTTGACAGCACGAATGCAGAAGATGATGATTGTCACGTATTTCGCAAGAGCCATCATGAACTCCATCCAAACTTTCTTTGGAGTGTGAGATATAAAAAGCTAAGATATAAAAAGATGAAAGGAAAAAAAACCCCACAGATGTACAAACACAGGACAGCAGAATGTACCCGGTATTTTCTGGCAACAGCACCCTTATCAAAATATTTACAGCTTCACATAACGTGTCAGGAAAAGGGTCTCCATGTTCTTCAATTATTTTCTTTATCTTGGAAGCATTTCTGGTATATCTGATGACCGAGCAGCAAGAAGGCCTGGGTGCCAGGCCTACCAAGGTAGGTACACCTGGCCTCTGAGAAATGTGTATGCCTGTTCTACCCCTCTGTGTTATCTCAGTGGGTAGACTTTGTGCCCAGACAATGTCTGTCACCCATTCCTGAAACTCTCCACTCTACCCCCTTGTGCTTGATAAATGGAAGGGAGAGCTTACCTGTTCAGTGTGCAGTTCAGCCCTAGGGCTCCTTCACACTGGGCTTTTATCCTGCGATTGAGATTGCCCCTTCACGGAGGTTTGTGGGCTTTTTACATGATGCAGCGATTGTCCCAGGCGTCTCCTGCACTAAATGCCCTTTGTTCCAACTTTAAATACATCGCAGATAATGAGCTATCAAATTATCCTGTTGTGTTCTGCTTGAGTTCCCTCCATGAAAAGAGGAAAAGTGGCAAGAAGAGGAGAGATATCAATGAAAGATATGGGAGACTCAGATATGGGGGAAAAGGAGGGGGAAAGGGGAGGGAGGAAAGGAAGCGGGTGAAAAAGGGAGTCATCATGATTCTGCATTTAAAATGGAAGCAGAAAGCCCCATTTTAAATGCAGGATTTTAGGCGTGTGGAGAGATGCCCCTAGGCTCTTCTCAGAATGAGAGAGAGGGAAAGGGAGAAGCCTTCAAACAGGCTTGAAGAAGAAAAGAGAAACTAAAAGTCATAGCTTCTGTTAAGACAATATACACAATTAGATACATCATAGCCCCGTTTGGTTGCCATACAGCATTCCATCACACACAGAGAGCAAAAGGGGCACAACTGGGCTAACAACTCACAGCTCCTTGGTCACAGCCCCACGTCCTGAAATATGGATATAGTAATGATGGAATTTCTCTTTATGCATTGGCAAGGTCATTTAGCATGGATTAATTGTGTTACGGATATGCAACGGGGGAGGGTATTCTGGAACAAAGGCAGGCTTGCAGTCCCATTAATTCACAAAATGATGCCCTGTGCTGAGTGCTGCTGAGCATGTGCAAAGTGCATAACTTTGATGCAGGCTTTGTGTACAAAGAGCAGTCAGGTGATGCATTCCTGGTGAAGACCATGGTCAAAAGCCGTGGGACCTGGCTGAGAAAGTGAACAGGCAGTTCAACAAACATGATGAACTTGCCCAATTTGTTGGGGGCTGTTATTTATTTCCAGCAGGTGCTCTTTCTTACACTATGCTTTCTTTCTTTTTTACACTAGCACATGGACCCAGCTTTGCATGGGCTGGACCAGCCCTTAGTTTGATACAGTGAAGCCTTCAAGCAAATTTATGCAGCTGCCAGAGTTGGGCACATTACATCTGCCCTGGCCCCTAGGCACAACCCCTGCCATGGTGACCCCCATAGCCCCCTGAGGGAGGGGTCTGTCCACTTCATTTCCCTGACGGGGGGCTGCCCAGCAGAAGAGGGGAGGGGGCAGCCATAGCACTCTTTCCCTCAGACTACTTCCTCCTGGCTTCAGATTGGCTGAATTGCAGAACTATATGCTGATCAAGTAAGTCTGCCATGTACTGCATGAAGATTGTACCACAGGCTTCAGCCTCACAGATGCATTTAAATTAATTATAAGTCATGTGTTTTAAGACACAAACAACCCTGAGGTGTACACCCATAAGGTCCCCTTAGTCTGCATGACAAGTTCCAGGTGTCTAGGTTTCATGGTCTTGGAGCTTCAGGTGTCTAGGTTTCATGGTCTTGGAGCTTCAGGTGTCTAGGTTTCATGGTCTTGGAGCTTCAGGTGTCTAGGTTTCATGGTCTTGGAGCTTCAGGTGTCTAGGTTTCATGGTCTTGGAGCTTCAGGTGTTTAGGTTTCACGGTCTTGGAGCTTTAGGTGTTTAGGTTTCACGGACTTGGAGCTTCAGGTGTCTAGGATTCATGGTCTTAGAGCTTCAGGTGTCAAGGTTTCATGGTATTGGAGCTTCAGGTGTCTAGGTTTCATGGTCTTGGAGCTTCAGGTGTCTAGGTTTCATGGTCTTGGAGCTTCAGATGTCAAGGTTTCATGGTCTTGGAGCTTCAGGTGTCTAGGTTTCATGGTCTTGGAGCTTCAGGTGTCTAGGTTTCATGGTCTTGGAGCTTCAGGTGTCTAGGTTTCATGGTCTTGGAGCTTCAGGTGTCTAGGTTTCACAGACTTGGAGCTTCAGGTGTCTAGGATTCATGGTCTTGGAGCTTCAGGTGTCTAGGTTTCATGGTCTTGGAGCTTCAGGTGTCTAGGTTTCATGGTCTTGGAGGATATACAAACAAACAGTTGCATTGACGCAGTGCATCTTCAAACATTTTGATTGGCTGCCATTTTGTTCAAGGTGGGGGATGGAATTTTCACTATGCCTAAAACCATCCCAGATAGAGGTAGGAATAGCCCTCATGTTGTGGATACCCCGAAGCTTTCAAGCAAACTTACACAGCTGCTAGAGCTGGACACATTATGCCTGCCCTGGACCCTAGGCGCAGTCCCTGCCATGGTTACCCCCATAGCCCCTTGAGGGAGGGCTGCCCAGAAGAAGAGGGCAGCCATATAGCTCTTTCCCTCAGACTACGTCCTCTTGCCTTCAAACTGTATGAACTGCAAAACTGCCTTCTGGCTAAGAAAGTCTGCCAGGCTTCAACCTTAATTTACATGAATCATAATTATTGCATTTTTAAAAGCCAGTAACCTTGAGGTGTACATCCGTGAAGGCCCCTTAGTCTGCATGCCAAGTCTCAGATGTCTAGCTTTCACAGTCAGAGCTCCAGTGAAAGTCCCACACATGCCAGGCCACTGGTTGGAAGGCCTGCCCAAACAAACCAAGGCGGGAACAAAGAGCTGGAGAACAGAACAGCACAAAACACATCTCCATGGCAATAACCAACCCCACTACACTGGACCGGGGGGAGTCTTGATCCCCCCACCTCTGCAGGAGCATAGCAGTCCTCGTTTTCGTGTTAGTGTGATGTTTTGTTTTATTTTTAAATTACACAGGTCTAATGTGTTTGTCCTTTTTCCATACTTGAACAGGGTTATTTTCTCAATATTTGGACTTGATTTTTTTAAAACTGTCTACAATTGAAAAACATGAATAGATGAATCTTTGAGGCTAAATTATGTTGATCAAATAGCTGATCAAATAGTTGATCAAATAGAGGCAGTGAGTTTTGAAAGTTTCAGTTCAGCACCAGTTGGTTTCAAGATGGCAGACATCATTTTTGGTATGGTTGAAATTTGCTCATTGCAGTGCTGAACCATCATGCCAAGTTTCCTTGAAATTGATCAAATGGTATTGAAGCTATACATCTTTAAAAATTTGGGTTGACCGCCATTTTGTTTCAGGGTGGTAGACAAAATTTTCACTATGCCTAAAACCATCCCAGACAGAGGTAGAACAACTCTGTAAAGTTTCATAATGATGGGATGTACAATTTTAGGATCCATCGAGGACATAAAAACAAACACTTCCTTTTCATTTATTTAGGAGATACCCGAAGAGCAGAAATAGTAGAGAGAAGAAACCACAGCATACTGCCCAAGCTCTCCCCAGCGTGTTCAGACTCAAAGAAAAAAAATCAGGCAGACAGATGAGCAAGGAAGTGGTGTAGATTCTTCCTTTTTTTTTCATCCAGTTGGTCCTGCAGCTCTATTCTTGGTATGGAACTTGGTATGGAACCATATTTTTGGTATGGAACCAGAAACCACCTTCAGGCATTGTGTTGGGAGAGACCCTTCTTTCTTGGCATGAGCACAGCAAACACAACGTAACTTGAAGAAGGTTAACGAATTAATATTATGCCTTTGCATAATGAACAAGCAGATACAGTTTCTAGGATTCGGTGGCGGTGCGGTGGATGGGGGGAACACTAATTTACCTGGCCATATTTGCAAAGATAAATTGGAGCATCTAGGTGTATTTCCATTAACTGGTGGGTCAAAGGAGGCTCTTCCTGCTTTCATGGAGGTAGAAGGATCATGGTAAGGGAAGGTGGTTTTCAGAGGTGGTTTGGGGTGCCCTTGGCTTCAGCCCCCATATTCCTGCCCCACTCTCTTCCCTTGCAGGCTTCTCTTCACATTGCCTGCACTTTCCCCTGGTAATCTGGGACTCTGGACAAGGGCTGCCCACATTCCTGGCTTCTGCATACATGGATGACCAACTCTGGGGTCATTACAACAGCAGGATGAGGTGAGCCCTGCCTCGGGTCACCTGGATAAAGAAAGCTGAGGCCAGAGGGACGTGGATCCTTCTAGGTTCCTCCCAGGAGATGGGGAGAGGTGGCCATGGTGTGTGTGGGGAGAGTTGCTCAGTTTGCAGTCTACACCCATCCCCTCTTCTAAATTTAAACAATTAAAATCTTGGACGAGAGCATATTCACTCCCGCTTCTTGCAAGAGGGTGGGTGATGACGAGTGAAGTAAGCACCTGCTTGGTTGACCTGGGTAATGGTTGTGTATTGCACACATTCTTTCGTTGCTTTGGGCCAAAACACATTTGCATTTTGAAATGTTTGCATTTTTAAATCCACGAGTTCTTCTCTTATGATTTAACACATTTTTGAAATGTGGAAAGCCCCCTTTGGGGGTGGGGTGGGGGCTTGAATCACATTGCAAGCTCAGAAACATACGGATTTCTGTCTGGGACATATGAACTGCATCAAATCCTGATAAAAAACGAACTGAAACCAATTTCTCATACATCCCTAATCTGATGATTAGATCGTAAGCTTCTGCTATAATACAATTGTTAGTCTTTAAGGTGCCAAAAGTCACTTGGATATTTACAGAAAATTCTATTACAGCTCCCTTTTGTGTACACAAGCAGCAATATATAAAAAAGTGTGTTTTTAAAACAAAACAAAACAAAACAAAACAAATGCACAGTATTTTTATAAGGGCACTCAAATAACCCTCCATCTAAGAGGAACTCAGTTCTCTGTTACCATGGCCTGCACCACAAAAACACAGATGGAGCACTTTCTGACACAGCCAGGCCACAAAAACCTCTACCAGAGGTAGAAATCTTCATGGACGCCTATTTTTTTTCTTAACCACCCCCTCCCCACTTCCTATCCACTATCAGAGATCCCATTGGCACAACTATGATCCCTGATGACAAGGGGTATTCTGGCGGTGTAGAAAAAAATCTGAGCTAAAATCACAGATCTAGCAGCACGATACAAAAAGTTTTGCCTAATCATAATTCTCATCCAAGACCTTAGATTGCATCATATTGTATACAGGGTTTCACTCGTGGTTGTGGCCTGAAAACATCATAGATCCTCATAAATTTTCATTTAGTGATAAAAGTTTGTAAGGCATCTGCATGTAAACTTCTTCATTGCCTATGACTATCGATACCACGGATGTACAGTTTTGTGTCCATGATTGGATTGTAGTACATGAAAGCATCTGCCATAATAAATGTGCAATTCTTTAAGGTGCTTGGATATTTAGAGAAATATCCATGACAGGTCACATTTCTGTGCACAAACTGCACTAAAAAAACAACTGTGAGTTTTTTTAAAAAACAAAACAAAACAAATACTCATTATTTTTACAGGAAACTGCTAACAACGCACCATCAAACAGGAATTCACACACGTGCTCACCATGGACTGCACCACAAAAACACAGATCTAGGTTTTGTAACACTGCCATGCCACAAAAACTAGGGATGGGCAGATTCCCTACCTTTCGTCTCTCCGGGAATCTGCCCGCGGGGGGAGGCAATCTGTCCCTCCCCCCAGAATCCTTGTGAGCTAGGGATGGGCGGATGGCTTACCTGCCATTCGGGGGAGGGTGTCTGCAGGGGGGGAAGCGATCTGTTCCTCCCCCAGTAATCCTCTTTGGCCGGCTTCATTCCACAGCGATTCCATGGAGCCACTGGCTGGCTCCGAAGCGCCAGCGATACAGCCGCCATTGCCATATCGCTGGCTGGGCCGATTGACTGCAGACGCAAATGGCGTCCACTATGCCATTTGTGGCTGTAAAGGTCTTACTTTAAGCTAAATGCAACGATTTATGGCTGCATTTAGGTTAATCTAAGAGCTTTACGGCCGCAAGTCGCATCTACCATGACATTTGCATCTGGAGTCATCCCTCAGCAATACGGAGCCAGCGCGCATCTGCAGAATCGCTGCGGGGAGGATCTGGATCCACAGGATTCCAGCAGGAGGTGGAGGTAAGGGATCGTTTCCGCCATGGAGTCCGTGGCAGAATTTGCAGGTGGATCAAGGACCATGCAAAGCCCCAGAGGTCTGTCAGTGCAGGGAAAAACCTGGCCGTGTAGCAGATCTGAAGCTAGAGGGAGGGATAGGTGGCTGAGGAATGATCTGGAAGGACAGAAAGTGACCAAAAGCCTCCAGGGGGAGATCCTAGTTCCAGCCATCACATTTGCAGGAAAGCCCAACTGTATGTAGGGATGGCGGAGAATTCCGCCACGGATTTCAGTTAGGCCGAATGCACTGGCATTCAGCCCCCCGAAACCCGTGGCGGAATGGCCTTCCACCCCCGTCCCCCCACAGAATCCCCCCGGGATGAAACTTACCTGGGGCAGATGCTCTGGTGGCGGCAGCTCCGGTGGCGGCAGCGGCTGGTCTCTCAGCCAGCTGCTGTGGCCGCAAATGGCAGCCATCTTAGCGGCCGCCATTTGTATCCTGCCAGGCTGCCATGATAGGCTACGTAAGTATTTACGTAGCCTATCACAGTAAAGGCAGCCACGCAAATGGCGGCCACTATGCCATTTGCGTGGCTGTCTTTACCGTGATAGGCTACGTAAATATTTACGTAGCCTATCATGGAAAGAGCAGTGGTGCAAACGGCGTAAATACTTATGTAGCCTATCACAGCAGCCTAGCAGGACGCAAATGGCGGCCGCTACGACGGCCGCCATTTGCGGCCACAGCAGCCCGGCCATGGCCGGAACTCTGTGGACGGCCCTGGCCAGAGGCTCCGCGGAGCCGCTGTGGAGCGGAGCCGGCCAGGGAGGATTCTGAGGGGAGGGACAGAGTGCCTCCCCCCCACTGTGGATCCCCCACTGCAGAGCCAGGTAAGGGATTCGTACATCCCTAGCTGTATGCAGCACCATTGCCTTGAACCAGCACTTGATCCTGAGATTTCATCATGTTGACTTCACCCCAGATGGACTCTTTCTGTGTTTTTTTCTTTCTTTCTTTCTGCAGCATGAAGACCCCTGCTTTCAGCATGGAGCTGGCAGGTTCCCTGGTATAAGGGGAGAGTGGCAGAGTGGATCCTCCTGTGCCCTTTGGAAACAGGTTCTTCCTAGGGATGTCAGAGAATTCCGCGATGGATCTTGGTGAGGCTGAATGCTAGTGCATTTGGCCCCCTGAAATCCATCGCGGAACGAAGCCCCTGCCCCCCCAACCCACGAAAGGCATGCGGGACAAAGTCCCCGCCGCCCCCAACCCACAAAAGGTGCGCAAAACGGAACCCTTACCTGCTCCCGTCCGCACTGCTTTGCAAATAGCGGCCGTCCTGTGGCCGCCATTCGCTTTGTCTTCATAGCCGTGATAGGCTATGTAAAAACTTATGTAGCCTATCGCGGCTAACACAGGGACGCCATTTGCGTCCCTGTGGAGGCTGTGATAGGCTACATAGGTATTTATGTAGCCTATCACGGCGGGGGGGGGGAACCCAGCGTATGCAAATGGCGGCATCTACCGCCATTTGCGTACGCTGGGTTTTTCCCCCCTGCTGTGATAGGCTACATAAATATTTACATAGCCTATCATGGCTCAATACAAGGACGCAAATGGCGGTGGCTATGACAGCCGCCATTTGCATCACTGCAGGGCTGCCAGCAGCTGGATGTCCGGCTGCGGGCAGCCGGAGCCGGCCGGCGGCTCCGTGGCTTGGCCGCAGAGCAGAGCCGGCCGTGCTGGATTCCAGGGGGGAGGACTGGATTGCCTCCCCCCTATCAAGGATTCCAGAGGGAGGGAAGGAGCGCCTCCACCCCACCGTGGATTGCCTGGCATGGAGCCAGGTAGGTGTTTCATACATCCCTAGTTCTTCCTTCCCAGCAAGCAAGCACTATCCTATCTCTGCTGATGGCTTGATGCTTGTGTGGACTTGGCATTGCTTTCTGACACATCCAGACCTAAGAATATCTACAGTTAGGGATGGCATGGGCACCTGATTCAGTCTGGGAATCTGGTGGACCTTCTCCTGCCTGCACTCCCGAGCCGTGCTCGCCAAGCCCCTGCCCCTGCTCACCCCATGCCCATGGTAGGTGAATGGCTTGCACTCACCCTGGCAGCCTTGTTGAGCTTCGTGGTCATCATTTTTCGAGAAAGAAAATGGAGAGTGCAAAGATGTGCAAATTTGCGCACACGTGAAAATGCACATTTTGCGAATGCGCACATATGCATATGTGCGGAAATAACGTATTTCATGAAAAATGCACATTTTTGTACGCAGACTAATGTGTGCCTTCACAAAAATGCAAATTTCACATAAGAAAATATGTGCATTTGCAAAATGCACATTTTTGCGCATACAAAAATGTGCATTTTTGTGATCGCCGTTTTATTTTTTTTAGAAATGGCGACTGTGGCGCTCAACAAGGGGTGAGTGCGGGCTGCTCACCAAGCATGGGAGGGGCTCGAGTGTGGTCCGGGGACCAGCGAGTGGGAGCAGGGGCTGGGCAGAAGTCCAGAGAATCTGGACAGGGGTGAGTTCGCACATCCCTGTTTACGCTGGACAGAATCATAGAATCATAGAATAGTAAAGTTGGAAGGGGCCTACAAAATGTGGGACTGGAGTTATGTTAAATTGCCCAGGGAAAAATTGGCCTCTCTTTGAATTTCTTGCCAGGAATGACAGTTATGGTGCTAACTCTTGACAGGAAGCAGTTGCTCAAGACAAAGGAAGCCACCTGATCCTGAATCAGACGATTAGTCGATCTAGCCCAGTATTGTCAAGACTCACTGACAGCAGCTCCCTAGGGTTTAAGGGAGGACTCTTTTCTAGCCCTAGCTGGAGATGTCGGGGATGGAACTGGAGACCTTCTGCATGCAATGCAGGTGCTCTATTTCCCGTACCAACACTGACCACTGAGCTATTGCCCCTTCCCTATGCTTCTTGATCTTCAAACTGGAATTGGACAGGGCAGCCCTGCACATAAAGGACAGTCCTGTATAAAAGAGGACACAAGACCCCCTCTAGCCGCTGTGCTTCCCTTCCCCTTCTCTTTCAAGTGTGGCATTGGCTGCACTTGAATCTGAAGAAAAAGGGACCCACCAGCAGCACCCTACCGCCTGGTGGGCAGGATGCCACCATCAGTGGGAGCTCACGTAGCACTGCATGGAAGGTGCTCACTTGTTTTGGAGGCTCTGGTCACACAGCGGGGAAGGAGGCACTTGTTCTGCTGCCCCTCCCAATCCGCCGCCTGAAACAAGGTGTAGCTTCTGGAAGCAAGAGGTGGGAGCTCAAGCCCCACCCCAGTCAAGGCGAGAACATGGGTCCTGTTCATCTGTTGTGTACCTTGAGGGGGAGAAACAGCCCTTCTGCTCATACCAAAGCCTGGTGACTCTGACAATATTGACTGGCAGTGGCTCTCCAGGTTTTCAGGCAGGATTCTTTCTGAGCCCTATCTGGAGATACCGGGCATTGAAAATGGGACTTTCTGCATTTAAAATGAGGGCTCTACTACTGAACCACAGTCCCTCTGAAGCTCAGTGTGGAGGCTCAGATGCAGACGATGCCACAAACAATGCAACCTTTGAATCGCCAATCAGTGTTGCATTTTGCCGTATGAGACCAGAGGGTTTGTTTTCTTCTGCTTTTTGGTCACATGCATAGATTCAATAGGTTTTGCTGCCTGTTACATGTTTATGTAGTAAATCACTTTTAGTCAGCACAATTCTTAATTATCTTTCCTGTGCAGGATTTCTTTCCTCAAAAAATATCTCACAAAAATTGAGCCTTTCCTCTTTTTGCCCTGGAAATAATATCTGAATCAGACCAGAAAGTCCCTCCGAGGTGCCCAGAAAAAAAGCTGTCATCACTTCCAAAGTCTCTCTCTCTCTCTCTCTCTCTCTCTCTCTCTCATAGTCATTTTAAGACATGAGGAATTGGTAGGCATATGAAAAATTATCTTCAGCAGGAAAACTTTATCACAGTTGAACAGGCCTGCTCCATGACTCTCCATACGTGCTCAGAGCCAAACTTAAGAAACCACAGGGTGTTTTTGGCTATGCCAAATTATAGACTGTATCCAAAGTGTGTGCACAAAATCATCAAAGGTTGAAGATCTCTCCCTTTCATGTCTGACCCACAACACTTTGCTGCCAGAAATAAAGAAGAAAGTGTTTTCATTCCACAGAAACCCAGTTTCCCATACCAACACTGACCAGTCTGGCAGAAGAATCTGACATCAATGCCTGGAATGGGACACCATCCTCCATGGACCAGGGGTCAGCAAGCTAGCTTAGGGGTACAAGGGAAACACAGCACTGTCTGCCAAAATTTTGTCACCTCTATTTGCTCCCCACCATATGCTGTGCGGGGCAGATGCCCCACTTGATGTGATGGTAGGACCATCCCTGACACCTTCATCTAACCTAGGGAAGTAGGCTGGAGGAGACTCAGGAGAATTCTTCTCCAGGTCTCTCCGGTCTCCTCCCCTCCCCACCCACCAGAACATCTCTGATTCTTCTCATCCGAGATCTCATTTCCAATCTTGGAGAGCAGCCAGGGTGGTTCTTTCCATTCCAGCTGTGGGGGGGGGGAGCATGGGTTACCCCCCTCCTAGGTCAGAGCATTGTCTATGACCTTGGAAGGGGAATCAGAACAATCCTACAGTCCCTGGGATGCTGGCCCAGGGACCATAGGATTGTTTTGTTGTATATATGTTTAGATGTAGAGATTTTTTGAAATGGTTGCTGTTGTCATCATCCTCATCTACATTTATATGCCATCTTTCATCTCTGAAGCAGTAACACCTACTGTAGTGAGTTTGTTGGTGAGCAATCAGGTGGACTTCACAATAGGCCTGTGCACTGCTTCGGCCTGAAGCCCGGGCTCCGAGTCAAAGCGGGGCACTTCTGGCTGCTTTGGGCCTCCTCCAAGGCAAAGCGGAGGGGGTATGGAGCAGCCCAAAGCAAAGCGGGTCACTCCAAAGTGCTTTGGTGCACTTCAGAGTGATCTGGAAGCCCAGCCACCATGCCACTGCCACTGCCCAGCCCCCAGCTCCTTATCTGGGTCCTCTGGATGCGTGCTCGCAGCTGTCTTGTTCTTCTGGAAGGGGGGAGCCATTTTCAAAATGGCAACTTCCTGTATTTCTGGAAATACAAGGAGTCGCCATTTTAAAAATGGCTCCCCCCTCCAGAACAAGACAGCTGCTGCTGTATGTCTGCAGAGCCTAGGAACTGGTGGCAGCAGCCCCCCCAGCAACAGCTTCCCTGACTGCGTCTCCCCCAGTTGCAGCAGCCCCTGTCCCCACCCCAGAACAAGGGCCCAGGTAAGGAACTGGCAGCTGGGCTGAGTGCCTGAATCCTGCTTTGGCTTCGTAGGGCAAAGTGAGCCCCCCCCCCCCGAATCAGCCCAAGCTGAATTGGGCCCGCCTCAGAAGCCCCGAAGCGGCCTCCAAATCAGATCAGGGGGTATATGCACAGCCCTGCTTCGCTGCATTTCTATATGCTGTTGGTGGCCACCTAGAGACCTGTCTAGTTTAGCCTGGCCAGAAGCTTTGTGGTTAATTAAGTAGGCCTTTCACACAGGCCAGGAATTTACAGCTTCCACCTTAAAGCTGTTTTGGTCAGCTCGATTATGCCATCCTGGAAGATGAGATAGGTTTCACCTACCACGGGAAGGAGAGCCCCCTCCTGCCCCTCTGGGATGGCCGGAGGTAGCCTGTCAGCTCCTGAATTAAGCTGAGAGAGAAACCTACAAAATCAAACCAGCTAGTTTTTGTTAGGGATGTATGAATCCCTTACCTGGCTCGGCGCAGGGGCATCTGCGGGGGGGGGGGAGGCGCTCTGTCCCTCCCCCCAGAATCCTCCCTGGCCGGCTCTGCTCCATGGCAGCTCCGTGGAGCTGCTGGCCAGGGCCGGCCACAGCCGGAGTTCCGGCTGCGGCCGGGCTGCTGCGGCCGTCGTAGCGGCCGCCATTTGCATCCTTGCAAGCAGCCGTGATAAGCTACATAAGTATTTACGTAGCCTATCACGGCAAAGAGCAGGGATGCAAATGGCGCTACGTCATTTGCTCCCCTGCTCTTTGCTGTGATAGGCTACGTAAGTATTTACGTAGCCTATCACAGTAAAGGCAGCCACGCATATGGCGTAGTGGCTGCCATTTGCGTGGCTGCCTTTACCGTGATAGGCTTCGTAAATACTTATGTAGCCTATCATGACTGCAAGGACGCAAATGGCAGCCGCAGCAGCCTGGCTGCGGCCGGCCAGAAGACCAGCCAGGAGACCAGCCGGGAGACTGCCGCTGCCGCATCTGCCCCAGGTAAGTTCCGTCACAGGGGGATTTTGCAGGGGGGCGGGGGGAGGCCGTTCTGCCACGGATTCCAGGAATTCTCTGACATCCCTAGTTTTCATCTCTGGTCTCACTCCAAGGGGGAACGCGTGCTGCCAGCCTCAAGAACCTTTGCCAGTGATAGGAATGATAGGGGCCCCAGCGTACATATCAGCTGTGAGGAACATATCAGCTCTTCAGCTGAAGAGAGGTGTGAGCTTCCTTTGCACATTTATTAGCACAAAACAATTCTATTTTGACTGGGTGCAGACAGAATCAGGACCCCAGTTCAATGCGTATACAAATGTAAGAAAAGCCCTGCTAGATCAAGCCAAATTTCCATTAAGTGCATGCTGGCATTCAGTGGCATTTGATTCATCTAATACCCAGTGGCACTGAATACTGCCTTTGAAAATGGGCCATTCAAACCAGCCTTCATACTTATGCGTATCCTTCATGAAGCCTTCTAAGACAGTAGCCATAACACCACACCATCAATTTGTTCAAATGTGTCTTCCATCCCTTTCCTAATAGCCTACATTTAGGGATGTCAGAGAATTTCACCACGAATCTCGGGGAGGCCGAATGCCAGCGCATTCACCCCCCCGAAATTGGTGGTGAAACGGTCTGCCCCCCCCACCCCCCTGGGATGGAACTTACCTTGGGCGAATCCTCCTGGCGGCGGCGGCGGTGGTGTGGTGGCTGCGGCCGCGGCAGCCGGTCTTTTGACCGGCTGCTGCCGCCACCATTTCCAGTAAAAAAAAAAAAAAACGTGATAGGCTACGTAAAGATTTACGTAGCCTATCACGGCTAGATTTTTTAAAAAAATACCGTGATAGGCTACGTAAATGTTTATGTAGCCTATCACGGCTGAGTAAACAAACAAACAAAAGCGCATATGCAAATGGCAGCACCCATGGGCGCTATTTGCGTTCCCCTTATTTTCGCCGTAGTCTACGTAAATGTTTACGTAGACTAGACGTGCCAAAATAAGGAACGCAAATGGCAGTGCCCATGGGTACCGCCATTTGCGTACGCGCTTTTTTTTACTCTTTTAAATCAGCCGTGATAGGCTACGTAAACATTTACGTAGCCTATCACGGCTGACTGCAGGGATGCAAACGGTGGCGGCTACGGCCACCACCATTTGCGGGCCCAGCCGGCCAGGATTCGGGTGGGGGAGGGACGGAGTGCCTCCCCCCTGGCCAGAATTTCTGTGGGGGGGAAGGACAGAGCACCTCCCCCCCGGCCAGAATTTTGGGGGGCGGGATGGAGCGCCTCCCCCCCCCGCGAATCAAATTTCATTAAACGTAAGTGACTTTCGTACATCCCTACCTACATTTCATCTTTTGCACAGCTGCAACATACTGGGTTGAGGTTTTCTTTGAGCTATGCATCATTTTATATATTTAACTATGTTTATGTTTATGTTTCATTATTTACAGTGTTAAATATTTACAACATTTATTTTTTGTGTTTAAGTATTTACAACATTATTAATTATTTACCACTCTACATCTAGCCAGATTCCAGAGTGCTGAACAATAAAAGATCCCCCCCCAAAAAAAGAAAAAGAAAAGTATAAAATTATTTTTGTTTGTTGGTTCCAATTTGTCTTCCAACTATTTTATAACCCCTAGCTTAGAATTATTATTTTTTTCACAGCTGCCAAATACTGGATTGAATTTTTCTTTGAGCCATCCATTATGACCCTGAGATCTCCTTACTGGCTAGTCATCTCCAGTTCAGAGCCACTCCAGCAGAGTGGTTCAAGCAGTCTTCCCCAACCTGGCGGGCTCCAGATGTGATGGACTGCAACACCCATCATTCCCATCCAACATGGACAATGGCCATGTTAGAGTGTCAAACTAGGACTATTGAGACCGACGTTCAAATGATCGTGGGCCAGACACACTCTGTCAGCCTCACTTACTGCACAGGGTTGTTGTGAGGATAAAATGAGAGGGAAGGGAAACTGCTTTGAGCTCCTTGGAGGAAAGGTGGAGCATAAACTAGTAAATAAATGAAACCGTGGATATGTAAAATTATAATTTTTGTCACAGTCTCCATTAAAATCACCTCCATCCATATGCTTGTCTACATGCTTGAAAATGTTTATAAACACAGACACACACAATGAGACACACAAGACACACACACAATCACACTCACAATCATGCACACACACAATCACGCACAGACACAATCAGACACACACACACAGATACAATACGAACACACACAATCAAGTTCTGTGGTACCCAAGGCCACCGTCTGCAGTGACTTGACCACCTGAAACTAGGGATGCTGGAGAAATTTGAGACAGACTAAAATGAGCTGGGAGTTTAAGGATCCACCTGTGGAATCCGCTGCAGACTAGGGATGTATGAAAGGTACTTACCTTTCGCAAATTATGTTTATGGTTGGGGGGGAGGCGTTCCGTCCCTCCCCCCGGAATCCTCGACGGGGGGGAGGCACTCCGTTCCTCCTCCCCCAGAATCCTGGCCGGCCGGCTGTGCTCCGCAGAGATTTTGCGTAGCCGCCGGCCGGCTCCACCAGCAGCCGTACATCCAGCCGCTCGCTAGCCGGGACGCAAATGGCGGTGGCCGTAGCCACCACTGTTTGCATCCCTGCAGTCAGCCGTGATAGGCTACGTAAATGTTTACGTAGTCTATCTTGGCTGACTTAAAAAAAAAAATGCATGTACGTAAATGTACATCCCTAAATGTACGTACATCCCTAGTACATTTGCGTACGCGCGTTTTCTTTTTTTTTAAGTCAGCCGTGATAGGCTACGTAAACATTTACGTAGCCTATCACATTTTTTAAAAAAAACCTAGCCATGATAGGCTACATAAATCTTTACATAGCCTATCATGTTGTTTTTTTTTTAAGTGGAAATGGCGGCGGTGGCAGCCAGTCGGAAGACCGGCTGCTGCCGCCGCGCCGCTGCCGGAGCCGCTGCCGACGCCAGGAAGATCCGCCCAAGGTAAGTCTCGTCCCGGGGGGCGGGGGGGTGGGCCGTTCCGCCACTGATTTCGGGGGGCCGAATGCGCTGGCATTCGGCCTCCCCGAGATCCGTAGCAGAACCTTCGTACATCCCTACTGCAGACCACATGGAGTCCATGGACTTTCGGATTTTTTCCCCCTGTATTTTACACATATTTATTTATAGGAAAATACACAGGTTTCTGCTGAGGAAAAGTTGAATGGAATGGAGGACAATACACTGAATGTTATGAACTAGGGTAAATTATGTAAATTGTTATGAAACATCTTACATAATTATTTGCGTATTTTTCCGCATGATGAAAAAATAATAATTTGCATCCATCTGTGAGAGGATGATGGAACAAAAGGTGCCTAACAATCCAAGAAACACAGACAGAGCAGATTTTACACAGTCTGTACATCCCTACCAGAAACAGAAAATCCCACAGATTCTGACCCCCCCCCAATCATGTTACAATATAGAAGAACAAGTCAAGTCTTTCTGAAGAAGATTCAGCATGGCTTCTGCAAAAGTAACTCCTGTCTCACTAACTTTCTGGTTTGTGGACATGGGGAATTGCTCCTCTGCCTTAGGCAGCCAAATGTCAGGGTGGGGTATAGACTGTGAGAAATGCAGCTGAAATCTGGAGCAAGGACCCCATACTTTAGCATTTCTTTTTCAAGTTATCATCCTTTATCAGTTGCCACACAAACAAAAATGGTTTGCCATCCTAGAATAACACCAGTACTACTGTCTGTGTTCCAGGCTCTGCACAGAACCTAGAAGAAACTCTGTCTTGGAAGATTTCAGTAGCTAACTCCACTCACATGAGCCTCTTCTGGCTACTCCATCATATCCAGTCTCCTGACTTTGATTTGTCATGGTGGAGGCGAGAATCGCTGAGAGATGAGCACATGATATTATCTTTTGTAGAGTCTCAACCTGCTCAGGCAAGGTCTACCCAGAAACTGCCAGAATGCATTCTTTTTTCCTATTGGTAGATTAGTTCTCTCTCAGCCAATCCCATCTGTCGGGATGTCCCTGCTTTGAATGTGTCCTTGCTTTGGTCCCAGCACCACTCAGCAGCTGCCTGAGTGAGGATAATGACCACAGTTTAGCTACAGAAACGGACTCCGTACAGAAAACCATGCAAACTGGATCTACACACTGGGGACGCCTCTTGCCTCTGTGGACATCTTTTCTTCTGCTGTCAGGGGGATGCTCTGGTGAGTACTGGGGGGTGGGGAAAGCTAAGCACCCCTATTTCTAGGGAACACATTACTTGCCCCCAGCCTACTGAGGGTGAGGCGCATGCAGAGTGCTTCCGAAACAAGCAAGCTAAAATGAGGCCTACAGTTGGATGGAAGGAGCCTTTTGGAATTCCCTCCACCCCCCAAAATGCAGCACTGCTTTAAAAACCTGCTGGATTGAGCTGGGAATGCGCTCTGACTGTAAGATATATCCCATGGTCTGTGCAATTTGAATGAGGAATGACTTTCAAGAGGGAAATGTTAGCAAGACATTATCCAAAGCCAGCAGCCAAAGCCTTCATGTCAGCAGGTTGGAGAAGAGGTGCCATAGAATTTGCAGTCTACTTTCATCACTGAGCCACATTTTCCTTCCCTGGAAGGTCTGTGCTGTGTATTAGGTCTGCTATTCATCTTACCAGGTGTTTGTTTATTTCTAAACCACCCATGGTACTTCTTAAAATACTGGAGCTGCACAGTAATACGGATATATTTCCCCTGTGCTTTCTTGCTAAGTATCAAGTTCCATAATATTTAGCAGCCTACATGGAGTGGCAAAAAAAAAAAAAATCCTGGGAATTTATAGAATAGTAGGGTTGGGAGGGGCCTACAAGACCATCGAGTCCAACCCCCTGCTCAGTGCAGGAATACAAGTCAGAGCATCCCTGACAGATAGCTGTCCAGCCTCGTCTTGAATGCCTCCAGGGTGAGAGAGCCCACCACCTCCCTGGGTCATAGGATCCATTGTCGTATTGCTCTTAACAGTCAGGAAGTGTTTCTCACTGAAGGTGAGAAAAGGTTGAATATAAAGTTCAATATTGTAAAGTCATGATGGTATGCTCCGAGGTGAAGCCCGAAGCCCCTGTTCCCCCCGATTCAAGCCCCACGGAAGGAGCTTGAAGACTGGGAGACCCTGCCCAAGGTGCCCTGAGCTCCCCCCCCCCGTCTGATTCGGTCTGTTAAGTTGGGAGGAGAGGTTGTTGGGGGAGGGAGGGGGCCCGCCAGAGACAGTTTGTCTGCCACCGTATCCAAGTTTGTTAGAAGAAGCAAAAGCAGTTGAAAAAGTTGCAACTTCTGAAGAAAGAGATTTGTTTGACGACTTAAAGACTGTGGCAAAATCAAGAAACAAAGACAGAGCAAGTTCTTAAAATATCAGGGTCTGTGTGAGCTTATCTCTGTCAGCCTACTCAGAGCAGAGCCAAGGGGGACTTGCCTAACCCCCCTTCGCCGCGGCTGGTTTAGCCTTAGCAAGCAGAGAGGCTGGAAGGTGTCTGTGAGGACCTGACAAAAGAGTGAGATTTGCAAAAAAACAAACAAACAAGAAAAGCATCACAGCTGGAAAGCTGAGCAGCACTGCTCTGTTCTTATCTGTGGAGGAATCTAGAAGAGGTGTAAGGTTACACCTTCCCCATTCGAACTGATGAAGAGACACAGAGCTTTTGTTAAAACGCATCCCTTCTTTATGGCCCAAAGCCTTCTTTGTTAGAGGCACTCTGCACATGGACTGGAACTTTGGCCAGTTAAAGACTTGCCGTAAAAAGTACTGTGAGGCTTGTCATAGCCTTAAACTCCCGTTGTTGTAGATTGTGTGTTTGTTTGTGATCAGCTCAGTGTACAGTTTGATTTGTGATTTCAACACTCAGATAAAAAGCTGCATTTGACTGAAAGAACTGGGTATATTTAGCCTTGAGAAGAGAAGACTGAGAGGAGATCTGATAGCACTCTTCAAGTACTTAAAAGGTTGTCCCAGAGAGGAAGGCCAGGATCTCTTCTCAATAATCCCAGAGTGCAGGACACGGAATAATGGGCTCAAGTGACAGGAAGCTGGATTCCAGCTGAACATCAGGAGAAATGTCCTAACTGTTAGAGCAATACGACAATGGAACCAATTACCTGGGGAGGTGGTGGGCTCTCCCACCCTGGAGGCATTCAAGACGAGGCTAGACAGCCATCTGTCAGGGATGCTCTGATTTAGATTCCTGCACTGGGCAAGGGGTTGGACTCGATGGCCTTGTAAGCCCCTTCCAACCCTACTATTCTATGATTCTATGATTTCCAAGGCTTTGATTTCATTTACCCTAATGAAGCATACAGATACAAATTGCTAGAGATTCATAGACTACAAAGAAAACAGCCTTCAAAAAGTTCAAAGAGAAACTACGAAAGTTAGTTTCCCTTTAAAAAGGGGGCAACAAATTCTCTTAACTTAAGAGGTGAGAGAGAGAGAGTCCCCCACTCTCCTGTGATACTTCTAAGCCCAGCTGTGTTTCTGAAGCCTAAGAAAGTTCCTGCCCCATGTGTTCCAGCTCTTTCTCAAAATCTGAACTGTTCTGACGTTCCATTTGCTCAGAGGCAAACCTGACACTCTGCCAAAATGCACGCAGTGTGGAGTTGCCGATGCAAAAATGGTGGCTTGGAATTCTTTCCACATATGAGAACGCCCTTCCCTTGATTTTGATGGGCCCTGACCATGCAGTCAGAGGAGCAGTATAATGGTTAGATCTGCTCCACCATGCCCTACTATACAAAACAAATGTTTTCCAGTCATGGTGTTAGATTTTAATGATATGAAAAAGGTATAAAAGAAGGCAGAAGAAAGTAGCAGACAAAAAGGCTTTAAAAAGAAAGAAAGTTTATCCCAAATGTGTGTCGTTGAAGATCTAAGCAAGCGAGTCTCTGTCGAAGCAATGGCAAACAGCCTAACTTGCAGAGAAAACAAAGAGTTAAAACTGGTGCATGGCACAGAGAATTTGAAACATGATTTGCAGAACAGGCAAGCCAAAAGATAAGTGTGCCTGTTACAAGAGGGAGGCTATAGTAGCCATAAAAAGGGGTGAAGCCCCCGTATGAAGCTTTAACAAAAATATTACCCACTAGAAGTGGACAATTAAAATAAAAAAGGCTTTTCTTAAATTGAAGCAAGCCTTAATATCACCGCCTGCTTTAGCCTTATCAGACCCCAGATCATGAAGTTTTTAGAGCTATGGTGCACATGAGAGCACATAAAAAAGTGCCATTCCTGAAAAAAGGAAAAGGCAATGCTGGCAGCCACCATGGGCGGAGATATAAACAGCAGCTTGAGAGCACAGAAGTGACCGGGGGGGGGGGGCAGAAAAGGAAAGGGCCAACCGGGGCTCAATAAATGTGCGTATTGCCGAGAGAAGAGACATTAGAAGAAAGATTGTCCAGAGCTGAAAGAAAAGAGAAAAGAGACTCACCCTGAAGGCTGCCAAATGCTGGCAGGGTCCTCCAGTGGGGGGGAGTCTAGCTGAAGGGCCACCACCCTACGAACAAACGCTCGGGAGAATCCCAAGGTAAAAGTAAGGGTTGGTGGCGAGGACTGTAAAGCCCTAGTAGATACTGGAGCCACATTTTCTATGATCCCTGTGAAGCCCCCCGGCAAGAGAAAGTGGAAAGCATGTAACTATAGAAAAAATTAAAGGGAAAAAAAACACAAACTAAATTGCCCCTGTGTAAGCCCCTCCTCACGAAGACTGGAAATAACATACTGAAACATGCCTTTGTAGTTTCATCTGCATACCTGGTTGCCCTCTTGGGGCGGGACTTGTTAACAAAACTGCAAGCTAAAATCTTCTTCCGTGATAATCAGATTGTAGTACAGCTGCCAGCAATGCAGGGCTCAAATTATCGAATGGCCCTTCAAGCAATCAAGATTGTGTCAGAGGCCAAAGGGACTGAGATTTTAGAGAATGTTAATCCATATGTGTGGGCAGACAGAACCCCTGCCCGACCAAATGCATAACACAAATTAAAATCTTCTTTAAAAAGGGAGAGCCCTGTGTGCGTGAGGCAGTATCCTCTGAAAAAAGCCACCTGTGCAGGCTTGAAGCCGCTCATTGAGAAGTTCAAAAATTATGGTTAGCTAATAAAGGGATCATCCCCCTTTAGCACCCCGATTTTGAGTGCGCCCGAGGCAGATAGCACCTCCTTCAGGTTGGACCAAGACCTAAGAACAGTGGCTGACTGCCCTTTGTGCCTCAAAAATGATTCAAAGATGCTTGAGCCCCCAGCTCAAATGAGAAGTCGCCCATGCGCTTACTATCCTTTTCAGAGATTTCAAATTGACTTTTCAGAGTTGCCCCAGACTCATGGCTATCGGTACCTGCTAGTAATGATAAAATCAATTGACTGCACCACTCAGACAGTAGCCAAGATCCTGTTAAAAAGTAATCCCTAAGCTCTTGTTACCTAAAGAGAGTGAATCAAATCAGGGGCCCCATTTTGTTGGACAAGTGACGCAAGTAGTGGCATAACAAACTAACTAAAAGCTACACCCCCCTTGGAAACCTCAATCTACAAGTCAAGTTGAGAAGATGAACCGCACCTTAAAGACAATGCTCATTAAAATTTGTTTAAAGATTAAGTTGAAAGGCCACAGGCCTTGCCAATCACCTTGACTCGAGTATGGTGCGCCCCCAAGGGAAGTATTAAATTGACACCTTTTAAACGTTCCACAAGTGCCCACCTCGGATATTACCTATAGCTTAAATGTGAATTTAAAAGTAAAAGTTTTAAGATTCAAGATTGTGTTACTGCCTTGCAGTCTGTTTTGTTTTCACAGGTTTGCGACACCGCACCAATCCTGGCCTTTAGATGCTCCAGTGCATAATCTCAATCCCAGCGATTGGGTGCTAATCCAGTCCTAGAAAGATGAACCACCTACCAAGAAGCAGAAGGGACTGTTTCAGATCCTACTTACCACTCCCATTGCTATGAAAGTCGCCAAAGAAAGGAAGTGGATTCATCACACTGAATAAAGGCATCACCTGCACCAGAGAGGGTCACACCGGAAGCTGACCCACCTGAAGGTCATCGTTGGAATAATGAACCCCTGAAAGGACTCAAGTAGCTCTACAGAAAGGGGGCGCTCTCGTTTCAAGGGTTCCTGATGAACGGAACAAAACTGAGTTCCAAAAGTTCAAAAAAAAGTGTTTTTGTTGTCAACATTCTAGTAGCTAGAACAAGGGCGTCCCAGGCCTCACTTGCTGTTTAGAGAAAACCGTCAATGCCACAGCGATAATAGTTTGCGCCTTTAAGTGCGTAGTCCACCGCTGGACCAAAGAGAGTATAAATTTGAGAAAAGCCTTTTGAGGGGGGAATTGTAGTAAAAATGTAACCTAAAAGCCATTGTATGTGTCTTAAGCAGCACATAGTACTGTAAGAGCTGCGCATGCCTGGAATGAGCAGACAGTAACCCTAAGATAAGGTTGCTAAGCAAACCGCTGGCAACCAATCAAAAGTAACACGCTGGTTGAGGAATGCAAGCTAAGTGATAAAACTGTAGCGCAGAGGTTGCCCAGGGTCGACTCTGCTTTGAGCGTGAGCTCCTTTGTCGAACTGTTTGCAAACAATAAAATCGAGTTGGACCCAGCCTGAAGTTGACTCTCCTCTTTGGGGCAAATTAGACTAGCCTCCAGGGGGTGAAACTAGCATTTTGTGCAACAACCTCTCCTACATTCTCCTTTTCTCCCTCCTGCTTTCCTTCTTGTCCACCTTCCTATTCATTGGCCAGCCAAGGAAAGCAACCTGCCTTCTGCGACAAACGGCCTTCAGCATCATTTTCTCAGTTGCCGTGTCTTCTGTGTTGGCGAAAACAATCACTGTGGTGCTTGCCTTCCTGGCCACAAAGCCAGGGAACAGGGTGAGGAGATGGCTGGGGAAGAGTCTGGCCAGCTCCATTGTGATTTCCTGTTCCAGTGTCCAAGTTGTCATCTGCACCATCTGGCTGGGCACCTCTCCACCCTTCCCTGTCTCCAACATGCACTCCCAGCCTGGACAGATCATCTTGCAATGTAATGAAGGATCTGTCACCATGTTCTATAGTGCCCTTGGCTATATGGGCTTCCTGGCTTCCATCTGCTTCACAGTGGCTTTCCTAGCCAGGAAATTACCTGGGGCCTTCAATGAAGCCAAGCTGATCACTTTCAGCATGCTGCTCTTCTGCAGCGTCTGGGTGTCCTTTGTGCCCACCTACCTGAGCACCAAGGGGAAATACATGGTAGCCGTGCAGGTCTTCTCTATCTTGGCCTCCAGTGCTGGGTTGCTGGGCTGCATCTTTATTCCAAAGTGCTACATCATTATACTGAGGCCTGCTCTGAATACGAAGGAGCACCTAATGATGAATAATAAAATAAATGTATAATTTGTAGGAATTGTTTCTCCAGTGCATCATTTAGCAAACACAAAGCAAAGCATCTGCTTCCCAGTTGCCCACACCCCATATTTGATCATGCTTTGGGGGTTGACCATATCTGTGACTACTTTGCTGAGTGATGGTAATATATTTCTGGTGTATAATATAACCAGAATATTTCTGTTTTGTTTTTGAAACTATAAGCTTGATAATGTTATAAAAATATTAATAGTTCCAATTTATAAATTTGGGACTCCCTTTTCTTGGTTTCCTGAGAGCATGTACAATAATTCTATCTGGTTGTTATTGGTTGCCAGTTGGGTACTTGAAACATGGAATGGCAGCTTCAGTTGCATAGACTCCATACACCTATTCCAGTGAATAGACAAATCCGGGACTTGGGTCCACCACTCTGCCACAGACAGCCATCCAGCTCCAAGGCAGTGTTGAAGCAGGATATAACCACAGCATAGGATACCACATCGTATGAATATGACCTAAATAATGTGTCTGTTAAGGGCTTGGCCCTTGATAGTCGTCATTTTCTGGCTTTTTGGAGCTTGAGTGAATATGGAAAACCTTTAATACAACATGTTAAATGGAAAAGTTGTTTGCTTATTAGAGGGACATAGGAGTCACACACACACACACACACACACACACACACACACACACAGAGGGTTCCACCAGTATAAGCCTCAGATTTCTACTACTCATAAGAGCTAATAATTTAGAGATTGGCATGCAATATCTAATTAATGAGGTCTCAAATTGTGCAAATTTTCAGATGTATCTGATAAAAATTGCCACAAATAAAGCAAGTTAAAAAGTGCTGAAAATGGACACATTTATATTTTATAGTTCAAAGCGTGGTTTGGCGTATTATATATTTCTTTCAAATTTTGGTGAAAACGATAATGTATGTTATTCAGTCTTGTTGGGGAGGTGTGACTTTCATTTGTTTGGTGAAGTTCTGGACATTGGGCCATGATTTGGCACTTCAGAAAATAGTTCACTTCTGCTCAGACTGAATTGGAGTTGGTCTGCTTTGACTCGGTACTGAACCCGAGCCGAAGTTCAGAAAACCAAGGGTAGTTTCCCCCGCCAACAACCCCTGCTGCCCAGGTTCACACAACACGACAAGTTGCAGCCAGGGCTTGAATAGTCAACATTTCACCTGTGGGCAACGTGGCTTGTTGTGCCTTAAATAAGCCATGGTGGGCTGTGGTGATCATGTGAACCAGGTCACTATCTTGATGAAAGTGTTTAATTGGTAAGGGTCAGGCCAAGCTTACCTTCCCCCTCTCCACTGCCTCACTGGCCCATGTCAAGTGTACAGAACCACATTGCTGAGTTCTTACAAACATGTTTTTTTCTCCAGCTGTGCACCTGAGGATGGAGCCAAATACAGAGTTCATGGAGTTTCAGAGGTGAGGTAACATCTTCCCCTTTCTAATTATCAATACCATAGGGCTTTCTTAGTATTATTACCTGCAAAGCTCAAGGGATTTCTCCAAAGCTCCCTTTTGAGTCTGTGACATAAACATCAGATTCAAGGGCAACATGAGGTGATGCCTTGCATCCAGGCGCAAAAGGACTGGCACATAAATGCCTCCTGTGCCACTGAGAGCTTGGGAGGAGGTTTAGGGCAGGTGAGGACGACTGTGTGGGTGTGAGCTTTATTTACTATCATCACCTTAAGATGTGATTTCTTGGCTGGCTGGGCTCTGTTTGTACTGGGAAAGCCACAGAAGAAGACTCAGTCTTGCAGGAGAGCTTTGCTTCTTCTGATTATTCGCCTAATTTGCTGTGTGGAGAAGCCACAAGGGTGGAGGCTGTGCCAGGCATATCCAGAGCCATTCTGCTGTTGCTGCTGCTTCTACTGCCCCAGGCAACCTCTGGGATGCCGAAGGCCAAATGCCCCTTGACTTTGAACAAGGATATATATGACCCATATACTTATTACAGGCCAGGAGATCACCTCCTTGGCGGGGTCGTCTCTGCCACAGATGGCGATTTTCGACAATACAGTTTCAAAGTGTCTCCCTTTAACAGGCTTTACAAGTAAGTCATTATGTGCATGATGCAGCTACTGTTAATTCCACTCACTACTGATTTCATGAACTCTAATAATCCCTAATTATCAGGTACTGTTCCTATTCTCTAGTACCCAATAAATCTTTTACCTTTGGGGAAGACTTCGTGGGGTACATCACCAACACTAAAAGTCAGCCTGCCATGTTAGAAGCCGCAGCTGGCCAGACTCCTTTTGAAATGTAAGGCAAGCAAACATATCAGAGGACAATGCAGTGTTTCTGCTATCTTGTCAATGTGCAGGAAAAAAAAATATATCCACTTTTCTTTTCAAAAGATGTGAACTGACACAGCACTTCTCCCTCCTCTATTCCCCACCCCCAACTGCTTATTAACATTGAACATGCTCATCTGGAACCAAGTCTTATGAGAAATAGTTGAAAGAGCTGGGAATGTTCAGCGTGGAGAAGAGGAGTTTAAGGGGGGTTGTGATTGTTGTTGTTGTTCAGTCATTCAGTCGTGTCCGACTCTTCGTGACCCCATGGACCATAGCACACAAGGCCTTCCTGTCCTCTGCTCTCTCCCGGAGCGTGCTCAAGTCCATATTCATTGCATCGGTGATGCTATCTAGCCATCTCATCCTCTGCCATCCCCTTCTCCTTTTGCCTTCAGTCTTTCCCAGCATCAGGGTCTTTTCCAGAGAGTTTTCTCTTCGCATTAGGTGGCCAAAATATTTGAGCTTCAGCTTCAGTATCTGTCCTTCCAAGGAGCACTCAGGGTTGATGTCCTTTAGGATTGACTGATTTGACCTCCTTGCAGTCCAGGGAACTTGTAAGAATCTTCTCCAGCACCACAGTTCGAAAGCATCGATTCTTCGGCGCTCAGCCTTCCTTATAGTCCAGCTCTCACAGCCATACGTTACTAGGGGATGTGGTAACACCCTCCAAATATCAGAAGCCTTGCCATGTAGAAGAAGGAGCAGACATGGCCTCTATTGACCTAGAGGACAGGACTATGAATATGAAAATATCTCCACGTGGGGCATAATTAGGAAAGAAACTGAAAATAAAACTGCCAAGGTAATACTCCACTTATACAAATCTATGGGCAACCAAACTTAGAATACCATGTATCACTCTGGTCACCATGCCTAAATAAGGAGATTGTAGATTTTTGGGGAAAGTGCAGAGAAGGGCAATGAAAATCATCAAGGGGCTGAAGCAACTCCCCTAGGAGGGAAGGCTAGAACAGCTGGGATTGTTTAGCTTGGAAAAAAAGGAGGATAAGGGTAGACGTGACAGAGGTGTACACAATTATGCATAGTGTGGAGAAAGTGGATACAGAGACATTTTCTCCTCTCTCATAATACTAGAGCCCGAGGTCATCCCATGAAGCTGATTGGTGGGAGATTCAGGATAGATAATTGAAGTACTTCTTCACGCAGTCCAGAGTTAAACTGTGGAATTGATTTCCACAAGATGTGGTGATGGCCCTGTTTGGATGCTTTAAAAGGGGATTGGGCAAATTCTTGAAGTATAAGGCTGTCAATGGCAACTAGTTCTGATGGTTATATTCTACCTCGGGTACCAGAGGCAGTCCATCTATGTACACCAGTTGCTTGGGAACATGGGTTGGAGGGTGCTGTTGCACTCAGTGTCCTGCTTGTCAGTTTCCCGTGGGCAACTGGTTGGCCACTGTGTGAACAGAATGCTTGACTAGATGGCCCCTTGCTCTGATCCAGCATGGCTCTTCTTATGTTCTTATGACTAGGAACCATGAGTGGAAAGTTCAAGGAAGCAGATTTCAAGTTGGAGAGTTCTCCTTCACTGCAGGTGTTTTAGAAGAGGCTGGACACTGGACCACCATCTCTAAGAGTGATGCTATAGCTGCCTCTTGCACTGTAGATCTTGCATTTAGCAGGGGAATGGACTAAATGATCTCCAAGTGAGACCAGTAACTCATTCTCACTCCCTCTGACTAGCCTGCTTCCCAAACTCGAATGGGTGTATCTGAGATCACCTGATCAAAAGAGAGTACAACCCCTTTAAGGACAGACCTCGCCCTGTGATAGATTAACAAACATTTACCGAGTGTTTGGGGCTTCAAGAATTAATGTACAGGTAGCGGTCTCTGAAACTTCTCTCAAACCAGACAACAAAAATTTGGTATTAAAGAATATATAGTTATTGCTTAAACAGTCTAAGAAAATAACCTGCTTTTGCTATGATAAGGCAGATCACAAACTTCCCTAAATACACACAAGTTATAATCACAAAAAGTATAATGAAAATAGTAGCAAGCCTGTTGTTAAGATAGTAAAACCTAAGTCGCTTTCAATGTAACAGTCAATATCAGAATTTTATATTCATGTAAATGGAAGGCATGGTGGGAAAAGACGGCCCAATCACATTTGGTGGATTTCTCATTCTCTCCGGTTTCTCATTCTGTCTGGTTTCTCATTCTCTCAGGATCTCTCTCCCAAATGAATCAAACCCTGGTCTTTTATAACCCCCTTGATGTCGAGGACCTCATCCGTAGTTTCGGACCTGGTCATGCCACTATTCCTCTTTCTCCCAATGTAGCCCAGTTTGCCACTGACTCCAGTAATACCTGGAGGAAGGTGTCCCTGCTAGGCCAAGCAGTTTTCCGCTTCAAATACTTAACCAACCCACTTAGGGCAGCCCTCCTCCATTTCCAAGAATACATTCTACTACTCGGAGTTATCTAACAATATGCACTGAACTAATCACATCTACACAATCCAATAAATTCATCTCAGTCTCACATGTTATACTGCATATTCTGCTACACGAGGTCACTTCCAAATCTATGATTCTATAGATGTATTGGAATTGCAGCTATTCTGCAGTAAGGTGGGACCAAAGCCACTGTGAAATTCAGCACCCTATAAGACATTCCTATGTTTTTGAAGAATGAAACGTTGATGATTGCTATGCTTACACACACCTGATCACCCAGTGGGATGGGAGGATGCAAAGAGAGGGAGGGAGTCTTGGTGGGAGAATTGGATGGTGATGTGTGTGTGTGTGTGACAAGTATTTTCAGCTCTTAAGAACTATAGGATGTGGGATTTTAGCTTCTACACATCTTTGTATATGAACTGTTACTCTATATATCTTTGTGACAGAGAAAGGTAGAGCTGATTTGAAATCCTTGATAAGAACAGCAGACTACATTCCAGGATTGTTGTATGCATAAACCCTTTTCCAGCTTTTAACACCTCATCCCACTGGGCAATATATGGACAAGTTACAGGAAGCCAGATTCCAGCTGAACATCAGGAAAAACTTCCTGACTCTTAGAGCAATACAACAATGGAACCCATGACCTAGGGAAGCGGTGGGCTCTCCCACACTGGAGGCATTTAAGATGAGGCTGGACAGCCATCTGTCAGGGATGCTCTGACTTGGATTCCTGCCTTGAGCAGGGGGTTGGACTTGATGGTCTTGTAGGCCCCTTCCAACCCTACCATTCTATGATTCTATAAACTAAACTAGACCACATTGCATGTGTAGTACATGTCTGAAACCTTTGGACAAACTATGAAGACAATAATATAAACAGAGATAATAAGGGGCTAAGGATAAAAATCACCTTGTAGATAGAATACGTTTACAATACTTTACAGGACAATACAAATGCATAGGATTATAAAAGAACTGTGAAATTGACTCCCCCACCCCACCAAAAGGGTTCATGTTGAATAATTTATTTATTCTTCTATTTATTTAAAATATTTCTTGGCCACCTTTCTGGACAGGAGCCCTCCCAAGGCAGCTCACAGCAATAAAATACATACAAACTGTTAAAAGTGATAAAAACATAAAAACAATAAAAGCAACAATAAAAAGCCAACAATAAAACCAGCAACAACGATGAAGGCAGTACCAGCGACAGTAGCAGTCATATCAAAGGAAGGCCAAGGTAAAATAATATGCTCATGATAATAAATGATAAATAATTGAGTGAATTTTAAAACATAAAAGGTCTATGATGCAGGGTGCTTCAGGGTTAAAAGGTTCGAAAACACACACACACCCCGGACAAACAAGCAACCAAAACACACAAACACAACCTGGAATGTAGCACAGTGTGCTTGTGACAGGCTTCAAATCAACTGTACAGGGCAGAAATAGGGTCGGGGGTGTAGTGGTGGTGGGGAGTTACAGAATAGATTACTAGAGGAAGAACTGCAAGAGACTGCAGCTGAAGTATGTTCATGATAATCTCCCTCACGCTCTCTCTCTCTCGCTGTCTCTCTCTCACACACACACAATCACACACACAGAGAACGAGGGAGAGAGAGAGAAGGTCGGCAGGACAGCAGTTCGAGACCCGAGTGCCGCGTGACGGAGTGAGCTCTCGTCTTCAGTCCCAGCCCCTGCCAACCTAGCTGTTCGAAAGCAAGAAATTGCAAGTAGATAAATAGGTACTGCCTCGGCGGGAAAGGTAACAGCATTCCGTGCACCTTGGTGTTCAATCATGCCGGCCACATGACCACGGACGCGTCTTCAGACAGCGCTGGCTCTTCGGCTTAGAAACAGGGATGAGCACCGCACCCTAGAGTCGGACACGACTGCCTGGGGACACCTTTACCTTTACCTTTTTAATTTAAAGGCTGATGATTATATTTTAACACAAGTACATCCAATCGCCCCCCCCTCCTTCTTCTAAGTAGCAAATATGACCAAAGCGACTTCTCCCTTCAGAGCACTGCTTCATCATTTAACGAGCCTTCATCGCATTTGATTTACGCTAAAATTTCTTCTTGGTACTGCAAGATCATATGGCGTATGACACGCTTCCCAACCCATTGCCCTGTCAGTTTTTCTTCCTCATTTTAAAGGATTGCACATGCCTAATTCCAGCACTGGGAAGAACTCTTCCAGGAGGCATTCCTTAATTGACCAGTTACAGTTTTTAAACAAGTGTAATTTTAATGTGGTGTTTCAATCTTTTTATGCTCTTACTGTTTGATCTGTTGTGTTCACCGCTCCGAAATCTGTTCCAGATATGGAGTGGTATATAAATATTGGAAATAAATAATAAATACACCTGAACTGCTTTTGTTTTAAAAAGGAGAATGGCTACTGACCCTGAAACAAAGCTCCCCTCCCCTCCCCACCCCACCCCACCCCACCCACAAACACATAAACTATTAAGAGCGGATTGGAGATTGTGCATCTGGCTTTAGCTCAGGATCACTGTTAATTTCAGTCAAGTTCTGGAAATGTAATGCATATATATATATATATATATATATATATATATATATATGACAGAAAGACTAGCAGCGGAGTATTCAAAAGCTAAACAAAGAATTCAAAAGCAACAGTGTTAGTTTGAGTGAGGTTCTGCAAATGTTATGTGCATAAGAACACAAAAAGAGCCATGCAGGATCAGACCAAAGGTCCATATAGTTCAGCACACTTGTTTCCACAATGGCCAACCAGCTGTCCACGGGAAACCCACAAGCAGGACATGAGGAGAACAGCACCCTCCTACCCATGTTCCCCAGCAATTGGTGTACTGATTCTGACACTGGAGGTAGCACAGAGCCATCAGGACTAGTAGCCATTGAAAGTTTTATCCTCCAGGAATTTGTCCAATTCCCTTATAAAGCCAACCAAATTGGTGGCCATCACTATGTCTTGTGGAAGTGAATTCCATAGTGTAACTGTGGACTGTGTGAAGAAGCCCTTCCATTTATCTGTCCTGAATCTCCCACCAATCAGCTTCATGAGATGGCCCCGGGTTCCAGTATTATGAGAGAGGGAGAAAAATGTCTGCATATCCACTTTCTCAACACTATACATAATTTTTTTAAATACATTTTATTTATTTTAACTTTAGAAATGAAATAAACAATACCAAAAATACCAACCACCTGATCAATACTACAATTTCCCAACAATACAATATTCTGATGAGGACACCACAGTAACAAAAAGAAAAGGAAAAAGAAAAAAAGAAAAAAAGGAAAAGGGAGGAGGAAAGGAAGTGAAGAAGAAAAAAAGAAGATTCTTTCCCCTTCCCTCCCCCCCTCCCTCTCCCTCCCCTTTAAAGAATTAAGTTTAAACTCCAATACCCCCCGGCCTCTGATGCCATTCTATTTTAAAAACTATATCTATAACCTTAACAATCTTACAGTTTAATAAACAACCTTACATTTCAATATCATATCATCAATCTTATACCAAAGAAACAGGTCCGCAATTCATTCCCAGATGATGACAACAATGATAATGATGATAATAATAATAATAATAATAATAAAAATAGTGCTATTTAATAATAAAATTATTTAAATAAATAAATTTAAATACAGCATACCATATCTATTTTGAAATAAAAAATATAAAGAAAAGCAAGAAAAAATGAAAGATGAAAGAGAATAAATGAATATATGTATAATCATTTATCTTCTGACTAGCCTGGATCATGTAGACTAAACACAAACAGTTAACAAAGCTTTTTAAAGATTCCCGTTCATGGGGTTGTAACAGAAATCTCACACATTTTTATGTTCAGCCATGCCTCCGCCATTTCATGATTTAGAAACTTCTTCATCTGACCTTCAGACACAATACAAAGTGTAGCAGGATATTTTAAGTAATATTGTAAGTTCATTGTTTTGCCATATGTTTTGCTTTGATAAATTGCCTTCTTTTATTCGCCACCTCTTTGATGTAATCTGGAAATAGCATAACTTTATCTTGTTTCCAGGAAAGGCTTTTGCCAAACACAGGATATAATTCTTTGTGGAGACTTTTGCAAATTGGACTATGATCATATAGTCAGTCCCTTTAGCATTTGGCACACGAAATGCCTGTTCAATCTCAAGTAAATAATCAGATGGAATAGGGAGAATCTCATGCAAAAGTTTATCCACAAAATAGGCAATTTTACATCATTACACAGATTTTTAATCCCAATAATACGTACATTGGATCTTCTCATGAAGGCCTCCAGTTGAGAAATTCTATCAGAGGCATTTTTAAAAAAGAATGTGTCGTAGTTTCATTTCCTGCCACTCTGTCTTCCAGCTTGTTAATTTTGTCTCCATTTTTCCCCATGATGCACTAATTAAATCCACAGCTCCTTGCAAGGCAGTGATGGAATTTTGGATTAAATCCAGCCTTTTGGGTTGCTCCATAAATTGCGAAGATAAAGTCTTTATCAGAGTAATTAATTCCCCTATATCTTCTGTTTTTGAAACTTTTGACACAGAGGGTGCGGGGGGAGTTGATGCCAGCTCCTTTCTTCTCCTCAGTGCTGTCATGTTTCTCTCATAACAGATCTTGCAGGTCTTCAGATGTTCTCAAATATTGTTAATATGTATTAAATCATCCCTCAGGAGTTGTTGATATTTCTTAAAGCATATATTATTATGGAACATGTCAGCCCTGTTTTCTCCTATGAAATAGGAGTCTCAGAACAGCTTTTTGCATTGGTAAAGCTCTGGAGGGATAATCCTGGAATCCATTCCCCCCCACTATCTTGAGGGGGGTACTTTTCTCCAAGATGTTTTCCAGATGTTGCCTTGCCCCCCTTCTAATTCCAGGGGGGAATGAAAAGGTTTTTCAACCTTTTAAAAAGCTGTTGGAGAAAGCTACCATGGAGAGCCTGTGAGATGCTACCAAAGCGACATTGGTTCCAACCGGAAGTCAACACTATGCATAATTTTGTGCAACTCTATCATGCCTCCCCTCACTCACCTTTTATCCAAGCTAAAGATCTCTCTCTCTCTCTCTCCTTGAAAGACTCATGGAGAAAGAAGCAAGAATTGAATATTTTAGTTTCCTTGAAGCCAGGATGACAGTGTGACACATACATTTTTTTGCCAGGGAAATAGCGACGAGATACTGGAACAACCTTTCCTTCCTATTCGCCACCCAGGAGATCAACCAGAATCCCAGGCTGTTACCAAACATCACACTGGGCTACAACATCCACGACACCTATTTTGATGCAATAATGACTGCTGATGCCCTACTGAGCCTGCTCTCTACAGGGCAGGCAAATGTGCCCAACTACTACTGTGGAAGACAGAAGAACCCACTGGCTGTTCTTGAAGGGTCCAATTCTGACATCTCCATCCAGATTTCATCTGTGTTGGGCATCTACAAAATCCCACAGGTGTGTGTGTGTGTGTTGGGGGGGGGGGCTACATTTGCAGCTGAGTGTACAGTAACTCTACTTGGAGTTCCTTCCAGAGGAATCAAAAAGTTCTCTAGAGAACTTCAATGGGAACATCCCCTCATAATGACAATACGAGACATGTGGGGGTGGTGATCTGGACTCACAGTGGGGCATAAAGGGAAAGAGATCTCCAACCCTTCAAGCCCAGTCCCAATCTGTACTGCAGGGAACACTGGATATTTGTGAATGAAAAATCCTGCACACACGGGCAAAGCATGAGTTTAACTTCACGTTAACTTCATGTGAACTGATATGCTTATAGCTGAATGAAGGGGGGACTTGGGGGCAACAGAGACAAGGGAGGGTAAACTTCTTCAAAGCTCTTGTTCACCCTAAGAATCAAGTGTGCTCCTATTTTGGGTTCTTGGTTTAGTTTCTTGACCATGTTAGACAATGATGGGAATGTGGGATAAACTAATACTTGTTCCATTAGTATGAAGTCAGATCCCAGAAATATCTGATGAAGATTGTCTGAGTTATTGAAGAAGCTTGCACATTTTGTGAGGTAATATAGATTTGAGCTTTTATCTGAAACAACATGCATTAATCTCTTCCTTCCTCTGCTAGATCTCCTATGCTTTTGTTTCTCATGATCTGAATGATAAAACCCACTTCCCTTTTTTCTACCGGGTGTTCCCAAGAGATGAATACCTGTACATGAAGATTGTTAAACTGCTCCTGCATTTCAGGTGGACGATGACTGGTCTCTTTGCTCCAGACACTGACAATGGAGAGATGTTCGTAAAGATGTTGACGCCTGAGCTCATCAGAAAGGGTGTTTGTGTTGTTTTCTCGGTGATCATCCCAGCACTGAATACAGTAGAAATCCGTCTCCGTCATTCTTCATCTCACAGGTGGCCACAAGTGAATGTCTATGTTTACTATGCAGAGACTATTTCCTTCTTTGAAGGAATACTTCATATGCAAAAAGTAGTTGAAAAGTTTGTGAAACCCACTGTGGGGAAAGTCTGGATCACAACCGTTTTGTGGGACATCAACTTTGAGTTGATATATAGTAAGTTCTTTTTAGAGAGTATCCATGGTATTTTTTCCTTCTTCATCCCGAACATTAAAACATCCAATTTTGTTGATTTGCGACCCCTTCTGTCTGCTATCATGCAGTTTGGGGGGAAAGCATTTAGCTGTTCATACTCAAAGCACGCATTGTCTGTGAAAGGATGGACAAGATGCACAGAGAGCGAGGAACTGGAGGCCCTGCCCCTAGAGGACATGGAAAGAATCCTGTCTATAGACAACTACATGATTTACAACACTGTCCATGTTGTGGCTCATGCCTTAGATGCAGCTTATTCATCCAGATCCAAGAGGATGGCGGTGGAGGGCAGAGGCAGGCTGTTACAGCCATGGCAGGTATTCCCTTTTCCCTCACAGATATGCATGCTGAGTCAATTGTACAATCAACAGTACAGTTCCAGGATTATTGTCTTGGGTTTAGAATTTGTCAGAATGTGAAATGTAGAGCTTGGATGAAATGTGTATTTATAGGAGGGCTGTGCACCACCTTGTTAGGAAGCCCGAATAGTGAGGTGAAGCGGGCTTATTTGGAGCAAAATCCTCGTGATACAAAGCGGGTCAGAACAGTACTGAGGCGCCCTGGGGTGAAGTGCCCTCCCCCCACGAAGCACCTCCTCTGCCCTGTATATTCGGAGCTCTGCTTAATGCCTGAGCAGTCCAGAAGTTCATCAACTTCTGAATGCTCATGCGGAGGGGCATGAGGAAGAGGAGGAGGAGGAGGGAGGGAGGGATGGGGAAGGCGAGCGCAGGAGGAGGAGAGAGGGTGTTTTGGCGAATAGGAACTGTCAGCCAGAACTGACGGCAGCAGTCTCCAGTCAGAGAGAGGTGGAGGAAGGGTGTATACATACTTTGGCGAAAGGCTGCACTCAATTATTGTGCTAGCTGTGTCTTTGGGAGAGGGCTGATGTGGGTAGATGATTGTGTGTGTGTGTGTGTGCACGTGTGTGTGCACGTGTGTGTGCATTCCTAGGAGTTGTTCCTTCAATTTATTTGATTTTGATCACCGCCAGGCTTTCCTTAAAATTTAAATTAAAAAATTATTTATTTATTTGTTTGTTTGTTTGTTTGTTTATTTATTTCTATACCGCCCAATAGCCGAAGCTCTCTTGGTTCTCTCCCAGTACAACCAAAGAAACAGCTTGGTTGTACTGGGAGCGTTCCCTTCCCTCGCTCCTTGATCGTCCGTCCCCATTGGGACGGTGTCTTTTGCAGCACCTCTTCCAGCCGCTTTCTCCTATATCTTTGTACCTCCAGCTCGTTTGTTATTTGTATTTGATTTAGGGATGTCAGAGAATTCCGCGACGGATCTCGGTGAGGCCGAATGCCAGTGCATTTGGCTCCCCGAAATCCATCGCAGAACGAAGCCCCCGCCCCCCCACAAAAGGCACGCGGGACGAAGTCCCCACCGCCCCAACCCCACGAAAGGCGCACAAAACAGAGCACTTGCCTGCTCCTGTCTGCGCTGCTATGCGAATGGTGGGCGTCCTGCGGCCACCATTCGCTTCCTCCTCTTCAGCCTAGGGATGTACGAAAATTCTGCCATGTATCTCAGGGAGGCCAAATGCCAGAATATTCGGCCCCCCAAAATCGGTGGCAGAACGCCCCCCCCCCGGGACGAGACTTACCTTGGGCGGATCTTCCTGGAGGCAGCGGCTCTGGCAGCGGCTCCAGCGGCGGTTCAGAGGTGGCGGTTGCGGCGGCCAGTCTTCTGACCAGCTGCCGCCACCGTCATTTCCAGTTTAAAACAACAACAACAACAACAACAAAGTGATAGGCTACATAAATGTTTACGTAGCCTATCACGGCTGACTTTTTTTAAAAAAAACAAAAAACGCGCGTACGCAAATGGCGGCAGCCACGGCCGCCGCCATTTGCATTCCTTACTTTGGCACATCTTAGTCTACGTAAACATTTACGTAGACTAAGACATCGGAAATAAGGGGAACGCAAATAGCGTAGACGCTACGCTATTTGCATTCCCCTTATTTTTGCCGTCTTAGTCTACGTAAATGTTTACGTAGACTAAAACGTGCCAAAATAAGGAATGCAAATGGCAGCAGCTGTGGCCGCCGCCATTTGCGTACACGCGTTTTTTGTTTTTTGTTTTAAATCAGCCATGATAGGCTACGTAAACATTTATGTAGCCTATCACGGCTGACTGCAGGGACGCAAATGGCGGCGGCTATGGCCGCCGCCATTTGCGTCCATGCTAGCCAGCGGCCGGATGTCTGGCTGCTGGCGGAGCTGGCCGGCGGCTCCACAGAATTGCTGCCGAGCACAGCCGGCCGGCCAGGATTTCATGGGGGGGGGAGGAACGGAGTGCCTCCCCCCCAGCGAGGATTCCGGGGGGGGGACGGTACGCCTCCCCCCCAACCATAAACATAATTCGCGAAAGGTAAGTACCTTTCGTACATCCCTACTTCAGCCAGGATAGGCTACGTAAATACTTACGTAGCCTATCACGGCTAATGCAGGGACGCCATTTGCATCCCTGTATTTAGCCGTGATAGGCTACGTAAGTATTTACGTAGCCTATCATGGCGGGGGGGGGGAACCCCAGCGTATGCAAACGGTGGTAGCCGCCATTTGCTTAAGTATTTACGCAGCCTATCATGGCAGGAGGGACAAAAACCCTGTGTACACATATGGCGGCTACTACCATTTGCGTATGCTGGGCTTTTCCCCCTTGCCTTGATAGGCTGTGTAAATATTTGCGTCGCCTATCACGGCTCAATACAGGGATGCAAATGGCGGCGGCTATGACAGCCGCCATTTGCGTCCCTGCAGGGCTGCCCAGTGGCCGGATGTCTGGCTGCGGATGGCCGGAGCCGGCCGGCGGCTCCGCGGCTTGGCTACAGAGCGGAGCTGGCTGGGCAGGATTCCGGGGGGAGGGATGGAGCGCCTCCCCCCTACCGCGGATGCCCCTGCGCGGAGCCAGGTAGGTGTTTCGTACATCCCTGATTTGATTAGATTCATCACTCCTTTCCATATTTTGTCAAACTAACATTGCTTTTCCTCACTTGTTGCTGCTACGCTCTCCCCTCCCCTGCCATGCCTCTGTTTGTTTATCTCGATTTTGGACACCAGAAAAGGCTGAGTTTGTTGTTTAACGTCGAACCTTACTTCTGCTTACTCCGTTCTATTTCCTTGCCATTTTTGTCAGTCCACTCTGTCTCTTTTAGATTTTTACAAACCCAGTCTTATTTCTATTTTTAAAAACAAACATTGACTTCTGGGCATGTTCCTCCCCCCACCCTTTTAAAGCCATATTCAAGTGTTTTGTTTCTTCTTTCTTTCTAAATTCCTAAAGAAAGGCATATTATAGCAGCCTATGTGTGTAGTGTTTGTCCCTCCCCGCCCCCGTGCCGAACCGTCTGTGTCTTCTCTGGGTTGATCCTCCCTAAACCGAAATTAAAGAAGGTTGTTGTTGTTTTAAAGGGTTGTAGTTCCACCAACACTATACATCCAAATTTCAAGGCAGTGTTGAAAAAGCACCAGACACATAGTATTTATATTAACTACCTTCTTATTCCAAGAACACTCCACTGTGTGGCAAAGCAATCGAGCGCAATATGAGGGATCTTTGGAGTGTTGGCAGGGGCAGAGGTGGGTGAGGCCCTGCTCTCAGTAGGACCACTTTGACTTGGGAGTGGATCCCAGCACTGCCGTCTGCTGCCACTGCAAGGTGCCTCTGAGAAGGGGGAAACAGCCAGGGCACTACAGCACCAAAAGCCTTCTCCTGCCCTTCAGGAGGCAGCACCAATCAATCTTGCTCTGGGAAGAAGCCCCCGCGGCCCAGCAGGGCAGCAGTAGGGGCAAACAGAAGGCTGGTAGTGCTGCCGGAACTCCTGCAAGCTCTCCGTCTCTCACCCCAAAGAGGCTTAGACAGGCCACCATGGAGGAGATGGGGTGCGGGAAGTATGGATCCACCAGGTGGAGATTTCCAGTGTTCACTTGGGTTTAGGACCAGGCCTGAGTCATATGACAGACCCGAGACTGAAAGAGGCTGAACTGAGATATTGAACTTGGTGTTCTGTTTCCTAAATGGGGGTGTTTTCTCTGTCACTCTAGCTTCATCCTTACCTGAAAAACTCCCAGTTTTACAACACTGCCATGGGTGGAGTGTATCTGGATGAGAAAGGAGACCTCGCAAGTGACCTCGACATTGTGAACTGGGTGGTGTTTCCTAATATAACTGTTGTTAGAGTGAAATTTGGGAGCATAGAGAGACGGGGATCCACAGACTTCAAGTTCACCATTGATGAGGAGGCCATTGTGTGGCCCAAATGGCTCAACGAGGTGGGAGAAATCATGCATTTCATTCCACTGTAGGTATCATCTCCGAAGATCTAATAATGGCAACAGAGTGTATGAGCTTTTCTAGAAGAGGTTTTTATTGTGCACTTTCTGTTCCTCACTCAGGTGCTTTAGATGATAAGGTCACTATCCAGTTTCTCTTCTGTTCTTTAGCAATTTCAGAGGGTTTGGAGGAGTGGAGAAAATTCAGTATTCTTTGCCAAAGTGAAACAAAGTGCTAGTCACCACCAGTGTAGTTGCATTATTCCATTATACTAAAGTGCCACCTAGAGGTTATGTAGTGGAAAGGAAGGAAAATAAATTCATGTAGAGCTCCGAACTTAATTCTGCAACTAAACCAGAGGCAGAAAGTCCAGGTAAAACAACCTCATTTAAAACAGTTATATGTGGAGTTGCCTTGGAATGCTGGTAAATTCCAGCTTGCAGCAGTCCTTCAAGATCTCAGAGAGGGGTGGATGTTTTCCCAGCTCTTCTACCTGACCATGCAGTAAAAGCCTGGTCTTCCAACACAGGCTGGTGGTCACATGGAACTTAAATTATTTATTTATAGAACCATCATTGTGCATGGCTCTTTACAGGCTGAAAGAAGACAGGTCCCTGCCCCAACTAGCTTACAGTCTAACATTTGCCAGAAGGAAACAACAGCAAAAGGGGTTGGAAGAGGATACACAGGATAAACAGGGGAGCAATATTCAGTTCTTTCAGTTGCACATAAATACACATAGTTGCAAGCATTAAGTTAAACTTGGGACTAGATGAATGCCGGGTCCTTTCTAATGCCATGTTTGCTTTCCATAGATAAATTATCCATAATGCGTTCCTTGATGTTTCTTGTTTTTATGCTTAGACCCTGCCTCTTTCCCGGTGCGTGGAAAGCTGTCACCCTGGACTCATGAAGGTGGTTCAGGAAGGAGTGCCAGTGTGCTGCTATGACTGTGCTCCCTGCGCGGAAGGGACCATCTCCACCCAGGAAGGTGGGTGACTCGGGTGAAAGGGCAGCTCTTGGGGAAGAGGCAAAGATTTAATGAGCTTCCGTCGTGCATTAAAAATGTGGTTGTTCAGGCAGGCATTTGGGGTGGGTTAGAGTATTTTAAAAAATGTTTTTACTGTAGAATTTTATTGTTTTAAACTGTTTTATTGTATGTTGTACATCGCCCAGAGTGGCTGGGTGACCAGCCCGATGGGCGATTAATAAATTTAATAATAATAATAAATAAAGATTCACCCAGACATTTTCTGTGAAAATATTTGAAGTTCTTTGTTGCACTATCCGTATGTTATTTCACAAACGGAGTCACAAGATGTGACTTTGGAGGGTGGACTGGAGGGTGGGTGGGGAGACAGTGGATAGGACAGGCAACCTCTGCCCTTTCAATGACATGCAGGTAGGAACCTCCTCATACATCAACTGGGAACCAGCTTTTGTGTGCATGGGGCTTCCAACCTTGGGGAAGTCTAGGAAACATGAACCTGCCCCAGTCAGCTTCTCCTGCCCTGCACCTTCTCCCATTGAGTGAGTGTGCAGGGCAGGCAAAACTTAATTGGCTGGCAATTGCAGAAATTTCCAAAATTTATGGGCCACTTGAGTCTTACTGGATTGCTAGAGGAATCCTCCTGTGAGCTGACCCATGGCTGTTTGTTGCTTACATCAGTAACTGACCCAATGGGTTAAACAGTAGATGGGGGGGTCTCCTCGGATGCAGCAGGGCTGAGAGTGGTACCACTGCTAATGACTTGGGGTGTGGTCTTGGAGCTGTATTTCCTAGCATCATTGTGATTGAGGATATGGCCTCTAAGGAGAAATGTCAAAGCAAGTTTTGGAAACAGTACGTACATTTCATAACTTTTTAAGAGACACTAAGAAAAGGTGTACCTTGGCAGTGTGGGCATGTGAAGCATATTGATTCTGAGCAGGAATGGCTTGCTTCCCCCCCCCCATTTTTATTTCAAAATAAAGTTAACAAAATAAAGGCAACAACAACAAGAAGGAGAATATACATAATAGTCAATCAAGGTGGGGGAAGGGTGAATGGGGCAGGGATCATCATTAATAGTCTACGGGTGTCTTCTGACATGCACCCTGGTGTCATTTAGTTCCTGGTTGATGCAGTGGGAGGATATTTATTTATTACATGTACTGTATATCCCACCTTTCTTCCATGGTGGAACTCAAGGTTGCTACATGTGGTTCCCAGGTGGTCCCCCCTCCAAGCACTGACCAGACCCAGACCTGCTTAGCTTCAGCAAAGTGGCTGCCTCACGTGCCTTCAGACCAGGCCCTGGATAATACTCCTGCAACATCCAGCAGGAAAAGGCTTCAGTGTGAATGTGGCTTTCCAAGTTGGAGAAGGGAAGGCCCACAAGCAGTGAATCTGCCCCAACTGGCTTCTCCTCCCCTGCACCTTCAACCATTGGGTTAGGACTAGGGATGTCCACAGTTGGGAAATCCCGTTCTTTATTTTTTAAAAATTTGATGGAGTTCTGCAGCATTTACGACTTGCTTTGCATTTGCAAACCAAGCTACTGGCCTTTTCCGGGAACTCTGGGAAAATTTTGCACATTTTCTTTCTCTGGATTACAGAGATTTGGAGGCCACATTAGGCCTGTGGGCCAGATGTTCTGCACCCCTGTTCTAGACCTTATTGACAAATTGAAAGCTGAAACATCACTGGGTCCAGATGCTATCCATCCAAGAATTTGTAGGGATTGAAAATGTGAAACTGCTGATCTTCTAAAGAAAATATGTGATGTGTCCCTAAGATCATCCTGTCTAGCAGAAGAATTGGAGAGTGGTCAATGTAACACCAGTGTTTAAAAAAGGGATCCAGGGTTGATCCTGGAAATTACAGGACAGTTAGCATAATGTCTTTTATGAGTAAATTGGTGGCTAACATTTATAGGTAAAAAAATTACCAAGCATATAGAATGACACATCCTGCTGAAAAGTATCAACAAGTCTTCTGCAAAGGAAAATCCTGCCTCACTAAGGGTTCTTTTTAAGTGTCAAAAAGCAGGTGGGCATGGCTGGGATGTCTTCCATGGGACAGGACAGCAAGAAAAGGACTCTGCAGAGCAGGGGGCTTCTGGGGTGTGGCCTAAAATGCGCTGACAGCTAAAGAGGAACAGAGGTTTCTGGTGAGGTGTAGAGCACAGTTTCGAGCTAGGTTTCTCTGCCAGGATTGAATGTCTGAGAGGGATCTTTAGTGGCCACTCCCCTGTATTCAAGCTAGGGAAAAGACTCTGGCTCGGAGCCCCGGATGCCAGTCCGCAGACCCTAGGGCTTGCTCGATTTGGTGCATGCTGAGCTGGGCAAGTGCGTGGTCATCCACTTCCTTGCCAAGCGCCATTTTCCACTGAAATGGCTGCCCGTGCTTTTCCGTAACTATCCCATATACACAAAATGGGGCCTTAAAGGGGCCATGTCAGCAACATTACAGGTGTTAGAATCATAGAATCATAGCATAGTAGGGTTGGAAGAGGCCTATAAGACCCTTGAGTTCAACACCCTGCTCAATGCAGGAATCGAAGTCAAAGCATCCCTGACAGATGGCTGTCCAGCCTCATCTTGTATGCCTCCAGGGTGGGACAGCCCACCACCTCCCTAGGTAATCGGTTCCATTGCTGTATTACTCTAACAGTCAGGATGTTTTTCGTGATGTTCAGCCAGAATCTGACTTGCTGTCACTTGAGCCCATTATTCCGTGTCCTGCACTCTGGGATGATCAAGAAGAGATCCTGACCTTCTTCTCTGTAACAGCCTTTCAAGTCCTTGAAGAGTGCTATCCTATCTCCCCTCAGTCTTCTCTTCTCAAGGCTAAACATGCCCAGTTCTTTCAGTCTCTCCTCATAGGGCTTTGTTTCCAGTCCCCTGAACATCTTCGTCACCCTCCTCTGAACCCTCTCCAGTTTGTCTGCATCCTTCTTAAAGTGTGGTGCCCAGAACTGGACACAGTACTCCAGATGAAGCCTAACCAGTGCTGAGTACAGGGGAACTAGCACTTCCTGGGATTTGGAAGCTATGCTTCTATTAATGCAGCCCAAAAGAGCATTGGCCTTTTTTGCAGCCACATCACATTGTTGGCTCATATTCAGCTTGTGATGGACAACAATTCCAAATGTTTATGGCTGTAATGTTGCTGACATGGCCCCTTTAAAGCCCCCTTTAAGGCTCCCCATCCTGCTGCCTCCCACTGCTACAAGACTACAGCCAGCCACCACTGTGCTCACAATGGCAGCTCATTGGGGAATTGTGCACCATCTTGACGGACTTCTGTGGACCTCTGGGCAGCTCACACCCTGGCATGAGCAGGGATGGGCAGCTGGCAGGGGTCTGATGACTGGAAGGTGAGGCAGCAGCAGATGAGTGCATCCATCCATAATTGAAGCAAAGGCAACAGAACTATGGCACAATCTGTCCTCCGCTGATTATTATCGGGACTGTGAAGCCTGAAAGCCAGTTCAATATTTCAGTAGGGACGGGGGAGAATTTCTCCCCGAAACTTTGGGGGGCCGAGTGCCAACGCATTCGGTCCTCCGAAGGTTGTTCGGGGAGAACTTCTCCGCCCCCGCCGCCCCTGCCCCCCCCGGGATGGGACTTACCTTTCACGAATGTCCCTCCCAGCGGCGGGTCCCGGCGGCGGTTCGGCAGGTCTTCGTCAAGGCGGGGGCAGCAGCCGGTCTTTCGACCGGCTGCCACCGCCGCCATTACAAGCAAAGCAAAAAAACCAAAACGCCCCCTGTGATAGGCTACGTAATGATTAACGTAGCCTATCACGGCTAGATTTGCAAAGTCAGCCATGATAGGCTACATTAATCGTCACGTAGCCTATCACGGGTGACTTTAAAAAAAAAAAGCACGTACGGCTAATGGCGGCCCCCATAGGGAGCCGCCATTCACGTTCCTTATTTGGTCCCTGTAGCCTACGTAAAGATTTACGTAGACTACAGCGAAAATAAGGACAACGCAAATAGCGTTGCCCTTATTTTCGCCGTAGTCTACGTAATTCTTTACGTAGACTACAGGGACCAAATAAGGAACGCGAATGGCAGCTCCCTATGGGGGCCGCCATTTGCGTACGCGCTTTTTTTTTTTTCCAAAGTCACCCTTGATAGGCTACGTGATGATTAATGTAGCCTATCACGGCTGACTTTGCAGATCTAGCCGTGATAGGCTACGTTAATCGTTACGTAGCCTATCACAGGGGCGTTTTGTTTTGTTTTTTCTTTTGAAGTTCGCGGCTGGGGAGACGGGGCGCTTCTCCCCAGCCTGAATTTCGGCCGGGCAAGGAGGGAAGCTTCCATCCCCCGGCCTGAACTTCAGGGGGAGCAGCGAAGCGCCTCCCCCCCCACCGCGAAGCAAGCTGTGAGACCAGGTAAGTGACTTTCGTGCACCCCTATATTACAGCAATAAAAGGTTTACTGAAATGTGTGAGCCACAATATTGGGATGTCCAGATCTGACAAGATGAGAGGTCCTCTTATGGAGCAGTAACAGGTTTAAGAAGAGAAAGAAAGAGCTGGAAAAAATGGCCAGCAATGGAGGGATGTAAATAGTGGGCTTCCCCAAACATCTGAATTGGGACCAGTGCTTTTTATCCTGTTCATAAATGGTCTGGCATTAGGGGTGAGCAATGATGGAGCCAAGTTTGCCAACAACACCAAATTGTTGAGGAGATGTAAGGATTGGACCCCACATCTCTGAAGAAGCATCCAGAGAAGGAGTGGGAAGAGAGTCAGAGTCAAATGAAGAAGAGGGAGAAGGGATGGAAGAGCTACCAAGGCAGAGCGACAGTGACAGGGAGGAGTCTTTCCAGATGCCAGCTAATCAGTTGGATCAAATGTTCTCCATCCACCATGGGAATGCCTGATCTTACAATGGGGCAGGAGTTGGGAGTGACAGACCCAAGGATCAGATGTTGGGTGAGGAGGGAGAAGCAACTTCTGGAAGTGAGGTGGTCTAAAAGGTTGGCCACTCAAAAGAGGTCCCTAGGGGAAGACTCTCCCTGAGGGTGCCTGGAACAGCCACTCAGGTTTTCTACTGCTGTTCAGCACCAGTTTTGTCTCAACGTCCTAGCATAGTGCATTCAACAGAGAGAACTTCTTGTCGTCTAATTAGTATTGCACAAAGCTGACTAGAGAACTTAGCTCTGTGTTGCTGGGTGCTCGTTAGGTCTTTAACCTGAAGAGCTGTTGATCTTGCTGTGATTTGCATAATAAATCTATTTACCAAAAGATTGTCTTCCTTGTGTGACTGCAAAGATGCCTGGAGGCTTTGACAGGGGGGTTAAATTAGGAAGGAATTGCTATGAGTTCTGAAAGGATCGCTCATAACTGGGGGAATGATCCCTCCTCAGCCAGGAGCTTAGAACTGGGTGAAATTAGATGAGTTATTATTTCTCACCCTAACTTAACCACATGTATGCTACCAGACCAACTTCAAGGAAGTGTAGGATTCAAATTCAATACACAAGCATTGTCCTCTTGGACTATTTTGGGTTCATTTACCTGCCACCACACAGCTATTTGAACAACATTTAACATTTAACATTTAAATCCATTTTTTGGATTCGCAGCAAATGGTCCACCACAAAACTGCCTACCATCACTGGCATAGGTTCTCCAATGTGTTTGGGAGATGGTCCTCCCTGTCTTGCTGCATCCATTTAGTTGCAGATATCCAGTCATTATACTGAGGTTTCCTGCAAGCCAAGCATGTCCCCTACCAATGAACTTCTTCTCTTCCCCATCCCGACTATATGACCTCTCCACCACTCCAAGATTTTCAGACCCTTCGATTTCAGAAAATGCCCCCAAACATTATTTGATGGAATGAAAAAGAACATGGATTATTTAAGGAAGCAGCTCTTTTTGTTTTTTGCAGATGCAGACAATTGCAACAAGTGTCCAGAAGATCAGCACCCAAACAAGGACCAAGAGCGTTGTATCCCCAAGGTGATAACTTACCTCTCCTATGGACAATATTTGGGCATCATCTTGGCTTCCTTTGCCCTATTCTTGTCCTTAACCATGGGCTTTGTGTTAGGAATCTTCATTAAATACTTAGATACTCCAATAGTCAAAGCCAACAACCGGGACCTCTCCTACATTCTCCTCATCTCCCTCCTGCTTTCTTTCTTGACCTCCTTCCTCTTCATTGGCCAGCCAAGGAAAATGACTTGCCTCCTCAGACAAACAGCCTTCAGCATCATCTTTTCAGTTGCTGTGTCTTCTGTGTTGGCAAAAACAATCACTGTGGTGCTGGCCTTCCTGGCCACAAAGCCAGGGAACAGCATGAGAAGATGGCTGGGGAAGAGTCTGGCCAACTCCATTATCATTTTTTGTTCCAGTGTCCAAATTGTCCTCTGCACCATCTGGTTGGGGACCTCTCCACCCTTCCCTGTCTCCGACATGCACTCCCAGCCTGGAGAGATCATCCTGCAATGTAATGAAGGTTCTGTTGCCATGTTCTATAGTGCCCTTGGCTACATGGGCTTCCTGGCTGCCATCTGTTTCATGGTGGCTTTCCTAGCCCGGAAGCTGCCTGGAGCCTTCAATGAAGCCAAGCTGATCACTTTCAGCATGCTGCTCTTCTGCAGTGTTTGGGTGTCCTTTGTGCCCACCTACCTGAGCACCAAGGGGAAATACATGGTGGCCGTGCAGGTCTTCTCTATTTTGGCTTCCAGTGCTGGGTTGCTGGGCTGCATCTTTATTCCAAAGTGCTACATCATTATACTGAGGCCTGCTCTGAATACGAAGGAGCACCTAATGATGAATAGTAAAATAAATGTATAGTGTGTATGGAATTGTTTCTCAAGTGGGTCATTTAGCAAGCACAAAGCAAAGCATCTGCTTCCCATTCACCTGCACCCCTGTGTTTCAGATCATATTTAATCATTCTTTCAGGGGGATGACAATATCTCTGACTGCTTTGCTGAGTGATAGTAATATCTTTCCTGTCTATGGGCTTCTCTATATTAAGCAACAATCCCGCATCCTTACCTGGGCTTTTTCTTCCAGAGTCTGTCCAGGTTTACAATGGGCTCCTTGCAAACACGCGATTCGGAATTGAAAACTTGGCAATGCTTGGCAATGCTCTATATGTTCAATGAAAAAATGCCATCTAGTGGCTGAATTATAGCACAACGGTGGCATTCCACACGGCCGATATGGCACCATTTATTGCAGCTTAACTCTGATTTTTTTGAAAGTGGGATAAAGGGGGGAAAGCATGGAAAACATTATTGAGGTTGACAACATCATGCAAGGACCCCCAAACTTCTGTGAGTGACCAAGCACGAGTGTGCAATAAATTGTTCATGTAGAGAAGCTCTATAATATAACCAGAATTTTTTTTAATGTTTTTGAAACTTCATGCTTGAAAATGTTATAAAAATGCCAGTACCTCCAAATTCCAATTTATAAATTTGGGACTCCTCCCTGCCATCTGAAAGCATGGGCCATCATTCTATGTGGATGTTATCGGTTGCCAGCTGGGCACTTGTAACATGGAATGGTAACTTCAATTGCATGATCACTTCAGTTGCATAGACTCCATATGTCTGTTCCAGTGAACAGACAAATACTGGACTTTGGTCCACCACTCTGCCACTCACAACCATCCAGCTCCAAGGAACTGGTGAAGCCAGATATTACCACAGCATAAGATACCATTTCATATAAATAATGGCCTAAATAATGTGTCCAGTAAGGGCTTGGCCCTTTACAGCCATCATTTTATGGCCTTTTGGAGCTTGAGTGAATACGAAAAACCCTTAATGCAACATGTTGAATATAAAAGTTTTTTGTTTATTAGAGGGACACAGGAGTGCCCCTTTTGGTTAAGGTGAGTCACACACACACACACACACACACACAGAGTGATATAACCTAATTAGCCATACTGAAGTGACTGCACTGCAAAGGCACAGCCCATCACTAAGGAAATAGTTATGAAATACATAATAAATATATCCCGGGCAACAAGAAATATACCCCCATGGATCTACACAGCTGGTAAAGGTCCCCCACCCTTTCAGTATAATACACCGGGATGACCCTGCTTTTATTAGATTTGGGCAGGGGAACTGCATAGTTAAGGTTAGCATGTGCATTGATCAGGGAGGTTTCCTTGAGAAGTTTATATAAACCCAAGGCTCTTGTGCCCACAGTTCTGGTCTGGACCACAATTTCAGTTCCCATCAGCTCTCCATTTCTAGCTTCCTTGCTGAAATCACTGTGCTCAAACCACTGTAAGACACAGAAGCTAGGCCTTTGCCAGAGAGCCTTCTATATTGACAAAGGCTCATTGCCCTCAGCAGCTACAGGAGATGCTCTCCACTTCTGCATCATCTTCAGGATGATCCATCCCTGGAAAGGAATATTTCAAACCCCGTCCTACCATCTGGAGGTCCTTTCTCTACCATTTGTAGCCTCCTTCTCTTTTACCCACTTTCCGTTGTGTGATTGTGCAAGTGAGTGTGGAAACGTGACCTATCTTGGATTCAGTTGTGTGGTCGGAAGCCCAGCCACTTAAGTGCAGCCCTTCCCTGGTGTGCTAATGGAGAGGATTGAAGCCAGACCCCCTTTTGGGATCTCCCTGTGCCCCCCTTCCGAAGTGATGGACCGTTCAATTTAGTGGAGAGCTCCCAAGTGTGGCCAGAAGAAACTTCACTACCTTTGCTGCACTGCTCTAGTGTTCCAAGGGTAATGGGGGCCAAAAAAGGGTGTGTCTGGGGCGGATTGGGGAAGCCCCCTTGTTTCCTGGACAAGGGGGCCTAAACAGGGGGAAAAAATTATCCTAGCCTTGAAGCTGGTGCAGTAATTTCCCCTCCTATTGGAATCAAGGGGGGGGGATGAAAAAGAAAACTGGACAAGGGAAAAGACAAAATACAGTAACACACACATCCAACACACACACACACACACATACCCCTTCATGACCCTGGCATGGCTTAGGAAGTTGCCATTCCTCCATCATGAAAACTGAAGGAGGCAAGCATCCAAATTAAACCACAAAGAAGAGAAACAGGTTCTCAGGATACAAAACAATTTTATGGTAGGAAGCCCAATGTACACCTTTTGTAGGGATGTCGGAGAATTTCTCCACGAATCTCTGGGAGGCTGAATGCCAACGCATTCGGCCCCCCGAAATTGGTGGAGAAATGGTCCCCCCCCCCGGGATGGGACTTACCTTCGGCGAATGTCCCTGGCGGAGGCAGCTCCCAGCGGCGGTTTGGCGGCAGTTTGGCGGTGGTGGCAGCGGCCGGTCTTCCGACCGGCTGCCGCCGCCGCCATTTCCAAGTAAAAACAACAACAACAACAAACATGATAGGCTACATAAAGATTTACGTAGCCTATCACAGCTGACTGCAGGCCAGGGACGCAAACGGCAGCGGCTACGGCCGCCGCCATTTGCGTCCCTGCTGCCCAGAGGCCGGATGTACGACTGCCGGTGGAGCTGGCCGGCGGCTCTGCGGAATCCCCGTGGAGCAGAGCCAGCCGGGCAGGATTCCGGGGGGAGGGACAGAGCGCCTCCCCCTCACCGCGAAGCAGATCCGCGAAACGGGAAGTGACTTTCGTACATCCCTAAATATCTTAAACAAATGTATTGATCTTGGTTCATATATGAAGATGTTACATTGGTAATTGTAAGGCCAAGTTCAACTCCCCACCCCCACCCCTGTCTCATGTTAAGATTATGGCACTGCATCAGTGAGTTCTCACAAAGATGTTTTTCTCCAGCTGTGCACTTCCAAAAAGAAAGTTAAGGAGCTTGCAGAGCTGATACAACTTCTTCCCCTTATAATGAATGCAGTCATGGTGGTTATTATTATTCTCTCCAAAGCTCAAGGGATTTTTTTCCCCAAGTATCACCTTTGAGTCCACTGACATAAACAACAGATTGGAGAGCAACAGGAAGTGAAGTCTTGTATCCAGACTGGTTCATAAATGTGTATGTTCCATTGAGAGGTTGGGAGGGAATTTGGAGCAGGTGAGAAGGACTGTGTCATGTGATTTCCCTACTTTCATCCCCTGAAGATGTGAAGCCTTGTCTGGCTGGGCTCCATCTATATTAGGAAAGTCCCTGTTGCAGAAGGGTGTTGGCTTCTTTTAATGATTCTTCTAATTAGTTGAAAGGAGCAGCCAGAAAGACAGAGGCTGTACCAGGCATATCCAGAATGATTCTGCTACTGTTGTTGCTTCTGCTACCCCTGGAAACCTGTGGGATGCTCAAGGCCAAATGCCAGCTGAATTTGAAAAGGGATGGAATAGATCTACTTAATTATTACAGACCAGGAGACCACCTCATTAGTAGGGTTATCTCTGCAACACGTGCGATGTTTCTACCATACATTTTCAACAAGGCCCCCTCTTACAGATCCAACGCGTAAGTCATTCCTTGTGTGATGGGATTACTGATGCTCCACTTGCTACAGATTTCGTAAAATCTAATAATCTCTAATTACCAGGGACTGTCCCATTATCTGGGACCTGGCAAATCACTGTACTATTTTGCCATTGGGGGACGAATTTGGGGATGCACCAACACTAAAAGACAGCCTGCCATGTCAGAAGGTGAAGCTAGATGGGTTCTTTATGAAATATCAAATGAGGTAACATATCACCTCATTTGTGCCCTTCCTGCCCTCTCTTTAATTTGCGGAATTAACATCCAGTTCTCTTTCAAAACATGCAAACAGGCACTGGCTGTAGGTGACAGAGAGGTGCCTGGTCACCTCTCTGTCCTCTCCCTGCCACCCTAACTGCCTATTAAGATTGTAAACATCAGCCTGGAAACCAAATCTGATGAGGAAGAGCTGTAAGAGTTGAGTATGTTTAGCCTGGAATACAGAAGATTAAAAAGAAGATAGTTGTCTACAAATATCTGAAGGGCTGTCGTGCAGAAGCTACCGCAATCTTGTTCTCTGTTGCCCAGGATGGCAGGAGTAAAACAAGGGAGTAGAAATTGCAGTGAAGTAGATTTTGGCAATACTAGGGATGCCAGAGAATTTTGCCACGAATCTCCGGGAGGTCGAATCCCAGCGCATTCGGCCCCCCGAAATCGGTGGCGGAACAGTCTGCCCCCCCGCCCCCCCGGGACGGGACTTACCTTGGGCGTATCTTCCTGGCGGCGGCGGCTCTGGAGGCTGTTCGGTGGCAGTGGCTGCGGCAGCCGGTCTTCCGCCGCCATTTCCAGTAAAAAAAAAACAAAAACAAAAAAACGTGATAGCCTACATAAAGATTTGCATAGCCTATCACGGCTAGATTTTTAAAAAACACCATGATAGGCTATGTAAATGTTTACGTAGCCTATCACAGCTGATTTAAAAGAAAAAAAAACATGCGTGTACGCAAATGGCGGCGCCCATGGGCGCCGCCATTTGTGTTCCTTGTTTTGGCACGTCTTAGTCTATGTAAACATTTATGTAGACTAAGATGGCGAAAATAAGGGGAACGCAAATAGCGTAGATGCTATAAAAATGACATCTGTTGAGCTGGTAACTTGAAACTTGACATCCATGACCTACCTGCAGTTGTGCACATTTTTAAACCAATACGATAAAATTTTCGAAAGGTATAGAAACTTAAAGAGTGCTGGAAATTGACACAGTTGCACTTTTTACTCCAAGCTGTGGCTCAGCATGTCATTTCTTTCTTCCAACTTTTGGTGAAAACTACCACTGTACCTTATTTTGGCTTGTTTGTTTGTTTGTTTATATACCACCCAATAGCTGAAGCTCTCTGGGCGGTTCACAAAAATTAAAACCAAAAGGCACACAGTAAAACGATATAAAATATATAAAAAATTGAAACCACAGTATAACACTACAACCAGAATACAACCAGAGTAAAACCTAGCAGCAATGCAGAGATTTAAAATACAGGTTTAAAACAGCAAACCAAAAAGACTAGAAAGCTAATATGCTAAAATGCCTGGGAAAATAAAAAGGTCTTCACTTGGCACCAGAAGGAATACAATGTAGGTGCCAGGAGAACCTCACTAGGGAGCTCATTTCACAGCCAGGGTGCCACCATGGAAAAAGCCCTCCTCCTAGTAGCCACCAGCCTCACTTCCTTTGTCCGAGGATGGCCGCTGAGGATGATCTTAAGGTCCAGGCAGGCACAGATGGGAGGAAGTGATTCTTCAGATAGCCTGGCCTCAAACCGTTAAGGGTTTTGAATGTTAATGCCAGCACTTTGAATAGGGCCTGGGAATGGACTGGCAGCCAGTGCAGCTGGAAAAGTACTGGCATAATATGAGCTCACTGGCTAGTCCCTGCTAACAATCTTGCTTCCCTATTTTGGAACAGCTGAAGTTTCCAGACCATTTTCAAAGGCAGCCCCACGTATAACGCATTGCAGTAATCCAGACGAGAAGTTATCAGAGCATGGATAACTGTAGCTAGGCTCTCTCTGTCCAGATAAGGGCATAGTTGATATACCAGCCTAAGCTGATAAAAAGTGCTCCATGCCACGGAATTCACCTGTGCCTCAAGTGACAATTCTGGGTCTAAGAACAACCCGAAAGTTCAAACCTGATCCTTTAGTGGGAGTGTAACCCCCTCCAGAATAGGTTCAATATCACCTAGCTGGGCAGACGAACTGCCCACTAACAGTACCTCCATCTTGTCTGGATTGAGTTTCAGTTTATTGGCCCTCATCTAGCCCATTACAGTGCCCAGGCACTTATTCAGAACAGCCACTGCCTCACCTGGGTTTGATGAGAAAGAGAGGTAGAGCTGGGTGTCATCCACATATTGATGGTACCTCAGCCCACACCTCCAGATAACCTCCCCCAGCTGTTTCATGTAGATGTTAAACAGCATGGGGGATAAAATCGAGCCCTGTGGAACCCCATGGCACAATTGCCATGGTACAGAGCAACAACCTGCCAGCACCACCTTCTGGAATCGGCCATCCAAGTAGGAGCGGAACCACTGCAGTGCAGTGCAGTGCCTCCAACTCCCAACCCAGACAGCCTATCCAGAAGGATACCATGGTCAATGGTATCAAAAGTCACTGAGAGGTCCAGGAGAATCAACAGGGTCGCACTCCCCCTGACCCTCTCCCGGCAGAGGTCAATCCACAGGGTGACCAAGGCAGTTTCCATTCCAAAACCAGGCCTGAAGCCCGATTGAAATAGATCTAGATAATCCATTTCATTCAAGGGTGCCTGGAGCTGTCCTGCACCCGCTCAAGCACCTTGCCCAAGAAGGGGATGTTGGCCACTGGCCTATAATCGTTATCGTGTGAGTCTGTCCATCCCTTTAAAAATACTTCTACCGCAGTAAAAACAGTTCAAGGAGCAGTAAAATGGGTGGCATTATTAATTTACTGAAAGCCCAGGGAAAGCTTGGGTGAACCAGTGTGTTTTCAGGAGGCATTGTGAAGATGTCACATTTTCTACCTCCCAAGCTGCACAATGGAGGGTTCTCCAGAGGGTGGATGCCACTACAGAGAAGGCCCACCATTAGGCATGGTGGAGAATTCCGCCATGGATCTCGGTGAGGCCGAATGCCAACGCATTTGGCCCCCCAAAATCTGTGGCGGAACAAAGCCCCCCACCCCCCTGCCCCACGAAATGGGCCTGGAACAGAGCCTACCTTGGTCGGCCGTTCCGGTGATCCTCAAATGGTGGCCGCGTCTGCAGCTGCCATTTGCGTCTTTCCAATGGCCATGACAGGGATGGACAAAAGACACTTACCTGATCCCGACGCTTGCTTTGCGGTGGGGGGGAGGCGCTCCGTCCCTCCCCCCAAAATTCTGGCTGGGGGGGAGGTGCCCCATCCCTTCCCGCTGAAATTCTGGCTGGGTGGGAGTGCCCCGCCTCTCCGGCTGCGGATGTTCTTCTGCCGGGAAGAAGTAAAAAAAAAAAAAAAAGTGATAGGCTACGTAAAGATTTACATAGCCTATCACGGCTGGATTTTCAAAAAACACCGTGATAGGATACGTAAATCTTTACGTAGCCTACCACGGCTGACTTTGAAAAAAAAAAAAGCACGTACCCAAATGGCGGCGCGCATGGGTGCTGCCATTTGGGTTCCTCATTTTTGCACGGTGGTCGACGTAAATATTTACGTAGACTACGGTGAAAATAAGGACAACGCTATTTCCGCTTTTTTTTTTTCAAAGTCAGCCGTGATAGGCTACGTGACGATTAACGTAGCCTATCACGGCTGACTTTGCAGATCTAGCCATGATAGGCTACGTAAATCGTTACGTAGCCTATCACGGGGCTTTTTTTTTTACTTTTCTTTTGAAGTTCGCGGCCGGGGAGACGGGGCGCTTTTCCCCGGCCTGAATTTCGGCCGGGCGAGGCGGGAAGCCTCCCCCCCAGCCTGAATTTCAGCCGGGCGAGGCGGGAAGACACCCCCCCCCTCGCATGAACTTTGGGGGGAGAAGCGAAGCGCCTCCCCCCCACCGCGAAAAAAGCTGCGGGACAAGGTAAGTCCCTTTCATACATCCCTAGTCTGGGAACATATGATATGGCAAATGGGATTTTTCTGCCATGCTGTTAATGTGCAGAACCAATATCCTGCTCCCCAAACAGCCTCATAAGATGGTTAATGTTAGTCTGGAAATGAGGTCTTCTGAGGAACTGTTGAAAGAGCTCTGGACTTTTAGAATGGAGAAGAGAAGATTAAGGGGCTTTAAAAAGGGATTGGGCAGATTCCTGGAGAAGAAGGCTATCAATGGCTACTAGCCTCGGTGACTATATGCCACCTGTAGTATCAGAGGCAGTGTGCCTATGTACCTCAGTTGCTGGGGAACATGGGCATGAGGATGCTACTGCCCTGATGTCCTGCCCATGGGTTTCCCACAGGCAGCCGGTTGGCTGCTTTGGGAACAGAATGCTGGACGAGATGGACTCCTGGTCTCCTCTAGCATCCGGGTTCTTCTTGTGTCCGAAAGGGAGTCAGGACAGCCGTGTTCAAATGCTGAAGGGCTGTGATGCTGAAGATGGAGCTGACGTGATCTCTAAGACCATGTGAAGGAATTGTGAGGAGGTGTATTTCAGCTAAGCATTAGAAGAGATTTATCATCACTTTTGGACAGTGGAACAGACGCCTTTGGGAATGCTCTCCTGCACTCGGATGTATTTAAGTGGAGGCTGCATGGCCAAATGTCAGGGACACTCTAGTTGCATCCTGCCTGGTAGACCCTGTATGGAGTTCTTTGATGATGTGACTATATCTGTTGAAGTGGCAGATATTCTGCAGTAAAGTGGGACCAAATCCACGGCGAGATTCAGTATTATATCAGGCATTCTTAAGTTGTATAAGACTGAAACTCTTGGTAATCTCATGTGCCAGTGCAGCCAGGGCAGAGTAGGAGACTGCACAGGGGGGGGGGTCCTTGGTGGGAGAATTGTATACGTGTGTGTGTGTGTGTGTTTAGGGGCTGGTTGTGACTATTTTCATTTCCTTGTGATTAAAGAGTGTGTGATCTCAGTTTCTAGATCCATTTGTATGTGAAGCAATGCTTTGCATGGGAGTGAGTGGTGGAGGAGGAGAGCTGATTTGCAGCCTGAAGTTAACAGCATTCCAGGGATGTTGCGACTCTTTCTCATTCCCTGAGGAAAGTATGGATAACACAAGACAACGTGCTACGTGTAATACATGTCTTGAAATTATAAAGATAAGAACATGAACAGGGATAATATGGGGCTAAGAATAAAAAGAGTATTTTGTGCATCATCCCAGAATGCAGGACACGGAATATTGGGCTCAAGTTACAGGAAGCCAGATTCTGGCTGAACATCAGGAAAAACTTCCTGACTGTTAGAGCAATATGACAATGGAACCAATTCCCTAGGGAGGTGGTGGGCTGTCCCACGCTGGAGGCATTCAAGACGAGGCTGGACATCCATCTGTCAGGGATGCTCTGACTTGGATTCCTGCATTGAGCAGGGGGTTGGACTAGATGGCCTTGTAGGCCCCTTCCAACCCTACTATTCTATGATTCTATGATAGGACAGTTCTTCTGTACCTTAACAGACAATACTAATGCTATGGATTGTACATAATCTATTGTAAATAATAGAGTTATTTATTTATTTTTAAACACAACAATTCTATGATGCAGGGTGGTGCTGGGCTAAAACTGAGACAAAGTTAATTGCACAGCCCTGGAATGTCACTCGCTGTTGTTAGGGCGGACTTCAAATGAACTGAACTGGACAGAAATCTCAAAAAAGGATACAGAGTAGAAACCGCAAGAAACCACCACTCAGTGTGGTCCAGACAACTCCCTCCCGCTCTATTGCCCATAGATACACATACGAAGGCATGCAAAAAAAATCTATTCACTCATTTTCTTCATAATTTAGATGCTGGTGGTTATATTTTAGCACAAGAAATTCCAAGCACCACCATCTTATTTGATGCAGCAAATACAGTAGGGATGGATGAAAGTCACTTACCTGATCCCGAAGCTTGCTTCACGGTGGGGGGGAGGCGCTCCGTCCCTCCCCCTGAAATTCTGGCTGGGGGGGAGGCGCCCCATCCCTCCCCACTGAAATTCTGGCTGGGGGGGAGGCGCCCCGTCCCTCCCTGCCGAAATTCTGGCCGGGGGGAGGCGTCCTGTCCCTCCAGCCGTGAAACCTCGTCTCCTGCCAGGACGCAAATGGCAGCGGCCGTAGCCACCACCGTTTGTGTCCCTGGCCTGCAGTCAGACGTGATAGGCTACGTAAATGTTTACGTAGCCTATCACGGCTGACTTTGGGGGAAAAAAAATGCGTACAACAGTGAAAATAAGGGCAACGCTATTTGCGTTGCCCTTATTTTCGCTGTAGTCTACGTAAATGTTTCCGTAGACTACACGTGCCAAACTAAGGAACACAAATGGCGGCGCCCATGGGCTCCGCCATTTGCGTACGCGTTTTTTTTTCCCCAAAGTCACTTGGGGAACACAAAGTCACTTGGGGAATAAGGGCAACAGCGTTGCCCTTGTTTTCGCCGTAGTCTACGTAATCTTTACATAGACTACAGCGACCAAATAAGGAACGCGAATGGCGGCTCCCTATGGGGGCCGCCATTAGCCGTACGCCCTTTTTTTTTTTTTAAGTCACCCGTGATAGGCTACGTGACGATTTACGTAGCCTATCACGGCTGACTTCGGAAATCTAGCCGTGATAGGCTACGTTAATCGTCACATAGCCTATCACGGGGACGTTGGTTTTTTTTTACTTTTATTGGAATGGCGGCGGCAGCAGCCGGTTGAAAGACCGGCTGCCGCCCCCGCCCCTGTCGAAGCCCTGCCGAACTGCTGCTGCGACCCGCCACCGGGAGCGACATTCGGGAAAGGTAAGTCCCATCCCGGGCGGGGCGGGGGGCGGGGGGGCGGAGAATTTCTCCCCGAAACTACTTCGGGGGTCCGAATACGTTGGCACTCGGCCCCCTGAAGTTTCGGCGAGAAATTCTCTGACACCCCCAGTGTAGCCTATCACGTTTGTTTGTTTGTTTTACTTGGAAATGGTGATGGCGGCGGCCAGTCAGAAGACTGGCTGCCGCCGCCGCCACCGCTGAACTGCTGCCGAACCGCCTCTGGAGCTGCTGCCGCCAGGGACATTCGAGCAAGGTAAGTCCTGTCCTGGGGGGGCGGGGGGGCAGACCGTTTCTCCACCAATTTTGGGGGGCTGAATGCGCTGGTATTCGGCCTCCCTGAGATTCGTGGAGAAATTCTCTGACATCCCTAAAATACAAGCAAAGCCAGTGTGGACACTGGTGATGTTAAAGAGAAGTTGCAAAACTCAGGTTCTGCCATCATAAGCCTCAAAATTCTACCACTTCTACAAATACTGTTGAGCTAATAACTTGACACTATGTATTCATAATCTACCTGATGGGGTCTACGAATGGCAAAACAGAAAACGATCCAATACAAATTGCTATAGACATAGTGAGTTAAAATGGGCTGAGAATTGTCCTCTTTACACCAAGCTGAGGCTCAGCATATCATATATCCCTTTCACATTTTTGTGGCGATTACTGATCGAGGGTTTTCTTCTTCTCGGAACGGCAATATCTGGCTCACTCGCACAACTCATGACACACTTCCCAGTCCATTGCCCACTCGATAGTTCTCTCTAAATGCAATGGATTGCACATTTGCTGGGCAAGAGCTGAAGCACATGGCTAATTCCAGGACTGGGACTGCTTAGGTTTTGTTTCCGAATGGACAATGGCTGTTTACCTTGTGTAATGGCCCCATCAGTGTAACAAAGTTACCTGTAGTTTTAGAGGGACCTAGAGATCCATAATGCTTGGCTTAGGTTCATTATAAGTGCAATTTCCTTGCTAGTGGGCCTCTGAGCATGTGAGATGAGTCAAAGGTCACTCGCGTGGCCTCAGCTCTTTCCATGCTAACGAAGGCTAGTATCTTATCAGGGCCTAGGATGTGCCTGCAAAGTGAGGCTCTGTTTAGGCTGAGTTACAGGTGGCTGTTCTGGGAAAGTTCTGATTGTTTTCCTTCTGAATAAGCACCGTTAGTCTACGCTGGGACAGTTGCAGATGAACGCTAATTAACACTTGCTGCTGTCATGCTGCCTCACTGCTGACATGTATGGCATACAACCCATGTTACCCCTTGGCTCTGGGTTCAGAGAAGCTGCCTGATCCAACCACTGGGTATGCCTGTATGTTGTAGGCACTCAATAAAGTCTCCTTGTAAGCAAACCTGGGTCTGGCTTCTCATTATCTCGGCACCTCCAAACCTTAGCAGCCCATGGGTGGGGCATACACCCTGGAACAAGGTATCCTTCCCACCCCACAGACACAAACACCATTCAGTGGGGATTGCTTGTTGTGTTTCTGGCTTTGGTTATGCATGACTGGAGTTTTAAAAATTTAATGCAGAGTTATATATTGCCTGGAAAGGCTCATGCATTGAAAGAAGCAATCACTGAGTATTTTAGTTCCATTGGAGAAAGGATGACAGTGTAGCACCTATATTTTTTCTTCCTAGGGAAGGATCTGATAAACTCTGGTACAAGTTGTCCTTCTTGTTTGCCATTCAGGAGCTCAACCAGAATGCCAAGCTCTTAGCCAACATCACCCTGGGCTACAACATCTTTCAGAACTATTTTGATGCAAGAATAACTTTGGAGGCCTTGGTAGACCTGCTTTCTACTGGGCAGGGGAATGTTCCGAACTACTACTGTGGAAGACAGAATAACCTGTTGGTTGTTCTTGAAGGGGCTAACTCTGACGTCTCCATCCAGATGTCACACATGCTGGGCATCTACAAAATCTCACAGGTGTGTTCCTGTGTGCAGGGGGTGGGTGCATTTGCAGACTGAGTATAACTCTACTTGTGTTCTCTCCAGAGAAATCAAAAAGTTCTCCAGAGAACTTCAGTGGGGAGACTGGATCTTCACTGGGGGCAAAGGGTTAAAGTCCCCATACCCCACTGCTGGATATTTGGGGGCATGCTGGATACTTGTGAAAGAAAAATCTGGCAGTCAAGAGCAAATCATCTGGTTTAATGTCACATATAGTTTTGTCCTCATTCTTATGCTTGTAGCTCAGAAACGCATGAATGCTAGTGAGGTGGGAGGTTCAACTACTTCTCCACTGTTGGCCACCATTAAGAATCGAGTGTAGGAATGTCGGATGAACTTTTTGAAAGTCACTTCCTTTATGGAGGCCCATGCGGTACTCCATTGTTTTGGACATCCCTATTTTCCTGGTGTCCTAACATTATGAAGATAGAAATTTTTATTCATCATAAAATTAATGACCCATTGGTATGAGGTGTGGCACAGATAATTGCATGTTTAGAGGTATGATCTGACCAAATATTTGAGGAAGAACAGCTGCGTTATAGAAGACGCTTGTCCAGTTTGCACTGACAGCCGCTGATGGGGGACCCATTTATTTATTCATTCATTCATTTGTTTGTTTGTTTGTTCATTTATTTATTTATTAAATTTATTAATCACCCATCTGGTGGGTTACCCAGCCACTCTGTGTGATGTAAGACAATAAAATAGTTTTAAACAGTAAAATTCTACATTAAAAACATCGTTTTTCTTAAAATGCCCTAACCCACCCCAAATGCCTGCCTGAACAACCACATTTTTAATGTGTGGCGGAAGCTCATTAAAGAGGGGGCATGGCGGAGTTCCCTAAGGAAGGAGTTCCACAGAGTGGGGGCCACCACAGAGAAGGCCCTCTCCCTCATCCTCACCAGCCTAGCTGTGCTGGCTGATGGGACAGAAAGAAGGCCATCCGAGGCTGATATTGTTGAGCAGTCTATCTGGTGTTGCTGGAGGTGCTCCTTGAGATAGGCTGGGCCAGAACTGTATAGGGTTTTAAAGGTCAAAACCTATACCTTGAATTTGGCCTGGAAAACAACTGGTAACCAGTGCAACTCCTTCAGCACTGGAGTGATGTGGTCTCGCCGGTGGCTGCCTTTAATCAGGCGAGCTGCCACGTTCTGTACCAGCTGCAGCTTCCGAACCATCTTCAAGGGTAACCCCACGTAGAGCACATTACAGTAGTCTAGATAAGAGGAGACCAGGGCATGTACTACCAATGGGAGCAGATGGTCAGGAAGGTAGGGGCACAGCCACTGAATCAGATGGAGTTTATACAGCGCTGCCCAGCTCACAGCTGACACCTGAGCCTCCATGATCAACTGGGAGTCTAAAATGACCCCCAGGCTGTGGACCTCGTCTTTCAAGGGTACCTGTATCCAATTCAACACCAGGTCAACATCCCTCAACCTCCTCTTGTCTCCCACCAAAAGTACCTCGGTCTTGTCAGGGTTCAGCTTCAGCTTATTCCTCCCCGTCCAGCCACTCACCGTCTCCAGACATTTGGACAGGGATTCTACAGCTAACCTTGGTGAAGATTTGAATGAGAGGTAGAGCTGCATGTCATCAGCATATTGATGACACTGCACCCCAAACCTCCTGATGATAGCCCCCAGAGGCTTCACATAGATGGACCCATGGAAGGAAGCTTGAGCCAAGTGAACAGGGAGGAATTGTACCCACCCAAGGGTCCTCCTTGTGATTGATGGGATCTTTGTACCTCATAATCACCAGCATCTTTCCAATCTGTTACTACAGATGGGCTGCGAGGGGAGGAAGGGAGTTGCCCAAACTCCCGGTTCTGTAAGCAGGGTCAAAAGTTTGCTCAGATTGAACAATAACCTAGCATGGTAGGCTGCCACTACCCCTTGCATCCAACTCAGTCAGAGCAGGGAATTCACAGACATTACACACTCTTGTAGCTTTATGAAACAAGGGTCCAAGCCAGTACCTTCTGTTTCAAAGTTCTAAGCCTGAAACTAAAACAGTAGCAATAGCCAAGAGGAAAGGTCTGGACTTAGTACCAAGGCTCAATTGGAATGAAGTATACACATTTCCTTATGATAGGTGGTAAGTTAATTTACAGAAAAAGGGGATGGAAAAGGGATAACATACTACAAACAGGGCAATACTTGGAAATAATACTTATAGAGCAAAACAGTAAAACTGGCTGAACCTGTCTGTAGGTACCAGTTTTTTGAGTCTTCAATGGAAAAGGACTTTGGAAAGCCAACCCTCCAAGGCAAATCTTGGAGAGGCCAAAATGAAACCAAAGGAAGACAAAAGATAGCTTCTTACCCTCCTTGTTTTATACCCCAAAGGCTTTAGCAAGGCTTCTTATTAGGCAATCACATGCTAACTGAAACAGTCTTCCCAGGCTTTCTGGGGGGGGGGGGGGAGTCAGCTGAACTCATTCAGTCCCATTAATGGGAGTGCTGCGAAAGCCCTGAAGCCCTGGACAGGATGAGATAACACACACAGATGGCATGACGCATATGCGCAGCTCAGACTAACGGAATGGAACTTTTCAGGCTGCTAAGACATAGACAGAAAACTGATTTCTTAACATCGTGTAACAAATATTTGAGCTTTGATCTGAAATGAAATACAACCTTGATCTCTTCCTTTTCTTGATAGGTCACTTATGATTTTGCTTCTCATGTTCTGAATGATCAAACCCAGTTCCCTTTTTTCTACTGGATGGTTCCCAAAGAAGGAACACAGTACCTGGAGATTGCCAAACTGCTCCTGCATTTCAGGTGGATTTTGATTGGTCTGTTTGCTCCAGACACTGACAATGGGGAGAGGTTCGTCAAGGTTTCGATGCCTGTGCTCATCAGAAATGGCATTTGTTTAGTTTTCTTGCAGAGCATCCCAGCACTGAATACAGACATAATATCATTGCATGCTGCTCCATTCCTCAAGTGGAGACAAGTCAATGTCTTTGTCTACTATGCAGAGAATAGTTCCTTCTTACATCTAATAGCAATTATGCAACAAGTCATTGAATCTTTGATCAATCCCATTGTAGGGAAAGTCTGGATCATTACAGCTTTGTGGGACATCACTTTGGAGTTGACGTATGTTCATCTGCCTTCCCAACACATCCATGGCATATTTTCCTTCTTGATCCAGACAATGAAAATGATGAATTATGTTGATCTGCCCCTCCTTTTCAATGCTATGAAAGAGTTTTCAGAAAAAGCATTTCATCGTTCCTATATGAAACATGCTCTGTCTGTGAAAGGCTGGACAAGATGCAGAGAGAAGAAGGAACTGGAGGCCCTGCGCCAAGAGGACATGGAGAGAATCCTATCTCTAGACAGCTACATCATTTACATCACCATCCATGCTGTAGCCCATGCCATAGATGCTGCTCATTCATCCAGAACCCAGAGGATGGCAGTGGAGGGTGGACACAATTTGCCTATTCAGAGGCTACAGCCATGGCAGGTACTCCCTTTTCCATCACAGAGAGCCATGCTGAATGAATTGGACAATCAAGTGTACCATTCCAGGACCATTGCCTTGGACTTCGCCTATGAGAAACGGTCAAATGTACTACTTGGATGAAATGTTCTGCATTTCTACAGCAAATCTAGTTGCAAAATGCCCTGTGCTAGTCCCTCAGCTCTCGACACCTACACCTATGTCTGCAGGGACCCATTACTCATGTTTCAGCATGGGTGTGAGAAACGCCCCCTACCCACTGCATGGGATTCCCTTGGATGAGGACAGGGGTACTATGCTGGTTTTCTTTGTGGCTTTGTGCTTCCTGACTGGGCTGTTACTTTAGGGCTGACCTGAGACATCTGTGGCACCTTCCTCACTCCTCCCATTCTCAATGTGTGTGGTGAGGGGCCCTTCATGCTTTTATATCAAGCGGATGATTACAAAAAAAATAAAAGATCAGCTCATAAAATGTGATGCTTGAAGCAAGAAATGCAGATGTCTCTCCTAAGCACACAGAAAAAAAGATACTTTTTGCCATTTACGTTATACATGAGTATGCTCAGAAGTACATCCTGTGAAAACCAATGCAACTTAATCCTACATTAGTGTGTGTAGGACTGCAGCATTAATAACATGACCAATGATTTCTGCCCTTGTAACGGTCCCCAAAATGTGCCACATAGAGAGATGCCCTGACTTTGCCTCAGGGTAAGAACAGGGCCAGATGGAAGAATTCTCCCTAGGGTGCCAAAAATGCATTTATATGTCTAGTAACTTCCCAAAATGCTAAAGCAGACAGAAGGTGTTTAGGAATGAAATCAGGTCCCTTCCACAATCTAACACACACACACACACACACACACACACACCCCTGAGCAATGGGAGAGAGACCCAAGCTTGAAATAGGCAGAACTGAGATGTCAAACATGGTGTCCAGTTTCCCACATTCTGGTGTTTTCTCTGCCATTGTAGCTTCACCCTTTCCTGATGAGCTCCCATTTTGACAATACTTCCATGGACGGAGTGTATAAGCATGGAGAGCTGGCAGCCGGCCTTGACATTGTGAACTGGGTGGTGTTTCCCAATAAGTCCATCATTGGAGTGAAATTTGGAAGTATAGAAAGACGGGGATCCCCAGACCTCAAGTTCACCATTGATGAGGATGACATTGTGTGGCCCAAATGGCTCAACCAGGTAAGGAAAAGCATTACTGTTGTTTCACGGTATCGACCATCTCTGAAGTATGAATAACTGCGACAGACTCCATGTGGGGCAGCCTTTGAGTGCCTGTCCATTCCAACTAGAAGACGCCCTTCTGCATCTCAGAGAGAGGTGGGTCTTCTCCCAGCACTGCTTCCCAGCTGTAGATCAAAGGTAAAGACTGGGGGTCATTCATGGGGATGCTGGAGAAATTCACGATGGAGTGACATGGGCTTGGATTTCTAAAGATCCGACCTGCAGAATCCACTGAGGAGTGATCCCAGCAGGCTGCACCGAGTCCGTGGACTTTAGGAAGTTCCTTTTACTTCCCCAAATTTACACATACTTATTTGTAGGAAAATGTGCATGTTTCTGCTGAGGAAAAGATGAATGGAATGGGGGACAAAACACTAAATATTATGTATTAAGATAAGTTATGTAAATGTAACGAAATCTCTTACGTATTTGTGTATTTTTCTGCATGATGAAAAAAGAATGTCATCTATCTGAGAGTGGATGACAGTAAAAAAAAAGGCACCGACAATGTGTGTGAAACACAAATGGGGTGGATTTTACATAGTCTGTATATCCCTAGTCATTCAGTACTTAAATTATTTAGAGATCAATCCTACGGTCCCTAGGAGAGCATTTCAGGGACCATAAGATTGCTGGGGAAAACCCTTTCAAGGTCAGAGACAGTGCCCTGACCTCAGAAGGATATTCACTTGTATACCACCAAAATTTTGCAAAGTGCTTTAAAGGCTTAGGGATGGTGGAGAATTTCTCCCTGAATCTCCAGGAGGCCGAATGCCAATGCATTCGGCCCCATGAAATTGGCGGTGAAATTCTCCGCCGCCACCCCCCGGGATGGGACTTACCTTTGGCGAATGTCCCTCCCGGCGGCGGGTCCTGGCGGTGGTTCAGCGGCATTTCGGCAGGGGCGGGGGCGACAGCCGGTCTTCCGACCGGCTGCCGCCACCGCCATTACAAAATAAAGTAAAAAAAAAAAAAAACATGATAGGCTACGTAACGATTAACGTAGCCTATCACGGCTAGATTTCCAAAGTCAGCCATGATAGGCTACGTTAATCGTTACGTAGCCTATCACAGGTGACTTTGAAAAAAAAAAAGCGCATACGCAAATAGCATTGCCCTTATTTTCACCGTAGTCCACGTAAATCTTTACGTAGACTATCAGGACCAAATAAGGAACGCAAATGGCAGCACCCATCGGGCGCCACCATTTACATACGCGCTTTTTTTTTTCAAAGTCACCCGTGATAGGCGACGTAATGATTTACATAGCCTATCACGGCTGACTTTGGAAATCTAGCCATCATAGGCTGCGTAAATCGTTACGTAGCCTATCATGGGGTTTTGTTTGTTTTTTTCACTTTTTCTTTCGCGGCCGGGGAGACGGGGTGCTTCTCCCCGGCCTGAATTTCGGGGGAGCGAAGCGCCTTCCCCCCACAGCGAAGCAAGCAGTGGGACAAGGTAAGTCCCTTTCGTACATCCCTAGGCTTCATGGAGACAGGTCCCTGCCCCGACAACCTTACAGATGAAAAATTGACACAAGGGAAACAACAGAAAAGGTGGGTGCTAAGAAAGGTCAATGGGAGCAATAGGCAGTTGTTTCAGTGGCATGTATTTAGGCTTCCTTACAGGCTCAATGTTCAGTCATGTTAAATGTGGAGCTATTGGACCATTGGGTCTTTTCCATTTCTGTGTCACCTTTACATGGATTACCTAGCTTGTCTCATCTTCCTTGATGTGCCTTGTCTTTATGCTTAGACCCTGCCTCTTTCCCAGTGCATCAAAAGCTGTTGCCCTGGATTTGTCAAGGTGGTTCAGGAAGGAAAGGCAATTTGCTGCTATGCTTGTGCTCCCTGCGCAGAAGGGACCATCTCCACTCAGGAAGGTGGGTGACTCTTGGGGAAAGGGTAGACCCTTGGGGAGGAGGCCAAGATCCACCAATATATTTTCTGTGGATGTTTTTTTTTTTTGAAAAAACATTTCTTAAGTTGGACCCTTTCTTTCAACATCCATAATTTAATTTAGGGATGTCAGAGAATTCTGCCACAGATCTCGGGGAGGCCGAATGCCAGCGTGTTCGGCCCCCCGAAATTGGTGGCAGAACGGTCTGCCCCCCCGCCCCCCCCGGAACGGGACTTACCTTGGGCGTATCTTCCTGGCGGCGGCGGCTCCGGCGGCGGCGTGGCAGCGGTTTGGCGGCGGCGGATCTTCTGACTGGCTTCCACTGCCGCCATTTCCAGTTTTAAAAAAAAAAAGTGATAGGCTACGTACCGATTTACGTAGCCTATCACGGCTAGATTTTTAAAAAACACCATGATAGGCTACATAAATTTTTACGTAGCCTATCACGGCTGATTTTTTTTAAAAAAACGCGCGTACGCAAATGGCGGCGCCCATGGGCGCCGCCATTTGCGTTCCTTATTTTGGCACGTCTTAGTCTATGTAAACATTTGCATAGACTAAGACGGCGAAAATAAGGGGAACACAAATAGCATAGATGGAAAATAAGGGGAACACAAATAGCGTAATCCATGCCAAAATAAAGAACGCAAATGGTGGCACCCATGGGCGCCGCAATTTGCGTGCACACGTTTTTTGTTTTTGTTTTAAATCAGTAAACATTTATGTAGCCTATCACGGCTGACTACAGGGACGCAAACGGTGGCGGGGTGTCCCTTTGCGTCCCTGCTAGCCAGCGGCCGGATGTCCAGCTGCTGGCGGAGCCGGCCGGTGGCTCCGCAGAATCCCTGCAGAGCAAAGCTGGCCGGCCAGGATTCCGGGGAGGGGGAGAAACGGAGCGCCTCCCCTCAGCGAGGATTCCGGGGGGAGGGATGGAATGCCTCCCCCCCAACCATTAGCATAATCCCCGAAAGGTCAGTGATTTTCGTACATCCCTATAACTTATTTCACAAAGCGAATCGCAAGAAAGGACCTTCGCATCATCATTGAGCCAGTGTAGTGTAGTGGTGAGAGTGACGGACTGGGAGCCGGGAGATCCGGGTTCTAGTCCCCACTTGGCCATGGAAGCTCACTGGGTGACTTTGGGCCAGTCACAGACTCTCAGCCCAACCTACCTCACAGGGTTGTTGTTGTGAGGATACAACGGTGAGGAGGAGGATAATGTAAGCCGCCTTGAGTTCCTTGCGAGAGGGAGAAAGGCGGGGTATAAATGCAATAAATAAATAAATAAATAAATTGATGGCAAAACCACCATTGAATTGCTACCTTTACTGCATCCTCTCAGCGTTGCCTGGCAGAACTCTCTTGGGTGGTTTGTTGCCTTCTACAGGTAGGGATGGGGGAGAATTTCTACCTGAAACTTCGGGGGGCCGAGTGCCAACGCATTTGGCCCCCCAAAATCGGCAGTGAAATTCTCCGCGCCCCCCTCTTCCCCCGGGATGGGACTTAACTTTGATGAATGTCCCTCCCGGCGGCGGGTCCCGGCGGCGGTTCGGCGGGTTTTCGTCAGGAGCGGGGGCAGCAGCCAGTCTTTCGACCGGCTGCCGCTGCCACCATTACAAGTGAAGTAAAAAAAAAAAAACCCGTGATAGGCTACGTAATGATTAACGTAGCCTATCACGGCTAGATCTCCAAAGTCAACCGTCATAGGCTACGTAAATCGTCACGTAGCCTATCACGGGTGACTTTGGAAAAAAAAAAAAGTGCGTACGCAAATGGCGGCCCCCATGGGGCACCGCCATTTGCATTCCTTATTTGGTCACTGTAGTCTATGTAAAGATTTACATAGACTACGGCAAAAATAAGGGCAACGGAAATAGCGTGTGTTTTTTTTCAAAGTCACCCATGATAGGCTACGTGACAATTACGTAGCCTATCATGGCTGACTTTGGAAAACTAGCCATGATAGCCTACGTAAATTGTCATGTAGCCTATCACAGGGGCGTTGTTTTTTTTTTACTTTTTTTTGTGGCGGGGTAGACGGGGCGCTTCTACCCGGCCTGAATTTCGCCAGCGAGGGATGGAGCGCCTCCCCCCCGGCCTGAATTTCGGCCGGGCGAGGCGGGGCGCCTCCCCCCCCTCACATGAACTTCGGGGGGAGAACCGAAGCGCCTCCCCCCACCGTGAAGCAAGCTTTGAGGACAGGTAAGGGACCTTCGCCCATCCCTATCTACAGGTAGGGATGGCCGTGAATTTCTCCATGAATCTCACGGAGGCCGAATGCCAACACATTCGGCCCCCCAATATTGTTGGTGAAATTCTCCGCCCCCCCCCCCCCGGGATGAGACTTACCTCCCTCGAATGTCCCTCTCGGCGGCAGGTCCCAGCGGCGGTTCGGCGGTGATTCGACGGGGGCGGGGGCGGCGGCGGCGGCCGGTCTTTTGACCGGCTGCCGCCGCCGCCATTACAAAATAATGTAAAAAAACACAACAACATGTGATAGGCTACATAATGATTAACGTAGCCTATCACAGCTGACTTTGAAAATCTTTGGAAATCTATCACGGGTGTGTGGGGTTTTTTTTTAAATTCACTTTTGTATTTCGCAGCCGGTGAGACGGGGCGCTTCTCCCCGGCCTGAATTTCGGCCGGGCGAGGTGGGGTGCCTCCCCCCTCGGCCTGAAGTTCCACCGGGCAAGGCAGGGTGCCTCCGCCCCCGGCCTGAACTTTGGGGGGAGAACCAAAGAGCCTCCCCCCCACCGCGAAGCAAGCTGCGGGACCAGGTAAGTGACTTTCGTACATCACTATCTACAGGTTGACCAGAAGAATGATCTAAGTGGACCCTCAACCGCTTGTTGAGATAAATTAGCAGTATCTTTGAGGATCAAAGTCACTCAGTTCCACCATGACTTGGACTCTAGAGGCGATGCATCCAGATGGTGGTAGTGACCAATCTACCAATTTCTCCAGTTTTCTGGGATGAGATTTAGTGGATGAGGTCTGTCCACCTGTGCTCTTGTCCTTATGCCCTTTATGGCTGATTATACCCAGTAGATCTGGCCTTAGCACCTGGATGCAGGAAGTGATCCAGCCTTCTGTGAGAGATGGCTTGCTACAAGTCTCATTAAAAGAGATAACAGCTTGGCCTCTTTCAAAGAGGCCTGGGAGAGATCTAGAGGATTTTTATACTTTTAGACCAGTAACCAGTTTTCCATTTGGGGGGCAAGGGGATTTAGTGGATAGTTTCTGGCCAACTTCAGGCCCCTCTGGACCACACTGATTATTTGAACCAATTTCAGTTTCAATCAACTTATACCCCACCCTGAAACATTTTGTCACCTTTTCTGGCTTTGGGGTATAATCAGCTCTCACACCAGAAAAAGGTATTTGATTGAATATAAAAGAAAGGAGAGTCAGAAAGAATGTTAGGGGGATGTTACTCTTGCTCTTGGCAGATGCAGATCTTTGCACCAAGTGTCCAGATGATCAATAACCAAACAAGGACTGAGATCAATGTATCCCCAAGACTATAACCTTCCTGACCTATGGAGAACATTTGGGGATTATCCTGGCTTCCTTTGCCCTCTTCTTGCCTTTAATCCTGGGCTTGGTGTTTGGACTCTTCATTAAAAACCTAGAAACTCCCATAGTCAAGGCCAACAACCGGGACCTCTCCTACATTCTCCTCGTCTCCCTCCTGCTTTCCTTCTTGTCCTCCTTCCTCCTCATTGGCCAGCCACAGAAAGCGACCTGCCTTCTCCGACAAACAGCCTTCAGCATCATCTTCTCAGTTGCTGTGTCTTCTGTGTTGGCCAAAACGATCACCGTGGTGCTGGCCTTCCTGGCCACAAAGCCAAGGAACAGTATGAGGAGATGGCTGGGGAAGACTTTGGCCAATGCCATTGTATTTTCCTGTTCTGGCATTCAAGCTGTCATCTGCACCATCTGGTTGGGCATCTCTCCTCCATTCCCAGACTCTGACATGCACTCCCACCCTGGACAGATCATACTGCATTGCAATGAAGGGTCTGTCACCATGTTTTACACTGCCCTTTGCTACATGGGCTTCCTGGCTGTTATCTGCTTCACGGTGGCCTTCCTGGCCAGGAAGCTGCCTGGGGCTTTCAATGAAGCCAAGCTGATCACCTTCAGCATGCTGGTCTTTTGCAGTGTTTGGGTGTCCTTTGTGCCCACCTACCTGAGCACCAAGGGCAAATACATGGTGGCCGTGCAGGTCTTCTCTATCTTGGCCTCCAGTGCTGGGCTACTGGGCTGCATCTTCATTCCCAAGTGCTACATAATTGTACTGAGGCCTGATCTGAATACAAAGGAGCAGCTAACGATGAATAGCAAAAGAGTAAACTAGAAATCAGCTTCTAATGGATGTTTTCTCATGGGCATCATTTAGCAAGCACAATCCAAACCCTCTTCTGGTGATATATGATTATTCCTCATTGGAGAGAGGGGCAGCAATATATCTGGCTACTTTGAAGAGTGGTGTGCATGTAGTTCCAATCTAAAACATAGCTAATATAGTATATCAGAAAGACTTTTTTTTTCTTCACAGGATGACAGAAATTGCACAACCTAAAAAGTGGTGTATTGCAAATTAAATACATATTTAAAAAGATCCATTGAGTGCAGGAAGTAAGCAACATGGCAGTTCAGGTGTGCTACACATTCCCCTTCTTCAACCACACAGCTACATCATGCCCACCAGTGCAGATGGAACAAAGCAGGATGTACACATAGAAAAAGCACAATACCACCCACAGTGTTGAAAGTAGGGATGGCAGAGAATTCCGCCCCGGATTCCAGTTCCACCAATCCATGGCGGAACTGCCTCCTGCCCCCCCCCCGCAGAATCCCCCAGGACGGCATTTACCTGGGGCGGATGCGGCGGATGAGGCAGCTGCCGCTTCGGTGGCGGTGGCGGATTCGGCAGTGGCGGATTCGGTGGGTGCAGCAGGCATGGCAGTGGCATGTGCAGCGGCGGGGGTGGCGGCAGAGGCGGGTGCAGCGGTGGGTGCGGGTGAAGTGGCAGCGGGTGCTGCGGCAGTGGCGGGTGCTGCGGCAGCGGCGGGTGCTGCGGCGGAGGGTGCGGCGGAGGGTGCGGCAGAGGGTGCGGCGGGTGCAGCGGGTGCAGCGGCGGTGGGTGCGGCAGCGGTGGGTGTGGCTGGTTTCCTGGCCGGCTGCAGCTGGGCGCAGCATACACACATGGCAGTGGCTACGGTGGCCGCCATTTGCGTTCACTATGTTTAGCCGTTCTAGCCTACATAAATATTTATGCACGCTTTTTTATTTACTTTGACGTGATAGGCTACGTAAATATTTACGTAGTCTATCACGGTTAAGTACAGGGATGTGAACGGTGGCAGCTACGGCTGCCGCCATTTGCATCCCTGCTGCCCAGTGGCCGGATGTCCGGCTGCGGGCAGAGCCGGGCGGCGGCGCCGCAAAATCCACGTGGAGCACAGCAGGCTGAGCAGGACACTGAGGGGAGGGATGGAGCACCTCCCCCTCACCACGAAACAGATCCGCGAAATGGTAAGTGACTTTCGTACATCCCTAGTTGAAAGTAGGGATGGACGAAAGTCCCTTACCTGTTCTCGAAGCTTGCTTCACAGTGGGGAGGAGGCGCTTCGGTTCTCTCCCCAAAGTTCAGGCAAGGGGGGGAGGCACCCCGCCTCGCCCGGCCAAAATTCAGGCTGAGGGGGAGGCGCCCCATCCCTCACCGGCAAAATTCAGGCCGGGTAGAAGCGCCCCATCTACCCGGCAGTGAAAAAAAAAAGTAAAAAAAACAACAACACACACACACACCCGTGATAGGCTATGTAACGATTTACGTAGCCTATCACGGCTAGATTTCCAAAGTCAGCCGTGATAGGCTATGTAAATCGTCATGTAGCCTATCACGGGTGAATTTGGAAAAAAAAAAAGCGCATATGCAAATGGCGGCTCCCATGGGGACCGCCATTTGCATTCCTTATTTTGACACATCTAGTCTACGTAAAGATTTACGTAGACTACGGCGAAAATAAGGGTAACGCTATTTGCGTTGTCCTTATTTTCGCCATAGTCTACGTAAATCTTTACGTAGACTACAGGGACCAAATAAGGAACGCGAATGGCAGCGCCCATGGGCCGCCGCCATTTGCGTACGCACTTTTTTTTTTTTCAAAGTCACCCGTGATAGGCTACGTGACGATTTACATAGCCTATCACGGCTGACTTTGGAAATCTAGCCGTCATAGGCTACGTAAATCGTTACGTAGCCTATCATGGGTGTGTGTATTTTTTTGACATTCACTTTTTTTTTTGCAATGGCGGCGGCGGCAGCCGGTCGGGGGACCAGCCGCCGCCCCCGCCCCCGCCTCCGATGAACCGCCACCGAACCGCCGCCGGGACCCGCCGCCGAGAGGGACATTCGGCCATGGTAAGTCCCATCCCGGGGGGGGGGGCCGGCGGAGAATTTCCCCACCGATTTCGGGGGGCCGAATGTGTTGGCATTCGGCCTCCCAAAGATTCGGGGAGAAATTCTCCGCCATCCCTAGTTGAAAGTCAGTTGCAACTATTGGCTTTTGATACCATGGACCATGGTATCCTCCTGGACCGACTCAATGGGATGGGTACTGGAGGCACTGTGCTACAGTGGTTCCAGTCCTACCTACGGGGCCAATTTCAGAGAGTAACATTGGGTGACTATTCCTCAGCCCCGTGGCAACTGAGCTTTGGAGTGCCACAGGGTACCATCTTGTCCCCACTGTTGTTTAACATGAAGCCACTGGGAGTGGTCATTAGGGGATTTGGAGCTAAATGCCATCAGTATGCTGATGACACACAGCTCTGTCTCCCTGTGACAATTGAATCAGAAGAGGCTGTGCATTTACGGCTGCATTTAGGTTAATCTAACAGCTTTATGGCTGCAAATGGTGTCCACATCTGGAGTTAGCCCTCACTCAGCCAGCGATATGGCACGGCAATGGCGGCGGGCCGTATCACCAGCGATGCGGAGCTGGCGGCTGCCTCCATGGGATCCCCATGGAGCGGAGCCAGCTCAGATGGATTCTGGAGGTAGGCGGAGGTAACTGCTCCGTTCCGCCCTGGACTCTGGAGGCAGGATTCTTTGGAATCCAGCCTCATTGGGGTCCGTGGCGGAATTCTCCGCCATCCCTACTTGCAAATGGACTTATATTTGGATATTTGGTCTGCTTTTAATGAAGTTTGTGTATAACCATTTCCCCCTCTTTTTCTATCTTTAGAATATTGTAATATTTGAAACTGAGGATTTTAGAGTTGCTGTTATTTATTCATTTTTTAAGGGGGGTGTTAATGATTTCTGGTTGTTTGTTGGTCAAAATCTACAATAAAACTTGATTAAAAAGTATTAAGTGCTAAGAGCTCTCCTTCCTGAAGGCTGTTTGGTAGTGTGGACATGTGAATTTGGTTGTCATAACTGTTTATTTGGAAATGTACGTGGTCCGGATGGCCATAAACCACAGCACCTAGGACACCTTTGGGAACCCAATAGATGCAGATCTAGCTGCAGGGAGACATTTGTCTCCCTCTCTCATAACACTAGATCCTGAGGTCATCCCCCGAAGCGGATTGGTGGGAGATTCAGGACAGATCAAAGGAAGGACTTGTTCACATGGTGCAGAGTTAAACGATGGAATTAGCTACCACAGGATGTTGTGATGGCCACCCATTTGGATGGCTTTAAAAGGGGGTTAGACCGATTCCTGGAGGAGAAGTCTGTCTGGGACTACTAGGCCTGAGGACCATGTGTTACCTCCATTACCATCGGCGGTATGCCTATGCACACCAGTTGTCTGTCTGGTGTCTTGGAAACCAGCTGATGACATTTGGAGGGAGCATCAGGGAGGCCTTAAGAATGGTTACATGTCATGAAAGAAACACAAGCAAACATATAAATAAGGTACAGAAGCTCTTTACCTCCAGGAAGAAAGAAGGTTTCCTTCAAAATTAGAGGGAAATTCTTTAAAGATAATTTTTCATTTTCCAAAATGGGGGCTTGGCTGTTATTTGCATCTTTATTCAGCAACCTTAGGGACAACCTGGAACCTTCATGACACCTTGCAGCATAAGGGTCAGTTATCTTGGACCTTCCAGACATTTCTGGTTCTCCAGCACCCATAAGATATTGCCAGTATTCCAGCTTCCATCAGTCCAGCCAAATGTCAGCATGGGCAATGATGTTGGATGAGGGGAGTTTTAGCTCAACGATATTGGGAAGGCTGCAGATTTCCCACTTCTGTAGCACAGTGCAATCCTGCTGAGTCCGCCATCTCCTCCTCCTTCCATTTTAAGACTGGGACAAAATGTGGCTTCAATATCAAGCCAGCTTGCTTCCCTTTCACCATTTTGGTTATCATTGGGGATGGACAGGTGCTCCTTCCCCACCCATTTCCCGGAGGTACTGTTAGTGGGTGGTTCATCTGCACGGCTAGGTGATAATGACATTCAACCTGTTCTGGAGGGGGTTGCACTCCCCCAAAAGAATCATGTTCATAGTTTGGGGGTGCTCTTGAACCCAGAACTGTCATCTGTGGCTGCGGCACAGGTGAATTCAGTGACACAGAGCACTTTTTATCAGCTTAGGCTGGTATACCAACTAGACCCTTATCTGGACAGAGAGAGCCTAGCTACAGTTATCCATGCTGTGATAATTTCTCGTCCGGATTACTGCAATGTGTGATACGTGGGGCTGCCTTTGAACATGATCCGGAAACTTCAGCCAGTCCAAAATAGGGCAGCAAGATTATTAGCAGGGACTGGACAACAAGCTCATATTATGCCAGTACTTTTCCAGCTGCACTGGCTGCCACTCCATTTCCGGGCCCAATTCAAAGTGCTAGTCTTAACATTCAACGCCCTGAACCGCTTGGGGCCTGGTTATCAGAGCGATCGCCTCCTCCCATATGATCCTGCCCAGACCCTAAGATCATCCTCTGGGGTCCTTCTCCAGGAGTCCCTGCCAAAGGAAGTGAGGCAGGTGGCTACCAGGAAGAGGGCCTTTTCTGCTGTGGCACCCCAATTGTCGAATGAGCTCCCTAGAGAGGTTTGCCTGGCACCTACGTTGTTCTCCTTCTGGTGCCAGGTGAAGACCAATAAAATAAATGCTTTATTTTAGCATTTTAGCTTTCTAGACTTTTGGCTTCGCTGTTTTAAATCTGTATTTAAATCTCTGCATTGCTGCTCGGTTTTACTCTGGTTTTATTCTGGTTGTATTGTTATACTGTGGTTTTAATGTTTTTATATTTTTATATTTTATATCGTTTTACAGTGCGCTTTTTGGTTCTAATCTTTGAGAACCGCCAAGAAAGCTTCAGCTATTGGACAGTATAGAAATGAAATGAACAAACATACAAACTCAAGATTGACTCTGCTTTTTTGTGTTTAAGTCTATGGACAGACTGCTGATCACCATGTTTTAAAAGAACATGGAGATTGCGGCGGAGGTAGACAGGCCTGGGCAAGTTGCGGGCCACTCACAAAGTGCGGGAGGGGCTCGGGCATGGTCTGGGGACCAGAGAGAGGGGGAGGGCTCAGCGGATGTGGCTCAGGGGGCACGGATGCTGGTGGCCCGACAGATTTATGGACCGAAACGGGGGCCCACACCATCCCTAACTAGCATTCACCTTGACCAGGGTGCATCTCCCTCTTTCCCCCTCTCTAGCTGGTCTGCGTCCTTTGAATATAGTATAGAAACCCAGATCTCTGGTGCCTATTATTCCATTTCAGACCACAATTGCATCTTCCTGGTGGCTCTCAATTGTGAGCTTCCTTGCTGAAATCACTCCACAGAAATCATCTCTAAGTCATGGAGAATCTTCCCCCCAGAACCCCGATTCTAATACTCCTGGTCCTGCTTCTGCTAAAGCAGAGGCCCAAGAAGCCCAAAAGCCACAGGAGTTACTCCGCACTCCAGCACCATCTTCAAGGCAATCCAAAGGAGTCCCTGGAAAGGGGTAATTCAAAACTATCCTAACCTTGGAGCTGATGCAGTATTTTCCCCTCCCATTGGAATGAGTGGGAGGGGAGAAATTTAAAAGAAAATCTGGCAAGGAACAAAGATATATACCATCAAAATCTCTCCCGCACACATCCATACAACCTCATGACCCTGGCATGGCTTAGGAACGTGTTTCCTCCATCATGGTCGACCCCCCTCCTGAGCTCCATAGGGTTGCATTTCCCATTAAACATTTTGACAGACTCATCTCCTGCCCCATCTCTGGAGCTCAAAGTGGGTGAGAATGTGGTGATTATTCTGCCCTGTGCATATGGCAGGCCTATTGAGTGGAGAAGCCAGGAATCGAACCTGCTGTGGGGAAAGGGAGAGGCACAATATAGAGCAAATGGGTTTTTTTTTGGGGGGGGGTGCTAGTAAACATCCTAGACAGGAGCCCTGGGCCATCAGAGAAGGCAATATTGGGCTGAAGGCACCTTGAAGACTCACAAATCCATGTCTATACTTATCCTAAGCGAATATATTGATCCTGGTTCATATGACAGTGTTCCATTGGTGAAGGTCAGGCCAAGCTCACCTCTCCACTCCACCCGCCACTCACTGGCCCACATCAATAGCTTGGATCAGCATTGCTGAGTTCTCATAAACATGTTTTTCTCCACCATGCTCCTGCTCATGGAGGACAACAGAAAGTCAAGGAAGTTACAGAGCTGAAGTTGCAGACTCCTTCCGCTTATAATTTCTTTTTTAAAAACATAGTTATTTACGATGTGGATTGTTCTCTGAAGCTCAAGGGATTCTTCCAAAGCTCCCCTTTGAGTCCACTGACATAAACATCAGATTCAACAGCAGCATGAGTTGATGTCTTCCATGCAGGTAGAAAAAGACTGGCTCGTAAATGCCTTCTGCGCCACTGAGAGTTGGGGTGGGAATTTAGAGCAGGTGAGGAGGACCGTGTGGGTGTGAGTTCTATGTCCTGTCGTCCCCTTCAGAGGTGAAGCCTTGGCAAGGGCTTTGGCTTTTTGCAAGGATTTTATTTTCGTTAGTCGTGAGGAGCAGGGTGGAGGCTGAACCAGGCATAGCAAAAATGATTATGCTGTTGTTGTTGCTGATATTTCAGGCAGCCTGTGGGATGCTCAAGGCCAAATGCGCCTTGACTTTGAGAAGGGATAGACTCGACTCAGTGAATCATTACAAGCCAGGAGACCACCTCATTAGCGGGGTGATCTCTACAACACATACGGCATTTCAGCCATACAGTTTCGACCATCCTCCCTCTAAGAGAAATGAATGGTAAGTCATTATGTGTGTGATGGAGTGACAGCTATTGCACTCGTGACAGACTTCTTGAGCTCCAGTCATCCCTAATTACCAGGGCCTGTGCTCGTTACTATGTACTGGGTAAATCCCTGTCCCATTGTGTCTTTGAGGAAGAATTTGGGGATACATCAATGCTAAAGGACAGCCTGCCATTTCAGAAGCCTGTCTGGGAACATCTGATATGTCTGGGAACATCTGATATGGCAAATGGGATTTTTCTGCCATGCTGTTAATGTGCAGAACCAATATCCTGCTCCCCAAACAGCCTAATAAGATGGTTAATGTTAGTCTGGAAATGAGGTCCTCTGAAGAACTGTTGAAAGAGCTCGGGACTTTTAGAATGGAGAAGAGAAGATTAAGGGGCTTTAAAAAGGGATTGGGCAGATTCCTGGAGAAGAAGGCTATTGATGGCTACTAGCCTCGGCAACTATATGCCACCTGTAGTATCAGAGGCAGTGTGCCTACGTAGCCCAGTTGCTGGGGAACATGGGCATGAGGATGCTACTGCCCTGATGTCCTGCCCATGGGTTTCCCACAGGCAGCCGGTTGGCTGCTTTGGGAACAGAATGCTGGACGAGATGGACTCCCGGTCTCCTCCAGCATCTGGGTTCTTCTTATGTCCGAAAGGGAGTCCGGACAGCTGTGTTCAAATGCTGAAGGGCTGTGATGCTGAAGATGGAGCTGACGTGATCTCTGTTGCTCTGCAGGGCAGGACTAAGACCATGTGAAGGAATTGTGAGGAGGCGCATTTCAGCTGAGCATTAGGAGAGCCTTAACATAAGAACTTTGTCACAGTTTCACAGTCCTGTCACAGGACGCCTTCGGGAATGTTCTCCTTCACTAGGACTTATTTAAGCGGAGGCTGCATGGCCAAATGTCAGGGACGCTCTAGTTGCATCCTGCCTCATAGACCCTGTATCAAGTTCTTCGATGTTATGACTATATCTGTTAAAGTGGCATATATTCTGCAGTAAAGTGGGACCAAATCCACAGTGAGATTCAGTATTCTATCAGGCGTTCTTCAGTTGTATAAGACTGAAGCTCTTGGTAATCTCATGTGCCAGTGCAGCCAGGGCAGAGTAGTAGGCTGCACAGAGGTGGGGTGTGATCCTTGGTGGGAGAATTGTGTACGTGTGTGTGTGTGTGTGTTTAGGGGCTGGTTGTGACTGTTTTCATCTCCTTGTGATTAGAGAGTGTGTGATGTTAGTTTCTAGATCCATTTGTATGTGAAGCAATGCTTTGCATGGGAGTGAGTGGCAGAGGAGGACAGCTGATTTGCAGCCTGAAGTTAACAGTATTCCAGGGTTGTAGTGACTCTTTCTCATTCCCTGAGGAATGTCTGGATAATGCAAGGCAATGTGGTATGCTTAATACGTGTCTTGAAAGTATTGGACAAATTATGAAGATAAGAACATGAACAGGGATAATACGGGGCTAAGAAGAAAAAGATCCTTTTTTATGTGACAGGGTTTTTCTTTTTCAGTACCTTAACTGACAATATTAATGCTAGGATTTGTAGAGCTTCAGGGAAATGAACTACCCACCTTGCCTGGCCCAAAGCCTTGATGTTGATTAATGAATAAAGGAATAAATAATAGAGTTATTTATTTAGTTATTCACTCATTCCTTCATAAACAAAGCAATTCTATGATGCAGGGTGGTGGTGGGCTAAAACTGAGACAAAGTGACTTGCACAGCCCTGGAATGTCACTTGCTGTTGTTAGGGCAGACTTCAAATGAACCAAACTGGACAGCAATCTCAGAAAGGATACAGAGTAGCTTAGTAGAGCTGCAAGAAACCGCTGCTCAATGTGGTCCTGACAACCTCCCCCTGCTCTATCGCCCATGGATACACACGCACGCATGTACGAAATATCTTTTCACTCATTTACTTCATAATTTGAAGGCTGGTGGTTATATTTTAGCAAAGTAATTCCAAGCACCACCATCTTATTTGATGTAGCAAATACAAGCAAAGCTAATGTGGACACTGGTAAAGTTAAAGAGAAGTTGCAAAAATCAGGTTCTGCCATCATAAGCCTCAAAATTCTACCACTTCTACAAATACTGTTGAGCTAACAACTTGACACTATGCATTCATCATCTACCTGATGGGATCTACAAATGGCAAAACAGAAAATGATCCAATACAAATTGCAATAGACACAGTGAGATAAGATGGGCTGAGAATTGTCCTTGCCACTCCAAGCTGAGGCTCAGCATATCATATATTCCTTTCACATTTTTGTGCAGATTACTGATCGAGGCTCTTCTTCTTCTTCTTCTTCTTCTTCTTCTTCTTCTTCTTCTTCTTCTTCTTCTTCTTCTTCTTCTTCTTCTTCTTCTTGGAACTGCAATATCTGGCTCACTTGCACAGCTCATTGCACACTTCCCAATCCATTGCCCCCTCGATAGTTCTCTCTAAATGCAATGGATTGCACATTTGCCAGCAAGAGCTGAAGCACATGGCTAATTCCAGGACTGGAACTGCAAAGGTTTTGTTTCCAAATGGACAATGGCTGTTTACCCTGGAACAAGGTGCCCTTCCCATCCCACAGACACAAATGCCATTCAGTGGGGATTGCCTGTTGTGCTTCTGGCTTTGGCTCTGCATGGGTAGAGTTTTGAAATTTAATGCACAGTTATCTCTTGCCTGGAAAGGCTCATGCATTCAAAGTAGCAATCGCTGAGTACTTTAGTTCCATTGGAGAAAGGATGACAGTGTGGCACCTATATTTTTTCTTTCTAGGGAAGGATCTGACAAACTCTGGTACATCTTGTCCTTCTTGTTTGCCATTCAGGAGCTCAACCAGAATGCCAAGCTCTTAGCCAACATCACCCTGGGCTACAACATCTTTGAGAATTATTTTGATGCAAGAATAACTTCGGAGGCCTTGGTAGACCTGCTTTCTACTGGGTGGAGGAATGTTCCGAACTACTACTTTGGAAGACAGAATAACCTGTTGGCTGTTCTTGAAGGGGCCAGCTCTGATGTCTCCATCCAGATGTCAAGCATGCTGGGCATCTACAAAATCCCACAGGGGTGTGTGTGTGTGTGTGTGTGTGTGTGTGTGCTGGGTGGGTGGGTGGGTGCATTTGCAGACTGAGGATAACTCTACTTGTGTTCTCTCCAGAGAAATCAAGACGTTCTCTAAAGAACTTCAGTGGGGAGACTGGATCTTCACTGGGGGCAAAGGGGTCAAGTCCCCATACTCTAATGCTGGGTATTTGGGGCCATGCTGGATATTTGTGAAAGAAAAATCTGGCAGTCAAGAGCAAATCATGTGATGTAATAGGATGCAAAAGTCAGCGTCTTACCCTCCTTGTTTTATATCCCAAATGCTTTAGCAAAACTAAGTTGATTCTTATTAGTCAATCACATGCTAGCTGAAACAGTCTTCCCAGGCTTTCTCAGAGGGGGGAGTGAGCTGAATTCATTCAACGCCATTAATGGAAGTGCTGTTGAAGCCCTGAAGCCCTGGACATTACGAGATAACACACAGATGGCATGAACAATACGTGCAGGCTCAACCTCACAGAAGGGAACTTTTCAGGCTCCTAAGACATAGACAGAACGCTGATTTCTTGACATTGGGTAACAAATATTTGAGCTTTGATCTGAAACAAAATACAACCTTGATCTCTTCCTTTTCTTGATAGGTCACTTATGATTTTGCTTCTCGTGTTCTGAATGATCACACCCAGTTCCCTTTTTTTTACCGGATGGTTCCCAAAGGAGGAACCCAGTACCTGGAGATTGCCAAACTGCTCCTGCATTTCAGGTGGATTTTGATTGGTCTCTTTGCTCCTGACACTGACAATGGGAAGTGGTTCGTCAAGGTTTCGATGTCTGTGCTCATCAGAAATGGCATTTGTGTTGTCTTCTTGCAGAGCATCCCAGCAATGAATACAGACATAATATCATTGCATGCTGCTCCATTCCTCAAGTGGAGACAAGTCAATGTCTTTGTCTACTATGCAGAGAACAGTTTCTTCCTACATGTAATAGCAATTATGCAACAAGTCATTGAATCTTTGATCAATCCCATTGTAGGGAAAGTCTGGATCATTACAGCTTTGTGGGACATCACCTCGGAGTTGATGTATGTTCATCTGCCTTCCCAACACATCCATGGTATTGTTTCCTTCTTGGTCCAGACAGTGAAAACGTCAACAATGAATTATGTTGATTTTCCACCCCTTTACTCTGCTATGAAAGAGATTTCAGAAAAAGCATTTCATTGTTCCTATTCGAAACATGCTCTGTCTGTGAAAGGCTGGACAAGATGCCGAGAGAAGAAGGAACTGGAGGCCCTGCGCCAAGAGGACATGGAGAGAATCCTGTCTTTAGACAGCTACATCATTTACAACACCATCCATGCTGTAGCCCATGCCATAGATGCTGCTCATGCATCCAGAACCCAGAGGAGGATGGCAGTGGAGGGTGGACACAATTTGCCTATTCAGAGGCTACAGCCATGGCAGGTACTCCCTTTTCCATCACAGAGAGCCATGCTGAATGAATTGGACAATCAAGTGTACCATTCCAGGACCATTGCCTTGGACTTCGCCTATGAGAAACAGTCAAATGTACTACTTGGATGAAATGTTCTGCATTTCTACAGCAAATCTAGTTGCAAAATGCCCTGTGCTAGTCCCTCAGCTCTCGACACCTACACCTATGTCTGCAGGGACCCATTACTCATGTTTCAGCATGGGTGTGAGAAACGCCCCCTACCCACTGCATGGGATTCCCTTGGATGAGGACAGGGGTACTATGCTGGTTTTCTTTGTGGCTTTGTGCTTCCTGACTGGGCTGTTACTTTAGGGCTGACCTGGGCCATCTGTGGTGCCTTCCTCACTCCTCCCATTCTCAATGTGTGTGGTGAGGGGCCCTTCATGCTTTTATATCAAGCGGATGATTATAAAGAAATAAAATAAAAGATCAGCTCATACAATGTGATGCCTGAAGCAAGAAATGCAGATGTCTCTCCTAAGCACACAGAAAAAAGATACTTTTTGCCACTTATATTATACATGAGTCTGTCAGAAGTACATCCTGTGAAAATCAATGTGACTTCATAGAATCATAGAATAGCAGGGTTGGAAGGGGCCTACAAGGCCATCGAGTCCAACCCCCTTATACACTGCAACTTACTCCTACGTTAGTGTGTGTAGGACTGCAGCATTAATAACATGACCAATGATTTCTGCCCTTGTAACGGTCCCCAAAATGTGCCACATAGAGAGATGCCCTGATTTTGCCTCAGGGTAAGAACAGGGCCAGATGGCAGAATTCTCCCTACGGTGCCAAAAATGCATTTATATGTCTAGTAACTTCACAAAATGCTAAAGCAGACAGAAGGTGTTTAGGAATGAAATCAGGTCCCTTCCACAATCTAACACACACACACACACACACACCCCTGAGCGATGGGAGGGAGATCCAAGCTTGAAATGGGCAGAACTGAGATGTCGAACATGGTGTCCAGTTTCCCACATTCTGGTGTTTCCTCTGCCATTGTAGCTTCATCCTTTCCTGATGAGCTCCCATTTTGACAATACTTCCATGGACGGAGTGTATAAGCATGGAGAGCTGGCGGCCGGCCTTGACATTGTGAACTGGGTGGTGTTTCCCAATAAGTCCGTCGTTGGAGTAAAATTTGGAAGTATAGAAAGACGGGGATCCCCAGACCTCAAGTTCACCATTGATGAGGATGCCATTGTGTGGCCCAAATGGCTCAACCAGGTAAGGAAAAGCATTACTGTTGTTTCACGGTATCGACCATCTCTGAAGCGCGAATAACTGCGACAGACTCCATGTGGGGCTGCCTTTGAATGCCTGTCCATTCCAACTAGAAGACACCCTTCAGCATCTCAGAGAGAGGTGGGTCTTCTCCCAGCACTGCTCCCCAGCTGTGCATCAAAGGTAAAGACTGGGGGTCATACATGGGGATGCTGGAGAAATTCACGATGGAGTGACATGGGCTTGGATTTCTAAAGATCCGACCTGCAGAATCCACTGAAGAGTGATCCCAGCAGGCCGCACCGAGTCTGTGGACTTTTGGAAGTTCCTTTTACTTCCCCAAATTTACACATACTTATTTGTAGGAAAATGTGCATGTTTCTGCTGAGGAAACGTTGGATGGAATGGGGGACAAAACACTAAATATTATGTATTAAGGTAAATTATGTAAATGTTACGAAATCTCTTACGTATTTGCGTATTTTTCTGGATGATGAAAAAACAAATTCACATCCATATGGGAGTGTATGACAGTAAAAAAAAAAAAAGGCGCCTGACAATGTGTGTGAAACACAAATGGCATGGATTTTACACAGTCTGTATATCCCTGGTCATTCAGTACTTAAATTATTTAGAGATCAATCCTACAGTCCCTGGGAGTAGGGATGGACGAAAGGGACTTACCTTGTCCCGCAGCTTGCTTCGTGGTGGGGGGGAGGCGCTTCGCTTCTCCCCCCGAAGTTCAGGCGAGGGGGGGAGGCGCCCCGCCTCACCTGGACGAAATTCAGGCTGGGGGGGAGGCACCCCATCCCTCGCTGCCGAAATTCAGGCCGGGGAGGAGCGCCCCGTCTACCCGGCCGCGAAAAAAAAAGTAAAGTAAAAAAACCCCACACACCCATGATAGGCTACGTAACGATTTACGTAGCCTATCACGGCTAGATTTCCAAAGTTTCCAAACGGCTAGATTTCCAACGCTATTTGTGTTGCCCTTATTTTCGCCGTAGTCTACGTAAATGTTTACGTAGACTAGACGTGCCAAAATAAGGAACACAAATGGCAGCGCCCCATGGGCGCCGCCATTTGCGTATGCACTTTTTTTTTTTTCAAAGTCACCCGTGATAGGCTACGTGATGATTTACGTAGCCCATCATGGCTGACTTTGGGAATCTAGCCGTGATAGGCTACGTAAATCATTACGTAGCCTATCACGGGTGTGTGTGTGCGTGTTTTTTACTTTACTTTTTTATTTTGCAATAGCGGCGGTGGCAGCCGGTCAGAAGACTGGCCGTCGCCGCCACCCCCGCCAAAACGCCGCCGAACCACCACCAGGACCCACCGCCGAGAGGGACATTCGCATGAGGTAAGTCCAATCCCGGGGGGGCGGGGGGCCGGCGGAGAATTTCTCCACCAATTTCGGGGGGCCGAATGCGTTGGCATTCAGCCTCCCGGAGATTCGTGGAGAAATTCTCCGCCATCCCTACCTGGGAGAGCATTTCAGGGACCATAGGATTGCTGTGGAAATCCCTTTCAAGGTCGCACACAGGGCCCTGACCTCAGAAGGATATTCACTTGTATACCACCAAAATTCTGCAAAGTGCTTTAAAGGCTTCAAGGAGACAGGTCCCTGCCCCGACAACTTTACAGATGAAAAATTGACACAAAGGAAACAACAGAGAAGGGGGGGGGGGCTAAGAAAGATCAATGGGAGCAATAGGCAGTTGTATCAGTGGCATGTATTTAGGCTTCCTTACAGGCTCAATGTTCAGTCATGTTAAAAGTGGAGCTATTGGACCATTGGGTCTTTTCCATTTCTGTGTCGCCTTTATATGGATTACCTAGCTTGTCTCATCTTCCTTGATGTGCCTTGTTTTTATGCTTAGACCCTGCCTCTTTCCCGGTGCGTCAAAAGCTGTTGCCCTGGATTTGTCAAGGTGGTTCAGGAAGGAAAGCCAATTTGCTGCTATGCATGTGCTCTCTGCGCAGAAGGGACCATCTCCACTCAGGAAGGTGGGTGACTCTTGGGGAAAGGGTAGACCCTTGGGGAGGAGGGCAAAGATTCCCCTGGATCTTTTCTGTGGATGTATTTTTAAAAAAGCATTTCTTAAGTTGGATCCTTTCTTCCAACATCCATAATTTATTTCACAAAGCGAATCACAAGAAAGGACCTCCGCATCATCATTGATGGCAAAACCACCACTGAATTGCTACCTTTACCACATCCTCTCAGCGTTGCCTGGCAGAACTCTCTTGTGTGGTTTGTTGCCTTCTACAGGTTGACCAGAAGAATGATCTTAGTGGACCCTCAACCGCTTGTTGAGATAAATTAGCAGTATCTTTGAGGATCCAAGTCACTCAGTTCCACCATGACGTGGACTCTAGAGGCAATGCAAACCAGATAGTGGTAGTGTCCAGTCCACCATTTTCTCCAGTTTTCTGGGATGAGATTCAGTGGTTGAGGCCTAATGACACAGACAGAATGCTTGTATCTGTCCACCTGTGCTCTTGTCCTTCTGCCCTTAATGGCTGATTATGCCCAGTAGATCTGGCCTTAGCACCTGGATGCAGGAAGTGATCCACCCGTCCGTGAGAGATGGCTTGCTACAAGTCTCATTAAAAGAGATAACGGTTTGGCCTCTTTCAAAGAGGCCTGGGAGAGATCTAGAGGATTTTTATACTTTTAGACCAGTAACCAGTTTTCCATTTGGGGGGCAAGGGGATTTAGTGGATAGTTTCTGGCCAACTTCAGGCCCCTCTGGACCACACTGATTATTTGAACCAATTTCAGTTTCAATCAACTTATACCCCACCCTGATACATTTTGTCTATTCATGGCCTTGCTTCTCCCCCAGCTTTTCTGGCTTTGGGGTATAATCAGCTCTCACACCAGAAAATGGTATTGGATTGTATATAAAAGAAAAGAGAGTCAGAAAGAATGTTAGGGGGATGTTACCCTTGCTCTTGGCAGATGCAGATCTTTGCACCAAGTGTCCAGATGATCAACAACCAAACAAGGACCGAAATCAATGTATCCCCAAGATTATAACCTTCCTGGCCCATGGAGAATATTTGGGGATCATCCTGGCTTCCTTTGCCCTCTTCTTGTCTTTAATCCTGGGCTTGGTGTTTGGACTCTTCATTAAAAACCTTGAAACTCCCATAGTCAAGGCCAACAACCGGGACCTCTCCTACATTCTCCTCGTCTCCCTCCTGCTTTCCTTCTTGTCCTCCTTCCTGTTCATTGGCCAGCCACAGAAAGCAACCTGCCTTCTCCGACAAACAGCCTTCAGCTTCATCTTCTCGGTTGCTGTGTCTTCTGTGTTGGCCAAAACGATCACTGTGGTGCTGGCCTTCCTGGCCACAAAGCCAGGGAACAGGGTGAGAAGATGGCTGGGGAAGAGTTTGGCCAATGCCATTGTACTTTCCTGTTCTGGCATTCAAGCTGTCATCTGCACCATCTGGTTGGGCATCTCTCCTCCATTCCCAGACTCTGACATGCACTCCCAGCCTGGACAGATCATCTTGCAATGCAACGAAGGGTCTGTCACCATGTTTTATACTGCCCTTGGCTACATGGGCTTCCTGGCTGCCATCTGCTTCATGGTGGCTTTCCTGGCCAGGAAGCTGCCTGGGGCCTTCAATGAAGCCAAGCTGATCACCTTCAGCATGCTGGTCTTCTGCAGTGTTTGGGTGTCCTTTGTGCCCACCTACCTAAGCACCAAGGGCAAATACATGGTAGCTGTGCAGGTCTTCTCCATCTTGGCCTCCAGTGCTGGGTTACTGGGCTGCATCTTCATTCCCAAGTGCTACGTTATTATACTCAGGCCTGATCTGAATACAAAGGAGCAGCTAATGATGAATAGCAACAGAGTAAACTAGAAATCTGCTTCTAATGGAAGATATTCTCATGGACATAATTTAGGAAGCACAATCTCTTCAGATGAGATGTGATTATTCCTCATTGTAGAGAGGGGAAACTATATATCTGGCTTCTTTGAAGAGTGATGTGTAAATAGTAGGGATGTCAGAGAATTCTGCCATGAATCTCGGTGAGGTCGAATGCCTGTGCATTCGGCCCCCTGAAATCTGTTGTGGAATGAAGCCCCCCCACCCCCTGCCCTGCGAAATGGGCCTGGAACGGAGCACCTACCTGCTACCGTCCGCACTGATTTGCGAATGGCGGCCGCATCTGCGGGCGTTAGGGATGTCAGAGAATTCTGCCATGGATCTCGGTGAGGCCAAATGCCAGTGCATTCGGCCCCTGAAATCTGTGGCGGACCAGCCTACCACCCCCTGCCCCCCACAGATCCCTCACCCGGGACGAGACTTCTTGGGCGGATCTTCCGGGTGGCAGCAGCTCTGGCGGCGGCCGGTCTTCTGACCGGCTGCTGCCGCCGCCATTTCGAAGCTTGTGAAAAAAAAAAAAAAAAGACATGATAGGCTACGTAAATCTTACATAAAGTCAATTTCAACTATTGGCTTTTGATACCATTGACGATGGTATCCTCCTGGACAGACTCTGTGGGATGCGTATTGGAGGCGCTGTGCTACGGTGGTTCCGGTCTTCCCTATGGGGCCGATTTCAGAGAGTAACATTGGGTGACTATTTGGGGTGCCACAGGGCATCATCTTGTCCCCAATGTTGTTTAACATCTATGTGAAGCCACTGGGAGCAGTCATTCAGGGATTTGGAGCTAAATGCCATCCGTATGCTGATGACACGCTGCTCTATCTCCCTGTGACAATTGAATCAGGAGAGGCTGTGCAAGTCCTGAATCAGTGACTTGACTTGGGAATGGGCTGGATGAGGGCCAATAAACTGAAGCTGAATCCTGGTGAGACGGAAGCCCTGTGGGTGAGTGGTTCCCAGGTCCCAGAGGCAGGCTTATTGCCTGTTCTTGATGGGCTTGCACTTCCTCTGAAAGATCAAGTCCATAGTCTGGAGGTACTTCGAGATCCATCATCGTTGCTGGTGTCCCAAGGGCCCATGGTGGCTCAGAGTGCCTTTTACCAGCTTCAGCTTGTTCGCCTGCTACAGCCTCTCCTGGTCAGGGATAGCTTGGCCACGGTGGTGCAGGTGCTAATAACATCAAGACTGGATGGCTGCAATGTGCTGTATGTGGGGCTGCCCTCAAAGCTGCTGCAGAAGCTGGAGCTAGTGCAGAAAGCAGCCACTCGGCTGTTGTCGGGAGCTGCCCCTTTTCAGCCTGCAACTCCTCTGCTGAGGGCACTGCACTGGCTGCCTATTCGCAACTGGGCCAGGTTTAAGGTATTAGCACTAGTGTACAAAGCCCTAAACAACTTGGGACCAGGATACCTGAGGGAGCACCTTCTCCCTTACTGCCCTGCCTCATCAGAGGGCAAGTTCATGGTGGTTCCACATGGACCTCTGGCCCAAGGGGAGTCCTCCAAGAAAAGAGCCTTCAGTGTGGTGGCCCCCTTCCTGTGGAATTCCCTGCCTTTAGAGGTCAGGTAGCTGCCAATCTTGTGTTCCTTCCAGCACCTCCTGGAGACGTTGTTATTCTAAGAGGCCTTCCTTGCATGACCAGCTGCAGTTTATTCAATTCTACATTATTAGGGTTTGTCTCTTTAAAAAATGTCTTAACTCTTTTAACCTGCTGTTTTATTCTTTTACCTTGTTGTTCACTGCTCTGAAATCTCCTGATGTGGAGCAGTATACAAATATTGTAAACAAACAAACAAACAATCTCCTCTTCTGGCTTACACATCGTCTCTTTAACAAAGGCTTGTCAAATCTGGCTAATTGTTGGAGGTGTAATGTAGTCAACTAGTAACGTATGGCTGTGACAGCTGGACTGCAAGGAAGGCTGAGCGCCGAAGAATTGAGGCCTTCGAACTGTGGTGCTGGAGAAGACTCTTACAAGTCCCCTGGACTGCAAGGAGGTCCAATCAGCCCATCCTAAAGGAAATCAACCCTGACTGCTCATTGGAAGGACAGATACTGAAGCTGAAGCTCAAATATTTTGGCCACCTAATGCGAAGAGAAAACTCCCTGGAAAAGACTCTGATGCCGGGAAAGATCGAAGGCAAAAGGAGAAGGGGCTGGCAGAGGATGAGATGGCTAGATAGCATCACCGATGCAATGAATATGAACTTGAGCACGCTCCAGGAGAGAGCAGAAGACAGGAAGGACTGGCGTGCTAAGGTCCATGGGGCCATGAAGAGTCAGACATGACTGAACGACTGAACAACAACACCAACAACAACAATGTAGTCAACACTTCTCTTTTAGGGATGTACGAAAGTCACTTACCTGAACCCAAAAGTTGATTCGCGGTAGGGGGGAGGCACTCCGTCCCTCCCCCCGAAATTCTGGCTGGGGGGAAGGCGCCCCGTCCCTCCCGCTTCGAATCCTGTCCTGCCGGGATGCAAATGGTGGCGGACATAGCCACCACTGTTTGTGTCCCTGCAGTCAGCCATGATAGGCTACGTAAATGTTTATTTTTAAAATAAAATGTTTATTTTACATGATAGGCTATGTAAATGTTTAAAATGTGGTAGGCTACGTAAACATTTACGTAGCCTAACATGGCTGACTGCAGAGATGCAAACGGCGGTGGCTACAGCCACCGCCATTTGCGTCCCTGCTAGTCAGCGGCCAGAAATCTGGCTGCTGGTGGAGCCGGCCAGCAGCTCCACAGAATCCCTGTGGAGCGGAGCCAGCCAGCCAGGATTCTGGGGAGGAAGCGCGGATCCTTCCCTAGGGATATATAGGGATCCTTCCCTAGGATATCAGATCCTTCCCTAGGAAGAAAAAATATAAGTGCCACACTGTCATCCTTTCTGCAATGGAACTAAAATACTCAGTGATTGCTTCTTTGAATGCATGAGCCTTTCCAGGCAAGAGATAACTGTGCATCAAATTTCCAAAACTCTACCCATGCAGAGCCAAAGCCAGAAGCACAACAGGCAATCCCCACTGAATGGCGTTTGTGTCTGTGGGGTGGGAAGGGCACCTTGTTCCAGGGTAAACAGCCATTGTCCATTTGGAAACAAAACCTATGCAGTTCCAGTCCTGGAATTAGCCATGTGCTTCATCACATGTGCAATCCATTGCATTTAGAGAGAACTATCGAGGGGGCAATGGATTGGGAAGTGTGTCATGAGCTGTGCAAGTGAGCCAGATATTGCAGTTCCAAGAAGAAGAAGAAGAAGAAGAAGAAGAAGAAGAAGAAGAAGAAGAAGAAGAAGAAGAAGAAGAAGAAGAAGTGCCTCGATCAGTAAACTGCACAAAAATGTAAAAGGAATATATGATATGCTGAGCCTCAGCTTGGAGTGACAAGGACAATTCTCAGCCCATTTTATCTCACTGTGTCTATAGCAATTTGTATTGGATCATTTTCTGTTTTGCCATTTGTAGACCCCATCAGGTAGATGATGAATGCATAGTGTCAAGTTATTAGCTCAACAGTATTTGTAGAAGCGGTAGAATTTTGAGGCTTATGATGGCAGAACCTGATTTTTGCAACTTCTCTTTAACTTTACCAGTGTCCACATTAGCTTTGCTTGTATTTGCTACATCAAATAAGATGGTGGTGCTTGGAATTACTTTGCTAAAATATAACCACCAGCCTCCAAATTATGAAGTAAATGTGTGAACAGATATTTTGTGCACACGTGCGTGTGTGTATCCATGGCTGATAGAGCGGCCTTTCCCCCTGGGATGAGACTTACCTGGGGCAGATCTTCCGGGAGGCGGCGGCTCCGGCAGCGGCAGCTGGGCAGCCGGTCTTCCAACTGGCTGCCGCCGCTGCCATTTCTAGTTAAAAATAAAAAAAAGACGTGATAGGCTACGTAAAGATTTACGTAGCCTATCACGACTAGGTTTAAAAAAAAAAAAACCATGATAGGCTACGTAAATCTTTACGTAGCCTATCATGTCTGACTTTAAAAAAAAAAAAACCCGCGCATACGCAAATGGCGGTGGCTACGGCCGCCGCCATTTGCGTTCCTTATTTTGCAGCATCCGCTACACTATTTGCGTTCCCCTTATTTTCGCTGTCTTAGTCTACGTAAATCTTGACGTAGACTAAGACGTGCCAAAATAAGGAACGGAAATGCAAAATAAGACTAAGAACTAGGGTTGGCAGAGAATTTCTCCCCGAAACTAAGGGGGCCGAGTGCCAACGTGTTCGGCCCCCCGAAAAAGTTTTGGTGAGAAATTCTCCGCACTCCCCCCGCCCCCCGCCCCCCCCAGGACGGGACTTACCTTTCCCGAATGTCCCTCCCGGCGGCGGGTCCCGGCGGCGGTTCGTCGGGTCTTTGTCAGGGCGGGGGCGGCAGCCGATCTTTCGACCGGCTGCCGCTGCCGCCATTCCAATAAAAGTAAATAAAAATAAAACGCCCCCGGGATAGGTTACGTGACGATTAACGTAGCCAATCACGGCTAGATTTGCAAAGTCAGCCGTGATAAGCTACGTAAATCGTCACGTAGCCTATCACGGGTGACTTAAAAAAAAAAAAAGCACGTATGGATAATGGCGGCCCCATAGGGAGCCGCCATTCATGTTCCTTATTTGGTCGCTGTAGTCTACGTAAAGATTACGTAGATTACGGCGAAAATAAGGGCAACGCTATTTGCCTTTGATCAGATTTACATAGACTACAGCGTAAATCTGATCAATATGGGGGCCGCCATTATCCGTACGCGCTTTTTTTTTTTTTTTAAGTCACCCGTGATAGGCTACATGACGATTTACGTAGCCTATCATGGCTCACTTTGCAGATCTAGCCATGATAGGCTACGTTAATCGTCACGTAGCCTATCACGGGGGCGTGGTTTTTTTTTTAACTTTTAATTTCGCGGCTGGGAGAGGCAAGGCGAGGCGCCTCCCCCCTGGCCTGAATTTTGGCCGGGCGAGGCAGGAAGCCTCCCCCCCCCCAGCCTGAACTTCGGGGGGAGAGCAGCGAAGCGCCTCCCCCCAACCGCGAAAAGCTGCGAGACCAGGTAAGTGACTTTCGGGCACCCCTACTAAGAACGAAAAATAAGGAAAGCAAATTTGCGTACGTGCGTTGTTGTTTTTTTAAGTCAGACATGATAGGCTACATAAACATTCACGTAGCCTATCATGGCTGACTGCAGGGATGCTAACGGAGGTGGTTACGGCCACCGCCATTTGCGTCCCTGCTAGCCAGCGGCCAGATGTCTGGCTGCTGGCGGAGCCGGCCGGCGACTCCGCAGAATCCCTGCGGAGAGGAGCGGAGCCAGCCAGCCAGGATTCTGGGGGGGAGGAACAGAGCGCCTCCCCCCCCAGCCAGGATTCCGGGGGGAGGGACGGAACACCTCCCCCCCACCATCAACATAATCCGCAAACAGGTAAGTGACTTTCGTACATCCCTACCCTGCCCACACTCGGTGAATGGCCTGCACTCACCCCGGCACCCTTGTGAAGCTTTGTGGTCACCATTTTCTCAGAAATAAAATGGTGATCACAAAAATGTGCACATTTGCGCACATGCAAAAATGTTCATGTTTGCATATGCTCATATTGGCATATGCGAAATGCACATTTTGTAAATGCACATCTTTACATATGAATGAGAATGCATATTTTATGAAAAATGCACATTTTCGTGAACACGCTAATGTGTGCCTTCAGAAAAATGTTTTTGTGCTTACAAAAACGTGTGCATATTTGCGATCACCCTTTTAATTTCTTAGAAACGGTGACCACAGAGCTCAAGAAGGCCTTGTAAGAAGTTATTATACTGGTATATTTTGTATTGGAAAGCTCTTTAATATTTACTGATGTCAATGTTCTCTGAAATTATTTACCAGGGGGTTTTTTTTTGGAATGTGACACATGGTCAGCATAAATGCATCTTTTGAGCCCTTGTGGTTGCTAAAACACTGATACTACAATACTGGCAGGATAAAAGCTCACTGCCTATAATGCAATGTTTCCAGACTTAACAATGCTAGCAACATTTGAACAAGTGGTATATAGGCATAACTTGCAAATGGACTTACATTTGGATATTTGGTCTGCTTTTACTGAAGTTTATGTATAACCATTTCCCCCCTCTTCTTCTATCCTTAGAACATTGTAATATTTGAAACTGAGGATTTTGGCGTATGCTGTTATATTTTTAAATTGGGGGGTGGTGATGATTTTTGTTAGTTTGTTTTTTTGTTGGTCACAATAAAAATTGATTATAAAAAAAAATATTAAGTGCCAAGGGCTCTCTATCCTGAAGACCCATTTGGTAGTGTGGACATGTGAATTTGGTCGGTCATAACTGTGGTTATTTTGTGGACTTCCCGATGGCCGTAAACCACAGCACCTAGGACTAGGGATGTACAAAACTCTTGCCTGGCTCTGCGCCGGGCAATCCGCAGTGGGGGGGAGGCGCTCTGTCCCTCCCCCAAGAATTCTTCCCAGCTGGATCCACTCCACGGAGCCACTGGCCAGGGCTACACTCAGCCGGACATCCGGCCACTGGACTGCACAGGGACACAAATGGCAGCCACTGCAGCTGCCGCCATTTGTATCCGTGTTTTTAACTGTGATAGGCTACATAAATATATACGTAGCCTATCATGGCTAAAGAGACAGACGCAAATGGCGGCAGCTACGGCAGCCGCCATTTGCATTCCTTCCTATTGCCATGATAGGCTACGTATATATTTATGTAGCCTGTCACGGCAAAAGACGGGAGCGCAAATGGCGTTCCTGAGTTAGCCATGATAGGCTACGTAAATACCTACGTAGCCTATCACGGCCTTTCAAAAGAGGCGAATGGCGGCCGCAGATGTGGCCGCCATTCAAGGAGCACCCGAACGGGCAACAAAGGTGGGCTCCGTTCAGGGCCCATTTCGTGGGGTGGTGGGGTGGGTGGCTTTGTTCCGCCATGGATTCCAGGGGGCCGAATGCCCTGGCATTCGGCATCCCTGGAATCTGTGGCGGAATTCTCCAACGTCCCTACCTAGGACACCTGTGGGTCCCCAAAAGTTGCAGATCTAGCTGCAAGGAGATTTTTGTCTCCCTCTCCCATAATATTAGAACCTGCTCATCCCATGAAGCTGATCGGTGGGAGATCCAGGACAGATAAAAGGAAGGACTTGTTCACACAGTTAAACGATGGAATTAGCTAGCACAGGATGTTGTGATGGCCACCCATTTGGATGGCTTTAAGAGGGGGTTAGACGCATTCCTGGAGGAGAAGTCTGTCCAGGGCTACTAGGCCTGAGGACCATGTGTTACCTCCATTACCATCGGCGGTATGCCTATGTACACCAGTTGTCTGTCTGGTGTCTTGGAACCCAGCTGATGACATTTGGAGGGAGCATCAGGAAGGCCTTAAGAATGGTGACATGTCATGAAAGAAACACAGGAAAACATATAAGTAGGATACAGAAGCTCTTTACCTCCAGTAAAGAGCCAGGCTCGGTGCAGATGTTCCAACTGATAGCCATCTCCTCCTCGTGAGCAGAAGCGAGCTGCCAGCCGCAGCCCCACCCTGCCTGGTTGGCTGTCAAAGAAGCTGCAGGACGAGATGCAGTGCACCGCCCAGCTGCTCTTGCCACAGGGCGCATGCGGCGACAAGTCCAGGCTGCTCACAAGCTCCAGGCGGTTCATCGGCTAGGCCTGCTCAGCAAGCCTGGAGCAGGGGGCTGGGTGCAGGGGGTTTTGCCAGCTTCCTGGGCTAAATCGGGTGCTTGCGACATCCCTTGTTATCTTCCAGCTAGACAAAGGGTTGTGACTGGGGCAGAAATAAAGCGGTGAGACACGGATAAGCGTGTTGAGCTAGGGCCACACTGTCTTAACCCCACAGAATCTGCAAAGGGTTGCTGTATGAGAATGTGGCATCTGCATCTGTCAGAAACTTCTGTATCTGTGGGCTATTTGGGCCAGACCAGCCTGGACTGCTGTGCAGTGGACCTAGATCTGGTGTACCTCTTGTGGACTGGACTGTTGTGCGGTGCACCTCTTCATAGGATCATAGAATCACAGAATCCTAGAATCCTACAGCAGTAGTGTTGGAAGGGGCCTATTAGACCCTCGAGTCCAACCCCCTGCTCAATGCAGGAGTCCAAGTCAGAGTATCCCTGACAGATGGCTGTCCAGCCTCATCTTGAATGCCTCCAGTGTGGGAGAGCCCACCACCTCCCTAGGTCATGGGTTCCATTGTCGTCTTGCTCTAGCAGTCAGGAATTTTTTCCTGATCTTCAGCCAGAATCCGGCTTTCTGTAATGTGAGCCCATTCCTCCATGTCCTGCACTCTGGGATGATTGAGAAGAGATCCTGGCCATCCTCCCTGTGATAACCTTTCAAGTCCTTGAAGAGCACTATCCTATCTCCCCTCAGTCTTCTCTTCTCAAGGCTAAACATGCCCAGTTCTTCAGATCCATACACTTACAGGTGAGTAGTGAGGCCTTCCCATGTTACCTCCTCCTGCACCTAATATGACCACAGCCTGCCAGTAGGGGTGTATAGATTCCCCACCATCCATTCCAGTGGGGAATCAGTGGGGGGGGAGGTGATCTGTTCCTCTCCCTCCAAATCCTCCAGAGCGGCTTCGCACCGCAAGGATTCCGGGGGGAGGGAATGGCTTGGGGGCCGCTTGCCTTCCCTCCTGCCAGCCAAATCCACTCGCTTCCTCCCTGCTGATCGCCATGTCTTTAAAAACAAAAACAAAAATGGCGATCAGCAGGATGTGCCCATAGACTTATACACGAAATAGAGCCATGAATCTTGCGTATAAGCCTATGGACACATAGAGTTAGATGCAAGACTCATGGCTCTATTTGTGTCTAAGTCTATGGGCACATCCTGCTGATGGCCTTTAAAAAAAGAAAAAGACATGGCGATCGGCAGGGAGGAGGCAAATGGCTCCGGCTGGCAAGAAGCAGCCTAGTGCCATTCGGCCTCCAGTCCTCCTGGAGCGGAGGTAAGTGGTCCCGATCCGCTGTGGATTCCTGAGGCTGGATTCCAAAGAATCCTACCTCATTTGAATCCGCAGCGTATTTCTCTGACACCCCTACCTGCCAGTGATCCTGGTCCATGCGTCCTTGCAAACTCGGAGCCTTGAATTTCCACGAACTAAGCTTGTGCCCCCTCCAATTTAATGGCCATAGCTTGTGGGGGAAGATACCCCAATCCAGGCTGGAACAGGGTCAGTTGGAAGTGGGCCCGTTACATGCCACACCTGCGCAACCTCTTGCCCAGACTATGCTGGGATTCAGGGCTTGATCATGACACCCCGCGGCTGACCCAGAGCACTCTACTGTGTCTGCAGTTGGGAACCCCCGCCAGCACCCTTTCCCTCTGGGGAGGAGTGGAGAACAACAACATGAGCATCGTGAAGTGCCAAATGTTCATGGCATCAGCTCATGCAGAGGCCTTGGGTGTAGTACAATAGCAGCCATGCAGAACCGCTGCCCTGGAGCTGAACCCGGCCTTCTGGGGGCACAGTTCTGGCCCTCCAGGGTTCTCCAGATGGTCACACCCCCTTCTCCTGTGCCTGTCAGGGTGGACACTGAGCCCATAGAATCCCAGAGTAGTTCTGATTCTGAGGAAGAGCAGTCGCTCCTGGGAGAGGAGCGTGCTCCTCTTTCCCAGGACCAACAGCTGATGGAGATTCCACCCACCAGCATTCCTAGCTTAGATAGCAGTCCAGGGAGTGACAGAGCGCGGGAAGCAGACTTGATGGACGCGTGATGCCGATGCAGAGAGCGGCTCCAAATGGAGGGCGCAGAAAGGAGGCGTATTGCCCGGTTGGCGCGCAAACAACGGCTGCACCCAGAGGATCCAAGGGAAAAGGGGAGGGACTCTGCCTAGCCCTTACGTTCAGGGGTCTGCCAGTGATTCCCTTTCAAACGGGGACCAACTGTTCCAACGTAGGGCATAGGTACTGTGCTGCTCAGATCTAGTTGCAAACGGTATAGTTGTTAAGTTGTAAAAGAAGAATAAAGCTTGGAAAGGAATCCCTTTGTCTGTGGCTGGACTTAGCTACTGGATTAGACTGAGAGAGCCCTCCAAGGAGCCCTTGACAGCGCCCACCCCTTTTTCTCCAACCAGTGATTCCCCCAAAGCAGTGGTTCTGAATTTGGCATGGGCTTTTCTCTGTTCCAAAAGCCTCTCCTAAGGCTTAGTGACGTAGGCAGGAAACGTTATTCACTAAACTATGCTGGTATTTTGGGTGTTTTGGCCCTTCCTCTTTTGGCTGTGGTCCCGGCCACCACTGCAATGTGGCCCCCAAGAGCTTCTCCATAACGGAATTCGGCCCTTGTGCTGACAAAGCTTCTGCACCTCTGTACTCTAGGAAGGCCCAGTCTTGATCAGAGTTGGCCAGAGGAAATCTGTCCTGTGGAGATTAGCAATAGGGATGAACGAACTCAGTAGACTGTGGCCTCGGCGGGTGCTTGTGCAGCCACTGCCACCGCCACCGTGCGAGCCCCGGGAGAGCTCGGTGAGCTGTCCAGGAGCGTGCTGCAGCTGCCCGCTCCTCTAAGTGAGCTTCCCTCTATTATGCAACATGGGGCCCTGTTTTGTTGTAGAATTATTGTTGCATGCAACGGTGGCTGGTAAGGGCCATTTCCACAAGATTAAGAGGCCACTAATGCTGTAGACCTGGCCGTACCCAGCTACCACTGTGTACTACAAGAAACGTACATAAATTTAGAGCCCCGTGTGGCATAAAAGGGGCTCTATATTTGTACTGGGGGCGGGGGTAGGGGAAGGATCTACCTTGTCTCCTTTTCCTTCCCAGGCCAGCTCCACAGGGGCAGCGGCTTGAGGAGAGGAGGGCGGCCTCCTCTCTCACTTCCTTCCTCCTTTCAAGCCACTGCCTTCACATAGCTGGGATGGCGAGCAGAGAAAGGACCGCTCCTGTCTCCCTCTCCCATCCCAGGACAGCTCCCAGGACAGCTTGACGAGAGGAGGGCAGCAAGACGGGCTCCCCTCTCATCTCCCTCTTGCCATCAAGCTGTTGCCTTCACAGGAGCTCAGATGGGAGGGGGAGAACAGATCGCCCCTGCCCCCACTGAACCGTGTGCCAGCAACTGTTTGTTTGTTTTTAATTCAATCTTGTGCACAGCGGCGATTGGCAGTCTGTCTCCATAGACTTATCCACAAGCAAGCACCATGAATCTTGCCTGTACGGGCAATTCACGGTGCTTTTTGCGTGTAAGTCTGTGTGTGCACAGAAGTGCTGTGAATTGCCCATAGACTCAAGATTGACTGTGCTTTTTTGTGTATAAGTCTATGGAGACAGACTGCTGATCACCATGTTTTTGAAAAAAACATGGCGATTGTGGCAGAGGTGGACGGGCCCGGGCAAGTTGCGGGCCACTCAGAAAGCGCAGGAGGGGCTCGAGCGCAGTCTGAAGACCGGCAAGAGGGGGCAGGGCTCAGCAGACGTGGCTCTTAATCGTGAAATCACTCCACGGAAATCATCTTTATTTTAGCATTGTAGCTTTCTAGTCTTTTGGCTTTGCTGTTTTAAATCTGTATTTTAAATCTCTGCATTGCTGCTAGGTTTTACTCTGGTTTTATTCTGGATGTATTGTTATTCTGTGGTCTTAATGTTTTTATATTTTAATGTTTTTATATATTATATTGTTTTACCATGCACTTTTTGGTTCTAATTTTTGTGAACCGCCCAGAAAGCTTCAGCTATTGGGCAGTATAGAAATGAAACAAACAAACAAACAAACAAACTCAAGATTGACTGTGCTTTTTTGTGTATAAGTGTATGGATACAGACTGCTGATCACCATGTTTTTTAAAAGCATGGAGATTGCGGCGGAGGTAGACAGGCCTGGGCAAGTTGCGGGCCACTCACAAAGCGCGGGAGGGGCTCGGGCATGGTCTGGGGACCAGAGAGAGGGGGAGGGCTCAGCGGATGTGGCTCAGGGGCCACGGATGCCTGTGGCCCGACAGATTTGTGGCCCGAAACGGGGGCCCGCACCACCCCTAACTAGCATTCACCTTGACCAGGGTGCATCTCCCTCTTTCCCCCTCTCTATCTGGTCTGCGTCCTTTGAATATAGTATAGAAACCCAGATCTCTGGTGCCTATTATTCCATTTCAGACCACAATTACATCATCCTGGTGGTTCTCGATCGTGAACTTCCTTGCTGAAATCACTCCACAGAAATCATCTCTAAGCCATGGAGAACCTTCCCCCCAGAACCCCGATTCTAATTCTCCCAGTCCTGCTTCTGCTAAAGCAGAGGACCAATAAGCCCCAAAGCCACAGGAGTTACTCCGCACTCCAGCACCATCTTCAAGGCAATCCAAAGGAATCCCTGGAAACGGGTAATTCGAAACTATCCTAACCTTGGAGCTGATGCAGTATTTTCCCCTCCCATTGGAATGAGTGGGAGGGGAGAAATTTAAAAGAAAATCTGGCAAGGAAAGAAGATATATACCATCAAAATCTCTCCCGCACACATCCGTACAACCTCATGACCCTGGCATGGCTTAGGAACGTGTTTCCTCCATCATGGCTGATCCCCCTCCTGAGCTCCATAGGGTTGCATTTCCCATTAAACATTTTGACAGACTCATATCCTGCCCCATCTCTACAGCCCAAGGGGGGTGAGAATGTGGTGATTATTCTGCCCTGTGCATATGGCAGGCCTATTGAGTGGAGAAGCCAGGAATCGAACCTGCTGTGGGGAAAGGGAGAGGAACAATACAGAGCAAACAGGGTTTTTTTTTTTTGGGGGGGGGGTGCTAGTAAACATCCTAGACAGGAGCCCTGGGCCATCAGAGAAGGCAATATTGGGCTGAAGGCACCTTGAAGACTCACAAATCCATGTCTATATTTATCCTAAACCAATATATTGATCCTGGTTCATATGACGGTGTTCCATTGGTGAAGGTTAGGCCAAGCTCACCTCTCCACTCCACCCGCCACTCACTGGCCCACATCAATAGCTTGGATCAGCATTGCTGAGTTCTCATAAACATGTTTTTCTCCACCATGCTCCTGCGTGCTCATGGAGGCCAACAGAAAGTCCAGGAAGTTACAGAGCTGAAGTTACAGACTCCTTCCGCTTATAATTTCTTTTTTAAAAACATAGTTATTTATGATGTTGACTGTTCTCTGAAGCTCAAGAGATTCTTCCAAAGCTCCCCTTTGAGTCCACTGACATAAACATCAGATTCAACAGCAGCATGAGTTGATGTCTTCCATGCAGGTAGAAAAAGACTGGCTCATAAATGCCTTCTGCGCCACTGAGAGTTTGGGTGGGAATTTAGAGCAGGTGAGGAGGACCGTGTGGGTGTGAGTTCTATGTCCTGTCGTCCCCTTCAGAGGTGAAGCCTTGGCAAGGGCTTTGGCTTTTTGCAAGGATTTTATTTTCGTTAGTCGTGAGGAGCAGGGTGGAGGCTGAACCAGGCATAGCAAAAATGATTATGCTGTTGTTGTTGCTGATATTTCAGGCAGCCTGTGGGATGCTCAAGGCCAAATGCGCCTTGACTTTGAGAAGGGATAGACTCGACTCAGTGAATCATTACAAGCCAGGAGACCACCTCATTAGCGGGGTGATCTCTACAACACATACGGCATTTCAGCCATACAGTTTCGACCATCCTCCCTCTAAGAGAAATGAATGGTAAGTCATTACGTGTGTGATGGAGTGACAGCTATTGCACTCGTGACAGACTTCTTGAGCTCCAGTCATCCCTAATTACCAGGGCCTGTGCTTGTTACTATGTACCTGGTAAATCCCTGTCCCATTGTGTCTTTGAGGAAGAATTTGGGGATGCATCAATGCTAAAGGACAGCCTGCCATTTCAGAAGCTGTCTGGGAACATCTGATATGTCTGGGAACATCTGATATGGCAAATGGGATTTTTCTGCCATGCTGTTAATGTGCAGAACCAATATCCCGCTCCCCAAACAGCCTAATAAGATGGTTAATGTTAGTCTAGAAATGAGGTCTTCTGAGGAACTGTTGAAAGAGCTCTGGACTTTTAGAATGGAGAAGAGAAGATTAAGGGGCTTTAAAGGGGGATTGGGCAGATTCCTGGAGAAGAAGGCTATCGATGGCAGCTAGCCCTGGTGACTATATGCTACCTGTAGTATCAGAGGCAGTGTGCCTACGTAGCCCAGTTGCTGGGGAACACGAGCAGGAGGATGCTACTGCCCTGATGTCCTGCCCATGGGTTTCCCACAGGCAGCCGGTTGGCTGCTTTGGGAACAGAATGCTGGACGAGATGGACTCCTGGTCTCCTCCAGCATCCGGGTTCGTCTTATGTCCGAAAGGGAGTCCGGACAGCCGTGTTCAAATGCTGAAGGGCTGTGATGCTGAAGATGGAGCTGACGTGATCTCTGTTGCTCTGCAGGGCAGGACTAAGACCATGTGAAGGAATTGTGAGGAGGCGCATTTCAGCTGAGCATTAGGAGAGCCTTAACATAAGAACTTTGTCACAGTTTCACAGTCCTGTCACAGGACGCCTTCGGGAATGTTCTCCTTCACTAGGACTTTTTTAAGTGGAGGCTGCATGGCCAAATGTCAGGGATGCTCTAGTTGCATCCTGCCTCGTAGACCCTGCATCACGTTCTTCGATGTTATGACTATATCTGTTGAAGTGCAGATATTCTGCAGTAAAGTGGGACCAAATCCACAGTGAGATTCAGTATTCTATCAGGCGTTCTTCAGTTGTATAAGACTGAAGCTCTTGGTAATCTCTTGTGCCAGTGCAGCCATGGCAGAGTAAAAGGCTGCACGGGGGGGGGGGGGGTGATCCTTGGTGGGAGAATTGTGTACGTGTGTGTGTGTGTGTTTAGGGGCTGGTTGTGACTGTTTTCATCTCCTTGTGATTAGAGAGTGTGTGATGTTAGTTTCTAGATCCATTTGTATGTGAAGCAATGCTTTGCATGGGAGTGAGCGGTGGCGGAGGAGAGCTGATTTGCAGCCTGAAGTTAACAGCATTCCAGGGTTGTTGTGACTCTTTCTCATTCCCTGAGGAATGTCTGGATAACACAAGACCATGTGGTATGCTTAATACCTGTCTTGAGAATATTGGACAAACTATGAAGATAAGAAAATGAACAGGGATAATACGAGGCTAAGAAGAAAAAGATTTTATGGGACAGGTTTTTTTTTCAGTACCTTAACTGACAACATTAATGCTAGGATTTGTAGAGCTGCGGTGAAATTAACAAGCCACCTCGCCCAGCCCAAAGCCTTGATGTTGATTAATGAATAAAGGAATAAATAATAGATTTATTTATTTAGTTATTCACTCGTTCCTTCATAAACACAGCAATTCTATGATGCAGGGTGGTGGTGGGCTAAAACTGAGACAAAGTGACTTGCACAGCCCTGGAATGTCACTCGCTGTTGGTTAGGGCAGACTTCAAATGAACTGAACTGGACAGAAATCTCAGAAAGGATACAGAGTAGGTTAGTAGAGCTGCAAGAAACTGCTGCTCAGTGTGGTCCTGACAACCTCCCCCTGCTCTATCGCCCATAGATACACACACGCACGCATGCACAAAATATCTGTTCACTCATTTACTTCATAATTTGAAGGCTGGTGGTTATATTTTAGCAAAGTAATTCCAAGTGCCACCATCTTATTTGATGTAGCAAATACAAGCAAAGCTAATGTGGACACTGGTAAAGTTAAAGAGAAGTTGCAAAGATCAGGTTCTGCCATCATAAGCCTCAAAATTCTACAACTTCTACAAATACTGTTGAGCTGACACAGTGAGATAAGATGGGCTGAGAATTGTCCTTGCCACTCCAAGCTGAGGCTCGGCATATCATATATTCCTTTCACATTTTTGTGCAGATTACTGATCGAGGCTCTTCTTCTTCTTCTTCTTCTTCTTCTTCTTCTTCTTCTTCTTCTTCTTCTTCTTCTTCTTCTTCTTCTTCTTCATCGTGGAACTGCAATATCTGGCTCACTTGCACAGCTCATGACACACTTCCCAATCCATTGCCCCCTCAATAGTTCTCTCTAAATGCAATGGATTGCACATTTGCCAGCAAGAGCTGAAGCACATGGCTAATTCCAGGACTGGAACTGCAAAGGTTTTGTTTCCAAATGGACAATGGCTATTCACCCTGGAACAAGGTGCCCTTCCTACCCCACAGACACAAACGCCATTCAGTGGGGATTGCCTGTTGTGCTTCTGGCTTTGGCTCTGCATGGGTAGAGTTCTGAAATTTAATGCACAGTTATCTATTGCCTGGAAAGGCTCATGCATTCAAAGTAGCAATCGCTGAGTACTTTAGTTCCATTGGAGAAAGGATGACAGTGTGGCACCTATATTTTTTCTTTCTAGGGAAGGATCTGACAAACTCTGGTACATCTTGTCCTTCTTGTTTGCCATTCAGGAGCTCAACCAGAATGCCAAGCTCTTAGCCAACATCACCCTGGGCTACAACATCTTTGAGAATTATTTTGATGCAAGAATAACTTCGGAGGCCTTGGTAGACCTGCTTTCTACTGGGTGGAGGAATGTTCCGAACTACTACTTTGGAAGACAGAATAACCTGTTGGCTGTTCTTGAAGGGGCCAGCTCTGATGTCTCCATCCAGATGTCAAGCATGCTGGGCATCTACAAAATCCCACAGGTGTGTGTGTGTGTGTGCTGGGTGGGTGGGTGGGTGCATTTGCAGACTGAGGATAACTCTACTTGTGTTCTCTCCAGAGAAATCAAGACGTTCTCTAAAGAACGTCAGTGGGGAGACTGGACCTTCACTGGGGGCAAAGGGTTCAAGTCCCCATTCTCTAATGCTGGGTATTTGGGGCCATGCTGGATATTTGTGAAAGAAAAATCTGGCAGTCAAGAGCAAATCATGTGATGTAATAGGATGCAAAAGACAGCGTCTTACCCTCCTTGTTTTATATCCCAAATGCTTTAGCAAAACTAAGTTGATTCTTATTAGTCAATCACATGCTAGCTGAAACAGTCTTCCCAGGCTTTCTCAGAGGGGGGAGTGAGCTGAATTCATTCAACGCCATTAATGGAAGTGCTGTTGAAGCCCTGAAGCCCTGGACATTACGAGATAACACACAGATGGCATGAACAATACGTGCAGGCTCAACCTCACAGAAGGGAACTTTTCAGGCTCCTAAGACATAGACAGAACGCTGATTTCTTGACATCGGGTAACAAATATTTGAGCTTTGATCTGAAACAAAATACAACCTTGATCTCTTCCTTTTCTTGATAGGTCACTTATGATTTTGCTTCTCGTGTTCTGAATGATCACACCCAGTTCCCTTTTTTTTACCGGATGGTTCCCAAAGGAGGAACCCAGTACCTGGAGATTGCCAAACTGCTCCTGCATTTCAGGTGGATTTTGATTGGTCTCTTTGCTCCTGACACTGACAATGGGAAGAGGTTCATCAAGGTTTCGATGTCTGTGCTCATCAAAAATGGCATTTGTGTTGTCTTCTTGCAGAGCATCCCAGCAATGAATACAGACACAATATCATTGCATGCTGCTCCATTCCTCAAGTGGAGACAAGTCAATGTCTTTGTCTACTATGCAGAGAACAGTTTCTTCCTACATGTAATAGCAATTATGCAACAAGTCATTGAATCTTTGATCAATCCCATTGTAGGGAAAGTCTGGATCATTACAGCTTTGTGGGACATCACCTCGGAGTTGATGTATGTTCATCTGCCTTCCCAACACATCCATGGTATTGTTTCCTTCTTGGTCCAGACAGTGAAAACGTCAACAATGAATTATGTTGATTTTCCACCCCTTTACTCTGCTATGAAAGAGATTTCAGAAAAAGCATTTCATTGTTCCTATTCGAAACATGCTCTGTCTGTGAAAGGCTGGACAAGATGCCGAGAGAAGAAGGAACTGGAGGCCCTGCGCCAAGAGGACATGGAGAGAATCCTGTCTTTAGACAGCTACATCATTTACAACACCATCCATGCTGTAGCCCATGCCATAGATGCTGCTCATGCATCCAGAACCCAGAGGAGGATGGCAGTGGAGGGTGGACACAATTTGCCTATTCAGAGGCTACAGCCATGGCAGGTACTCCCTTTTCCATCACAGAGAGCCATGCTGAATGAATTGGACAATCAAGTGTACCATTCCAGGACCATTGCCTTGGACTTCGCCTATGAGAAACAGTCAAATGTACTACTTGGATGAAATGTTCTGCATTTCTACAGCAAATCTAGTTGCAAAATGCCCTGTGCTAGTCCCTCAGCTCTCGACACCTACACCTATGTCTGCAGGGACCCATTACTCATGTTTCAGCATGGGTGTGAGAAACGCCCCCTACCCACTGCATGGGATTCCCTTGGATGAGGACAGGGGTACTATGCTGGTTTTCTTTGTGGCTTTGTGCTTCCTGACTGGGCTGTTACTTTAGGGCTGACCTGGGCCATCTGTGGTGCCTTCCTCACTCCTCCCATTCTCAATGTGTGTGGTGAGGGGCCCTTCATGCTTTTATATCAAGCGGATGATTATAAAGAAATAAAATAAAAGATCAGCTCATACAATGTGATGCCTGAAGCAAGAAATGCAGATGTCTCTCCTAAGCACACAGAAAAAAGATACTTTTTGCCACTTATATTATACATGAGTCTGTCAGAAGTACATCCTGTGAAAATCAATGTGACTTCATAGAATCATAGAATAGCAGGGTTGGAAGGGGCCTACAAGGCCATCGAGTCCAACCCCCTTATACACTGCAACTTACTCCTACGTTAGTGTGTGTAGGACTGCAGCATTAATAACATGACCAATGATTTCTGCCCTTGTAACGGTCCCCAAAATGTGCCACATAGAGAGATGCCCTGACTTTGCCTCAGGGTAAGAACAGGGCCAGATGGCAGAATTCTCCCTACGGTGCCAAAAATGCATTTATATGTCTAGTAACTTCACAAAATGCTAAAGCAGACAGAAGGTGTTTAGGAATGAAATCAGGTCCCTTCCACAATCTAACACACACACACACACACACACCCCTGAGCGATGGGAGGGAGATCCAAGCTTGAAATGGGCAGAACTGAGATGTCGAACATGGTGTCCAGTTTCCCACATTCTGGTGTTTCCTCTGCCATTGTAGCTTCATCCTTTCCTGATGAGCTCCCATTTTGACAATACTTCCATGGACGGAGTGTATAAGCATGGAGAGCTGGCGGCCGGCCTTGACATTGTGAACTGGGTGGTGTTTCCCAATAAGTCCGTCGTTGGAGTGAAATTTGGAAGTATAGAAAGACGGGGATCCCCAGACCTCAAGTTCACCATTGATGAGGATGCCATTGTGTGGCCCAAATGGCTCAACCAGGTAAGGAAAAGCATTACTGTTGTTTCACGGTATCGACCATCTCTGAAGCGCGAATAACTGCGACAGACTCCATGTGGGGCTGCCTTTGAATGCCTGTCCATTCCAACTAGAAGACACCCTTCAGCATCTCAGAGAGAGGTGGGTCTTCTCCCAGCACTGCTCCCCAGCTGTGCATCAAAGGTAAAGACTGGGGGTCATACATGGGGATGCTGGAGAAATTCACGATGGAGTGACATGGGCTTGGATTTCTAAAGATCCGACCTGCAGAATCCACTGAAGAGTGATCCCAGCAGGCCGCACCGAATCTGTGGACTTTTGGAAGTTCCTTTTACTTCCCCAAATTTACACATACTTATTTGTAGGAAAATGTGCATGTTTCTGCTGAGGAAACGTTGGATGGAATGGGGGACAAAACACTAAATATTATGTATTAAGGTAAATTATGTAAATGTTACGAAATCTCTTACGTATTTGCGTATTTTTCTGGATGATGAAAAAACAAATTCACATCCATATGGGAGTGTATGACAGTAAAAAAAAAAAGGCGCCTGACAATGTGTGTGAAACACAAATGGCATGGATTTTACACAGTCTGTATATCCCTGGTCATTCAGTACTTAAATTATTTAGAGATCAATCCTACGGTCCCTGGGAGTAGGGATGGACGAAAGGGACTTACCTTGTCCCGCAGCTTGCTTCGTGGTGGGGGGGAGGCGCTTCGCTTCTCCCCCCGAAGTTCAGGCGAGGGGGGGAGGCGCCCCGCCTCACCTGGACGAAATTCAGGCTGGGGGGGAGGCACCCCATCCCTCGCTGCCGAAATTCAGGCCGGGGAGGAGCGCCCCGTCTACCCGGCCGCGAAAAAAAAAGTAAAGTAAAAAAAACCCACACACCCATGATAGGCTACGTAACGATTTACGTAGCCTATCACGGCTAGATTTCCAAAGTTTCCAAACGGCTAGATTTCCAACGCTATTTGTGTTGCCCTTATTTTCGCTGTAGTCTACGTAAATGTTTACGTAGACTAGACGTGCCAAAATAAGGAACACAAATGGCGGCGCCCCATGGGCGCCGCCATTTGCGTATGCACTTTTTTTTTTTCAAAGTCACCCGTGATAGGCTACGTGATGATTTACGTAGCCCATCATGGCTGACTTTGGGAATCTAGCCGTGATAGGCTACGTAAATCGTTACGTAGCCTATCACGGGTGTGTGTGTGCATGTTTTTTACTTTACTTTTTTATTTTGCAATAGCGGCGGTGGCAGCCGGTCAGAAGACTGGCCGTCGCCGCCACCCCCGCCAAAACGCCGCCAAACCACCACCAGGACCCACCGCCGAGAGGGACATTCGCATGAGGTAAGTCCAATCCCGGGGGGGCGGGGGGCCGGCGGAGAATTTCTCCACCAATTTCGGGGGGCCGAATGCGTTGGCATTCAGCCTCCCGGAGATTCGTGGAGAAATTCTCCGCCATCCCTACCTGGGAGAGCATTTCAGGGACCATAGGATTGCTGTGGAAATCCCTTTCAAGGTCGCACACAGGGCCCTGACCTCAGAAGGATATTCACTTGTATACCACCAAAATTCTGCAAAGTGCTTTAAAGGCTTCAAGGAGACAGGTCCCTGCCCCGACAACTTTACAGATGAAAAATTGACACAAAGGAAACAACAGAGAAGGGGGGGGGGGGCTAAGAAAGATCAATGGGAGCAATAGGCAGTTGTATCAGTGGCATGTATTTAGGCTTCCTTACAGGCTCAATGTTCAGTCATGTTAAAAGTGGAGCTATTGGACCATTGGGTCTTTTCCATTTCTGTGTCGCCTTTATATGGATTACCTAGCTTGTCTCATCTTCCTTGATGTGCCTTGTTTTTATGCTTAGACCCTGCCTCTTTCCCGGTGCGTCAAAAGCTGTTGCCCTGGATTTGTCAAGGTGGTTCAGGAAGGAAAGCCAATTTGCTGCTATGCATGTGCTCTCTGCGCAGAAGGGACCATCTCCACTCAGGAAGGTGGGTGACTCTTGGGGAAAGGGTAGACCCTTGGGGAGGAGGGCAAAGATTCCCCTGGATCTTTTCTGTGGATGTATTTTTAAAAAAGCATTTCTTAAGTTGGATCCTTTCTTCCAACATCCATAATTTATTTCACAAAGCGAATCACAAGAAAGGACCTCCGCATCATCATTGATGGCAAAACCACCACTGAATTGCTACCTTTACCACATCCTCTCAGCGTTGCCTGGCAGAACTCTCTTGTGTGGTTTGTTGCCTTCTACAGGTTGACCAGAAGAATGATCTTAGTGGACCCTCAACCGCTTGTTGAGATAAATTAGCAGTATCTTTGAGGATCCAAGTCACTCAGTTCCACCATGACGTGGACTCTAGAGGCAATGCAAACCAGATAGTGGTAGTGTCCAGTCCACCATTTTCTCCAGTTTTCTGGGATGAGATTCAGTGGTTGAGGCCTAATGACACAGACAGAATGCTTGTATCTGTCCACCTGTGCTCTTGTCCTTCTGCCCTGAATGGCTGATTATGCCCAGTAGATCTGGCCTTAGCACCTGGATGCAGGAAGTGATCCACCCTTCCGTGACAGATGGCTTGCTACAAGTCTCATTAAAAGAGATAACGGTTTGGCCTCTTTCAAAGAGGCCTGGGAGAGATCTAGAGGATTTTTATACTTTTAGACCAGTAACCAGTTTTCCATTTGGGGGGCAAGGGGATTTAGTGGATAGTTTCTGGCCAACTTCAGGCCCCTCTGGACCACACTGATTATTTGAACCAATTTCAGTTTCAATCAACTTATACCCCACCCTGATACATTTTGTCTATTCATGGCCTTGCTTCTCCCCCAGCTTTTCTGGCTTTGGGGTATAATCAGCTCTCACACCAGAAAATGGTATTGGATTGTATATAAAAGAAAAGAGAGTCAGAAAGAATGTTAGGGGGATGTTACCCTTGCTCTTGGCAGATGCAGATCTTTGCACCAAGTGTCCAGATGATCAACAACCAAACAAGGACCAAAATCAATGTATCCCCAAGATTATAACCTTCCTGGCCCATGGAGAATATTTGGGGATCATCCTGGCTTCCTTTGCCCTCTTCTTGTCTTTAATCCTGGGCTTGGTGTTTGGACTCTTCATTAAAAACCTTGAAACTCCCTTAGTCAAGGCCAACAACCGGGACCTCTCCTACATTCTCCTCGTCTCCCTCCTGCTTTCCTTCTTGTCCTCCTTCCTGTTCATTGGCCAGCCACAGAAAGCAACCTGCCTTCTCCGACAAACAGCCTTCAGCATCATCTTCTCGGTTGCTGTGTCTTCTGTGTTGGCCAAAACGATCACTGTGGTGCTGGCCTTCCTGGCCACAAAGCCAGGGAACACAGTGAGAAGATGGCTGGGGAAGAGTTTGGCCAATGCCATTGTACTTTCCTGTTCTGGCATTCAAGCTGTCATCTGCACCATCTGGTTGGGCATCTCTCCTCCATTCCCAGACTCTGACATGCACTCCCAGCCTGGACAGATCATCTTGCAATGCAACGAAGGGTCTGTCACCATGTTTTATACTGCCCTTGGCTACATGGGCTTCCTGGCTGCCATCTGCTTCATGGTGGCTTTCCTGGCCAGGAAGCTGCCTGGGGCCTTCAATGAAGCCAAGCTGATCACCTTCAGCATGCTGGTCTTCTGCAGTGTTTGGGTGTCCTTTGTGCCCACCTACCTAAGCACCAAGGGCAAATACATGGTCGCCGTGCAGGTCTTCTCCATCTTGGCCTCCAGTGCTGGGTTACTGGGCTGCATCTTCATTCCCAAGTGCTACGTTATTATACTCAGGCCTGATCTGAATACAAAGGAGCAGCTAATGATGAATAGCAACAGAGTAAACTAGAAATCTGCTTCTAATGGAAGATATTCTCATGGACATAATTTAGGAAGCACAATCTCTTCAGATGAGATGTGATTATTCCTCATTGTAGAGAGGGGAAACTATATATCTGGCTTCTTTGAAGAGTGATGTGTAAATAGTAGGGATGTCAGAGAATTCTGCCATGAATCTCGGTGAGGTCGAATGCCTGTGCATTCGGCCTCCTGAAATCTGTTGTGGAATGAAGCCCCCCCACCTCCTGCCCTGCGAAATGGGCCTGGAACGGAGCACCTACCTGCAACCGTCCGCACTGATTTGCGAATGGCGGCCGCGTCTGCGGGCGCTAGGGATGTCAGAGAATTCTGCCATGGATCTCGGTGAGGCCAAATGCCAGTGCATTCGGCCCCTGAAATCTGTGGCGGACCAGCCTACCACCCCCTGCCCCCCACAGATCCCTCACCCGGGACGAGACTTCTTGGGGAGATCTTCCGGGTGGCAGCAGCTCTGGCGGCGGCCGGTCTTCTGACCGGCTGCTGCCACCGCCATTTCGAAGCTTGTGAAAAAAAAAAAAAAAGACATGATAGGCTACGTAAATCTTACATAAAGTCAATTTCAACTATTGGCTTTTGATACCATTGACCATGGTATCCTCCTGGACAGACTCTGTGGGATGCGTATTGGAGGCGCTGTGCTACGGTGGTTCCGGTCTTCCCTATGGGGCCGATTTCAGAGAGTAACATTGGGTGACTATTTGGGGTGCCACAGGGCATCATCTTGTCCTCAATGTTGTTTAACATCTATGTGAAGCCACTGGGAGCAGTCATTCAGGGATTTGGAGCTAAATGCCATCCGTATGCTGATGACACGCTGCTCTATCTCCCTGTGACAATTGAATCAGGAGAGGCTGTGCAAGTCCTGAATCAGTGACTTGACTTGGGAATGGGCTGGATGAGGGCCAATAAACTGAAGCTGAATCCTGGTGAGACGGAAGCCCTGTGGGTGAGTGGTTCCCAGGTCCCAGAGGCAGGCTTATTGCCTGTTCTGGATGGGCTTGCACTTCCTCTGAAAGATCAAGTCCATAGTCTGGAGGTACTTCGAGATCCATCATCGTTGCTGGTGGCCCAAGGGCCCATGGTGGCTCAGAGTGCCTTTTACCAGCTTCAGCTTGTTCGCCTGCTACGGCCTCTCCTGGTCAGGGATAGCTTGGCCACGGTGGTGCAGGTGCTAATAACATCAAGACTGGATGGCTGCAATGTGCTGTATGTGGGGCTGCCCTCAAAGCTGCTGCAGAAGCTGGAGCTAGTGCAGAAAGCAGCCACTCGGCTGTTGTCGGGAGCTGCCCCTTTTCAGCCTGCAACTCCTCTGCTGAGGGCACTGCACTGGCTGCCTATTCCCAACTGGGCCAGGTTTAAGGTATTAGCACTAGTGTACAAAGCCCTAAACAACTTGGGACCAGGATATCTGAGGGAACACCTTCTCCCTTACCGCCCTGCCTCATCAGAGGGCAAGTTCATGGTGGTTCCACATGGACCTCTGGCCCAAGGGGAGTCCTCCAAGAAAAGAGCCTTCAGTGTGGTGGCCCCCTTCCTGTGGAATTCCCTGCCTTTAGAGGTCAGGTAGCTGCCAATCTTGTGTTCCTTCCAGCACCTCCTGGAGACGTTGTTATTCTGAGAGGCCTTCCTTGCATGACCAGCTGCAGTTTATTCAATTCTACATTATTAGGGTTTGTCTCTTTAAAAAATGTCTTAACTCTTTTAACCAGCTGTTTTATTCTTTTACCTTGTTGTTCACTGCTCCGAAATCTCCTGATGTGGAGCAGTATACAAATATTGAAAACAAACAAACAAACAATCTCCTCTTCTGGCTTACACATCGTCTCTTTAACAGAGGCTTGTCAAATTTGGCTAATTGTTGGAGGTGTAATGTAGTCAACTAGTAACGTATGGCTGTGACAGCTGGACTGCAAGGAAGGCTGAGCGCCGAAGAATTGAGGCCTTCAAACTGTGGTGCTGGAGAAGACTCTTACGAGTCCCCTGGACTGCAAGGAGGTCCAATCAGTCCATCCTAAAGGAAATCAACCCTGACTGCTCATTGGAAGGACAGATACTGAAGCTGAAGCTGAAATATTTTGGCCAACTAATGCGAAGAGAAAACTCCCTGGAAAAGACCCTGATGCTGGGAAAGATTGAAGGCAAAAGGAGAAGGGGCTGGCAGAGGATGAGATGGCTAGATAGCATCACCGCTGCAATGAATATGAACTTGAGCACGCTCCAGGAGAGAGCGGAGGACAGGAAGGACTGGCGTGCTAAGGTCCATGGGGCCATGAAGAGTCAGACATGATTGAACGACTGAACAACAACACCAACAACAACAATGTAGTCAACACTTCTCTTTTAGGGATGTACGAAAGTCACTTACCTGAACCCGAAAGTTGATTCGCGGTAGGGGGGAGGCACTCCGTCCCTCCCCCCAAAATTCTGGCCAGGAGGGAGGCGCCCTGTCACTCCCCCCCAAGATTCTGGCTGGGGGGGAGGCACCCCATCCCTCCTTCCCAAAATTCTGGCTGGGGGGAAGGCACCCCGTCCCTCCCGCTTCAAATCCTGTCCTGCCGGGATGCAAATGGTGGCGGCCATAGCCACCACTGTTTGCATCCCTGCAGTCAGCCGTGATAGGCTACGTAAATGTTTACGTAGCCTATCACGGCTGAGTGAAAAAGAAAAAAAAACCCGCGCGTACGCAAACGCTATTTGCGCAATGCTATTTGCGTTCCCCTTATTTTCGCCGTAGTCTACGTAAATGTTTACATAGACTACACGTGCCAAAATAAGGAACGCAAATGGCGGTGCCCATGGTTTGGTTTTTTTTTCAGTCAGCCATGATAGGCTACGTAAACATTTACGTCGCCTATCACGTTTTGTTTTGTTTTAACTTGGAAATGGCGGCGGCGGCAGCCGGTCGGAAGACTGCCCACCACAGCCACCACCACCGAACCGCCACCGAACTGCCGCCGGAGCCGCCACCGCCAGGGACATTCGCACAAGGTAAGTCCCGTCCCGGGGCGGGGCGGGGGGCAGACCGTTTCTCCACCAATTTTGGGGGGCCGAATGCGCTGGCATTTGGCCTCCCCAAGATTCGTGGAGAAATTCTCTGACATCCCTACTCTTATTCATAAATTTTGGAAATGCCCAATAGTAGTGAGTGGTAGCATGGGTGCTCAATTCAGTCTGGGAATCCGACGGACCTGCTCCTGCCTGCACCCCCAAGCCCCACTCACTGAGCCCCTGCCCCTGCTTTCCCCCCGCCCTAGGGATGTCAGAGAATTCTGCCATAGATCTCGGCGAGGCCGAATGCCAGTGCATTCAGCCCCCCAAATTGGTGGAGGAATGGCCTGCCCCCCCCCGCCCCCAGGATGAGACTTACCTGGGGCGGATCTTCCGGGCGGTGGCGGCTCCGGTGATGGTGGCTGGTCGGATACTGAAGCTGAAGCTCAAATATTTTGGCCACCTAATGCGAAGAGAAAACTCCCTGGAAAAGACTCTGATGCCGGGAAAGATCGAAGGCAAAAGGAGAAGGGGCTGGCAGAGGATGAGATGGTTAGATAGCATCACCGATGCAATGAATATGAACTTGAGCACCCTCCAGAAGAGAGCAGAAGACAGGAAGGACTGGCGTGCTAAGGTCCATGGGGCCATGAAGAGTCAGACATGACTGAACGACTGAACAACAACACCAACAACAACAATGTAGTCAACACTTCTCTTTTAGGGATGTACGAGAGTCACTTACCTGAACCCAAAAGTTGATTCGCGGTAGGGGGGAGGCACTCCGTCCCTCCCCCCGAAATTCTGGCTGGGGGGAAGGCGCCCCGTCCCTCCCGCTTCGAATCCTGTCCTGCCGGGATGCAAATGGTGGCGGACATAGCCACCACTGTTTGTGTCCCTGCAGTCAGCCATGATAGGCTACGTAAATGTTTATTTTTAAAATAAAATGTTTATTTTACATGATAGGCTATGTAAATGTTTAAAATGTGGTAGGCTACGTAAACATTTACGTAGCCTAACATGGCTGACTGCAGAGATGCAAACGGCGGTGGCTACAGCCACCGCCATTTGCGTCCCTGCTAGCCAGCGGCCAGAAATCTGGCTGCTGGCGGAGCCGGCCAGCAGCTCCGCAGAATCCCTGCGGAGCGGAGCCAGCCAGCCAGGATTCTGGGGAGGAAGCGCTGATCCTTCCCTAGGGATATATAGGGATCCTTCCCTAGGATATCAGATCCTTCCCTAGGAAGAAAAAATATAAGTGCCACACTGTCATCCTTTCTGCAATGGAACTAAAATACTCAGTGATTGCTTCTTTGAATGCATGAGCCTTTCCAGGCAAGAGATAACTGTGCATTAAATTTCCAAAACTCTACCCATGCAGAGCCAAAGCCAGAAGCACAACAGGCAATCCCCACTGAATGGCGTTTGTGTCTGTGGGGTGGGAAGGGCACCTTGTTCCAGGGTAAACAGCCATTGTCCATTTGGAAACAAAACCTATGCAGTTCCAGTCCTGGAATTAGCCATGTGCTTCATCACATGTGCAATCCATTGCATTTAGAGAGAACTATCGAGGGGGCAATGGATTGGGAAGTGTGTCATGAGCTGTGCAAGTGAGCCAGATATTGCAGTTCCAAGAAGAAGAAGAAGAAGAAGAAGAAGAAGAAGAAGAAGAAGAAGAAGAAGAAGAAGAAGAAGAAGAAGAAGAAGAGCCTCGATCAGTAATCTGCACAAAAATGTAAAAGGAATATATGATATGCTGAGCCTCAGCTTGGAGTGACAAGGACAATTCTCAGCCCATTTTATCTCACTGTGTCTATAGCAATTTGTATTGGATCATTTTCTGTTTTGCCATTTGTAGACCCCATCAGGTAGATGATGAATGCATAGTGTCAAGTTATTAGCTCAACAGTATTTGTAGAAGCGGTAGAATTTTGAGGCTTATGATGGCAGAACCTGATTTTTGCAACTTCTCTTTAACTCTACCAGTGTCCACATTAGCTTTGCTTGTATTTGCTACATCAAATAAGATGGTGGTGCTTGGAATTACTTTGCTAAAATATAACCACCAGCCTCCAAATTATGAAGTAAATGTGTGAACAGATATTTTGTGCACACGTGCGTGTGTGTATCCATGGCTGATAGAGCGGCCTTTCCCCCTGGGATGAGACTTACCTGGGGCGGATCTTCCGGGAGGCGGCGGCTCCGGCAGCGGCGGCTGGGCAGCCGGTCTTCCAACTGGCTGCCGCCGCTGCCATTTCTAGTTAAAAATAAAAAAAAAGACGTGATAGGCTACGTAAAGATTTACGTAGCCTATCACGACTAGGTTTAAAAAAAAAAAACCATGATAGGCTACGTAAATGTTTACGTAGCCTATCATGTCTGACTTTTTTAAAAAAAAAAACCCGCGCATATGCAAATGGCGGTGGCTACGGCCGCCGCCATTTGCGTTCCTTATTTTGCAGCATCCGCTACACTATTTGCGTTCCCCTTATTTTCGCCGTCTTAGTCTACGTAAATCTTGACGTAGACTAAGACGTGCCAAAATAAGGAACGGAAATGCAAAATAAGACTAAGAACTAGGGTTGGCAGAGAATTTCTCCCCGAAACTAAGGGGGCCGAGTGCCAACGTGTTCGGCCCCCCGAAAAAGTTTTGGTGAGAAATTCTCCGCACTCCCCTCGCCCCCCGCCCCCCCCAGGACGGGACTTACCTTTCCCGAATGTCCCTCCCGGCGGCGGGTCCCGGCGGCGGTTCGTCGGGTCTTCGTCAGGGGCGGGGGCGGCAGCCGATCTTTCGACCGGCTGCCGCTGCCGCCATTCCAATAAAAGTAAATAAAAATAAAACGCCCCCGGGATAGGTTACGTGACGATTAACGTAGCCAATCACGGCTAGATTTGCAAAGTCAGCCGTGATAGGCTACGTAAATCGTCACGTAGCCTATCACGGGTGACTTAAAAAAAAAAAAAAGCGCGTATGGATAATGGTGGCCCCATAGGGAGCCGCCATTCATGTTCCTTATTTGGTCGCTGTAGTCTACGTAAAGATTACGTAGATTACGGCGAAAATAAGGGCAACGCTATTTGCCTTTGATCAGATTTACGTAGACTACAGCGTAAATCTGATCAATATGGGGGCCGCCATTATCCGTACGCGCTTTTTTTTTTTTTTAAGTCACCCGTGATAGGCTACGTGACGATTTACGTAGCCTATCACGGCTGACTTTGCAGATCTAGCCATGATAGGCTACGTTAATCGTCACGTAGCCTATCACGGGGGCGTGGTTTTTTTTTAACTTTTAATTTCGCGGCTGGGAGAGGCAAGGCGAGGCGCCTCCCCCCTGGCCTGAATTTTGGCCGGGCGAGGCAGGAAGCCTCCCCCCCCCAGCCTGAACTTCGGGGGGAGAGCAGCGAAGCGCCTCCCCCCAACCGCGAAAAGCTGCGAGACCAGGTAAGTGACTTTCGTGCACCCCTACTAAGAACGAAAAATAAGGAAAGCAAATTTGCGTACGTGCGTTGTTGTTTTTTTAAGTCAGACATGATAGGCTACATAAACATTCACGTAGCCTATCATGGCTGACTGCAGGGATGCTAACGGAGGTGGTTACGGCCGCCGCCATTTGCGTCCCTGCTAGCCAGCGGCCAGATGTCTGGCTGCTGGCGGAGCCGGCCGGCGACTCCGCAGAATCCCTGCGGAGAGGAGCGGAGCCAGCCAGCCAGGATTCTGGGGGGGAGGAACAGAGCGCCTCCCCCCCCAGCCAGGATTCCGGGGGGAGGGACGGAACACCTCCCCCCCACCATCAACATAATCCGCAAACAGGTAAGTGACTTTCGTACATCCCTACCCTGCCCACACTCGGTGAATGGCCTGCACTCACCCCGGCACCCTTGTGAAGCTTTGTGGTCACCATTTTCTCAGAAATAAAATGGTGATCACAAAAATGTGCACATTTGCGCACATGCAAAAATGTTCATGTTTGCATATGCTCATATTGGCATATGCGAAATGCACATTTTGTAAATGCACATCTTTACATATGAATGAGAATGCATATTTTATGAAAAATGCACATTTTCGTGAACACGCTAATGTGTGCCTTCAGAAAAATGTTTTTGTGCTTACAAAAACGTGTGCATATTTGCGATCACCCTTTTAATTTCTTAGAAACGGTGACCACAGAGCTCAAGAAGGCCTTGTAAGAAGTTATTATACTGGTATATTTTGTATTGGAAAGCTCTTTAATATTTACTGATGTCAATGTTCTCTGAAATTATTTACCAGGGGGGTTTTTTTGGAATGTGACACATGGTCAGCATAAATGGATCTTTTGAGCCCTTGTGGTTGCTAAAACACTGATACTACAATACTGGCAGGATAAAAGCTCACTGCCTATAATGCAATGTTTCCAGACTTAACAATGCTAGCAACATTTGAACAAGTGGTATATAGGCATAACTTGCAAATGGACTTACATTTGGATATTTGGTCTGCTTTTACTGAAGTTTATGTATAACCATTTCCCCCCTCTTCTTCTATCCTTAGAACATTGTAATATTTGAAACTGAGGATTTTGGAGTATGCTGTTATATTTTTAAATTGGGGGGTGGTGATGATTTTTGTTAGTTTGTTTTTTTGTTGGTCACAATAAAAATTGATTATAAAAAAAAATATTAAGTGCCAAGGGCTCTCTATCCTGAAGACCCATTTGGTAGTGTGGACATGTGAATTTGGTCGGTCATAACTGTGGTTATTTTGTGGAGTTCCCGATGGCCGTAAACCACAGCACCTAGGACTAGGGATGTACAAAACTCTTGCCTGGCTCTGCGCCGGGCAATCCGCAGTGGGGGGGAGGCGCTCTGTCCCTCCCCCAAGAATTCTTCCCAGCTGGATCCACTCCACGGAGCCACTGGCCAGGGCTACACTCAGCCAGACATCCGGCCACTGGACTGCACAGGGACACAAATGGCAGCCACTGCAGCTGCCGCCATTTGTGTCCGTGTTTTTAACTGTGATAGGCTACATAAATATATACGTAGCCTATCATGGCTAAAGAGACAGACGCAAATGGCGGCAGCTACGGCAGCCGCCATTTGCATTCCTTCCTATTGCCATGATAGGCTACGTATATATTTATGTAGCCTGTCACGGCAAAAGACGGGAGCGCAAATGGCGTTCCTGAGTTAGCCATGATAGGCTACGTAAATACCTACGTAGCCTATCACGGCCTTTCAAAAGAGGCGAATGGCGGCCGCAGATGTGGCCGCCATTGGAGGAGCACCCGAACGGGCAACAAAGGTGGGCTCCGTTCAGGGCCCATTTCGTGGGGTGGTGGGGTGGGTGGCTTTGTTCCGCCATGGATTCCGGGGGGCCGAATGCCCTGGCATTCGGCATCCCTGGAATCTGTGGCGGAATTCTCCAACGTCCCTACCTAGGACACCTGTGGGTCCCCAAAAGTTGCAGATCTAGCTGCAAGGAGACTTTTGTCTCCCTCTCCCATAATATTAGAACCTGCTCATCCCATGAAGCTGATCGGTGGGAGATCCAGGACAGATAAAAGGAAGGACTTGTTCACACAGTTAAACGATGGAATTAGCTAGCACAGGATGTTGTGATGGCCACCCATTTGGATGGCTTTAAAAGGGGGTTAGACGCATTCCTGGAGGAGAAGTCTGTCCAGGGCTACTAGGCCTGAGGACCATGTGTTACCTCCATTACCATCGGCGGTATGCCTATGTACACCAGTTGTCTGTCTGGTGTCTTGGAACCCAGCTGATGACATTTGGAGGGAGCATCAGGGAGGCCTTAAGAATGGTGACATGTCATGAAAGAAACACAGGAAAACATATAAGTAGGATACAGAAGCTCTTTACCTCCAGTAAAGAGCCAGGCTCGGTGCAGATGTTCCAACTGATAGCCATCTCCTCCTCGTGAGCAGAAGCGAGCTGCCAGCCGCAGCCCCACCCTGCCTGGTTGGCTGTCAAAGAAGCTGCAGGACGAGATGCAGTGCACCGCCCAGCTGCTCTTGCCACAGGGCGCATGCGGCGACAAGTCCAGGCTGCTCACAAGCTCCAGGCGGTTCATCGGCTAGGCCTGCTCAGCAAGCCTGGAGCAGGGGGCTGGGTGCAGGGGGTTTTGCCAGCTTCCTGGGCTAAATCGGGTGCTTGCGACATCCCTTGTTATCTTCCAGCTAGACAAAGGGTTGTGACTGGGGCAGAAATAAAGCGGTGAGACACGGATAAGCGTGTTGAGCTAGGGCCACACTGTCTTAACCCCACAGAATCTGCAAAGGGTTGCTGTATGAGAATGTGGCATCTGCATCTGTCAGAAACTTCTGTATCTGTGGGCTATTTGGGCCAGACCAGCCTGGACTGCTGTGCAGTGGACCTAGATCTGGTGTACCTCTTGTGGACTGGACTGTTGTGCGGTGCACCTCTTCATAGGATCATAGAATCACAGAATCCTAGAATCCTACAGCAGTAGTGTTGGAAGGGGCCTATTAGACCCTCGAGTCCAACCCCCTGCTCAATGCAGGAGTCCAAGTCAGAGTATCCCTGACAGATGGCTGTCCAGCCTCGTCTTGAATGCCTCCAGTGTGGGAGAGCCCACCACCTCCCTAGGTCATGGGTTCCATTGTCATCTTGCTCTACAGTCAGGAATTTTTTCCTGATGTTCAGCCGGAATCCGGCTTCCTGTAATGTGAGCCCATTCCTCCTTATCCTGCGCTCTGGGATGATCGAGAAGAGATCCTGGCCATCCTCCCTGTGACAACCTTTCAAGTACTTGAAGAGTGCTATCCTATCTCCCCTCAGTCTTCTCTTCTCAAGGCTAAACATGCCCAGTTCTTCAGATCCATACACTTACAGGTGAGTAGTGAGGCCTTCCCATGTTACCTCCTCCTGCACCTAATATGACCACAGCCTGCCAGTAGGGGTGTATAGATTCCCCACCATCCATTCCAGTGGGGAATCAGTGGGGGGGGAGGTGATCTGTTCCTCTCCCTCCAAATCCTCCGGAGCGGCTTCGCACCGCAAGGATTCCGGGGGGAGGGAATGGCTTGGGGGCCGCTTGCCTTCCCTCCTGCCAGCCAAATCCACTCGCTTCCTCCCTGCTGATCGCCATGTCTTTAAAAACAAAAACAAAAATGGCGATCAGCAGGATGTGCCCATAGACTTATACACAAAATAGAGCCATGAATCTTGCGTATAAGCCTATGGACACATAGAGTTAGATGCAAGACTCATGGCTCTATTTGTGTCTAAGTCTATGGGCACATCCTGCTGATGGCCTTTAAAAAAAGAAAAAGACATGGCGATCGGCAGGGAGGAGGCAAATGGCTCCGGCTGGCAAGAAGCAGCCTAGTGCCATTTGGCCTCCAGTCCTCCTGGAGTGGAGGTAAGTGGTCCCGATCCGCTGTGGATTCCTGAGGCTGGATTCCAAAGAATCCTACCTCATTTGAATCCGCAGCGTATTTCTCTGACACCCCTACCTGCCAGTGATCCTGGTCCATGTGTCCTTGCAAACTCGGAGCCTTGAATTTCCACGAACTAAGCTTGTGCCCCCTCCAATTTAATGGCCATAGCTTGTGGGGGAAGATACCCCAATCCAGGCTGGAACAGGGTCAGTTGGAAGTGGGCCGTTACATGCCACACCTGCACAACCTCTTGCCCAGACTATGCTGGGATTCAGGGCTTGATCATGACACCCCGCGGCTGACCCAGAGCACTCTACTGTGTCTGCAGTTGGGAACCCCCGCCAGCACCCTTTCCCTCTGGGGAGGAGTGGAGAACAACAACATGAGCATCGTGAAGTGCCAAATGTTCATGGCATCAGCTCATGCAGAGGCCTTGGGTGTAGTACAATAGCAGCCATGCAGAACCGCTGCCCTGGAGCTGAACCCGGCCTTCTGGGGGCACAGTTCTGGCCCTCCAGGGTTCTCCAGATGGTCACACCCCCTTCTCCTGTGCCTGTCAGGGTGGACACTGAGCCCATAGAATCCCAGAGTAGTTCTGATTCTGAGGAAGAGCAGTCGCTCCTGGGAGAGGAGCGCACTCCTCTTTCCCAGGACCAACAGCTGACGGAGATTCCACCCACCAGCATTCCTAGCTTAGATAGCAGTCCAGGGAGTGACAGAGCGCGGGAAGCAGACTTGATGGACGCGTGATGCCGATGCAGAGAGCGGCTCCAAATGGAGGGCGCAGAAAGGAGGCGTATTGCCCGGTTGGCGCGCAAACAACGGCTGCGCCCAGAGGATCCAAGGGAAAAGGGGAGGGACTCTGCCTAGCCCTTACGTTCAGGGGTCTGCCAGTGATTCCCTTTCAAACGGGGACCAACTGTTCCAACGTAGGGCATAGGTACTGTGCTGCTCAGATCTAGTTGCAAACGGTATAGTTGTTAAGTTGTAAAAGAAGAATAAAGCTTGGAAAGGAATCCCTTTGTCTGTGGCTGGACTTAGCTACTGGATTAGACTGAGAGAGCCCTCCAAGGAGCCCTTGACAGCGCCCACCCCTTTTTCTCCAACCAGTGATTCCCCCAAAGCAGTGGTTCTGAATTTGGCATGGGCTTTTCTCCGTTCCAAAAGCCTCTCCTAAGGCTTAGTGACGTAGGCAGGAAATGTTATTCACTAAACTATGCTGGTATTTTGGGTGTTTTGGCCCTTCCTCTTTTGGCTGTGGTCCCGGCCACCACTGCAATGTGGCCCCCAAGAGCTTCTCCACAACAGAATTCGGCCCTTGTGCTGACAAAGCTTCTGCACCTCTGTACTCTAGGAAGGCCCAGTCTTGATCAGAGTTGGCCAGAGGAAATCTGTCCTGTGGAGATTAGCAATAGGGATGAACGAACTCAGTAGACTCTGGCCTCGGCGGGTGCTTGTGCAGCCGCTGCCACCGCCACCGTGCGAGCCCCGGGAGAGCTCGGTGAGCTGTCCAGGAGCGTGCTGCAGCTGCCCGCTCCTCTAAGTGAGCTTCCCTCTATTATGCAACATGGGGCCCTGTTTTGTTGTAGAATTATTGTTGCATGCAACGGTGGCTGGTAAGGGCCATTTCCACAATATTAAGAGGCCACTAATGCTGTAGACCTGGCCGTACCCAGCTACCACTGTGTACTACAAGAAACGTACATAAATTTAGAGCCCCGTGTGGCATAAAAGGGGCTCTATATTTGTACTGGGGGCGGGGGTAGGGGAAGGATCTACCTTGTCTCCTTTTCCTTCCCAGGCCAGCTCCACAGGGGCAGTGGCTTGAGGAGAGGAGGGCGGCCTCCTCTCTCACTTCCTTCCTCCTTTCAAGCCACTGCCTTCACATAGCTGGGATGGCGAGCAGAGAAAGGACTGCTCCTGTCTCCCTCTCCCATCCCAGGACAGCTCCCAGGACAGCTTGACGAGAGGAGGGCAGCAAGACGGGCTCCCCTCTCATCTCCCTCTTGCCATCAAGCTGTTGCCTTCACAGGAGCTCAGATGGGAGGGGGAGAACAGATCGCCCCTGCCCCCACTGAACCGTGTGCCAGCAACTGTTTGTTTGTTTTTAATTCAATCTTGTGCACAGCGGCGATTGGCAGTCTGTCTCCATAGACTTATCCACAAGCAAGCACCATGAATCTTGCCTGTACGGGCAATTCACGGTGCTTTTTGCGTGTAAGTCTGTGTGTGCACAGAAGTGCTGTGAATTGCCCATAGACTCAAGATTGACTGTGCTTTTTTGTGTATAAGTCTATGGAGACAGACTGCTGATCACCATGTTTTTGAAAAAAACATGGCGATTGTGGCAGAGGTGGACGGGCCCGGGCAAGTTGCGGGCCACTCAGAAAGCGCAGGAGGGGCTCGAGCGCAGTCTGAAGACCGGCAAGAGGGGGCAGGGCTCAGCAGACGTGGCTCTTAATCGTGAAATCACTCCACGGAAATCATCTTTATTTTAGCATTGTAGCTTTCTAGTCTTTTGGCTTTGCTGTTTTAAATCTGTATTTTAAATCTCTGCATTGCTGCTAGGTTTTACTCTGGTTTTATTCTGGATGTATTGTTATTCTGTGGTCTTAATGTTTTTATATTTTAATGTTTTTATATATTATATTGTTTTACCATGCACTTTTTGGTTCTAATTTTTGTGAACCGCCCAGAAAGCTTCAGCTATTGGGCAGTATAGAAATGAAACAAACAAACAAACAAACAAACTCAAGATTGACTGTGCTTTTTTGTGTATAAGTGTATGGATACAGACTGCTGATCACCATGTTTTTTAAAAGCATGGAGATTGCGGCGGAGGTAGACAGGCCTGGGCAAGTTGCGGGCCACTCACAAAGCGCGGGAGGGGCTCGGGCATGGTCTGGGGACCAGAGAGAGGGGGAGGGCTCAGCGGATGTGGCTCAGGGGCCACGGATGCCTGTGGCCCGACAGATTTGTGGCCCGAAACGGGGGCCCGCACCACCCCTAACTAGCATTCACCTTGACCAGGGTGCATCTCCCTCTTTCCCCCTCTCTATCTGGTCTGCGTCCTTTGAATATAGTATAGAAACCCAGATCTCTGGTGCCTATTATTCCATTTCAGACCACAATTACATCATCCTGGTGGTTCTCGATCGTGAACTTCCTTGCTGAAATCACTCCACAGAAATCATCTCTAAGCCATGGAGAACCTTCCCCCCAGAACCCCGATTCTAATTCTCCCAGTCCTGCTTCTGCTAAAGCAGAGGACCAATAAGCCCCAAAGCCACAGGAGTTACTCCGCACTCCAGCACCATCTTCAAGGCAATCCAAAGGAATCCTTGGAAACGGGTAATTCGAAACTATCCTAACCTTGGAGCTGATGCAGTATTTTCCCCTCCCATTGGAATGAGTGGGAGGGGAGAAATTTAAAAGAAAATCTGGCAAGGAAAGAAGATATATACCATCAAAATCTCTCCCGCACACATCCGTACAACCTCATGACCCTGGCATGGCTTAGGAACGTGTTTCCTCCATCATGGTTGATCCCCCTCCTGAGCTCCATAGGGTTGCATTTCCCATTAAACATTTTGACAGACTCATCTCCTGCCCCATCTCTACAGCCCAAGGGGGGTGAGAATGTGGTGATTATTCTGCCCTGTGCATATGGCAGGCCTATTGAGTGGAGAAGCCAGGAATCGAACCTGCTGTGGGGAAAGGGAGAGGAACAATACAGAGCAAACAGGGTTTTTTTTTGGGGGGGGGTGCTAGTAAACATCCTAGACAGGAGCCCTGGGCCATCAGAGAAGGCAATATTGGGCTGAAGGTACCTTGAAGACTCACAAATCCATGTCTATATTTATCCTAAACCAATATATTGATCCTGGTTCATATGACGGTGTTCCATTGGTGAAGGTTAGGCCAAGCTCACCTCTCCACTCCACCCGCCACTCACTGGCCCACATCAATAGCTTGGATCAGCATTGCTGAGTTCTCATAAACATGTTTTTCTCCACCATGCTCCTGCGTGCTCATGGAGGCCAACAGAAAGTCCAGGAAGTTACAGAGCTGAAGTTACAGACTCCTTCCGCTTATAATTTCTTTTTTAAAAACATAGTTATTTATGATGTTGACTGTTCTCTGAAGCTCAAGAGATTCTTCCAAAGCTCCCCTTTGAGTCCACTGACATAAACATCAGATTCAACAGCAGCATGAGTTGATGTCTTCCATGCAGGTAGAAAAAGACTGGCTCGTAAATGCCTTCTGCGCCACTGAGAGTTTGGGTGGGAATTTAGAGCAGGTGAGGAGGACCGTGTGGGTGTGAGTTCTATGTCCTGTCGTCCCCTTCAGAGGTGAAGCCTTGGCAAGGGCTTTGGCTTTTTGCAAGGATTTTATTTTCGTTAGTCATGAGGAGCAGGGTGGAGGCTGAACCAGGCATAGCAAAAATGATTATGCTGTTGTTGTTGCTGATATTTCAGGCAGCCTGTGGGATGCTCAAGGCCAAATGCGCCTTGACTTTGAGAAGGGATAGACTCGACTCAGTGAATCATTACAAGCCAGGAGACCACCTCATTAGCGGGGTGATCTCTACAACACATACGGCATTTCAGCCATACAGTTTCGACCATCCTCCCTCTAAGAGAAATGAATGGTAAGTCATTACGTGTGTGATGGAGTGACAGCTATTGCACTCGTGACAGACTTCTTGAGCTCCAGTCATCCCTAATTACCAGGGCCTGTGCTTGTTACTATGTACCTGGTAAATCCCTGTCCCATTGTGTCTTTGAGGAAGAATTTGGGGATGCATCAATGCTAAAGGACAGCCTGCCATTTCAGAAGCTGTCTGGGAACATCTGATATGTCTGGGAACATCTGATATGGCAAATGGGATTTTTCTGCCATGCTGTTAATGTGCAGAACCAATATCCCGCTCCCCAAACAGCCTAATAAGATGGTTAATGTTAGTCTAGAAATGAGGTCTTCTGAGGAACTGTTGAAAGAGCTCTGGACTTTTAGAATGGAGAAGAGAAGATTAAGGGGCTTTAAAGGGGGATTGGGCAGATTCCTGGAGAAGAAGGCTATCGATGGCAGCTAGCCCTGGTGACTATATGCTACCTGTAGTATCAGAGGCAGTGTGCCTACGTAGCCCAGTTGCTGGGGAACACGAGCAGGAGGATGCTACTGCCCTGATGTCCTGCCCATGGGTTTCCCACAGGCAGCCGGTTGGCTGCTTTGGGAACAGAATGCTGGACGAGATGGACTCCTGGTCTCCTCCAGCATCCGGGTTCGTCTTATGTCCGAAAGGGAGTCCGGACAGCCGTGTTCAAATGCTGAAGGGCTGTGATGCTGAAGATGGAGCTGACGTGATCTCTGTTGCTCTGCAGGGCAGGACTAAGACCATGTGAAGGAATTGTGAGGAGGCGCATTTCAGCTGAGCATTAGGAGAGCCTTAACATAAGAACTTTGTCACAGTTTCACAGTCCTGTCACAGGACGCCTTCGGGAATGTTCTCCTTCACTAGGACTTTTTTAAGTGGAGGCTGCATGGCCAAATGTCAGGGATGCTCTAGTTGCATCCTGCCTCGTAGACCCTGCATCACGTTCTTCGATGTTATGACTATATCTGTTGAAGTGCAGATATTCTGCAGTAAAGTGGGACCAAATCCACAGTGAGATTCAGTATTCTATCAGGCGTTCTTCAGTTGTATAAGACTGAAGCTCTTGGTAATCTCTTGTGCCAGTGCAGCCATGGCAGAGTAAAAGGCTGCACGGGGGGGGGGGGTGATCCTTGGTGGGAGAATTGTGTACGTGTGTGTGTGTGTGTTTAGGGGCTGGTTGTGACTGTTTTCATCTCCTTGTGATTAGAGTGTGTGTGATGTTAGTTTCTAGATCCATTTGTATGTGAAGCAATGCTTTGCATGGGAGTGAGCGGTGGCGGAGGAGAGCTGATTTGCAGCCTGAAGTTAACAGCATTCCAGGGTTGTTGTGACTCTTTCTCATTCCCTGAGGAATGTCTGGATAACACAAGACCATGTGGTATGCTTAATACCTGTCTTGAGAATATTGGACAAACTATGAAGATAAGAAAATGAACAGGGATAATACGAGGCTAAGAAGAAAAAGATTTTATGGGACAGGTTTTTTTTTCAGTACCTTAACTGACAACATTAATGCTAGGATTTGTAGAGCTGCGGTGAAATTAACAAGCCACCTCGCCCAGCCCAAAGCCTTGATGTTGATTAATGAATAAAGGAATAAATAATAGATTTATTTATTTAGTTATTCACTCGTTCCTTCATAAACACAGCAATTCTATGATGCAGGGTGGTGGTGGGCTAAAACTGAGACAAAGTGACTTGCACAGCCCTGGAATGTCACTCGCTGTTGGTTAGGGCAGACTTCAAATGAACTGAACTGGACAGAAATCTCAGAAAGGATACAGAGTAGGTTAGTAGAGCTGCAAGAAACTGCTGCTCAGTGTGGTCCTGACAACCTCCCCCTGCTCTATCGCCCATAGATACACACACGCACGCATGCACAAAATATCTGTTCACTCATTTACTTCATAATTTGAAGGCTGGTGGTTATATTTTAGCAAAGTAATTCCAAGCACCACCATCTTATTTGATGTAGCAAATACAAGCAAAGCTAATGTGGACACTGGTAAAGTTAAAGAGAAGTTGCAAAAATCAGGTTCTGCCATCATAAGCCTCAAAATTCTACCACTTCTACAAATACTGTTGAGCTGACACAGTGAGATAAGATGGGCTGAGAATTGTCCTTGCCACTCCAAGCTGAGGCTCGGCATATCATATATTCCTTTCACATTTTTGTGCAGATTACTGATCGAGGCTCTTCTTCTTCTTCTTCTTCTTCTTCTTCTTCTTCTTCTTCTTCTTCTTCTTCTTCATCGTGGAACTGCAATATCTGGCTCACTTGCACAGCTCATGACACACTTCCCAATCCATTGCCCCCTCAATAGTTCTCTCTAAATGCAATGGATTGCACATTTGCCAGCAAGAGCTGAAGCACATGGCTAATTCCAGGACTGGAACTGCAAAGGTTTTGTTTCCAAATGGACAATGGCTGTTCACCCTGGAACAAGGTGCCCTTCCTACCCCACAGACACAAACGCCATTCAGTGGGGATTGCCTGTTGTGCTTCTGGCTTTGGATCTGCATGGGTAGAGTTTTGAAATTTAATGCACAGTTATCTCTTGCCTGGAAAGGCTCATGCATTCAAAGTAGCAATCGCTGAGTACTTTAGTTCCATTGGAGAAAGGATGACAGTGTGGCACCTATATTTTTTCTTTCTAGGGAAGGATCTGACAAACTCTGGTACATCTTGTCCTTCTTGTTTGCCATTCAGGAGCTCAACCAGAATGCCAAGCTCTTAGCCAACATCACCCTGGGCTACAACATCTTTGAGAATTATTTTGATGCAAGAATAACTTCGGAGGCCTTGGTAGACCTGCTTTCTACCGGGTGGAGGAATGTTCCGAACTACTACTTTGGAAGACAGAATAACCTGTTGGCTGTTCTTGAAGGGGCCAGCTCTGATGTCTCCATCCAGATGTCAAGCATGCTGGGCATCTACAAAATCCCACAGGTGTGTGTGTGTGTGTGTGTGTGTGTGCTGGGTGGGTGGGTGGGTGCATTTGCAGACTGAGGATAACTCTACTTGTGTTCTCTCCAGAGAAATCAAGACGTTCTCTAAAGAACTTCAGTGGGGAGACTGGATCTTCACTGGGGGCAAAGGGTTCAAGTCCCCATACTCTAATGCTGGGTATTTGGGGCCATGCTGGATATTTGTGAAAGAAAAATCTGGCAGTCAAGAGCAAATCATGTGATGTAATAGGATGCAAAAGTCAGCGTCTTACCCTCCTTGTTTTATATCCCAAATGCTTTAGCAAAACTAAGTTGATTCTTATTAGTCAATCACATGCTAGCTGAAACAGTCTTCCCAGGCTTTCTCAGAGGGGGGAGTGAGCTGAATTCATTCAACGCCATTAATGGAAGTGCTGTTGAAGCCCTGAAGCCCTGGACATTACGAGATAACACACAGATGGCATGAACAATACGTGCAGGCTCAACCTCACAGAAGGGAACTTTTCAGGCTCCTAAGACATAGACAGAACGCTGATTTCTTGACATCGGGTAACAAATATTTGAGCTTTGATCTGAAACAAAATACAACCTTGATCTCTTCCTTTTCTTGATAGGTCACTTATGATTTTGCTTCTCGTGTTCTGAATGATCACACCCAGTTCCCTTTTTTTTACCGGATGGTTCCCAAAGGAGGAACCCAGTACCTGGAGATTGCCAAACTGCTCCTGCATTTCAGGTGGATTTTGATTGGTCTCTTTGCTCCTGACACTGACAATGGGAAGTGGTTCATCAAGGTTTCGATGTCTGTGCTCATCAGAAATGGCATTTGTGTTGTCTTCTTGCAGAGCATCCCAGCAATGAATACAGACATAATATCAATGCATGCTGCTCCATTCCTCAAGTGGAGACAAGTCAATGTCTTTGTCTACTATGCAGAGAACAGTTTCTTCCTACATGTAATAGCGATTATGCAACAAGTCATTGAATCTTTGATCAATCCCATTGTAGGGAAAGTCTGGATCATTACAGCTTTGTGGGACATCACCTTGGAGTTGATGTATGTTCATCTGCCTTCCCAACACATCCATGGCATTGTTTCCTTCTTGATTCAGACAGTGAAAATGTCAACGATGAATTTTGTTGATTTGGCACTCCTTTACTCTGCTATGAAAGAGTTTTCAGACAAAGCATTTCATTGTTCCTATTCGAAACATGCTCTGTCTGTGAAAGGCTGGACAAGATGCCGAGAGAAGAAGGAACTGGAGGCCCTGCGCCAAGAGGACGTGGAGAGAATCCTGTCTTTAGACAGCTACATCATTTACAACACCATCCATGCTGTAGCCCATGCCATAGATGCTGCTCATGCATCCAGAACCCAGAGGAGGATGGCAGTGGAGGGTGGACACAATTTGCCTATTCAGAGGCTACAGCCATGGCAGGTACTCCCTTTTCCATCACAGAGAGCCATGCTGAATGAATTGGACAATCAAGTGTACCATTCCAGGACCATTGCCTTGGACTTCGCCTATGAGAAACAGTCAAATGTACTACTTGGATGAAATGTTCTGCATTTCTACAGCAAATCTAGTTGCAAAATGCCCTGTGCTAGTCCCTCAGCTCTCGACACCTACACCTATGTCTGCAGGGACCCATTACTCATGTTTCAGCATGGGTGTGAGAAACGCCCCCTACCCACTGCATGGGATTCCCTTGGATGAGGACAGGGGTACTATGCTGGTTTTCTTTGTGGCTTTGTGCTTCCTGACTGGGCTGTTACTTTAGGGCTGACCTGGGCCATCTGTGGCACCTTCCTCACTCCTCCCATTCTCAATGTGTGTGGTGAGGAGCCCTTCATGCTTTTATATCAAGCGGATGATTACAAAGAAATAAAATAAAACATCAGCTCATACAATGTGATGCCTGAAGCAAGAAATGTAGATGTCTCTCCTAAGCACACAGAAAAAAGATACTTTTTGCCACTTATATTATACATGAGTCTGTCAGAAGTACATCCTGTGAAAATCAATGTGACTTCATAGAATCATAGAATAGCAGGGTTGGAAGGGGCCTACAAGGCCATCGGGTCCAACCCCCTTATACACTGCAACTTACTCCTACGTTAGTGTGTGTAGGACTGCAGCATTAATAACATGACCAACGGTTTCTGCCCTTGTAACGGTCCCCAAAATGTGCCACATGGAGTGATGCCCTGACTTTGCCTCTGGGTAAGAACAGGGCCAGATGGCAGAATTCTCTCTGAGTGCCAAAAATGCATTTATATGTCTAGTAACTTCCCATAATGCTAAAGCAGACAGAAGGTGTTTAGGAATGAAATCAGGTCCCTGTCCCAATCTAACACACACACACACACACACACACACACACCCCTGAGCGATGGGAGAGAGATCCAAGCTTGAAATGGGCAGAACTGAGATGTCAAACATGGTTTCCAGTTTCCCACATTCTGGTGTTTTCTCTGCCATTGCAGCTTCATCCTTTCCTGATGAGCTCCCATTTTGACAATACTTCCATGGACGGAGTGTATCCGGATAACCATGGAGAGCTGGCGGCCGGCCTTGACATTGTGAACTGGGTGGTGTTTCCCAATAAGTCCGTCGTTGGAGTGAAATTTGGAAGTATAGAAAGACGGGGATCCCCAGACCTCAAGTTCACTGTTGATGAGGATGCCATTGTGTGGCCCAAATGGCTCAACCAGGTAAGGAAAAGCATTACTGTTGTTTCACGGTATCGACGATCTCTGAAGCACGAATAACTGCGACAGACTCCATGTGGGGCTGCCTTTGAATGCCTGTCCATTCCAACTAGAAGGCGCCCTTCAGCATCTCAGAGAGAGGTGGGTCTTCTCCCAGCACCGCTCCCCAGCTGTGCATCAAACGTAAAGACTGGGGGTCATTCATGGGAATGCTGGAGAAATTCACGATGGAGTGACATGGGCTTGGATTTCTACAGATCCAGCCTGCAGAATCCACTGAAGAGGAGGCTTCAAGGCTTCAAGGAGACAGGTCCCTGCCCCGACAATCTTACAGATGAAAAATTGACACAAGGGAAACAACAGAGAAGGGGGGGCTAAGAAAGGTCAATGGAAGCAATAGGCAGTTGTATCAGTGGCATGTATTTAGGCTTCCTTACAGGCTCAGTGTTCAGTCATATTAAATGTGGAGCTATTGGACCATTGGGTCTTTTCCATTTCTGTGTCGCCTTTACATGGATTACCTAGCTTGTCTCATCTTCCTTGATGTGCCTTGTCTTTATGCTTAGACCCTGCCTCTTTCCCGGTGCGTCAAAAGCTGTTGCCCTGGATTTGTCAAGGTGGTTCAGGAAGGAAAGCCAATTTGCTGCTATGCTTGTGCTCCCTGCGCAGAAGGGACCATCTCCACTCAGGAAGGTGGGTGACTCTTGGGGAAAGGGTAGACCCTTGGGGAGGAGGGCAAAGATTCCCCCCTATATTTTCTGTGGATGTATTTTTTTGAGAAAACATTTCTTAAGTTGGATCCTTTCTTCCAACATCCATAATTTATTTCACAAAGCGAATCACAAGACCTTCGCATCATCATTGATGGCAAAACCACCATTGAATTGCTACCTTTACCGCATCCTCTCAGCGTTGCCTGGCAGAACTCTCTTGTGTGGTTTGTTGCCTTCTACAGGTTGACCAGAAGAATGATCTAAGTGGACCCTCAACCTGCTTGTTGAGATAAATTAGCAGTATCTTTGAGGATCCAAGTCACTGAGTTCCACCATGACGTGGACTCTAGAGGCAATGCAAACCAGATGGTGTTAGTGTCCAATCTACCATTTTCTCCAGTTTTCTGGGATGAGATTCAGTGGGTGAGGCCTGATGACACAGACAGAACGCTTGTATCTGTCCACCTGTGCTCTTGTCCTTCTGCCCTTAATGGCTGATTATTCCCAGTAGATCTGGCCTTAGCACCTGGATGCAGGAAGTGATCCACCCTTCCGTGACAGATGGCTTGCTACAAGTCTCATCAAAAGAGATAACAGCTTGGCCTCTTTCAAAGAGGCCTGGGAGAGATCTAGAGGATTTTTATACTATTAGACCAGTAACCAGTTTTCCATTTGGGGGGCAAGGGGATTTAGTGGATAGTTTCTGGCCAACTTCAGGCCCCTCTGGACCACATTGATTATTTGAACCAATTTCCGTTTCAATCAGCTTATACCCCACCCTGATACATTTTGACAATTCATGGCCTTGCTTCTCCCCCAGCTTTTCTGGCTTTGGGGTATAATCAGTTCTCACACCAGAAAAAGGTATTAGATCGAATATAAAAGAAAAGAAAGTCAGAAAGAATGTTAGGGGGATGTTACCCTTGCTCTTGGCAGATGCAGATCTTTGCACCAAGTGTCCAGATGATCAACAACCAAACAAGGACCGAGATCAATGTATCCCCAAGATTATAACCTTCCTGGCCCATGGAGAATATTTGGGGATCATCCTGGCTTCCTTTGCCCTCTTCTTGTCTTTAATCCTGGGCTTGGTGTTTGGACTCTTCATTAAAAACCTTGAAACTCCCATAGTCAAGGCCAACAACCGGGACCTCTCCTACATTCTCCTCATCTCCCTCCTACTTTCCTTCTTGTCCTCCTTCCTGTTCATTGGCCAGCCACAGAAAGCAACCTGCCTTCTCCGACAAACAGCCTTCAGCATCATCTTCTCAGTTGCTGTGTCTTCTGTGTTGGCCAAAACGATCACTGTGGTGCTGGCTTTCCTTGCAACAAAGCCAGGGAACAGGGTGAGAAGATGGCTGGGGAAGAGTTTGGCCAATGCCATTGTACTTTCCTGTTCTGGCATTCAAGCTGTCATCTGCACCATCTGGTTGGGCATCTCTCCTCCATTCCCAGACTCTGACATGTACTCCCAGCCTGGACAGATCATCTTGCAATGCAACGAAGGGTCTGTCACCATGTTTTATACTGCCCTTGGCTACATGGGCTCCCTGGCTGCCATCTGCTTCATGGTGGCTTTCCTGGCCAGGAAGCTGCCTGGGGCCTTCAATGAAGCCAAGCTGATCACCTTCAGCATGCTGGTCTTCTGCAGTGTTTGGGTGTCCTTTGTGCCCACCTACCTAAGCACCAAGGGCAAATACATGGTAGCTGTGCAGGTCTTCTCCATCTTGGCCTCCAGTGCTGGGTTACTGGGCTGCATCTTCATTCCCAAGTGCTACATTATTATACTCAGGCCTGATCTGAATACAAAGGAGCAGCTAATGATGAATAGCAACAGAGTAAACTAGAAATCTGCTTCTAATGGAAGATTTTCTCATGGACATCATTTAGCAAGCACAATCCAAAGCCTCTTCAGATGAGATGTGATTATTCCTCATTGGAGAGAGGGGCAACTATATATCTGGCTTCTTTGAAGAGTGATGTGTAAATAGTAGGGATGTCAGAGAATTCCGCCATGAATCTCGGTGAAATCTGAAATCTGTTGTGGAACGAAGCCCCCCCACCCCCTGCCCCGTGAAATGGGCCCAGAACGGAGCACCTACCTGCTACCGTCCGCGCTGACTTGCAAATGGCAGCCGCGTCTGCGGCCACTAGGGATGTCAGAAAATTCTGCCACAGATCTCGGTGAGGCCGAATGCCAGTGCATTCGGCCCCTGAAATCTGTGGCGGACCGGCCTCCCACCCCTCGCCCCCCGCGGATCCCTCCCCCAGACGAGACTTCCTGGGCGGATCTTCCGGGCGGCGGCGGCTCCGGCGGCGGCCGGTCTTCTGACCGGCTGCCACCGCCGCCATTTCCAAGCTTGTGAAAAAAAAAAAAGACGTGATAGGCTACGTAAATCTTACATAAAGTCAATTTCAACTATTGGTTTTTGATACCATTGACGATGGTATCCTCCTGGACAGACTCTGTGGGATGGGTATTGGAGGCGCTGTGCTACAGTAGTTCCGGTCTTCCCTAAGGGGCCAATTTCAGAGAGTAACATTGGGTGACTATTCCTCGGCCCCTTGGCAATTGAGCTTTGGGGTGCCACAGGGTATCATCTTGTCCCCAATGTTGTTTAACATCTATGTGAAACCACTGAGAGCAGTCATTCAGGGATTTGGAGCTAAATGCCATCCGTATGCTGATGACACGCTGCTCTATCTCCCTGTGACAATTGAATCAGGAGAGGCTGTGCAAGTCCTGAATCAGTGACTTGACTCGGTAATGGGCTGGATGAGGGCCAATAAACTGAAGCTGAATCCTGGTGAGACGGAAGCCCTGTGGGTGAGTGGTTCCCGGGTCCCAGAGGCAGGCTTATTGCCTGTTCTGGATGGGCTTGCACTTCCTCTGAAAGATCAGGTCCGTCGTCTGGAGGTACTTCGAGATCCATCATCGTTGCTGGTCCCAAGGGCCCATGGTGGCTCAGAGTGCCTTTTACCAGCTTCAGCTTGTTCGCCTGCTCCGGCCTGTCCTGGTCAGGGATAGCTTGGCCACGGTGGTGCAGGTGCTAATAACGTCAAGACTGGATGGCTGCAATGTGCTGTATGTGGGGCTGCCCTCAAAGCTGCTGCAGAAGCTGGAGCTAGTGCAGAAAGCAGCCACTCGGCTGTTGTCGGGAGCTGCCCCTTTTCAGCCTGCAACTCCTCTGCTGAGGGCACTGCACTGGCTGCCTATTCGCAACTGGGCCAGGTTTAAGGTATTAGCACTAGTGTACAAAGCCCTAAACAACTTGGGACCAGGATACCTGAGGGAACACCTTCTCCCTTACCGCCCTGCCTCATCAGAGGGCAAGTTCATGGTGGTTCCACATGGACCTCTGGCCCAAGGGGAGTCCTCCAAGAAAAGAGCCTTCAGTGTGGTGGCCCCCTTCCTGTGGAATTCCCTGCCTTTAGAGGTCAGGTAGCTGCCAATCTTGTGTTCCTTCCAGCACCTCCTGGAGACGTTGTTATTCTGAGAGGCCTTCCTTGCATGACCAGCTGCAGTTTATTCAATTCTACATTATTAGGGTTTGTCTCTTTAAAAAATGTCTTAACTCTTTTAACCAGCTGTTTTATTCTTTTACCTTGTTGTTCACTGCTCCGAAATCTCCTGATGTGGAGCAGTATACAAATATTGAAAACAAACAAACAAACAATCTCCTCTTCTGGCTTACACATCGTCTCTTTAACAAAGGCTTGTCAAATTTGGCTAATTGTTGGAGGTGTAATGTAGTCAACTAGTAACGTATGGCTGTGACAGCTGGACTGCAAGGAAGGCTGAGCGCCGAAGAATTGAGGCCTTCAAACTGTGGTGCTGGAGAAGACTCTTACGAGTCCCCTGGACTGCAAGGAGGTCCAATCAGTCCATCCTAAAGGAAATCAACCCTGACTGCTCATTGGAAGGACAGATACTGAAGCTGAAGCTGAAATATTTTGGCCAACTAATGCGAAGAGAAAACTCCCTGGAAAAGACCCTGATGCTGGGAAAGACTGAAGGCATAGAATCATAGAATCATAGAATAGTAGGGTTGGAAGGGGCCTACAAGGCCATCGAGTCCAACCCCCTGCTCAATGCAGGAATCCAAGTCAGAGCATCCCTGACAAATGGCTGTCCAGCCTCGTCTTGAAGGCCTCCAGTGTGGGAGAGCCCACCACCTCCCCAGGTAATTGGTTCCATTGCCGTATTGCTCTGACACTCAGGAAGTTTTTCCTGATGTTCAGTCGGAATCTGGCTTCCTGTAACTTGAGCCCATTATTCCGTGTCCTGCACTCTGGGATGATCAAGAAGAGATCCTGGCCTTCTTCTCTGTGACAACCTTTCAAGTACTTGAAGAGCGCTATCATATCTCCCCTCAGTCTTCTCTTCTCAAGGCTAAACATGCCCAGTTCTTTCAGTCTCTCTTCATAGGGCTTTGTTTCCAGTCCCCTGATCATCTTTGTTGCCCTCCTTTGAACCCTCTCCAGCTTGTCTGCATCCTTCTTAAAGTGCGGTGCCCAGAACTGGACACAGTACTCCAGATGAGGCCTAACCAGTGCTGAGTAGAGGGGAACTAGTACTTCCCGGGATTTGGAAGCGATGCTTCTATGAATGCAGCCCAAAATAGCATTTGCCTTTTTTGCAGCCACATCACATTGTTGGCTCATATTCAGCTTGTGATCGACGACAATTCCAAGATCCTTCTCGCTCGTAGTGTGGTTGAGCCACGTATCCCCCATCTTGTAACTGTGCATTTGGTTTCTTTTTCCTAGGTGCAGAACTTGGCATTTGTCCCTATTAAATGCCATTCTGTTGTTTTCTGCCCAGCACTCCAGTCTATCCAGATCACTTTGAATTTTGTTTCTGTCTTCCAAAGTATTAGCTATCCCTCCCAATTTTGTGTCATCTGCAAATTTGATCAGCATTCCCTGCACCTCCTCCTCCAAGTCATTAATAAAAATATTGAAGAGCACTGGGCCCAGGACTGAGCCCTGCGGTACCCCACTCGTTACCTCTCCCCAGCTTGAGAAGGTCCCATTGATAAGCACTCTTTGAGTCCGATTCTGTAGCCAACTGTGGATCCACTGGATCGTTGTTTCATCTAGCCCACTTCGAGCTAGTTTGCTCATCAGGATATCATGGGGCACTTTGTCGAAAGCTTTGCTGAAGTCGAGGTATATGATGTCTACAGCATTCCCACGGTCTACAAGGGAGGTGACTTGATCAAAAAATGAGATCAGATTTGTCTGGCAGGACTTGTTTTTGACAAATCCATGTTGGCTTCGAGTAATCACGGCATTGTTGTCAAGGTGCTTCCAGATGGATTGCTTTATGATCTGCTCCAGAATTTTCCCAGGGATTGATGTCAGACTGACTGGTCTGTAGTTCCCAGGTTCCTCCTTTTTACCCTTTTTGAAGATAGGGACAACGTTAGCCCTCCTCCAGTCATCTGGCACTTCCCCGGTCCTCCATGATTTCTCAAAGAGAATAGACAGCGGTTCTGAGAGCTCTTCTGCCAGTTCCTTTATGACTCTAGGATGCAGTTCATCTGGCCCTGGAGATTTGAACTCATTCAAAGTAATGAGGTGTTCCTTGACCATATGCCTGTCGATCTCAAGCTGCAATCCTGCCCCTTCAGCCTGTACTTCGCCTTTGCCAGGGGGGTCATAGACCCTCTTTTGGGAGAAGACTGAGCCAAAGTAGGAATTGAGCACCTCTGCCTTTTCTTTGTCCTCTGTTATCATTTTGCCATCCTTATTTAATAGCTGAACAACCATTTCTTTCCTCTGCCTTTTACTATGCACGTAGCTGAAGAAAGCCTTTTTGTTGTTTTTAGCATCCCTCGCTAACCTCACCTCGTTCTCCGCTTTAGCCTTCCTGACGCCATCCCTGCAATTCTGTGCTACCTGCCTGTACTCTTCCTTTGTTACTTGGCCTTCTTTCCACTTCCTATATGTGTCCTTTTTTGTTTTCAGGTCATCCCTAAGCTTTTTGTGAAGCCACATTGGCTTCTTCTGTTGTCTTCCACCTTTTCTTCTTGTTGGAATTGTTTGTGATTGTGCCTTGAGAATTTCCTTTTTTAAAAGTTCCCACCCATCTTGGACTCCTTTTCTCGCTAGCATTGCTTGCCATGGGACCTTACTGATCATTGTTCTGAGTTTATTAAAATCAGCTTTCCTAAAATCCAGGGTACGCGTTTGAGTACACTCGGCTTTTGCTTCCCTTAGAACCAAGAACTCAAGTACAACATGGTCGCTTTCCCCCAGAGTTCCTGTAACTGCTACTTTATCCACTAAGTCATCTCTGTTGGTTAGGATCAAGTCAAGGATAGCCGATCCTCTAGTTCCTTCCTCTACTTTCTGTAGGAGGAAGTTATCCGCCACACAAGTCAGGAATTTCCTGGAGGGGCCATGTTTTGCAGAATTTGTCTCCCAACAAATATCGGGGAAATTGAAGTCCCCCATTACTACTACATCATGCTTCCTTAAAACATTGGCTATTTGCTTTTCAAAAGTTTCATCCTTGGCTTCTCCTTGATTGGGTGGCCGGTAGTAGACTCCGACCACCAGGCTCCTTTTATTCTTTGCTCCATTTATTTCAACCCAGATGCTTTCGATGGGGCTACCAAGCTCCTCCTCCTGTATTTCTGTGCAGAGATATGTATTTTTCACATACAGTGCAACCCCGCCTCCCTTTCTGTTCCTCCTGTTCTTTTTGAACAAGTTATATCCTTCAACTGCTGTATTCCAGTCATGAGAGTCATCCCACCAAGTCTCAGTTATACCTATCAAGTCATAATTTCCCTCCTGTATTAAGAGTTCAAGTTCGTTCTGTTTGTTTCCCATACTCTGGGCATTAGTATATAGACATCGAAGACCATGTGCTTCATAGTCTGGCTTTCTTCCTACATGTGTCTGAAGACTATTATTGGGCGCTATCAGCGCTGTTCTCTCCATTGCAGTGCATGCGCCTACGTCCATTGTTACCCCCAACATTACATCTCCCTTCCCCGTAGGATTCAGTTTAAAGCCCTCCTGATGAAGTTCTTCATGCTGTGGCCAAACACATTCTTCCCAGCCTTTGTGAGGTGCAACCCATCCCTAGCCAACAGCCCATCTTCCAGGAAGTATAGCCCGTGGTCCCAGAATCCAAATCTCTCTCGTCGGCACCACCTTCGTAGCCAGTCATTCACCCGGAGTATTTTTCGTTCCCTTTCTATCCCTCTTCTAACTACTGGAAGGATGGATGAGAAAACTATCTGGGCCCCAAAGTTCTTGAGTTTCCTTCCCAAAGCTTCAAAGTCTGACGTGATCTCTTCGTAGCTCCGCTTGGCAGTATCATTTGTTCCCACATGGATGAGAAGAAAGGGATACCTGTCAGTGGGCTTTATGAGTGCAGGCAACCTTTCAGTCACGTCTCTAATCTGTCCTCCCGGGAGACAACATACCTGGCGAGTCCACGGGTCTTCGCGACATACTTGGGTCTCGATCCCACGCAGCAAGGAGTCTCCCACTACTACCACTCTTCTCTTCTTCTTCTTGTAGGCCTGGGTTTCATCGCCTCTGTTTGACTGACCTTTAGCCTCTTGCTCACTCTCATGCAGGGTCCCCTGTGATTCTTCCTCTGCAGGCTGTCCTCCAGTCTCATCTGCAAGTACCTGGAATCGGTTCCACAGCTCCACCGCTTCCACTGGTGCAGAGTGGCGTCTAGTTCTTCTTCTCCTAACTGTCACCGTTTTCCAAGGAGTATCCTCTACTCCATTTTTCTTCACCTCAGCATTTCCCACTGCCTCATCTTGCTGTTGCTCTTCAAGCTTCTGGTCTGCCCTTTGCTGCTGTAGTTCCCCCATTCTGTCCAAGAACTCTTCGTGTTCTCTTATTCCCCGGAGGGTTGACAGTCGCCGCTCCACTCCACTTACTTTTTCCTCCAGCAGCGTGATCAACTTGCACTTGTTGCAGGTGTAGGCCATGTTGTTCTCAGGCAAGAAAACAAACATTGCACACACCTTGCAGGTCACCACCACTGGAGAGTCTTGTCCTTCCATAGCCTTTTTTCCCTTTTTGTGTCTAGCTTTGTGATTGTTCTAGACTAGCCTGTGCCTGCTCCTCTACTCAGTAGAGGTTAAAAGCAGAGTCCCACTGGTGTGGAAGTGTGTGTTACAAGACAAATAAATGGGAAAAAGTTAGTTAAAAAAAAATGTTAGGGGCCTCCCCCTTGACCTCCCCTGCCGAACTCCCCTGGCCAACTCCTGTTTGCTCCCCCTGTTCGCTCGCTCTGTTCGCTCGCTCTCTGGGAGCTTGCCTGCTTCTGTAGTCCCTGGACCAGCTGGAGCAGCTTGCTCTGCTCTGCTCTGCTCAGCTGGGAGGCGGGAAACAGACAAAAGGAGAAGGGGACGGCAGAGGATGAGATGGCTAGATAGCATCACCGCTGCAATGAATATGAACTTGAGCACGCTCCAGGAGAGAGCGGAGGACAGGAAGGACTGGCGTGCTAAGGTCCATGGGGCCATGAAGAGTCAGACATGATTGAACGACTGAACAACAACACCAACAACAACAATGTAGTCAACACTTCTCTTTTAGGGATGTACGAAAGTCACTTACCTGAACCCGAAAGTTGATTCGCGGTAGGGGGGAGGCACTCCGTCCCTCCCCCCAAAATTCTGGCCAGGAGGGAGGCACCCTGTCCCTCCCCCCCAAGATTCTGGCTGGGGGGGAGGCACCCCATCCCTCCTTCCCAAAATTCTGGCTGGGGGGAAGGCGCCCCGTCCCTCCCGCTTCAAATCCTGTCCTGCCGGGATGCAAATGGTGGCGGCCATAGCCACCACTGTTTGCATCCCTGCAGTCAGCCGTGATAGGCTACGTAAATGTTTACGTAGCCTATCACGGCTGAGTGAAAAAGAAAAAAAAACCCGCGCGTACGCAAACGCTATTTGCGCAATGCTATTTGCGTTCCCCTTATTTTCGCCGTAGTCTACGTAAATGTTTACATAGACTACACGTGCCAAAATAAGGAACGCAAATGGCGGTGCCCATGGTTTGGTTTTTTTTTCAGTCAGCCATGATAGGCTACGTAAACATTTACGTCACCTATCACGTTTTGTTTTGTTTTAACTTGGAAATGGCGGCGGCGGCAGCCGGTCGGAAGACTGCCCACCACAGCCACCACCACCGAACCGCCACCGAACTGCCGCCGGAGCCGCCACCGCCAGGGACATTCGCACAAGGTAAGTCCCGTCCCGGGGCGGGGCGGGGGGCAGACCGTTTCTCCACCAATTTTGGGGGGCCGAATGCGCTGGCATTTGGCCTCCCCAAGATTCGTGGAGAAATTCTCTGACATCCCTACTCTTATTCATAAATTTTGGAAATGCCCAATAGTAGTGAGTGGTAGCATGGGTGCTCAATTCAGTCTGGGAATCCGACGGACCTGCTCCTGCCTGCACCCCCAAGCCCCACTCACTGAGCCCCTGCCCCTGCTTTCCCCCCGCCCTAGGGATGTCAGAGAATTCTGCCATAGATCTCGGCGAGGCCGAATGCCAGTGCATTCAGCCCCCCAAATTGGTGGAGGAATGGCCTGCCCCCCCCGCCCCCAGGATGAGACTTACCTGGGGCGGATCTTCCGGGCGGTGGCGGCTCCGGTGATGGTGGCTGGTCGGCCGGTCTTCCGACCGGCTGCCACTGCCGTCATTTCCAGTTAAAAAAAAAAAAAAAGACATGATAAGCTACGTAAAAATTTACGTAGCCTATCATGTCTGATTTTTTTAAAAAAACAAACAAACTGCACGTACGCAAATGGCGGCGGCTATGGCCGCCGCCATTTGCATTCCTTATTTTTGCACGTCCTAGTCTACGTCAAGATTTACATAGACTAAGACGGCGAAAATAAGGGGAACACAAATAGCGCAGCATCCGCTACGTTATTTGCGTTCCCCTTATTTTCGCCGTCTTAGTCTACGTAAATCTTGACATAGACTAAGACGTGCCAAAATAAGGAACGCAAATGAAAAATAAGACTAAGAATGAAAAATAAGGAATGCAAATTTGCGTACGTGCATTGTTGTTAAGTCAGACATGATAGGCTAAGTAAACATTTACGTAGCCTATCATGGCTGACTGCAGGGACGCAAATGACGGTGGCTACAGCCACCGCCATTTGCATCCCTGCTAGCCAGCGGCTGGAAATCCGGCTGCTGGCGGAGCTGGCCGGCAGCTCTGCAGAATCCCTGCGGAGCGGAGCCAGCCAGCCAGGATTCTGGGGAGGAAGCGCGGATCCTTCCCTAGGGATATATAGGGATCCTTCCCTAGGATATCAGATCCTTCCCTAGGAAGAAAAAATATAGGTGCCACACTATCATCCTTTCTGCAATGGAACTAAAATACTCAGTGATTGCTTCTTTGAATGCATGAGCCTTTGCAGGCAAGAGATAACTGTGCATTAAATTTCCAAAACTCTACCCATGCAGAGCCAAAGCCAGAAGCACAACAGGCAATCCCCACTGAATGGCGTTTGTGTCTGTGGGGTGGGAAGGGCACCTTGTTCCAGGGTAAACAGCCATTGTCCATTTGGAAACAAAACCTATGCAGTTCCAGTCCTGGAATTAGCCATGTGCTTCATCACATGTGCAATCCATTGCATTTAGAGAGAACTATCGAGGGGGCAATGGATTGGGAAGTGTGTCATGAGCTGTGCAAGTGAGCCAGATATTGCAGTTCCAAGAAGAAGAAGAAGAAGAAGAAGAAGAAGAAGAAGAAGAAGAAGAAGAAGAAGAAGAAGAAAAAGAAGAAGAAGAAGAAGAGCCTCGATCAGTAATCTGCACAAAAATGTAAAAGGAATATATGATATGCTGAGCCTCAGCTTGGAGTGACAAGGACAATTCTCAGCCCATTTTATCTCACTGTGTCTATAGCAATTTGTATTGGATCATTTGCTGTTTTGCCATTTGTAGACCCCATCAGGTAGATGATGAATGTATAGTGGCCAGTTATTAGCTCAACAGTATTTGTAGAAGTGGTAGAATTTTGAGGCTTATGATGGCAGAACCTGATTTTTGCAACTTCTCTTTAACTTTACCAGTGTCCACATTAGCTTTGCTTGTATTTGCTACATCAAATAAGATGGTGGTGCTTGGAATTACTTTGCTAAAATATAACCACCAGCCTCCAAATTATGAAGTAAATGTGTGAACAGAGATTTTGTGCACACATGCGTGTGTGTATCCATGGGTGATAGAGCGGCCTTCACCCCCGGGACAAGACTTACCTGGGGCGGATCTTCCGGGAGGCGGCAGCTCTGGCAGCGGCGGCTGGGCGGCCGGTCTTCCGACCAGCTGCCGCCGCTGCCATTTCTAGTTTAAAAAAAAAAAAGACATGATAGGCTACATAAACATTCACGTAGCCTATCACAGCTGACTGCAGGGACGCTAACGGAGGTGGCTACGGCCGCTGCCATTTGCGTCCCTGCTAGCCAGCAGCCGGATGTCTGACTGCTGGCGGAGCCGGCCGGCGACTCCGCAGAATCCCTGCGGAGCGGAGCCAGCCAGCCAGGATTCCGGGGGGGAGGAACAGAGCGCCTCCCCCCCCAGCCAGGATTCCGGGGGGAGGGACGGAACGCCTCCCCCCACCATCAACATAATCCGCAAACAGGTAAGTGACTTTCGTACATCCCTACCCTGCCCACACTCGGCGAATGGCCTGCACTCACCCCGGCACCCTTGTGAAGCTTTGTGGTCACCATTTTCTCAGAAATAAAATGGTGATCGCAAAAATGTGCACATTTGTGCACATGCAAAAATGTGCATGTTTGCATATGCGCATATTCGCATACGCGAAATGCACATTTTGTGAATGCACATCTTTACATATGAACGAAAATGTATATTTTATGAAAAATGCACATTTTTGTGCACACACTAATGTGTGCCTTCAGAAAAATGTTTTTGTGCTTACAAAAACGTATGCGTTTTTGCAATCACCCTTTTAATTTCTTAGAAACTGTGACCACAGAGCTCAACAAGGCCTTGTAAGAAGTTATTATACTGGTATATTTTGTATTGGAAAGCTCTTTAATATTTACTGATGTTAATGTTCTCTTAAATTATTTATCGGATGGGGGGGTTGGAATGTGACACATGGTCAGCATAAATGGATCTTTTGAGCCCTTGTGGTTGCTAAAACACTGATACTACAACACTGGTAGGATAAAAGCTCACTGCCTATAATGCAATGTTTCCAGACTTAACAATACTAGCAACATTTGAACGAGTGGTATATAGGCATAACTTGCAAATGGACTTACATTTGGATATTTGGTCTGCTTTTACTGAAGTTTATGTATAACCATTTCCCCCCTCTTCTTCTATCCTTAGAACATTGTAATATTTGAAACTTAGGATTTTGGAGTATGCTGTTATATTTTTAAATTGGGGGATGGTGACGATTTTTGTTAGTTTGTTTTTTGTTGGTCACAATAAAAATTGATTATAAAAAAATTATTAAGTGCCAAGAGCTCTCGATCCTGAAGACCCATTTGGTAGTGTGGACATGTGAATTTGGTTGGTCATAACTGTTTATTTGGAAATGTAAGTGGTTATATTGTGGAGGTCCGGATGGTCATAAACCACAGCACCTAGGACTAGGGATGTACAAAACTCTTGCCTGGCTCTGCACCAGGCAATCCGCGGTGGGGGAGAGGCGCTCTGTCCCTCCCCAAGAATTCTTCCCAGCTGGATCCGCTCCACGGCGACTCCGTGGAGTCGCTGGCCAGGGCTGCCCTCAGCTGGACATCCGAGCACTGGGCTGCACAGGGACACAAATGGCGGCCAATGTAGCCACCGCCATTTGCGTCCATGTCTCTAATTGTGATAGGCTACGTAAATATATACGTAGCCTATCATGGCTAAAGACACAGATGCAAATGGCGGGAGCTACGGCAGCCGCCATTTGTGTTCCTTCCTATTGCCATGAAGGCCTTTCGAAAGAGGTGAATGTCTCTTTATGTCACGGCTTTTCGAAAGAGGTGAATGGCGGCCACAGATGTGGCCGCCATTCGAGGAGCACCGGAACGGGCAACAAAGGTGGGCTCTGTTCAGGGCCCATTTCGTGGGGTGGGGGGGGTGGCTTTGTTCCGCCATGGATTCCGGGGGGCTGAATGCTCTGGCATTTGGCATCCCTGGAATCCATGGCGGAATTCTCCAACATCCCTACCTAGGATACCTGTGGGATCCCAAAATTTGCGGATCTAGCTGCAGGGATACTTTTGTCTCCCTCTCCCATAATATTAGAACCTGCTCATCCCATGAAGCTGATCGGTGGGAGATCCAGGACAGATAAAAGGAAGTACTTGTTCACACAGTGCAGAGTTAAATGATGGAATTAGCTACCACAGGATGTTGTGATGGCCACCCATTTGGGTGGTTTTAAAACGGGGTTAGACAGATTCCTGGAGGAGAAGACTGTCCACGGCTACTAGACCTGAGGACCATGTGTTACCTCCATTACCATCGGCGGTATGCCTATGTACACCAGTTGTCTGTCTGGTGTCTTGGAAACCCTCTGATGACATTTGGAGGGAGCATCAGGGAGGCCTTAAGAATGGTGACATGTCGTGAAAGAAACACAGGAAAACATATAAGTAGGATACAGAAGCTCTTTACCTCCAGTAAAGAGCCAGGGTCGGTGCAGATGTTCCAACTGATAGCCATCTCCTCCTCATGAGCAGAAGCGAGCTGCCAGCCACAGCCCCAACCTGCCTGGTTGGCTGCCAAAGAAGCCGTAGGATGAGATGCAGTGCACTCCCCAGTTGCTCTTGCCACAAGGCGCATGCGGCAACAAGTCCAGGCTGCGCATGAGCTCCAGGTGGCTCATCGACTGGGCCTGCCAGTGACCTAGACCTCAGCGAGCCTGGTGCAGGGGGCTGGGTGCAGGGGGTTTTGCCAGCTTCCTGTGCTAAATCGGGTGCTTGCAACATACCACATTATCTTCCAGCTAGACGAAGGGTTGTGACCGGGGCAGAAATAAAGCGGTGAGACACAGATAACTGTGTTGAGCTAGGGCCACACTGTCTTAACACCACAGAATCTGCAAAGGGTTGCTGTATGAGAATGTGACATCTGCATCTGTCAGAAACTTCTTATCTGTGGGCTATTTGGGCCAGACCAGCCTGGACTGTTGTGCAGTGTACCTAGAACTGGTGTACCTCTTGTGGACTGGACTGTTGTGCAGTGCACCTCCTCATAGGGTCATAGAATCACAGAATCATAGAATCCTAGAGCAGTAGGGTTGGAAGGGGCCTATAAGACCCTCGAGTTCAACCCCCTGCTCAATGCAAGTCAGAGCATCCCTGAGAGATGGCTGTCCAGCCTCATCTTGAATGCCTCCAGTGTGGGAGAGCCCACCACCTCCCTAGGTCATGGGTTCCATTGTCATCTTGCTCTACAGTCAGGAATTTTTTCCTGATGTTCAGCCGGAATCCGGCTTCCTGTAATGTGAGCCCATTCCTCCTTATCCTGCGCTCTGGGATGATCGAGAAGAGATCCTGGCCATCCTCCCTGTGACAACCTTTCAAGTACTTGAAGAGTGCTATCCTATCTCCCCTCAGTCTTCTCTTCTCAAGGCTAAACATGCCCAGTTCTTCAGATCCATACACTTACAGGTGAGTAGTGAGGCCTTCCCATGTTACCTCCTCCTGCACCTAATATGACCACAGCCTGCCAGTAGGGGTGTATAGATTCCCCACCATCCATTCCAGTGGGGAATCAGTGGGGGGGGAGGTGATCTGTTCCTCTCCCTCCAAATCCTCCGGAGCGGCTTCGCACCGCAAGGATTCCGGGGGGAGGGAATGGCTTGGGGGCCGCTTGCCTTCCCTCCTGCCAGCCAAATCCACTCGCTTCCTCCCTGCTGATCGCCATGTCTTTAAAAACAAAAACAAAAATGGCGATCAGCAGGATGTGCCCATAGACTTATACACGAAATAGAGCCATGAATCTTGCATATAAGCCTATGGACACATAGAGTTAGATGCAAGACTCATGGCTCTATTTGTGTCTACGTCTATGGGCACATCCTGCTGATGGCCTTTAAAAAAAGAAAAAGACATGGCGATCAGCAGGGAGGAGGCGAACGGCTCCGGCTGGCAAGAAGCAGCCTAGTGCCCTTCCGCCTCCAGTCCTCCTGGAGCGGAGGTAAGTGGTCCCGATCCGCTGTGGATTCCTGAGGCCGGATTCCTAGGAATCCTACCTCATTTGAATCCGCAGCGTATTTCTCTGACACCCCTACCTGCCAGAGATCCTGGTCCATGCGTCCTTGCAAACTCGGAGCCTTGAATTTCCACGAACTAAGTTTGTGCCCCCTCCCTGTAGTCAGCCGTGATAGGCTACATAAATCTTTACATAGCCTATCATGTCTGAATTAAAACAAAAACACGTGCGTCCGCAAATGGTGGCGGCTACAGCCGCCGCCATTTGCATTCCTTATTTTGGCCCGTCTTAGTCTACGTAAATATTTACGTAAACTAAGACGGCAAAAATAAGGGGAACGCAAATAGCGGCGGCCGTAGCCACTGCCATTTGCGGATGCGCATGTTCGTTTGTTTGTTTTAAGTCAGACATGATTGGCTACTTAAAGATTTACGTAGCCTATCACGGCTGACTTGATCAGTCATTCAGTCGTGTCCGACTCTTCGTCACCCCATGGACCATAACACTCCAGGCCTTCCTGGCCTGCACTCTCTCCCAGAGCGTGCTCAAGTTCATATTCATTGCATCGGTGATGCTATGTAGCCATCTCATCCTCTGCCGTCCCCTTCTCCTTTTGCCTTCAGTCTTTCCCAGCATCAGGGTCTTTTCCAGAGAGTTTTCCCTTCGCATTAGGTGGCCAAAATATTTGAGCTTCAGCTTTAGTATCTGTCCTTCCAATGAGCACTCAGGTTGATTTCCTTTAGGATGGACTGATTTGACCTCCTTGCAGTCCAGGGCACTCGTAAGAGTCTTCTCCAGCACCACAGTTCGAAAGCATCAATTATTCGGTGCTCAGCCTTCCTTATAGTCCTGCTCTCACAGCCATACATTACTACTGGGAAAACCATAGCTTTGATTAGACGGACCTCTGTTGGCAAGGTGGTGTCTCTGCTTCTTACTATGCTGTCTAGGTTGGCCATAGCTTTCCTCCCAAGGAGCAAGCGTCTTTTAATTTCATGGCTACAGTGACCGTCTGCAGTGATCTTGGAGCCCAAGAAAATAAAATCTGTCACAGCTTCCATTTCTTCCCCTTCTACATGCCAGGAAGTGATGGGGCCAGATGCCATGATCTTAGTTTTTTTAATGTTGAGTTTCAAACCAGCTTTAGCACTCTCCTCTTTCACCCTCAACAAGAGGCTCTTGAGATCCTCTTCGCTTTCTGGCATTAGGGTGGTATCATCTGCATATCGGAGGTTGTTGATAATTCTCCCAGCAATCTTAATTCCGACCTGTGATTCATCCAACCTGGTGTTTCTCTTGATGTACTCTGCAGATAAATTAAATAAGCAGGGTGACAATATGCAGCCTTGTCGTACTCCTTTCCCAGTTTTGAACCAATCGGTTGTTCCATGTCTGGTTCTTACTGTTGCTTCTTGACCCTCGTACAGGTTTCTCAGGAGACAGGTAAGGTGGTCTGGTACTCCCATCACTTTCAGAATTTGCCACAGTTTGTTGTGATCCACACAATCAAAGACTTTAGCGTAGTCAACGAAGCAGAAATAGACATTTTTTTGGAATTCTCTTGCTTTCTCCATGATCCAGCGAATGTTGGCGATTTGATCTCTAGTTCCTCTGCCTCTTTGAAACCCAGCTTGTACTTCTGGTAGTTCTCGGTTCGCATACTGCTGAAGCCTAGCTTGTAGGATTTTGAGCATCACCTTGCTGGCATGTGAAATGAGCACAATTGTGCGGTAGTTTGATCACTCTTTGGCATTGCCCTTCTTTGGAATTGGAATGTAAACTGACCTTTTCCAGTCTTGTGGCCACTGTTGAGTGTTCCAAATTTGTTGGCATATTGAGTGCAGCACTTTAACAGCATCATCGATCTTTTAGGATTTTAAATAGCTCAGCTGGAAGACTGTCATCTCGTCTAGCTATGTTGTTACTTATGCTTCCTAAGGCCCACTTGACTTCACTCTCGAGTATGTCCGGCTCAAGTTCAGGGACCGCACTATCATGGCTATCAGGTACATTCAGATCTGTCCTGTATAGTTCTGCTGTGTATTCTTTCCACCTCTTCTTCATCTCATCTGCTTCAGTTAGGTCCCTGCCTTTTTTGTCCTTTATCATGCCCATCTTGGCACAAAACATTCCCTTGAGATCTCCAATTTTCTTGAAGAGATCTCTAGTCTTTCCCATTCTATTGTTTTCCTCGATTTCTTTGCATTGTTCATTTAAGAAGGCTTTCTTGTCTCTCCTTGCTATTCTCTGGAACTCTGCATTCAGTTGGATATATCTTCCCCTTTCTCCCTTGCTTTTTGCTTCCCTTCTTTCCTCAGCTACTTGTAATGCCTCATCAGACAGCCACTTGGCTTTCTTGCATTTCTTTTTCTTTGGGATGGATTTCGTTGCTGCCTCCTGAACAATGTTACGGACCTCTGTCCATAGTTCCTCAGGCACTCTGTCTATCAGGTCTAATCCCTGAAATCTATTCCTCACCTCCACGGTATATTCATAAGGGATATGATTTAGGTCATACCTGAATGGTTTAGTGGTTTTCCCTACGTTCTTCAATTTAAGCCGAAATTTTGCAACAAGAAGCTCATGATCTGAGCCACAGTCAGCTCCAGGTCTTGTTTTGACTGACTGTATAGAGCTTCTCCATCTTTGGCTGCAAAGGACATAATCAATCTGATTTCGATATTGACCATCTGGTGATGTCCATGTGTAGAGTCGCCTCTTGTGCTGTTGGAAAAGAGTGTTTGCTATGATCAGCATGTTCTCTTGGCAAAACTCTATTAGCTTTTGTCCTGCTTCATTTTGTACACCAAGGCCATGCCTGCCTGTTATCCTGGTGATTTCTTGACTTCCTACTTTAGCATTCCAATCCCCTATGATGAAGAGGACATCTTTTTTGGTGTTCGTTCTAGAAGGTGTTGTAGGTCTTCATAGAACCAATCAACCTCAGCTTCTTCAGTTGGGGCACAGACCTGAATTACTGTGATGTTGAATGGTTTGCCTTGGATTCGTACTGAGATCATTCTATCATTTTTAAGATTGTACCCCAGTACTGCTTTTCCCACCCTTTTGTTGACTATGAGTGCTACTCCATTTCTTCTAAGGGATTCTTGCCAACAGTAGTAGATATGATGGTCACCTGAATTAAATTCACCCATGCCTGTCCATTTTAGTTCGCTGATTCCCAAGCTGTCGATGTTCAATCCTGCCATCTCATGTTTGACCACCTCCAGCTTGCCTTGATCCATTGACCTTACATTCCAGGTTCCTAAACTATATTGTTCTTTACAGCATCGGATTTTCTTTTCACCACCAGACCACATTTTGTCAGAACTCTCTGCCATGACCTGTCCGTCTTGGGTGGCCCTGCACAGCATAGCTTATGGCTTCACTGAGTTATGCAAGCCCCTTCGCCACAACAAGGCAGTGATCCATGAAGAGGATCACGGCTGACTACAGGGATGCAAACGGCAGCGGTTATGGCTGCCGCCATTTGTGTCCCTGCTAGCCAGCAGCCGGATGTCCGGCTTTCCCCTTATTTGCGTTCCCCTTATTTTGCGTTTGCGTTCCCCTTATTTTGGCCATCTTATTCTATGTAAATATTTACGTAGACTAAGACAGGCCAAAATAAGGAACGCAAATGGCGGCGGCCATAGACGCCGCCATTTGTGGACGCGCGTTGTTTCTTTTTTAAAAAATCAGACGTGATTGGCTACGTAAAGATTTACATAGCCTATCACATCTTTTTTTTTTTCAAGACTGGAAATGGCGGTGGCGGCAGCCGGTCGGAAGACCAGCCACCGCCTCCGCCTCCGCCATCGGGGAGATCCGCCCCAGGTAACTCTCGTTCCAGGGGGGATCTGCGGGGGAGGTGGCAGGCCATTTCGCCACGGAGTTCAGGGGACAGAATGTACTGGAATTCAAACTCAACAAGATCTGTGGCGGAATTCTCTGACACCCCTACCTGCCAGTGATCCTGGTCCATGCGTGCTTGCAAACTTGGAGCCTTGAATTTCCACAAACTAAGCTTGTACCCACTCCAATTTAATGGCCATAGCTTGCAGGGGAAGATACCCCAATCCAGGCTGGAACAGGGTCAGTTGGAGGTGGGCCCATTGCATGCCACACCTGCGCAACCTCTTGCCAAGACTAAGCTGGGATTCAGGGCTTGATCATGACACCCCGCGGCTGACCCAGAGCACTCTACTGTGTCTGCAGTTGGGAACCCCCGCCAGCATCCTTTCCCTCTGGGGAGGAGTGGAGAAAAACAACATGAGCATCGTGAAGTGCCAAATGTTCATGGGATCAGCTCATGCAGAGGCCTCGGGTGTAGTACTATAGCAGCGATGCGGAACCGCTGCCCTGGGAGCTGAACCCGGCCCTCTGAGGGCACAATTCTGGCCCTCCAGGGTTCTCCAGATGGTCACGCCCCCTTCTCCTGTGCCCACCCCTTTTTCTCCAACCAGTGATTCCCCCAAAGCAGTGGTTCTGAATTTGGCATGGGCTTTTCTCCATTCCAAAAGCCTCTCCTAAGGCTTGGTGACGTAGGCAGGAAAAGTTATTCGCTAAACTATGCTGGTATTTCGGGTATTTTGGCCCTTCCTCTTTTGGCTGTGGTCCCGGCCACCACTGCAATGCGGCCCCCAAGAGCTTCTCCAGAACGGAATTCGGCCCTTGTGCTGACAAAGCTTCTGCACCTCTGTACTCTAGGAAGGCCCAGTCTTGATCAGAGTTGGCCAGAGGAAATCTGTCCTGTGGAGATTAGCAATAGGGATGAACGAACTCAGTAGACTCTGGCCTCGGCAGGTGCTCGTGCAGCCGCTGCCAGTGCCGGTGCCACCGTGCGAGCCCCGGGAGAGCTCGGTGAGCTGTCCAGGAGCGTGCTGCAGCTGCCCACTCCTCTAAGCGAGCTTCCCTCTATTATGCAACATGGGGCCCTGTTTTGTTGTAGAATTATTGTTGCATGCAACAGTGGCTGGAAAGGGCCATTTCCACAATATTAAGAGGCCACTAATGCTGTAGACCTGGCCGTACCCAGCTACCACTGTGTACTACAAGAAACGTACATAAATTTAGAGCCCCGTCTTGCATAAAAGGGAGTCTATATTTGTACTGGGGGTGGGGGTAGGGGAAGGATCTACCCTGTCTCCTTTTCCTTCCCAGGCCAGTTCCCTGAGGCAGCGGCTTGATGAGAGGAGGGCGGGCTCCCCTCTCGCTTCCTTCCTCCTTTCAAGCCACTGCCTTCACATAGCTGGGATGGCAAGCAGAGAAAGGACCACAATTGTGGCAGAGGTGGACAGGCCCAGGCAAGTTGCGGGCCACTCAGAAAGCGCGGGAGGGGCTCGAGCACAGTCTGAAGACCAGCGGGAGGGGGATGGCACAGCAGACGTGGCTCTCAATCGTGAAATCACTCCACAGAAATCATCTTTATTTTAGCATTGTAGCTTTCTAGACTTTTGGCTTTGCTGTTTTAAATCTGTATTTTAAATCTCTGCATTGCTGCTAGGTTTTACTCTGGTTTTATTCTGGATGTATTGTTATTCTGTGGTTTTAATGTTTTTATATTTTAATGTTTTTTATATTTTATATTGTTTTACCATGCGCTTTTTGGTTCTAATTTTTGTGAACCGCCCAGAGAGCTTCAGCTATTGGGCAGTATAGAAATGAAATAAATAAACAAGCAAACAAACAAACAAACTCAAGATTGACTCTGCTTTTTTGTGTATAAGTCTATGGATACAGACTGCTGATCACCATGTTTTTTTAAAGCATGGAGATTGCGGTGGAGGTAGACAGGCCTGGGCAAGTTGTGGGCCACTCACAAAGCGCGGGAGGGGCTTGGGCATGGTCTGGGGACCAGAGAGACGGGGAGGGCTCAGCGGATGTGGCTCAGGAGGCACGGATGCTGGTGGCCCAACAGATTTGTGGCCCGAAATGGGCACCCGCACCATCCCTAACTAGCATTCACCTTGACCAGGGTGCATCTCCCTCTTTCCGCCCTCTCTAACTTGTCTGCTTCCTTTGAATATAGTATAGAAACCCAGATCTCTGGTGACTACTGTCCCATTTCAGACCACAACTGCATCTTCCTGGTGGCTCTCGATCATGAGCTTCCTTGCTGAAATCACTCCACAGAAATCATCTCTAAGCCATGGAGAACCTTCCCCCCAGAACCCCAATTCTAATTCTCCCAGTCCTGCTTCTGCTAAAGCAGAGGACCAATAAGCCCCAAAGCCACAGGACTTACTCTGCACTCCAGCACCATCTTCAAGGCACTCCAAAGGAATCCCTGGAAACGGGTAATTCGAAACTATCCTAACCTTGGAGCTGATGCAGTATTTTCCCCTCCCATTGGAATGAGTGGGAGGGGAGAAATTTAAAAGAAAATCTGGCAAGGAAAGAAGATATATACCATCAAAATCTCTCCCGCACACATCCGTACAACCTCATGACCCTGGCATGGCTTAGGAACTTGTCTTTCCTCCGTCATGGTCGACCCCCCTCCTGAGCTCCATAGGGTTGCATTTCCCATTAAACATTTTGACAGACTCATATCCTGCCCCATCTTTACAGCCCAAGGGGGGTGAGAATGTGGTGATTATTCTGCCCTGTGCAGGCCTACTGAGTGGAGAAGCCAGGAATCGAACCTGCTGTGTGGAAAGGGAGAGGCACAATACAGAGCAAAAGAGGGGGGGTTGGGGGGTGCTGGGAAACATCCTAGACAGGAGCCCTGGGCCATCAGAGAAGGCAATATTGGGCTGAAGGCGCCTTGAAGAATCACAAATCCATGTCCATATTTATCCGAAACGAATATATTGATCCTGGTTCATATGACGGTGTTCCACTGGTGAAGGTCAGGCCAAGCTCACCTCGCCACCCCACCCGCCACTCACTGGCCAACATCAGTAGCTTGGCTCAGCATTGCTGAATTCTCATAAACATGTTTTTCTCCACCATGCTCCTGCTCATGGAGGACAACAGAAAGTCCAGGAAGTTACAGAGCTGAAGTTACAGACTCCTTCCGCTTATAATTTCTTTTTAAAAAACATAGTTATTTACGATGTGGATTGTTCTCTGAAGCTCAAGGGATTCTTCCAAAGCTCCCCTTTGAGTCCACAGACATAAACATCAGATTCAACAGCAGCATGAGTTGATGTCTTCCATGCAGGTAGAAAAAGACTGGCTCGTAAATGCCTTCTGCGCCACTGAGAGTTTGGGTGGGAATTTAGAGCAGGTGAGGAGGACCGTGTGGGTGTGAGGTCTATGTCCTGTTGTCCCCTTCAGAGGTGAAGCCTTTGCTGGGTGGGCTCTATTGGTGTTAGGAAAGCCACAGAAGCCTCAGTCTTGCACGGGGGCTTTGGCTTTTTGCAAGGATTTTATTTTAGTTAGTTGTGAGGAGCAGAGTGGAGGCTGTACCAGGCATAGCAAAAATGATTATGCTGTTGTTATTGCTGATGCCTCAGGCAACCTGTGGGATGCTCAAGGCCAAATGCGCCTTGAATTTGAAAAGGGATGGACTCGACTCAGTGAATCATTACAAGCCAGGAGACCACCTCATTAGCGGGGTGATCTCTACAACACATACGGCATTTCAGCCATACAGTTTCGACAAGCCTCCCTCTAAGAGAAATGACGGGTAAGTCATTGTGTGGATGATGGAGTGATGCCTATTCCACTCGTGACTGATTTCTGGAGCTCCAGTCATCCCTAATTACCAGGGCCTGTCCTTGTTACTATGTACCTGGTAAATCCCTGTCCCATTGTGTCTTTGAGGAAGAATTTGGGGATGCATCAATGCTAAAGGACAGCCTGCCATTTCAGAAGCTGTCTGGGAACATCTGATATGTCTGGGAACATCTGATATGGCAAATGGGATTTTTCTGCCATGCTGTTAATGTGCAGAACCAATATCCCGCTCCCCAAACTGCCTAATAAGGTTGATAATGTTATTCTGGAAATGAAGTCCTCTGAGGAACTGTTGAAAGAGCTTGGTACTTTTAGAATGGAGAAGAGAAGATTAAAGGGCTTTAAAAAGGGATTGGGCAGATTCCTGGGGAAGAAGGCTATTGATGGCTACTAGCCCTGGTGACTATATGCCACCTGTAGTATCAGAGGCAGTGTGCCTATGTACCCCAGTTGCTGGGGAACATGGGCATGAGGATGCTACTGCCATGATGTCCTGCCCATGGGTTTCCCACAGGCAGCCAGTTGGCTGCTTTGGGAACCGAATGCTGGACAAGATGGACTCCTGGTCGCCTCCAGCATCAGGGTTCTTCTTATGTCTGAAAGGGAGTCAGGACAACCATGTTCAAATGCTGAAGGGCTGTGATGCTGAAGATGGAGCTGACGTGATCTCTGTTGCTCTGCAGGGCAGAACTAAGACCATGTGAAGGAATTGTGAGGAGGCGCATTTCAGCTGAGCATTAGGAGAGCCTTAACACTTTTTGACAGTGGAACAGACGCCTTCGGGAATGTTTTCTTCACTAGGACTTATTTAAGCAGAGGCTGCATGGCCAAATGTCAGTGACGCTCTAGTTGCATCCTGCCTTGTAGTTGTTGTTGTTGTTCAGTAATTCAGTCGTGTCCGACTCTTCGTGACCCCATGGACCATAGCATGCCAGGCCTTCCTGTCCTGCCTCGTAGACCCTGTATCAAATTCTTCGATGATATGATTATAGCTGTTGAAGTGGCAGATATTCTGCAGTAAAGTGGGACCAAATCCACAGTGAGATTCAGTATTCTGTCAGGTATTGTTAAGCTTTATAAGACTGAAACTCTTGGTAATCTCATGTGCCAGTGCAGCCATGGCAGAGTAGGAGGCTGCACAGAGAGGGTGTGTGATCCTTGGTGGGAGAATTGTGTACGTGTGTGTGTGTGTGTGTTTAGGGGCTGGTTGTGACTATTTTCATCTCCTTGTAATTAGAGAGAGTGTGATGTTAGTTTCTAGATCCATTTGTATGTGAAGCAATGCTTTGCATGGGAGTGAGTGGCGGAGGAGGAGAGCTGATTTGCAACCTGAAGTTAACAGCATTCCAGGGTTGTTGTGACTCCTTCTCATTCCCTGAGGAATGTACGGATAACACCTTAACAGGGTTTGGATAGTACCTTAACAACGTGGTATGCATAATATATGTCTTGAAATTATAAAGATAAGACCATAAACAGGGATAATATGGCGCTAAGAATAAAAAGAGTCTTTTCTGCATCATCCCAGAATGCAGGACACAGAATAATGGGCTCAAATGACAGGAAGCCAGATTCTGGCTGAACATCAGGAAACACTTCCTGACTGTTAGAGGAATACCACAATGGAACCAATTACCTAGGGAGATGGTGGGCTCTCCCACACTGGAGGCATTCAAGATGAGGCTGGACAGCCATCTGTCAGGGATGCTCTGACTTGGATTCCTGTATTGAGCAGGGGGGTGGACTCGATGGTCTTGTAGGCCCCTTCCAACCCTACTATCCTATGATTCTAAGATAGGAAAGGTTTTTTTAGTACCTTAACAGGTACTTTAGTACCTTTAGTAACTTAACAGACAATACTAATGCCATGGATTGTAGCACTGCAGTGAAATTAACTGCCCACCCTGCCCTGCCGAAAGCATTGATATTGAATAATGAATAAATGAACAAATAATAGAGTTATTTATTTATTTTTAAACTCAGCAATTCTATGATGCAGGGTGGAGGTGGGCTAAAACTGAGACAAAGTGACTTGCACAGCTCTGGAATGTCACTCCCTGTTGTTAGGGCAGACTTCAAATGAACCGAACTGGACAGAAATCTCAGAAAGGATACAGCGTAGCTTAGTAGAGCTGCAAGAAACCGCTGCTCAGTGTGGTCCTGACAACCTCCTCCCGCTCTATCGCCCATAGATACACACACGCACGTGTGCACAAAATATCTGTTCACTCATTTACTTCATAATTTGGAGGCTGGTGGTTATATTTTAGCAAAGTAATTCCAAGCACCACCATCTTATTTGATGTAGCAAATACAAGTAAAGCTAATATGGACACTGGTAAAGTTAAAGAGAAGTTGCAAAAATCAGGTTCTGCCATCATAAGCCTCAAAATTCTACCGCTTCTACAAATACTGTTGAGCTAATAACTGGACAGTATGTATTCATCATCTACCTGATGGGGTCTACAAATGGCAAAACAGCAAATGATCCAATACAAATTGCTATAGACACAGTGAGTTAAAATGGGCTGAGAACTGTCCTTTTCACTCCAAGCTGAGGCTCAGCATATCATATATTCCTTTCACAATTTTGTGCAGATTACTGATCAAACATTTTCTTCTTCTTCTTCTTCTTCTTCTTGGAATGGCAATATCTAGGGATGGGGGAGAATTTCTCCCCGAAACTTCGGGGGGCCGAGTGCCAACGTATTCGGCCCCCCAAAGTAGTTTCGGGGAGAAATTCTCCGCCCCCCCCCACCCCCCCCCCCGGGATGGGACTTACCTTTCCCGAATGTCCCTCCCAGCGGCGGGTCCCGGCAGCGGTTCGGCAGGTCTTTGACAGGGGCAGAGGCGGCAGCCGGTCTTTTGACCGGCTGCCGCCGCCACCATTCCAATAAAAGTAAAAAAAAAAACGCCCCCGTGATAGGCTACGTGACGATTAACGTAGCCTATCACGGCTAGATTTGCAAAGTTAGCCGTGATAGGATACGTAAATCGTCACGTAGCCTATCACGGGTGACTTAAAAATTAAAAAAAAAAGCACGTACAGCTAATGGCGGCCCCCACAGGGAGCCGCCATTCGCCTTCCTTATTTGGTCTCTGTAGTCTACGTAAAGATTTACGTAGACTACAGCGACCAAATAAGGAACGCGAATGGTGGCTCCCTATGGGGGCCGCCATTTGCATACACGCTTTTTTTTTTTTAAGTCACCCGTAATAGGCTACGTGATGATTAACGTAGCCTATCATGGCTGACTTGGCAGATCTAGCCATGATAGGCTACATTAATTGTCACGTAGCCTATCACGGGGGCGTTTTTTGGTGTTTTTTTTAACTTCTTATTTCGTGGCCAGGCGAGGTGAGGCGCCTCCTCCCCGGCCTGAATTTCGGCCGGGCGAGACGGGAAGCCTCCCCCCCAGCCTGAATTTCGGCCGGGCAAGGAGGGAAGCCTTCCCCCCCTGGCCTGAACTTCGGGGGGAGCAGCGAAGCGCCCCCCCCACCGCGAAGCAAGCTGTGAGACCAGGTAAGTGGCTTTCGTGCACCCCTAGCAATATCTGGCTCAGTCACACAGCCTGTGACACACTTCCCAATCCATTGCCCACTCGATATTTCTCTCTAAATTCAATGGACTGCATATTTGTCAGGCAAGAGCAGAAGAACATGGCTAATTCCAGCACTGGAGCTGCATAGGTTTTGTTTCCAAATGGACAATAGCTGTTTACCCTGTGTAATGGCCCCAGGAGTGTAACCAAGTCACCTGTAGTTTTAGAGGGGCCTAGAGATCCATAATGCTTGGCCTAGGTTCATTATAAGTGCAATTTCCTTGCTAGTGGGCCTCTGAGCATGTGAGATGAGTCAAAGGTTGATCACGCTCATTCCATGCTAATGAAGGCTAGTATCTTATAAGGGCCTAGGATGTGCCTGTGAAGTGAGGCTCTGTTTATGCCGAGTTACAGGTGGCTGTTCTGGGAAAGTTCTGATTGTTTTCCTTCTGAATAAGCACTGTTAGTCTACACTGGGACAGTTGCAGATGAACGCTAATTAACGCTTGCTGCTGTCATGCTGCCTCACTGCTGACATATATGGTATACAACCCATGTTACCCCTTGGCTCTGGGTTCAGATTAGCTGCCTGATCCAACCACTGGGTATGCCTGTATGCTGTAAGCACTCAATAAAGTCTCCTTGTAAGCAAACCTGGGTCTGGCTTCTCATTATCTCGGCACCTCCAAACCTTAGCAGCCCACGGGCGGGGCATACACCCTGAAACAAGGTGCCCTTTCCACCCCACAGACACAAATGCCATTCAGTGCGGATTGCCTGTTGTGTTTCTGGCTTTGGCTCTGCATGAGTTGAGTTTTAGAAATTTAATACAGAGTTATACATATATTGCCTGGAAAGACTCATGCATTGAAAGAAGCAATCACTGAGTACTTTAGTTCCATTGGAGAAAGGATGACAGTGTGGCACCTATATTTTTTTCTTTCTAGGGAAGGATCTGATAAACTCTGGTACATCTTGTCCTTCTTGTTTGCCATTCAGGAGCTCAACCAGAATGCCAAGCTCTTAGCCAACATCACCCTGGGCTACAACATCTTTGAGAACTATTTTGATGCAAGAATAACTTCAGAGGCCTTGGTGGACCTGCTATCTACTGGGCAGGGGAATGTTCCGAACTACTACTGTGGAAGACAGAATAACCTGTTGGCTGTTCTTGAAGGGGCCAACTCTGACATCTCCATCCAGATGTCAAGCATACTGGGCATCTACAAAATCCCACAGGTGTGTGTGTGTGTGTGTGTGTGTGTGCAGGGTGGGTTGGTGCATTTGCAGACTGAGTATAACTCTACTTGTGTTCTCTCTGGAGAAATCAAAATGTTCTCCAAAGAACTTCAGTGGGGAGAATGGATCTACACTGGGGGCAAAGGGTTACAGTCCCCATACCCCAATGTTGGATATTTGGGGCCATGCTGGATACTTGAAAGAAAAACCTGGCAGTCAAGAGCAAATCATCTGGTTTAATGTCATACATAATTTTGTCCTCATTCTTATGCTTGTAGCTCAGAAACTCATGAATGCTAGTGAGGTGGGAGGTTCAACTACTTCTCCACTGTTGGCCACCATTAAGAATCAATTGGAGGAATGTCGGATGAACTTTTTGAAAGTCACTTCCTTTATGGAGGCCCATGCGGTACTCCATAGTTTTGGACATCCTTATTTTCCTGGTGTCCTAACATTATGAAGATATAAATTTTTATTTATCATAAAATTAATGACCCATTGGTATGAGGTGTGGCACAGATAAGTGCATGTTAAGAGGTATGATCTGGCCAAATATTTGAGGAAGAACAGCTGCGTTATACAAGATGCTTGTCCAGTTTGCACTAACAGCCGCTGATGGGAAACCCATGGAAGGAAGCTTGAACCAAGTGAACAGGGAGGAATTGTACCCACCCAAGGGTCCTCCTTGTGATTGATGGGACCTTTGTTCCTCATAATCACCAGCATCTTTCTAATCCTTGTTACTACAGATGGGCTGAGAGGGGAGGAAGGGAGTTGCCCAAACTCCTGGTTCTGTAGGCAGGGTCAAAAGTTTGCTCAGATTGAACACTAACCTAGCACAGTAGGCTGCCATCACCCCTTACATCCAACTCAGTCTGAGCAGGGAACACATAGACATTAGAGACACTCCTATAGCTTTATGAAACAAGGGTCCAAGCCAGTACCCACTGTTTCAAAGTTCTAAGCCTGAAACGTTAAACAGTAGCAATAGCCAAAAGGAAATCATAGAATCATAGAATCATAGAACAGTAGGGTTGGAAGGGGCCTACAAGGCCATCGAGTCCAACCCCCTGCTCAATGCAGGAATCCAAGTCAGAGCATCCCTGACAGATGGCTGTCCAGCCTCATCTTGAATGCCTCCAGTGTGGGAGAGCCCACCACCGCCCTCAGCCATTGGTTCCATTGTCATAAGACTCAGGAAGTTTTTTCCTAGTTCCATGTGTGTGTATCATGAGGTGACCACAATGTAACTTGGAGGTTACCAGAGCATAGTCTACTGAAGCCAGGTTATTCCTCTCCTGATATGGGGTAGAATCATAGAATAGTAGGGTTGGAAGGGGCCTACACGGCCTCATCTTCTTCCTGACTGGATTACCTCATCCAGTTGGGTCACCATTAGGGATGGACGAAAGTCCCTTACCTGTTCTCGAAGCTTGCTTCGCGGTGGGGGGGAGGCGCTTCGGTTCTCCCCCCGAAGTTCAGGCAAGGGGGGGAGGTGCCCTGCCCCGCCCGGCTGAAATTCAGGCTGGGGGGGAGGCGCCCCATCCCTTGCCGCCGAAATTCAGGCCAGGGAGGAGCGCCCCGTCTCCCCGGCCAAGAAAAAAAAGTAAAGTAAAAACAAACAAACACACACACCCGTGATAGGCTACGTGACGATTTACGTAGCCTATCACGGCTAGATTTCCAAAGTCTATGGAAATTTGCGTTCCTTATCCTTATTCCATTTGCGTTCCTTATTTTGGCACGTCTAGTCTACGTAAAGATTTACGTAGACTATGGCGAAAATAAGGGCAACGCAAATAGCGTTCACTTATTTTCGCTGTAGTCTACGTAAATCTTTACGTAGACTACCCCTGTCCAAATACGGAACGCAAATGGCGGCGCCCATGGGCGCTGCCATTTACGTACGCGCTTTTTTTTTTTTTCAAAGTCACCCATGATAGGCTACGTGACGATTTACGTAGCCTATCATGGCTGACTTTGGAAATCTAGCCATGATAGGCTACGTAAATCGTCACATGGCCTATCACGGGTGTGTGTTTTTTTTTAACTTTACTTTTTTATTTTGTAATGGCAGCGGCGGCAGCCAGTCAGGAGACCGGCCGCCACCCCCACCCCCGCCGAAATGCCGCCGAAACGCCACCGGGACCCACAGCCGAGAGGGACATTCGCCGAAGGTAAGTCCCATCCAGGGGGGGCGGGGGGCCGGCGGAGAATTTCCCCACCAATTTTGGGGGGCCGAATGGATCGGCATTCGGCCTCCCGGAGGTTCGTGGAGAAATTCTCCGCCATCCCTAGTCACCATTTAGTGGTCGCAAAAGACAAATGAACTTTGAAACATGGAATATACGGACACTGCTGGACAAGCAGATAGTGAACTCCCTGAACACAGGGCTGCCATCATTGCAAGGGAGCTGAGATGTTTTAACATTGACATAGCAGCACTCCAAGAAACTCGAAGAGCAGCAGAGGGACAACTGAAGGTAGAAAAAGGAGGTTACACCTTCTTTTGGAAAGGACTGCCTGAACAAAAACGATGAATACATGGAATAGGCTTTGCTATTAAAAATGATCTTACGAAGCTCTTGTCAGAAGTTCCTACTGGCATTAACGAATGACTCTCAACTAGGGATGTCAGAGAATTTCGCCACAAATCTCGGGGAGGCTGAATGCCAGTGCATTTGGCCCCTCGAAATCGGTGGCAAAACGGTCTGCCCCCCCTGCCCCCCCCGGATGGGACTTACCTTGGGTGAATCTCCCCGCCTGTGGCAGCTCCGGTGGCGGCTCCGGCGTAGGGATGTACGAAAGTCACTTACCTTTTTGCAGCTTGGCTTCGCGGTGGGGGGGAGGCGCTTCGCTTTTCCCCCCGAAGTTCAGGCGAAGGGGGGGAGGCTTCCCGCCTTGCCCAGCTGAAATTCAGGCCGGGGAGAAGCGCCCCGTCTCCCCGGCCGCGAAAAAAAAGTAAAAAAAAAAAAAAGACCCCGTGATAGGCTACGTGACGATTTACATAGCCTATTACGGCTAGATTTCCAAAGTCAGCCATGATAGGCTATGTAAATCGTCACGTAGCCTATCATGGGTGACTTTGAAAAAAAACAACACGTACGCAAATGGCGGCGGCCCATGGGCGCCGCCATTTGCATTCCTTATTTTGGCACATCTAGTCTACGTAAAGATTTACGTAGACAACGGCGAAAATAAGAGCAACGCAAATAGCGTGCCCTTATTTTCGTCGTAGTCTATGTAAATCTTTACGTAGACTAGACGTGCCAAAATAAGGACCGCAAATGGCGGCGCCCATGGGCCGCCGCCATTTGCGTACGCGCTTTTTTTTTTCAAAGTCACCCGTGATAGGCTACGTGACGATTTACATAGCCTATCACGGCTGTCTTTGGAAATCTAGCCGTGGTAGGCTACGTAAATCGTTACTTAGCCTATGAACGGGTGTTGTTTTTTTTACTTTAGTTTTTTTTTTGCAATGGCGGCAGCGGCAGCCGGTCGGGAGACCAGCCACCACCCCTGCCCTCTACGAACCGCCGCTGAACCGCTGCCGGGACCCGCCGCCGGGAGGGACATTCGCCAAAGGTAAGTCCCGTCCTGGGGGGGGCGGGGGGTGGAAAATTTCACCGCCAATTTTGGGGGGCCAAATGCATTGGCGCTCGGCCCCCTGAAGATTCGGGGAGAAATTCTCCGCCATCCCTACTCTGGCGGCGGTTCGGCAGCGGTTCGGCAGCAGCGGCAGCGGTGGCTGCGGCAGCCGGTCTTCCTCCGCCATTTCCAAGTTAAAAAAAAAAGGAAAAAGTGATAGGTTACGTAAATATTTACATAGCCTATTACGGCTAGATTTTTTAAAAACACCGTGATAGGCTACGTAAATGTTTACGTAGCCTATCACGGCTGAGTGGGGAAAAAAAAAACTGTGCGTACACAAATGGTGGTGCCCATGGCCGCCATTTGCGTTCTTTATTTTGGCACGTGTAGTCTACGTAAATATTTACGTAGACTTAAGGATGGACAAATGTCCCTTACCTGGTCCTGCAGCTTGCTTCGTGGTGGACGGGAGGCGCTTCAGTTCTTGGTGGGGGGGAGGCACCCCGTCCCTCCCCGCCGAAATTCTGGCCGGGGGGGAGGTGCCCCATCCCTCACCACCGAAATTCTGGCCGGGGGGGAGCTCCCCGTCTCCCTGGCCGTGAAATAAAAAAGTAATGGGGGGGGAACATGTGATAGGCTATGTAATGATTTATGTAGCCTATCATGGCTAGATTTTCAAAGTCAGCCATGATAGGCTACGTAAATTGATACGTAGCCTATCATGGCTGACTTTGGAAAAAAAAAAGCGCGTACGCAAATGGCGGCACCCATGGGCGCCGCCATTTGCATTCCTTATTTTGGCACGGGTAGTCTACGTAAAGATTTACTTAGACTACGGTGAAAATAAGGGCAACGCAAATAGTGTTCCCCTTATTTTCGCCGTAGTCTATGTAAGTGTTTACGTAGACTACACGTGCCAAAATAAGGAACGCAAATGGTGGCGCCCATGGGGTTTTGTTTTGTTTTTGTTTTGTTTTTCACTCAGCCGTGATAGGCTACATAAATATTTACATAGCCTATCACGGCTGACTGCAGGGACGCAAACGGCGGCGGCTACAGCCGCCGCCATTTGCGTCCGGGCAGGACAGGATTCACTGCGGGAGGGACAGCGCGCCTCCCCGCCGGACAGAATTTTGGGGGGGAGGGACGGCGCGCCTCCCCCCCCAGCCAGACTTTCAGGGGGAGGGACGGAGCGCCTCCCCCCCACCGCAAATCAACTTTTGGGTTCAGGTAAGTGACTTTCGTACATCCCTACTCTCAACCCTCCGCATAAAACTCGCCAAAAACCAGCAGGCAACTATTCTAAGTGCCTATGCACCAACATTAGATGCTGAAGACGTCAAAGAAAAAATTTACTCCCAACTTGACACCATCTTATCAGAGATACCTAAGGAGGATAAAATCATCCTCCTGGGCGATTTCAATGCAAGAGTTGGGCGTGATTTTGATTTGTGGCTGGGGACCACTGATAAAGAAGGAGTTGGCAATAGCAACCAGAATGGAATTCTACTTCTGACTAAATGTGCAAAGCATAATCTTGTCATTACCAACACACTTGTTCGCCAGAAAAATAAATTTAAACATCATGGAAACACCCCCGGTCGAAGCACTGGCATCTTCCAGATTATGTAATTGTCCGTGCCAGAGATCACTGCAATGTACTCCTCACTAGAGCCATGATGAGTGCTGATGACTGCTGGACAGATCACCGATTAATTCGTTCCATGATGGCCATTAAGATTATCCCTCAACGTAGGCTCCAAGGAAGAAAATCAAGGCATAAAGCCTCAAGGAACATCTACCTATGGAAACCCCTGAAAATGTCAAGGAACACTGGAATAAACTGAAGACTTCAGCCTGTGAACAAACTATCGGATACCAAAGTAAGAAACATCTGTACTGGTTTGATGAGAATGATAGGGAGATTGAACATATTATTGATAAGAAAAGGAAAGCTTTCCAAATATGGCAAAAAGACATCAACTGTGCCACTAAGAAAAAAAACCTATGCCAGTGCAAAGGTTGAGGTCCAAAGAAGAACTAGAGAACTTAGGAACACTTGGTGGCTAAAGAAAGCTCAAGACATCCATCATTTTGCAGATGCCCATGATGCATGGGGCTTCTTTAATGCCACAAAGGCCATCTACGGACCAACAAACCATGATACAAACCCCTTACGCTCAATAGATGGTGCCGAACTTCTAAAGGACAAAGAGTCTATTGCACCGCATTGGAAAGAGCATTACCACTAGGGATGGGGGAGAATTTCTCCCCAAAACTTCGGGGGGCCGAGTGCCAACGCATTTGGTCCTCTGAAGGTTCGGGAAGAAATTCTCCGCCATCCCCCCGCCACCCCCCGCCACCCCCCGCCACCCCCCGCCACCCCCCGGGATGGGACTTACCTTTCATGAATGTCACTCCCGGTGGCGGGTCCCGGCAGCGGTTCGGCAGGTCTTTGTCAGGGGCGGGGGCGGCAGCCAGTCTTTTGACCGGCTGCCGCCGCCGCCATTACAAGAAAAGTAAAAAAAAAAAAGAAGCCCTGTGATAGGCTACGTAACGATTTACATAGCCTATCTCGGCTAGATCTGCAAAGTCAGCCGTGATAGGCTACGTTAATCGTCACGTAGCCTATCACGGGTGACTTAAAAAAAAAAAGCGCGTACGCAAATGGCGGCCCCCATAGGGAGCCGCCATTCGTGTTCCTTATTTGGTCCCTGTAGTCTACGTAAAGATTTACGTAGACTACAGGGACCAAATGAGGAACTTGAATGGCGGCTCCCTATGGGGGCCGCCATTAGTGTACACGCTTTTTTTTTTTAAAGTCACCCGTGATAGGCTACGTGACGATTAACGTAGCCTATCACGGCTGACTTTGCAGATCTAGCCGAGATAGGCTATGTAAATCGTTACATAGCCTATCACAGGGCTTCTTCTTTTTTTCTTTTGAAGTTCACGGCTGGGGAGACGGGGCGCTTCTCCCCAGCCTGAATTTCGGCCGGGCGAGGCAGGAAGCCTCCCCCCCCGGCCCGAACTTCGGGGGGAGAAGTGAAGCGCCTCCCCCCCACCACGAAGCAAGCTGCGAGACCAGGTAAGTGACTTTCGTACATCCCTAAATTTACCACAACCTCCTTAACTGTAACTCTATTGCGGCTGATGAGGTTTTCTCGCAAATCACACAAAAACAAACCAGAGATGAGCTTGCAGTATCCCCTAGTTTGGAGGATGTCAGTAAAGCCATTAACCAAATGAAAAATAATAAAGCTAGTGGACCTGATGGGATCCCTGTTGAAGTCTTTAAAAAAGGTGGGCCTGAAGCTACACAACAGTTTCACAAGCTCATCGAAAAAATCTGAATGAGGGAGATCCCAGCAGACTTCAGGGATGCCATAACTATCACTCTCTGTAAAAAGGGTGATAGAACAGATTGTGGAAACTATCGCGGCATCTCCCTTGTAGCTACAGCAGGCAAAATCCTGGCAAGGATCCTTGCAAACCACCTTTTACCTATCTCAGAAGACATCCTCCCTGAATCCCAAAATGGCTTCTACCCTTCCAGGGGGACAGTGGATATGATCTTCACCGCACGACAGCTCCAAGAAAAATGCAGGGAGTAAAACCAACCCCTGTACATGGCGTTTATTGATCTGACTAAGGCCTAACCATCAGGAAGTTTCTCCTGATGTTCAGCCAGAATCTGGCTTCCTGTAACTTGAGCCCATTATTCCGTGTCATGCACTCTGGAATGATCGAGAAGAGATCCTGGCCTTCAACTCTGTGACAACCTTTCAAGTACTTGAAGAGTGCTATCATATCTCCCCTCAATCTTCTCTTCTCAAGGAAAGGTCTGGACTTAGTACCAAGGCTCAACTGGAATGAAGTACATACATTCCCTTATGATAGGTGCTAAGTTTATTTACACAAAAAGGGGATGGAAAGGGGATAACACACTACAAACAGGGCAATACTTGGAAGTAATACTTATAGGGCAAAACAATAAAACTGGCTGAACCTGTCTGTATGTACCAGTTTTATGGGTCTTTATTGGAGAAGGACTTTGGAAAGCCAACCCCCCAAGGCAAATCTTGGACAGGCCATAATGAAACCAAAAGAAGACAAAAGATAGCTTCTTACCCTCCTTGTTTTATACCCCAAAGGCTTTAGCAAAGCTTCTTATTCTCATTACGCAATCACATGCTAACTGAAACAGTCTTCCCAGGCTTTTCGGGGGGGGGGGAGAGTCAGCTGAACTCATTCAGCCCTGTTAATGGGAGTGCATCCAAAGCCCTGAACCCTTGTACAGTACTAGATAACACACACAGATGGCATGACGCATATGAGCAGGCTGAGCTTCACGGAATGGAACTTTTCAGGCTGCTAAGACATAGACAGAAAACTGATTTCTTGACATTGTGTAACAAATATTTGAGCTTTGATCTGAAACAAAACACAACCTTGATCTCTTCCTTTTCCTGATAGGTCACTTATGATTTTGTTTCTCGTGTTCTGAATGATCAAACCCAGTTCCCTTTTTTCTACCGGATGGTTCCCAAAGAAGGAACCCAATACCTGGAGATTGCCAAACTGCTCCTGCATTTCAGGTGGATTTTGATTGGTCTCTTTGCTCCAGACACTGACAATGGGGAGAGGTTCATCAAAGTTTTGATGCCTGTGCTCATCAGAAATGGCATTTGTGTTGTCTTCTTGCAGAGCATCCCAGCACTGAATACAAACATAATAGCATTGCCTGTTACTCCATTCCTCAAGTGGAGACAAGTCAATGTCTTTGTCTACTATGCGGAGAATAGTTCTTTCTTACATATAATAGACATTATGCAACAAGTCATTGAATATTTGATCAATCCCATTGTAGGGAAAGTCTGGATCATTACAGCTTTGTGGGACATCACCTTGGAGTTGATGTATATTCACCTGTCTTCCCAACACATCCATGGCATTTTTTCCTTCTTGATCCAGACAATGAAAACGATGAATTATGTTGATCTGCCACTCCTTTTGTCTGCTATGAAAGAGTTTTCAGACAAAGCATTTCATTGTTCCTATTCGAAACATGCTCTGTCTGTGAAAGGCTGGACAAGATGCCGAGAGAAGAAGGAACTGGAGGCCCTGCCCCAAGAGGATATGCAGAGAATCCTGTCTCTAGACAACTACATCATTTACAATACCATCCAGGCTGTAGCCCATGCCATAGATGCTGCTCATTCATCCAGAACCAAGAGGACAGTGGTGGAGCGTGGAGACAGGCTGGATGTTCAAAGGCTACAACCCTGGCAGGTAACTCCCTTTTCCATCACAGAGACCCACACTGAATGAATTGTACAATCAAGTGTACAATTCCAGGACCATTGCCTTGGACTTAGCCTATGCGAAACTGTCAAATGTAGTACTTGGATGAAATGTTGTGCATTTATAGAGCAAACCCAGTTAGAAAACTCCCTGTGCTAGTCTTTTCGCCCACATACACTGACCTGAGAGGAGACAGCGCATCTGGCCATAGTCCCCATCACTGGTCCAACTCTCAACAACTACATCTATATTTGCAGTGGCCCATGTCCCATGCTCCAGCATGGGCATGAGACCCCTGTAAGGATTTTTTTTCTTTGGGTTTTTTTTTTCCATTTAGTACAGAGATATAATGAGGTGTATGGATATATGTGGGCAGGGGGACACAGCTTACGGGGCGCAGGGGAGTTTAACGGCTATGAGAACCTATTAGTGGGGCTGTCAGGGCTGGATCAGGGCCCAGAGAGCCCCAAAGCAGTTCTGATTCTGAGGAAGAGATAGACGCTGCGGGAGAGGAACCCACACACTGTTCAGAGGAGCAGCCAGGGGGAGAGCCCCTCCCGGTATACATTCCTGAGAGTGATAGTGACCCTGGCAGGGAGAGGGAGGTGCAACAGCAGTTTCTGGATGCTAGACGCCGGCGCAGCATCAAGCAGGAGATGGCGGGTGCCAAGAGGAGGCATTCAGCCCGCTTGGTGCGACAGCAACAGCAGTGCCCCGATGCCCCATGGGAAAGGGGTGGACTCTCTCCTCCTAGCCCGTACGTTCAGAGGTTTCCTGCTTTCCCCTCCAAATGGACATCAACTGTTTCCTAAGGCTAGAACGCCCGAGTAGGCAGCTCTCTAAAGTCTCACTCGTAGGATCAAGCAATTAGCATCTGTAAGCGTCATTAGGTTGAATGGAAATAAAGCCTTGGAAAAGGGCCCTATTGTCTGCATGTTTATTCCAGCTACCTGAGGATCTCAGAAGGCAGCAGGGGTGACCTCCCGACAGTGGCATGCTGAAGGGGCTTAAGGGATAGTACTTATAAATGGGGGTAACACAATAGTGTTTAAGGGGGCAAGTAGGGAAACATGGAGCACAGATCCATTGTATCAGACATAGGGATGTGCAAACCCACCCCTGTCCAGGTTCTCCGGGTGCCCACCCAGCCCTTGCCCCTGCTCACTTGTCCCTAGACTGTGCTCGAGCCCCTCCCGTGCTTAGCAAGCAGCCCACACTCACTGTGGCAGCCTCATCAAGCTCTGCGGTCACTATTTTTTAAAAAATTAAATGGAGACCGTAAAATGAGCATATTTGCGCACGTGCAAAAATGCACATTTTTTGTGAATGCACATATTTGCATATGTGCAAAAGTGCACATTTAGCAAAAATGTGCACTTTCATGCATTTGCAAATATGCACATTAAAATGAGCATTTTTGAGTGTGTGCAAATATGAACATTTTTGAGATCAGGGGTGTGGGCAAGGGCAGTTCCGCCAGATTCTAGGGATGGACGAAAGGGACTTACCTCGTCCCACAGCTTGCTTCGCGGTGGGGGGGAGGCGCCCCGTCCCTCCCCCCAAAGTTCAGGCGAGGAGGGGGAGGCGCCCCGCCTCGCCCGGCCGAAATTCAGGCCGGGAGGGAGGCGCCCCCATCCCTCGCCGGCGAAATTCAGGCCGGGTAGGAGTGCCCCGTCTACCCAGCCACAAAAAAAAAAGTAAAAAAAACACACACACACCCGTGATAGGCTACACAACGATTTATGTAGCCTATCACGGCTAGATTTCCAAAGTCAGCCATGATAGGCTATGTAAATCATCACGTAGCCTATCATGGGTGACTTTGAAAAAAAAAAAGCACGTACGCAAATGGCGGCTCCCATTGGGACTGCCATTTGCGTTCCTTATTTTGGCACGTCTAGTCTACGTAAAGATTTACGTAGACTACGGCGAAAATAAGGGCAACGCAAATAGCGTTCCCTTATTTTCACCGTAGTCTATGTAAATCTTTACGTAGACTACCCCTGTCCAAATAAGGAATGCAAATGGCGGCGCCCCATGGGGCGCCGCCATTTGCGTATGCGCTTTTTTTTTTTCAAAGTCACCCGTGATAGGCTACGTGACAATTTACGTAGCCTATCACGGCTAACTTTGGAAATCTAGCCGTGATAGGCTACATAAATCGTTACGTAGCCTATCAGGGTGTTTTGTTTTGTTTTTACTTTATTTTTATTTTTTTGTAATGGTGGCAGCAGCAGCCGGTCAGGAGACCGGCCGCCGCCCCCGCCCCCGCCGAACCGCCGCCAGGACCCGCCGCCAAGAGGGACATTCGCCAAAGGTAAGTCCCATCCCGGGGGGGGCAGGGGGCCGGCGGAGAATTTCCCCAACACTTTCGGGGGGCCGAATGCATCAGCATTCAGCCTCCCGAAGGATTCGGGGAGAAATTCTCCACCAGCCCTAACAGATTCTCACATGGAATTGGGTGCCTGCACCATCCCTAATCAGAAGCTTATTAGAGGCAATGCATATATTGATAAGGAATGCTTTATTGCTCTTTGAATTGTTTGAGGCCTTGTTTGTATGTATCAAAGTGACCAGTCAAAGGTTAGTATTACCACAGAAAATTAGAACTTAGGCCCATGTGGAGTCAACGCCTTACGTCAAGGAGGAGGTGACTTTGGGGACAAAAGGTTGGGCTTTCTGGGAATAAGATGACCTAAAAGATTACATGGACCAATAGATGTGAAGATTTTAGAATATGCGTTAAGAAGGAGGTCACCAATTTTGAAAAGTTTTTAAAGCCTAAGCATAATGGGACTGGGTGTCCCTTCTTCCTGACTGCGGGGCCTCAAAGGAGGTCCTGCATTGTGAGCAGGTTCCCTTTGCCAGTGAAAGAAGATTTCCTTTACTGGTAAATTATGGTGTGAATGATAGACATACAGCTGCTAGATCTGTAAGTATGGCTTTTCTCTGCTGAGCAGGGTTTGCGGGTGTGTTCAACTTTCTTTATCTTTAATAAATGCATTCAGCTTATGCCATTGTTCTAGTCCTTATTTGTAGAATTTAAGTGCATTTGAGTGAGCGCAATCATCCTAACTCGAGTCTACAACTTGGAATTGTTCTAGATCGCAAGCTGAATATGAGCCAACAATGTGATGTGGCTGCAAAAAAGGCAAATCCTCTTTTGGGCTGCATTAATAGAAGCATAGCTTCCAAATCCCAGGAAGTACTAGTTCCCCTCTACTCAGCACTGGTTAGGCCTCATCTGGAGTACTGTGTCCAGTTCTGGGCACCACACTTGAAGAAGGATGCAGACAAACTGGAGAGGATTCAGAGGAGGGCAATGGATGATCAGGGGACTGGAAACACAGCCAGTCAAAGCCTCTGTGGAGAGGCTGAAAGAACTGGGCATGTTTAGCCTTGAGAAGAGAAGACTGAGGGGAGATAGGATAGCACTCTTCAAGTACTTGAAAGGTTGTCACAGAGAGAAAGGCCAGGATATCTTCTTGGTCATCCCAGAGTGCAGGACATGGAATAATGGGCTCAAGTGACAGGAAGCCAGATTCCAGCTGAACACCAGGAAAAACGTCTGGACTGTTAGAGCAATACGACAATGTAACCAATGACCTAGGGAGGTGGTGGGGTCTCCCACAGTGGAGGTACACTGGACAGCCAACTGTCAGGGATGCTTTGACTTGGATTCCTGCACTGAGCAGGAGGTTGGACTTGATGGTCTTATGATCCCCTTTCAACCCTACTATTCTATGATTCTGTGATTCCTCAAAGGAACCCCACCTACAACATCAGGGACATGCTTAGACTGGTTAAAGTAAGTGTGCCCAGGTATCCAATACCAGGGACCATGAAATTTCAGCCTCCAGGTTTCCCCTTACATCCCCACCCTACCCTCTTTTTGAGCCTTTCTGCCTCCTTGCCAGGCTGTTACTTAATGGCCAACCTGCCCCCACTGTGGCACCTCCCTCACTCCTTCTATTCTCTGTGAGAGTGTGTATAGAGAAAGACCCTTCGTGCTTTTATACGAAGCAGATAATATTTGTGTGTTGGGAGCATTTTTTTAAAAAAAATAAATAAATCTTGTACTATTTGATGGCTGAAGCAAGAAATTCAGATGTCTCTCACAAGCACACAGTAAAATATACTGTTTACCATTTGCATTATATGTGCATTCACTCAGAATACATCCCATGAAATTCAGTATGACTCACTCTTAGGTAGGGATGGATGGACTCACCTGTGACCAGTTTTGCTGGGTGTACAGCAAGACATTGCCACTGCCTGCCCCTGATTGAAGCTCCGTGCAGGTTTCACCATGGCCTAGCGAGGGCCTGACAAAGCCACGGGGCCGCCTGTCCTCCATAGCGAGCCACCATTGTGCACAACAATGGAGGCTTGGATGCTTCCGGGTAGGAAATGTTGCATACTTGGAGGCGGTAAAGGCCCCTTTTACACAACACGACAGGCATGACTGGCCCCTTTACAGCTAACAGGTATGCAACATTACCTACCCGGAAGCACATGAGCCACCATTGTTGCCCACAACAGCAGCTCTCTAGGGAGGAGGGGAGGCAGCCAGGCATTCACCAAGCCATGGGGTGCTTGCTGAGCAGGTCTGTGAGTGCCCTGCAGTTCAGCAAGCGGGGTCTGGGAGGGAGGGTGAGAGATAGTCCATTGGACTCCCTCCCTCTCCCCTGAGGACTCTCATGACATCCCTACTCCCAGGTGAGATTGCAGCATTAATAACACGACCGACAATTTCCTCCCTTGTAATGGTACCCAAACTGTGCCATATGAAGTGATGCCCTGACTTTGCCCCTGGGTAAGAACAGGGCCAGGTTGCAGAATTCTCCCTAGGGTGCAAAAAATAAGTGTATACTTATAGGGACCTACCAAAATGCTGAAGCAGACAGAGGGTGTTGAGGAATAAAATTAGGTCCCTCCAAATGTAACGCACGCGCGTGCGCGCACACACACACACACACACACAGGGAGAGAAAGAGAGAGAGGGAGAGAGAGAGAGAGAGAGAGAGAGAGAAAGGGAGAGACAAAGAGAGAGAGAGAGAGAGCCCTGAATGGTAGGAGAGAGTTCCAAGCTTGAAATGGGCAGAACTTCAATATCAAACTTGGTTTCCAGTTTCCCAAATTCTGGTGTTTTCTCTGTCATTGTAGCTTCACCCTTTCCTGATGAGCTCCCATTTTGACAATACTTCCATGGACGGAGTGTATTCAGATGAGAACGGAGACCTGGCAGCTGGCTTTGACATTGTGAACTGGGTAGTGTTTCCCAATAAGTCTGTTGTTAGAGTGAAATTTGGAAGTATAGAAAGACGGGGATCCCCAGATCTCAAGTTCACCATTGATGAGAATGCCATTGTGTGGCCCAAATGGCTCAACCAGGTAAGGAAAAGCATTACTGTTGTTTCATGGTATTTACCATCTCTTCAGCACTAATAACTGCAAAAGACTCCATGTAGGGCTGCCTTTGAATGCCTGTTCATTCCAACTGGAAGACGCCCTTCAGCATCTCAGAAAGAGGTGGGTCTTTTCCCAGCTCTGCTACCCAGCAGTGCATCAGAACTAATGACTTGAAACACAGACTGGAGGTCATTCAGTACTTAAATTGTTTAGAGAACAATCCTATGGTCCTTGTGAGACCATTCCAAGGAGAATAGGATTGCTAGAAAAAACCCCTCCGAGGTCAGAGACAGTGCCCCAACCTCAAAAGGTTATTCAGTTATATAGCACCATCATTGTGCATGGTGCTTTATGGGCTACAAGGAGACAGGTCCCTGCCCCAACATGCTTACAGACTAAAAATTGACACAAGGGAAATACAGAGAAAGGGGGTGAAGTGGCTAAGAAACATCAGTGAGAGCAATATGAAGTTGTTTCAGTGGCACATATTTAGGCTTCATTACAGCCTCAAAATAAAGTCATGTTAAACCTGGAGCTATTGGTCCATTGGGACTTTTCCATTTCTTAGCCTGGCCCATTTTCCTTGATGTGCCTTGTCTTTATGCTTAGACCCTGCCTCTTTCCCAGTGCGTCGAAGGCTGTCGCCCTGGATTTGTCAAGATGGTTCAGGAAGGAAAACCTGTTTGCTGCTATGCTTGTGCTCCCTGCACAGAAGGGACCATCTCCACTCAGGAAGGTGGGTGACTCTTGGGGAAAAGGCAGACCCTCGGGGAAGAGGGTGAAGATTCACCACTATATTTTCTGCAGATGTATTTTTAAACAAATTTCTTAAGTTGGATCCTTTCTTCCAAAATCCATAATTTATTTCACAAAGCAAGTCACAAGAAAGTGAGTCGCAAGAAAATAATTGATGGCAAAACCACACTTTATTTGCTACCTTTACCACATCCTCTCAGCATCACCTGGCAGAACTTTCTTTGGTGGTTTGTCGCCTTCTACAGGCTGACCAGAAGAATGATCTAAGTGGACCCTCAACCGCTTGTTGAGATAAATTAGCAGTATCTTTGAGGATCAAAGTCACTCAGTTCCATCACGACTTGGGCTCCATAGGTAATGCAAACCAGATGGTGGTGGTGTCCAATCTACCATCTTCTCCAGTTTTATCAGATGAGTTTCAGTGATTGAGGCCTGATGAGAGGCAGAGTGCTTGGATCTGTCTACCTGTTCTCTTGACTTTCTGCTCTTTATGACCGATTATAGCCAGTAGATCTAGCCTGAAGACCTGGATGCAGGAAGTGATCCACCCTTCCATGAGAGATGGCCAGCTCCCAGTCTCTGTAAAAGAGACAGTGGTTTGGCCTCTTTCAATGAAGCTGGCATGAGATCTAGAGGATCTTAATAATGTTAGGCCAGTGGCCAATTTTCTATTTGGGGGGCAAGGAGATTGAGCAGATAGCTACTGGCCAACTGCAAGCACTTCTGGATGCAGAACCACCGGGAACATGCCCTGTGATAACCTCAGTGACAAGGCAGGTTGGTAAGAAAAGAGACGCTCTCTCAGGTATCCTGGTCCCACGTTGTTTAGAGCTTTATACACTAGTACCAAAACCTTAAAGCTATCCTGGTAGGGGATAGACAGCCAGTGCAGTTCCCTCAGCAAAGGAGTTACCTGCTGAAAAGGGGCAGCAGCTCCCAACAACAGCCAAGCTGCTGCATTCTGCACTAGCTCCAGCTTCTAGAGCAGCCTTAAGGGCAGCCCCACATAGAGCGCATTGCAGGAATCCAGTCTTGAGGCTACTAGCACATGTACCACTGTGGCCAAACTGTCCCTGTCCAGGAGAGGCCGCAGCTGGCGAACCAGATGGAGCTGATAGAAGGCACTCCGAGACACCACAGCCACATGGGCCTCCAGAGACAGTGATGGATCCAGGAGCACCCCCACACTACAAGCCTGATATTTCAGAGGGAGTAAAACCCCATCCAGAACAGGCAGTGTGCCTATCTCCTGGACCGGGAACCACTCACCCACAGGACTTCCATCTTTCCAGGATTCAGCTTCAGTTTATTAGCCCTTATCCACCCCATTATTGAGTCTAGGCACTGATCCAGGACTTGCAAGGCCTCACCTTATTCAGAGGTCACAGAGATCTTGAAAGGCTCTTGTCTGAGAGCCATCCTCCACAATGGTACGACAGGTGGCTAGCAGGAAGGAGCCTTCTTTGTAGTAGCCAACGTCTGTGAAATCCCGTTCCCATGGAGATCCACCTGGCCTCTTCCCTGAAATCATTTAGATGCCACGTTAAGACCTTCTTCCAGCAGGCATTTAATCTTCAGTCGGTCGATCTGATTATTCATTCTACTGCTGACTTTTAATGTGTTTAATATCGCTAATGTTGTTAACCTTGAATATTGAATTGCTTTGGAATTTCATTGTTTTATTTTTGTAGGGATGTACAAAAGTCACTTACCTTTTCGAAGGGTGACATTCGCAGTGGGGGGGAGGTGCTCCGTCCCTCCCCCCGAAATTCTCTCCAGCCAGCTCTGCTCCACGGAGATTCCGCAGAGCCGCCGGCCAGGGCCGCCCGCAGCTGGACTTCCAGCTGCTGGGCAGCCTGCAGGGACGCAAGTGGCGGCTGCCGTAGCCGCCACCATTTGCATCCCTGTATTTTGCCGTGATTGGCTACGTAAATATTTACGTAGCCTATCACGGAAAAAAAAAAAACAGCGAACACAAATGGCGGCGGCTACGGAGGCTGCCATTTGAGTTCCCTTTTTTTTTGCCATGAAAGGTTATGTAAATATTTACGTAGCCTATGATGGCAAAAAAGAAGAAGAAGAAGAAGAAGAAGAAGAAGAAGAAGAAGAAGAAGAAGAAGAAGAAGAAGAAGAGGAAGAAGGGAACGCAAATGGTGGCCACTATGCCATTTGCTCCCCTCCCTTTTGCCGTAATAGCCTACGTAAATATTTACATAGGCTATCACAGCCAAAAAAAAGGGAACGCAAATGGCAGCCGCCGCAGCTGCCGCCATTTGCGTTCCCTTTTTTTTTGCCGTGATAGGCTACATAAATACTTACGCGGCCTATCACGGCTATAGTGAAGAAGTGAATGGCGGCCACAGCCACCATTTGCAAAGTAGCGTGAACGGCAGCAGGTAGGTGTCCTGTTTCACGTGACTTTCACGGGGTGGGGGGGCCGGGGGCTTTGTTCCACCATGCATTTCGGGGAATGCACTGGCATTCGGCCTCACCGAGATCCGTGGCGGAATTCTCTGACATCCCTATATTTTTGTTTTGTTATTTTATGGTTGTTGTTGTTTGTTTCTTTGTTTATTATTCTAAGCTACCCCAAGGGCATTTGCCAGGTGGGCAGTATACAAATCTAATAAATAAATGTAAAAAACAGCCTTATACCATTTCATAACATTGGTACATCCAGCTCAGGACTGCACAGGGTCATTAGCAGTGGGACTTCAGTGTCTTTGGCAGACGGTCTTCCCATGTTTGCTACCTGAGATCTTATTTGGTTTCAGATGTGCAGGAGTGAACTTGGGATTTCCCTCAAGCCTGACATGCCCTCTGCCAATTAACTTCTACCCTGCCCTGATACAATGTGTCAGTTCATAAATTTTCTTCTCCCCTGGCTTTTCTGGATCTCGGGCATAGGGGTGTACGAAACCCAACTTACCTGGCTCCACCGGGTTCCGCTGGGGGGGAGGCACTCCATCCCTCCCCCTGGAATCCTCAACAGGGGGGGAGGCACTCCAGGCCTCCCCCCGGAATCTTGTCCGGCCGGCTCCACTCCACAGCCAAGCCGCGGAGCCGCTGGCCGGCTCCAGCAGCCCGCAGACAGACATCCGGCCGCTGGGCAGCCCTGCAGGGATGCAAATGGCAGCTGTTGTTGCCACCACCATTTGCATCCCTGTAGTGAGCCATGATAGGCTACGTAATTATTTACATAGCCTATCATGGCAAGGGGGGAAAAAAACAGCATACGCAAATGGTGATAGCCGCCATTTGCATACGCTGGGGTTTCCCCCCCCCCCGCCATGACAGGCTACGTAAATACTTATGTAGCCTATCACGGCCTCAGCAGGGACATAAATGTCGTCCCTGCATTAGTTGTGATAGGCTACATAAGTATTTACGTAGCCTATCATGGCGGAAGAAGGAGGAAGCGAATGGTAGCCGCAAGACGGCCGCCATTCGCAAAGCAGTGCGGATGGGAGCAGGTAAGTGCTCCATTTCGCACGCCGTCCGTGGGGTGGGGGCGGCAGGGACTTCGTCCTGCATGTCTTTCGTGGGTTGGGGGGGCAGGGGCTTCATTCCGCGACGGTTTTCGGGGGGCCAAATGCACTGGCATTCGGCCTCACTGAGATCCGTCGCAGAATTCTCTGACATCCCTACTCAGGCATAATCTCTCACACTGGAAAAAAACTGCCTTTGATTGAATGTAAAAGAAGAGAGACTGTTAAAGAATGTAAGGGAGATGTTACTCTTGCTCTTCACAGATGCAGACCATTGCAACAAGTGTCCAGAAGATCAGCATACAAACAAGCACCGAGATCATTGTATCTCCAAGGTTATAACTTTCCTGTCCTATGAAGAAACTTTGGGGATCATCCTGGCCTCTTTTGCCCTATTCTTGTCTTTAACCACAGGCTTTGTGTTAGGAATCTTCATTAAATTCCTAGAAACTCCGATAGTCAAAGCCAACAACAGGGACCTTTCCTACATTCTCCTCGTCTCCCTCCTGCTGTCCTTCTTGTCCTCATTCCTATTCATTGGCCAGCCAAGGGAAGTGACTTGCCTTCTCAGACAAATGGCCTTCAGCCTCATCTTCTCAGTTGCTGTCTCTTGTCTGCTGGCCAAAACCATCACTGTGGTGCTGGCCTTCCTGGCTGCAAAGCCAGGGAACAAAGTGAGGAAATGGTTGGGGAAAAGGTTGGCCAACTCCATTGTATTCTCCTGTTCCAGTGTCCAAATTATCATCTGCACTATTTGGCTGGGCATCTCTCCACCCTTCCCAGACTCTGACATGCACTCCCAGCCTGGGCAGATCACCCTGCAATGCAATGAAGGGTCCGTCACCATGTTCTACATTGCCCTTGGCTACATGGGCTTCCTGGCTGCCATCTGCTTCATGGTGGCTTTCCTAGCCAGGAAGCTGCCTGGGGCCTTCAATGAAGCCAAGCTGATCACCTTCAGCATGCTGGTCTTCTGCAGTGTTTGGGTGTCCTTTGTGCCCACCTACCTGAGCACCAAGGGGAAATACATGGTAGTCATGCAGGTCTTCTCTATCTTGGCCTCCAGTGCTGGATTACTGGGCTGCATCTTTATTCCCAAGTGTTATGTTATTGTACTGAGGCCTGATCTGAATAGGAAGGAGCATCTCATGATAATATGATAATATGATAATAAAATAGTAAACTAGAAATCTGATTGTTATGGAATTCTGTCTTACAGGCATCATTTAGCAATGAAAAGCCTATTCAGATGATATATCATCAGTGGGACAAGTATATTTCTGGCTACTTGGGTGAGTGATGTTTATATAGTTCCAATCTAAAACACACCCAGAATACTATATTGGAAATTTTTTTTCACTTCATATATACTAAGCTTTGGGATGTATACTAGTTTGTGAAGTTTGAGGGAACATCAGGGAAGGCTTAAAAAGAAGGTGTATTTTTTTAAAAAAAGAAACCCAAGAAAAATCAGTAAATTGGTTTGGTAAAACTCCTTCAAAATTAGAGAGAATACTGAGATGCTTATGATCTGCAGAGGGTGTCTGTGCAGGAATCCATATTCTTTACTGGTCACACATCTACCCTGAGGGCTATTTGGATGAGACCCCCCTGGTCCTGATGAGTGGTGTACCTATGACTACCCTTCCTCAGGACCACACACTTTCAAGTGAGCAAAAATGCCTTCCCATGTCACCCACTCCTAGTACCACACAACTCCAAGCTCCTCATCCCCTTCTTGCTTTTTTTCTTGTCCTCCTTCCTATTCCTTGACTGGCCAATGAAAGTGACCTGCCTTCTACTACAGATGGCCTTCGACATCATCTTCTCATTTGCCATCTCTTCTGTGTTGGCAAAAACGATCACTGTGGTGCTGGCCTTCCTGGCCACAAAGCCAGGAAAGAGGGTGAGGAAATGGCTGGGGAAGAGTTTGGCCAACTTCACTGTCATTTCCCAGTAGCTCCCACAGCAATGACCAACAAGGCTTGAGAATACCCAAAGGTGCCTCTGGATTCTCACACATCCTGTTTTTAGGGAGTGAGCTTCATGGCTGAATGGGGACTAGAACCTGAGTCTCACCATCCTAGTCCCACAGTCTAAGCACTACACTACACTACCTCTCTAGCCCTTGAACCTATCCTTCCAAAACTTCTCAGGGTTCTTCCCTAGGGACACCTCTATGATGTGTGCTATTTTCATAGAAATTGCCCAAGAAACCACAGGGGGAGGGAAGGGGAAACAAATCACTACCCCCAATAATATTTGACGACTCCACTTCCACATGAAGTGCTGCACCTACCCTTCTGAAATTGAACAGGTTTCTTACTCAGGGACATATCTTGGCTGCCTAACATTCTCATAACACTGGCCCACAAGGAACATAGGGGGATAAATACGTCCTCTTTTGGATATCCTCAAAATTTCAGGGCTGGTCTTGCACAAAACTCCCTGTGGATAAAACCCTGAAATTTATCAAGGTGTATACCCTCAGAAGATGCAACTACCCCTGCAATTTTCATCCAGTTATGCCAAGAAATTAAAAAGATTACTGACAATTAGCATTTTATAATAATCTTAAGAGAAAAGTCCTATAGAACAAAGACCCCAACACATTTCCCCCCCTGAAAGTTGTCAGGTATAATTTCCTCTCAAGGGGCTACTAGTCCAATTCTGTCCAAAAGATATATTAAAAAAAAAAAACTTTATTTATTTATTTGTTTATTTGATTTGATTTGTACCTAGCCTTCCTACCAAAAATGGCACTCAAGGTGGCTTACAATCACTGCTAAAAACAACAATAAGCAAATACATTAAGACACAATTAAACACAATTAAAAACACAACAGACATTTCTTTATAGCCATTTTAAAAAATTTCCCATGATAGTAAAACAGAGGCACAATTTCATTCAGATTTCTGAATATTAGTTGTGGTTTGGTACCATGTCTTAAGAACATAACAAGAGCCATGTTGGATCAGACCAAGGGACCATCTAGACCAGCAGTCTGTTCACACAGCTGCCGACCACTTGTCAACAGGAACCCACAAACAGGGCATGACAGCAACAGCACCCTCCAGCCCATGTTCCCCAGCAACTGGTGTACATGGGGTCCCTGCCTCTGGTACTGGGGCTAGCACGTAGCCATAAGACTAGTAGCCATTGAAAGCCTTCTCCTCCATGAATTTGTCTAAGCCCCTTTTAAAGCCATCCAAATTGGTGGCCATCACTACATCCTGTGGTAGCAAATTCCATAGTTTAACTACTGTATGTGCTGTATGAAGAAGTATTTCCTTTTATCTCTCCTGAATCTCCCACCAATCAGCTTCATGGGATGACCTCACTGGGTCCTTACATGATGAGAGAGGGAGAAAAATGTCTCTCTATCCACTTTCTCCACACTATGCAAAATTTTATACACCTCTATCATGTCTCCCCTTACTCGCTTTTTTCCCAAGCTAAACAATCCCAGCCATTATAACCTTCCCTGTCAAAGCAGACCAAGCCAAAGTGGGCCATTTTCTGAAGTGCCAGATTGGTGTCTGAGCTACTATGCAGTATGCTCAGGTAAGGGTGGGTGGGTGGGTGGGTGGTGGAATCATGTTTAGTTGTCTGTTTGTTTATTTATTACATTTCTTTTGTTGTTGTTGTTGTTCAGTCGTTCAGTCGTGTCCAACTTTTCGTGACCCCATGGACCATAGCACACCAGGCCTTCCTGTCCTCCGCTCTCTCCCGGAGTGTGCTCAGCCCATATTCATTGCATCAGTGATGTTATCTAGCCATCTCATCCTCTGCCGTCCCCTTCTCCTTTGCCTTCAGTCTTTCCCAGCATCAGGGTCTTTTCCAGAGAGTTTTCTCTTCTCATTAGTTGGCCAAAATATTTGAGTTTCAGCTTCAGTATCTGTCCTTCCAATGAGCAGTCAGGGTTGAAGCTCTCTGGGTGGTTCACAAAAATTAAATCATAGGAGTAATGTGAAAAGAACAGGGTGGTGTCTCCTTAGGGAAAGAAGCAAGAAAAGGCCCTCTTCGTTTGTTAATGATTTTTTTTCTTCCCTTACATACTTTTTTGGAAAAGCCTTCTTTCCCTCATTTGAAAGGAAAGGAACTTATGCTCAACTTATGCTCAGAGATCACCAGCCTTGGGAACAGACAGTAGGGCTGAATGGACCCATGTCCATCTGGGGAGGGGGGAGTTCGACCAGCTGCCCCCCCCAAATCGCACTGCCCAGACCCACTCGGCGAGCCTCCCTGCTCACCCCACCCCACTGAGCCTCCCCTCTTCTCCATGCCAAGGAGTACGGCAGTCAAGCCCCTGTGACTTATGCGCACAAGGGCTTGACTGCCGAGTTCTCAGCACAGCCATCCCCCAGCACTTTCTCCCTGGCCTCCTTGGAAGAAGGCCAGGGCAAGAGTGCTGTGGTACTGCTGAGGCCCTTCCTCCCTACGCCAGCTGATAAGGAAGCCCTTGACATCCAGCAGAGGCAGAACAGTTCCCGGAGCAGCCAGCCCCTAGTGCTCTCACCCTGGACTCCTCTCGTGGAGGCCAGGGTGGGAGTGCTGAGGTGCCGTGGAGCTCTCAGCCACTCCCCGAACTCTGGGGCAGTGAGTGGCCAGGTCCATCAGAGCCCCAGGGCTCAGCAAGTGGGGTTTGGGAGGCTGATAGGGAGGGGAGCCTGTCAGTTTCCACCTGCTTTTCGGAGTCCTACACCATCCCCAATGGAGAGCATTCCTGTAAAGACAAGAGGCCGGTGGCGGTGGAGCAGCGGCAGCAGCTGCGGCGGCCGGTCTTCCGTCCGGCTGCCGCCGCCGCATTTCCCAGTTTAAAAACACACACACAAAAAATGTGATAGGCTACGTAAAGATTTACGTAGCCTATCATGGCTAAATGTAAAAAAACCCACCATGATAGGCTACGTAAATGTTTAAGTAGCCTATCACGGTTGATTAAAAAAACAAAAACAAAAATGCATGTACGCAAATGGCGGCGCCCATGGGCACCACCATTTGCGTACGCACGTTTTTTGTTTGTTTGTTTTAATCAGCCATGATAGGCTATATAAACATTTACGTAGCCTATCACGGCTGACTGTAGGGACGCAAACGGTGGCGGCTACGGCCAGCAGCCGGAGCGCAGCCGGCCGGCCAGGATTCCGGGGGGGGAGTAATGGAGTGCCTCCCCCCCCCGGCGAGGATTCCAGAGGGAGGGACAGAATGCCTCCCCCCGCACCATCAGCATAATCCCCGAAAGGTAAGTGATTTCGTACATCCCTATGCTTAAACAGTTGACAATTGTTTAGGCATGTTTGAGAAGCTGATTGATCCATTTGCTTTGTTCTTCTTGCTGTAATCAAAGAATATATGCAACCTCCATTCCTGCAGGAAAATACCCAGTTACCTATCTTAAGAATATAAGGAGAGCTGTGCTGGATCATTTCATTTCATTTATTATATTTCTAAATCGCCCCATAGCCAAAGTCCTCTGGATGGATCACAAAAGAACTGGGCATGTTTAGCCTTGAGAAGAGAAGACTGAGGGGAGATAGGATAGCTCTCTTCAAGTGCTTGAAGGTTGTCACAGAGAGGAAGGCCAGGATCTCTTCTCGATCATCCCAGACTGCTGGACACGGAATAATGGGCTCAAGTTGCAGGAAGCCAGATTCTGGCTGAACATCAGGAAAAGCTTCCTGACTGCTAGAGCAATACGACAATGGAACCCATAACCCAGGGAGGTGGTGGGCTCTCCCACACTGGAGGCGTTCAAGACGAGTCTGGACAGCCATCTGTCAGGGATGCTCTGCACTTGGATTCCTGGATTCCACCCTACTATTCTATGATTTTTTTTAAAAAAAAAACCATTAAAATACATTACATAAAGTATAAAACCATCCACGTCATGACATAGAACAAATAGCACACACAGCAACAACATATATCTAAAACAATTTAAAACAATCAGCCAGAGACCATCAAACAGACTCCTTATATGCTGCCAAATGCCTGAGAGAAGAGGGCAGCTTTACCCGGGCACCAAAAAGAAAACAATGTTGGCACCAGGCGGGCTTTGTCAGGGTGATTATTCCATAAATGGGGGGCCACCACCAAGAAGGCCCTTTCCCTTGTTGCCATCCTCCAAGCCTCCCTCGGAGAAGGTATTTAGAGGACGGCCTTAGATGCTAAACATAGTGTGTTGGTTGGTTCATCTCAAATCCATAATCAATATAACACAATAATATAAATTTGAGTAAGCATAATAAAACATAGTCTAAAAGCAATGCAATACTAAAAGTGTTCATCCACAATATACTGACAACATGACAATGTTGATGACTGGTGGGCCCTGCAGGGAGATTATTTGGATGTAGGGGTGTATGAATTCCCTGCCGTCCGTTCCGGTGGGGAATCTGTGAGGGGGGGAGGCAATCCGTTCCTCCTCCCCACCCCCGGAATCCTCCAGAGCGTCTCTGCTCCGTGAGGATTCCTCAGAGCCGCACCGGCTATAGGGCCGCTTACCTTGCCGGCCAGAGCTGTTCGCCTCCTCCGCACCGATAGCCATTCCTTTTTGAAAAATAATGGCCATCGGCAGGATGTGCCCATAGACTTATATGCAAATAGAGCTGTGAATCTTGCAAGATTCACAGCTGTATTTTGCATATAAGTCTATGGGCACATCCTGCCGATCACCTTTTTTTTTTTTAAGAAATGGCGATGGGTGCCGAGGAAGCGAATGGCTCCGGTGGAAGAAGCAGCCGAGTGCTGTTCCACCTCCAATCCTCCTGGAGTGGAGGTGAGTGGTGCTGATCTGCTGTGGATTCCTCATTTGAATCCATGGCAGATTTCTCTAACATCCCTATTTGGATGAGACCAAATAACTATCTGGGCCAGCATTCTGGTCCCACAGTGGATGTGGAAAGGTCATGTCTCAGTGGCAGAGCACATACTTGGCATGCAGCCCTGGCAAAAGCCTCAACCTTCTGGTGGGGGGGTGGGGGGGCGGCGTTGGCAGCCTCCTCCCTCCTTGCTCAGTCGCTTCCACCTTCTTCTCCAGCCACAGGGCTCCTGGGAGTAGGCCCAAATTCTGCAAGAGGTCATAGCCATTCCCGCGAGAGTTCAGGACCTCTCGCGATATTTCACCCAACTTTCCCAGGAGGCCTGCGCTGGGCCGGCGAGCAGGGAGGGAGGGATAAGGAAGAGCTGCAAGCACTACCAGCGGGGCAGGCAGGTGCAATCTGTTGGCAGGTCAACCAGCCAGGAAAGCGGGAAGGGAGAGAGGGGGCAGCGGCAGCATGGCCAGGCAGGCGGTGGGAGTGGCGGGCCCTTTGTGTGGGGAGAGAAGCACAACTCGCTGCTCTTCTCATTGTGCAGAGCCTGATGTGCCTGCATCAGTCTGCCTTGTTATAGCGCCGGCCCTGTGCAGAAAGTTATAGGGCTGGCCCTGTGCTTATTCAGGACAGATAAAAAGGAAGGACTTCACACGACGCAGAGTTAAACCATGGAACTTGCTACCACAGGATGTAGTGATGGCCACCCATTTGGATGGCTTTAAAAGGGGGATGGACAAATTCCTGGAGGAGAAGGCTATCCATGGCTACTAGTCCCGATGGCCATGTGCTACCTGCAGTACCAGAGGCAGTGAGCCCCTGTACACCGGTTGCTGGGCAACATGGATGGGGGGGTGCTGTTGCCCTCATGCCCTGCGTGTTGTCAAGGTGTCTGCTGCCTACTGAATCCTCCAATAGCCAGAATCAACACTCAGACAAAAGGGCTGCTTTCCAAGGCTTTCATTCCTTTCAACCTAATGAAGCTAGGGATGCACGAAATCCATACCTGGCTCTGTGCCGGTCAATCTGCGATGGGAGGGAGGTGCTCCGTCCCTCCCCCCAGAATCCTCCCTGGCTGGCTCCGCTCCGCAGCGGCTCGGTGGAGCCGCTGGCCGGGGCCAGCCACAGCAGGAGTTCCAGCCGCCGCCAGGCTGCTGCGGCCACAAATGGCGGCTGTCGTAGCGGCTGCCATTTGCATCCTTACAGTAAGCCGTGATAGGCTACGTAAGTATTTAAATAGCCTATCATGGCAAAAGGCAGCCACGCAAATGGCAGACGCTACGCCATTTGCGTGGCTGCCTTTTGCCATGATAGGCTACGTAAATACCTATGTAGTGTATCACGGCTTACTAAAAGGATGCAAATGGCGTAGCAGCCACCATTTGCACCCCTGCTGTTTGCTGCGATAGGCTACGTAAGTATTTACATAGCCTATCACAGCTTACTGCAAGGGCGCAAATGGTGGCCGCTACGGAGGCCGCCATTTGTGTCCGCAGCAGCCAGCCTGTGGCCAGGAGACCAACTGGAGCCGCTGCCGCCACCACATCCGCCGCTGCATCTGCTGCCACCGCTGCATCCAGCACCAGAGCCGCAAGATCCGCTGCTGGGTACGTTCTGTCTGGGGGGGATTCCACGGGGTGACGGGGGGGGAGGCCATTCCACCATGGATTCTGGGGGGGGCGGATTCTAAAGAATCCGGCCTTACTGGAGTCCGTGGCAGAATTCTCTGACATCCCTAAATGAAGCATACAGATGCTAATTGCCTGAGACTCAGAGGAACTACAAAGGAACAGCCATCTAGAGGTTTCTAAGGAATAGGGCATCAGTTGATGTCTGGGAAAAATGCAGCAACTCTCTGAACTTAAAGGGTGGGAGGGGAAGATCTCCCCCTGTCCCATGAGGCCTCGGGGCGCAGCTGTTGATGTCGAGCCAATCAGGCTGAGCGCCTAATTCTCGCTTGCAATCTCTCGCTCGTGGCTGTGCCTCATGTCTAAAAGCTCAAGTCCCTCCCTTTCCATGCCTGGGTCATTGTCGCTCCCAGGGATGTGAGTGGGGGGGGGCTCCTCCTCCAGCTGCGCCTCTGAAGTCTGAGAGAGTTCCTCTCCCACAAATGGTATCTCCTTCTCAGAATCAGAGCTGCCTTGGGACTCTATGGGCTGACACTTGTGGGTTCCCGGTCAACAGCTGGTTGGCCACTGTGTGAACAGAATGCTGGACTAGATGGACCTTTGGTCTGATCCAGCATGGCTGTTCTGATGTTCTGATGTGCTGTTGCACTCATGCCCTGCTTGTGGGTTCCTGGTTGACAGCTGGTTGGCCATTGTGTGCACAGAATGCTGGACCAGATGGACCCTTGGTCTGATCCAGCAGGGCTCTTCTGATGTTCGTATGTCCTTAAAGTCCCCAGTTCAATTCCTGGCTTTTCCAAGTAGGGATGGAAGAAAACCTGGAGAGCTGCTGCCATCAACTAATGGTCCCTAGGGATGTACGAAACGACTTACCTGTTTCGTTTCGTACATCCGCGGTTGGGGGAGGCGCTCCGTCCCTTCCCCCGAAATCCTCGACAGCCGGCTCCACTCCACGGTGACTCTGCAGAGCCACCAGCCGGGGCAGCCCGCAGCAACATCGGCCGCTGCTGGGCTGCGCAGGGACACAAATGGCAGCTGCCGTAGTCACCACCATTTGCATCCCTTTTTTTGCCGTGATAGGCTACGTAAATATTTACGTAGCCTATCACGGCAAAAAAAAAAAAAAGCGAACGCAAATGGCAGCGGCTACGGCAACTGCCATTTGCATTCCCTTTTTTAGCTGTGATAGGCTAAGTAAATATTTACTAAGGCGTTTCATTAACAAAGGTACAGGCAAGCTCACCTTTCCCCCTGCCCCACCGGGTCATGACAAGAGTATGGAGCCACATGAGTGAGTTCTCGCAAACATGTTTTTCTCCAGCTGTGGAGAAAAACATTCTGTGGAGAAAAACATTTTCACCTGCGGATGGAGCCAAAGAGTGAGTTCAGGAAGCTGCAGAGGTGATGCAACGTCTTCACCTTTCTATTTATCTGTATCATAGTGCTTTACTAGTATTATTCTCTCCAAAGCTCAAGGGATTTCTCCAAAGCTCACCTTTGAGTCCAGTGACATAAACAACGGATTCAAGAGAAACATGAGGTGATGTCTTGCATCCAGGGGCAAAAGGATTGGTGCATAAATGCCTCCTGTGCCACTGAGAGCTAGGGAAGAGGTTTAGAATAGGTGAGGAGGACGGTGTGGGTGTGAGGTTGACTTAACTATCATCCCTTTAAGATGTGAAGCTATGGCCAGCTGGGCTGCATTTTTATTATGAAAGTGACTGAAGCCTCGGTCTTGTGAGCCAGCTTTCCTTCTTCTAACTATTCTTCTGCTTAGTTGAGAGGAGCAGACGCAAGGCTGGAGGCTGTACCACGTTTATCTAGAAGAACGATTCTTCTGTTGTTATTCCTACTGCTGCCCCAGACAACTTGTAGGATGCTTAAGGCCAAATGCCCTTTGGCTCTGAAAAGGGATGGACTGGACCCGTTGAATCATTACAGGCCAGGAGACCACCTCATTAGTGGGGTCATCTCTGCAGCAGGTGCTATATTTCTACCACTTCTTTTCAACATGTCTCCCTATACTAGAATAAAATGGTAAGTTATTATGTGTGTAATGTGTGCTACTATAGGATGTCCCTAAATTTTAAAAGACTGAAACTATTGTATTTCCTATGCTTACACACCTGCATGCCCAGTCATCAGAGTGGGAGAACAAAATTAGAAGTGTACAACATTTCTTTCACTTTCGCTCTATTAGTAATAAGGCAACCAAATACAGGTTGTAGCCAAACGTAAGGATGTGTGAACTCACCCCTGTCCAGGTTCTCTGGATGCCCGCCCAGCCCCTGCCCCCGCTTGCCGGTACCCGGACTGTGCTCGAGCCCCTCCCATGCTTGGTGAGCAGCCCACACTCACCCCAGCAGCCTCATGGAGCTCCACAGTTGCCATTTTTTAAAAAACAATAAAATAGCAATTACAAAAATGCACATGTCTTTCTATGCGTGAAAATGCACATTTTTGCGAATGCTCATATTCTCATGTGCACAATCTGCATTTCTGCAAAGGCACATAGTGTGTGTGAGAAAATGTGCATTTTGGGGGAAATGTGCATTTTTGCACAGATGCAAATATGTGGATTTGCAAAAATGTGCATTTTTGCGTGTGCACAAACATGCCCATTTTTTCAGTCGCCGTTTTATTTCTCAAAAAATGGTGCCCATAAAGCTCAATGAGGCCACTGGGGTGAGTGCAGCCCATTCGCCGAGCGTGGGCAGGGGGTGAGCAGGGGCAGGGGCTCGACGAGCGGGGCTAGGGGTGTGTGGGCAGGAGCCGGTCTGCTGGATTCCCAGACTGAATCGAGCACCTGCCCCATCCCTACACTTCTGAGAAAAAAACATACATAAAATAGAGCTTAGTATATACAGAGAATAGAACATACAAAATCTTACGTCTCGAGGTAGGCCAGATAAGCTTGTCTAAGACGGGCAGCCTTCACTGCAAATTTAGCTGTATTAAACATTATAATCCTCTCTGGGCTGGACAAGAGGTGCTTAATCTTATCCATGTCACTGAGCGTAGGGATCTTTTTGCTACAAGATTCTGCAAATATTTTCACCTGGGTCCATCATACAATTTACAATACAACATATAATGTATGGTGCCCTCTACCTGTTGGCTGCCGCAATGGCATCGGTGCTGTTCTCTGGGAATTTTCTTGAATCTCCCTGTCAGGGTTGCCTCGGAGCACAGGGAGTGGCAGAGCAGTTCAGATTCTGAGGAAGAGCTGGAAGACGTGGGGGAGGAAATTTCCCAGGCTTCAAAGGCACAGCTGGACAGAGAGGGCCCCTCTTCACACACCCCTGTGAGAGATAGCGAACAGGGGGAGGCGGGGGTTGGAGAACCTGAATTCTTAGACTCCAGGTGCAGACACAGAGCCAAGAGAGAGATGGCAGGGGCAGAGCTTAGATGGTCTGCCCAACTGGCCTGGCATGAACAGCTGTGCTTAGAGGCCTCACGAGAGAGAGGGAGATCTCCCCCCCGCCCCTTAAATTAGGATAGTGAGCCGCCTTTTCTTCAAACAGTGGGCAACTTTTGTAGCTTCCCCTTGAACTCCCTGAAGGCTTTTCCTTTGTAGACTGTGAGTCACTGACCATTTGCATCTGTATGACCAATTGAAGGAAGTGGATTAAAAGCCGTGGATTTGAAGCCTCTTGTCTGTGTTTTGATTTGGCTTTTTAAGTTTTCAGCAGGGGCAAAAGGAATCCTGACACTCCCTTCCAAAACATTTGAATTCATTGCCTGACAAGAGCAAAGCTGTATATGCCTTGCGAAGAGAAGCTGGTTTTAATTCAGACAAGTCCTTGTCTTCTCCATGGCACTGTTTTAAACTGGGGGGAAATATTAGAACATCTGGAGGAGCTTATAGCATCCATATCCTTCGCTACAAACAAGTCCTGAAGCCGAGCTAAAATATTGTGTCGGCTGGGGTAAATTCCAGCAGCAAAAGGGGACTCTAAATCAAGTCCATTTCCTCAGTAGTAATTTGCTATTAGTTAACCCATTATTTTGAGAGGGAATGTGCAACTGCTCAATACACAATTTAACTGGTTCATTTGCAGTGTTCCTTTAGTTTTAAAAAATAATAATTAAAAAATGACCCTCAAAATAAAATACAGTATTGGCATTACACCAGCTTCTGCCCGCAAATATGCCACTGCTGTTCCTGGCAGAAGACCCAGTAGCATGCAGATAAATCTATTCTGTACTGATCCAAACAGATTTGGCTTCAGAATGCCCCAAATGTCTGCCCCATATGTCATTTGAGGGATAACCTTCAAACAAGCACACAACTGCGAGAGGGTCAGGTTATACTAGTGTAATATTGTAACAATACGAAAACACACAATAACATAGTAGGTGTTAGTAATCTATTCAAAATAGGATTGTTGTTAGAACAATATAATTATACATAAGAAAACAATGTGAATACAATTGTACCTATAATGGTGAATACCAGAAGCATTTGTATCAAAGGTATATACAAGTTATTATTATAGTTTGTTCAAAGGATCTTAAAGTCCATTCAAGAAGTCTTTAAAGGAACCTGGTGTAATCCTGTTTCCAGTGCAATCCTGTAAATCTATTCTGTACTGATTCAAACAGGTTTAGGGATGTCAGAGAATTCTGCCATGGAGTCCAGTGAGGGCAGATTCTTTAGAAGTGAGATTCTTTAGAATCCGTCCCCCACCCCTGGAATCTGTGGTGGAACAACCTCCCTCCCCCCACCGCCACCCCGTGGAATCCCCCCGGGACGGAGCTTACCTGGCGGTGGATGTGGCGGTGGCAGCAGCTCCGGCTGGTCTCCCGGCCGGCTGTAGCCGGGCTGCTGCAGCCGCAAATGGAGGCCGTCGTAGCGGCCGCCATTTGCGTCCTTGCAGTCAGCCGTGATAGGCTACGTAAGTATTTATGTAGCCTATCACGACAAAGAGCAGGGACACAAATGGCGGCTGCTACACCATTTGCACCCCTGCTCTTTGCCATGATAGGCTACGTAAATACTTACATAGCCTATCACGGCTGACTGCAAGGACGCAAATGGTGGCTGCTATGATGGCCGCTATTTGCGGCCACAGCAGCCCAGCCGCAGCCGGAACTCCGGCTGCAGCTAGCCCCAGGGAGGATTCCGGGGGAAGGGACGGAGCGCCTCCCCCCACCACAGATTGCCCGGCGCGGAGCCAGGTAAGGCTTTTGTACATCCCTATTGGCTCCAGAATGCCCCATATTTCTGCCCCATATGTCATCTGAGGGATAACTGCAGTAGCAAAAACTCTTAAAGCCAGCCTCACAAGACTCCCACTCTTTATTCTAGCAAATTTTAGAACTGACTGCATTGAGCATCGGGTGTTGAGTTTGGTAGGCTTCCAGCGGCTGATCCACAGGCCATTGGGAGCAAAACAAATTCCCAGGTAGTTCACTCTATTAGACTGTTCCAAGGGATGGCCGTCTAGGACCCATTTATGCTTAACTATACGACTGCCAAACACCATAACTTCGGTCTTTGCCTAATTCACACTTAGCTATTCTTTTGTGCGTACTTCCCCAGACACGTTCAGCAATCTCCTCATACCAATTTGGGTCTGGGATAAAAGGACCATATCATCTGCATATAGCAGAACATTCTGTTTCCGTGAGCTGACAGCTACTGGAAAATAAGATTTGTTGGCTAGTTGATGGATGATGTCATTCACATATATGTTAAACAGAAAAGGAGCTAGTAAACAACCTTGCCTTACCCTTTTGGTTGAGTCACTTTCCTCTGTCAGCTGACTCTCCTCTACTCTGACTTGGACCTTAGTGCCCGTGCGCAAGTTCTTAATTAAAATCAGCAGGCATCTATCCATCCTGAGTCTCTATAGTTTGCTCCAAATAATCTCCCTGTTTATCCTGTCAAAAGCTGAGGTAAGATCAACAAAAGCAGCAAAGGAAGGAGGGAGGAAGGAAGGAAGGAAGGAAGGAAGGAAGGAAGGAAGGAAGGAAGGATAGTTGAACAGAGAGTGTGGGGTTAGGAGGTAGGCAGGCAAATATATTTGCAAAGTAGGTGAAAAGAGGGAGGGAGGGAGAGAGGGAGGGAGGGAGGGAGACTGGCCAGTTAGAAAGAGAAAGGGGAGGGAGAAGCTGGTATGGAAAGATATACAAAGTGGTTAAAAGGAAGGAAGGAAGGAAGGAAGGAAGGAAGGAAGGAAGGAAGGAAGGAAGGATAGTTGAACAGAGAGTGTGGGGTTAGGAGGTAGGCAGGCAAATATATTTGCAAAGTAGGTGAAAAGAGGGAGGGAGGGAGGGAGGGAGACTGGCCAGTTAGAAAGAGAAAGGGGAGGGAGAAGCTGGTATGGAAAGATATACAAAGTGGTTAAAAGGAAGGAAGGAAGGAAGGAAGGAAGGAAGGAAGGAAGGAAGGAAGGAAGGATAGTTGAACAGAGAGTGTGGGGTTAGGAGGTAGGCAGGCAAATATATTTGCAAAGTAGGTGAAAAGAGGGAGGGAGGGAGGGAGGGAGGGAGGGAGGGAGACTGGCCAGTTAGAAAGAGAAAGGGGAGGGAGAAGCTGGTATGGAAAGATATACAAAGTGGTTAAAAGGAAGGAAGGAAGGAAGGAAGGAAGGAAGGAAGGAAGGAAGGAAGGATAGTTGAACAGAGAGTGTGGGGTTAGGAGGTAGGCAGGCAAATATATTTGCAAAGTAGGTGAAAAGAGGGAGGGAGGGAGGGAGGGAGACTGGCCAGTTAGAAAGAGAAAGGGGAGGGAGAAGCTGGTATGGAAAGATATACAAAGTGGTTAAAAGGAAGGAAGGAAGGACTCTTGGAAAGAGAAATTGGGGACCATCATGTCATGGACAGATATGGAGCAATACATTTCAATAATTACAACTGAATCTTAAACCCCTGTAGAACTTTTATGGGTAAACATAAGGTTATTAATATATTGAAACTCCTGTGATCCCAGTTGACTGTCATGGGATTTCCTACGTAATGTTTGTGTTTATATATATATATAGTTAAGCAGCATATACGTAGATGCTTCTTAGGGCCACCTGTATACTTTCCTCTCAAGTGGTTAAGAACAAAAGACAAAACACTGATCTATAGTTGACTTCCCATGTCAGAAGCCTGCTTGTTCATCCCCAATGGTATTATTATTATCTACCCAAGTTTCAGCTTTGTCCAGTAGGTAACGTGTGTGTGTACAGAATTATGCATGGTGTGGAGAATGTGGATAGGGAGACATTTCTCTCCCTCTGAAAATAGTAGAACTTGGGGTCATCCCACGAAGCTGACTGGTGGGAGACTCAGGACAGATCAAAGGAAGGACTTCTTCACACAGCGCAGTTAAACCTATGGAATTCACTACCACAGGAAGCAGTGATGGCCACCAATTTGGAAGGCTTTAAAAGGGGGCTGGACAAATTCCTGGAGGGGAAGGCTATCAATGACTACTAGTCTTGATGACTATATGCTACCTCCAGGACCAGAAGCAGTGAGCCTATATTGCTGGGGAACATGGGCAGGAGGGCGCTGTTGCACTCATGGCCTGCTTGTGAGTTCCTGGTCGACAGCTGGTTGGCCAATATGTGAACAGAATGCTGGACTAGATGGACCCTTGGTCTGATCCAGCAGAGCTCTTCTTGTGTTCTTATGTTCTTACGACAGACTTCAAATCAACTGAACAGGGAAGATATCTCAAAAGGGATGCAGAGCAGCAGATGATTAGAGGAAGAGCTTCAAGAGACTGCAGTTCAAATCATGGCAACAACTCCCCCTCCCCACTCACTCAATCAGTCACACACACACACACACACACACACACACTCAGGCACACAAGTTGTTCTCTTATTTACTTTGTAATTTAGGTGGTGATAATTCTTTTTTAGAACAAATGCATCCAATCATTCCTCTCCTCCTTTTAAGTAGCAAAGACAAGCAAAGCTACTTCTCTCCTTTGATCAATGCCCCATCATTTCATGAACCTTTTAATCATTTGCTGTTATCTGATGGAGTTAGTTGTATGGTTGTGCATGCCTAATTCTACCACTGGAATGTACATCTGCACTGGATTAGTTTAAAAATGGATGATGGCTATTGACCCTGGAACAAAATGATTCCTCCCATTTCCAACACACCTAAACCTGGCTTTTGCTCTGGATAAGTGTTAGCATGAGTACAGATGTAGGAATGTAATCCAGAGATTTGTATTTCCTGTAAAACCTGAGGGGTCAAAAAAGCAACAGTTGAATATTTTAGATTCACTGAAGACATGATGACAATGTGACTCTCTCTTTTTTCACTAGGGAAAAGCCCACAGAGTATTGGAACATCCTGTCCTTCTTCTTTGCCATTCAGGAGATCAATCAGAATCCCAGGCTCTTACCCAACATCACCCTGGGCTATGACATCCATGAAAGCTATTTCAATGCAAGAGTGACTTCTGATGCCTTGGTAGACCTGCTGTCTCCTGGGCAGGCAAATGTTCCCAACTACTACTGTGGAAGGCAGAATCAACAACTGTTGGCTGTTCTTGAAGGGTCCAACTCTGACATCTCCATCCAGATTTCAACCATGTTGGGCATCTACAAAATCCCACAGGTGTGTGTGTTTGTTTGCAGGTGGACTGTAACTCCATTTGGGGTTCTCTCCAGAGAAATCAACAAATTATTTAGAGAACTTTAATTAGAACTCCCCCCCCCCCATGCAAATAGAGGATGTGGGTGGGGGTTGATACAGTTCCACAATGGAGGGCAATGGGCTAACCTCTACCCATTCCCCTAGCCATGGTTCACATCTGGATTGAGCAAGCCACTTGAGTAACATCATTCATTTCATTTATTATATTTGTATTACATCATGTATAGTTTGGTTCCCAGTCGTACAGTTATAGCTCAGAAAGCAAGGGGGCACTCAGGGACATCAGTTAGTGGGAAGCATAAACTACTTTGCAGCTGTTCAATTATCCTGTGCCCATCTTTTGGCACAAACTTATCCTGACAAGCTGACACAAAAATACCAGAAACAGCGAGCACTTTTATTAGTAGCAAATCAGATTTCCTAGATGAGTTTCTTAGCTCTTATGGCAAAACTTTAATGGTTGCAACTCTCGAGAAATTGCATATTTGATGGCAGCTCCAGATTATAGGCTCAATATAGGCTATAGGTACATTATTTAATTATAGTCTATAGGTTCATTAATTAATTGTAGTGTATAAGTGCATTAATTAATTAATTATAGGTTATAGGCTCATTAATTGACTAATTATAGGCTATAACCTCATTAATTATAGGCTATAGGCTCAGAGTGCTGACTGGGGCTGGTTACAGGGAGCATACAATTCTCCTGTTAAAACAGCTTCACTGGCTCCTGGTCAGTTTCCGGGCACAATTCAAAGTGCTGGTCATGTCCTATAAAGCCCTATACGGCTCGGTTCCAGGTTATCTGAAAGAACGTATTCTCCCCTATGAGCCTACTCATGCCCTGAGATCTTCATGGGAAGCCCTTCTCACCATCCCGCCATCATCACAGGCACGCCTGGTGAGAACGCAGGAGAGGGCCTTCTCGGTGGCTGCCCCAAGGCTCTGGAACTCCCTTCCCAGGGAGGCGAGCGTGGCACCCTCCTTGATATGCTTTTGTAGGCATGTAAAAACTTTTTTGTTCCAGCAGGCCTTTGGGGATAACTAGTCTGGACCTGTGAAAATATGACGTATGGATACTATTTTTGTTGTGGTGGTTGTCTTTTAATGTTTTGAGATTTTTATAGTTTTAATATTGATGATTTAATTGTATTTTTAACTTTTGTACACCAGTATTTATATTTCTATTTATAGGTTTTAATTGTATAAGTTTAATGTTCTAAAGCCACCTTGAGTCCCAGTATTAGGGAAAAGGTGGGATATAAATAATAATAATAATTATTATTATTATTATTATTATTATTATTATTATTATTATATTTAATTGTAGGCTATAGGCTCATTATTTAATTCACAGACCAGTCAAAGGCTAATAACTGTAATTGTGTCAGAGACCAACCAATGGTTTCCCCATTGCAATCTTTATGAATTCAGAATACAGGGCAATAGGCTTGAACAATTCCTGACATAAACCACCCAAGCTATCAAAGACAAGGGTTCTAGAAGGAGACCTAAGTAAATCCACACACATAGAATTTTAATCCAACTTGAAATCTTTGTTGGTACTTCCATGCTACATGGGTCAGGGCCTATCTAATCCAAGAGTCAAAACATAGGTTCAAGAGTAGGACCAAAGTAAACCCACACACAGGGAGAATTCGATGACCATAACTTCCACTTTGGTATCTCTACATGGGCTGTAGGAAAATCCAGGAGTCACAACGAGTCCAAGCCAAGTGGCTCTCTGGGCTATTGAAGACAAAGGGCTTCTTCACACAGAGCTTTTATCCTGCTAGTGAGATTGGTTACTCACAGAGGTTTGCAGGTCCTTTAGATGACATCATCAACCTCCGGGGCACCTCCCACACTAAATGACCTTCATTCCATTTTCTAAAAGATCGGAGATAATGAGCTATCAAATCAAAGTGCTTGAATTCTGCTTGAGTTCCCTCATGAAAAGAGGAAAACCAGAAATAAGAGGCGCTAGACCACAGCGCCATCTAGCGGCTGTATAATGAAACATCTGGAAGACTCAGATAAGGGGGGAAAGGAGGGAGAAAAGGAGGGGGGAAGGAAGCACGTGTAAAAGAAGTCTGTCATGATCCTGTATTTAAAGCCCTGTTTTAAATGTGGGATTTTAGGATGGTGTAGAGATGCTCAAAGATACACAATCTATAGCAAACACAAATTCAGGGTCGTGTTCCTATGATCCGCAAAGGGTTGGTCACTCTGTTATTAGTTACAGTACATATGGAAATTGCAGCTCAGAGGAAAATTGCTAACAATCTTTCTGTGTAAAATTGGATGGTGACAGTGTGGGAAATTGCCTTGTCAGAGAAATTAATGCAACACAGCAAAGTTGTGTGTGATTTGTCTAGCACAGAGAAGTTGGATGGGGTATGGTTCCCTTTCATCACATATATTAATCAATCCTTGCCTCTTTTATCTCCTCCACTTATCCATGTTTCTCTGTGGTGGTGTTCAATAAGACAACGTGAGACAGATGGTTAAAAGACTGTGTTTTTATTTTTAATATTATGGATTAGATCTATACAGTATTTTAGACAAGTTTTTTTTTTCTCGCACTCCGACTGTGTAATGTTGTACTTCCGTTTTGGTTGTAATTTGTTTCTTAGTTCATATAATAAAGTAGAAACAAGAAAAGAAAAAGAAAAAAACATCAGGGTCTATTCATTCCACAGCAGGTTCTTAATGATTCGTAATTCAAACAGACAGGGTTCTAGGTTTCACAGACAACTGATTGATTGATTGATTGCTTTACATTTCTATACCACCCCATAGCCAAAGTTCTCTTGGGCAGTTTACAGAAGTTAAAACTTTAAAATACAATATACGAAGTTTAAAAGCCATTTACATAAAAGCACACAGACAATATACACCAGCAACATATAACTAAAAACAAGTTTGAACAGTCAGTCATAACTAAAGACACATCCAGGACTGATTAAACCTCATAATGTGCTGCCAAACGCCTGGGAAAAGAGGAAGGTCTTAACCTGGCCCTGAAAAATAACAATGTTGGCACCAGGCAGATCTCATTGGGGAGCTTGTTCCACAGATGGGGGGCCACCACCGAGAAGGCCTTCTCCCTTATTGCTGCCTTCTGAGTTTCCCTCGGTGTAGGCAGCTGGAGGAGGGCCTTAGATGTTGAGCATAGTATATGGGTAGGTACATGACAGGAGGGGCGCTCCATCAGGTATTGTGGTCCCAATCCATGTAAGGCTTTATAGGTTAAAACCTGGAATCGGGCTCAGAAACATGCAGGCAGCCAGTGCAAGCATGCCAGAGTTGGTCTTATATGTTCAGACCTTCTGGTCCCCGTTATCAATCTGGCCGCAGCATTTTGCACAAGCTGCAGTTTCTGAACCATCTTCAAAGGCAGCCCCACGTAGAGCACATTGCAGTAATCTAACTTGGAGATCACCAGAGCATAGACAACTGAAGCCAGGTTATCCCTGTCCAGATCGGGGCGTAGCTGGGCCACCAACTGAAGTTGGCAGAAGGCACTCCGTGCCACTGAGGCCACCTGAGCCTCAAGTGACAAAGATGGCTCAAGGAGAAACCCCAAGCTGTGGACCTGCTCCTTCAGGAGGGAGTGCAGCCCCATCCAGAACAGGCTGAACACCCTCCATCCGGTCAGCAGAACCACCCACCAGCAGCACCACAGTCTTGTCTGGATTAAGCTTCAGTTCAGGTGATACAATTCAGGTGAAACAATCTAAAGTCCTGGTGAGAAGTTTTTCTCACAGCTCAAATGGAGGGACATGAAGGGCAACAGGCAGCGAACAAGGGATGGTAATGATAGACCATAAAAGATTGGGAGTAAAGATGAAGTTCCCAACAAAGTCTGGGCATTCACTTAAAAGCAAGGATGGGACTGCAATAGCACACCTCCTAACGATCTAATTGTCAGGGCATTTTAGCCTATAAACAAGCCCCATTCCAAATGCGGTACTTGCATTCCACCCTCTTCAGTTGATGTGTAAACCTCTGAAAACCCTTGCCATGGTTTCCAGTTCCTCATGGAAAGGCTGTAACTATCTTACCTATCCGCATAACATTCAAGCTCGACCGCTAGCAGCCACACAGGAGAGACTACCTCCCTCCTTCCTTCTTCTAAGATAACTGACAGAGATAAGCTCACACTTATTCTGATGTTCCACAGGCTTACAAGGCCCAAACCAGCACACATACCCTTCTAAGGATGGTGTGGGCACCCGATTCCCCCTGGGAATCCGGGGGAACCACCCCGGCCCTGCCCCACCCCCAAGCCCCGCTCGCCAAGCCCCTGCCCCGCTCATCCCTTATCCACACTTGGCGAGTGGCCCACACTCACCCCGGTGGCCTCATCAAGCTCCACGGTTGTCATTTTTTGCAAAATAAAATGGCAATCGCAAAATGCATATATTTTGAAAAAAAAATGTGCATTTTTGCACATACGCAAGTATGCACATTTTTGTGATCACCATTTTATTTGCAAGAAATGGCAACCATGGAGCTTGATGAGGCCACCGGGGTGAGTGTGGGCTGCTTGCCAAGTGTGGGAGGGGCTTAAGCACTGTCTGGGGACTGGTGAACAGGGGCAGGCACCCAGAGAACCTGGACAGGGGAGGGTTCGCACATCCCTACACCCTTTCTCTTGCCATTACATGAATAATTAGGCATAGCCAAACTCTTAGGGCCTGGGCTTTTCACTACTGAGTTAGGCTCTAAACCCCATTCTGGGACACTTCTGATCAGATTCTGACTGTACATTTTGGGGGCCACTGCAGCATCGGGGTTGGGGCCCAACAACTAATCAGACTGCGGTATGTCAGAATAAATGTGAGCTCTACATGGGGCTACCTTCAGAAACCATTGAGAAACTTCAGCTGGTCCAAACTGTTGAATGGGGCTGGTTACAGGGAGCAAGTGCCGCCCTTGTTACAACAGCTTCACTGGCTGTTTCTGTTTCTCTGCAGAATTCAACATCCTGGTTATGATCTGTAAGGCCTTACACAGCTAGGAACAAGGCTACCTGTAGACCTCTTTCTCCCATACAAGGCTGAATTGCTTGTCGATCACAAGCTGTGATCACAAGCGTTGTCGATCACAAGCTGAATAGGAGCCAACAATGTGATATGGCTGCAAAAAAGTCCAATGCTATTTTGGGCTGCATTCATAGAAGCATAGCTTCCAAATCCCGGGAAGTACTAGTTCCCCTCTACTCAGCACTGGCTAGGCCTCATCTGGAGTACTGTGTCCAGTTCTGGGCACCACACTTTAAGAAGGGTGCAGACAAACTGGAGAGGGTTCAGAGGAGGGCAACAAAGATGATCAGGGGAGTGGAAACACAGCCCTAATAGGAGAGACTGAAAGAACTGGGCATGTTTAGCCTTGAGAAGAGAAGACTGAGGGGAGATATGATAGCGCTCTTCAAGGACTTGAAAGGTTTTCACAGAGAGGAAGGCCAGGATCTCTTCTCGATCCTTCCAGAGTGCAGGACACGGAATAATGGGCTCAAGTGACAGGAAGCCAGATTCCGGCTGAACATCAGGAAAAACTTCCTGACTGTTAAAGCAATACGACAATGGAACCAATTACCTAGAGAGGTGGTGGGCTCTCCCACACTGGTGGTGTTCAAGACGAGGCTAGACAGCCATCTGTCAGGGATGCTCTGACTTGGATTCCTGCATTGAGCAGGGGGTTGGACTTGATGGCCTTGTAGACCCCTTCCAACCCTACTATTCTATGATTCTATGATTCTATGATTCTATGATTCTATGAATGGTTCTTAAGATCTTTGGGGGAGGCCCTTCTTTCAAGGATGCCACCTTCAGATGCATATGAGAGGCCTTCTTGGTGGCTGATACCTGGCTGTGGAACTCCCTGCCAAGGGAGAATTAAGGCATATGAAAGAGGGCCTTCTTGGTGGCTGATACCTGGCTGTGGAACTCCCTGCTGAGGGAGAATAAGTTCACTGCCTCTCTGCTGCCCTTCCACCAGCAGGCAAAGATGACTTTATTCGAGGAGGCCTTTAGTGTGTAAGCAGGTTTGTTGAGCTGGTTGCTGCTTTTATGATGTTGTGTTTTTAATTGCTTTCAATTGTGTTTTAATGTATTTGCTTATCCTTGTTTTATCGGTGATTGTCAGCTGGCTTGAATGCCGTTTTGGGTAGAAAGGCAGGGAACAAATCAAATAAATAAATAATTACGATATGGTGGCTGAAAATTGTATTCATCATAAAATTAAGATAACTTATTATATCAGCATGAGGTCTGTCACAGATCATCTAGCTATCAGGTGGGGAGATCAGGCCAGATTTCAGAAATATTTAGTGAATGGTGGCTGCATTCTAGAAGCATGTCTATTTTCCACTGAAATCCACTGACAGGGGTTCCACAGGAAGTGCAATGAAATATGTAAGAAGAGTATGCAAGAAAGCACACTCCCTGTCAAAGGGTGCTCCTTGCAGTAGATGGGACAACTCCCTCCATCATAGTGGCCTGTTCAGATATCAGGCTAAGCCATGATGGTTTTGAGCTAACCATGTTGGCTTAGGGTGATGTTGGAACAGGTGTCTGTCCCAACCATGGTGGTTTATTAACCACGGACTAACCATGTTCACTAACCACTTGCTGCCTCCGTGGTTAACTGACAGCTGCCATAGAGCTCTGCAGCAAGATCAGCCAAAGAAGGAGTAGTCACCGAGCACCAAAATGGCCGGCAGCACCAAGCACCGAAATGGCCAACAGCGCAAAGGGTGCTGGGATGCATGGCCACCCATCCAGAGGACTGTGGGTTCCTGCGGGAGGGAGAGTAGTTAGGGAATGGTTAGTCTAACCACGTTGTAGAACATGTTTACCTGCATGTGTGGCAGTAGCACTTGCATGGTTAGCGGTAACCACCATGCACCATGGTTAGCCTAACCAGCCTTCCCCAATGTGCATCTGAACAGGGCCAATGACCAGTATCATTTCAGGGTAACAAATATTTGAGTTTTGATCCAAGAGAAAACAAGCCACCAGACTCCTCATAGAATCATAGAATAGTAGGGTTGAAAGGGGCCTACAAGGCCATCGAGTCCAACCCCCTGCTCAATGCAGGAATCCAAGTCAGAGCATCCCTGACAAATGGCTGTCCAGCCTCATCTTGAAGGCCTTCAGTGTGGGAAAGCCCACCACCTCCCCAGGTAATTGGTTCCATTGTCGTATTGTTCTTACAGTCAGGAAGTTTTTCCTGATGTTCAGCCAGAATCTGGCTTCCTGTAACTTGAGCCCATTATTCTGTGTCCTGCACTCTGGGATGATCAAGAAGAGATACTGGCCTTCCTCTCTGTGACAACCTTTCAAGTACTTGAAGAGCGCTATCCTATCTCCCCTCAGTCTTCTCTTCTCAAGGCTAAACATGCCCAGTTCTTTCAGTCTCTCTTCATAGGGCTTTGTTTCCAGTCCCCTGATCATCTTTGTTGATCTTCCTTTCTTTGTCAGGTCACTTATGCATTTGTTTCTGATGTTCTGAATGATAAGACTCAGTTCCCTTTTTTCTACCGGATGGTCCCCAAAGAAGGAACTCATAACCTGGAGATTGTCAAACTGCTCCTGCATTTCAAATGGACGACAATTGGTCTCATTGCTCCAGACACCAACAATGGAGAGAGGTTTATGAGGTCCTTGATACCTGTGCTCACCAGAAATGGTATATGTGCTGTTTTCTCGCAAATCCTCCAAGGAATGAACACAAACAAAGTAGGTCTTGGTCGTACTTCATTCCGCAAGTGGAGACAAGTTGATGTCTTTGTTTATTATGCAGAGATTAATGTTTTCTTAGATGGAATATACCTTATACATAATGTGGTTTCTCTTGTGATAGGACCCATTGTAGGGAAAGTCTGGATCACAACAGTTTTGTGGGACATCACCTTGGAGTTGATGGATACTGATGTATCTTTCCAAGACATCCATGGTCTTTTTTCCTTCTTTGTCCAGACAAATAAAAGAGCAAAGTATGATTTTCAGCCCTTTTTCTCTGGTGTCAAGCATTTTGTGGAGAAAGCGTTTAATTGTACATATTCCAAGCGTGCATTGTCTGTGAAAGGATGGACAAGATGCACAGAGAATGAGAACATGGAAGCCCTGCCCCAAGAGGATGTGGAGAGAATCCTGTCTCTAGATAGCTACATCATTTACAACTCCATCCTGGCTGTGGCCCATGCCTTAGATGCTGCATACAGGTCCAGATCCAAGAGGATGGTGGTGGAGGGTGGAGACAGGTTGGATGTTCAAAGGCTACAGCCATGGCAGGTATTCCATTTTCCATCGCATATGCCTCCACTGCACATGACAATCAATTGTACAGTTCCAGAATCATTGCCTTGGATTTAGAATCTGAGATAATGTCAGACATAGTAGTGGGATGAAATGTTGCATATTATGGAGCAAACCCACTTGAGGAACCTCTTGTGCTGGTTCCTCTTGTTGCCCCCTTACATAGCCTCAAAAGACTCAGCCCATCTGGTAATAACCCCCATCATTGGCAGGACTCTCAACAGCCATGACTGTGTTTGCAGTCACCAGCATGACTGCTCATCATCCAGCATGGGAGTGCCAACCCCCAACCCACCCTATACATGGGAGAAGTGGAGGCCAGTGGCATCAATTTTGGTGGGGCTGTGACTCCATTCTGGGGTTAAGTCAGAACCAGCCAGAACAATAAAGGAGCGAACTAAGGTGCTGAACCCTATCCCCTTGGGCAGGCGGGCTGAGCTGAATCATGCTGACTGGGCTGCTAGTTTGGTCACCATGAAGTTCTAATGTGGCACCTCACTCCCTCCACTCCAGTGTGGGAGCGGGCCTGGAGATGGACCCTATACTTGGTGTCTGCATGTGTCATGTGCTAATCCTGACAGCATGTACACTTTCAATTTTTCTGATGCCTTTTAATATTGTGCCAATCCGCATTTCCCCCACTATCTTGTATTCAAGTTATCTTTTTATACTCTGTATAACAGCGCTTCTTCTTTTCTCTTTACACCGAGCAAACAATACTTCTTCGCTAGGCTCATATTTTTTATCAACTTGTTTTCAGGAATTCAGATTCTCCCAAGCACATACTGAAACTGTAATGTTTACAGAGGAACCCTACGTGTGTTTCCTCAGTAGTAAATAATTTCAGTGGGGCTTACACCCAGGTAAGTGTATATAGGATTGCAGCCCTAATGACATAATTATCAATTTTCCGCTTTTTATTAGTGCTCAAAATTTGCCATCGCAGCTCACAATATTCTCCTTAGGGCATAAAACACTAGTTTATATGCCTTCTGGGTTTAACACCTTCTCAAGCTGTTCAAGCAGACAGAGGGGTATAAAAATGCATATACCATCGCTGAAATCTAGATCCAGCCCTTAGTCATAGGAAATTCAAGACTGAAATTGGCAGAACATAATTACGAATCTTGTTTCCTTGTTTCCTAAATGCTGGTGTGTATTTTCTCTGTCTTTCTAGCTTCACCATTTCCTGAGCAACTCCCAGTTTTACAAAATGCATATACCGTTGCTGAAATCTAGATCCAGCCCTTAGTCATAGGAAATTCAAGACTGAAATTGGCAGAACATAATTACGAATCTTGTTTCCTTGTTTCCTAAATGCTGATGTGTATTTTCTCTGTCTTTCTAGCTTCACCATTTCCTGAGCAACTCCCAGTTTTACAACGCTTCCATGGATGGGGTGTATTTGGATGAGAATGGAGAACTGGCAGTCAACTTTGACATTGTGAACTGGGTGGTGTTTCCCAATAGGTCCGTCACTAGAGTGAAATTTGGGAGCATAGAAAGATGGGGATGCACAGACCTCATGTTTACCATTGATGAGGATGCCATTGTGTGGCCCAAATGGCTCAACCAAGTGAGGAAAATAATTCCTTTCCTTTCACTGCATTTACCATTCTTTGTTTATTTTCTACCTTTCAAGACTGTGGTCTTCCCAAGGCAGCTGAAGAACATAAGAAGAGCCATGTCAGAACAGTCCAAAGTTGTTCCTTAAGAAGAGCTATACTGGACCAGAGCAAGAGTCCATCTGCTCCAGTATTCTGTTCACAGAGTGGCCAATCAGAGGCCTGTGGGAAACCCATGAGTGGGATATGAGTGCAACACACCCTCCCACCCATGTTCCCCATCAACAGGTGTACATAGGCATACTGTCTCTGATTGTGGAGATAGAATATAGCCATCATGACTAGTAGCCACTGATAGCTTTATCCTCCATGAATTTGTCCAATCCCCTTTTAAAGCCATCCAAATTGGTGGCCATCATGACATCTTGGGGAAGTGAATTCCATAGTTTAACTACATGCTGTGTGAAGAAGTAGTTGCTTTTATCTGTCCTCAGTCAGCTTCATGGGATGACCCCTTTGGGTTCTAGTATTATGAGAGAGGGAGAAAAATGTCTCCCCATCCACATTCTCCACACCATGCATAATTTTGTACTCCATCTCTATCGTGGGTTTCTTGTCTTTTTTTCTAAGCTAAACATTTCCAGAGATTCTAAACTTTCCTCATAAGGGAGTTGCTCCAGCCTCTTGATCATTTTAGTTACCCCTTTCTGCACTTTTTCCAACTCTATAATATCCTATTTGAGGTGCAGTTACTAGAACTGTACATGGTATTCCAAGTGTGGTCACAGAATACATTTATGTAATGGCATTATGAAACTGACTGTTTTGTTTTCCTAATGACCCCGAGCATTGAGTTTGCCTTTTTCACAGCACTCACACACTTGGGTCAACATTTTCGTCATGCTGTCCATCACACAACCCCAAGATTTCTTTCCTGGCCAGTCACCACTAGCCAAAATCCCATCAGCTCATATGTGAAGTTAGAATATTTGCCCCAACGTCAATCACTCTACATATTGAACCTCATTAACCATGGTGATGCCCATTCTCCTAGTTTGGCAAGATCCTTTTGGAGCTCTTCACAATCACATTTTTGTTTTAACCACCCTAAATAATTTGACGTCATCAGCAAACTTGGCCAACCCTAACTAGTTAAAAAGCACCAGTCCCAATACAGATCCTTGAGGGACCCCACTGTTTACATCTCTTAATTGCAAGGGCTGACCAAGTATTCCTGCTTTCTGTTCTTTAACCACTTCCTGATCCATAAGGTCTAAGCTCAACACTCCACCGGTCACACCACTGTCTCAGTGAAAAATTTTTATAGTGTTTTCTGTTTTGGTATCGTCAAAGGTGGCTTAACTTTGATTGTGGTGTTAAGTAGGGCAGTGCACTACTTTGGCCGGACGCCCGAGCTCTGAGTTGAAGCAGGGTGCTTCAGGCTGCCTCCGAGGTGAGGCAAAGGGGGCACAAAGCAGCACAAAGCAGGGTGGGTCACTCAGGGATACATTGACATGATCTGTAAGCTCGGCCCAGCCACGCTGCTGCCACTGCCCAGCCCCAGCTCCTTACCTCAGTCCTCTGGACACACACCAGCAGCCATCTTGTTGTTCCATGCGGGGGGAGCCATTTTTAAAATGGCAACTCCCTATATTTCCAGAAATAGGTCCTGCAGGATCTATTTCCAGGAATACAGGGAGTTGCCATTTTTAAAATGGCTCCCACCCCCAGAATAACAAGGAGGCCGCCACCACGTGTCCAGAGGGCCCTGGAGCTGGTGGAGGCAGCTCTCCCCACTGGAGCAACGAGAAGGCTGGCAGTGTGCATCCAAGGGCTAGGTAAAGACCTCATGGCTGGGTGGTGTGTCGAGGGTGGGGGGTGAAGCGGGATTTGGATGTCTGAATCCTGCTTCAGGCTTCAGCTCCAGAAGCCAAAGCAGGTCAGGACCCCAAATCAGCCCAAAGTGAATTGGGCCCACCTTGGAAGCCCCGAAGAGGCCTCCAAGGTGGCTTGGGGGGTCCATGCACAGCCCTAGTTTTAGGTGGTGCTTTAATGAATTTAGAACGAACCACTGACGTGTTAACCGAGATATAAGTGCATGTATTAAATAAGGCAGCAATGCTGAACCCTGTCCCCAATAATGTTTTCGGGATCTTGGATAGCTGCTTTAGCATTCTGGGTGGATCTGATTGAAACCCAGAATGGATTCACCCAACCCACTGAGGTAGGAGCCACCAGCCTCCACTGGAAACAAACAAGGAATGGTAGGGAGGTCAGAGGTTTATTCCTACTCCCTGCTTTCAGATCTTTAAACAGTTCCTGATCCATAAAGTCTAAGCCCAGCACTCCACCCAACAAAACATGCTGTGTCTCAGTGTGGAACTTTTATAATGCTGTGGTCTTGTCAAAGGTGACTTTAATTTGACTGTGGTTTTAATTGATGCTTTAACTATTTTAAAGCAAGTCACTTGAATGGTTGAAAAGTGAGATATAAAGAAATATATTAAATAAGGGAGCAATGCTATGCTCCCTTGGAGAGTAGCCAAGAGCCAGTAGGACGATGTGGACCTCCCTTTTGAGGGCGGGAGAGAGAGATCTGTAGTGGGAAGGATAAGTCCATCACTGGAGGCCTCCCTGGTGTGGCTGCAGAAGACACTGCCACCTTTGCTGACCTGCTGTTCTAATTTTGAGAGCTTTCCATGAGATCCAATGTTACCTCATTCCCCAGACATACACCCAGAAGAACATGGCTAAAACTACAGGAGAGGTCTCTGCCCTGCCAAGCTCACAATCTAAAATTCGACGCAAGGGTAACAACTGAGGATTGGGAGGGATGTGGAGGCCCCAATATGTGCTTGTTTCAGTTGCACATGCTTGGACTTAGTGAAGGGCTTCAAGTTAAACCTGCAGCTGGAGGTTGTCTTCGGTCCTTTCCACGGATAAAATTAGCCCTATCACATTTTCCTTCATGTTCCTTATCTTTCTGCTTAGCCCCTGCCTCATTCCAGGTGTGTGGAAAGCTGCCGCCCTGGATTCACCAAGGTGGTTCAGGAAGGGAAGCCAATTTGCTGCTACGACTGTGCTCCCTGTGCGGAAGGGACCATCTCTACCCAGGAAGGTGGGTGACTCTGGGGGAAAGAGCAGCCCCCAAGGGAGAGGGAAAAGATTCCACTGGACATTTTCTGTGAAGGCTTTTTTTAAAGGCTTTTTTTTCCCCCTTTCACAAGTGTTCTTGTGCACCTTCAGACATGCAGTCCTTAGAGTTGAAGGAATCATTTCAAACACACTGGGCAATGAGTGCTCCCCAAACATGACACATTATGGGTTAATAGGATTTGGAGATCAAAGGCACTGTTGCTTAACCAAGGAGTAATTTCGTGAAAATAATTTAGAACATACGTTCAAAAGATTAAGGCAATGGGCATTTATAGGGCTAAATTTCATTCATATGGATGAATAGTACAATTTATCATGTTGTTGTTCAGTCATTCAGTCGTGTCCAACTCTTCGTGATCCCATGGACCATAGCACGCCAGGCCTTCCTGTCCTGCGCTCTCTCCCAGAGTGTGCTCAAGTCCATATTCATTGCATCGGTGATGCTATCCAGCCATCTCACCCTCCGCCATCCCCTTCTCCTTTTGCCTTCAGTCTTTCCCAGCATCAGAGTCTTTTCCAGAGAGTTTTCTCTTCGCATTAGGTGGCCAAAATATTTGAGCTTCAGCTTCAGGATCTGTCCTTCCAGTGAGCAGTCAGGGTTGATGTCCTTTAGGATTGACTGATTTGACCTCCTTGCAGTCCAGGGGACTCGTAAGAGTCTTCTCCAGCACCACAGTTTGAAAGCATCCATTCTTCGGCGCTCAGCCTCCCTTATAGTCCAGCTCTCACAGCCATACATTACTACTGGGAAAACCATAGCTTTGATTAGATGGACCTTTGTCGGCAAGGTGATGTCTCTGCTTCTCACTATGCTGTTAGGTTTGCCATAGCTTTCCTCCCAAGGAGCAAGCGTCTTTTAATTTAATGGCTACAGTCACCATCTGCGGTGATCATGGAGCCCAAGAAAATAAAATCTGTCACTGCTTCCATTTCTTCCCCTTAGCCTTGTGATACATTCCATGGGGTTTTCTTGGCAAGACTACTGGAGTGGGTTGCCATTTCCTTCTCCAGTGGACCACATTTTGTCAGAACTCTCTGCCATGACTGTCCATCTTGGATGGCCCTGCACGGCATAGCTTATGGCTTCACTGAGTTATGCAAGCCCCTTCGCCACAACAAGGCAGTGATCCATGAAGGGGACAATTTATCATGTTGTTGTTGTTGTTGTTCAGTCGTTCAGTCGTGTCCGACTCTTCATGACCCCATGGACCATAGCACGCCAGGCCTTCCTGTCCTGCGCTCTCTCCCGGAGCGTGCTCAAGTTCATATTCATTGCATCCGTGATGCTATCTAGCCATCTCATCCTCTGCCGTCCCCTTCTCCTTTTGCCTTCAGTCTTTCCCAGCATCAGGGTCTTTTCCAGGGAGTTTTCTCTTCGCATTAGGTGGCCAAAATATTGGAGCTTCAGCTTCATTATCTGTCCTTCCAATGAGCACTCAGGGTTGATTTCCTTTAGGATGGACTGATTTGAACTCCTTGCAGTCCAGGGGACTCGTAAGAGTCTTGTCCAGCACCACAGTTCGAAAGCATCAATTCTTCGGCGCTCAGCCTTCCTTATAGTCCAGCTCTCACAGCCATACATTACTACTGGGAAAACCATAGCTTTGATTAGACGGACCTTTGTCGGCAAGGTGATGTCTCTGCTTCTTACTATGCTGTCTAGGTTGGCCATAGCTTTCCACCCAAGGAGCAAGCGTCTTTTAATTTCATGGCTACAGTCACCGTCTGCAGTGATCTTGGAGCCCAAGAAAGTAAAATCTGTCACTGCTTCCATTTCTTCCCCTTCTATATGCCAGGAAGTGATGGGGCCAGATGCCATGATCTTAGTTTTTTTAATGTTGAGTTTCAAACCAGCTTTTGCACTCTCCTCTTTCACCCTCAACAAGAGGCTCTTGAGATCCTCTTCGCTTTCTGCCATTAGGGTGGTATCATCTGCATATCGGAGGTTGCTGATAATTCTCCCAGCAATCTTAATTCCGACCTCTGATTCATCCAACCCGGCATTTCTCATGATGTACGCTGCATATAAGTTAAATAAGCAGGGTGACAATATGCAGCCTTGTCGTACTCCTTTCCCAATTTTGAACCAATCGGTTGTTCCATGTCTGGTTCTTACTGTTGCTTCTTGACCCTCATATAGGTTTCTCAGGAGACAGGTAAGGTGGTCTGGTACTCCCATCACTTTAAGAATTTGCCAGAGTTTGTTGTGATCCACACAATCCAAGGCTTTAGCGTAGTCAATGAAGCAGAAATAGACGTTTTTCTGGAATTCTCTTGCTTTCTCCATGATGCAGCGAATGTTGGCGATTTGATCTCTAGTTCCTCTGCCTCTTCGAAACCCAGCTTGTACTTCCGGTAGTTCTCGGTTCGCATACTGCTGAAGCCTAGCTTGTAGGATTTTGAGCATCACCTTGCTGGCATGTGAAATGAGCACAATGGTGCGGTAGTTTGAACACTCTTTGGCATTGCCCTTCTTTGGAATTGGAATGTAAACTGACCTTTTCCAGTCTTGTGGCCACTGTTGAGTGTTCCAGATTTGTTGGCATATTGAATGCAGCACTTTAACAGCATCATCTTTTAGGATTTTAAATAGCTCGGCTGGAATACTGTCATCTCTGCTAGCTTTGTTGTTACTAATGCTTCCTAAGGCCCACTTGACTTCACTCTCGAGGATGTCCGGCTCAAGTTCAGTGACCGCACTATCATGGCTATCAGGGACATTCAGATCTTTCCTGTATAGTTCTTCTGTGTATTCTTGCCACCTCTTCTTAATCTCATCTGCTTCTGTAAGGTCCCTGCCTTCTTTGTCCTTTATCATGCCCATCTTTGCACAAAACGTTCCCTTGAGATCTCCAATTTTCTTGAAGAGATCTCTAGTCTTTCCCATTCTGTTGTTTTCCTCGATTTCTTTGCATTGTTCATTTAAGAAGGCCTTCTTGTCTCTCCTTGCTATTCTCTGGAACTCTGCATTCAGTTGGGTATATCTTCCCCTTTCTCCCTTGCTTTTCGCTTCCCTTCTTTCGTGAGCTACTTGTAAAGCCTCATCAGTCAGCCACTTGGCTTTCTTGCATTTCTTTTTCTTTGGGATGGATTTCGTTGCTGCCTCCTGAACAATGTTACGGACCTCCGTCCATAGTTCCTCAGGCACTCTGTCTATCAGGTCTAATCCCTGAAATCTATTCCTCACCTCCACTGTATATTCATCAGGGATATGATTTAGGTCATACCTGAATGGTTTAGTGGTTTTCCCGACGTTCTTCAATTTAAGCCGAAATTTTGCAAGAAGCAGCTCATGATCTGAGCCACAGTCAGCTCCAGGTCTTGTTTTTACTGACTGTATGGAGCTTCTCCATCTTTGGCTGCAAAGGACATAATCAATCTGATTTTGATATTGACCATCTGGTGACGTCCATGTGTAGAGTCGCCTCTTGTGCTGTTGGAAAAGAGTGTTTGCTATGATCAGCATGTTCTCTTGGCAAAACTCTATTAGCTTTTGTCCTGCTTCATTTTGTACACCAAGGCCATGCCTGCCTGTTATCCTGGTGATTTCTTGACTTCCTACTTTCGCATTCCAATCCCCTATGATGAAGAGGACATCTTTTTTTGGTGTTAGTTCTAGAAGGTGTTGTAGGTCTTCATAGAACCGATCAACCTCAGCTTCTTCGGCCTCAGTGGTTGGGGCATAGACTTGAATTACTGTGATGTTGAATGGTTTGCCTTGGATTCGTACTGAGATCATTCTATCATTTTTAAGATTGTACCCCAGTACTGCTTTTCCCACCCTTTTGTTGACTATGAGTGCTACTCCATTTCTTCTAAGGGATTCTTGCCCACAATAGTAGATATGATGGTCACCTGAATTAAATTCACCCATGCCTGTCCATTTTAGTTCGCTGATTCCCAAGATGTCGATGTTCAATCTTGCCATCTCATGTTTGACCACCTCCAGCTTACCTTGATTCATTGATCTGACATTCCAGGTTCCTAAACAATATTGTTCTTTACAGCATCGGATTTTCTTTTCACCACCAGACACATCCACAGCTGAGTGTCCTTTCGGGTTTGGCCCAGCCGCTTCACTCTTTCTGGCGCTACTTGGAAATACCCTCTGCTCTTCCCCAGTAGCATATTGGACACCTTCCGACCTGAGGGGCTCATCTTCCGGCGTCATCTCTTTTAGCCTTGTGATACGTTCCATGGGGTTTTCTTGGCAAGAATACTGGAGTGGGTTGCCATTTCCTTCTCCAGTGGACCACATTTTGTCAGAACTCTCTGCCATGACCTGTCCGTCTTGGGTGGCCCTGCACGGCATAGCTTATGGCTTCACTGAGTTACGCAAGCCCCTTCGCCACAACAAGGCAGTGATCCATGAAGGGGAATTTATCATGACACACAGTAAAAGCAATGCTCTGGTGTAATTGGCTAGCATGTGTGTGGGGTGGAGACGTGGGGGGAGGTTGTAGGAAGATGCAGTGGGGAGAAGGAGGAGGGAGACAGGGATGATGACAGGTTATTTATATATTTAGTCTTTTAGGGCACAAATCCCTATGGGGGATGGCCTATGGGGCTTGGCCATACGACTTCAACCTCAGAGGCTTACAGCCATCCAATGTAGGGTGGGAGGAGTGATGAAGATGATCTTCACCTCCATGCTCCTCCTGCTCTGTATTTCAGCTATTTGGGTTTGTTTGCATGTCTAGCTGAGGCATCAGGGAGGGGGATGGAAGGATACTAGGGTGACCTGGGCATATGACATAAGCCATTGCCTTCCACTGGGACACCCTGTTTCCCTTCCCTCTGAGAGGGAGCTGGTGTAGTTCCTCAGAGACCTTGGCGTAGACCTTGGAGAGGGAGCTGGTGTAGTTCCTCGGAGACCTTGGAGTAGACCTTGGAGAGGGAGCTGGTGTAGTTCCCCAGAGACCTTGGAGTAGACCTTGGAGAGGGAGCTGGTGTAGTTCCCCAGAGACCTTGGTGTAGATCTTGGAGAGGGAGCTGGTGTAGTTCCTTGGAGACCATGGTGTAGACCCTGGAGAGGTTGCTGTTGTAGTTCCTCGGAGACCTTGGTGTAGACCTGGAGAAGGAGCTGGTGTAGTTCTCTTCTCTCTGGCTGCAAGGGGGAGGGGAGCTTGGATTCCTAGGTCTGAGTTCAGATTGCTGTCTTCAGTCTGGGATCCAGGAACCCAAGCTATCCTATGGCCCCCCAGATTCTGTCTAGGGACCATAGGATTGGTCTCTTTTAGTCCTGTTGTTTTAAATTTGTTACTGTATTTTAAATCTCTGCATCACTGCTGGTTTTTATTTCGGTTTTATTTTTATACTGTTTTCAACTTTTAAATTTCATATTGTATTTTATGTTGTATCCTCTGTTTTTAATTGTTGTCAGCCTCCCAGAGAGCTTTGGCTATTGGGTGGTATAGAAATGTAATTAATGAATGAATACAATAAAATAGATATTTATTACATTTCTACACTGCCCAATAGCCAGAGTTCTCTGGGCAATTCACACACTAAAAAACTCCTGAAAACCATAAAATACCAGAGCATAATGAAACATAATACACAAATCTTAAATTTAAAAGAGAATAAAATCAAAGTAAAAAAACAGATTAAAACCAGCAGCAGTGCAAAGATCTAAAAATGCACAAACATAAATTTTAAAACTATAAAGCCTGGAAGAAATAAAAAAGGTCTTTACTTGTCACCAAAAATACCACAATGTATGCACCAGGCAAGGTTCTCTGGGATGTGTGGATGAGCAAAATTTGAGCTCTCCAAAGTTCTCCAAATTCCATCTCGAGGCTCATTCTGACACAGGTCTCTATCAGACTGTGAGCTTTTTTCTTTTCCTGTTCATATTTTATGCATATGTCTCCCATTGATTAAAACGTATTTGTGTGCATTTTTCAAAATACATATTTTTATGCACAGTTTTCAAATTTGCACATGCTGTGAAATGAATTTTTGTTGGTCTGTGAATGACATTGCAAGCTCAAAAATGTACAGACTTTGACTGCAGACTGTGTCTGAGCCCATGTTTCGTCTGGTAAGGAGCAAACTGGGTAAATTCTGATTTAAAAAAGGAACTGAAATGGTTTCCTCCACCATTTGAACCCAGTGCATGGATGTCCACATTCTCCATTTTTCCTTTTGTTATATTAGCTTACTCTGCCAAAATTAACCCTGTAACATCCCAAAAGTTATATACTCAATTATATGTATGTACAAAAATGTGCATTTTGCAAATGCACATATTCTCATGTGTGAAATGCACATTTTTGTGAAGGCACACATTAGTGAGTGCATGAAAATGTGCATTTTCATAAAATGTGCATTGTCATGCATACACAAATATGCATATTTGTGAAATGTGAATTTTTGCATATGCAACTATGCGCATTTGCACAAATGCGCATTTTCACCTGTGCACAAATTTGTGCGTTTTTGCAATCACCATTTTATTTCTCAAAAAATGGTGACCACAAAGCTCGACAGTAGGGATGTCAGAGAATTTTGCCACGAATCTTGGGGAGGCCGAATGCCAGCGCAGTAGTGGTGGTGGCGGCGGCGGCAGCTCCGGCGGCGGCGGGGCGGCGGCGGCCGGTCTTCCAACCGGCTGCCACCACCGCCATTTCCAATTAAAAAAAAAAAACGTGATAGGCTACGTAAAGATTTACGTAGCCTATCACGGCTAGATTTTTAAAAAACACTGTGATTGGCTATGTAAATGTTTACATAGCATATCAAGGCTGATTTAAAAGAAAAAAATGTGCAAACGCAAATGGCGGCGCCCAGGGGCTCCACCATTTGTGTTCCTTATTTTACACGTCTTAGTCAACGTGAACATTTACGTAGACTAAGACGGCAAAAATAAGGAGAACACAAATAGCGTAGCGTCTACGCTATTTGCATTCCCCTTATTTACGCCATCTTAGTCTACGTAAATGTTTACGTAGACTAAGACGTGTAAAATAAGGAACACAAATGGCGGCGCCCATGGGCGCCGCCATTTGCATACGCGTGGGGTTTTTTTTTTTAAATCAGCCATAATAGGCTACGTAAACATTTACGTAGCCTATCACGGCTGACTGCAGGGACGCAAATGGCGGCAGCTATGGCCGCCGCCATTTGTGTCCCTGCTAGCCAGCAGCTGGATGTCCGGCTGCTGGCAGACAGAGCCGGCTGGCAGCTCCGCAGAATCCCTGCGGAGCGGAGCCAGCCGGCCAGAATTTCGGGGGGGAGGGACAGAGCGCCTCCCCCCTCACCTCAAATCAATTTCGCTAAAAGGTAAGTGACTTTTGTACATCCCTAAGGCTGCCAGGGTGAGGGCATGCCATTTGCCGAGTGCAGGCAGGGGGCAAGCAGGGGCTCAGTGAGTGGGGCTAGGTGGTGAAGGCAGGAGCAGGTCAGCCAGATTCCCAGACTGAATTGGGTGCCCATGCCATCCCTAACTTCAACAAGTGTATCTCAGAACATGTACATACTCATACATGTGTCCAAGGAGGACATTCAGTAACAGGTTCCTCTGGTTCAAACGAGTCCTAGTTACTTATATCCCCCAAACCTGGGCATAATAATTAAAACTCAAGCAATGACAAACACCTATCCCTTGTGGCACATTGGAACTAAGATGGGCTGTGGAATGGTTTAAATGATGTTAGTTTGGGTGTAAACCAACTGACATTTCTTCCTCCTCCTGGATTAAGGGGAAAGGTAAACATAAAGAGGCTGCTGAAAGTGTTTAATAGGTCTGGCATCTGGACCATAATTATACTTTTTCAAGAGAAATCCAGGGAGGGGAAGAGGTCAAAGGATTAAGTCTGGAGAACAATGGGAATGCCAGAGAAGGGTGACGGTGTCGTGTCATTACAAAAGCCTACTTTGAGTGACATCCCTCACTTTTAAGATGGCAAAAAGATTTATGCGCATTCCCAAGATGGAAATTATGCTTCTTTTTTCAGGCACAGACTACTATATCAAAAATAGCAAAATATCGGGGTGTTTGGTAACACTTCCTTACAATATCCATAATTTATTTCATAAATTGAGTCACAAGAAATGACGGTTGAGGATGGAGGGCAGGGTGGTTGAGGAAGCAGTGGATGGGGCAGGGATCCACACCACCAGTACTCCCTCCAAGTTTAACCCTATCAGGCTCTGAGTGGTGAGATGTTCCTGCGGTGCAGCACTGGCTGAAATTTGGTGTCCTTTGGAAGGAGGTCAATGGAGGCTTCTTTGATGGGATTATGTGGTAGTGATGCCTCCTGTTAGAAAGGTGGTTAGCAGAGAAAAGCAAAACGAAAAAACAGAATGAGCGTCTACCAGTCCCATATGCACACGGGGTTATCTTAGAATAAAAGGAGACCACACCTTTCTTTGGTGAAGAAAAGCTAAAAGAGTTTACTCACTAAATGTTCTTGCATATAAAATGCAGGTACAAACTAGAATTCTTTTTAAAGAGTTTGTTCAGTCCATTTGGTACTCCTTTACAATGGTAGGAGCAAGAGAGCAAACACACATGGTCCCAGCAATGGAGGAAGTCAGGGTGGAGGGGAGGAAAGGGAAGAGCACAAGAAAGAAATCCCACGGAAACCACCATGCAGGCTATAGAGATCATAAGGCAAGCTGCAGTCAAAAACTGCCCCTTACCAATAATTTGCAATTGAGGTTTCAATATTCCCAACATTGTTGGTATTTTGTAATATTCGAGTTATTTACAAATATACAGGTTAAGCATACATCGACACACAGATTAAACAGTCCAACAGGCGGTCAAAGTTCACTGCTCCCACATCAGAACTTCAAAGAGTGAGGGGGGAGGGAGCCGCACCCTAAGATGGAAACCCAGCTCTCTGTGTCTCTTCTGCTGACTCACTCAGATTGTGGCATGTCCTGTATCTCCTTCACCGGCACCTAGATTACATCATCTGTATTGAAGGGGTAGGGGTGGGAATCTTCCAGAGAAAACCCCAAGTTCATAATAGATCTGCAATTTCCCTCACCAAGGAGGAGATACTTGACAACCTTCTGAGGACTAGAAAGACCTTCTCCAGGAATACTCCTGGATCCAGTAGCCTGCCCAACCCCCAATTAAGCAACAATGCAATCAGTTTAGAATCATCTTTAATCACATGAAAGATAAAATGTAGGTTGTTGACATGGGAGAATGATGAGGCCCAACAGAAATGACCATGCCCTGAAGGATGCTGATGTATGCTGTCAATCACAGTAGAAAAATATATTTGTTAGAATGTAATAGAAAAGGATAGATTGCTAAGGATGTAAGGAAGATGTTACTCTTGTTCTTTCCAGATGCAGACCATTGCATCACATGTCCAGATGATCAGTATCCAAACAAGGACAGAGATCAATGTATCACCAAAGGTATAAATTTCCTGTCCTATGAAGAATATTTGGGGGTCATCCTGGCTTCCTTTGCCTTCTTCTTGTCCTTATCTGCAGGCTTTGTGTTAAGAATCTTCATTAAATACTTCGACACTCCTGTAGTCAAAGCCAACAACAAGGACCTCTCCTATATTCTTCTTGTCTCCCTCCTGCTTTCCTTCTTGTCCTCCTTCCTATTCATTGGCCGACCAAGGAAAGCAACCTGCCTTATTCAGCAAATGGTCTTCAGCATCATCTTCTCAGTTGCCGTCTCTTCTCTGTTAGCAAAAACAATCACGGTGGTGCTGGCCTTCCTGGCCACAAAGCCAGGGAACAGAGTGAGAAGATGGCTGGGGAAGAGTTTGGCGAATGCTATTGTCATTTCTTGCACCAGTGTCCAAGCTGGCATTTGCACCATCTGGCTGGGGACCTCTCCCCCGTTCCCAGACTCAGACATGCACTCCCAGCCTGGACAGATCCTCCTACTATGCAATGAAGGGTCTGTCACCATGTTCTATACTGCCCTTGGCTACATGGGCTTCCTCGCTTCCATCTGCTTCATGGTGGCTTTCCTGGCCAGGAAGCTGCCTGGGGCCTTCAGTGAAGCCAAGTTGATCACCTTCAGCATGCTGGTCTTCTTCAGTGTTTGGGTGTCCTTTGTGCCCACCTATCTGAGCACCAAGGGGAAATACATGGTAGCTGTTCAGGTCTTCTCTATCCTGGCCTCCAGTGCTGGTCTACTGGGCTGCATCTTTTTTCCCAAATGCTACATTATTTTATTGAGGACTGAACTAAATACAAAGGAGCACCTAATGATAAAAACTAAACATGGTATCTGATACTAGTCACCTGATGTGCCATTTTTTTCTTAGAAAGGTAGGGGTATAAATCAAATAAATACATAAAAATTCTTATGGAAATGTTTTTCAGGGGCATCAATTTGCAAGTCCAAGACAAAACATCTGACTCCCCCCACCCCACCCTAGGGGTGTACGAACCCCACTCACCTGAGTCCTCCGGGGGGACCGCGGCGGGGGTAGGCAATCCATTCCTCCCCCCGGAATCCTCCCCAGCTGGCTTTGCTCCATGGCAAGTCTGCGGAGCCGCCAGCCGGGTCCGTTCGCTGCCAGACATCCGGACTGCAGATGCAAATGGTGTCCGGCATAGTGGATGCCATTTGCATCCCTGCTCTTTGCCATGATAGGCTACGTAAATCTTTACGTACCCTGTCATGCGAAGGAGCAGGGATGCAAATATGCCATTTGTGTCTCTGTTCCTTTGCGCAATAGGCTACGTAAAGATTTACATAGCTTATAATGGCAAAGAGCAGGGACGCAAATGGCGTCCGCTACGCTGGACGCCATTTGCATCCGCAGTCTGGATGTCTGGCAGCAAATGGACTCAGCCAGTGGCAGATAGGATCCGTCCGGGGAGAACTTCGCGGGGTGGTGGAGGTGAGTATTTTGTTCCACCACAGACTCCATGGGTCTAAAGAATCTGGCCTCACTGGAGTCCATGGCGGAATTCTCCTCCATCCCTACCCCACCCCCAGTATTTCAGATCATATGTGATTATTCTTCAAAAGTGGGAGAAAAACTATATCTCTTGCACCTTTGCCGATTCCAGCTTCCAGTGTCAAACACATCCAGAACACTTCTTTTAGAAACATGACAGAAATTGGGCAATAACTTTTAATAAGTTCTGTAGTGCCAATTACGTAGACAATTAAAAAAAAAAATCAATGCCAGGGGGATCATCTCAAATGCATTGTATATTTCCTTTCTCTGCCTACACAGCTACATCACACCCAGTTGTGTGGATGGATCATATCAGGATGTACACATAGAAAAAAAAGTGCAATACCCTCCAAAGTGTAGAAAGTCAATTGCTATTTCATCTGTAGCATACATGAGAATAGCAGTGATTATATAAGAGTTATAGCTTCAAAAGTGTGGAACGTCAACTGCTTACATAAGAAGAGTGGTAATTAGATGAATGTGCCCCAAAGAGTGGAAAGACAATTGCAATTCCAGTTCTGGCTTATGATTAGATAGGAGCTAGAAGATGGTCATCTCGATACACTTTCAGCGTTCTTTGGTATGCAAAAGTGATTTGGGCTGGTCAAAACTAGTTATTTCAACTCAAAGTGCTGGTGTTAACATTCAAAGCCCTTAACAGCTTGGGGCCAGGTTATCTCAAGGATCGCCTCCTCCCATATGTGCCTGTCCGGACCTTAAGGTCATCCTCAGCGGCCCTTCTCTGTGAGCCCCTGCCAAAGGAAGTGAGGCGGGTGCCTACTAGGAGGAGGGCTTTTTCTGCTGTGGCACCCCAGCTCTGGAATGAGCTCCCTAGTGAGGTTCGCCTGGCACCTACATTGTATTCCTTTCGGCGCCAGGTGAAGACCTTTTCATTTTCCCAGGCATTTTAGCTTTCTAGACTTTTATCTTTGCTGTTTTAAATCTGTATTTTAAACTCCTGCACTGCTGCTAGGTTTTATTGTGGTTGTATTGTTATATTGTGGTTTTAATGTTCTATATATGTTAAATTGTTTTATTGTGTGTTGTTTGGTTTTAATTTTTGTGAACTGCCCAGAGAGCTTTGGCTATTGGGCGGTATAGAAATGAAATGAAATGAAATGAAATGAAATGAAATGAAATAAATACATAAATACATAAAATATTTTGGTGTGCAAAGTTGTTTATTATTTATTTATTTCCATGGAAGGATAGTTGCATTGAGATAGTTTATGCTGTTTGTTGGTAGGGCTGTACAGAGTCCCCCCAACCCACTTCAGAGGCTGATTCGGAACTTCCAAATTGGCCCCAACTAGGGATGGCGGAGAATTTCTCCCCGAAACTTCGGGGGGCCGAGCGCCAACGTGTTTGGCTCCCCGAACAAGTTTCGGGGAGAAATTCTCTGCACACCCCCGCCCCCTGCACCCCCCCCCCCCGGGACGGGACTTACCTTTGGCGAATGTCCCTCCCGGCGGCGGGTCCGGCAGGCGGTTCGGCGGGTGTTTGTCCAGGGCGGGAGCGGTAGCCGGTCTTTCGACCGGCTGCCGCCGCCGCCATTCCAATCAAAGAAAACAAAAACAAAAACACCCCCGTGATAGGCTACGTGACGATTAACGTAGCCTATCACGGCTAGATTTGCAAAGTCAGCCGTGATAGGCTACGTCAATCATCATGTAGCCTATCACGGGTGACTTTAAAAAAAAGAAAAAGCGCGTACGGATAATGGCGGCCCCCATAGGGAGCCGCCATTCGCGTTCCTTATTTGGTTGCTGTAGTCTACGTAAAGATTTACGTAGACTACGGCGAAAATAAGGGCAACGCTATTTGCGGGAAGCCACCCCCCCGGCCTGAATTTCGGCCGGGGCAAGGCGGGAAGCCTCCCTCCCCGGCCTGAACTTCGCGGGGGGAGCAGCGAAGCGCCTCCCCCCCACCGCGAAAAGCTTCGAGGACAGGTAAGGGACTTTCGTCCACCCCTAGCCCCAACCCACCTTGGCCCACTTCAGACCTGGTCCAACCTGCTTCAGTCTGCAGGTCCAAAATTATATTCCGATATCTGAATCACACACCTCTCCTGAGCCGCAATCCCCCCTGCCAGCCACATGAGTTGCACAAACTCCACATCCCCCCCACAGCTGTACAAGCCCCCTGCTCCTTACCTGTGGGGCATGCTCATAGCCATTGCCCTCTTTGAAGGAGTCACTATTTTCTTTTAAAATGGAAACTCTTCTTCTTCTGGAAATTAAATACTGTGAAAATTAAATGTTGTGGAAATAGCGTCTGTAAGGCCATCATGTATGCAATATTATAGGCGTAAATGGGCCATTTATGCCTGGAATGTTGCATACATGACAGCTTTACAGCCACCTGTCAAGAGCTCCTTGGAGGCCTCTCTCAGTCTAATCCAGTAGCCAAGTCCAGCCACAGACAAAGGGATTCCTTTCCAAGCTTTATTCTTGTTTTACAACTTAACAACTCTACCGTTTGCAGCTAGATCTGAGCAGCACAGTACCTATGCCCTAAGTTGGAACAGTTGGTCCCCATTTGAAAGGGAATCACTGGCAGACCCCTGAACTTAAGGGCTAGGGAGAGTCCCTCCCCTTTTCCCTTGGAGCCTCTGGGCGCAGCCGTTGTTTGCGCGCCAACCGGGCAATACGCCTCCTTTCTGCGCCCTCCATTTGGCGCCACTCTCTGCATCAGTGTCACGCATCCACCAAGTCTGCTTCCCGCGCTCTGTCACTCCCAAGACTGCTATCTAAGCTAGGAATGCTGGTGGGAGGAATCTCCGTCAGCTGCGGGCCCTGGGAAAGAGGGGCGCGCTCCTCTCCCAGGAGCGACTGCTCTTCCACAGAATCAGAACTACTCTGGGATTCTATGGGCTCAGTGTCCACCCTGACACCGCCACTTGCGCAACATTTAATTTCTGGAAGAAGAAGAGTCGCCATTCTAAAAGAAAATGATGACTCCTTTGAAGAGGGCAATGGCTGCGGGCACTCTCAGGGGTCCAGGTAAGGAGCAGGGGGCTCATGTGGCTGGCATTCTTGGCATTTCCAAGTAGGGCTGAACAATTCCTGCTTGAAAACATGGAGAGCTGCTGCCATCCGTACCGATGATACTGGACTAACCAGATTAATGGCCTGACCTATGTTCCTATGGCTAACCAGATGCCTTGAGACAAGAGCATAACTATAGCAACCTCCTGATGGTTCCCTATTTGTGTTTCAAACCGCCTCTGATACTGTAGGGCATGAATATCACCACCATGACTCGTAGCCATTGACAGGTCCACTCCTGGCGTGCCTCCATCTTGAACTTTCAGCAGCAGCAGGTAGATCAGCAATTAAAATGTGGATTATAAACAGAGAGGCCCAGCCTATATGATGTAAAATATTTAGGGATGTTGGAGAATTTCACCACGGATTCCAGGGGGGCCGAATGCCAGCGCATTCGGCCCCCCAGAAGCCATGGCGGAATGAAGCCACCCGCCCCACCACCCCGCGAAATGGGCCTGGAATGGAGCCTACCTTTGTTGGCCATTCCGGTGCTCCTCGAATGGCAGCCACATCTGCGGCCGCCATTTGCCTCTTTCAAATGGCCGTGATAGGCTATTTAAATATATATGTAGCCTATCACGGCAATAGACAGGTACGCAAATGGCGGCCGCCATAGCCGCTGCCATTTGCATCCCTGTCTTTAGCCTTGATAGGCTATGTATATATTTACGCTGTAGCCGCCGTATATATTTATGCCATAGCCGCCATTTGCATCCCTATCTATTGCCGTGATAGACTATGTATATATTTACGTAGCCTATCACGGCAAAAGACAGGGGCGCAAATGGCAGCCGCTACGCCATTTGCACCCCTGTCTTTTGCCATGATAGGCTATGTAAATATATACGTAGCCTATCACAGCTAAAGACAGGGACACAAATGGTGGTGGCTATGGCGGCCGCCATTTGCGTCCCTGTGCAGCCCAGCAGCTGGATGTCCGGCTGCGGGCGGCCCCGGCCGTCCCCGGCCGTCAGCTCTGCAGAGTCACCATGGAGCAGAGCTGGCCTGGGAGGATTCCGGGGGCAGGGATGGAGCACCTCCCCCCCACCGCGGATTGCCCAGTGCAGAGCCAGGTAAGAGTTTCGCACATCCCTAAAAATATTTAATAGACCTCAGTGAAGGAAAAGGTTTTTCACCTGGCACTGAGAAGATCATAAGGACAGTGCCAGGCAAACCTCTCTGGGCAGGAAAAGGAGCCACTGCCTGGCAGAGTATACAATACTGGGTGAGATTTATCAAAAAGCTGATACATCAGAAGGCATCTTTGTCAAGAATGAAGGCCCGCTTTCTGCCATGAGAACAGGCTAGGCTGTCACGTCCAAATCAACCACCTGGAGTTCAGTGTTATCTAACAGAGAGAAGAAGGAAATTAAATCCCAGCCATGCCCTTTAATCAGCAGCTCAAGTCTACATTTCCACCACCACCACCAAATAAAGCTATTAAGCCAGGGTGCAGTCCAAATGCCTGACTTTGCAAGATGCTTCTTGAAAAAACATGTGCACTGAGGTTTCTTTATCCCTTGAGAACATCCATCCCATCATGTAAGGTTTGCTAAGCTGTGACCTGCAATCCTTCCGAGTGGTGGGGCAGAGAGAACATTATGATCCCCAGGCAGATATTATTATCTAGGAAGAGGCCAGCCGTCTTCTTGATGGTTTTCGGGGTGCGTTGCAGTCTGGAGGCTATCCTAGAAGGTCCATACCTTGGTATGTATAGGACAGACTTTGTAGCTTTATTGTTTTGCTCTTGGGGGTGCATGTACAGGCTCTCTGCATTTTTTAGCATTTCTTGTACTTGTAATCTTGCTTGCAATTTCCTGTACAATCCAGTACCTCTCCCCTTCCCCACTCTTCCTTCCCTTAATAAACTTTTCCCAACTTTTAGCTGGTGCGTGTTTCTGAATAACGTCAGTGCCAATTTTAGTGCTAATTTCAGTGCCTATTGGCCAGAGTGAGAGGCTACTAGGTTACTGTGGGGATCTGTGGCCATGTTTGGCTAGTCCTACCTTGCAGGGTTGTTGGTTTGTGCCCAACAATCCTTCACAACCTTCAATACTAACTCATCTATGTTGAGCTCATCTATGTTCATATATATCCTGAAATGCCATCTTGATCTTGGTTTGTATGAAGGTGTGTCATGAACAGATGTCTGGCCAAACTTACCTTCTCCCCTCACTGACCCATGTGATGAGTATGGAGCTGTCTCGCTGAGGCCGAAGAAGCTGAGGTTGATCGGTTCTATGAAGACCTACAACACCTTCTAGAACTAATACCAAAAAAAGATGTCCTCTTCATCATAGGGGATTGGAATGCTAAAGTAGGAAGTCAAGAAATCACCGGGATAACAGGCAAGCATGGCCTTGGTGTACAAAATGAAGCAGGACAAAGGCTAATAGAGTTTTGCCAAGAGAACATGCTGATCATAGCAAACACTCTTTTCCAACAGCACAAGAGACGACTCTACACATGGACATCACCAGATGGTCAATATCAAAATCAGATTGATTATGTCCTTTGCAGCCAAAGATGGAGAAGCTCTATACAGTCAGTCAAAACAAGACCTGGAGCTGACTGTGGCTCAGATCATGAGCTTCTTGTTGCAAAATTTCGGCTTAAATTGAGGAACGTAGGGAAAGCCACTAAACCATTCAGGTATGACCTAAATCATATCCCTTATGAATACACAGTGGAGGTGAGGAATAGATTTCAGGGATTAGACCTGATAGACAGAGTGCCTGAGGAACTATGGACGGAGGTCCGTAACATTGTTCAGGAGGCAGCAACGAAACCCATCCCAAAGAAAAAGAAATGCAAGAAAGCCAAGTGGCTGTCTGATGAGGCTTTTCAAGTAGCTGAGGAAAGAAGGGAAGCGAAAAGCAAGGGAGAAAGGGGAAGATATATCCAACTGAATGCAGAGTTCCAGAGAATAGCAAGGAGAGACAAGAAGGCCTTCTTAAATGAACAATGCAAAGAAATCGAGGAAAACAACAGAATGGGAAAGACTAGAGATCTCTTCAAGAAAATCAGAGATCTCAAGGGAACGTTTTGTGCAAAGATGGGCATGATAAAGGACAAAGAAGGCAGGGACCTCACAGAAGCAGATGAGATTAAGAAGAGGTGGCAAGAATACACAGAAGAACTATACAGGAAAGATCTGAATGTCCCTGATAGCCATGATAGTGCGGTCACTGAACTTGAGCCGGACATCCTCAAGAGTGAAGTCAAGTGGGCCTTAGGAAGCATTACTAACAACAAAGCTAGCAGAGATGACAGTATTCCAGCTGAGCTATTTAAGATCCTAAAAGATGATGCTGTTAAAGTGCTGCATTCAATATGCCAACAAATCTGGAACACTCAACAGTGGCCACAAGACTGGAAAAGGTCAGTTTACATTCCAATTCCAAAGAAGGGCAACGCCAAAGAGTGTTCAAGCTACCGCACAATTGCGCTCATTTCACATGCCAGCAAGGTGATGCTCAAAATCCTACAAGCTAGGCTTCAGCAGTATGCAAACCGAGAACTACCGGAAGTACAAGCTGGGTTTCGAAGAGGCAGAGGAACTAGAGATCAAATCGCCAACATTCGCTGCATCATGGAGAAAGCAAGAGAATTCCAGAAAAATGTCTATTTCTGCTTCATTGACTATGCTAAAGCCTTTGATTGTGTGGATCACAACAAACTGTGGCAAATTCTGAAAGTGATGGGAGTACCAGACCACCTTACCTGTCTCCTGAGAAACCTGTATGAGGGTCAAGAAGCAACAGTAAGAACCAGACATGGAACAACCGATTGGTTCAAAATTGGGAAAGGAGTACGACAAGGCTGCATATTGTCGCCCTGCTTATTTAACTTATATGCAGAGTACATCATGAGAAATGCCGGGTTGGATGAATCACAGGTCGGAATTAAGATTGCTGGGAGAATTATCAACAACCTCCGATAAGCAGATGATACCACCCTAATGGCAGAAAGCAAAGAGGATCTCAAGAGCCTCTTGTTGAGGGTTAAAGAGGAGAGTGCAAAAGCTGGTTTGAAACTCAACATTAAAAAAACGAAGATCCTGGCATCTGGCCCCATCACTTCCTGGCATATAGAAGGGGAAGAAATGGGAGCAGTGACAGATTTTACTTTCTTGGGCTCCAAGATCACCACAGATGGTGACTGTAGCCATGAAATTAAAAGACGCTTGCTCCTTGGGAGGAAAGCTATGGCCAACCTAGACAGCATAGTAAGAAGCAGAGACATCACCTTGCCGACAAAGGTCCATCTAATCAAAGCTATGGTTTTCCCAGTAGTAATGTATGGCTGTGAGAGCTGGACTATAAGGAAGGCTGAGCGCCAAAGAATTGATGCTTTCAAACTGTGGTGCTGGAGAAGACTCTGACGAGTCCCCTGGACTGCAAGGAGGTCAAATCAGTCCATACTAAAGGAAATCAACCCTGAGTGCTCATTGGAAGTGCTACTCTCAACATTGTACATATAATGTCCCCCCCCTTTGAGCATATAATGCCATGCCTTCCTTCCTGAGAGCCAGCAGGGTGTAGTGGTGAGAGTGTTGGACTGGGAGCTGGGAGATCTGAGTTCTAGTCCCTGCTCAGCCAGGAAAGCTCACTGGGTGACTTTGGGCCAGTCACAGACTCTCAGCCCAACCTACCTCACAGGGTTGTTGTTGTGAGGCTAAAATGGAGAGGGGGAAGAGGAGGAGGAGGAGGAGAATGTGAGCTGCCTTGGGTTTCTTGCAAGAGGAAAAAAAGCAGGATATAAATGCAATAAATACATATATAAAATAAATAAATATAGCACTGATCCACTTCACCCAATATTGTCTGAAGTTGGTTACTATTCCTCTGTTCCTGATGTATGCAAAGCTTTGAAAAAGAACTCAGTGAGTGAACTGAATATGAACCTAATGTTTAAATGTTCCTTCCCCCCAAAATAAGATTAGTCTATGTCATATGATCTCTCTCTCTCTTATCAGGAGACTGTCCCCTGAAATATCAATAGCAATTCTCTCCAGTCAAAACATTCGGTTTTATGCAAAACACATTGATGAGTGATAACTTCAAATTAGACTCTTACGAGTCCCCTGGACTGCAAGGAGGTCAAATCAGTCCATCCTAAAGGAAATCAACCCTGAGTGCTCATTGGAAGGACAGATACTGAAGCTGAAGCTCAAATATTTTGGCCACCTAATGCGAAGAGAAAACTCACTGGAAAAGACCCTGATGATGGGAAAGACTGAAGGCAAAAGGAGAAGGGGACGGCAGAGGATGAGATGGCTAGATAGCATCACCGATGCAGTGAATATGAACCTGAGCACACTCCGGGAGAGAGCGGATGACAGGAAGGCCTGGCGTGCTATGATCCATGGGGTCACGAAGAGTCAGACACGACTGAACGACTGAACAACAACAACAAAGGGAAGAAGTGGATTCATCACACTGAATAAAGGCATCACCTTCACCAGAGAGGGTCACACCGGAAGCTGTCCCACCTGAAGGCAGCTGTTGGAATAATGAACCCCTGGAGGGACTCAAGTATTTGTTCATGAGAGAGCTTTCTCCTAATGCTTACTCATGCGCATTATTCTCTCCTTCTTAAGTTTAGTTGCCTCAACACCCCCCACTCAAGTAAAAAACAACAACAAAAAACATTAGTTTAAGAGGCATGTTGAGCTTATGTTTAAGCAGAATAGAGATAATTTTGCTCTCTATTACAAACACCCATCAACTGTCAGAAGCTTTACTTTGTTGCCTGCCTTAATTAGAAAAACTCAGGTAGCTCTACAAAAAGAAGGCACTCTCATTTCAAGGGTTCCTGATGAACTGAACAAAACTGAGTTCCAAAAGTTCAAATTCCAGACTTACACCCAAAAATGTGTTTTTGTTGTCAACATTCTAGTAGCTAGAACAAAGGCATCCTAGGCCTCACTTGCTGTTTAGAGAAAACTGTCAATGCCACAGCGATAATAGTTTGCGCCTTTAAGTGCGTAGTCCACCGCTGGACCAAAGAGAGTATAAATTTGAGAAAAGCCTTTTGAGAGGGGAATTGTAGTAAAAATGTAACCTAAAAGCCATTGTATGTGTCTTAAGCAGCACGTAGTATTGTAAGAGCTGCGCATGCCTGGAATGAGTGAGCAGTAACCCTAGATAAGGTAGCTAGGCAAACTGCTGGCAACCAATCAAAGTGACACGCTGGCTAAGGAATGCAAGCTGATAAAACTGTAGCACGGGAGTTGCCCAGGGTCGACTCTGCTTTTGAGCGTCAGCTCCTTTGTCGAACTGTTTGCAAACAATAAAATCGAGTTGGACCCAGCCTGAAGTTGACTCTCCTCTTTGGGGCAAATTGGACTGGCCTCCAGGGGGTGACACTAGCATTTTGTGCAACACTTCAACAACCAGAGCCCCATTTTCCCCACTGGTCCATTAGTTCCATGTTCAGCCTATCCCAGGCCAGTTGTGTCACCTGCTCTAGAGTTTATCCTTGCCTGCATCTTACAGCCACAGCCTCCCAGGATCATGATAAGAGGGGGCCATGTTGAGGGCTGACAGGAGGAGCAAGGGCTGTGGAGCAGATAACTCCAGCCCCATGTCCCAGAGTCAGTGTGAAAGCACTCCAGGGGAGTCTCCTCCAGGAAAGACGGCAGCAGCTACAGAAGAAACTGCATCCAGAAATTGTTTGCATGTGGGGCGCAGGGGAACTTCAGAGATGGGGGAAAGGTTTGAAAGCTGGAGGGAGCCCTCCTAAAACTGTGCAGGGTCAGACAACCGTACAGAGGGTTGGAGGGGGCCCCTCTCTCCTGAACAAATACCCCTGTGTCCTTGGCATGCAGGAATGCAAAAAATAATGTGGAACATAGAGAGATGCCTGGACGGGGCCCTATGCTCCAGTTTTGGAGATGGTGAAGCCTCCTGGAGTTACAGAGTTACAGCTGGCCTTTCTAGTTTCAGAAATGGAAACCAGCCACTGCTGCTGTTCCTGCTTCCCAAAATGCATTGCTGGATATAAACTGATGCCTTTGTATCTGCCATTGGTAGATATAACCTGATACCCACTGGCTAATTCATTCAGAATGCAGATCTTCATTTTGAGACTGGGTCTATCTAAACTGCAGACTTCAACATCTGGCCCATTTGGGGGATTTTTTTTTCTTCCCCGATACCCTGCTTTTTTGCCCGATGAATTGTTCTGGGGAGCTTGTAAGCTTGCGTGAATCTGTGGGATTTTGGTTGGACCTAATAAAGGTATTGCTCAACTGTGATCATGGTTTGTTTGAACAGCAGCAATTAGAAATTGTGTCACATGGAATTCTCGTGCAGAACTATAAATAAATAAATAAATAAATAAATAAATGAGAAATGAAATCAACAGAATATTTTTGTATGGACACCGATACACACTTAGGCTTTCTTCACATGGAGCTTTTATCCTGCAATTGAGATTGCTCCTTCACGGACGTTTCCTGGCTCTTTCCATGACGCCGTGAGCCTCCAGGCTGCATCTCCTGCACTAAATGCCCTTTCTTCCATTTTCAATAGATCGCAGATAATGAGCTATCAAATCACCCTGTTGTGCTCTGCTTGAGTTCCCTCCATGAAAAGAGTTAAAGCGGCAAGAAGAGGAGCGAGATCAGTGAAAAATAATTGAAGACTCAGATACGGGGAGAAGGAGGGGGAAAGGGGAGGGGGGAAAGGAAGCACGTGAAAAAGGGAGTCGTCGTGATCCTGCATTTAAAAAGGAAGCAGAAAGCCCCGTTTTAAATGCAGGGTTTTAGGCTACTGCAGAGATGCCCAAACACACGGAAGATCTTCCCTCACCCAACTGAGGTGCTGCCATCTCCACTCCTGAACCAGTGACCTGCTGTGCTGTACTCTCCCAAATAAATGCTTGCCTGAAGGAAAGGCTCTGTAGACACGGCTTAATTTGGAGTGATCAGCACTTATCCTTTTCTACATATTTGGGTGATGATTGGTGTGGTGCAATACCCTGTGCATATGGAAACCTTTGGGCCAAACAGGTCTCGATGCCATCTTGCAGAGGACGCTTTCCTGGATGTATGGGTGTATGATCTAGGATGGTCCAAAGCTTAATTTGGGTGCACAACACCAGTTCCTTATTCTTTTCTACATATTTTTGCAACTATTGGCAATGGGCAGGAAGGATGCTGGACGCTGCCCTGCGTGTGCATATAGCTTTGGGCCCAAAATGTAGTCAGTGTCGTCCTGTGGAGTACACACTCCTGGATGTGTGGGTATATTGGTTTGGATGGCCCAAGCTGAATTTGCAGATGATCTGTTCCTTATTCGTCATTGTCATTTGAAGTTGTTGTTGTTGTTGTTGTTCAGTCATTAAGTCGTGTCCAACTCTTCGTGACCCCATGGACCACAGCACTCCAGGACTTCCTGTCCTCTGTTCTCTCCCGGAGTGTGCTCAAGTTCATGTTCATTGCATCGGTGATGCTATCTAGCCATCTCATCCTCTGCCGGCCCCTTCTCCTTTTGCCTTCAGTCTTTCCCAGCATCAGGGTCTTTTCCAGTGAGTTTTCTCTTCGCATTAGGTGGCCAAAATATTTGAGCTTCAGCTTCAGTATCTGTCCTTCCAATGAGCACTCAGGGTTGATTTCCTTTAGGATGGACTGATTTGACCTCCTTGCAGTCCAGGGGACTCGTAAGAGTCTAATTTGAAGTTATCACTCATCAATGTGTTTTGCATAAAACCGAATGTTTTGATTGGAGAGAATTGCTATTGATATTTCAGGGGACAGTCTCCTGATAAGAGAGAGAGAGAGATCATATGACATAAACTAATCTTATTTTGGGGGGAAGGAACATTTAAACATTAGGTTCATATTCAGTTCACTCACTGAGTTCTTTTTCAAAGAATGCATACATCAGGAACAGAGGAATAGTAACCAACTTCAGACAATATTGGGTGAAGTGGATCAGTGCTATATTTATTTATTTTATATATGTATTTATTGCATTTATATCCTGCCTTTTTTCCTCTTGCAAGAAACCCAAGGCAGCTCACATTCTCCTCCTCCTCCTCTTCCCCCTCTCCATTTTAGCCTCACAGCAACAACCCTGTGAGATAGGTTGGGCTGAGAGTCTGTGACTGGCCCAAAGTCACCCAGTGAGCTTTCCTGGCTGAGCAGGGACTAGAACTCAGATCTCCCAGCTCCCAGTCCAACACTCTCACCACTACACCCTGCTGGCTCTCAGGAAGGAAGGCATGGCATTATATGCTCAAAGGGGGGGGGACATTATATGTACAATGTTGAGAGTAACTAATTTATAGTGCGAAAAGAATAAAGAGTCATGCAACAGAGTAAAGTGACTACCCCTCTGGGAATTAATAGAGCATACCCATTCATATAAAATGTAATGGAATAGGTTTCACCTGGATTATTTTGGGAGGTCTTTGTATTAAAGGTCAAGTGAACCTCTCTGGTTTCCCCCATCACTGACCAAGATCAGAATATGATGCTACCTCACTGAGTATCACACAAACATGTTTTTCTCCAGATCTGCACCTGAGGCCAAAGCAGAACAGAGAGTCCAGGAAGTGAGGTGAATCTCAGTAACCCCTTCTCATCATTATTAAAATTGCAGTGATTTATTCATCTTCCTTCCAGAGCTCAAGGGGATTTTCCAAAGATCGCCTCTGAGACCAATAACATAAACATCGGAACCGAGAGCAACATGATGCAACTTCTTGTCACAAGGCTGAAACTAGCGGTGCATAAATACCTTCTGTGCCACTGGGAGCCCATGGAAAGGTGGGGTGGACTAGGTCAGTCTATTATCATCCCAGGTGACTCTGCAGCCATGGATGGACTCCAGCTGTGAGTCAAGTCCCTGCAGCTCTTGTCTTGCAAGAGGGTTTGGTAGCTAGATATGTCATGGACAGCACTTACGAAGGAGGTGACTGTAGCAGGCATCTCCAAATTGTAATGCTGCTGTTGCTGCTTCCCCATGCAGTCTGTGGGTTGCCGAAGGCAAAATGCCTGCTGAATTTAGTAAGCGATCGATCTGATCCATTCAATTATTACAGAGCAGGGGACTACCTCATCAGTGGGATCATATCTGCCACGAGTGCCATATTTCTACCCATCAAGTTCTCAGAGCCTCCCTCTACAAGACTTTTCTCGTAAGTAGTTACACAGTGATGGATTTATTGTAATTCTTGCAGATTCTGATTCTGATTTCATATGTGTCCCTGTTTACCAGGAACAACCTCTATTTCTACTTTCTACCCCTTCTACATAAGCCCCCCACCCCTGTTTTCGCCCTATAGAGAGCCATAAGGAGAGCCCTGCTGGATCAGACCCAGGGTCCATCTAGTCCAGCATTCTGTTCACACTGTGGCCAAGCAGTTGTCGACCAGGAACCCACAAGCAGGACACGGGTGCAACAGCACCCTCCCGCCCATGTTCCCCAGCAACTGGTGTACATAGGTTCACCACCTCTGCTCCTGGAGGTAGCACATAGCCATCAGGACTAGTAGCCCTTGATAGCCTTTTCCTCCAGGAATTTGTCCAACCCCCTTTTCAAGCCATCCAAATTGGTGGCCATCACTACTTCCTGTTGTAGCGAATTCCATAGGTTCACTACAGTAACACACAATATAAAACCTAAGAATTGTAGAGCTGCAGTAAAATTAACCTCCCTCATCCAGGGGGCCAATGTAACTGAATTCTTCTTCTTCTTCTTCTTCTTCTTCTTCTTCTTCTTCTTCTTCTTCTTCTTCTTCTTCTTCTTCTTCTTCTCCTCCTCCTCCTCCTCCTCCTCCTCCTCCTCCTCCTCCTCCTCCCCCCCTTGCCCTCGCTCTTGCTGTGTTGTTATTATAACACAGTGCCTTTGGAATGTAGCCCACCTCAGACATCTCAGGGCAGAAATCTCAGAAGAGATGCAGAGCAAATTACTTGAGGAAGAGCAGTAAGAGACATACAAACATAGGAAGAGCCCTGCTGGATCAGACCAAGGGTCTATCTAGTCCAACATTCTGTTCACGCAGTGGCCACCCAGCCACCCATGGGAAACCCACAAGTAGGACTCGAGCAGAACAGAACTGGTGTAATTCCTGTGATATAAGAACTATTTTGATTTGGGCAGAAGGTTTATGGACTGCTTGAATACTGAGGTACCAGCTAATGCACAGCCAGCTATTTCACAGGTTGCAGCTGGTGAAAGTTAAGGTGCCGAAGTGAACGTGCGATCATCTGGTGTTGTGAGTTGGCCACCTGATTTGGACAAAGGAGTGTCAATGTGCCTGAATGCTCCTTAATCAACAATGAGGTGTCTCTTTATGGGAGGTGATTGCTAGAATGGATCGTTCTGAATTGGAAAAGCCATCAAATGTTTGAGGAAGGTGATATACAAACCCAGATAGTGCTGCACCAGGAACTGTGGGTAGTGCAGAGCACATAACAGTATGACTGTACCATTAGGTGGGTTGTCAACACATCAAATGCCAGCTCGTGGCATCCCCCCTTACCCAGCCTATTAAGATAATAAATGTTGCTGAATGTGTTTTTCGTTGCAGCTGTTCTATCGAAAGTAAAACCTTGTCCATTATGAAACTGAGCATTCTATCAGTCTTAATATGTTTTTTAAAATGCGACTGTTACTTGAAAGTTTGGAAATAGGGGCATGACCAGCTATTGGTGCAAAGATTAAGGAACACAGCATAGAGCAGGGCAGAGAAACACCTTTTGCCTTGTAATGGGGGGTGGGGGGAGGATGTACTTTCAGGTAATCCCATTTGATATTCGAATAAAGAGGGTTACATGAATTTCCAGCTATGCAAGGATCATGCAGATGTTATTTTGAGCTCCTCCCATCCTGAGATGAAATAAAAATCCTGGGAAGTGTTAAGGTTAGTTTCTCAGAGCTTTGCAATGTGACTGGGAACTTCAGTATGACTCCCCCAGGGAGATATATCAATGGTCTGGTAACTCTCCTCTCAGGACCAGCTGCCTCTTCTTTGTAGCTGGGGGAAACGCTAGTTCAAGAGAGTACTTTCCAGCTGGACCTGCACAATGAGTTTCCCTTGCTCCAAACCAATGTTTGCCACTGCATATTATTGTTATTGTTATTGTTATTGTTATTGTTATTGCTAATGCTATTGCTATTGCTATTATTATTCCACCTTTTCCCCAATACTGGGACTCAAGGCAACTTTACAACATCAAAAACTAGTACAGTTAAAACATATAAATACAAAAATTTAAAATATAATTAAATCATCAATAATATTAAAATTGTATAAAATATTGGAATTTAAAAAGACAACAATATAAACTATAGTACCAATCCACCATATTCTCACAGGTCCATAGTATCTATCCCCAAAGGCCTGCAAAGTGATGATATATGAGCCTGGAGCCTTTGGTCAAGCCATCAGAACCCGCCTTTCTGTCTGGCTACCCAATACAGTCAGGGCAGTTGGCCTCTGTACACCACCACATTGAAGTTGAAAGGAAACACACCCAGATGGGAGCAAAGTCAGGACTTTCAGCTGTAATTCAAGGGGTTTGACAAAAGTGGGGCACTAACCATTCAGGAAGGACAGCCAGTGGCATACACACACACACACACACACACACACCCATCATTGGTGGTGCATAAGTAATGGAACAAACCAACATCATTTCAAACTTAAGGATCGCCTTTAATACCATGATGAAAATCCTTTGCAGTCAATGACTGCCTGAAGTCTGGAACCCATGGGCATGACCAAATGCTGAGTTTCCACCCTCAAGATGCTTTGCCAGGCCTTTACTGCAGCTGCCTTTAGCTGCTGCTTGTTTGTGGGTCTTTCTGCCTTCAGTCTTGTCTTCAGTAAGGGAAAAGCATGCTCTATTGGGTTAAGATCAGGCGACTGATTTGGCCATTGAAGAACATCCCACTTCTTTGCCTTCAGAAACTTTTGGGTAGCTTTTGCTGTATGTTTGGGGTCATTATCCGTCTGCAATATAAAGTGGCATCCTATCAGTTTGGCAGCATTTGGCTGAATGTGAGCAGAAAGTATAGCCCTATACACTTCAGAATTCATCCTGCTGCTTTTCTCAGCAGTCAGGTCATCAATAAACACCAGTGATCTGGTTCCATTGGCAGCCATACATGCCCATGCCATAACACTGCCTCCACCATGTTTGACAGTTGATGTGGTATGCTTTGGATCATGAGCTATTCCTTTCCTTCTCCATACTTTTCTCTTCCCATCATTCTGGTACAAGTTAATCTTGGTTTCATCAGTCCAAACAATCCTCTTCCAGAACTGGGCAGGCTTTTTTAGGCGTTTGCTGGCAAAGGCTAATCTGGCCTTTCTGTTCTTGAGTGTTACCAGTGGTTTGCACCTTGTTGTGAGGCCTCTGTATTTACATTCATAAAACCGTCTCTTGACTGTAGATGTTGACAATGACATGCCTACTTCTGCAAGAGTGTTCTTGACCTGGCTAGATGTTGTGAAAGGGTTCCTCTTCGCCATGAGCAGAACTCTGCGGTCATCCACTTTAGTTGTCTTCCGTGGTCTGCCAGGCCTTTTGCAGTTGCTGAGCTTGCCAGTTAAGTCCTTCTTTTTCAGGATGTTCCAAACTGTTGTATTGGCCACTCCCACTGTTCTTGCTATCTCTCTGATGGGTTTATTTTGTTTCCTCAGCCTAATGATGGCCTATTTCACTCGCATGGACACCTTTGGATCTCATGTTGGGAGTTCCAGTGAACAGCTACCAAATGCAAATGTCACACTCAGAACCACCTCCAGGCCTTTTATCTGCTTGATTGGTCACGGGGCACCCAGGAAACAGGCCACACCTGGCCATGCAGCTGCTTGCAGCCATTCGTTCCATTACTTATGAGCCACCAACGATGCGTGTGTGTGTATGCCACTGGCTGTCCTTCTTGAATGGTTAGTGCCCCACTTTTGTCAACCCCCTTGAATTACAGCTGAAAGTCCTGACTTCACTCCCATCTGGGCGTGTTTCCTTTCAACTTCAATGTGGTGGTGTACAGAGGCCAAGTGCCAAAACAGTTATCCTTATTCGTATATTTCTGGCCCTGACTGTATATCCCCAGATGATAATGATAATGATGATGGAACTCAAGGGGGCTACATGTGGTTCCCAGGTGGTCTCCCCTCCAAGCACTGACCAGACCCAGCCCTGCTTAGCTTCAGCAAGGTGGTTGCTTCATGTGCCTTCAGACTATGCCCTGGGGCCAAGGACTTCCCTGTTACTGTGCCACTGAGCTGCTTTTCACACAGTTGAAGGGACAGAACATATCCTTGCTGGGCTGCTGATAGCTAGGCAGGTGACGAGGTGGGAGGTCTTGCAAAATGTTTCATTTGTTTGCTTTCTATTTCAGAGGTTGAGTTGCTCCCATTGACCATTCCCCTCCCCATTTTTCAGCACCAGCCCCCAGAAAGCTACCCCTTCTTTCCCTGCAGAAATACCCTCCAATTTCATGGACTTTAAAATATTTAAAGTTCGGTGTCAGTAATAGATATATCCTAACAATTGTTCACTTTTTGACAAAAGCCCTAAATCTGGCACAGAGGTAGACTAATAGATTATGAACAACTCTAGATATTGGGCCATCACAGATTTGCCCCGTAATGGCTGTGGCAGCCATCTTACAAAATTGTCAACAGTGGTTACCATTTTCCCTCAAAGCCGCTCAACCCTGGTGGACTAGATGATGCAGAAGATAGTTAAATGGGCAAAACAGCTTTCCAGGTAAAATGTGATCTTTACTCTCGATTAGGAGGATATAATTCTGTACTAAATCAGAGATACGTAAATATATAAATGCAATTTGTTTTGAGAACACGTTAGATTGTATTTTATAAAATAAAATGTCCATCACATTATCAAAATATTCATCAAACATACATTACAGTGATGTCAGAGGTCTGGCTTTCAAGCAGAGGAACACTCTCCCTCAAACATTCAAAGAGCTGTCCGTGGAAGTCCAGAATCCATTGCACTTCCAGTGCTTCTTACAATGCTTCTTACACTTGAATGATACCAACTCATAGCATGTCTCAAATGGCTCTGGTAATGTTGTCCAGTGTGGTTCTTACAGGCTGTCATGTATCCTGGGGCCCATCTACACCCGGCTTTTACGCCGGGGCAGGTGTGAGTCGACATCCCTCATGACAGATGACACAGTCACCACTTCGCAGCCATCTGTGGTTTTCTCCTGGAAAATGTGAATTTCCAAGGAGTAGTTTTGCTGCAATCCTTTTTGTTTGTTACAGGTTTCCCCGTGGTTGTGAGCCATCTGTCCCTTCCCCAAACAGACTTCACATTTTGCAGTGGGCATGTTGTAGGCATGCATAGTGCCTGTGTCACTCTGTGACACCCCTTTGCTCCCTCTGTCCCTTCACAGCTGCTCAGTTACAGAGGCACAGATTTATTTATTTATTTATTAAATTTATTAATCGCCCATCTGACTGGTCACCCAGCCACTCTGGGTGTTTTCATCTATTTAATCACACTTTTGCACATTTTTGTGGCTTCGTATCTTCGCAATGGTTGCTTTTGGAGTCAGTACCCAAGGGCCAGGGGTTGGGGGTTGGGCGAGGACCAACATCACTCCGGCCACCATTTTAGGGCAATGGGTAGGCATGTACCGCTCACACTTGTGAGTGCCAACCATCGCAAGAGTCTCAGGCTGGGGAACTGACAAACAGATGGCGTGGAAATGAGGAAGCACAAAAGACCCACTTGTTTACCTAAAAAGGGATGGAAAGACACAGCAGAGCCCCTCAAATACAAAACAGCCACTGAAGTGTCCCACTCCCATGCTCACGGTACTGCACAGCTGTGCATTAAAGAATAATGGCAAAAAAAGAGGGCACGGAGGAGTCTGTTAGGGAAACACGCAGTTAGGGACGCGCACTTACCTTTTCGAAGGGTGACATTCACGGTGGGGGGGAGGCGCTCCATCCTTCCCCCGAAATTCTCTCCGGCCTGCTCCGCTCCCGGACATCTGGCCACAGGGCAGCCTGCAGGGTTGCAAATGGCGGCTGCCGTAGCTTCCACCATTTGCATCCCTTTATTTTGCCATGATAGGCTATGTAAATATTTACGTAGCTTATCATGGCAAAAAAACCAAAAACAAACAGCGGATGCAAATGGCGGCAGCTACGGCGGCCACCATTTGTGTTCCCTTTTTTTTTTGCCATGATAGGTTATGTAAATATTTATGTAGCCTATTATGGCCAAAAAAAAAAGGGAACGCAAATGGCGGCCACTACGCCATTTGCGTTCTTTGCGTTGAGTGCTGGAATCCAAGTCAGAGCATCCCCAACAGATGGCTGTCCAGCCTTGTCTTGAATGCCTCCAGTGTGGTACCACCTCCCTGGGTAATTGGTTCCATTGCACATGTCAGCATCATGCACATGTCAGCCTCTTCATGGGTGCAATGTGGTAAATGAGGCAACATCTTGTAGCGGTGGCATACAAAGAACCTTCTCCTCATTGGTTATGCTTATCCCCTTGCTCAAATGCATGGAGGAGAGCTTGGGATAGGAAACTGAAAGGCTGTTTAGTTATTGTCAATGTGAAGGAAGTTTTGCAAGTTCCCTGGTATGCTTGCCTCTGCCACCACACATCTGCACACTCTCATCCCACATTTTTGTCATGCTGTTCCTTTTAGAGAATTGGCTATGTCGAAGCCCCACACCAGGTCCAGGTGCGAAGAATCTTTAAGCTGTGAGAATAAGTATGGAATAAATATCTGATGGGCGTATTCATGAATGTTCTGGCCAGAAGCAGGCTTCAACATCTGAATAACAACTGCTCCATCAAGGATTACACTGGTTGCAGTAGGAGCCTCAGATTGTCAGGAATGAATCTGAGTGTGTGGAGATGTCTGGCAGCTCAGATTCAGAATCAGCATGGGAACAGGCAGGACAGAGGGAGGCACCCTCCCTAGTGAGTCCAGATATGGTGAGACATTCTTCCCAAGACTTTGACACACAGATGGCACAGGCTGAACAGCTCCCCCATTCCTCCAGCATGAGAATGCAAGGTTCAAAGGAGGAGGGGGTCAAGGGTGTGACTTGAGGGACATGAGAGTCCATTGCAGAGTAAAGTGGGAAAAGTTAGGGGCAGAGCTAAGATGCTCTGCCAGGTTGGCCACTCGTGATAGCCAAAGTAGGGAGCCTGAAGGGAGAGCATCCCTGCGAAGCCTGGCTATGAAGTTCTTGCCCAGACTGCTGGCAACTTTCTGAACTTCCACTTCGTATCCTGTATTGATATTTGTAAATGTGTAGATTAGCTGGTTCGTTGCAGTCTGAGAGTGTCCTAGAATTTGCATTTGTGATGGAGCTCGTTGTTCACCAATACAGTAGTGTTAGCCTGGAGCTTTGTTTCCTGGAGTGTTTTGATTGTGAAGGAAGAGGACAGAGGAACGTGACACAGATGTGGCCTGAGAACACTCATGGGATGAGGTCACTCTTGGCCCCTAGATTTTTCCCTCCATCGGAGACTGCTGGGGGGCACGTCTGATTCTAATGTTGAAAAAAATGCATCGATGTTTCCAGCTCTTGTCTGACAATCGTTGTACAGCTGTGAGAATTGCTGCTTCCCTTTGCATGAAGGTCTGGAGGTGCTGATATGAAACTTGGAATTCTTCTGTCTCCCTGGTAACCTCTGGCCCTGCAATCTTCCACCGTCAATGTGTGCTTGGGTTGTCTGTGAGACCAACTGCTCCTCCACCCGCTTTGATACAAGCATTGTTCTGTTCATGCGCTTGATCAATCGGTATGGTAGAGAAAACTCTCTCTTTTTTTCAAGATGAACCTGCCTGCACTGAACTCTCTGGTAAACTCCAGGTGTTCACTCTGATGTCCAGCAATATCTCTGGGATGAATTGGGATCCACCATGCATAGCTGATGTGGTCCATAGCAAAAAACAAAACAGGGGACAAGCTCCATCGGGGCATTAATGTCCATGGTCAAAGAAGCCTGTCTTAGAAAATGCACATCGCACATACAGTTCCAGCTCCATCAAGGTTGCCCAGTACTGAAACTGGGGCAAGCTAGTTGCCTTTGGACACACCATTCTTCAGACTCCAACAGGTCTTCTCCAGCCCATGTATCTGCCTGTAGTGCTCACAGACATGGTGCTGAAGGATGTACTGTGCACAAGCCATGATACGATGTGCTGGCCTAGTACATGCAACGTGTGCTGCTCCCAAGAAAGAGTCAGCCGTTCCAGCTGATGCCATCTCTGCTCGTGCCCTATTTTCTCTGCACTGTGCTCTCTTCTTCTCCAGCACTGAGCAGACATCTGTCTTGGGTTCTTCCAGTTGATGCAGTCTCTGCTTGAACCAGTGCTTGTACCCATCCACTTCCTTTCCTCTGGCCAGAAGCAGGCTTCAACTAGGGGTGCACGAAAGTCCCTTACCTGTCCTCGAAGCTTTTCGGGGTGGGGGGCAGGCGCTTCGCTGCTCCCCCCGTGAAGTTCAGGCCAGGGGGGGAGGCTTCCCGCCTCGCCCGGACGAAATTCAGGCCAGGGGGGAGGCTTCCCGCCTCGCCCGGCCGAAATTCAGGCCGGGGAAGAGGCGCCTCGCCTCGCCCAGCCGCGAACTAAAAAGTTTAAAAAAACCAAAACAAACGCCCCCGTGATAGGCTACGTGACGATTAACGTAGCCTATCACGGCTAGATCTGCAAAGTCAGCCGTGATAGGCTAGGTTAATCGTCACGTAGCCTATCACGGGTGACTTTAAAAAAAAAAAAAAGTGCGTACGCAAATGGCGACCCCCATAGGGAGCCGCCATTCGTGTTCCTTATTTGGTCGCTGTAGTCTACGTAAATCTTTACGTAGACTACGGCGAAAATAAGGGCAACGCAAATAGCATTGCCCTTATTTTCACTGTAGTCTACGTAATCTTTACGTAGACTACAGCGACCAAATAAGGAACGGGAATGGCAGCTCCCTATGGGGGCCGCCATTATCCGTACGCGCTTTTTTTTTTTTTTAAAGTCACCCGTGATAGGCTACGTGACGATTAATGTAGCCTATCACGGCTGACTTTGCAAATCTAGCCGTGATAGGCTACGTTAATCGTCACGTAGCCTATCACGGGGGCGTTTTTTTTTTCTTTTATTGGAATGGCAGCAGCGGCAGCCGGTCAAAAGACCGGCTGCCGCTCCCGCCCTGGACGAAGACCCAACGAACCGCCGGCCGGACCCGCCGCCGGGAGGGACATTCGCCAAAGGTAAGTCCCGTCCCGGGGGGGGGGGTGCGGGGGGCAGGGGGGTGCGGAGAATTTCTCCCCAAAACTTGTTTGGGGGGCCGAACATGTTGGCGCTCGGCCCCCCGAAGTTTCGGGGAGAAATTCTCCGCCATCCCTAGCTTCAACATCTGAATAACAACTGCTCCATCAAGGATTACACTGGTTGCAGTAGAAGCCTCAGATTGTCAGGAATTAATCTGAGTGTTTGGAGATGTCTGGCAGCTCAGATTCAGAATCAGCATGGGAACAGGCAGGACAGAGGGAGGCACCCTCCCTAGTGAGCCCAGATACAGCAAGACATTATTCCCAAGACTTTGACACACAGATGGCACAGGCTGAACAGCTCCCCCATTCCTCCAGCATGAGAATGCAAGGTTCAAAGGAGGAGGGGGTCAAGGGCATGACTTGAGGGACATGAGAGTCCATCGCAGAGTAAAGCGGGAAAAGTTAGGGGCAGAGCTAAGATGCTCTACTCGTGATAGCCAAAGTAGGGAGCCTAAGGGAGGGGCATCCCTGTGAAGCCTAGCTATGAAGTTCTTGCCCAGATTGCTGGCAACTTTCCAAACTTCCACTTCATATACTCTGCTGATATCCTTCATATCCTCCCAACGACTTCAAAGCCACCATCTCTCTGTGGAGGCTGCCAAACATGACCGCAAGCATATCTTCTCTGTACTGCGCTCGCCTCTTCTCCAGCACTGGGCAGGTATCTGTCTTCTGTGTTGTGTTTTTAAGTGACAAACAGCTATTCACTTGCCTTAAAACCTGACCATCTATGTGCCGGTGACCCTCCATCTGCATGTGACATCCCTACATCTGCAGGTGACACTCACAAACCGTTATACGGGGATTGGGCTGCTGTGCTTCTGGATGTGGATCTGATCTAGGCATGAATATAGTTCTATGTGCAAAACCTAGAGACTGATGAAAGACTCAGAAAGGCCCGTAGAATCCAATGGATCACATGGTTGACACTGAATGGGGGCTGGCATTGTGACACGTATGTTTTGTTGCAGATTAACAGACATGAAGCCTTGGCACATCCTGCCCTTCTCAATTGCCGTTCAGGAGGTCAACCAGAATCCCAGCCTCTTACCCAACATCACCCTGGGCTACAACATCTATGAGAACTATTTCAATGCAATAATGACTTATGAAGCCACAGTGGACCTGCTCTCCACTGGGCTGAAAAATATTCCCAACTACTACTGCGGAAGGCGGAATCACCTGCTGGCTGTTCTTGAAGGAGCCGAATCCGAAATCTCCAACCAGATTTCTGCTGTGTTGAACATCTACAAAATCCCACAGGTGTGAATGGTGGGTGGAATGGGAGGAAGGAAGATATGTCTAATTCCACTTTGCAATCCATTCAGAAAAGTCAAGGGAGGGGAGGGGACACTGGGCATCAAAAAGTGCAGCTGGAGATTTCCAATGCTCTTTAGAAAGAGCTGAAACTGGAGGGAGAAGTTTTGCTCCCTCTACTGTGCACTCATCTTTCCTTTGCCCCAGTGTCAGCTCTGTTTGCTGGGGAGAAGGTGAGAGCAGCAGAAACAGAGGAAGGGGCTTAGTTCAATGGTGGGACATAAAATCATAAGAACATGCCATGCTGGATCAGACCAAGGGTCCATCTCATCTGGCATTCTGAGCTCACAGTGGCCAATGAGCTGCCTGTGGGAAACCCTCAAGTAGGATAAGAGTGCAATAGCTCCTCCCGGTTGAGATAGCACAAGCTTGGCATGCAGAAAGTCGCAGGTCCAGTGCTTGGCATCTCAAGGAAGGACTGGAAAAAAACAAACTCTGCCTGAAATCTTGAGGAACAGCAGCTGCCAGTCAGTGTTGACAATACTGGGCTAGATGAATGAGTAGTCTGACTCAGTGTGTCGCTTTCCTATCATCCTTTTTTGCCCTCTGGGAAAATTAATGTCTATCTCCATCAAAACATTATTGTTGTTTTTAAATGTAAAACACCAGCTCATCCGTATAACGTTAAATTCTCAGCCGTTCCTCCTATACTAGAACCAAGAACCAGTGGTGACTCTCCACGGAAGCTTGAGCAGAAAGAGGATGATCCCTGCACCATATTTAAAATAAAAAGACAACATCCAAGCATGGCAAATGTTTCGATACTATTGTGTATGCACATTAAAAAGGTTCAGTTAACATAACTTGATTGTACTTATATCCAAACAGTTCTTCTAACTCTGTAATTTGGAAGGTGTTATTTTGTTGTTGTTCAGTTGTTCAGTCATGTCCAACTCTTCGTGACCCCATGGACCATAGCATGCCAGGCCTTCCTGTCCTGCGCTCTCTCCTGGAGCGTGCTCGAGTTCATGTTCATTTCATCGGTGATGCTATCCAGCCATCTCATCCTCTGCTGTCCCCTTCTCCTTTTGCCTTCAGTCTTTCCCAGCAACAGGGTCTTTTCCAGAGAGTTTTCACTTCACATTAGGTGGCCAAAATATTTGAGCTTCAGCTTCAGTATCTGTCCTTCCAATGAGCACTCAGGGTTGATTTCCTTTAGGATGAACTGATTTGACCTCCTTGCAGTCCAGGGGACTCGTAAGAGTCTTCTCCAGCACCACAGTTCGAAAGCATCAATTCTTCAGTGCTCAGCCTTCCTTATAGTCCAGCTCTCACAGCCATACATTACTACTGGGAAAACCATAGCTTTGATTATGTGGACCTTTGTCGGCAAGGGGATGTCTCTGCTTCTTACTATGCTGTCTAGGTTTGCCATAGCTTTCCTCCCAAGGAGCAAGCGTCTTTTAATTTCATGGTCACAGTCACCGTCTGCTGTGATCTTGGAGCCCAAGAAAATAAAATCTGTCACTGCTTCCATTTCTTCCCCTTCCATATGCCAGGAAGTGATGGGGCCAAATGCCATGATCTTCGTTTTTAATGCTGAGTTTCAAACCAGCTTTTGCACTCTCCTCTTTCACCCTCAACAAGAGGCTCTTTACATCCTCTTCGCTTTCTGCCATTAGGGTGGTATCGTCTGCATATCGGAGGTTGTTGATAATTCTCCCAGCAATCTTAATTCCGACCTGTGATTCATCCAACCCGGCGTTTCTCATGATGTACTCTGCATATAAGTTAAATAAGCAGAGCGACAATATGCAGCCTTGTCATACTCCTTTCCCAATTTTGAACCAATCGGTTGTTCCATGTCTGGTTCTTACTGTTGCTTTTTGACCCTTCTACAGGTTTCTCAGGAGACAGGTAAGGTGGTCTGGTACTCCCATCTCTTTCAGAATTTGCCACAGTTTGTTGTGATCCACACAATCCAAGGCTTTAGCGTAGTCAATGAAGCAGAAATAGATGTTTTTCTGGAATTCTCTTGCCTTCTCCATGATCCAGAGAATGTTGACAATTTGATCTCTAGATCCTCTGCCTCTTTGAAACCCAGCTTGTACTTCCGGTAGGTCTCAGTTCGCATACCGCTGAAGCCTAGCTTGTAGGATTTTGAGCATCACCTTGCTGGCATGTGAAATGAGCGCAATTGTGCGGTAGTTTGAACACTCTTTGGCATTGCCCTTCTTTGGAATTGGAATGTAAACTGACCTTTTCCAGTCTTGCGGCCATTGTTGAGTGTTCCAAATTTGTTGACATATTCAGTGCAGCACTTTAACAGCATCATCTTTTAGGATTTTAAATAGCTCAGCTGGAATACTGTCATCTCCGCTAGCTTTGTTGTTACTAATGCTTCCTAAGGCCCACTTGACTTCCCTCTCGAGGATGTCCAGCTCAAGTTCAGTGACCGCACTATCATGGCTATCAGGGTCATTCAGATCTTTCCTGTATAGTTCTTCTGTGTATTCTTTCCACCTCTTCTTAATCTCATCTGCTTCTGTGAGGTCCCTGCCTTCTTTGTCCTTTATCATGCCCATCTTTGCACAAAACGTTCCCTTGAGATCTCCAATTTTCTTGAAGAGATCTCTAGTCTTTCCCATTCTGTTGTTTTCCTCGATTTCTTTGCATTGTTCATTTAAGAAGGCCTTCTTGTCTCTCCTTGCTATTCTCTGGAACTCTGCATTCAGGTGGGTATATCTTCCCCTTTCTCCCTTGCTTTTCGCTTCCCTTCTTTCGTGAGCTACTTGTAAAGCCTCATCAGACAGCCACTTGGCTTTCTTGCATTTCTTTTTCTTTGGGATGGATTTCGTTGCTGCCTCCTCAGGCACTCTGTCTATCAGGTCTAATCCCTGAAATCTATTCCTCACCTCTACTGTATATTCATAAGGGATATGATTTAGGTCATACCTGAATGGTTTAGTGGTTTTCCCTACGTTCTTCAATTTCAGCCGAAATTTTGCAACAAGAAGCTCATGATCTGAGCCACAGTCAGCTCCAGGTCTTGTTTTGACTGACTGTATAGAACTTCTCCATCTTTGGCTGCAAAGGACATAATCAATCTGATTTTGATATTGACCATCTGGTGATGTCCATGTGTAGAGTCGCCTCTTGTGCTGTTGGAAAAGAATGTTTGCTATGATCAGCGTGTTCTCTTGGCAAAACTCTGTTAGCTTTTGTCCTGCTTCATTTTGTACACCAAGGCCATGCCTGCCTGTTATCCCAGTGATTTCTTGACTTCCTACTTTAGCATTCCAATCCCCTATGATGAAGAGGACATCTTTTTTTGGTGTTAGTTCTAGAAGGTGTTGTAGGTCTTCATAGAACCAATCAACCTCAGCTTCTTCAGCATCAGTGGTTGGGGCATAGACTTGAATTACTGTGATGTTGAATGGTTTGCCTTGGATTCATACTGAGATCATTCTATCATTTTTGAGATTGTACCCCAGTACTGCTTTTCCCACCCTTTTGTTGACTATGAGTGCTACTCCATTTTTTCTAAGGGATTCTTGCCCACAGTAGTAGGTATGATGGTCACCTGAATTAAATTTGCCCATGCCTGTCCATTTTAGCTCGCTGATTCCCAAGATGTTGATGTTCAGTCTTGCCATCTCATGTTTGACCACCTCCAACTTGCCTTGATTCATTCATCTTACATTCCAGGTTCCTAATCAATATTGTTCTTTACAGCATCGGATTTTCTTTTCACCACCAGAAAAATCCATAGCTGAGTGTCCTTTCGGTTTGGCCCAGCTGCTTCACTCTTTCTGGCTCTACTTGGAAATACCTTCTGCTCTTCCCCAGTAGTATGTTGGACACCTTCCGACCTGAGGGGCTCATCTTCCGGCATCATCTCTGTTAGCCTTGTGATACGTTCCATGGCGTTTTCTTGGCAAGAATACTGGAGTGGGTTGCCATTTCCTTCTCCAGTGGACCACATTTTGTCAGAACTCTCTGCCATGACCTGTCTGTCTTGGGTGGCCCTGCACGGCATAGCTTATGGCTTCACTGAGTTATGCAAGCCCCTTCAGCACAACAAGGCAGTGATCCATGAAGGGGATATCCAAACAGTTCTTCTAACTCTGTAATTTGGAAGGTGTTATTAGCTATATCTATATCTCTCTATAGACAGACAGACAGACAGACAGACAGACAGATCAGATTACTTAGGGGGCAATCCTAAGTAGGCCGGCGGCCGCCGCTGACCTCAGAGGTGACCGCCTATCCAAAGCAAGGCAGAAGAGGCATGGAGGGGATCGTTCCATCCACGCCTCTCCTGCCTTGCTCTTTGTCGGTAGACAGCCATTTTTTCCGGGAACCGAACTCGTAAGGTGGGCTCCAAGGTGTAAAGGCCCCAGGCCTGTAACCAAGTCACCTGTAGTTTTAGAGGGGCCTAGAGCCACATGACCATGGAAGCGTCTCCGGACAACGCTGGCTCTTCGGCTTAGAAATGGAGATGAGCACCACACCCTAGAGTCGGACACGACTGGTTGGGGACACCTTTACCTTTTTTTTTAGAGATCCATAATGCTTGGCTCTGGTTCATTATTAAGTGCAATTTCCTTGCTAGTGGACCTCTGAGCTTGTGAGATGTGTCAGAGGTTGATATCACTGCCTCAGCACATTCCATGCTAAGGAGCTACTGTTTATCTTACCAGAGCCTAGGATGCACCTGAGAAGTGAGGCTCTGTTTATGCCGAGCTCCAGGCATCTGTGCTGGGAAAGTTCCGATTGTTTTCTTTCTGAACAAGCACTGTTAGGCTATGCTGGGAAAGTCGCAGATGAACACTAATCAACGCTTGCTGCTGTCATGCTGCCTCACTGCTGACAGGTATGTTATAAAACCCATTGTACCCCTTGGCTCTGGGTTCAGAGAAGCTGTCTGATCCAACCACTGGGTACACTTGTGTGCTGTAAGTACTCAATAAATTCTCCTTGTAAGCAAACCTGGATCTGGCTTATCACTTCCACAGCACCTCCAAACCTTTAGCAGCACATGGCCGGGGCATACATGAGGTTGGTTCCCAGAACAGAGCATATCCTATGGCCCTCTAGACAGTGTCTAGTGGCCATAGGATTGCTCTCTGAATGTGGCAGATGGTTCAGATGGATGGAGCAGGGGGAGGTGGGAAGACATTGAAAGAAGAAAAAGGAAGTTAGTGAGGAAGAACATTGTTGTCTACACATCATAAAACAATGCTAAAGCTGCGTATGAAGATGAGGAAAACAGAAGTTATTTACAATACAGATTAAATATATATATAGTAGCCAAGGGCTCACCACATACAACAGAAGTATGTCCCCTCCTCCCAAACCATGTAGTTGCCCCACTCCCATTTTGTTCTTTTGGATGATGACTGGACCATTTAGCTGGGACCTCCTGTGGCAGCTTTTAGAGACCAGGTGAAGAAGCCCATTCCATTCTCCCAGAGTTTTAATGGATGAGGTATTGGAGCCATGCCTTGGCTGTTCTACTATTTCTACCAGTGTTTTTACTGTTCTTACTGCTTCTTGCTGTTTTAGATAATTTCTTGATTTTTATGTTTATTGTTCATTTTTAACTTTTCCTGTTTAACCACCTTGGAAGCCATCTTGGAAGCACAGAAAGGCAGGAGAAAAAACATGTAAACAAACATACAATTACCCATCAATAACAGCCATTTTGGCAGTTATCCGTGATTTTTTTTTAAGGTTTGCAGATATATGGGCTTGGTCCTGAAAACAGAACCAATCTCTAGTCTCTTCCTTTCCTCACCAGGTCAGTTATGATTTTGATTCTCCTGCTCTTAAAGATGAAGCCCAGTTCCCTTTTGTCTACTGGATGGTCCCTACAGCACAGACCAAATACCTGGGCATCGCAAAACTGCTCTTGCATTTCAGATGGACGTGGATTGGCCTCATTGGTCCAGACAATGACAATGGAGAGAGGTTCATGAGGACATTGGCAGCTGTGCTTACCAGGAACAGGATTTGTGTGGACTTCTCAGAAAAGATCCCAATACTAATTGTGTACAGAGACCATTTGCACATGTTTTCTTTCCTCAAGCAGAGGAAAATTAATGTTGCCATTTTTTCTGGGGACTCCCAAACTATGATTGGCCTAGCATTAATTATGCATCAGGTTATAAAGCACAAGAAACCCACTGCAGGGAAAGTCTGGATCACAACATCTTTGCAGGACATCAATTTGAATGCATTTTACAAAATATTTCAGTTCCAAAACATTCATACCAGTTTTGCATTCTTAATACAGACCCCGAAAAGGGCAGAGTATGAAAATGTGCAGCCACAGGTTGGGCAGAAAGCATTTCGTTGTTTTAAGTCAAAGCATATTCTGTCTGTAAAAGACCGGAGAAGATGCACAGAGAAAGAGGAGACCGCGTCTCAAGATGTGCTTGGAAGTGGCCTCATCCAAGAAAGCTACAGTATTCACAGCCTCATCCAAGCTGTAGCGTGGGCCTTAAATGCTGTGTGCTCATCCAGATCCAAGCATATAGGGAAGATGGGTGGAAATGGCTTGGATGTCAAAAGGGTACATCCGTGGCAGGTATTCCATTTTCCTCAAAAGTAGCTCCATTGAAAACTACTGCCAGTTCTTCACTTCCATATCCGTACAATGAGAACATGTCAAATGTAGTACTGAGGTGAAAGTTTGTGCTTCTTTCTTACTTTTATATTCTGCCTCGCTTCCAAGGAATTCACAACATGATTTTTTTCCCCTCCACACCCCTCAATTTTATCCTCACAACAACCCCATGAGGTCAATGGTGGACTGAGAACTAGAAAATCATAGAAGTGGAGGCAAACCAGACTCCCAAAATTCATCCAAATGAAGGGGAAGTAAATTCTGGCTGTCTGTGTGATGGAGAATCCGTATCTGGTTCCTTGTGTGGAGCAAAATTCCTGTACATACACCCGTACTGTCTGATCAGTACCTTGCAATGGGAGGGAGGAGGCGTTGGGCCTTAAAAGAGCTGGTCAAGTTAAGTTGACCAAACTTCAGATGATGTCAGGGGTGCTTCTGAGCATGGGGAGTGTGAGAGCAGTTCAGATTCTGAAGAACCACCAGACATGGGGGAAGTGTTTTCCCAGGCTAGTCCAGACATGGCGAGGCAGGCTGCTCACGTTTCAAAGGTGCAGCTGGAGGAAGGTCCCTTTTCACTCCCACCCCCCGTTAGAAATAGCCAACAGGGAGAAGCGGTGTTTGGTGAGTCTGAATTAATAGATGCAAGACGCAGACACAGAGCCCAGAGGGAGATGGCTGGGGTGGAACTCAGGAGGTCTTCCCGATTAGCCCTGCATGAACAGTGGTGCTTAAAAGCCTCACGAGAGACCTCCCCCCACTCCTTAAGTTAGGCTAGTGAACTCGCCTTTCTTGCAAACGGTGGGCAACTTTCTTAGCCACCGTTTGAACCCCCTGAAGGCATTTCCTTACAGACTGAGAGTCACTGAGAATTTGCATCTTGTCTGTGTTTGATTCAGCATTTGAAGATCAGTGGAGGCAAAGGGAATCCTGACAGACATATCTCATTTTCATCCCAACACAGTTTTCCTATGGATCGGGCTGGCAAAATATAATTTGATGCATAAGGCAGAAAATAAACATGGTGTCCCTCTCACCACACCATATAAAAATAGTATTTAGTTAAATAACTTACATTTGCTACCTTTTAACGATGCCCAAAATTTAGCACTTGAAACAACCATCCCTCCTATTGCCCCATGGCAGAGCTGGTGCCTGCTTTTTGAATCCCCAGGTTGAGGCAAAACGAAGCCTGTCTCCTGAAAGCACAATCCAAAACCCGGCTGTAGATGCTCCCTCCACCAAATGTTCAGTGGGTATTTAACAGAGGCACAGCCTTCTCTGTGGTGGCACCCTGATTGTGAATCTCCCTCCCCAGACACTTTCGCCCACACTGCTATCCTTTAGGCACCAGCTTAAAACTTTCCAGATCTCCCTGGCCTTTGAATGTAAATGATATTGATTTTCTGTTGATCTCTTCTGCACTCAGGTTTGGTGTGTGTCTGGGGGTCGGGGTTTTTTTTGGATAATATAATTTTTAGTTTGTCGCACTAGCGTTATCAGCTACCCCTAGTTATTTTAATATTTTATTGTTTTTACCACTGTTTTATTGTTTGAATGATTGGCTCTGTTGTACTTTATCACGATTACATCTTCTAAAATGCTTTGGGATTTATTTATTTATTTTTAATGAAAACTGGCGTAGAATTTCTCTGGAAATAAATAAATAAATAATAAACTGAGTTTTTAGCTGCCCTCAGTGCTCTCACCACCAAATGTTAAGTGGGTAGTTAACATAGACATAGCCTTCTTTGTGTTGGCGTCCTGATTGTGAATGTCCCTCCCCAGACACATTCACCCACATTGCTACATTCCAGTTCTCCTTGGCCTTTGATGGCAAATGATATTGATTTTCTGTTCATCTCTTCTATTTTACGTGTGTAGGGTTTGTTTGGGGGTTTTAAGACTGTATCGTTTTAGTTTGACATGCTGTTTTAATATTTTATTATTTCTACCAATGGTTTATTGTTTTAATGATTGGCTCTGTTGGACTTTATTTTTATTTTGTGTTTAAAATGAGTTTGTAGCTGCTGCGATGTGGTGCAATGACAGCATAGACAGTTTTAAAATAAATGACTGTATCAGAAGCTAAGCAGGGTCAGCCCTGGTTAGTGCTTGGATGGGAGACCACCTGGGAATCAGGCTTCCTGCACTGAGCAGGGGGTTGGACTCCATGGTCTTGTAGGCCCCTTCTGACCCTATGATTCTATGATCTTTATTCTCTCCCCAGATGCTAAAGCAGAAAAAAGTGCCTCAGGTCTATTGTAAATTGGGTCTATTGGGAAAAAATGTATACAGCCATTGTGATTCTGGAAGACACCTCTGGTCCGCACACTGTGAGGTCTTGCAGATTTGAGCTCCAATTAGGCAGGCCTGAGCTTATCCACCCTAGTCTCTTGTATTCTCAATGCTGGTGTTTTCTCGGCTATTTTCTAGCTTCACCCTTTCCTGGGAAATGCCCAGTTTTACAACGCTTCCATGGATGGGATGTATTTGGATGAGAAAGGAGACCGGGCAGCCAACTTTGACATTGTGAACTTGCTAGTGTTTACCAATAACATGTCAGTTGCTGAAGTGAAAGTGGGGAGCATCGAGAGACAGGCGTCCCAAGAAGTAATGCTCACCATGGAGCAGGATGCCATCACGTGGCCCAGGTGGTTCAACCAGGTGGGGGAAGACCTTTGTTTCACTGCATTCCATTTGCCAACTCTTGCATTCCAGAAACGTTCAAGCACTAGTCATCAGCCTTTCGCAACCTGGTTCCCTCCAGATGTGTTGGACCACAACTCTCTGGATCCCCAGGTGCCAGGAGTTGTGGTCCAACACACCGGGAGAGAACCAGGTTGGGAATGGCTGCTATACATACGTGACAGAATATGGATTCAATTCAGATACTAAACCTGAAGGCAGCAGGCTATCTTAGGGGGGCGGGACAGGGCAGGCTGCACGGCACACAGATCTCACCTCCAACTCCCTGCTGCTGCCTCCCAGCATCTGTTGCCTGAGATCACTACCTCTCTGCCAAATGATAGGGCTGGCCCTATAAACATGTAAAGTGGAGACGGGCATCCCAAGAAGTAATGCTCCCCATGGAGCAGGATGCCATCACGTGGCCCAGGTGGTTCAACCAGGTGGGGAAAGACCTTTGTTTCACTGCATTCCATTTGCCAACTCTTGCATTCCAGTAATGTTCAGGTACTAGTCATCAGGGACCACGATGGCTTAGTGGTTAAGACGCTGAACTGCAGACCAGAAGGTTGGCAGGAAAGCAGTTCGAGACCCGAGTGCCGCGTGACAGAGTGAGCTCCCGTCTTCAGTCCCAGCTCCTGCCAACCTAGCAGTTGGAAAGCAAGAAATTGCAAGTGGATAAATAGGTACCGCTTCGGCGGGAAAGGTAACAGCATTCCGTGCACCTCGGTGTTCAGTCATGCCAGCCACATGACCACGGAAGCGTCTTCGGACAGCGCTGGCTTTTCAGCTTAGAAATGGAGATGAGCACCACACCCTAGAGTCGGACATGACTGGCTAGGGACACCTTTACTTTTACCTTACTATTCAGCCTTTCCCAACCTGGTTCCATCCATATGTGTTGTTGTGATGCTCATGAACTGATTCTGGTCAAGGAACTTTGTTGTAACCTGTTGTCTGGGGATCTTTATTGGGACTGTACAGGCTTCTAGCTAATTACTGGAATTACTACAATAAAAAGGTTTTACTGAGATTTGTGCCTCTTTATCCGGAAGTCAGGTTTTGACACTGACTGGCTAATCATGGAAATGCCCCTAGCACTTCCTTTGTTTGATATTCCTCTTAATGTACAGACCCCGCCTCATTCAAGGTGCACTAAAAGCTGTCGCCATGGATTCGCCAAGGTGATTGAGGAAGGGAAGCCATTTTGCTGCTACGGCTGTGCACAATGTACAGAAGAGACAATCTCCAATCAGGAAGGTAGGGAATTTCTGGGTGCCCACTCGTGAGAGCAGCCAGGTGGGTGATCACATGTGAGAGGGCCTTCTCTGCAGTGGCCCCATGCCTTTAGAACAAGTTGCCATCGGAGGTCCGCCATGCTCCGTCATTGCAGGCTTTTAAGAAGGCCTTGAAAATGTATTATTTTACCGTGATGTTCTCTTGATATGACTAAAGTTGTTGCTGCCTTTATCGTTGCTGCTGGTTTTATTGTTGGCTTTTATTGTTGTTTTTATTGTTTGTATCATTTTTAATGTTTTAACTGTTTTTATGTATTTTATTGCTGTACGCTGCCTTGGGAGGGCTTCTGCCTGGAAGGCAGCCAAGAAATGTTTTAAATGAATAAACTCCAGAGGGAGCCATAGCTCAGGGGTAGACCATATACTTGGCATGCAGAAGGACTCAGGTTCAATCCCTGGCATCTGCAGGTAGGGCAGGAAAAACTCTTATCAGAAACCCCAAAGAGCCATTGCTGCCAGACAGTGTTGACAATATTGGGCTAGATGGACCAAAAGCCTGACTCAAGATATGGCAGTTTCCTCCGTTCCTCTTTTAAACAGCTTTCAGCTCTCTAGGAAAACTAATGAGGAAAGGGGGAAGTTTCAAAAAAGAGAAGAAAATAGGCCACATGCACCATTAAACAGCAAGAGGCAATTCCCCTGAGTTTCACCTGTCTTTATCAGGGGGATTTACTCATCATTTAGCTAGACACAACACTGGATCTCCTAGAGACTGTAGCAGGCTGAGTGTTTGGACCTCTTTGGCTATTCAGATCATGATAGGTATACATTTATTGAACCCTGTTCAAGATTAAATGGGCCAGGCTCTGCTTTTCATTTCACTTTTCTCCAGTTCTCCTACATTAAATGTACTCGCAGTGGAATACAATATATTATCTTAAAAACAAACAAACAAAATATTATCAGAATAAAGCAACTATAGAACCATCAGCAAGCCTACAGCAGCATAAACACAGTCAACCCAGCAATGAATCACACCTCAAATATCTGCCTGAACAGATGTTTTCACAGCCCATATAAAACCAAATCAAATCTTCCCATGGAAGGTATTCCACAATTGTGCAGCGTGCACACTAGTTGCTCGGGAACATTAGCAGGAGGGTGCTGTTGGACTCATGTCCTATTTGTGGGTTTCTTACAGGCAGGTGGACCTTTGGGTCTGATCCAGCATGGCTCTCCTTATGTTCTCCTGTTTATAATTGTGGTGTCGCTGCTCAGCAGGCCCTGTCCCTGGTCACCATGATGGCAACAGTCAAGAGAACAGAGTATCTATAGCCTATCTCAAAGCACAGACAGGTTCCTATCACTTTGAGGCAGGGGAACCTCTGACCTATGGCCTGACCTGGCCTACAGAGGTTGCTCAGCCAACCCACAGAGGCTTTGGGCCCAGCTGCAGGCCCCTCCGCCTCCCCAAGCCTCTCACCTTCCCGAGCCCCTCCCCAAGTCCCAGGACATGGTCCAAAAGCACATAAGGCAGCCACCTTGCTGAGGCTAAGCAGGTCTGGGTCTGATCAGTGCTTGGAGAGGAGACCACCTGGGAATGACATGTAGCTAGGGATGTCAGAGAATTCCTCCATGGACTTCAATGAGGCCAGATTCTTTTGAATCTGGCCTCCGGAGTCTGTGGTGGAACGGCCCCACCTCCCTCTGCCTCCCTCTGCACCCGTGCGGAAACGGATCCTCTTCGCCGGCCGGCTCTGTAGCTCCAGCGATACAGTTGCCATTGCCGTACCGCTGGCTGAGGCTGCATTTAGCTTAAGCTAAGGGCTTTACGGCCGCAAATGGCGTAGCGGATGCCATTTGTGTCTGGAGTCTCAGCCAGCGGCACGGCAATGGCAGCCGTATTGCTGGTGCTATGGAGCCGGCCGGTGGCTCCATATAATTGCCGCGGAGCAGAGCCAGCCAGCGAGGATTCTGGGGGGAGGGACGGATCACCTCCCCCCCATGGACCCCCCCCCACCAGAATGGCAGGTAAGTAATTTGTACATCCCTACATGTAGCCACCTTGAGTTCCACAATGGAAGAAAGGTGGGATATAAGTGTAATAAATGAATAAATAAGCCCTGCCCACTGGTCTGGAAGCTATGGGGGCCCTTTGTGAGGAGCTGAGGAGAGAAATCCCCTTGTTCTCTCTGATCCAAGAGAAGTTGAACAACAGCATTGCCCTGCATGCCAGTGGGGGGTGACCCCGGGTGAGTGAAGCTGGGGAATCCCCTCACCTAAGAAGATACGAAGAGCTATGCTGGATCGAAACAACGGTCTGTCTAGTCCAGCAAGCAGAACATGTTGTTGCACTACACAGATCTCCGACTGCTGGTCGGAGATAACAGGAGGACTGGGGGAAGAAGAGCACCGTGCAGCCAACCCTCCCACCGGGGACCAGGTGACCTCATGCAGCCTGCGGAGGGTGGGGGTCCTGCCCCCGTTCTGGTCGCCCTCCTGTGCCTTACATTAACTGGGACCCCAGCTTCTTAGTGCTACAGAGGTCCATATCAGCACTTCAGAGGGGAGATGTGCTGGCGGGTGGGCTGCCCACCTTCTGCTCACTGACTTGTCTGGGGTGAGGAGAACCGCCCTCCTGAAGTGCAGGAATTTCTGGGAAGAGTCCGTAGGGTTAGCATTCAAGGGCAAGGCTGCCTACTCACTGGCACCAGAGGTTCCTGGGGGGGGGGGTGACTAGTGTTGATATTGTTTTGGTGGCTGCCTTCTCAGGGTGGTCATGGGACCAGCTTTCCACCATGCTCAGTGTCTTCAGATCCTGTTCAGATGAAGTGGGTGGAGGGGGGGGGCTGGGGTCCTGGGCTGTGGCATCTGAACGCATCCTTTCGACACATTGTCACTTCTTGATCTCATCCCCATCCCTGATTTGTCTGGCTCTGGGAAATATGCTTTCAGCACAAAACATATCATTTATGCAATGTAGTTGAACACAGATTATTATAAATGTATGGTGATGATACTGAATCACTCTTTTTCTTCTCAGATGCAGACCATTGCACCAAGTGTCCAGAAGATCAGCATCCAAACAAGGACCGAGATCAATGTGTCCCCAAAGTTATCACCTTCCTGTCCTATGAAGAATATTTGGGGATCGTCCTGGCTTCCTTTGCCCTACTCTTGTCCTTAACAACGGGCTTGGTGTTAGGTATCTTCATTAAATACCTAGAAACTCCCATAGTCAAAGCCAACAACCGGGACCTCGCCTACATTCTCCTCATCTCCCTCCTGCTTTCCTTCTTGTCCTCCTTCCTGTTCATTGGCCGGCCAAGGACAGTGACTTGCCTTCTCCGACAAACAGCCTTCAGCATCATCTTCTCAGTTGCTGTCTCGTCTCTGTTGGCCAAAACTATCACCGTGGTGCTGGCCTTCCTGGCCACAAAGCCAGGGAACAAAATGAGGAGATGGTTAGGGAAGAGCTTGGCAAATGCCATTGTCCTTTCTTGCTCCAGTGCCCAAGCTGGCCTTTGCACCATCTGGCTGGGAACCTCTCCCCCATTCTCAGACTCAGATATGCACTCCCAGCCTGGAGAGATCATCCTGCAATGCAACGAAGGGTCTGTTGCTCTGTTCTATGCTGCCCTTGGCTACATGGGCTTCCTGGCTGCCATCTGCTTCATGGTGGCTTTCCTAGCCAGGAAGCTGCCTGGGGCCTTCAATGAAGCCAAGCTGATCACCTTCAGCATGCTGGTCTTTTGCAGTGTTTGGGTGTCCTTTGTGCCCACCTACCTGAGCACCAAGGGGAAATACATGGTAGCCGTGCAGGTCTTCTCTATCTTGGCCTCCAGTGCTGGGTTACTGGGCTGCATCTTTATTCCCAAGTGCTACATTATTATATTGAGGCCTGATCTCAATACAAAGGAGCATCTAATGATGAAAATTAAACATGGCATCTGATTCTTCCTACTTGGTATGGGGAAGAATTCCTTCTTTCCAATCATTATCTTGACTTGGATCACAGCTTCTTTTAGAGGAACTTTTTTTTTTTTTCTTTAATGATTTTGGACAGATTGTGAACTGATCTAGAAGTACAGGGTGGCTGCCACTGTAGGGAAGGGGTGATGTATTGAGCCATTCATTCATTCAGTTATGAGTCACATGTTAACCAAAGCTCTTAGGGCAACATACATAACAAAAACACAAAGAATAAAACCAATTATAAAAATACATTAATCTTTTTTTCCCCCAACACTTTTAGAAGCACCAACTATAACTGCAGTATCTGCCACCCTCTCCTCACCCCAGAGACCTTGGAACATGCAATGTGTTGGACACTGGAGGAAAAAAAAACAACCTTTCTCCTTATGGGATGATGTCTGCAGCAGGGTGGGGGCAGAGGGGGAGTGATTCAATGACTGGAAGTTAAAAAAAGACCAACATAACAAAGCATCCACCCAGTGCCCTCCAGATGTGTTTGAATTCAGCTCCCATAATCCACAGCCATCATGATCATTGTAGTCCACCACATCTGGAGCGAACCAGATTGGGTAAGGCTGCTTTAGTGTATGAGTCACATAGCACTGTGGTGATCAAGCCCTGTCATGTATCCCTCAAATGCAGGCAGCGACGTCTCCTCTACTGGTACACTTGTTAGAAATGGGTAACAATGACTGTTAGTTAATTGTTTGAGCCAGTGGGAGGTGATAGTTGTCATAATCTTTCTGTGCTTGCTGACTAATCCTCTCTCTGGTAGATAAGGGGTTAACTTGCTTAACTTGTCTTTAATTGCCCTTTGTCCGCCCACTCCTACATATATCTTGACCACTTCCCTTCTTACCTTGTCTTCTCCCTTTTTTCTCCTCCATTTGCAATGAGATGCTATTTCATTTTCCGCCAGCTGAGATTACTATGTATGTTCATTTTTACCTTGAATGAAGTTTTTTATCCTTCTTTTTCACCTTGACTATAAGTGTATCTCTACACCAGCCTAAAATCCTGCATTTAAAAGGGGGCTTTCTGCTTCCATTTTAAATGCAGGATCACAACGACTCCCTTTACATGTGCTTCCTTTTCCCCCTCCCCTTTCCCCCTCCCTGTCCCCCTTATCTGAGTCTTCCATATGTTTCATTGGTCTAGCTCTTCTTCTTGCCGCTTTTCCTCTTTTCATGGAGGGAACTCAAGCGGAACACAACGAGGTAACTTGATAGCTCATTATCATAGAATAGACATAGAATAGTAGGATTGGAAGGGGCCTATCAGGTCCAACCCCCAAATTATCGTCGAACTATTTAAAAACGGAACAAAGGGCATTTAATGCAGGAGATGCCCTGGAGGTTCACAGCATCATCTAAAGAGCCCACAAACTTCCATGAGTGAGACATCTCAATAGCAGGATAAAAGATCTGTGTGAAGGAGCCCTCAGTCTTAACGGACTGTTTTATGCAACTGTTATTTGCAAACTTATCAAACTGCTCCCCAGTATTCCCACAACACTCTCTCCTGGTACACTGGTCCTTCTCTACTGCTACATGAGGGAAATATATCTCACACCATACTTGCATCTCAGACTATCTGATGTGGGAGGAACAAATAATAGTTTTAGACTGCATTGGTGAAACTGTCAAGTGGTTTCTTTCCTCTCTCCAGTGAGTCCAGAAAAACTTGTTAAGACTTACCGACAAGTCAGCATCAATGGCTGTCTCCTGGACGACTCCAGAGTGGAAAGAAGAGCTTTGTCAATTTTCACCTTGCTTTTAAGAAAAATGGCAGAAGCTATAATAATAATAATAATATGACTGCATCCTTCCCCAACCCGGTGCCTTCCACATGTTTTAGACTTCAACTCCCATGAGCCCCAGCCAGCATGAGCAAAGGTCAGGAATGCTGGGAATTGTATCCAATAAGATCTGGAGGGCACCAGGTTGTGGAAGACTGAATTACTATGTTCTCCAGATAAAGCAAGTTAGTAGTGAGAGGCATTAGCAGTCCAGAGTGTTGTTGGCATTCTCTCTCCTTCTTGACCTTCTTCAGCCCCTCCAAGAGGCATCTTCCAAGTAAAGAGGAGCACCTCAGTAGGTTAAACAATCTTTTTCCCCATGTGCGAACTAGAATGGTTAAGAACATAAGAGCATAAGCAGAGCCCTGTTGGATCAGACCAAGGGTCCATCTAGTCCAGCATTCTGTTCACACAGTTGCCAACCAGTTGTCAACAGGAAACCCACAAGCATGACATGAGTACAACAGAACCTTCCCGCCCATGTTCCCCAGCAGCTGGTGTACAGTTAATACAGATCCCTGTGGGATCCCACTATTCACTTCCCTCCACTGGGAGAATTTGGAAATTTGGAAATTGGAAATTTGGAAATATGGAAAATTTGGAAATTTGGAAATTTGGAAATTTTTACAATTTCTTCCTTCTCTCTGCTTTCTGTTCTTTAACCAGTTACTGATCCATAAGAGGACCTGTCCTCTTATTCCATGACTGCTAAGTTGGCTCAGGAGTCGTCGGTGAGGGACTTCGTCAAAAGCCTTTTGGAAGTCCAAGTAAGCAACATTTACCTGATCACCCCCGTCTGCATGTTTATTGACACTCTCAAAGAACTCTGAAGGGTTAGTGAGACAAGACCTACCTTTGCGAAAGCCATGTTGATTCTTTTTCAGCAGAGCTTGTCCTTCTATATGCTTACTAATTTTATCTTTAATAACGCCTTCAACTAATTTACCCAGAACAGATGTTAAGCTAATGGGCCTGTAATTTCCTGGATCTCCCCTGGATCCCTTTTTGAAAATTGGTGTTATATTGGCCATCTTCTAGTCCTCTGATATAGAGGCTGATCTTCGGTCATGAGTGCTATGATGGTGGTGGGTGGGAATAATTAGAGTAATCAGAATATTAGAATAAATCAGAATAATTAGGAGAAGGCTGCTTCTGAGATGGAGGCTGGGCAACCACATAGTGACAGCTTCTAAAGAGACATACCAGACACATCTCTGTGACAAGAAGTGTCTGTTTGCAGAAGAAAGTTCCTCATGAATAAAGGGCTACTCATGAGCAGGGTGCTCCTTGCAAGAAGACCTTCTTCTGGAAGCCTCTGATGAGCTGCAGCTGTATCTGGCTGCGGGCTTGGAGACCTGGCTATAGAAGTCTTCCATTGAAAACTGCTGGAACAATGTTTTTATTTCAGATCCCAGTGCCTTGCAGATTCACTTTCCTGACCTTGCTTCTTTGGACTGATCTCTTGTGCCACTGACCTCTAGATTCCTGAGTAGAGCCTGTTTCTTGGTGTATGCTTGTACTGCCTGTACTTCTGACCTCAGCCTTCCTTTTGATCTTGGAGATGGCTTTTCCCCATAGATTGCCTGAGGACTGAGCCTGAACCACCCACAGCAGGATGGGCTGCTTCTTCCACATGCTCGGAGAAGAAAACGGAGCCATCTGACCATGTAGGAAGAGTCCAAAATTCTTTCTCCATAGCCAAATCACTTGCATGCCTCTCTGCAAACAGAGAAATGGGCAGCCACTTTCTCTGTGCGAAGAGAAAATGGAGCGACATGTCCATGGAGGAAAAGGAGACTTGGTCTCTTCCTCCATTGCCTGATCAGAGTGACTTTCCCTGAAGGGGAGGGTGGCCACTTGTGAATCACCAAATAGGAGGATATGCATTACTCCAAAAGAGGACAAACCAGGACACTGATCTGCATGAATCATAGAATCATAGAATAGTAGGGTTGGAAGGGGCCTACAAGACCAACGAATCCAACCCCCTGCTCAGTGCAGGAGTCCAAGTCAAAGCATCCCTGACAGGTGGCTGTCCCGCCTCGTCTTGAATGCCTCCAGTGTGGACAGCCCACCACCACCCTACATCTTTGGTTCCATTGTCGTATTGCTCTAACAGTCAGGACATTTTTCCTGATGTTCAGCTGGAATCTGGCTTCCTGTAACTTGAGCCCATTATTCCGTGTCCTGCACTCTGGGATGATCAGGAAGAGATCCTGGCCTTCCTCTCTGTGACAGCCTTTCAAGTACTTGAAGAGTGCTACTGTATCTCCTTTTTTGCCTTTTTTGCAGCCACATCACATTGTTGGCTCATACTCACCTTGCAATCTACAACATTTCCAAGATCCTTCTCGCTTGTAGTATTGTTCAGCCAAGTATCCCCTGTCTTGTAACTCTGCATTTGGTTTCTTTTTCCATGGTGCAGAACGTGGTGCAGAACTTGGCAGAAGCCAGGCAGCTTAGTGGCATGGCCTGTTCTAAAGGCCCATTAGGCAAAGGCCCACCAAAGCTTCCAAGACATGTCTTCGTTGCCCTCCTCTGAACCCTCTCCAACGCAAATAGCGTTGCCCTTATCTTCGCCGTAGTCTACGTAATCTTTACGTAGACTACAGCGACCAAATAAGGAACGCGAATGGCGGCTCCCTATGGGGGCCGCCATTAGCCGTACGCACTTTTTTTTTTTTTAAGTCACCCGTGATAGGCTACGTGACGATTTACGTAGCCTATCATGGCTGACTTTGCAAATCTAGCCGTTTTTTTTTTTTTTACTTTTCTTGGAATGGTGGCGGCGGCAGCCGGTCGAAAGACCGGCTGCCGCCCCTGCCCCTGTCGAAGCCCTGCCAAACCGCCACGGCGACCCGCCACCGGGAGTGACATTCAGGAAAGGTAAGTCCCATCCTGGGGGGGGGCGGGGGGGCAGAGAATTTCTCCCCAAAACTACTTTGGGGGGCCGAATACGTTGGCACTCGGCCCCCCGAAGTTTCAGAGAGAAATTCTCCCCCATCCCTATGGAACGTATCACAAGGCTAAAAGATAATGACGCCAGAAGATGAGCCCCTCAGGTCGGAAGGTGTCCAATATACTACTGGGGAAGAGCAGAGGGAATTTCCAAGTAGCTCCAGGAAGAGTGAAGCGGCTGGGCCAAAGCTGAAAGGACACTCAGCTGTGGATGTGTCTGGTGGTGAAAAGAAAATCTGATGATGTAAAGAACAATATCGTTTAGGAACCAGGAATGTAAGGTCAATCAATCAAGGGAAGCTGGAGGTGGTCAAACATGAGATGGCAAGATTGAACATCAACATCTTGGGAATCAGTGAACTAAAATGGACAAGATGGGCAAATTTAATTCAGGTGACCATTAGATCTACCACTGTGGGCAAGAATCCCTTAGAAGAAATGGAGTAGCACTCATAGTTAATAAAAGGGTGGGAAAAGCAGTACTGGGGTACAATCTCAAAAATGACAGAATGATCTCAGTACAAATCCAAGGCAAACCATTCAACGACACAGTAATTCAAGTCTATGCCCCAACCACTGAGGCCGAAGAAGCTGAGGTTGATCAGTTCTATGAAGACCTACAACATCTTCTACAACTAACACCAAAAAAAGATGTTCTTTTCATCACAGGGGATTGGAATGCCAAAGCAGGAAGTCAAGAAATAACTGGGATAACAGGCAGGCATGGCCTTGGTGTACAAAATGAAGCAGGACAATGGCTAATAGAGTTTTGCCAAGAGAACACACTGATCATATCAAACACCCTTTTCCAACAGCACAAGAGGCAACTCTACACATGGACATCACCAGATGGTCAATAGCGAAATCAGATTGATTATGTCCTTTGCAGCCAAAGATGGAGAAGCTCTATACAGTCAGTAAATACAAGACCTGGCGCTGACTGTCTCTCAGTTCATGAGCTTCTGGTTGAAAAATTTCAGCTTAAATTGAAGAACGTAGGGAAAACCACTAAACCACTCCGGTATGACCTAAATCATATCCCTTATAAATATACAGTGGAGGTGAGGAATAGATTTAAGGGATTAGACCTGATAGACAGAGTACCTGAGAAACTTTGGATGGAGGTCTGTAACATTGTTCAGGAGGCAGCAACTCAATCCATCCCAAAGAAAAAGAAATGCTAATGCAAGAAAGCACAATGGCTATCTGATGAGGCTTGACATGTAGCTGAGGAAAGAAAGGAAGTGAAAAGCAAGAGAGAAAGGGGAAGATAATTGAGGAAAACAACAAAATTGAGGAAAACAGAATGGGAAAGACGAGAGACATTTTCAAGAAAATTGGAGATCTCAAGGGAACGTTTTGTGCAAAGACGGGCATGATAAAGGACAAAGAAGGCAGGGACCTAACAGAAGCAGATGAGATTAAAAAGAGGTGGAAAGAATACACAGAAGAACTATACAGGAAAGATCTTAATGTCCCTGATAGCCATGATAGTGCGGTCACTGAACTTGAGCCGGACATCCTCAAGAGTGAAGTCAAGTGGGCCTTAGGAAGCATTAGTAACAACAAAGCTAGCGGAGATGACAGTATTCCAGCCGAGCTATTTAAAATCCTAAAAGATGATGCTGTTAAAGTGCTGCATTCAATATGCCAACAAATTTGGAACACTCAACTCAACAATGGCCACAAAACTGGAAAAGGTCAGTTTACATTCCAGTTCCAAAGAAGGGCAACACCAAAGAGTGCTCAAACTACCACACAATTGCGCTCATTTCACATGCCAGCAACCTGATGCTCAAAATCCTTCAAACTAGGCTTCAGCAGTATGTGAACTGAGAACTACTGGAAGTACAAGCTGGGTTTCGACGAGGCAGAGAAACTAGAGATCAAATCACCAACATTCACTGGATCATGGAGAAAGCAAGAGAATTCCAGAAAAATGTCTATTTCTGCGTCATTGACTACGCTAAAGCCTTGGATTGTGTGGATCACAACAAACTGTGGCAAATTCTTAAAGAGATGGGAGTTACAGACCACCTTACCTGTCTCCTGAGAAACCTGTACGAGGGTCAAGAAGCAACAGTAAGAACCAGACATGGAACAACCGATTGGTTCAAAATTGGGAAAGGAGTATGACAAGGCTGCATATTGTCGCCCTGCTTATTTAACTTATATGCAGAGTACATCATGAGAAACACCGGGTTGGATTAATCACAGGTCGGAATTAAGATTGCCGGGAGAATTATCAACAACCTCCGATATGCAGACGATACCACCCTAATGGCAGAAAGCGAAGAGCATCTAAAGGGCCTCTTGTTGAGGGTGAAAGAGGAGAGTGCAAAAGCTGGTTTGAAACTCAACATTAAAAAAAAAACATAGACCAGGGCATCTGACCCCATCACTTCCTGGCATATGGAAGGGGAAGAAATGGAAGCAGTGACAGATTTTATTTTCTTGGGCTCCAAGATCACTGCAGATGGTGACTGTGGCCATGAAATTACAAGCCGCTTGCTCCTTGGGAGGAAAGCTATGGCAAACCTAGACAGCATAGCAAGAAGCAGAGACATCACCTTGCTGACAAAGGTTCGTATAACCAAAGCTATGGTTTTCCCAGTAATAACGTATGGCTGTGAGAGCTGGACTATAAGGAAGGCTGAGTGCCGAAGCATTGATGCTTTCCAACTGTGGTGCTGGAAAAGATTCTTACGAGTCCCCTGGACTGCAAGGAGGTCAAATCAGTCCATCCTAAAGGAAATCAACCCTGACTGCTCATTGGAAGGACAGATTCTGAAGCTGAAGCTCCAATATTTTGGCCACCTAATGCAAAGAGAAAACTCTCTGGAAAAGACCCTGATGCTGGGAAAGACTGAAGGCAAAAGGAGAAAGGGACGGCAGAGGATGAGATGGCTAGATAGCATCACGGATGCAATGAATATGAACTTGAGCACGCTCCGGGAGAGAGCGCAAGACAGGAAGGCCTGGCGTGCTATGGTCCATGGGGTCACGAAGAGTCGGACACCACTTAACAACTGAACAACAACAGCACATCAAATGCCAGCTCATGGCATCCTCCCTCACCCAGCCTATTAAGATAATAAATGTTGCTGAATGTGTTTTTAGTTGCAGCTGTTCTATCCAAAATAACACTTGTCCATTATGAAACTGAGCATTCTGTCAGCCTTAATATGTTTTTAAAAATGCAACTGTTACTTGAAAGTTTGGAAATTTGGGCAGGGCCAGCTACTGGTACACAAATTAAGGAACACAGCATATCAGAGAAACACCATTTGCCTTGTAATGGGGGGTCGGGGGGAGGATGTACTTTCAGGTAATCCCATTTGATGTTAGAATAAAGAGGTTACATGAATTTCCAGCTATGCAAGGATCATGCAGATGATGTTTTGAGGTCTTCCCATCCTGAGATGAAATAAAACCCTGGGAAGTATTCAGGTTAGTTTCTCAGAGCTTTGCAATGTGACTGGGAACTTCAATATGACTCCCCCAGAGAGATAAATCAATGGTCTGGTAACTCTCCTGTCAGGACAAGCTGCTTCTTCTTTGTAGCTGGGGGAAACGCTAGTTCAAGAGAGTACTTTCCAGCTGGACCTGCACAATGAGTTTCCCTTGCTCCAAACCAATGTTTGCCACTGCATATTATTATTATTGTTATTGCTATTGCTATTGCTATTATTATTCCACCTTTTCCCCAATACTGGGACTCAAGGCAACTTTACAACATCAAAAACTAGTACAGTTAAAACATTTAAATAGAAATATACAAAAATTAAAAATATAATTAAATCATCAGTAAAACCAACATTGTATAAAATATCAGAATTTAAAAAGACAGCAACATAAACTATAGTACCAATTAGGGATGTACGAAAGTTACTTACCTTTTCAAAGGGTGACATTCGCGGTGGGGGGGAGGCACTCCGTCCATCCCCCCGAAATTCTCCCTGGCCGGCTCTGCTCTGCAGCAACTCCACGGAGCCACCGGCTGGGGCTGTCCGCAGCCGGACATCCAGCCGCTAGGCTGCACAGGGACGCAAATGGCACCCACCATAGCTGCCGCCATTTGCGCCCCTGTCTTTTGCCGTGATAAGCTACATAAATATTTACATAGCCTATTACAGCCAAAAAAAAAAAAAAGGAATGCAAATGGCGGCCGCCATGGAATTAGCGTTCCCTTTTTTTTCTGTGATAGGCTATGTAAATATTTAAGTAGCCTATATCACGGCCTCCGCAGGGAGGCAAATTGCATCCCTGCATTAGCCATGATAGGCTACATAAGTATTTAAGTAGCCTATCACAGTAATAATGAAGAAGCAAATGGCGGCCACAGACGTGGCCGCCATTTGCAAAGCAGCGCGAACGGCTGCAGGTAAGTGCTCCGTTTTGCACGCCTTTCACAGGGTGGGGGGGCGGGGGGCTTCCTTCCGCCACGGATTTTGGGGGGCCGAATGCACTGGCATTCGGCCTCACCAAGATCCGTGGCAGAATTCTCTGACATCCCTAGTACCAATCCATCATATTCTCACAGGTCCATAGTATCTAACCCCAAAGGCCTGCAAATTGACGCTATATGAGGCCTTTCTGTCTGGCTACCCAATCTGTCCCCAGGTGATGATGATAATGATGATGATGGAACTCAGGGTGGCTACATGTGATCCCCTGGTGGTCTCCCCCCCCAAGAACTGACCAGACCCAGCCCTGCTTAGCTTCAGCAAGGTGGTTGCTTCATGTGCCTTCAGACTATGCCCTGGGGCCAAGGACTTCCCCATCACTGTGCCACTGAGCTGCTTTTCACACAGTTGAAGGGACAGAACATATCCTTGCTGGGCCGCCCATAGCTAGGCAGGTGACGAGGTGGGAGGTCTTGCAAAATGTTTCATTTGTTTGCTTTCTATTTCAGAGGTTGAGTTGCTCCCATCAACCAGTCCCCTCCCTGTTTTTCAGCACCAGCCCCCAGAAAGCTACCCCTTCTTTCCCTGCAGAAATACCCTCCAATTTCATGGACTTTAAAATATTTAAAGTTCAGTGGCAATAATAGATATATCCTAACAATTGTGCACTTTTCGATAAAAACCGCAAATCTGGCACAGAGGCAGACTAATAGATTATGAACCACTCCAGACATCGGGCCATCACAGATTTGCCCCATAATGGCTGTGGCAGCCAAATTACAAAATTGTCAACAGTGGTTACCATTTTCCACAAAACCGCTCAACCCTGGTGGACTAGATGATGCAGAAGATAGTTAAATGGGCAAAACAGCTTTCCAGGTAACATGTGATCTTTACTCTCGATTAGGAGGATATAATTCTGTAGTAAATCAGGGGTACGTAAATATATAAACGCAGTTTGTTTTGGGACATGTTAGATTGTATTTTATAAAATAAAACATCCATCACCTTATCAAAATATCCATCAAACATACATGACGGTGGTCATGTCAGAGGTCTGGCTTTCAAGCAGAGGAACACTCTCCCTCAAACACTCAAAGAGCTGTCCATGGAAGTCCAGAATCCATTGCACTTCCCACGCTTCTTACAACGTTTCTTACACTAGAATGATACCAACTCATAGCATGTCTCAAATGGCTCTGGTAACATTGTCCAGTGTAGTTCTTACAGGCTGTCATGTGTCCTGGGGCCCATCTACACCTGGCTTTTGCTCCGGGGCGGGTGTGAGTTGACGTCCCTCATGACAGATGATGCAGTCGCCACTTCACAGCCAGCCGTGGTTTTCTCCTGGAAAATGCAGATTCCCGAGAAGGAGTTTTGCTGCGATCCTTTTTGTTTGTTACAGGTTTCCCTGTGGTTGTGAGCCATCTGTCCCTTCCCCAAGCTGACTTCACATTTTGCAGTGGGCATGTTGTAGGCGTGATAGGTTACGTAAATATTATGTAAATAGCCTATCACGGCAAAGAGCAGGGATGCAAATGACGTCCGCTACGCCATTTGCGTCCCTGCTTTAGCCATGATAGGCTATGAAAATATTTACGTAGCCTATCACAAAAAGAGTAGCGACACAAATGGCGATATTTACATAGCCTATCATGGCTAAAACAGGGACGCAAATGGCGTCCGCTATGCTGGACGCCATTCGCGTCCGCAGACTGGGGCAGTGGATGGCAGCGGATGGTCCCAAACCAGCCAGCAGCAGGTAGGGTCCGTTCGGGGAGAATTTGTGGGGAAGGAGTAGTCCGTTCGGCCAAGGACTCCGAGGGGATGGATTCTAAAGAATCCGGCCTCATTGGAATCTGTGGCGGATTTCTCCGCCATCCCTACCTAAGAGATGTGAGGCAGAGACACAGAGCTAAGAGGGAAACATCAGCAGGGGAGCTTAGATGTTCTAACCGGTTACTGATGCGTGAGGGGCTATGCTGGGGAGCAGCAGGTGAGGGGCGGGACCTCCCTCCCTAAGTTAGCCTAGTCAGACAGCTGCCCTTTCAAACCGCAGGCCACTTTCGGTGATCCCACTTGAATCCCCTGGAGGCATTCCTTTGTAGCCAGAGAGCCTTCGAGGATTTGCATCTGCAATGGACCTGTGAATAATGAATTAAAGGCGTGAGACTGAAGCCTCTCTTTTGTGTGTGTTTGTGAGTGCTTGAGGAAAGAGGGGGCCAAGGGGACCTTGACAGCCATAAAAGCCCATGGGATACAGTCCAGAGAAGGTCTTGGCGATCAGGTGCTCCTGTAATGTCACACTTCATGCCCCTTGGAAGTGGTGGACACCATTTTTCACTGGCAGAGCTGTTGTCCCAGGCCGGCCATTTCTGAGGAGGCTCTCCAGCTTTCTAAAGATGCGATATGCTGATGGGGGCTGCCATGAGCCTATCGTGGGAAAACTACAGCCATAAATGGTGCATTTCACTCCACTTGTGGAGTAAAATTCAGAAGTATGTATTGAATTAAATTCAGCTGGGGGTGTTGAGAGTGACCAACAGATGAGCTATAGATAATGGCGAAAACTCTGTAGATCGTATGTGGAACTGGCAGAAAGTATACATGACTATTCCCATACCTTTTAAAGGATATGTTTTTTTTCTCCATTTCTGATGAGAAAATAAGCTGAAAAACAAAACACTCCAAACTCTTGTCCCTCAAAATCCAGAAGTGGTGGACACCATTTTTCACTGGCATTTCTGAGAAGGCTGTGTTGTGCTACACAAGGGCTTAGGCTCCCAGACCACTAAGTTTTTTCGTGCCATGGGAGAGGATTTCGGTTTGGGCTACAATTTTTCAAGAGCTTACCAGAGTTTCCATTTCAGGCAGCATGAGTTCCTCATTGAGGTTGAGCTGCAGATGTGCTTTGATACCTCCAGTGGGCTGGGTTATAGGGTCAATTTGCAGAGTCGTAGTGCGTGGAGTGGCAGGCCCAAGGGTTGGCCACTCTCATCTTTCAGGGACCACTTACCTCTGCTCTAGGAGGACTGGAGGCGGAATGGGACTCGGCTGCTTCTTGCCAGCCAGAGCCGTTCGCCTCCTCCCTGTCCCTGCCGATCTCCATGACTTAAAAAAAAAAAAGGCGATCGGCAGGATGTGCCCAGAGACTTAGACACAAATGGAGTCATGAATCTTGCATCTACGTCTATGTGTCCATTTATTTATTTTTTTAAAGAAAAGACATGGCAATCAGCAGGGCAGCGAGGAGGCGAACGGCTCTGGCTGGCAGGAGGGAGGTAAGCGGCCCCCAAGCTGTTCCTCCCCCCCCCGGAATCCTCGCAGAGCAGAGCCACTCTGGAGGATTCCGGAGGAGGTGATGGATCGCCTCCCCCCGCACATGGATTCCCCAGATGGTGGGGAATCCGTACACCCCTAACAACAGTAAATATTAAAGAGTGTTCCAATACAAGCTTTATTGGTATTATACCCTCCTTCCCAAAAGAGGGCCAGTACTGGGGTTGGCCGAATAGGCCCAATGATAGAAGGCAAGATCCAGAAAGGCACGCTGTGTTGCAAGCTGCCAATCCCCCCCCCCCGAGCCATTCCGTCCTTCGTAGTTAAGGCTTTATTGCCCCGTCTCTAGACCAAGCTCTGTTGCCAGCCTCCAAACACAGCCCATATCGCCTGACTCAATAAATCTACTTTCAAGGATTCCAGCAAGAACAATTTCCCCCTTCCCCATCACTAACGTCATCTCTCTTTCTCTCTCCTCCTTCTCCACAGTAGAATTCCTGCTCTCTTTTTCCCGTGACATCCCAGTCTCCTTAGTAGAGATGTACAAAACCCCCACTGTCCCGTCCGGTCTGCTGCAGGGCAATTCGGGCTGCTTGGGGCCCCACCAAGTCCTCCAGAGCCCTGCCACATCCACTGGAGTTGGCAGAGGGGCTCTCCAGCTTTCTAAAGACGCGATATGCTGATGGCAGCTGCCATAAGCCTATCACTGGAAAACTACAGTCGTAAATGGTGCATTTTACTCCACTTGCGGAGTAAAATTCAGAAATATGTATTGAATTAAATTCAGCCGAGAGTGTTGAGAGTGACCAGCGGATGAGCTATAGATAATGGCGAAAACTCTGCAGATGGTATGTGGAACTGGCGGGAAGTATACATGACTATTCCCATACCTTTTAAAGAATATGTTTTTTTTCTCCATTTCTGATGAGAAAATAAGCTGAAAAACAAATCACTCCAAACTCTTGTCACTCAAAATCCAAACCACACTGTCACTTTTCTGCACCATAACCAGAAATTGGCCATATCGGAGATGTTGTCCATGACTGGCAGGGGTTCATGAGGAGTACAGCATATGGATTTCCCTTTGCTCTCTTCTCACACTCTAGGAGGACATAATTCTGCAAAGCCAAAAGCAGAAGAGGGTAAAGTTAACATCATGGAATGTTTTGTATGGGGACATCAGAATCCCAGAGTTGGAGGCAACTCAAAGGCCATCTAGTCCTCCCACTTCCCAGCTGGGGCAGGGATGTCTCACCCACCATCCCACCACAGATCAAGCCACATGCAAAATGTGCTACGAGCAGAGAGTGGAGGTGTACCGCCAAAGGCTGCCTGCAGAGCAAATGCCTCCAGATTAGGGATGTACGAATCCCCTACCTGCCAGTCCGGGGGTGTCCGCAGTGGGGGAGGCAATCCGTTCCCCCCCCCCAGAATCCTTGCCGGCCGGCTCCATACAGCAGGCGATATGGCCGCCATCGCCGTGCCGTATCACTGAGCACTCATTGAATAAAGGGATCTGGACGCAAATGGCGTCCACTACGCCATTTGCATCCCTGTTTTTTCATGCGATAGGCTACGTAATTATCTACATAAATATACATACGTAGCCCATCGCATGAAAAAACAGGGATGCAAATGGCGTAGTGGATGCCTTCACTGCATTCCTTCCTGCAGTGAGTGCTCAGAGAAATGGCACAGCAATGGCGGCCGTATCGCTTGCTGTATAGAGCCAGCTGGTGAGGAGGATCCGGCTCCGTGCAGGTAGGGATGTACGAAAGGGACTTACCTTGTCCCGCAGCTTGCTTCACGGTGGGGGGGAAGGCGCTTCGCTTCTCCCCCCAAAATTCAGGCCTGGGGGGGAGGCACCCCGCCTCGCCCGGCCGAAATTCAGGCCAGGGAGAAGCGCCCCGTCTCCCCGGCCGCGAAAGAAAAGTGAAAAAAACAAACAAACAAACCCGTGACAGGCTACGTAATGATTAACGTTGCCTATCACGGCTAGATTTCCAAAGTCAGCCGTGATAGGCTACGTTAATTGTTACGTAGCCTATCACGGGTGACTTGGAAAAAAAAAAAGTGCGTACGCAAATGGCAGCACCCTATGGGCACCGCCATTTGCGTTCCTTATTTGGTCCCGGTAGTCTACGTAAAGATTTACATAGACTACAGCGAAAATAAGGGCAACGCTATTTGCGTTGCCCTTATTTTCGCCGTAGTCTACGTAAATCTTTACGTAGACTACCGGGACCAAATAAGGAACGCAAATGGTGGTGCCCATAGGGCGCCGCCATTTGCATATGCGCTTTTCTTTTCTTTTTTCCAAAGTCACCCTTGATAGGCTACGTAATGATTTACGTAGCCTATCACGGCTGACTTTGGAAATCTAGCCGTGATAGGCTACGTTAATCGTTACGTAGCCTATCACGGGTTGTTGTTGTTTTTTTACTTGATTTTGTAATGGCGGTGGCAGCAGCCGGTCAGAAGACCGGCTGCTGCCCCCGCCCCCAATGAACCGCCGCCGAAACGCTGCCGGGACCCGCCGCCGGGAGGGACATTCGCCAAAGGTAAGTCCCATCCCGGGCGGGGCGGGGGGGCTGAGAATTTCACCGCCAATTTCGGGGGGCCGAATGCGTTGGCATTCGGCCTCCCGGAGATTCGGGGAGAAATTCTCCACCATCCCTACATGCGGGTCTCGTGGGAGGCAGGGGTAGGTGGACCAGTTCCGCCATGGACTCCAGAGGCTGGATTCAAAAGAATCTGGCCTCAATGGAGTCCATGGCGGAATCCTCTATAGGGATGTACGAAAGTCACTTACCTTTTCGACGGGGTGATTCGTGGGGGAGGGGAGGCGCTCCGCACCTCCCTCCGAAATCCTAATCCGGCCGGCTCTGCTCCTCGGAGATTCTGCGGAGCTGCCGGCCGGAGCCACCCGCGGCCGGACATTCGGCCGCTGGGCAGCCTTCCGGGCAAAAAGAAATGCATACGCTTATTTACATAAGCTATTACAACGAAAAGAAAAGGAACGCAAATGGCTCCCACTACGCTATTTGCTTTCCCCTTTTTTTCGCCGTAATAGCTTATGTAAATATTTACATAGGCTAAAACAGCGAAAAAAAGGGAACGCAAATGGTGGCCGCCATAGCCGCCATTTGCGTACGCTGTTTTTTTTTTTTTCCTTGCCGTGATAGGCTATGTAAGTATTCACGTAGCCTATCATGGCAAAGGCAGCTACGCAAATGTCGTGGTGGCTGCCATTTGAGTCTGCAGCAGACAGCCAAGAGATCAGCTGCCGCTGCCGCCGCCAGAGCCGCCGCCGGAGCCGCCGCCGGCGGAACATCCACCCCAGGTAAGCTTCATCCCGGGGGGAATTCCACGAGGGGGCGGGGGGGGAGGCCATTCTGCCACGGGTTTCAGGGGGGGAATGTCAGTGCATTCGGGCTCACTGAAATCCGTGGCGGAATTCTCCGCCATCCCTAATTCTCTGCCATCCCTACTGCAGATGAAGTCAGCCAAGGTACATGTTTTAGTGGGGGGGGGGGATCCAAAATATCTGGAGGACCACTAGGCAGCCTGGCCCAGAAGAGAAGTCCCTTCTTGAATCCCAATTATGGGTCAGCTCCCCTCTCTCTGGGATGGTTGCTAACCACTTTCCACCTACAGCACTTACTCTCAGAAGAGCTGGCTGAGTTCTTTTCATTTTCTGGAAAGGGGAGAAGAGGAAGGAAGGGAGTCAGTATAACTTTGAGCATTTCCAGTAGCTGGTCTACCCAGACCTCCCTCCCTCTCCATTTTCTCAGACACATTGACACACACAGCTTCACTTTCAAACCATTCATATAAGAGACACACAAAAGATGAACACAAACAAAATTACACCACCAAGAGAGGTGAGACGGGTGGGTCCAAGACACAGGGCTTTTTCTGTAGCACCACCCTGTTGTGCTTTCATTGGATGTTACTGTACATTACTCTATAAACTGAGACATAGGCGATGTGATGCACACAACACAGCACTCCAAACCAAACCAAATGACCAATGATGGCCTAACCAGTTCATACACATGTCGATTTTTTAAAAAAAATTATGAACACGTTTCAAAATTTAGAAATGTTTTGGAATAAAACACCAGCTTCAGTGAGCTATTTGTGACCAAAAGTGGCATTTTATGCCAAAACATTTCACTGTCTTTGTGTGTGTGTGTGTGTGTGTGTGTGTGTGTGTGTATGTGTATCCCTATCCCTATCCCTATCAATTTATAAACTAGTTGTTTGTATTGTTTTGGAGTACGGAACTTTATGGTATGTTACCTTGTTGCAAGGTAGCTCTCTTTCGAGTGAACAGTACTGACTGCATTTTGAGACATGGCCAGAAAGCCAGGCGTCTTCATCCCCAGCCTCAGCAAAGCTGGGAGAAAGGCACAGGAATGGGTTGAGAGCATCGTGCAAGACTAGATCAAACAATTCAGTTTCCAATGGGCTTCCTAAAATGCATTCCCCAAAGGCAAAGGTGGAGGCCAAAGTTCAGCAAAACATGAATGGGCTGGATAGCGAGAGTGGTATCTGGTAAGTTACCTAGTCAACCACCTGCAATGTACTCCCATTGTGGGACTCCAGCCTTGACACCTGTCCTTAAGACAACCATTAGCATATAAAATCCTCTTTTGTTAAAAGAGTGAGAGATAGCAAGTAGAACTTTTGTTTCTAGCAAGTACAGCCATCATCCCCATGCACCCTCTTTTGTTATACGAGATGGGAGCCCAACTCAGTCTTTCTGCCACAGCAAGCAGCACCATTTTCCAGTGCCGATGAGCAGTGTCTGGCTCATTGAAGTCGTGATGTCACTGCCTTTCTCTGAACTGTACAAGAAGCCTCAGGTTGGGGCAGTCCTGAGTCCCCCTCTTCCCAGAGGTGGGGGGCCATGCTGCTGAAATCACTAGGTGCCTCACCCCTCCAGGGGTACAGTGCCACATTGCCGCTGAACTCACTCGGAGGCTCTCCTCCCAGAGGAAAGGCTCCATGCTGAAATCTCCGAAATGGCTAAGCTCCTTGCTTGCCGGAGCAAGGTGCTAACTAATGGTGGGGGCTTTGCCTACCCTAGTCAAGGCACTCTGCTCTCCTTCCTCGTCACCTGAGAGCAGGAGTTGCAGGGCACACTCGTTCCTGTCTGCAGGAAAGGGCTTCAGCCCAAGGAAAGGTATATTGCTTTTGGAGGTTCTTAGTAGAAATTGTAGCCTCCACCCCAACTTTCCCTTCTGTGTCTCTGTTTGTGTGTGCTTCAAGCCTCAGGAAGACTCCTTCCCACAGTTGTGCAAGCTGCTTTTAGGCCTGGAGCTCAGCTTCACCAAGAATGCCGCTAATTTCCCCACCAAAGCATAACTTGGTGAAGGCCGCAGCATCCCCAACTGGTCTTAAACGATAAATCCAGTTGCTCAGCTACTTCCCCTGAAACTCGTTTGTGCATTTGAACCTTTGTAAACCTCAATAAATGTGCCACTGTGGCGTTGTCCTCTCCACCAGTGTCTGAGTGTGGACCTCGCTCGGTGGGAATCGCCTTCTTGGCCACAGATGCTCTATTGCCAATGTCTAAAGAGTCCTTATAAGCGGGTGTGTGAGTCTCATTAGAATGTGTGGAAGTTTGTACAAGGGTCTAACTAGAGATGAAGATGTCTAGGTGCTCAAATAACAGTAAGGACGGCTCTGGAGTAAAGGTGGATGATCAGAGGCCTGGGTCTCTGCAATTCATTTCTGGGACCAGACCAGAAGTGCCTCCTTATTACCATAGAATCATAGAATAGTAGGGTTGGAAGGGGCCTATAAGACCGTTGAGTCCAGCCCCCTTGTGATGCATGTACGTGAGAAACAGCAACAGGGTCCCTGATGGGTTCCCCTGATAGGGGGCTGGGTTCATTGGTGCATCCCTTCTGCATCTTCACAGCCACCCTAGTAACTGTGCAGGTACACACAGAATTTGGCTAATCCACCTGTGTGCCATCACCTCCCATTCCAGGGCTGCCCCACGTGTTAAGAACATTTCAAAGAAGGAACCGTCACTTACTCGATCCTGCTGGGTAACCACTTCGCTGTTTCTCTGCAGGGACAGAATCAGGAAGTCAGGGCTGGAAGGGACCTCTAGAACTCATCCCATCCCACCCCCTGCAGCAAGACCAGGGCTCTCACAGACCCAAATTCCTTGTTGGGAAACCAGGGGCCATCCAGTTGTTGCTAGACTACAAGAACCATCACCCATGGCCATCAGCTATGCTTGCTAGGGCTGATGGGAGTTGGAGCCCAACATCTGCGGTCCACAGGTTTAACACACTTGCCCTTGCCTGGAATCTCCGCCGCCACCACCACCTGTTGTCTCCACCCCATTTTGGCCACTCTGCCAACATAGCTTGGCCAGCACAACAGCTCAGCCGGTATTGTGTTCCACCGGCATATCTGTGGTGTCCCCCTGGGGCGTCTGGTGTTTTGCCGGGGTAATGAGGTTTCTGGGGGGTTGAAGAAGCCCTCAGCTGGAAGATCTCAAGTACAGAATTGCGCCCTTAGTTGCATTGTGCTATTTGTTTGTCTGGTTTTTTTACTCTTTGTAAGCCGCCCTGCTGGGAATGCTGAAATAAATGAGAAAAAAAAGTCCTGCTCATCCACGCTATCACACATTCCCTTCATAGAACAGTAGGATTGGAAGGGGCCTATAAGACCATCAAGTCCAACCCCTTACTAGTTGAGTGTGTGGTTTTCTTAACAAACTATGTTTTTAATGGTGATAATAATAACTATTATAGATGTTAGGGATTCCATAGAAGTCACTTGGAGGGAATATCTACAAATGGATTTAAGGCCAGGGTGGGCATTCAGCCACAGACTATAGATGGTCACCCACAGCTATATTCAGGAGAGAGCGCAGGACAGGAAGGCCTGGCGTGCTATGGTCCATGGGGTCACGAAGAGTCGGACACGACTGAACGACTGAACAACAACAAAACCTACATCTGGATTTTGTGTTTTCATCTAGAGAGGACAGATTTACCCCAATGTGAAGAGAACTTTGCTTTCAAGAGCTTCCCTTTCCACATCCAGATGCCATTTATGGGAGGGGGTTGGGGATTGGGGTGCCAGGTCCCCCTCCCAGAATCTTTACATAGCCCCTTCATAGTTTACTTACTGAAGTACACGACAGTCATGACAGCCATCAACAGCACAGCACCCACGGATCCCAAGACAACCCCCACAATGAGCTCCAAGGAAGCTGAAATGGAGAAAAGAATTAACATGATGAACGGGAAATCCCAGAGCCTGTCTTTGCTACTGGGAAAGACCTGTATGAGTGTGAAGAGTAGAAGAACCAATGGACTTAGTCATGCTAAGCAAGAAAATGAAGAATTTAGAGGAACAGCCCTATCTCCCGCCCAAACCGTTCGTCACTTAGAGTCTACAGATGAGTGGAGAGGTTCACAAGAGACGCTGTAGAGCTGGAAGTTGGGGCTCTCTCTCTTCCTACATAAAAGAATGGCATCCATTTAAGGAGGGTGCAAAGCAGGGCCTTCTCTGCAGGGGCCCCACTACAGCAGAATTCTCTCCCCACAGAGAAACTCAAGAGCCCATGCTGTTGTGCAATGTCACAAATTGTACTGGCTTATAATTTACCCTCCACGCACACACACTTTTCCTGGGTCTTTCAGGACCAAATCCAGATCGGGACGATGGAGAGACTGGAAACAGCAAAGGTACCTCATGTTGTTCTGGTTCTGTATTGCCTTATGAAGCATCTAAGCCTTACTGTATTGCTAGAAGAATCCCCCTGTGAGGGACCCATGCGTACGTGTTGCTTTTAAGCAAGCACACTTTGTGACAATGCAAAACATTGTCACTGATCATGGGGCATGTTTGTGAATGCATCACCCTTAGCTTCCCGTTTCCTGGCTTTGGGGAGCTTGAGGCAAAACGAGATAGCCTTAACTATGGTCTTCAACTGTCAGGTTCTTTAATCATGACATTGATCCTGTTTTTAAAAATGAAATGTATTATTAATGTTCTGAAAAAAACATAGACTTAAAAGGAAAACATTAACAAGTCGTGAAGTGACTAGATGTATACAAATGAATAGGAATTCATTCATTCATTCATTCATTACATTTATATCCCACCTTTTTTCCTCCTTAAGGGACTCAAGGCGGCATACATAACCTCCTCCTCTCCATTTCATCCACAACAACAACCCTGTGAGGTAGGCTGGGCTGAGAGTTTGTAACTGCCCAAAGTCACCCAGTTTCCATGGCTGAGTAGGGACTAGAACCTCAATCTCCTGACTTCCAGTCCAACACTCAGATCACTACGCCACACTGGCTCTCTCTATGTTCAGAAAGGATTACTTCTGAGTAAGCCTGCAATGGATTCCAGCATATCCTTTCCCTCCCTATCCCCTCTTCATCGGGGATCTGTCAATCAGTGAGAGTGATTCCCTCAGCCTTCACAATTACCTCACTCTTTTCTCAGTGGACAGTTTCCCGCTTTCCCTCCCTGACTGTCAGAATGCTGACAGGTGCACTGGAACTCCTCTGAAAACACTGGAGTACTGGCGGCATTCTAGCGTCAGAGTGAAACTGAGCATGCCCAATATAAATTTGCCAGCAGTTTCTGCAATAGGCTTTCATGGGGCAAAACGCATTTTAACAACGTTTAACTGCTGCTCAGAACTTCACCAAAGGCATGCCTCCTCAACCAGCCTGAATCAAGCACATCAGAAGATTACACCAGAATTTGAGAGAAATATATGATATGCTGAGCCACAGCTTGAAGTAAAAAGTACAAATGTGCCAGTTTTCAGAACACTGTAGCTTGCTGCACCTCTGGCAAATTTTATTGGATTGCTTTAAAGTTTTGCACAATTGTAGACTCCACTGGGTAGATCATGGATCCCAAGTGTCACATATCAATCACACCAAAGAATCCAGCCTTTCCTCCCCTGCAGCCCCTCACGAGAGTCCTCCCAGGCCACATCAAGGGGCTCCTGGAGGCCGGCATGCTCTACGTGGCAGTGGTAGCAGCCCCTGTCCTTGGGGTCAATCGTGATGCTGAGCACGGTGTGGTAGGTCCCAGACCTCCCCATCCTTCCTGTGCTGTGCTCCCAGACCTCCCCATCCTTCCTCCAGGTGGCATCGATCTCCTTGGGGTAGAAGCCGTGGACTCTACAAACAAGGGTCTCCAAGCCATCATAGCCTGCCTTGCGTCCCACCACCGCTATGGGAGGCTCTGCAAAATAGGTAATGACATTAATTAGTGTTGGTAACACAGTGCTTCCCAGCATCCCTCATGGAAGGTGCTTTAAGATCAAGAAAGCAGAGACGTAAAAAGAGCTCTACTGGATCAGACCTTAGTTGAGCCTCTTAAGGTTAGAAGGTCAGGTGGGCCATCAGGTAAGTGACCAGGAGGCCTCACTGGAGACCGTAAAGATGTCAGAAAAACAAGCTCACAAGACAGGATGATGTCAAGTATATATGTTTGTGTCAAAAACATGCCTGTAACATGTCAGAAAAAGCTGAAATGTTTCAATAAGTATGTCAGTATGCACATTAATCTCGATAAGAAACTTCAAAATTTGATAATTTTGCTTAGGCATATAAAGATTTACAGTAGAAAAGTCATCTTTGGAATTCTTGGATAAGAAATATAAGCCATAGGAAAAATAGTTTGGACATATTTTATAGAATCCAAGAAGTATATAAAGGAGACTCAGGACAGGAAGCAGAGGAAGCTCTCATAGAATAGTCATAGAATCATAGAATAGTAGGGTTGGAAGGGGCCTACAAGGCCATCTCCTTTAGGATCAGCTTTCCCCAACGTGTTGCCTGTAGAATCAACCTGGTAAGCTCGATATTGATTATCGTTGAGAACTAGGAAGGCCTGGCGTGCTATGGTCCATGGGGTCACGAAGAGTCGGACACGACTTAACAACTGAACAACAACAAAATGCACTTGACCCTGTTTAGGAGCCTTGTTTAAGAATGACATTAGATGTGCCGTGAGCTTGGATTTATGCATGCCTAAACTCTCCTATTTAGTACTGTTATGCTAATACTTTCTTGTTGTTGTTGTTGTTCAGTCGTGTCCGACTGTTCGTGACCTCATGGACCATAGCACGCCAGGCCTGTGCTCTCTCCCAGAGTGTGCTCAAGTCCATATTCATTGCATCGGTGATGCTATCTGGCCATCTCATTCTCTGCCATCCCCTTGTCTGAGGGAGTGTTTCTTAAGAAATAGAATTCGCTAGTACACATATCAGAGTGCAGTATTGAACTGGCTCTAGATGTATCTGGTTGTAAGAGAAATCAGACTGTATGCACAGTAGATGGGTGATCAGAGGTTGCCAATATACTGACAATATAGTTTGAGAAAATCTCTGAACCAGGGCATATGCCACACTCCTCCTCCTGGATGCTCTGGAGCCCCCCTTTGAACCTCTCTCCCTTGCAATTAATCCTTTGTGTTCCCTACAGAAGGGCAAGTCATGAGCCTGGACAAGGGTGTGCAGGAAAAAAAACATGCCCTCCAAAGACTGGGAGAGAAGGTATCTTTGACTGCCAGTCATAGGGAAGTGAAGAAGGGGGGTGGGGGGGGAGAAAAGAGGAGTGAGTTTCATTTACAGCAGAAATAAAGGATGATTGTCAAGAATGGGTTAATAGAGGAAGGGAGGTTGATGGGTTTTGGCGTTTCTCAGCCTGGCAGCTCAAGGCCAGGGGTTGCTCTCTGACTAATTGGGGAAGAAATAACAGCCGTGCCTGGTGGGAAGATGCAACCTCCTTAGGAGGGTGGAGTGGGGTGTCCTGGGACTGGGCTTGGATTGGGTGTTCCAAATCGGCCTGGAGTTGCTAGGGCTGGGCAATAAAAAGAATGCAAAGGAAGGGGTGGGTGTCTCTCCTGGCCCTGACGGGACTAGGGTGTGCTGCTGGTCGATGGATGTCCTGGCTGGGAGGCCCATGCTCTGGTATGTATAGGATAGACTAGCAAACTTTATTGTTTTACTCTTGGGAGTGTGTGCCTTGGTGTTTGGCGTTTTTTGGTTTTGTTTAGAGTTCTGTACTTTGCTTGTAATTTCCTGTACAACCTACCACCTCTCCCCTATTCCTTCCTCTTTGCCCCCTTCCTTTTTTTTTTTTTAATAAACTTTTATCCAACCTTCAGTTGGTGTGGTTTACCTGAATAACTTCAGTGCTAAATACAGTGCCTATTGGCCTGGGTGGGAGCTACTGGGTTACTTTGGGGAAATCTGTGGCCAGGTTGGGCCTGTCCTACCTTGCAGGGTTGTTGGGGTGAAACCAACAATCCTTCACAATGATGTTCTACATTTTTTTTTCAAGGGGAGGGGTTGACAGAGGAGATCATTCAAAACTATGATCCCAATCTCCTCCACCCCTCTTGGTCTGAAGTGGCACTGCCCCAAATTCTATCACCTGTGCAATGAGTACATTTGGCTCTTCACTGTAGGAAGGATGCAGAGGCAGGGTAAATGCAGAGGACGCCCCATCCCCTCCTCCCAGAAGTATGCCATCCTCACCTTTCCTCAGCAGAGTCTCCTTCCCGGAGTCCAGATATTTCCGCAGCCACCCAATGCAGTCTTCCTCCAGGTAGTTCTTCCAGTATTGACAGAGGGGCAAGTTGGCATCCCAGCGCCTCTTCTGTCTTTGCGCCGAGGTATCGGCTGCCGTCCAGGTGAGGGTCTCCTTGTCAAAGCTAATGTAGCTCCTCCCATCAAACGCGCACTGGTAATAGCCTCTTTTGCAGCCTTCATCACTGAAATCACAGCCAAACATGCGCTGCCAGGTGTGAGATCCTGAAAGGGACACATTTCGGTGAGTGCCTCCAAAGCAGGGTAGGGACCAATCGCTACTCTGCTACTCTCGTTTGATAGGCATCCCAGAGTGGCTGGCCTTGCTCAGTTTCATCATTGCACAATTTGGTCAGGACGCTGTTTCTTCGGAGGCTCGAGCTTTGTGAGAATGGCCTGCCTGTGAGGGAACTTGTGCGTTTCGCCTAGGATTGGAGACAAGCCTTAGGGACTGTATATTTCCAAAAATGTGGGACTAGCCTATCACCGCAAAAAGAGGGACACAAATGGTGGCAGCTACGGCGGCCGCCATTTGCGTCCCTGTGCAGGCTGCTCAGTGGCTGGATGTCTGGCTGCGGGCGGCCCTGGCCGGTGGCTTCACAGAGTCGCCGTGGAGCGGAGCCGGCCGGAGAGAATTTCGGGGGGAGGGATGGAGCGCCTCCCCCCCACCGCGAATGTCACCCTTCAAAAAGGTAAGTGACTTTCGTACATCCCTACAATATCTCTTTAATATACCTACAGCCCTAACCATATCAGAAAGGAATCCTTTATTTCTCACACACAGAACTGTAGGGGGATCTCTACACCTCGGATTTATTGTGCATTCATGGTTGCACGCTCCCTGAATTGTGCGGGCCCATGACATGACGTCATCATTGTCCAGACATTAGTCCCCTATTACTCCCACGGAAATAGCGTTTTCCTCAAACGGAAAAAAAATGGGGCATTTTTCCAGATATGCGCAAATGGAGCGCCATGTCCTCCCTGTGTATTTCTCCCCAAGCGTGATTGAAACACTGAGTGCAGTTGTTGGGGGCGTGGGCATGACGTCGAAGGTGACGAAGGTCTGATGGGGGTTCAGCCTTCCCTCTCCTGTGCCATTTTGGCTCCGCGCCATTTCCAGCCTGCCTGTTCAAAACAGAGCGGCAGAATGGCAGAGTGGCAGAGCGGCAGAACAGGGGCGTGGGGGGGCAGAGGCAGAGCAAAGGAGCGGCAAGGACTGGCCAAAAGCATGGAAGAGCCCTGGGAGTTCTGTGGGGGGCTGTCCGCGTGTCAGTCCGCCAGCAATGTGCAAGGGGAGGGAAGAGGGCAGGAACCCAGGACCAAGTATCGCTGAACCTGGAGCGCGCGTAATGCCTCTTCACGGAAACATAACGCCATGGGAATGGCCATCTACAGCGAAGGAAGTGTGTGGAAAGGCAGTCAGTGGTGGTCCCTCATTTCAAACGGAAGCGGGAAGCCCCGGTTTAAATGCAGGATGTAGGCTGGTGTAGAAATGCCCTAGAACTTAGCAGGAGCGAGGCCAAAGATAAAAAGGGTGGGGCTGAAACTAACCACATATTTGAGCTTCACGCTCCTACTGCCCGTCATTGAGCCTTCAGAGAGGCACGTGAACCTTTTAGAATGGGGACAACTGAACAAAAGCCGGGAGACCACCAAACGATGGGTTATTAGGGGCATGGGGTGGGGCCAGAGGAAGGGGGGGCAGCCAGACTGGGACCCAGGAGGGCCAGATTGGCCCCCAGGCCTGAGGCTCCCCACCCAAGCTCTAAAGGAAGCAACCGACCGATTATTCTGAGTAATGCATTGTGTTGCATACGTAGAAGGAATGACTGTCAGACTCAGCAGGCCTCCAGCACAACTGTCCTTTACCCCTCACAGAACTGCAGAACTTAGCAGGAGCTCCACCCACTGCTGTCCTTTAGAAGAAGCTAAGCAGAAGCTCCAGAAGCAGAGCTCCAGAAGCTCTTAGTAGAAGCTCCACCCACTGCTGTCTTTTAGAAGAAGCTAAGCAGAAGCTCCAGAAGCAGAGCTCCAGAAGATCTTAGCGGACGTTCCACCCACTGCTGGTTTTAGAAGAAGCTAGGCAGATGCTCCGGAAGTAGAAGCTCCAGATGCAGAGCTCCAGAAGCTCTTAGCAGAAGCTCCACCCACTGCTGTCTTAGAAGAAGCTAAGCAGGAGCTCCAGAAGCAGGAGCTCCAGAAGCAGAGCTCCAGAAGCTGTTAGCAGAAGCTCCACCCACTGCTGTCCTTTATAAGAAGCTAAGCAGGAGCTCCAGAAGCAGAGCTCCAGAAGCTCTTAGCAGAAGCTCCACCCACTGCTGTCCTTTAGAAGAAGCTAAGCAGAAGCTCCAGAAGCAGAGCTCCAGAAGCTCTTAGCAGAAGCTCTTAGCAGGAGCTCCACCCACTGCTGTCTTTTAGAAGAAGCTAAGCAGAAGTTCCAGAAGCAGAAGCTCCAGAAGCTCTTAGCAGAAGCTCCACCCACTGCTGTCTTAGAAGAAGCTAAGCAGAAGCTCCAGAAGCAGAGCTCCAGAAGCAGAGCTCCAGAAGCTCTTAGCAGAAGCTGCTAGCAGAATCTCCACCCACTGCTGTCCTTTATAAGAAGCTAAGCAGAAGCTCCAAAAGCAGGAGCTCCAGAAGCAGAGCTCCAGAAGGTCTTAGCAGAAGCTCCACCCACTGCTGCTACTCCCAACTCTACAAAAGCTGCCAAGGTTCAAACAATAAGTAACCCACAGTAACCCCCCCATGCATAACATTCCACCCCCCACCCTTGGCCATCATAGTCTTTCAGCCAACGAGGAGGTACCCCTCCACGGCACAGTTTCTGCTCTCCGCTAGTAGGTGTAGATAGCTCAGGTGACTTTCTTTCAGTGGATGACATCGTCCCTGAACAATACGCTGTTGGTGCCCCCCCCCCCGTTACTCACCAGTGCTCCAGTTGTAGCGATTCCGTAGGACCCCCAGCTGCACGCTGCATGTGTGATCAACTCTCCACGTGTCCTGCATGTCCCGGTCCCAGCAAGTCTCATCCAGCCACGGCACGCGGGGCAGGTTCCGCCTTGTGCTGCTGTCGTAGAGACTGATGGGCTGGTCATCCCCAAGCACTGCGAGCGTGCAGGCGGGCTGCCCCTTGGCGGGCTGCGACAGCCCCGTGTAGAGAAAGCGCAGGGAGTGTGAGGAACAGCCTGTCAGGGAGGAGGAGAGAGGGGAGGCGGAGTGAGGGCAGGGGTGAGCTACGAGCCGCCTCGCTTCCCGTGATTCCTCCATGAAGGTGGGAAGAAGCACGTTTGCTCCACCGTGGAAAAGCACACAATGCCACTCCCAAACAGCCCCTGATAAGCTCTTTGCAGATGGCTGGGTGGGGATGTCTGTGAACACTGAGGACAGCCCGGGCAAGGAGGTGGAGCGAGGCAAGAGAAAGGTTGCCTTTCAGAGGGAGAGTGTGAGCCAGCGTGTGGCGAGAGGTTGGACTGGGAGCCAGGAGAACCGGCTTCTGGCCCCACTCTGCCATGGAAGCTTACTGGGTGACTTTGGGCCAGCCACAGACTCCCAGCCCAACCCACCTCGCAGGGTTGCTGTGAGGATAAAAATGGAGAGGAGGAGGAACTTGTAAGCCGCCTTGGGTTCTTTGCAAGAGGAAGAAAGGCGGGATATAAATGTATCAATGCTTGAATCGAAATACATTGGCTAGTCTTAGTAATGAAGTGAATGACGCTCCTTTGAGCTGATGTTCGTGCAGAAGGTGGAGGCTTAGAGTTGGGGCACAGGAGAAGCAGGAGGGTGTTTTTCCAAGTTTGAATGTTTAATACGAATTACAAGAGATGGTGTCAGTCCTCCGGCTGCCCACCCCTGCCCCCTCCAGGGTCTCTGTAAGATAAATTGCCAAGCGGGGTACCAAATGAGAGCACACAGTAATGAAACACACAGGTGGCCATTTTACAGGCCAGGGAGGCTTAGGAGGAACATACTGTAAGACCATTATGTTTTTCTAGCATCCAGTTATTTACTTCATGTTACTGTCTTTATGTTTTGCATTTCCTCCAGGAACTAAAGAGCTCCCCATTTTTACCTTCACAACAATCCTGTGAAGTAGGTTAGGCTGGGAGGTAATGGTCATCCAGTGAGAAGTGGGAGGCATTCCCTGGTTCTGCTCTGGCAGCAAAGTGTCCTGGGCCAGACTGGCTGTGTATGTGTGTGTGTTCTGTCTGGCTGTTGTGTCTGAATGAGGCCTTGAGTCAGCCTATGTCTCTTTCGTGTGTCTGTGTGTGTGTGACAGAGAGAGAGTGCTTCAATATGTGTTTATCTTTTCCGTGTGTGCTATTTGCTGCCAAAAGGGAAGCTTGTGTTTGTATTTGCATTCTTTACCATGGAAGATATGTATGTATGTATGTATGTATGTATGTATTTTCTATACCACCCAATAGCTGGAGCTCTCTGGGAGGTTCACAAAAATATATTAGATATATTAGTCCATTGCTTCCAGGGAACAACGGAAAATGCTTTCCTTGAAAACATGCAGTGAAAATTGTTTGTGCATTGAATATTGTTGATGGTGTGTGCGCATGCGTCCAAGCATCATGTGTGAGTTCAGTATTTGGGCCAGATTCAGTAAATTCAGTAAAGGCCGCACTGCAAATGGTTAGTCCTGAGGTCCATGAGGAGAGACTGAAAGAACTGGGCATGTTTAGCCTTGAGAAGAGAAGACTGAGGGGAGATAGGATAGCACTCTTCAAGTAGTTGAAAGAAAGGCTGTCACAGAGGACGGCCAGCATCTCTTGTCGATCCTCCCAGATTTCAGGACACGGAATCATGAGCTCAAGTGACAGGAAGCCAGATTCCGGCTGAACATCAGGAGAAACTTCCTGACTGTTAGAGCAATACAACAATGGAACCCATGACCTGGGGAGGTGGTGGGCTCTCCCACACTGGAGGCAGTCAAGACAAGGCTGGACTCACCTGTCGGGGGTGCTGTGACTTGGATTCCTGCATTGAGCAGGGGGTTGGAATTGATGGTCTTGTAGGCCCCTTCCCACCCTACTAGTGTATGATTCTGTGATCATGGCCTTGATCTTTCTCTGCCTAAACATCCAACTCCCTTTTCTGGATGCCCCCCAAATGCATTTCATGCAGCAATCCCCCAGACAATTGGACTATGTGCAAATCCTGCTCTCCCTTCCCTACAACCAGGGGAGTTTAATGCTCCGAGATACTCACCACAGCAGCCCCACAGCAACAAGAGGGCATATGCCCCCAAAAGCCAAGCCAGACCCCTCTGCACCGGACATCGAAAGTCCTCTTGACTGCTTGTTTTCATTGCAATCCGTGATGGGAAGGAAGGAACTGGGATTGGCCAACAGGGAAATAGCCAACCGTTCGGGGGAAAGGCGCTCCCAATTCTGTTGACAGTCATTCAGAAGACTTCCCCTGAGACTCTGCATCACTGACAAAGAGAAATTTGCACAGAAATTAAGAAATGGGGACCGTGCCTGGATAGAGCGCATTAGTCTTTTCTTGTTTAACTTGAACGTACCATCTCTATCTCGACACAACTCAGCAGAGACCGCCCACACCTTGGGAACAAGCTTCTCCCTAAGCCACTATAAAGAAAACACACAGGCATGACAGGAAGTTTCTTCTGAAGAGGTAACTAAGAGCACGTCACATGGTGTATTTGTCTGTGTCAAGTATGGTGAGTGAGGGCGACCGCGTCTGCTTCCTCAAGACCAAAACAACAACAGTTGAACTGCTCGATAAGCTGTTGGTTTCCCTAGAGCGGTGTCTGGATCCAAAAGATTCGAGCATTGGACATTAATACAGGCACTCCATCGCATGAATGCACCAAGGAAGAAAATAACCAGAGTGTCTAACATTGCGCTTAAAGGATCTTGCAGTGGTGTTCTGCCAGAATTGCAATCCTTCGCATGTCTCCTCTGAAGGGAATTCAGTGGGACTTGTGCCCTGGCAAATGCACCAGGATTACATCTGAAGTCCGCAAGACATGTCACAACTTTTCCAACCCAGTTGCTTTATCCCCCAATCTGCATTCCAGCCCCTCACTCTTACGACCACCCTACATCTGGTAGCTGGAGACTATGCCCAGAATAATTCAGCATATTTTTTTCCCAACTGACCCTTACAATGTGTTTAATCTATTGCTTTCCTGAGAACAGATCCTTAATCCAAATCATACGGGTGTTGACATTCACATGCTCACTCTAGGGCAGGGGTCCCCTCTCTTTTTGGACCTGTGGGTCCATTTGGGAATTTTAGAGACTGCTGTGGGCAGCACCACAAAATGCCTAATCCACGGATCACCATTGTGTCTACGGATTTTAGGTGGCATCTTTTCTTTCATGTCTGTTGGACACCACAATGTCTCCTGAATAACTGTCTAATTTGATGATTTGCTGGCAGTGGAATTCTGATCATGCTTCTCTTAAACATACGTATATTCTGCCAATGTCCCGTAGTGGATTTTGAGGGGAGGAGGTTATTGTTGTTGTTGTTCAGTCATTCAGCCGTGTCTGCCTCTTCGTGACCCCATGGACCATAGCACGCCAGGCCTTCCTGTCCTGCGCTCTCTCCCGGAGCATGCTCACTCTTTAATATTCACTGATGGACATGCTCTTTAAATTGTTTACCTGCTTCATAGAATTTAACAAGCTTCAGCTATTGGGTGGTATAGAAATAAATAAATAAATAAATAAATTTCACTTGCTTCCTGGAAATTAACGCACAGGCGGCACAAACAGGTTCACTGTGCCCTTTTGACAGAGAAGAGATTGATATTACTACATTGGGAGGATAAAGACTCACCTCCTAGAACACAATGGATTGAGGACTTTGCAATGCTTTCAAAATCTGAACAGGTTCAAAATCCATTTCAACCATCAAGTGGATACTTATTTGGATATTTGCTCCACTTTTTGCTGAAGCCTAAGTTGTATGCATTTCAGAGGTAGGCATGGTATATATGATTCCATGTATGTATAATAAAAACACAAAACAGGAACCAAGATTTGTGGGTGCAACACTGGGGACCGCCTCCAAGGACGCCATCGTTGGAGGTGCCTGTGGGCACCACAGTACCCACGGGTGCCATGATGGGGGGGCTGCTCTGGGGAATGAGGGGAATTGACTCTCTCCTGGATGGAGGGGTCTCCGCCTTCGCCTCCCCGCACTTCTGTCTCTACTTTGGTGCAGCCCCGGCAAGGGGAACCAAAACTGCAAACCCCCTCGAATTCGAGATTACAGTCTCCTTCTTGATGTTGTAAACAGCTAGGGCATCGAGAAGCTAGGGAGTCGTCCGCCGCTTCACCCCACTTAACTCTCATTTCTACAGTGTCAAAAGCGACTGGCAAATGGAGCATTCGGGTAACCCACAAAAACCACCAGCTGGGCCAGCAACGTCGTATGCACACATGAGGAGCTGATGCACACAACCCACATACCGATGTGACCCCCGACAATAATCAGAAGAGAGAGGCAGCTGCGTCTGGCTGTTGCAATGGCAGATACCACTTCCAGGCTGCCGGGACCCGCACACTGCATGCGTGCTCTCTCTCCCTGGTAAGTTGGGAGCCATTTCTGCCACCCATAGCACCTTCCCTGTTTATCTGCAATTCCCCACGTACTCACCAGAGCAGCCCCCTATCAGCAGGAACCACGAAACCCACAAACCGCTTTCCACCGCGTCTCTTGCCGTCTGGACTCAGACAGCGATCCTCGTAGTCGTAGGGTCCCGGCCTTCTCCCGGGGCTGGGACTGGCTGATAAGGGATCATTTGACCAATGGGGAGAACGGGCTAGAGGGCTGCTGGGCAGATCTTGCCTTTCAAGATGGAAAGAGAACGTTAAACTGTCTATCTGTACCCTGAATCTTAGGGATGTCAGAGAATTCCGCCACGGACTGAAATGGGATCGAATTCCCTTCAGTCTGTGCCACAGAAACCTCTGCAGAATGGCGCCACGAGGTCCTGCGGAGCCAGCAGTCATGCGGCTTTTTTTTGGTCATCTGCACAGAGTCGCGGAATTTTCGTAACTAAAAACGCAAGGTAGTATATTCCGATAATAAATACGCAAGTTTTTTTTTTTAAAAAAAAATGAATTGTGCTCACCGCCTTGTTTGTGGGTGTTCTTTTTCAGTTGAAATCCTCCGTCCCCGTTTACTTTCAGCCAAAACACTTCCTCCTCCTCCGGGCTTCCCAAAACAAGGCTGCCCCAGGTGTGCCTGAGCGATGCACTCTTTGCTTAAGCAACGCTGTTTGAAAGGAAGAAAGAAAAAACCTTTTTAAATGACCATGCCGGTCTGGAGCCCTGCATGAGTATTATTCCCCCTGCTAGGCTTTCGATTTCCACATCCAGCCTTGCTGGTGACGTTGTGAGGCTAAAATGGAGAGGAGAACCAACTCTGCGCATGTCTACTCAGAAGTAAGTCTTACTGAGTTCAATGCGACTTACTCCTACACATGTCAGCACCCCACTTGCCCCCAGCTCAGCTTTGTATTTCCACATCCAGCTCATTAGCAAACCTTCTGTTTGCCTCTCTACCCCACCAAGGACTGAGGAATATGAGTGGCTGGCAGGGATGTGACGAGCGTCCATCTGGGGGCTCGAGCTCAGCGGCTTCCTGCCAGGTCGGCCCCCTGAATGCCAGTCAGTGACTTCCTGCTCTCACCTGACTAGGCACATGCCGAGTTAGGCAAGAGCAGAGGCCCCTGCTCCTTGCCCGAGGGGCGACGGCAAGATGGGAAACCTTCCCATCTTGCTGCCAAAAGCAACTGCTCTCCAATCTGCTGGTGCTCGGCAGAGAGGGCCCGGTTGCTCTGGGTGGCAGCAGTGGCTGGGGAGGCCCTCTCCCATGGCCGCCACTGCCCAGAGCAACTGCCCCCCTCTCTCCTGGAGCTCGGCACACAGGGCGGATTGTACTGAGATCATTCTATCGTTTTTGAGATTGTACCCCAGTACTGCTTTTCCCATCCTTTTATTGACTTTTATTGACTAAGAGTGCTACTCCATTTCTTCTAAGGGATTCTTGCCCACAGTAGTAGATATAATGGTCACCTGAATTAAATTTGCCCATGCTTGTCCATTTTAGTTCGCTGATTCCCAAGATGTCGATGTTCAATCCTGCCATCTCATGTTTGCCCACCTCCAGCTTACCTTGATTCATTGATCTGACATTCCAGGTTCCTAAACAATATTGTTCTTTACAGCATTGGACTTTCTTTTCACCACCAGACACATCCACAGCTGAGTGTCCGTTCAGCTTTGGCCCAGCCGCTTCACTCTTTCTGGCGCTCCTTGGAAATACCCTCTGCTGTTCCCCGGTAGTATATTGGACACCTTCCGACCTGAGGGGCTCATCTTCCAGCGTCATCTCTTTTAGCCTTGTGATATGTTCCATGGGGTTTTCTTGGCAAGAATACTGGAGTGGGTTGCCATTTCCTTCTCCAGTGGACCACATTTTGTCAGAACTCTCCTCCATGACCTGTCCGTCTTGGGTGGCCTTGCACGGCATAGCTTTTGACCAATGTCAAAATCAACGGTGTCTTATTTTTCATTTTCCAGTGAGAATGCTGTGCCAAAGCAATGAGACTCAAAGCATGAAATTCAATGGCTTGAGAGTTTTCCTAGCCATCTGGTGTGATCCTTCCAGTCACATCCCATCCCTCAGCCCCTCAGGTACACAAAGCAGCCTGGTGGGAAAGGGATCCATGTATCGCCTGGAGCATGGATTTCCCTACCCTCGGAATACTGACAATTTGGCCACAATTAACATTTTCACCTAGAGCTAGGGATGTACGAAAGTCACTTACCTTTTCAATGGCGTGATTCGTGGTGGTGGGGAGGCGGTCCGCACCTCCACCCGAAATCCTGATCCGTCCGACTCCGCTTTGTGGAGATTCCATGGAGCTGCCAGCCAGGGCCGCCTGCAGCCAGACATCCGGCCGCTGGGCAGCCTTCCATAATAAAAACCCCGCGTACACAAATGGCGGTGCATACAGCGGCCCCCATTTGCGTTCCCTTTTTCCCGCTGTTTTAGCCTACGTAAATATTTACGTAAACTATTATCGCGAAAAAAAGGGGAACGCAAATAGCACCCACTACGCTATTTGCGTTCCCCTTTTTTTCACCGTAATAGCTTACATAAATATTCATTTAGGCTAAAACAGCGAAAAAAAGGGAATGCAAATGGCAGCCGCCGTAGCCGCCACCATTTGCGTACACTGTTTTGTTGTTGTTGTTGTTGCTGTGATAGGCTACATAAGTATTTATGTAGCCTATCACGGCAAAGGCAGCTACGCAAATGACATGGTGGCCGCCATTTGCGTGGCTGCCTTTGCTGTGATAGGCTATGTAAATATTTACGTAGCCTATCATGGCAGCCTGGCCGGATGCAAATGGCGGCCACTACGGCGGCCGCCATTTGAGTCCGCAGCAGCCGGCCAAAAGGCCAGCTGCCACCGCCGCCACCGGCCGAGAGGCCAGCTGCCACTGCCGCCACCGGAGCCACTGCCAGAGCTGCCACCTCCAAAACATCCGCCCCAGGTAAGCTTCGTGCTGGGGGGGATTTTGCAGGGGGAGGGGGGTGGGAGGCCGTTCCGCCATGGGTTTTGGCCTCACTGAAATCCGTGGCAGAATTCTCCACCATCCTTACCTTGTGCACCACCTAAATTGGATCGTCAGCTTTGTTAATGTAAGGACTGTCATGTTTTGCTCCACTTCTGCTCTATGTGGCCTCAAGAACCTTTGTGTTTTGGCCCAAGAGGAGATCAGAGTTACAGCTGGACTTTCTAGTTTCAGAAATGGAAAGCAGCCACTCCCCTGCTTCCCGAAATGCATTGCTAGATATAAACTGATGCCTTTGTATCCACCATTGGTAGGTATAATCTGATACCCACTGGCTAATTCATTCAGAATGCAGATCTCCATTTTGAGACTGGGTCTATCAGAACTGCAGACTTCAACATCTGGCCAATTTGGGAGATTTTTTTTTCATCCCCTATACCCTGCTTTTTTGCCCGATGAAGAGTTCTGGGGAGCTTGTAAGCTTGCATGAATCTGTGAGATTTCGGTTGGACCTAATAAAGGTATTGCTCAACTGTGGTCATGGTTTGTTTCAACAGCAGCAATTAGAAATGGTGCCACGTGGAATTGTCGTGCAGAACTAAAAATGAATAAATAAATGAAATCGGCAGACACCCATACACACTTAGGCTTTCTTCACATGGAGCTTTTATCCTGCGATTGAGATTGCTCCTTCACGGAAGTTTGCGGGCTCTTTCCATTATGCTGTGAGCCTCCAGGGCGTCTCCTGCACTAAATGCCCTTTCTTCCATTTTTAAATAGATCACAGAGAATGAGCTATCAAATTACCCCATTGTGCTTTGCTTGAGTTCCCACTGTGAAAAGAGTTAAAGCGGCAAGAAGAGGAGCGAGATCAGTGAAAAATAATTGAAGACTCAGATACGGGGAGAAGGAGGGGGAAAGGGGAGGGGGGAAAGGAAGCACGTGAAAAAGGGAGTCGTCGTGATCCTGCATTTAAAAGGGAAGCAGAAAGCCCTGTTTTAAATGCAGGGTTTTAGGCTACTGCAGAGATGCCCATACACATGGAAGATCTTCCCTCACTCAACTGAGGTGCCGCCATCTCCACTCCTGAACCAGTGACCTGCTGTGCTGTACTCTCCCAAAAAGACGCTTGCCTGAAGGAAGGGCTCTGTAGACACTGCTTAATTTGGGGTATCAGCACTTACCCTTTTCTACATTTTTGGGTGACGATTGGTGTGGTGCAATACCCTGTGCAAATGGAAACCTTTGGGCCAAACAGGTCTCGATGCCATCTTGTAGAGGATGCTTTCCTGGATGTATGGGTGTATGATCTAGGATGGTCCAAAGCTTAATTTGGGTGCACAACACCAGTTCCTTATTCTTTTCTACATATTTTTGCAACTATTGGCAATGGGCAGCATGCTGGATGGTGCCCTGCGCATGCATGTAGCTTTGGGCCAAAATGTAGTCAGTGTCGTCCTGTGGAGTACACACTCCTGGATGTGTGGGTGTATTGGTTTGGATGGCCCAAGCTGAATTTGGGGTGCAGATGACCTGTCCCTTATTTGTCATTGTCATCTGAAGTTATCACTCATTAATGTGTTTTGCACAAAACTGAATGTTTTGATCAGAGAGAATTGTTATTGTTATTCCAGGGGACAGTCTCCTGACCAGAGAGAGAGAGATCACATGACATAGACTAATCTTATTTTTTGAGGAAGGAACATTTAAACATTAGGTTCATATTCAGTTGACTCACTGAGTTCTTTTTCAAAGTTTTGCACAAATCAGGAACAGAGGAATTAATCAACTTCAGACAATATTGGGTGAAGTGGATCAGTGCTATATTTATTTATTTTATATATGTATTTATTGCATGTATATCCTGCCTTTTTTCCTCTTGCAATGAACCCAAGGCGGCTTACATTATCCTCCTCCTTTCCATTTTAGCCTCACAACAACAACCCTGTGAGTGAGGTTGGGCTGAGAGTCTGTGACTGGCCCAAAGTCACCCAGTGAGCTTCCATGGCCGAATGGGGACTAGAACCCAGATCTCCCAGCTCCCAGTCCAACACTCTCGCCACTACACCCTGCTGGCTCTCAGGAAGGAAGGCATGGCATTATATGCTCAAAGGGGGGGGGGACATTATATGTACAATGTTGAGAGTAACTAATTTATAGTGCGAAAAGAATAAAGAGTCATGCAACAGAGTAAAGTGACTACCCCTCTGTGAATTAATAGAGCATAAGCATTCATATAAAATGTAAGGAATAGGTTTCACCTGGATTATTTTGAGAGGCACTTGTATTAAAGGTCAAGTGACCCTCTCTGGTTTCCCCCATCACTGACCAAGATCAGAATCTGAAGCTACATCGCTGAGTATCACGCAAACATGTTTTTCTCCAGATCTGTACCTGCAGCCAGAGCAGAACAGAGAGTCCAGGAAGTGAGGTGAATCTCAGTAACCCCTCCCCATCATTATTAAAATTGCGGTGATTTATTCATCATCTTCCAGAGCTCAAGGGGAGTTTCCAAAGATCGCCTCTGAGACCAATAACATAAACATCGGAACCGAGAGCAACATGATGCAACTGCTTGTCACAAGGCTGAAACTACTGGTGCATAAATACCTTCTGTGCCACTGGGAGCCCATGGAAAGGCGGGGTGGACTAGGTCAGTCTATTATCATCCCAGGTGACTCTGCAGCCATGGATGGACTCCAGCTGTGAGTCAAGTCCCTGCAGCTCTCGTCTTGCAAGAGGGTTTGGCAGATGGATGTGTCATGGAGAGCATTTATGAAGGAGGTGACCGTAGCAGGCATCTCCAAATTGTAATGCTGCTGTTGCTGCTTCCCCATGCAATCTGTGGGATGCCGAAGGCAAAATGCCCGCTGAATTTAGTAAGCGATCGATCTGATCCATTCAATTATTACAGAGCAGGGGACTATCTCATCAGCGGGATCATATCTGCCACGAGTGCCATATTTCTACCCAACAAGTTCTCAGAGCCTCCCTCTACAAGACTTTTCTCGTAAGTAGTTACACAGTGAAGGATGTATTGTGATTCTTGCTGATTCTGATTTCATATGATCCGATTGTCCCTGTTTACCAGGAAGAATCTCTATTTCTACTCTCTGCCCCTTCTACATAAGCCCCCCACCCCTGTTTTTGCCCTATAGAGAGCCATAAGAAGAACCCTGCCGGATCAGACCCAGGGTCCATCTAGTCCAGCATTCTGTTCACACAGTGGCCAACCAGCTGTCGACCAGGAACCCACAAGCAGGACATGAGTGCAACAGCACCCTCGTGCCCATGTTCCCCAGCAACTGATGTACACAAGCTCACTGCCTCTGGTACTGGAGGTAGCACGTAGCCATCAGGACTAGTAGCCCTTGATAGCCTTTTCCTCCAGGAATCTGTCCAACCCCCTTTTCGAGCCATCCAAATTGGTGGCCACCACTACTTCCTGTTGTCGCGAATTCCATAGGTTCACTACAGTGAAGCACAATATAAAACCTAAGAATTGTAGAGCTGCAGTAAAATTAACCTCCCCATCCAAGGGGGCCAGGGGGGCAATGTAATTGAATTCTTCTTCTTCTTCTTCTTCTTCTTCTTCTTCTTCTTCTTCTTCTTCTTCTTCTTCTTCTTCTTCTTCTTCCTCCTCCTCCTCCTCCTCCCCTTGCCCTTGCTCTTGCTGTTGTTGTGTTGTTATTATAACACAGTGCCTCTGGAATGTAGCCCACCTCAGACATCTCAGGGCAGAAATCTCAGAAGAGATGCAGAGCAAATTACTTGAGGAAGAGCAGTAAGAGACATACAAACATAGGAAGAGCCCTGCTGGATCAGACCAAGGGTCTATCTAGTCCAACATTCTGTTCACGCAGTGGCCACCCAGCCACCCATGGGAAACCCACAAGCAGGGCGTGAGTGCAACGTCATCCTACTGCCCATGTTCACAGAACTGGTGAAATGCCTCTGATATAAGAACTATTTTGATTTGGGCAGAAGGCTTATGGACTGCTTGAATACTGAGGTACCAGCTAATGCACAGCCAGCCATTTCACAGGTTGCAGCTGGTGAAAGTTAAGGTGCCGAAGTGAACGTGCGATCATCTGGTGTTGTGAGTTGGCCGTCTGATTTGGACAAAGGAGTGTCAATGTGCCTGAATGCTCCTTAATCAACAATGAGGTGTCTCTTTATGGGAGGCGATTGCTAGAATGGATCGTTCTGAATTGGAAGAGCCATCAAATGTTTGAGGAAGGTGATATACAAACCCAGATAGTGCTGCACCAGGAACTGTGGGTAGTGCAGAGCACATAACAGTATGAATGTACCATTAGGTGGGTTGTCACCACATCAAATGCCAGCTCGTGGCATCCCCCCTTACCCAGCCTATTAAGATAATAAACGTTGCTGAATGTGTTTTTCGTTGCAGCTGTTCTATCGAAAGTAAAACCTTGTCCATTATGAAACTGAGCATTCTATCAGTCTTAATATATTTTTAAAAATGCGACTGTTACTTGAAAGTTTGGAAATAGGGGCATGACCAGCTATTGGTGCAAAGATTAAGGAACACAGCATAGAGCAGGGCAGAGAAACACCTTTTGCCTTGTAATGGGGGTGGGGGGAGGATGTACTTTCAGGTAATCCTATTTGATATTAGAATAAAGAGGTTACATGAATTTCCAGCTATGCAAGGATCATGCAGATGTTATTTTGAGCTCCTCCCAGCCTGAGATGAAATAAAAATCCTGGGAAGTGTTCAGGTTAGTTTCTCAGAGCTTTGCAATGTGACTGGGAACTTCAGTATGACTCCCCCAGGGAGATAAATCAATGGTCTGGTAACTCTCCTCTCAGGACCAGCTGCCTCTTCTTTGTAGATGGGGGAAATGAATATTCAAGAGAATATTGTAGCTAAGGAAAACGCTAGTTCAAGAGAGTACTTTCCAGCTGGACCTGCACAATGAGTTTCCCTTGCTCCAAACCAATGTTTGCCACTGCATATTATTATTATTATTATTATCATCATCATCATCATCATCCCACCTTTTCCCCATTACTGGGACTCAAGACGACTTTACAACATCAAAAACTAGTAATTTTGTTGTTGTTGTTCAGTCGTTAAGTCATGTCCGACTCTTCGTGACCCCGTGGACCACAGCACGCCAGGCCTTCCTGTCCTGCGCTCTCTCCCGGAGCGTGCTCAAGTTCATATTCATTGCATCGGTGATGCTATCTAGCCATCTCATCCTCTTCTGTCCCCTTCTCCTTTTGCCTTCAATCCTTCCAAGCATCAGGGTCTTTTCCAGTGAGTTTTCTCTTCGCATTTGGGCCAAAATATTTGAGCTTCAGCTTCAGAATCTGTCCTTCCAATGAGCACTCAGGGTTGATTTCCTTTGGGATGGACTGATTTGACCTCCTTGCAGTCCAGGGGACTTGTAAGAGTCTTCTCCAGCACCACAGTTCGAAAGCATCAATTCTTCGGTGCTCAGCCTTCCTTATGGTCCAGCTCTCACAGCCATACATTACTACTGGGAAAACCATAGCTTTGATTATGCGGACCTTTGTCGGCAAGGGGATGTCTCTGCTTCTTACTATGCTGTCTAGGTTTGCCATAGCTTTCCTCCCAAGGAGCAAGCATCTTGTAATTTCGTGGTTACAGTCACCGTCTGCGGTGATCTTGGAGCCCAAGAAAATAAAATCTGTCACTGCTTCCATTTCTTCCCCTTCTATATGCCAGGAAGTGATGGGGCCAGATGCCATGAACTTAGTTTTTTTAATGTTGAGTTTCAAACCAGCTTTTGCACTCTCCTCTTTCACCCTCAACAACAGGCTCTTGAGATCCTCTTTGCTTTCTGCCATTAGGGTGGTATCGTCTGCGTATCTGACATTGTTGATAATTGTCCCGGCAATCTTAATTCCGACCTGTGATTCATCCAACCCGGCGTTTTTCATGATGTACTCTGCATATAAGTTAAATAAGCAGGGTGACAGTATGCAGCCTTGTTGTACTCCTTTCCCAATTTTGAACCAATCGGTTGTTCCATGCCCAGTTCTTACTGTTGCTTCTTGACCCTCGTACAGGTTTCTCAGGAGACAGGTAAGGTGGTCTGGTACTCCCATCTCTTTCAGAATTTGCCACACTTTGTTGTGATCCACACAATCAAAGGCTTTAGCGTAGTCAGTGAAGCAGAAATAGATGTTTTTCTAGAATTCTCTTGCTTTCTCCATGATCCAGTGAATGTTGGCGATTTGATCACTAGTTCCTCTGCCTCTTCGGAACCCAGCTTGTACTTCTGGTAGTTCTCGGTTCACATACTGCTGAAGCCTAGCTTGTAGGGGTTTGTGCATGACCTTGCTGGCATGTGAAATGAGCACAATTGTACGGTAGTTTGAACACTCTTTGGCGATGCCCTTCTTTGGAATTGGAATGTAAACTGACCTTTTCCAGTCTTGTGGCCACTGTTGAGTGTTCCAAATGTGTTGGCATATTGAGTGCAGCACTTTAACAGCATCATCTTTTAGGATTTTAAATAGCTCCACTGGAATACTGTCATCTCCGCTAGCTTTGTTGTTACTAATGCTTCCTAAGGCCCACTTGACTTCACTCTCGAGGATGTCCGGCTCAAGTTCTGTGAGTGCACTATCATGGCTATCAGGGACATTAAGATCTTTTCTGAATAGTACTTCTGTGTATTCTTTCCACCTCTTCTTAATCTCATCTGCTTCTGTTAGGTCCCTGCCTTTTTTGTCCTTTATCATGCCCGTCTTTGCACAAAATGTTCCCTTGAGATCTCCAATTTTCTTGAAAAGATCTCTAGTCTTTCCCATTCTGTTGTTTTCCTCGATTTCTTTGCATTGTTCATTTAAGAAGGCCTTCTTGTCTCTCCGTGCTATTCTCTGGAACTCTGCATTCAGTTGAATATATCTTCCCCTTTCTCCTTTGCTTTTCGCTTCCCTTCTTTCCTCAGCTACTTGTAAAGCCTCATCAGACAGCCACTTGGCTTTCTTGCATTTCTTTTTCTTTGGGATGGATTGAGTTGCTGCCTCCTGAACAATGTTACGGACCTCCGTCCATAGTTCCTCTGGCACTCTGTCTATCAGGTCTAATCCCTGAAATCTATTCCTCACCTCCACTGTATATTCATAAGGGATAAGATTTAGGTCATACCTGAATGGTTTAGTGGTTTTCCCTACGTTCTTCAATTTAAGCCGAAATTTTGCAATAATAGGCTCATGATCTGAGCCACAGTCAGCTCCAGGTCTTGTTTTTACTGACTGTATAGAGCTTCTCCATAGAAATATACAAAAATTGAAAATCATCAGTAATATTAGAATTGTCTAAAATATCAGAATTTAAAAAGACAACAATATAAACTATAGTACCAATCCACCATATTCTCACAGGTCCATAGTATCTATCCCCAAAGGCCTGCAAAGTGATGATATATGAGGCTGGAGCCTTTGGTCAAGCCATCATAACCCGCCTTTCTGTCTAGCTACCTAATATATCCCCAGATGATGATCATGATGATGATGGTGGAACTCAAGGTGGCTACATGTGGTCCCCAGGTGGTCTCCCCCCCAAGAACTGACCAGACCCAGCCCTGCTTAGCTTCAGCAAGGTGGTTGCCTCATGTGCCTTCAGACTATGCCCTGGGGCCAAGGACTTCCCTGTCACTGTGCCACTGAGCTGACACATTTTAAAGGACAGAACAGCTCCCCCATTCCTCCAGCATGAGAAGGCAAGGTTCAAAGGAGGAGGGGGTCAAGGGCATGACTTGAGGGACATGAGAGTCCGTTGCAGAGTAAAGTGGGAAAAGTTAGGGGCAGAGCTAAGATGCTCTACTCGTGATAGCCAAAGTAGGGAGCCTAACGGAGGGGCATCCCTGAGAAGCCTGGCTATGAAGTTCTTGCCCAGACTGCTGGCAACTTTCCAAACTTCCACTTCATATCCTCTATTGATATCCTTCATATCCTCCCAACGACTTCAGAGCCACCATCTCCCTGTGGAGGCTGCCAAACATGACCGCAAGCCTATCTTCTCTGTACTGTGCTGTCCTCTTCTCCAACACTGGGCAGGCATCTGTCTTCAGTGTTGTGTTTTTAAGTGACAAATGGCTATTCATTTGCCTTAAAACCTGAACTCCATGCCCAGGTGACCCTCCATCTGTAGGTGACATCCCTCCATCTGCAGGTGACAAACCACTCACAAACCATTATACGGGGATTGGGCTGCTGTGCTTCTGGATGTGGATCTGATCGAGGCATGAATATAGTTCTAAGTGCAAAATCTAGAGACTGATGAAAGACTCAGAAAGGCCCGTAGGATCCAATGGATCACATGGTTGACACTGCATGGGGGCTGGCATTGTGACACATATGTTTTGTTGCAGATTAACAGACATGAAGCCTTGGCACATCCTGCCCTTCTCAATTGCCATTCAGGAGGTCAACCAGAATCCCAGCCTCTTACCCAACATCACCCTGGGCTACAACATCTATGAGAACTATTTCAATGCAATAATGACCTATGATGCCACAGTGGACCTGCTCTCCACTGGGCTGAAAAATATTCCCAACTACTACTGCGGAAGGCGGAATCACCTGCTGGCTGTTCTTGAAGGAGCCGAATCCGAAATCTCCAACCAGATTTCTGCTGTGTTGAACATCTACAAAATCCCACAGGTGTGAATGGTGGGTGGAATGGGAGGAAGGAAGATATGTCTAATTCCACTTTGCAATCCATTCAGAAAAGTCAAGGGAGGGGAGGGGACACTGGGCATCAAAAAGTGCAGCTGGAGATTGACAATGCTCTTTAGAAAGAGCTGAAACTGGAGGGAGAAGTTTTGCTCCCTCTACTGTGCACTCATCTTTCCTTTGCCCCAGTGTCAGCTCTGTTTGCTGGGGAGAAGGTGAGAGCAGCAGAAACAGAGGAAGGGGTGTAGTTCAATGGTGGAACATAAAATCATAAGAACATGCCATGCTGGATCAGACCAAGGGTCCATCTCATCTGGCATTCTGAGCTCACAGTGGCCAATGAGCTGCCTGTGGGAAACCCTCAAGTAGGATAAGAGTGCAATAGCTCCTCCCGGTTGAGATAGCACAAGCTTGGCATGCAGAAAGTCGCAGGTCCAGTGCTTGGCATCTCAAGGAAGGACTGGAAAAAAACAAACTCTGCCTGAAATCTTGAGGAACAGCAGCTGCCAGTCAGTGTTGACAATACTGGGCTAGATGAATGACTAGTCCGACTCAGTGTGTCACCTTCCTATCGTCCTTTTTTGCCCTCTGGGAAAATTAATGTCCATCTCTTTTATTTATTTATTTATTTATTTATTTATTATTGCATTTATATCCCGCCTCTTTTCCTCTTGCAAGGAACCCAAGGCGGCTTAAATGATCCTCCCCCTCTCCCTTTTATCCTCACAACAACAACCCTGTGAGGTAGGTTGGGCTGAGAGTCTGTGACTGGCCCCAAGTCACCCAGTGAGCTTCCATGGCCGAGTGGGGACTAGAACCCGGATCTCTGGGCTCCCAGTCCAACACTCTCGCCACTACGCCACACTGGCTCTGTCTCTGTCAAATCATTATTGTTGTTTTGAAATGTAAAACACCAGCTCATCCGTATAACGTTAAATTCTCAGCCATCCCTCCTATACTAGAAACAAGAACCAGTGGTGACTCTCCATGGAAGCTTGAGCAGAAAGAAGAAGATCCCTGCACAACATTTAAAATAAAAAGACAACATCCAAGCTTGGCAAACGTTACGATACTATTGAGTATGCACATTAAAAACATTCAGTTAACATACTGGATCGTAGTTCTATCCAAACAGTTCTTCTAACTCTGTAATTTGGAAGGTCTTATTATCCATATCTATATCTCTCTATCGACAGACAGACAGACAGACAGACAGATCAGATTACTTAGGGCGCAATCCTAAGTAGATAGGCAGCCGCCTCTGACCTCAGAGGCGACCACCTATTCAAAGCAAGGCAGGGGAGGCACAGGTGGGATCGTTCCCTCCGCGCCTCTCCTGCCTTGCTCTTTTTTGGTAGAGAGACGTTTTCGGCTATCTAGCGGGGGGTGCAACTGAGAGAGGAAGCTGCCATACAACACATTGGATGTGTTGTACGTGCGGCTCCACTCTCTCTGCCCCCGAACGCCCCCCCCCCCAGCCCCTTTGCAATTGCTCTGCGCTCATCTTCTGAGAGTGGAGGACGGGGCTTCTCCGCGCTGCCTCGGGGACTGCGCAGATGAGGGGGGAGGTCGGTTTTCCGGGAACCTACCTCGTAAGGTGGGCTCTGAGGTGTAATGGCCCCAGGCCTGTAACCAAGTCATCTGTAGTTTTAGAGGGTCCGAGAGATCCATAATGCTTTGCTTTGGCTCATAGTTGTTGTTGTTGTTGTTGTTGTGCAGTCGTTCAGTAGTGTCCGACTGTTCGTGACCCCATGGACAATAGCACGCCAGGCCTTCCTGTCCTGCGCTCTCTCCCAGAGTGTGCTCAAGTCCATGTTCATTGCATGGGTGATGCTATCTAGCCATCTCATCCTCTGTCGTCCCCTTCTCCTTTTGCCTTCAGTCTTTCGCAGCATCAGGGTCTTTTCCAGGGAGTTTTCTCTTCGCTTTAGGTGGCCAAAATATTTGAGCTTCAGCTTCAGGATCTGTCCTTCCAATGAGCACTCAGGGTTGATTTCCTTCAGGATGGACTGATTGGACCTCCTTGCAGTCCAGCGGACTCGTCAGAGTCTTCTCCAGCACCACAGTTCAAAAGCATCAATTCTCTGGCGCTCAGCCTTCCTTATAGTCCAGCTCTCACAGCCATACATTACTACTGGGAAAACCATAGCTTTGATTATATGGACCTTTTTCGGCAAGGTGATGTCTCTGCTTCTTAATATGCTGTCTAGGTTTGCCATAGCTTTCCTCCCAAGGAGCAAGCGTCTTTTAATTTCATGGCTACAGTCACCGTCTGCGGTGATCTTGGAGCCCAAGAAAATAAAATCTGTCACTGCTTCCATTTCTTCCCCTTCTATATGCCAGGAAGTGATGTGGGGCCAGATGCCATGAACTTAGTTTTTTTAATGTTGAGTTTCAAACCAGCTTTTGCACTCTCCTCTTTCACCCTCAACAAGAGGGTGAACGAGGAGATCCTCTTGAGATCCTCTTCGCTTTCTGCCATTAGGGTGGTATCATCTGCATATCTGAGGTTGTTGATAATTCTCCCGGCAATCTTAATTCCGACCTGTGATTCATCCAACCCGGCATTTCTCATGATGTACTCTGCATATAAGTTAAATAAGCAGGGCGACAATATGCAGCCTTGTCATACTCCTTTCCCAATTTTGAACCAATCGGTTGTTCCATGCCCAGTTCTTACTGTTGCTTCTTGACCCTCGTACAGGTTTCTCAGGAGACAGGTAAGGTGGTCTGGTACTCCCATCTCTTTCAGAATTTGCCACAGTTTGTTGTGATCCACACAATCAAAGGCTTTAGCGTAGTCAGTGAAGCAGAAATAGATGTTTTTCTGGAATTCTCTTGCTTTCTCCATGATCCAGCGAATGTTGGCAATTTGATCTCTAGTTCCTCTGCCTCTTCGAAACCCAGCTTGTACTTCCAGTAGTTCTTGGTTTGCATACTGCTGAAGCCTAGCTTGTAGGATTTTGAGCATCACCTTGCTGGCATGTGAAATGAGCGCAATTGTGCGGTAGTTTGAACACTCTTTGGCATTGCCGTTCTTTGGAATTGGAATGTAAACTGACCTTGTGGCCACTGTTGAGTGTTCCAAATTTGTTGGCATATTGAGTGCAGCACTTTAACAGCATCATCTTTTAGGGGTCAAGAGTCTGAAATATACAGCTGTTTATGAGTCTGGGGTCTTCTAGGGGCTCTTCTTGTAGGCCTCTCCCAGATTAAATCAGCCATCTTTACTCTTTGTTAACCCTTTTTAGTACCAGATTAACATATGGTATAAAACCCATTGTACCCCTTGTCTCTGGGTTCAGAGAAGCTGTCTGATCCAACCATTGGATATGCCTGTGTGCTGTAAGTACTCAATAAAGTCTCCTTGTAAGTAAACCTGGATCTGGCTTATCACTTCCGCGGCACCTCAAAACCTTAGCAGCCCACGGCCGGGGCATACACGAGGTTGGTTCCCAGAACAGAGCATATCCTGTGGCCCTCTAGACAGTGTCTAGTGGCCATAGGATTGCTCTCTGAATGTGGCAAATGATTTAGATGGATGGAGCAGGGGGAGGTGGGATGACATTGAAAGAAGGAAAAGGAAGTTAGTGGGGAACAACATGCTGTTGTCTAAACATCATAAAACAATGCTAAAGCTGCATATGAAGATGAGGGAAACAGAAGTTACTTACAATATAGATTAAATATATATATATAGTAGCCAAGGGCTCACCACATACAACAGAAGTATGTCCCTTCCTCCCAAACCATGTAGCTGCCCCCCTCCCATTTTGTTCTTTTGGATGACCACTGGACCATTTAGCTGGGACCTCCTGTGGCAGCTTTTAGAGACCAGGTGAAGAAGCCCATTCCATTCTCCCAAAGTTTTAATGGATGATGTATTGGAGCCATGCCTTGGCTGTTCTACTATTTCTATCGGTGTTTTTACTGTTGTTCTTACTGCTACTTGCTGTTTTAGATAATTTCTTATTTTTTATGTTTATTGTTCATTTTTAACTTTTCCTGTTTAGCCATCTTGGAAGCTCGCACAGAAAGGCAGAAGAAAAAAACATGTAAACCAACATACAATTACCCATCAATAACAGCCATTTTGACAGTTATTCGTGATTTTTTTTTAAGGTTTGCAGATATATGGGCTTGATCCTGAACCCAGAACCAATCTCCAGTCTCTTCCTTTCCTCACTAGGTCAGTTATGATTTTGATTCTCCTGCTCTTAATGATGAAGCCCAGTTCCCTTTCGTCTACCGGATGGTCCCTACAGCACAGACCAAGTACCTGGGCATCGCAAAACTGCTCTTGCATTTCAGATGGACATGGATCGGCCTCATTGGTCCAGACAATGACAATGGAGAGAGGTTCATGAGGACATTGACAGCTGTGCTTACCAGGAACAGGATTTGTGTGGACTTCTCAGAAAAAATCCCAATACTAAGTGTGTACAGAGACTATTCACACATGTTTTCTTTCCTCAAGCAGAGAAAAATCAATGTTGCCATTTTTTCTGGGGACTCCCAAACTATGATTGGCCTAGCATTAATTATGAAGCAGGTTGTAAAGCACAAGAAACCCACTGCAGGGAAAGTCTGGATCACAACGTCTTTGCAGGACATCAATTTGAATGTGTTTTACAAAATATTTCAGTTCCAAAACATTCATACCAGTTTTGCTTTCTTAATACAGACCCCCAAAAGGGCAGAATATGAAAATGTCCAGCCACAGGTTGAAGATAAAGCATTTCGTTGTTTTAAGTCAAAGCATATTCTGTCTGTGAAAGACCGGAGAAGATGCACAGAGAAAGAGGAGACCGCGTCTCAAGATGTGCTTGGAAGTGGCCTCATCCAAGAAAGCTACAGTATTCACAGCCTCGTCCAAGCTGTAGCGCGGGCCTCTGATGCTGTGTGCTCATCCAGATCCAAGCATATAGGGATGATGGGTGGAAATGGCTTGGATGTCAAAAGGGTACATCCGTGGCAGGTATTCCATTTTCCTCAAAAGTAGCTCCATTGAAAATTATTGCCAGTTCTTCAATTCTATATCAGTTAGGGGTGTACGAAACCTACTTACTCGTCCGCTGAAGGGGTCCACTGGGGGGGGAGGCGATCCGTCCTTCCCCCCGGAATCCTCCCTGGCTGGCTCCGCTCTGCAGCAAGTCCATGGAGCCTCCAGCTGGGCCTGTCCGCGGCCGGACTTCCAGCTGCTGCCACGCAAATGGCATCCGGTGTAGCAGATGCCATTTGCGTCCCTGCCCTTGGCCATGATAGGCTATGTAAATATTTACGTAGCCTATCACAGCAAAGAGCAGGGATGCAAATGGTGTAGTCAATGCCATTTGCGTCCCTGCTCTTTGCTGTGATAGGCTATGTAAATATTTACATAGCCTATCTCGGCCAAGGCGTCCGAGGCGTTCCGCTATGCCGAACGCCATTTTGTTCCGCAGCCCGGCAGTGGATAGCTACGGAATGAAGACGACGGACCTGGACCGGTCGCCGCCAGGTAGGGTCCATCCTGACCGGCCTTCACGGGGTGGGGGGGGAGCAGTCCGTTCCACCGCAGACTCCGGGGGTCCGGATTCTAAAGAATCCGGCCTCATTTGAGTCTGTGGCAGATTTCTCCGCTATCCCTAGTAGCTATCCCAAAACTCATCCAAATGAAGGGGAAGTAAATTCTGGCTGTCTGTGTGATGGAGAATCCGTTATCTAGTTCCTTGTGTGGAGCAAAATTCCTGTACTTACACCCATATGGTTTGACCAATACCTAGCAATGGGAGGGAGGAGGCGTTGGGCCTTGAAGGAGCTGGTCAAGTTAAGTTGATCAAACTTCAGACATATCTCATTTTCATCCCTACACAGTTTTCCTATGGATCAGGCTGGCAAAATATAATTTGATGCATAAGGCAGAAAATAAACATGGTGCCCCTCTCACCACATCATATAAAAAATAATGCTTATTTAAATAACTTACATTTGCTACCCTTTAACGATGCCCAAAATTTAGCACTTGAAACAACCATCCCTCCTATTGCCCCATGGCAGAACTGGTACCTGCTTTTTGAATTCTCAAGCTGAGGCAAAACGAAGCCTGTCTCCTGAAAGCACAATCCGAAACCCAGCTCTAGATGGTCCCTCCGCCAAATGTCCAGTGGGTATTTGACAGAGGCACAGCCTTCTCTGTGGTGGCACCCTGATTGTGAATCTCCTTCCCCAGACACTTTCGCCCACACTGCTATCCTTTAGGCACCAGCTTAAAACTTTCCAGATCTCCCTGGTCTTTGAATGTAATTGATATTGATTTTCTGTTGATCTCTTCTGTGCTCAGGTTTGGTGTGTGTTTGGTGTTTTTCTGGATAATATAATTTTTAGTTTGTTGCACTAGCATGATCAGCTACCCTAGTTATTTTAATATTTTATTGTTTTTACCATTGTTTCATTGTTTGAATGATTGGCTCTGTTGTACTTCATCGTGATTACATGTTCTAAAATGCTTTGGGATTTACTTATTTATTTTTTTAATGAAAACTGGGATAGAATTTCTCTAGAAATAAATAAATATTTTTTAAAAAAATTAAATGAGTTTTTAGATGCCCTCAGTGCTCTCACCACCAAATGCTAAGGGGGTAGTTAACAGAGACATAGCCTTCTTTGTAGTGGCATCCTGGCTGTGAATGTCCCTCCCCAGACACATTCACCCACATTGCTACATTCCAGTTCTTCTTGGCCTTTGATGGCAAATGATATCGATTTTCTGTTCATCTCTTCTATTTTACGTGTGTAGGGTTTGTTTTGGGCTTTTAAGACTGTATCAAAAGACTTTAGTTTGACATGCTGTTTTAATATTTTATTGTTTCTACCATTGGTTTATTGTTTTAATGATTGGCTCTGTTGTACTTTATTTTTATTTTGTGTTTAAAATGAGTTTTTAGCTGCTGTGATGTGGTGCAATGACAGCATAGACAGTTTTAAAATAAATGACTATATCGGAAGCTAAGCAGAGTCAGCCCTGGTTAGTACTTGGATGGGAGACCGCCTGGGAATCAGGCTTCCAGCACTGAGCCGGGGGTTGGACTCGACGGTCTTGTAGGCCCCTTCCAACCCTATCATTCTATGAATCTCCCCCTTTCCCTTTGCTCCTATCCAAGATGGCTGCTCAGAAGTCTTTGAATGTCACTCATGAAGCTCTAGATCCTGCAAATGAACCTCCAGTCACCTCCCCTTATTGTCTTCATTATGTGTAAGGAGAACATGATTTGCACTGGATGCGCCTGATCTCGTCTGATCTCAGAAGCTAAGCAGGGTCAGCCCTGGTTAGTACTTGGATGGGAGACTGCCTGGGAATCAGGCTTCCTGCAGTGAGCAGGGGGTTGGACTCAGTGGTCTTGTAGGCCCCTTCTGACCCTATGATTCTATGATTCTATGGTCTTTATTCTCTCGCCAAATGCTAAAGCAGAAATAAGTGCCTCAGGTCTATTGTAAATGTGGGGAAAAATGTATACAGCCATTATGATTCTGGAAGATGCCTCTAGTCCGCACACTGTGAGGTCTTGCAGATTCGAGCTCCAATAAGGCAAGCCTGAGCTTATCCACCATAGTGTTCTCAATGCTGGTGTTTTCTCTCCTGTTCTAGCTTCACCCTTTCCTGGGAAATGCCCAGTTTTACAATGCTTCCGTGGATGGGGTGTATTTGGAGGAGAAAGGAGACCTGGCAGCCAACTTTGACATCATGAACTTGTTAGTGTTTACCAACAACATGTCAGTTGCTGAAGTGAAAGTGGGGAGCATCGAGAGACAGGCGTCCCAAGAAGTAATGCTCACCATGGAGCAGGATGCCATCACGTGGCCCAGGAGGTTCAACCAGGTGAGGAAAGACATTTGTTTCACTACATTCCCTTTGCCAACTCTTACATTCCAGTAATGTTCAGGTACTATTCAGCCTTTCCCAACCTGGTTCCCTCTGGATGTGTTGTTGTGATGCTCATGCATGAACTGATTCTGGCCAAGGAACTTCATTGTAACCTGTTGTCTGGGGATCTTTATTGGGAGTGTAAAGGCTTCTAGCTAATTCCTGGAATTACAACAATAAAAAAGGTTTTACTGAGATTTGTGCCTCTTTATCCGAAAGTTTGACACTGACTGGCTAATCATGGAAATGCCCCTAACACTTCCTTTGTTTGATATTCCTCTTAATGTACAGACCCCGCCTCATTCAAGGTGCACTAAAAGCTGTCACCATGGATTTGCCAAGGTGATTGAGGAAGGGAAGCCATTTTGCTGCTACGGCTGCGCACAATGTACAGAAGGGACAATCTCCAATCAGGAAGGTAGGGAATTTATGGGTGCCCACCCGTGAGAGCAGCCAGGTGGGTGATCACATGTGAGATGACCTTCTCTGCAGTGGCCCCACACATTTAGAACAAGTTGCCATCAGTGGTCCACCATGTTCCATCATTGCAGGCTTTTAAGAAGGCCTTGAAAACATTATTTTACCGTGACCTTCTCTTGATATGACTAATGTTGTTGCTGCCTTTACCAGTTGCTGCTGGTTTTATTGTTGGCTTTCATTGTCATTTTTATTGTTTGTATCATTTTTAATATTTTAATTGTTTTTATGTATTTTATTGCTGTCCACTGCCTTGGGAGGGCTTCCACCCTGAAAGGCAGCCAAGAAATGTTTTAAATGAATAAACTCCAGAAGGAGCCATAGCTCAGTGGTGGACCATATACCTGGCATGCAGAAAGACTCACGTAGCGTTCAATCCCTGGCATCTAAAGGTAGTGCAGGAAAAACTCTTATCTGAAACCCCGAAGAGCCATTGCTGCCAGTCAGTATTGACAATATACACCTCAAATATCTGCCTGAACAGATGTTTTCACAGCCCATATAAAACCAAATCAAATCTTCCCATGGAAGGTATTCCACAATTGTGCAGCGTGCACACTAGTTGCTTGGGAACATTAGCAGTAGGGTGCTGTTGGACTCATGTCCGATTTGTGGGTTTCCTACAGGCAGGTGGACCTTTGGGTCTGATCCAGCATGGCTCTTCTTATGTTCTCATGTTTATAATTGTGGTGTGGCTGTTCAGCAGGCCATGATCTGAATAGCCAAAGAGGTCCAAACACTCAGCCTTCTACAGTCTCTAGGAGATCCAGTGTTGTGTCTAGCTAAATGATGAGTAACGGCCCCACCTCCCTCTGCCTCCCTCTGCACCCAAGTGGAACTGGATTCTCTTCGCCGGCCGGCTCTGTAGCACCAGTAGGGATGTACAAATCCCTTACCTGGCCCCGCACAGGGGTATCACAGGGACTCCCTCCCCCCGAAGTCCTGCCAGGCTGGCTCCACTCCGCGGCCAAGCCGCAGAGCCGCCAGCCAGCTCCAGCTGCCCGCAGCCGGACATCCAGCTGCTGGGCGGCCCTGCAGGGATGCAAATGGCGGCTGTTGTAGCCGCCATTTCCATCCCTGTATTGAGCCGTGATAGGCTATGTAAATATTTATGTAGCCTATCATGACAGAGGGAAAAACCCCAGCATACGCAAATGGCGGTAGCCACCGCCATTTGCGTACGCTGGGTTCCCCCCCCACCACCGTGATAGGCTATGTAAATACTTACGTAGCCTATCATGGCCTCCGCAGGGACGGAAATGGCAACCCTGTTTTAGCCGTGATAGGCTACATAAGTATTTACGTAGCCTATCACAGCTATTGAGAGGAGAAAGCGAATGACAGCCACAGGACGGCCGCCATTCGCAAAGCAGCGCAGACGGGAGCAGGTAAGTGCTCTGTTTCACGTGCCTTTCGTGGGGTGGGGGTGGCAGGGGCTTTGTTCCATGAGGGATTTTGGGGGGCCGAATGCACTAGCATTCAGCCTCACCAAGATCCATCGCAGAATTCTCTGTCATCCCTAAGCACCAGCGATACAGTCGCCATTGCCGTAGCGCTGGCTAAGGCTGCATTTAGCTTAAATTAATGGCTGCATTTAGCTTAAACCAAGGGCTTTACGGCCACAAATGGCGTAGCGGATGCCATTTGCGTCTGGAGTCTCAGCCAGCGGTACCGTAATGGCGGCCGTATTGCTGGTGCTATGTTGATATTGTTTTGGTGGCTGCCTTCTCAGGGTGGTCATGGGACCAGCTTTCCACCATGCTCAGTGTCTTCAGATCCTGTTCAGATGAAGGGGGGGCTGGGGTCCTGGGCTGTGGCATCTGAACGCATCCTTTCGACACATTGCCATTTCTTGATCTCATCCCCATCCCTGATTCGTCTGGCTCTGGGAAGTAAGCCTTCAGCACAAAACATATCATTGATGCAATGTAGTTGAACACAGATTATTATAAATGTATGGCGATGATACTGACTTGCTCTTTTTCTTCTCAGATGCAGACCATTGCACCAAGTGTCCAGAAGATCAGCATCCAAACAAGGACCGAGATCAATGTGTCCCCAAAGTTATCACCTTCCTGTCCTATGAAGAATATTTGGGGATCGTCCTGGCTTCCTTTGCCCTACTCTTGTCCTTAACAACGGGCTTGGTGTTAGGTATCTTCATTAAATACCTAGAAACTCCCATAGTCAAAGCCAACAACCGGGACCTCTCCTACATTCTCCTCATCTCTCTCCTGCTTTCCTTCTTGTCCTCCTTCCTGTTCATTGGCCAGCCAAGGACAGCGACTTGCCTTCTTCGACAAACAGCCTTCAGCATTATCTTCTCAGTTGCTGTCTCGTCTCTGTTGGCAAAAACTATCACTGTGGTGCTGGCCTTCCTGGCCACAAAGCCAGGGAACAAAATGAGGAGATGGTTAGGGAAGAGCTTGGCAAATGCCATTGTCCTTTCTTGCTCCAGTGTCCAAGCTGGCCTTTGCACTATCTGGCTGGGAACCTCTCCCCCATTCTCAGACTCAGACATGCACTCCCAGCCTGGAGAGATCATCCTGCAATGCAACGAAGGGTCTGTTGCTCTGTTCTATGCTGCCCTTGGCTACATGGGCTTCCTGGCTGCCATCTGCTTCACGGTGGCTTTCCTAGCCCGGAAGCTGCCTGGGGCCTTCAATGAAACCAAGCTGATCACCTTCAGCATGCTGGTCTTCTGCAGTGTCTGGGTGTCCTTTGTGCCCACCTACCTGAGCACCAAGGGGAAATACATGGTAGCCGTGCAGGTCTTCTCTACCTTGGCCTCCAGTGCTGGGTTGCTGGGCTGCATCTTCATTCCCAAGTGCTACATTATTATATTGAGGCCTGATCTCAATACTAAGGAGCATCTAATGATGAAAATTAATGATGGCATCTGATTCTTCATACTTGGTATGGGGAAGAATTCCTCTCCCACCAGTATCTGGACTTGGATCACAGCTTCTTTTAGAGGCACTTTTTTTGTCTTTAATGATTTTGGACAGATTGTGACCTGATCCAGAATTACAGGGTGGCTACCACTGTAGGGAAGGGGTGATGTATTGACTCATTCATTCAGTTTATGAGTCACATCATAACAAGAGCTCTTAGGGCAACATACATAACAAAAACATAAAGAATAAAACCAATAATAAAAATACATGAACCATTTTTTGCAACAGTTTTAGAAACAGCAACTATAATTGCAGTATCTGCCACCCTATCCCTGTCCCAGAGACCTTTATTGAATTTGAGACCAAATTCATTTTGGATGTGTGCACATGCTGGAACAGCACATTGCACATGCTTCAGAGACTCTGTGAGCAGAGATCAGCTATAAACGACTACATTACTGAGAAACAACACCACTCCAAATTTTTTGTCACACCACATCAGAGGCTCTGGATGCAAGACCTGTGGACATTTTAAAAATATTCGATGAATGCACAATGCTACTCCACACTGGGCCAAGTTCTACCTGTGCTGAAGATTATAGAGGGGGTGCTGGGAAAATGCCATGCTGAGCTTTGTGAGCGCACCAGTGCTGTAGGCAGTCAAGTCCCCAATCCTGCAGTTAGGCTTGCTGAATTCCTTCTGCAGGAGCTGGGCACCAACAAACACATCACTTCGATGAGGGGGGACATGAAATACCTTGCTGCTGCATTCCTTGAGCCACGGTTCTGGGATAGCACAACAAGGGCGGTGCTGCCACACCAGAACCCTGACTTCCAAAGTGTAAAAACTTATTTGACAGAGAAAGTCATAGAGTGCTGCCACAGCCAGAGAGATGTGCTGGATGAGAAGGAGCTGGGGAAGAGTGAGGCTAGTAGGACTACTACCTCCCCTGAAGATAATATCTGCAGCAGTAGCACCATCACCAGCAGGAGGGGCGATGATGACGCCACAGCAGCTGCACCACCAACACAACATACAGACACAGGGGCATCTTGTCAAAAGTTCTACTGTACTCCTCAATGGCAGTGGAGCTTGGTGTAAGCGGGAGCTGGCAGGGGAAATGTGCCAAAGCAGCCAGGAAAGGATCAGCTTATGATGTGGCTATCCAGGAATGGGAAGCTTATGCCAGAGAGAGTTTCTCGGGAATGCAGAGCAGCCCAGAGAGTGATCCTCTCCTATACTGGGAGACAAAACGTGGCGTTTGGCCAAATCTGACCAAAGTCGCCATTTGGGATCTACCTTGCCCTCCCTCGAGTGTGGCCTTTGAAAGGCTTTTCACCACCACAGGCAACATTGTCACCGCCCACCGAAGCAGACTCACACCGGAACATGTCTCCACCCTCGCCTTCATACGCTCCAACAGGGGATGGATTCCCAAGCAGCACCTCCCTCCACCACCACCAGCTGTCAGCAGAGTAGAGCAGTCATCAAGTGACGAGGTCGAGGAGGACCCCTGGGATGATGATACTGCTGCTAATGTGAGCCAAAGTTCTGAGGGACAATGAGGCAGAATCATGTAATTGTGAGTGTGGTCACACTGAGGTGTCCCTCAGAACTTTGTCCAAACAAGCAGTCCCTGTCTGGCCTGGACAGAGCCCAAAGCACTGGTGATATGCGGAGGAGCTTTAGAATAACTCACATGCAGAGTCCAGTTGCGCCGCCCGACTGTGTGTGGCGGACTATGCAACAGTGTACATCCCTACTACACACACGCACAATTTTCTATGCATCCCAGTGTACTTCACTATTGACTGTATATGTGTATCTTTACCCCTCTGAATGTTAGTATGATTCTGATTCCCCAGATGTATGTATAGTTCTAATTCTCTTGATGTGTGCTTTTAATTCATTTTAAATTCTTCTTTCATAAATCAAGGAATTGCTTTCAAAGACTCCCTCAGCTTTTGGGTTTTCCTAAGCACCGAGAGTTTTTTGTGAAAAGATCCCTCTGGTATGTGTTTAGTTTACATGTATGTGATATGCACCTCCATGTAAAATAAAGCATACTTCATAACATCCGGGATGCTGACTGACCATCTCCCTATGAGGAAAGCTTACAGCAGCTGGGCTTGTTTGGCTGGGAAGGCATTCTTGTTGCGGTTAACAGTAAGCAAACACAGAGATCATTGTGTAAAATGATCCAGATTTAAAAAATTATATCCGGACTTGAACCAAGGAATTGTTAACTTTTTTTTTAGAATGAACTTTATATACAAACAGAACAGATCAAAACAAAACACAGAAATAATTGTAATGTTGGGCTGGGCACTGGCTGGCTGCAGGCCGCAGTTCGGAGGAGGATGCAATTCCCGCTGTATGGCCTCCACCCTTCTTTGAAGGTCATCACCTGTGTGTAGAAAGAGACAAATAAAGCACAATGGTAATATGCATCTTGCAGTCAGAGTTGTTAGCTCAGGTGCCATTCTGTAGTACTACTTACAGGGCCTGCTGAGCCTCTGGACATTTATTTATTTATTTATTGCATTTATACCCTGCCTTTTTTCCTCTTGGACATCTGTCAAGAGACGCCTCAGGAGCACAAGAGGAGGAGCTTCATCTATGGAAGAAGGGTGGCCTTCCCCCACAGATGCTGCTCCTCTCGCTGCTGGCTCTGGCTGCAGTTGGGGCTCTTTGATCTCCTCCTCCTCCTCTTCTCTCCTCTCCCTCTCTGCGGCCCTCAGTGCCTCATCCACCAGCAAGGCACGATGCGCAGCTGTGGGATGTCACAGTAACAGAATGAATGCATTTATGAATGTGGTGAGTGAACAAAACCAGTCACTGATTGATCTGTCTATCACCATCCCCACTACCATAAGAACCACTGATTCTGTCCTCCCACCACAAGGTCTAATGATGAGGGGATAATTAGGGAGGCAGATTATACAGTACTGACAGTTTTGGTGTGATGGGAACTGTTGGACTTCTGTAAACATGCACAGGATTGCACTTCTAGTCACCCCATTTCTACATTTGCAATGCCATGGTATTTATTTATTCTATTGATGCATTGCAGAAATGACACCTTTTTTCCTAGCGCAAGGAACCCAAGGCAGCTCACATTATCCTCTTCCTCTCCATTTAACGCTCACAACAACAACACTGAGGTAGTAGGCTGGGGCTTTCTGACTGGGCCAAAGTCACCCAGCGAGCTTCCGTGGCTGAGCGGACTATACTCAGATCTCCAAGCTCTCAGATGAACACTTGCTCATGAGTTGACTTGAGTGCCAATGTCTTGGTAGAAAGGTGGGGTAGGTGGGGTGCAAAAATTCAGCAATTGCTACATGAAGAAGGATGACGTACACACACCGAGAGGCTGGCCCTGTTGCTGCTGGGCTGGTGCCAGTCCCCCTATGTGCACTGTGCAGAGATCGGCAGCAGCATTTCCCTGGAAATGGACAGCGTGTCAGTGTGTAATACGAGTTGTAGCCAGGCCCGCATAATCCTATGCATGTGGTTGTACAGGAAAAAGCAATGCAGTTCCCAGCATCCCTTCTTCAACCAGCCAAAGTGGCCGGAAGATGATGGGACCTTTTTCTGTCCAAGTTCAACAAGCATAGGATTGCAGGCTAAATGTCAGGATTTGTTTTGTTTCCACAAGAGACCACAAAGAGATAGCTTCATTTTCGGTACACATCCTTGTTTTCATATTTAGTTAAGCTTGATGATGGGATGGGATAAATATAGCTTACCAGGCATATGCCTCTGCGAAAATGGGGGCTGGCCTGCCTTGACCCACACTCTGTGGATGCGCCAGTAGTAGGAAGGGGGTTGGACAGTGGTCCCCTCCTCTCAGCAGCAGCTATCCCCTCCCTACACCCACTTCAGGCAACCCTGCTCAGCAATGGAGGCAATCGGCGCCATCCAACGTAGCCGTGGCCTTCCAGAACACCAATTCATTTTGGATGTGTGCACATGCTGGAACAGCACATTGCATATGCTTCAGAGACTCTGTGAGCAGAGAGCAGCTATAAATGACTACATTACTGAGAAACAACACCACTCCAAATTTTCATTACAACTCCCATCATCCCCAGACCTCAAGGTCATTGGTCGTGCTGGCTGGGCGTGAAGAGCATGTAGTCTGACACATCTGGAGGAACCAGGTTGTGGAACACTGCCGTAGCATGAGAGTTGCATGGCACTGTTTTGATCAACCCTGTCATGCAGCAGTGTGACTCAGCTGGTATGACTCTCTGCTGTCTCTCTGACGGGATTATTCTCCATCGTCTACCATACTCTACCAGAATACTCTCTATTGGCATTTATTTATTATTATTTTTAATCTGCCCAATAACCAATGTGCTCTGGGAGGATTACAGAAACTTAGAAGACTAACATGTGATACAAATATTAGAAAAAAATAAGTGCCATACAAATATATGAAATAATAAAATATGATACAATGGAAAAAAGAAAAAGAGAAAGAAACATGGGTCGGAGGGTGCTGTTGTGCTTGTGTCCTGCTTGCAGATTCCCAGTCAACAGCTGCCTTCTACACGAGGCATTTATCATGCGCTCGTAACTCCCCACTGATGGTTGCTTAGGAGCTGTTCTGCCAGAGGCAGAAAGGTTCTTATTTTAGATTCAGAAGCAATAAGCACACCAGTCAAAGAGTTAAGTAGCAAGCAGAAGAGTACAAATGAACATGCTGGTTTCAATGCAAAACCAAGCAAGATCTCACCCTTCCCCGTTCTGCTGTCGGGAGCCCCAGATAACGGCAGCGGACAGATTCCAGGCAGCCGATGTGCAGCACTTCCATGGTGCTGGCCTGTGCCGAAGCTCAGCTTGATTGCCACTGCGAAGGGACTTATATGCCCCACATCCCTTGTGTCTATGTAGCATTGTCCACAGCCTCCTTAAATCAATCACACCTGTTTTGGTGGTCCGATTCTTAGTCTCATGATGTTTATGCATCCTCCCATGAGATAAGCTAAGGCAGGTGGACCACAGCCAGGGAAATCTTCCTGCATTCCAAGGTTGTACCATCCCGATTCTAACCTTGAGAAACCTTAGAAAAAACATGTTTTCTGGTCAAGGAGCCTGGAAAGCAAGGGTCAGGCCATGAAGCCTAAAAGGTTTAACTTTTAAGGCCTCACAGAAAGTTTGGTCATGTAAGGCGTAGTTGCAGCATGTCACACCTATCTCCTCGAGATACAAAGGTCTTCCGGCGTTTCCTCTACAGGTGCTTTTTTGACAACATTGCGACCCTCCAGTTTCGCTTCTGTGTTTAACCATTACTTTCAGCGAGTTTTTTTTTAGAGCAGGGAAAATGCAGCATTGCATTGTGGAAGCAAAAGAAAGCACCCTTTCCTGTTGCATGTTTGCACTATTCCGTTATACCACAGTGCCACCTAGAGGTTATGTAGTGGGAAAGCAGGGAACGGAACACGCTACGCGTCGTGCACGGATCTCAATTCTGCGACAAACCCTTTAGTAGATACAGTGGATTAGCAGCCGATTAATAGCCTTATGTAGAAAAACTCCATGTCAGAACCGCACCTCACAAGGAAGGCATCGCAAAAGGCGGTCCGCACCTGCGGTAACTGTGCAGCTCTTCTGGTCTTAAACAAAAAGTCTGATATTCTGCTAGTAAGGTGATGATCAAAGAAGGAAGAAACACGAGGAAGATGCAGGAAGATAATGTCTTCTGGAGTGCCCTGTAAAAAGCGGGTGAACAAAATGTGTTGATTCCACACTAAACACCCAGTGTGGAAGCAGCCTATGTTGTATCAGTGATACAGCACTGTGGCGGTAGTGAGGGAGTAGAACTTGAAACGTCAGCAGCTGAGCTGTAAATGCTGCCAAAGCAAATGTGGATGACATGTACTATAAAGGGATATCCTCAGTCCTTTTAAAACTCGGCTCTTAGATGATTATTAAGTATAATACTTTTCTACTGCTTGACATATTAAAATCCCTAAGCACTTCACGTTAAAAAACGTGACAAGAGACAACAATAATTAAAAACGTAATTATTTAATGAAAAACATTGCAACACCGTAACAATAAAACCAGGTAGTAACAGGGTCCCTCACAGGTCAGGGGAAACCCCAGCCCTTCAGAAAACCCCTCAGATCCGAGCCATTATTCCAGCGGGAGACACGGAGCTGGTGCACACGCGGCCAAAGCCAGGATTAGGCAGCATGATATATAAAGGACGCAACCCTATGCATGTTTGGACAGAAAAAAAGTCCTACAACTCCCAGCATTCCCCAGCCAGACTTCTTCTGTTTAATCATGCACAGGGTTGTGCCCTGAAAGGCTGACAGGAGCACTTGAGTAGCAGATTATTTTCTGCTCCCTTCTCACACACCAAGGAGATATCAGGTTCCAGAAAGTGAAAACAGGAGAGTGTAAAATTACCCCAGGATCCCAGAACAGTCGGTGTGGGGGCATTAAAATCACAGAAATGGAAGCGGACATTTGAACGAACTCTAGCTGTGCTGTGGAACTGCACACACACGCACACCCCTCAGTCCAGCCCAGGTTCTGCCACACGTTATCCAGACCAAACTGTGGTAGAAGTACGGTGGAGAAGTGGGTGTACATCGAACATGATCTGAGCAAGTGAGCGAAGCCACGTTTTGGAGGGTAGGGCAAAAACCCAAAGGTGCACTAACCAGGGTAGCCTGAAGGAGAAATCCCTTCCCGAAACCCTTATTATTCTTATTATTCAGCTGTCCCTTCCTGAAACCATCATTATTATTTTTTAATTATTATTCAGCTGTCAATTAGAGCCCAGGGAAGCCTGCCTGAAGGAGAAATCCCTTCCTGAAACCATCATTATTATTTTTTTAATTATTACTATTATTCAGCTGTCAATTAGAGCCCAGGGAAGCCTGCCTGAAGGAGAAATCCCTTCCTGAAACCATCATTATTATTTTTTAATTATTACTATTATTCAGCTGTCAATTAGAGCCCAGGGAAGCCTGCCAGAAGGAGAAATCCCTTCCCGAAACCATCGTTGTTACTTTTTAATTATTACTATTATTCAGCTGTCAATTAGAGCCCAGGGAAGCCTGCCTAAAGGAGAAATCCCTTCCTGAAACCATCATTATTATTTTTTAATTATTACTATTATTCAGCTGACAATTAGAGCCCAGGGAAGCCTGCCTGAAGGAGAAATCCCTTCCTGAAACCATCATTATTATTTTTTAATTATTACTATTATTCAGCTGTCAATTAGTGTCCAGGGAAGCCTGCCTGAACGAGAAATCCCTTCCTGAAACCATCATTATAATTTTATTATGACTATTATTCAGCTGACAATTAGAGCCCAGGGAAGCCTGCCTGAAGGAGAAATTCCTTCCTGAAGCCATCATTATTATTATATTATTATTATTATTATTATTATTATTATTATTATTCAGCTGTCAATTAGAGCCCAGGGAAGCCTGCTTGAAGGAGAAATCCCTTCCTGAAACCATCATTATTATTTTTTAATTATTACTATTATTCAGCTGTCAATTAGAGCCCAGGGAAGCCTGCCTGAAGGAGAAATCCCTTCCTGAAACCATCATTATTATTATTCAGCTGTCAATTAGAGCCCAGGGAAGCCTGCCTCTAGACACTGGAAATGTTATTATTTTAACATCTATGGCTGCTCGCTGCATCCCTCTCCTCCTGGGATGCTAGTGGGTGCTGGATCAGACAAAGGGCCATCTAGCTCAGCATTTTGTTCACAGTGGTCAACCAGCTGCTTGTGGGAAGCCCACAAGCAGGACAGCAGTGCGACGGCACCCTCCCGCCCGTTCCCCAGCAACGGGTGTCCATCTTAATAGGGTCAAGAAAGGGTTAGAGAAGAAACAATGCATTGTCAGAAGTGATGTGGCCAATTTTACTTGAGAGGAAGCGAGAGAGGGAGAGAGAAAGGAGGTGAGGGCAGATGTTGCTTTCAGACGGAGAGGGAAAGGGGATCTCTTCTCCTGGAGCTTTGTATGTTACAAAGCTTCCTTCGGTAGAAACTCAGGGAGGGAAGATGGAAGCGCTGCATTCCCTTTGGTCCCAGTCTCAACCAAAGGCAGAAGGATAAAACGCAGCTGGGAGAGGGGACAGGGGGAGATGACGGAAGGAGGGGAAGAAGCGAGCGACGGCCGAGCGGAGCAGAGCAGAACAGGTGGCCGGACCGAAACGAGATGGAGCGAAACAGAACAGAAAGAAACTGAGCGGAAATCTCACCGCTCCTTTTCAAAACCTTGGCTTGGGGGACGAGTTCCTCTTGTAAGAATAAAGGAAGTAGAAGAGGAGTAAGTAGGGAAACTATTATTGGAAGTTCCTGCAAAACGGCTGGGTGTAAAAGGAGTTCTGCGTGCATACTTTGGGAGGAAGTTCTCAACATTTATCACACACTTTGGCACGGTGTTTTCCTTTTCACCTGCATTCAAAAGGTGCATCTATATGTATGGGGTGTTGTGTGTACAGGGTGTGCGTCTGGGGGGGGTGTCTGTGTGGAGTGTGTGGGCGTGTGTGTGGGAGGTTGTGGGGGGTGTGAATGTGTGTGTGTGTGTGCATATACATGTGTATATATATCTCGATATGGCCCTCAGAGCCAAAAAGGTTGCGCACATGAGTTGTTTATTAAAATTCACTTCTGTAGTTTCTGCCTTCTGTGAATACTTTTATGCTGAGTAAGGCTGTAGCTTCGACCGAAGCTCTTTCCACACTCCATACATTTGTATGGTTTCTCACCTGTGTGGGTTCTCTGATGTCTATTCAAGGTTCCACTACGTATGAAGCTTTCCCCACATTCCATACATTTATACGGTTTTTCTCCTGTGTGGATTCTTTCATGTGTGGTAAGGGTTCCTCTATCACTGAAGCTCTTTCCGCACTCAAAACATTTATGTGGCTTCTTCCCTGTGTGAATTATTTGATGGATTTTAAGGTTTCCACTATTGCTGAAACTCTTTCCACACTCTATGCATTTATACGGTTTCTCCCCCGTGTGGGTTCTTCGATGTCTATTAAGGATCCCGCAATCGCTGAAGCTCTTCCCACACTCTGTGCATTTATATGGTTTCTGCTCTGTGTGGCTACTTCGATGTCGAGTAAGGTGATGATTCCGACGGAAGGTTTTTCCACACTCTGTGCATTTATACGGCTTCTCCCCTGTGTGGATTCTGCTATGTCTCTTTAAGGTTGATTTATCTGTAAATGTTTTCCCACAGTCCATACACTTTTCCCTTCTGTTTCCTTTGAAACCTTCATGTGGAGTCAAGTGTTTGTGGACATCTGCAGCCGGAGAAGCAGAGGATTTCTTCCTCCCCTTCTTTGACGTGTTTCCCTCGTGTTCTTTTGGTCCTCGTTGATTTCCATGTGTCCCTTTCTGTGCTTCATCCTTGGTGGCTTCCAATGACATCCCAGATTGGTCCCCACAATTCTCATGGCCTTGTGCTGCACCTGCTTTGGGAGAAACAAAGGAAGAAGATTCCATTAGATCTTCATGTCAGAAACCACGGACAGAGGTGTGTGCGTGTGTGTGTGTTTAGCTCTCCGCTGATACTGGATCTTTTTGGCAAAAAGGTTACGCATACCCGGATTATTAAAACAAAAGGAGTCTGAGGTAGGGATGTACAAACGTTCCGCCACGGATCTCAGGGAGGCCGAATGCCAGTGCATTTGGCCCCCCGAAATCGGTGGCGGAACGGTCTGCCACCCCCCTGGGATGGGACTTACCTTGGGTGGATCTTCCTGGCAGCGGCGGCGGCTGCGGTTCGGCGGCGGAGGTGGCCGGTCTTCCGACCGGCTGCCGCCGCCGCCATTTCCAGTAAAAAAAAAAAACACAACGTGATAGGCTACGTAAAGATTTACGTAGCCTATCACAGCTAGATTTTAAAAAACCACCGTGATAGGCTACGTAAATGTTTACATAGCCTATCACGGCTGACTTAAAAAAAAAAAGGCGCATACGCAAATGGCAGCGGCCATGGCCGTCGCCATTTCCGTTTCCTATTTTGGCACGTCTTAGTCTACGTAAACATTTACGTAGACTAAGACGGCGAAAATAAGGGGAACACAGATAGCGTAGACGCTACGCTATTTGCGTTCCCCTTATTTTCTCCATCTTAGTCTACGTAAATGTTTACGTAGACTAAGACGTGCCAAAATAAGGAATGCAAATGGCGGCGCCCATGGGCGCCGCCATTTGCGTACGCGTTTTTTTTTTTTAATCAGCTGTGATAGGCTATGTAAACATTTACGTAGCCTATCACGGCTGACTGCAGGGATGCAAACGGCGGCGGCTATGGCCGCCGCCATTTGCGTCTCTGCTAGCCAGCGGCTGGATGTCTGGCTGCTGGCGGAGCCGGCCAGCGGCTCTGCAGAATCGCTGCGGAGCACAGCCGGCCGGCCAGGATTCCGGGGGGGAGGAACGGAGCACCTCCCCCCCCGGCGAGGATTCCGGGGGGAGGGACGGAACGCCTCCCCCCCCAGCATCAACATAATCCGCGGAAAGTTAAGTCACTTTCGTACATCCCTAGTCTGAGGCACCTTAGAGACTAAGGACTCCTTCACACGGAGCTTTTATCCTGCTATTGAGATTGCTCCTTCACGGAAGTTTGCAGACTCTTTAGATGATGCCGTGAACCTCCAGGGCGTCTCCTGCACTAAATGCCCTTTCTTCCATTTTTAACTAGATCACAGATAATGAGCTATCAAATTACCCCGTTGTGTTCCACTTCAGTTCTGTGAAAAGAGGAAAAGCGGCAAAAAGAGGAGCGAGATCAATGAAACATACCGAAGACTCAGATACGGGGAGACGGAGGGGGAAAGGGGAGGGGAAAAGGGGAGACATTGTGATCCTGCATTTAAAATGGAAGCAGAGAGCCCCGTTTTAAATGCAGGATTTTAGGCTAGCGTAGAGATGCCTCAACAGTGGTTTATTACTAAGGCATGAGCTTTTGTGGGCTAAACTCACTCTGGCAGATGCAGGAACGGATAGAAATAAGATGGAAAAGTCAGTTACAGGCAGGTAGAAAGCAAACATTCCATTTCAGTTTAAAGAGGCATCTAGAATATTAAAGAACAGTAACTACAAGATGGGACTTGGAGTCTATAGACTGTAATGACTAAGCCATTTGGATGATCTGTTGAAGCCAAGTTCCAAGGCGTTATACTTAACAATGAATGTCAGCTCTGAGGTCTCACGCTGAATTCGGTCCCTAAAGTTTCTCTTGGATGATTAGACATTTATGCCTGTATTTCTTCCCCTGTGCAAATACTTCTATGTTGAGTAAGGCTGAAGTTCTCTCCCAGGATCCCCTTCAGTTCTCAAACAGGAAATGTTCTCACCACACACATCTAAGCAGGTACCTGTTGATCTCTCCCCTTCCTCAGAGCTCCAGACAAATGGATCTTCTCCATCTTCCAGCCAGGAGACGAGGTCGGGTTTGGGCATTTCTTGAGAAGGAAGGAGACAAGCTAGTTACGTCTCACTGCAAAACATTCAGGCATTTCAGTTCTACCCATAGCTATGCCTCTTCCCGAAAGCCAAGAGCAGGGAAAGGCAACTCCTGCTAATTAATAGGACTTGGGCACGGAGAATCACCAGGGTCCATTTGGTACTTTCAAACAAGCACTCATCTGGTGGCTAGACTTTGAGGAGTGCACTTTGGAGACCACATTACATCGGCCCTTCACTGGCTTCCAGTTTGTTTCCGGGCATAATTCAAAGTGCCGGTTTCGATCTAGAAATCCCTAAATGACTTCCAGCCCTACTATTCTATGATTCTATGAGCCTGTCTGTAACTTAGAACTTACAATAATCATCGGAGGCCCTATTATATGTACCGCCATGTAGAGAAGCTAGTTTATTGGGTAGTAGGGACAGGGGCTTTTTAGTAGCAGCACCCTGATTATCATCCCCAGGGACGTGAGGTTTGCTTCCTCATTACTACATTTAAGACAGGCAGTAAACACTATTCCATTCCATTGGCCTTTTAATGTTGCTTGAGGTTTCATCTCACTTTTAATTTTAACTGTAACTCTAGGCATTTAATTTTATTTATGGTGGAACACTTGTGTTTTATGGCGTGTTTTATGGTGTTCCCTGAGTGACCAGCTGCGGTTTACTAAGTTCAGAATCTGTTCTTTTAAAATGTTTTAATTTTTTTAATTATGGGGTTTTATTCTTTTATCTTGTTGCTCACCACACTGAAATCTTTGATGTGGAGCTAGGGATGTATGAAAATCACTTACCTTTTCGAAGGGTGACATTCATGGGGGGGGGGAGGCGCTCCGTCCCTCCCCCCGAAATTCTCCCTGGCCAGCTCTGCTCTGCGGCGACTCCGCGGAGCCACCGACCGGGGCCGCCCGCAGCCGGACATCCGGCCGCTGGGCAGCCTGCATAGGGACGCAAATGGCGGCTGCCGTAGCCGCCGCCATTTGCATCCCTGTATTTTGCCATGATACGCTATGTAAATATTTACGTAGCTTATCACGGGGGGAAAAAAAGGGAACGCAAATGGCAGTGGCTACGGCGGCCACCATTTGCGTTCCCTTTTTTTTTTTTGCCGTAAATGGCGTCCCTGCGTTAGCCATGATAGGCTACGTAAGTATTTACGTAGCCTATCACGGCTATAATGAAGAAGCGAATGGCAGCCACAGATGCGGCTGCCATTCGCAAAGCAGTGCGAACAGCAGCAGGTAGGTGCTCCATTTCGCGTGCCTTTCGCGGGGTGGGGGGGCAGGGGGCTTCGTTCTGCCACGGATTTCGGGGGTCCGAACGCACTGGCAATCAGCCTCACCGAGATCCGTGGCGGAATTCTCTGACATCCCTATGTGGAGCGGTATATAAATATTGTAAATAAATAAACAAACAGTGTGGTTACTGTATATCAGTCCTGGGCACCTAAGATCCAACAAAGAGGATAATATCCTGACCAATAAAAATCAGATAAAAGCACAAGATCAGAACGAGGTGCAAATTTTACACGTGAATAACGATGATAAAACGACACAGTGAATCAAATCCTCTACAAATTTATAAGAGGTAGATTAAAATTGCACACTAAAAGGTGCAACTAAAAGGTATTGCTACATGCTTAAAACACTACAAAACATGTACAGAGTATTTAAAAACAAAGCTGAAATGGTAAAACAATCGGTGGGAATAAAACCAAGTTGTATGTAAGCTTCCTGAAGCTATACAAAAGTTATACATATAGGCGGATTGTGTCTCTATCCTGTTTGAAGTATCAGATTACAAGGGTAATCTCTGAATTTTTGACGTACTTCACAGATTACCTTTGTAGCAATACCTTTTATCTGCACCTTCAGGTGTGCAATTTTAAGCTGTTTTATAGGTTTGTATAGGGTTTGATGCACCTTGTCGTTTTATCATTGTTTTTCTCATGTAAAATTTGCACGTTGTCCGGATCTTGTGCTTGTATCACCCCTGGGCACCTGTTAGCCAGAGAGTGCAATTTATAAGTGTATGAAATAAATAAGAAAAGGATTTATTTACATCCTTATCACCTCATCTGCCCTCTGAGAGAACTAGACTACAGGAGGAGAACAGCGAAGGGATTACCATCAAATCCGTTGCAAGCGACAAACTTTGCAAGCATCACATTTCCAAAACTGGGTTTCTGCACTTTTCAAAATAACATCATCCAGGTGATATGGCAACTCCAGTTCCACCCAGTTCCACGCTGGCATCCCTACAGCGCTAATATCAAGAACAGGAATCTGTACCTTCAGCATTTATCTTCCAAAGGAAGAGAGTCCTTACCCAGAAAAGCCACATTCTGGTAATTCTCCAGCATGACCTCCTTGTACAGAGCTCTTTGGCCTGGATCCAAGAGATCCCACTCCCCCTGGGTGAAATACATGGCCACCTCCTCAAAGGTCACCGGAACCTGAAAGAAGAAGAAGAAAAAAAATCTCTGCTGGAAATAATTTTCACTATACATTTCCCACACATACACAGTTGATCCCAGTTTGAAAGAGTAAGTGATAACTGTTAGGTTTCCATATGCTCATTTTTTATTTTTGTAGGATTCAAGACTCTGGGTAGTATCCAATATTAGTCCTACTTAAAGTAGATCCCTTGAAATGAATGGGACTTCAGTTAGCTACGGCTAACGTTGGATACGACCCTTCAAGTGTGAGTCAGTAGACGTCATAGCTTTCTTACTTGATCACCTGAACATCCCGTTGCACCAAAAGTAAAGAGGCACATACTTTCTGACCGCCGCTCGCATGCGTGTGCACACGTGAACCCCCATGATCCCCCCCCCCTGACCTGAGGCGGCATCACAGCAGCTCTTTCCACTCCACCCCAAAGAAGACATGATCCACGTTGTGCCTCTGAGGCCATTGCAACGCCTGTGGGGGAGACAAAAGAGGTGTAAACTAGGATGCTGCTTGGACTGGGTGCAGATACTGCCATTATGCGGTGGGGAGAGCAATCCTATGCACCTGGCCAGTGCCTGGGAGGCGTTGGATATTTCGGTTTCCTGGCTCCAGGTTTTCGCTCCCTACCCCCAGCAGCCAGCGTGGAAACAACCGTCCTGGCTGCTGCTACAAGCCCACAAACGTGAGCTTGTGGGGGGTGAAAAAGCGGCGTTCCCAGGGGTGGGGCGGGGCGGGGCAGGGAGGAGACCAGGGACTGCAAGATATTCCCAGCCTTCTCTGGCCTCCTTCCCTCCTCAAAGCCTCAAAATCGCCCATCTAGCTAAAATGCAGGCACCTGCCGCTCTGCATTGGTTACTGGTAAGCCTCAGAGTATCCAGATGCTTACGAGTATCCAGGGCATATCCCATAGGATTACACACGTAGGGCGCAATCCCACGGGGATAGGCGGCTGCCTCCGAACTCGGAGGCGACCCCCTATCCGATGCAGGGCAGGAGAAACACAGAGGGGATCATCCTTTCCACGCTTCAGCCGCCCTGCATTTGGGGCTCAACAGCCAATTTCGGCTGTCTAGCCGCAGGAAGTCGGAGCGGGGGAAGCGGCGGCCGGACGACACGTGGGATGCGTCGGAGCCGCCTTTCCGCCTTCCCTGCCCTGTTTTCGCCGCTCTGCGCTCCTCTTCCGAGAGTGGGGCCATTCCGCGCTGCCTACGTGGCAGCACCGGGGGGGGGGGGTGTCGGTTCTCAGGGAACCGACCTTGGAGTGCGGGCTCCGAGGCCGGTTCCCGGAAATCAACATATCCTATGGCCGTCTAGGCGCTGACTAGCAGCAATCGGATTGCTCCCTAAGTCTGCATGTTTGGCTTCCCTGGCTTCCACTATTATAAACTGCCTCAAGCTTAGGGGAGTGATAAATGGTCCACCTAAATATGTTTCATTCCCCTTCCCCTTTTATTTCCCTTCATGCTCCATTTGGCTTGTGGTGCCGAACCCAAAAAAGGATGTAACATGTAGGCTCAACATACCTTTCCGACCCCCTCCCTAATGTCTTCTAGACTGCTCCCTTGCCTTCGCTCACCACGAATGCCGCAATCTTGGTCCAGTCCCATCAAAACACACACACAGTCACAACAGGCTGCATTTGAGAGGCCCACCACAAAACAACACATGACACATGTAAAGAGAAAGATACCACGCTGCCCGTTAAGACAGTTCAGGGGATAAAATGAAAACAAGACATGCAAGCTGAAGACGGACACAGCTCGTACATTAGCCATTATTTACATTTTCAAATTCTTAATCACCCGTCATTAATACTTGGCATTTGCATTTCCTACGAAGATATCTTATATTTTTTTCAAACAGGTGGATTAGCATTTTTTCAGTCGTTTTCCCAGCAAGCCACACAAATTTTTTCCCAGCAAGCCACAGCAAGCCTGATTCCCAGGCGGTCTCCCATCCAACCAGGGCTGACTCTGCTTAGCTTCCGAGATCGGGCACATCCCCTATCCTGGCCTCTCTAACCTAGTCCAATAAAGCAAAGTCAGCTGTTTTCTAAAATCCAAGGAGGGGTCCTTCAACAGGGGCATAGAACTTGTTCATACCGGGTCCTGCCTATCAGTAACGGTTGTCTTCTACCCCATCACCTGTTTCCTGTCACTTGGTTCTGACCGCAAATCTGACACATTCTGTTATCTCACTCTTCGCTTCCTCTCTTGCAACGTTCCAACCCACCACTGCATCTATACTAAACTATGGGCACGGTGCTATGCATGTTCAGACAGAAAAAAAGTCCTACGAAAGTCCCATATGCCGGCTGGGGAATGCTGGGAGCTGGAGGGCCTTTTTCTGTCTAAACATGCATAGGAGTGCGCCCTGTGCCAACCTAACGCCTTGTCTTTTACCCAACCCAGTGGTAAAGCTAGATCCCTTCATTCATTCATTCATTCATTCAATCTATTTTATTTATTTACATTATTTATATACCGCTCCGCATCTGGAACAGATTTCGGAGCGGTGGACACAAAAGATGAAACCGCAAAAAGAATAAAAAGATTAAAACCAGGTTTTAATCTTTTAAATTAAATTTTAAATTAAAGAGCCAGTGTGGCGTAGTGGCGAGAGTGTTGGACTGGGAGCCCAGAGATCCGGGTTCTAGTCCCCACTCGGCCATGGAAGCTCACTGGGTGACTTTGGGCCAGTCACAGACTCTCAGCCCAACCTACCTCACAGGGTTGTTGTTGTGAGGATAAAAGGGAGAGGGGGAGGATCATGTAAGCCGCCTTGGGTTCCTTGCAAGAGGAAAAAAGGCGGGGTATAAATGCCATAAATAAATAAATAAATAAATTTTAATTGGGTTTCTTAAAGAGGAAAGATAGGGTTTCTTAAAGAGGAAAAATGGCTATAAATGTAATAAATATATATATATATATATATATATATATTACATATAAATGTAATAAATAAAAATAATAATGAATAAAACGCCACCTTAAAACTATACGTTTAAAAACACACAGTGCCAATAAAAACCGTCACTGGTCCATTCAGGGACGCCTCCTGGAAGAGCGTGGCTTTCAGGAGGCGCGGGAAACAACGCAGCATTGGTGCCTGCCTGTTCTCTCGTGGCAGGGGATTGTGAAGAAAGGGGGCCACCACGCTGAAGGCTTGTCTCCTGGTGGACCGGGCAGGTTGGTAAGGGAGAAGGCGCTCTCTCGGGCAGGATTCTGGCTCTGTACCCTAGCCAGCGCCTTAAGCCTGTCCCAGTAGCCTTCTTCCTCTTTTTTGGAGAGAGAGCCATGGAGCCCCCCCCCCCCCACACACACACTTGTCAGCTGGATTGCATGGACCAGGCCCCTCCCTTGGCCCCAGACCTTCCCCCAGAAGCAAAGCCTCGCCTCCCAGCACCCCCCAGCGCTTACCTCTGCCTCTGCCCTGCCCTGCCGGAGGTCTCCACAGAGCTCTGGGAGATGGAGAGGGGTGTGTTCCCTATGGTCCACCCTCCCCCTTTAAAAAAAAAATAAAAATCCCCCCTTCTCCAAAAAAAAGCCCCCGAACAGGGCTCAGATCATTAACCCGTGCAGGGCTGAGCGGCAGAACCCCCCGCCCCACCCCGCGCGCCCCTTTTCTCTGTCTTATCTGCAACCCTGCAAAAGTGCAAGCCCGCGCGCCCTACGGGGCTGCGCCGACACTTCCGGCCCCGGAGCGAACGTGACCCCTTTGGGGCGCGCCCGATGCGGGGGGCGGGATGGGGCACCGTAGAGATATGGCGAGTAGAGCCGCTCCTCTCGCCTGCGCGGGGACCCTGCCCGGCGCTCAAAGGGAGCGGGGCCGAAGGCGGCGCGCTTTGCCCCCGTGCCTCTTTCTCGCCGCTGTGGCCGACAGCGCGCGCCCGGGGAAATCCGGTCTCCTCGTGGGTTTGCCGGGCGAAGGGCCGACGTTTCTTTGGGAAACCGAGGCACGGCTGAAAAACAGGCAGACGCTTGGTGGGTGGGTGCGTTTCCCTCTTGGGGAGGGGGGGCTCTTTATTCTCCACCCCCCCACCCCCCAAGCAAAGCTGTTGCTTCTGCACCCAGGCACCCCCCCCCCCGCCGTCTGCATAGTCCATGGGGAATGGGGTCGAACTTTGGGGGGGGGGGGCTTGACAGATTTTTGTGCAATACAAGCCATGCATCTGTTGGGGGGGGGGTGGCAAATTTTTGTTCAATACAAGCCATGCATCTGTTGGGGGGGGGGGTTGGCAGATTTTTGTGCAATAAAAGCCATGCATCTGTTTGGGGGGGGGGTTGGCAGATTTTTGTGCAATAAAAGCCATGCATCTGTTTTTTTTTGGGGGGGGGGTTGGCAGATTTTTGTGCAATAAAAGCCATGCATCTGTTGGGGGGGGAATGACAGATATTTATGCAATACAAGCCATGCATCTGTTTGGGGGGGGGAGTGACAGATATTTGTGCAATACAAGCCATGCATCTGTTGGGGGGGGAGTGACAGATTTTTGTGCAATTAAAGCCATGCATCTGTTTGGGGGGGGGGGTTGGCAGATTTTTGTGCAATAAAAGCCATGCTTTTGGGGGGGGGGGTTGGCAGATTTTTGTGCAGTAAAAGCCATGCATCTGTTGGGGGGGGGTTGGCAGATTTTTGTGCAATAAAAGCCATGCATCTGTTGGGGGGGGGGGTTGACAGATTTTTGTGCAACAAAAGCCATGCATCTGTTGGGGGGGGGGATTGACAGATTTTTGTGCAATACAAGCCATGCATCTGTGGGGGGGGGGGTTGGCAGATTTTTGTGCAATAAAAGCCATGCATCTGTTGGGGGGGGAGTGACAGATATTTATGCAATACAAGCCATGCATCTGTTTGGGGGGGGAGTGACAGATATTTGTGCAATACAAGCCATGCATCTGTTGGGGGGGGGAGTGACAGATTTTTGTGTAGTAAAAGCCATGCATCTGTTGGGGGGGGAGTGACAGATTTTTGTGCAACAAAAGCCATGCATCTGTTGGGGGGGGAGTGACAGATTTTTGTGCAACAAAAGCCATGCATCTGTTGGGGGGGGGGATTGACAGATTTTTGTGCAATACAAGCCATGCATCTGTGGGGGGGGGGGTTTGGCAGATTTTTGTGCAATAAAAGCCATGCATCTGTTGGGGGGGGAGTGACAGATATTTATGCAATACAAGCCATGCATCTGTTTGGGGGGGGAGTGACAGATATTTGTGCAATACAAGCCATGCATCTGTTTGGGGGGGGAGTGACAGATATTTGTGTAGTAAAAGCCATGCATCTGTTGGGGGGGGAGTGACAGATTTTTGTGCAACAAAAGCCATGCATCTGTTGGGGGGGGAGTGACAGATTTTTGTGTAGTAAAAGCCATGCATCTGTTGGGGGGGGAGTGACAGATTTTTGTGCAACAAAAGCCATGCATCTGTTGGGGGGGGAGTGACAGATATTTGTGCAATACAAGCCATGCATCTGTTGGGGGGGGAGTGACAGATTTTTGTGTAGTAAAAGCCATGCATCTGTTGGGGGGGGAGTGACAGATTTTTGTGCAACACAAGCCATGCATCTGTTGGGGGGGGAGTGACAGATTTTTGCGCAATACAAGCCATGCATCTGTTTGGGGGGGCACCCCCCCACACCCCCCCTTGCGGTAGCATGGCAGGGATCAGCCCCCTCCCTGGGCTTCCGCGGGGGCGCTGGGGAGGGCAGGCGCGTCTCTCTCGCACCCCGACGCCGCACCTCCGCTTCCGCGTCCCGCTCTGCCCCCGGAAGCCGCGCGAGCTGCTGTCCTTCGCCGGGGTGAAGGTGGGGGCGCTCAGTGCTGCCCCCCCGCCGTCCTCTTCGCTTCCTGCCTCGCCGGGCTGGGCGGCGCCCCCCCTTCTCTCCCGCCTGCGCGGCGCGGGGAGCGGGGCGCCCGGCCTCCTCGTGAGTTGGCGGGCGGAGGGCCGGAGGGCGGCCGGGGTGCCGGGTGGAAATCGCCCCCCAACAGGTCCGCCTCTCGCAGGAGCGCTGCCCGGACCGCCCACCCGCCTTTGCTCCGCCTGGTCTGCGGGCCCGCAGAGCGCCGGTCTCGGCCCTGCGGGCGCGGCAGGGACTCCAGGCGCTGCGCGGGGGGCGGGGAGAGGCGCCCCTCCCGGCGGGGTGCTCCGCGGCAGCTGCAGGGGCGCCCGGGCTCGCACGGGGCGCCACGCCGCCGGGCCCGGCTCGCGGCCCCGCCCGAGGCCAAGGGGGCCCTGCGGGCAGAGCGCAGCCCCCGCGCATCGGCGCCCCCCGCTCCCCCGCGGCGCGTCATTCGGGGGCCGCAGCCTCGCGCCCTGCAGCTCGGGACGGGGCCGCAGAAGCCAGCCCCCGCGTCCTGGCCGCGGATTGCGGGCCTGCACATGCTCAGAGTTTGTCTTGGGTCGGGGCTGGCGCACGCTTTGTTTTGCGCATGCACGGGATCGGAGGGTCCGGAGGGGCCTGCGAGGCCATCGAGCCCAACCCCCCGCTCAAGGCGGGAAGCCTGATCCCCAGGCGGCCCCCCGTCCAAGCACGAACCAGGGCTGACCCTGCTTAGCTTTCATGGCATCATAGAATAGTGGGGCTGGGAGGGGCCCAAAAGACCATCAAGTCCAACCCCCCACTCACTGCAGGAATCCAAGCTCTGCTACGTAAACGCCATTTGTGTCTCTGGTTTAGCCGTGATAGGCTACGTAAATATTTACGTAGCCTATCGCGGGCCGGCGTAGGGACGCAAATGGCGTCCCCTACACAGGACGCCATTTACGTCCGCAGCAGCCCGGCAGCGGCTGGAGGTCCCGCTGTGGGTTGGCCCGGCCGGCGGCTCCGTGGCCTGGCCGCGGAGCGGAGCCAGCCGGGCAGGATTCCAGGGGGAAGGAACGGATCGCCTCCCCCCACCTGCAGAACTCGGCGGAGCCAGGTAAGTGGAGTTTCGTACACCCCTATCAGCAGCACCTCTAGGCCAGCGTCTAAAATGACTTAGAAGCGCCACTGAGATCGCCCCGGCGTGCTTTGTGCCTACTAATACTAATGTCGCAAGACAGGCACCGGAGAGGCTAAATTCGCCTCTGGGCGTTTCATTGCTGCGATGGACTTAGCACCACTCCAAGGCGGCTCAGCGGCTCTGTGATGGAGCGGAGGGAGAGAGGGAGAAGGCCTCCAGATTTACGTTGGGCACGCAGGGGCTGCTTTTCATCTCCAGGGTGCTTCGCTGTCAGAGAATTTTGACGCTAACCTTCTCCCGCCCCACTCTGCAATTTCTAGATCAGAACCAGCACGGTTGCTGTCAGGGGCAGCGGGATGGCTTCAAGATCGGCTGCTCTTTGGTGTGGAGGGGAAACATCTACCACACAGCCTGCTCAGGTACAGGAGGGAAGGGGTGATCTCAGAAATGGGCAAAACACAGCTTCGCTGACAAGGAGGCTGCCAAGCTGGGCTTTGCGCATTTCTTTTTTGTTTCTGGTGGTGCGGGAGGTCAAAACTCCCCACTTGGTGGGCTCTGAGCGCTGTTGATCGTCTCACACGATCAACGCCTTCCTGTTGACGTGACAGATATCGGTAGGTGACTCCCTGTTCCTTGATTGTGGTGCCATTTTGTCTAGTATTCCTATTTTGTAGCACTTTTTCTTCAGGGTCTCTAAAGGGACTCACAGCAAAGGCTTTGCACAGGGACAGTTAACATAGATTTTAATACATTCATTAAAAACAATAATAATGCACATGTAATCATTTCACATGCATCACCCACCAAAACAACAAAAGAGAGCTCAGCCCTCCCAGAGCTCTCTTTTTTTCCCAGCTTGAGTCCACGACAAAAATCTAAATAAAACGTCTCTCTGAAGCTTTATTTTTTCTGCTAGCCGAAGAAAGGAAACAGCCTTTGCTCAGTTCCCTCCAGCTCCACAGCAGTCTTCTCAATATGAGTCAGGATCCAGCAACACAGGAACTTTGCTAAGCAGCCCTGTCTTGCAAGGTCACATCCAACACATCCCTTGGACGCAACTTTAAATGCCCTGCAACTCTCTTCAGACAGCTCCTGCCTGCTCCCAACAAGCCACAATGTTAGCACTGATGGCTTCGTCTTTTGAACTGAAATGCGTCCCCGCAGCCCTGCCCCATAAGAGGAGGAGCGTAGAGGGGACTGGTGCCATTTTGCAAGGGACACAGATGCATTTGTCTCAGTCTCCCTGGCGACCCAGCCGGATAGATGAGAAAATATTCCTTTGGCAAAGAAAGGGCACTCTGCACGTGTTCAGGGCTGCTTTGTTTCCCTCTGGAAAGGAACTCTGCATAAGCTCAGAAATACTCCATGGGTGGGGAGTGAATTCTTGTAAACAAAAAAGCCGGACACCTACACGAGTCTCAAATACCAGGAGTCCAGTCTCACTTTGAGTCAGCTGGATTTGCTGAGGGCAGGAGGAAGACGTTTAGGAAGAACTCCTATGATAGCATTATACTCTCTGATGTTTGTGATTGGTCTAGTAAACTAATGCTTTAAATACCTGATTATGATTTTTCAACATTTGACCAACTAATCGGTCCATTCTTTAAAAACAAAAGAAAGGACAAAAACCAGCCTTACGTAAAATCCTTCTGGAAAAGGCTGCCTTACGACACTGCAAATCCTCCTTGCATAGAATCAAAAGAGTAGTAGGGTTGGAAGGGGCCTATAAGACCATCGAGTCCAACCCCCTGCTCAATGCAGGAATCCAAGTCAGAGCATCCCTGACAGGTGGCTGTCCAGCTTCTTCTTGAATGCCTCCGATGTGGGAGAGCCCACTACCTCCCTAGGTAATTGGTTCCATTGTCGTATTGCTCTAACAGTCCAGACGTTTTTCCTGATGTTCAGCCGGAATCTGGCTTCCTGTAACGTGAGCCCAAATATTCCGTGTCCTGCACTCTGGGATGATCGAGAAGAGATCCTGGCCTTCCTCTCTGTGACAACCTTTCAAGTCCTTGAAGAGCGCTTTCATATCTCCCCTCAGTCTTCTCTTCTCAAGGCTAAACATGCCCAGTTCTTTCCATCTCTCCTCACAGGGCTTTGTTTCCAGTCCCCTGATCATCTTTGTTGCCCTCCTCTGAACCCTCTCCAGCTTCTCTGCATCCTTCTTAAAGTGTGGTGCCCAGAACTGGACAGAGTACTCCAGATGAGGCCTAACCAGTGCTGAGTAGAAGGGAACTAGGATTTGGAAGCTATGCTTCTATTAATGCAGCCCCAAATAGCATTGGCCTTTTTTGCAGCCACATTACATTGTTTGCTCATATTCAGCTTGTGGTCTACAGCAATTCCAAGATCCTTCTTGCTTGTAGTACCCCCATCTTATAACTGTGCATTTGGTTTCTTTTTCCTAGGTGCAGAGCTTGGCATTTATCCCTATTAAATATCATTCTCTTGTTTTCAGCCCAGCGTTCCAGCCTATCAAAGTCACTTTGAATTTTGTTTCTGTCTGTGCAGATAATTTCATTTCATTTATGACATTTCTATACCGCCCAATAGCCAAAGTTCTCTGGGCAGTTTACAAAGATTAAAACCCATTAAAATACATTATACATAGAATAAACTATTTATATCCAAACATATATATAGATAGCACACACACACAGACACACATACAACTAAACATTTTTAAACAACAGTCAGAACAATCCAGGACCTGATTAAAACCCCAACATATTCTGCCAAATGCCTGAGAGAAGAAGAAAGTCTAACCTGATCATAAGCAGAAGTGTGTTTGGGCGGGGGAGTGGCATTATATGTGAGGAGATTATGTTTTCTTCTCCATTCAGTGTCCGGTGACCTTTGAGGAGGTGGCTGTGCATTTCACGGAGGAGGAGTGGGCTCTGCTGGGTCTGGGCCAGAGGTCTCTGTACAAGGAAGTCATGCTGGAGAATTATGAGAATGTGGCATCTCTGGGTAAGGATCCTTCTGACATTTATTTGACATTGCTACTTACCATTGTAACGATTCCACCCTGTGTATTGCTGGCTGACCCATGCTGTTATAGACCTGAGCTTGTGAACGATGCTGTGTTGAAAAGTGCACATTCCCTCCCAGGAAGCTTCCGAAGTTCGTCGCTTTCAGCTATTAATGACTGCAGCACCTCCCTGTTCCTTCTCCTTCTCTCTTATTTGGTTAAAACATGGGGCTGTCCAGAATCAGGCCCTGTTGGGGAGGGATTTTCTTTATTCTGTGGCCCTGTTCACATGTAACACTGAGCCACGGTGGCTGGGGAATTTCCGGTAACTTCAGCGGTTTAGCGTGTCATAGAGGCATAGAACCATAGGGTTGGAAGGGGCCTACAAGACCATCGCGTCCAACCCCCTGCTTAACGCAGGAAGCCTGATTCCCAGGCGGTCTCCCATCCAAGTGCTAAGCAGGGCTGACCCTGCTTAGCTTTTGAGATCGGGCGCATCCAGCCCTTTGCTCGACATGTGGAGGGAGAAAACCACGTTCCACGTGGTTACTAAGCCGCCCCGGGTAACCACCCCTTGCAAAAGGGGGATGGGGCCCCAGCAAGGCTTGCCGTGTCGTCTTTTGGGCTCCCCGGTAGTTAAAACAGGGACCGGAGGACCTCCAGACCATAGAGTCCGCCGGCTAGAGTGTCCACTACTGCAGGAGACGCTCTAGCCCCCGCAGACTTTCTCAATGGTCACGCGGCTATTTGGACCGACAAGATGTGAGCAAACCACTCCGGTAAGTTCGCCAGCCAACTACAGGGGGGTAGCCGAACCATGTGTTCCCGGTCGTGTCACGGGAACACGTCCACTAACCGTCCCCCCCTCCGTAGTTCTCCGAACTACCCTCCCCCCCATGCACGTGTGAATAGGCCCTGTCTGTTATTTATCTCTCCACTGGGAATTTCTTCATTCCCAGTGAACTTCTTCAAACCTCAGACTGCTGAAGGAGGCATGGTTGCCTAGCTCCTCTGCCTGATATCAATAGTGACAAAAAATGGACTCTGATGGGTTTCACTGGGCCGCACGGCAGTCTGATTACTCCTGTGGAAGGTTTTGCATTTGGAAAAAAAATAGGCAGGATCAGAGTTAGATTTATTCTGGGAATCACTTCGATTCCTTGGTTCTGTCCCAGGGCCCGTGGCTAACGCCATCTTGGCCTTGAGGCGACATGGCTTGAACACAGAGCTTTCGAGCCTGTGGGTTTGCTAACCCTATCTGGCTACATCCAATAAGCCAAACGGAGAAAAGGCCAGCTCAAGTAATTCTTCACTGGGCTTTCTGTGAATGCCTAGATTTTCTTTTATTTAGTGCTTTCTCTTGCCTTTTGGGAGGGGTCACAGGAAAGGGTTGCTTTGGAAAGCCTTGGATATTTTAGCAGTCAGAAGTCACCAGTCTGTTTGCTTCCTCCAAAGGATTTCCCAAACCTGAGCTCATCTCCTGGATGGAAGAAGGGGAAGATACATCCACCCAGGGTCTCAAGCAAGGAGAGGAATCGGCCGGTAGCCACCCAGGTGTGTAGTGCAAATTGAAGCGTGGCTTCTGGCTTGGGGCAGGGTGGGATTTCCAGAAGGAACAGGGAGGGAGTTTTCATGATTCTCTCCCCAAAGGAGACAGAATGTGAGAGACAGCAGTGCTGTATCACCTACTCTTTGAGCTCTGGCCAACTTAAAAGGAACCCTGAATTCCTGCAGCAGTGGGTTTTTCTTCGATTTGCTTCTATCTCAACCTTGCAATAGTTCTCACGTCACTCCCATTATTATTACTATGTTGTTAGTAGTACAGCTTTAAACACACACACACACACACATACATATATTTAAATTTATATCCCACCTTTCCACTAAGAATGATTTAATTTCATAGAATAGTAGGGTTGGAAGGGGCCTATAAGACCATCGAGTCCAACCCTCTGCTCAGTGCAGGAATCCAAGTCAGAGCATCCCTGACAGGTGGCTGTCCAGCCTCCTCTTGAATGCCTCCAGTGTGGGAGAGCCCACCACCTCCCTAGGTAACCGGTTCCATTGTCATATTGCTTTAACAGTCAGGAAGTGTTTCCTGATGTTCAGACGGAATCCGGCTTCCTGTAACTTGAGCCTATGATTCCGTGTCTTGCACTCTGGGATGATCGAGAAGAGATCCTGGCCTTCCTCATAGGAAGTCTCACCTCATAGGGCTAAGAAGCTAAGCTGGACTCCTGATGAGATGGAGTGCTCAGTAGGGCCTCCTCGGTCGATCTCAGGTGCTTAGGGGGTGGGCGGGGCGAAATCATGAAGGACAAGCTCTATTAACAATATTTTTGTTAATATTTTTGTTTTAATATTGTTAATATTTTTAACAATATTAAAAATAGTTAATTCTCGAAACAAAATACCAATAACAACAGTGGCTGGTCAGTCAAGGAAGGCTTCCTGGAATAAAGGTGTTTTCAGGAGGCCCCGGAAACAACACAGTGTTGGTACCTGCCTGACCTCCAGAGGCAGGGAGTTCCAAAGAAAGGGGACCACCACGCTGAAAGCTCTTCTCCAGGTGGACTCCAGTCGGGCCGCAGGTCCATGCGGAACCACCAGGAGCATGCCATCCGATGACCTTAGTGACTGGGCAGGTTGATAAGGGCGAAAGCTCTCTCTCAAGTATCCTGGTCCCAGGTTGTTTAGGGCTTTATATGCTAGTGCCAAAAGCTTAAACCTGGCCCAGTAGCAAATAGGCAGCCAGTGCAGTTCCCTCCGCAAAGGAGTTGCGTGTTGGAAAGGGGCAGCTCCCGATAACAGCTGAGGTGCTACGTTCTGCACAAGCTCCAGCTTACAGACCAGCCTTAAGGGCAGCCCCACATTAAGTGGGTAGTGCAGTAGTCCAGTCTTTTGCTTACCAGCTTCTGCACCGCCGTGGCCAAGCTATCCCTGTCCAAGAGAAGCCATGGCTGGTGAACCAGCCGAAGCTGGTAGAAGGCACTCTGACCCACCGTGGCCACTTGGGCCTCCAGTGACAGTGATGGATCTGAGTACCCCCAGACTACAAACCTGATCTTTCAAGGGGAGCGCAACCTCATCCGGAACAGGCAAAGAGCCTATCTCCCAGACTCAGGAACCATTCACCCACAGGGCTTCCATCTTGCCAGAATTCCGTTTCCTTGCCATCCATTAGAATGACCTGTCTGGGCCAGCTGGGTTTTTAATATTGAGTAACTGCTTCCTGGATTGAATAATTAGATGGATAGATAGATTGTCAGGGTTGCCTCTGAGCATACAGAGTGCCAGAGCAGTTCAGATTCTGAGGAAGAGCTGGAATGTGTGGGGGAGGAACTTTCTCAAGTTTCAGAGGCACAGCTGGATGGAGAGGCCCTCTCTTTACACAGCCCTGCGAGTGATAGCGAACAGGGGGAGGCGAGGGAAAGACAACCTGAACGCGTAGACGCAAGGCGCAGACGCAAGCACAAGCGGGAAATCGCAGGGGCTGAGCTTTGGCGCTCTGCCTGATTGGCTCAGCGTCAACAGCTGCGCCTAGAGGTGTCACGGGAGAGGGGGAGATCTTCCCCTCCCACCCCTTAAGTAGTTTGCCGCCTTTTCCCCAAACGGAGACCAACTTTCGTAGCTTCCCGTTGAACTCCTTGAAGCTGTTTCCTTTGTAGTCTGAGCCTCTAGCAATTTGCATCTGTATGTCTCATTGGGGCAAATGGAATTAAAGCCTTGGAAATGCAGCCTCTGGTCTGAGTGTTGATTTGGCCCTTGGAGTTCTCAGCAGGGCAAAAGGGAATCCTGACATAGATATTACACACACGCGCGCGTGCGCGCGCGAATATATTTTGCTGCTCATTTTATTTTGTTTTCTGAAGTGTCTGCTGTATCTCTTTGCTTTGTAATCCCTTTGGGACTGCTTGGGCCAAAAACCAGGATGCAGATGTTAATAACTAGAGCTGAGCGCCATCACCGTATTGGTGGCTTCTACTGCTACACCCTCAGGTCCTCTCCCTCCCAGTGGCGTCATAGAGATATTAAAAATGAAATCCTATACATGTCTACGTAGAAGCAAGCCCCATTGAATTCAGTGGAAGTGGCACCCAGGTAATTTAGTACAGGACTACAGGCTAAATAACACCAGTGATCAAACATGCCCTATGGAGCTCTGAACATGCCCCCCCCCCCTCGCCCCGCAAGTGATTTGTCAAAAAACATGCCAGATGTTCTAGCCATTGTAATAAAATATCATGATCCACAGTATAAATGATCCACAAAGGCTGTCTAAGTAGTTTCCATAAACAGATCAGAAGTGGGTAAATGACCACAATTGTAATGGTTCACCCCAACAACTCATTCGTCATTAATATGAGGCTCTTTCCTCAAATGGACTCAAAATTACATATTCTCCCTTTTTTTCCAACAGCTCATGGACAAGATGGACATCGTTTTTGGGAGCGCTGTCAGGTCTCATCAGGAACAGCCAAACATGAAATGAGGGAAGAGACCTTCGACGATCAAGAAGAAGCAAGGAGGCAGAAGAGAAACCAAGCAGAACATGGGAGGGATAAAACCATTCGTAGCCAAATTGGTGACTGCTGTCAAATCCCAATCCAGCAAGAACATCACAAGGGAAAGAATGAGCGCCTTTCATGTGAGAAAAAGTTCAGTTGTCTATCTAATCTTAATTCACATTACAGAATCCACACACGGGAAAAACCATATAAGTGCCTGGAGTGTGTAAAGAGGTTCAGTCAAAGCTCACACCTTACATCGCATCAAAGAATGCACACAGGAGAGAAGACGTTTAACTGTTCGGAATGCGGAAAGAGCTTCAGTCAGAGCACAACCCTCACTAAGCACCAAAGAATCCACACCGGGGAGAAGCCATATAAATGCTTGGAGTGCGGACAGAGCTTTAGTCAGAGCTCGCACCTTACCTCACATCAAAGAATCCACACAGGGGAAAAACCATATAAATGTGTGGAGTGTGGAAAAAGCTTCAGGCAGAGTTCAAGCCTCACTTCACATCAAAAAGTCCACACAGGAGAGAAATGGTATAAATGCTTGGAGTGTGGTAAGAACTTTGGGCAGAAGACGCACCTTATTTCACATCAGAGATGTCACACAGGGGAAAAACCATACAGATGCTTGGAATGCGGAAAGAGCTTCGGGGAGAGCACAACCCTTGCAAAACATCAAAGAATCCATACAGGGGAGAAACCATATAAATGTGTGGATTGCGGAAAGAGCTTCAGTCAGAGCTCGAGCCTCACTTCTCATCAAAAAATCCACACAGGGGAAAAAATATATACATGTTTGGAATGTGGAAAGAGCTTCAGTCAGAGATCTTATCTTACTTTACATCAGAGAATTCACACAGGGGAGAAGCCATATAAGTGTTTGGAGTGTGAAAAGAGCTTCAGTCAGAGTACACACCTGACTTTGCATCAGCGAACTCACACAGGGGAGAAGCCATATAAATGTTTGGCGTGTGGAAAGAGCTTTAGTCAGAGCTCCACCCTTACTTCACATCAAAGAATCCACACAGGGGAAAAATCATATACATGTCTGGAATGTGGAAAGTGCTTCAGTAATAGTACACACCTTACTTACCATCAGAGAATTCATACAGGGGAGAAGCCATATAACTGTTTGGAATGCGGAAAGAGCTTTCGCTGGAGCACACACTTTACATGCCATCGTAGAATGCATACAGGAGAAAAGACAAACAATTAGCAGGTCGCGTTAGAAGCTTTTCTAATACTTCTATCCTTCTGCGGACTTCTGTGGACTCAGAAAGGAGAAGCAACTGTACAAAGGCACAATCCTGTGCAGGTTTAGACAGAAAAACAATCCTGCAACTCCCAGCATTCCCTAGCCGGCTATGCTAGCTGGGACTGCTGGGAGTTGTAGGACTTTTTTCTGTCTAAATATGCATAAGATTGCGCCTTAAATTAGCAGGAAAGCGTGCCTGTGGGATGAGCCTTACTAGAAATCACAGGACCCACAATTCGAGCCTGTTTAAACTTTAGCTAGGCTATTGCAGTGGCCAGTTGTTGTACAAAGGTTAAAATGGTGCAGGTTGCAACTCTTCTGGCTAGGTTTGTTGTTGTTCAGTCGTTCAGTTGTGTCCGACTCTTCGTGACCCCATGGACCATAGCACGCCAGGCCTTCCTGTCATCCGCTCTCTCCCGGAGCGTGCTCAAGTCCATATTCATTGCATCAGTGATGCTATCTAGCCATCTCATCCCCTGCCGTCTTCTTCTTTTGCCCTCAGTCTTTCCCAGCATCAGGGTCTTTTCCAAAGAGTTTTCTCTTCGCATTAGGTGGCCAAAATATTTGAGCTTCAGCTTCAGTATCTGTCCTTCCAATGAGCACTCAGGGTTGATTTCCTTTAGGATTGACTGATTTGACCTCCTTGCAGTCCAGGGGACTCGTCAGAGTCTTCTCCAGCACCACAGTTCGAAAGCATCAATTCTTTGGCGCTCAGCCTTCCTTATAGTCCAGCTCTCACAGCCATACATTACTACTGGGAAAACCATAGCTTTGATTAGACAGACCTTTGTCGGCAAGGTGATGTCTCTGCTTCTTACTATGCTGTCTAGGTTTGCCATAGCTTTCCTCCCAAGGAGCAAGCGTCTTTTAATTTCATGGCTACAGTCACCGTCTGCGGTGATCTTGGAGCCCAAGAAAGTAAAATCTGTCACTGCTTCCATTTCTTCCCTTTCTATATGCCAGGAAGTGATAGGGCCAGATGCCATGATCTTTGGGATTTTTTGTTGAGTTTCAAACCAGCTTTTGCACTCTCCTCTTTCACCCTCAACAAGAGGCTCTTGAGATCCTCTTCGCTTTCTGCCATTAGGGTGGTTCATCTGCATATCGGAGGTTGTTGATAATTCTCCCGGCAATCTTAATTCCGACCTGTGATACATCCAACCCGGCGTTTCTCTTGATGTACTCTGCATATAAGTTAAATAAGCAGGGTGACAATATGCAGCCTTGTCGTACTCCTGTCCCAATTTTGAACCACTCGGTTGTTCCACGTCTGGTTCTTACTGTTGCTTCTTGACCCTCGTACAGGCTTCTCAGGAGACAGGTAAGGTGGTCTGGTACTCCCATCACTTTAAGAATTTGCCAGAGTTTGTTGTGATCCACACAATCCAAGGCTTTAGCATAGTCAATGAAGCAGAAATAGACGTTTTTCTGGAATTCTCTTGCTTTCTCCATGATCCAGCGAACGTTGGCGATTTGATCTCCAGTTCCTCTGCCTCTTTGAAACCCAGCTTGTACTTCTGGTAGTTCTCGGTTCGCATACTGCTGAAGCCTAGCTTGTAGGATTTTGAGCATCACCTTGCTGGCATGTGAAATGAGCACAATTGTGCGGTAGTTTGATCACTCTTTGGCGTTGCCCTTCTTTGGAATTGGAATGTAGACTGACCTTTTCCAGTCTTGCGGCCACTGTTGAGTGTTCCTAATTTGTTGGCATATTGAGTGCAACACTTTAACATCATCATCTTTTAGGATTTTAAATAGCTCAGCTGGAATACTGTCATCTCCGCTAGCTTTGTTGTTACTAATGCTTCCTAAGGCCCACTTGACTTCACTCTCGAGGATATCCGGCTCAAGTTCAGTGACCGCACTATCATGGCTATCAGGGACATTCAGATCTTTCCTGTATAGTTCTTCTGTGTATTCTTTCCACCTCTTCTTAATCTCATCTGCTTCTGTTAGGTCCCTCCCTTCTTTGCCCTTTATCATGCCCGTCTTTGCACAAAACGTTCCCTTGAGATCTCCAATTTTCTTGAAGAGATCTCTAGTCTTTCCCATTCTGTTGTTTTCCTCGATTTCTTTGCATTGTTCATTTAAGAAGGCCATCTTGTCTCTCCTTGCTATTCTCTGGAACTCTGCATTCAGTTGGATATATCTTCCCCTTTCTCCCTTGCTTTTCGCTTCCCTTCTTTCGTGAGCTACTTGTAAAGCCTCATCAGACAGCCACTTGGCTTTCTTGCATTTCTTTTTCTTTGGGATGGATTGAGTTGCTGCCTCCTGAACAATGTTACGGACCTCCGTCCATAGTTCCTCAGGCACTCTGTCTATCAGGTCTAATCCCTGAAATCTATTCCTCACCTCCACTGTATATTCATAAGGGATATGATTTAGGTCATACCTGAATGGTTTAGTGGTTTTCCCTACGTTCTTCTATTTAAGCCGGAATTTTGCAAGAAGCAGCTCATGATCTGAGCCACAGTCAGCTCCAGGTCTTGTTTTTACTGACTGTATAGAGCTTCTCCATCTTTGACTGCAAAGGACATAATCAATCTGACTTCGATATTGACCATCTGGTGATGTCCATGTGTGGAGTCGCCTGTTGTGCTGTTGGAAAAGAGTGTTTGCTATGATCAGCGTGTTCTCTTGGCAAAACTCTATTAGCTTTTGTCCTGCTTCATTTTGTACACCAAGGCCATGCTTGCCTGTTATCCCGGTGATTTCTTGACTTCCTACTTTAGCATTCCAATCCCCTATGATGAAGAGGACATCTTTTTTTGGTGTTAGTTCTAGAAGGTGTTGTAGGTCTTCATAGAACCGATCAACCTCAGCTTCTTCGGCCTCAGTGGTTGGGGCATAGACTTGAATTACTGTGATGTTGAATGGTTTGCCTTGGATTCGTACTGAGATCATTCTATCATTTTTGAGGTTGTACCCCAGTACTGCTTTTCCCACCCTTTTGTTGACTATGAGTGCATTTCTTATAAGGGATTCTTGCCCACAGTAGTAGTAGGAGTCTCTTGGCCTATTATTATTATTACTATTGTTGTTGTTGTTATTATTTCTATACCGCCTCATAGCCAAAGCTCTCTGGGCAGTTTACAAAAGTGAAAACATTAAAATACAGCATATAAAGTTTAAAATCCATTTACATAAAAATGTATGGACAATATATACAGACAACATGTATCTAAAAACTTTGAACTAAAACCATTTTTTTTAAAAATCCAACAATAAAAGAACACACTTAAAACAACACAGCTTAAAAGCAGTATACAAGAGTCAGGAAAAGGAAGAAGAGTTCTAAAAAGGGGAGGCCTGCTGGAATAACAGAGTCTTAAATGCCTGCTTAAAAACCTTCAACGAGGTCACCAGGTGCGTTTCAACTGGCAGGTCATTCCACAACTGAGGGTCGGCAAAGGAAAAGGTCCTCTTGCGTGTGGCCGCCAGTCTCACATTAGGCAGCTACAGCAGAGAGCCCTGAGAGGACCATAAGTGGTAGACTGGGTCATAGGAGAGAAGGTGCTCCCTAAGGTATAGCTATTCTAGGGCTTATGCTTCCCCAACTTATCTAGTTGTCGGGAATGAAACTGAGCCTGTGGAGATGTTTGGCAGCTCAGACTCCGATTCAGAATGGGAACAGCCAGAACAGGGGGAGGCAACCTCCCCAGTGAGCCAAGATATGGTGAGACTTTCTTCCCAAGACACAAGAGATGGCCCAGCATGAATGGCTCCCCCTTTCCTCCACCATGAGAACCCAGGTTTCGGGGGAGGAAGAGAGCGAGCGGTATGATGTGAGGGATGCTAGGGTCCGTCACGGAGCGGTGGTGCTCAGACGCTCCACCAGGTTGGCCACTCGTGAAAGCCAACATAGGAGGGAGCCACCCTAAGGGAGGGGCACCCCTGTGAAACAATCTGGCTGCGAAGCTCTTCCCCAGACTGCTGGCAACTTCTCTAACTTCCACTTCATCTCTGTTGATATTCGCAGATGTTTGGATTCACTGTTTCATTGAAGTCAGAGTTTCCTAGAATTTGCATTTGTGAAGAAGCTAGTTGTGTAGCTTGAAGCCTTGTTTCCTGGAGTGTGTTGATTGCGAAGGGAGAGGACGGAGGAAATGTGACACTCGTCTGTTCTCCCTGATGTCTGCCTTGATGCAGCCTACAGTCACCCAGCAGTGGTAAAATGTGGATGACTCCATTTTGAAACAGCTCAAAAATCAGCATCCTTTGGAATACATTAGTTCTGCAGGACCCTGCCTGGCATAACAGTTGAGGCCTAAAGAATTGTGTCTTTGTCTGTGCTTTAGGAATAGCATGTGTGTATCCATAATATATATTAATAATATTTAATTTGCCTGTTACCTTTTGCCTGTTTTTCAAAGCAGGCCGGTCTGGTTAGGGAGAACTCAGCATGCCCCCACATGTTACCAAGTGGAAGCACCATCACCCATCCTGTGCAGAGTGAGGAGCCCCAACAGCTCACTCTAGTAAGTTTGTCTGAAGCATATTATATAGACAGGAGGGTCCATATTAAGGGAGTGGACTAGAGCTCAAGGGTAGAACTAGGGATGTCAGAGAAATCCGCAACAGAATCAGATGAATTTGGATTTCTATACATTTGGCCCACGGATTCCCCAACAGGCTGGCTTTTCCCGAGTCGCATGGATTCCGCAGACTTGCAGACCCTTTTTGTTCTTGTTTTATTTTCAGGAATTTTATGCAAATGTAGTTGTAGAAAATTACTTAAAATTAAAAAAAATACTGGCTGAAAATTTACATTCTCCCAAAATGAAAATGCACATTCTGTGTGGAATTTGCGCATTTGTGCAAGTGCGAATTTGCCCAAATTCTGGACATTGGAAAAATCCAATTCCGCCAACGAGCAGGTGATGGAATAAAAGGCACCTGACAATCCGTGAAACACAAGACGGAACAGATTTTACAAAATGCGTACATCCCTAGGTAGAACACACACTTTGCATGCAGAAGGTGTAGTGGAAATGCGGAAGTCCATTGTCATTTCAAGGGGTTGGTGGCGAACAGTTGCTCCTGTTTGTGCCTAGACTTCAAGCTGGGCCTGCTGCCTTATTGTTTCTCAGAGTCCGCTGTCAGTCTGAGATGGTACGGCTTAAGAATCTAGTATTAACTTTTAGATAGCCTTTGGCACGTCTCAAGGTTAGTATGGGAGTGTCTGAGATGGTCATATAGTTATGCTGTCTGCTTGCCACTTGCTAGAGCTAATCCTTTCACTATGCAAGAGTGTGTACACATTCTTGAAGTCATTGGAGTACCCCAGAATATAGGTGGGATTAATATGAACATTAGGGATGCTGGAGACATTCTAGACAGATTAAAATGAGCTCAGGTTTCTAAGAATCCGACCTGCGGAATCTACTGCGGAGCACCCCCCTCTGGCCGTGCAGAGTCCGTGGACTTTCGGATGATTTTTTTACTTTCCCAAAATTTGTGCGTATAAATCCATAGAAAAACACGCAAGTTTCTGCTGAGGAAACGTTGAATGGAATGGGGGACAATACGCTAAATGTTACATACTGAGGTAAATTACGTAAATATTTACGTAAACATTTCCGTATTTTTCTGCACGATGAAAAATAAAATATCTGCATCCGTCTGTGGGCGGAGGATGGAACGAAAGGCACCTGTCAATCCACAAAACACAGATGGAGCGGATTTTACACGGTCCGTATGTCCCTAATGAACATAAATAGCTTGTTCCTGCTTAATTTAGTTTGTTCCTGCTTAATAAAAGCTTTAGCCTTCGCCCACTGGTGTGTCTCCATCCTGATTGTTTCTGAATCCTAAACACACACACACACATTGCCTCTTGGCAACACAGAAGAGCATAGCTCCAGTCCCCGGCACCTCCGGTTACAACGGTCAGGACGTAGATGACGGTGCACTATCTCTACGGGAGTGTTACTGCCAGCCAGAGTGGGCGATACCGAGCTAGATGGACCGATTGTCTCACCTGGCGAAAGGTGGCTTCCTACACACCTGCCATGTTCAGGGAGTATCGCCACAATTTTCGCTGAGCCACTGATACAAAGAGACTTCCTCAGCTGGTGTGTGGGAGCTGCCCCCTCCCAAACACTCTCTGATGGACAGATCTGTGAAATGGCAGACGGGCAGAACCGCCACCTGTCATCCTTCAGGTTGTCCGTTCGGGACCCCTTGTGAGCTTGAATCCATGTAACTAAAGACTGTGAGTAAAGAGGAGCTCCTGCATGTGAAACCATCGTAGGAAAAGAACACAGCTTGAAGCCCTTAGCATCTTTCTTGGACGTTTGTGGGGAAAAGGCAAGGTATGCCGGGAAGAACCGTCACTCCTTCTGTAGACTCCTTTGGCCACCTCCAATGGGGCCATGCTTGACAGGGCCGGCCCTATCATTAGGCGGCAGATTTTGAGGTTCCTTGGCTAGGGAGGTACACAGATTTTGTTAAGATTCATTATGTCTGTGAAGGTTTGAGGCCTACAGAGGCAAGGAAAAATAACAGGCCGGGCCTAGAGGCCTGAAGTTTTTTGTTGGGATGGGGTAACCCTGAGAGGAGTAGTTTCATTTCCCTGGTTAAGTTTCAGCTTCATTTCCCCAGTTAAGTTTCATTTCTTCAGGTTTGAAACAGTATTTTTGGTTTTGAGGGAGGAGGGTATATAAAAGAGAGAGAGAGAGCCAGTAAGAGCAGAGTTAGGAGGCCAGAGCCTGAAGAGGAAGCAGGAAGAAGCAGCCTAGAGGAGTCTCAGTACAGCTAAGGTAAAGGAACTTGCATTTTGCACCTTTTAAGGCCTGTTTTATCACTCAGCTCTATTGCGTAAACACCTTTAGTTCTGAATTGCTTGCTTTAAATGTATCAGTAAACTGTTCTAGTTAAACTCCGAGTATCTGCTGTGTCAATCAACCCACATCTACTGCCTAAATCCTGCATTATTGGGAAGGGGACATTTAAAAGAAGGAAGGTGGGACTCTTAAGGAGGCAAGAGATCCTTAAGGAGTTGCTCAGGGGGTCCAGGTCATAAGGGGAACCCTGGCACTGTTTTGTGGACTATCTGGCATCTTTCGTTCCGTCATCCGCTCATTGGTTGAATCTGATTTTTCAGGGAGATATACAAGAATTTCATGCCACTTGCACGAATGTGCATTAGTACAAGCGCAGATTTGCACAAATCCCCCCCCCCCCAGTAAAAAACCAGCCTGCGAAATCCACGTGACTCGGACAAAGCCAGTCTGCTGCAGAAACTGCAGGTCGGATTCATTGTGGATTTCTCTGACATCCCTCACCTTGACTCAGTGGGCAGAATCCAACAGTGTCATTCTGCAAGCACGAATGACATTAGGCTATTGGGAACTAGTTCCCAAGCTATGCACAAGGGGAGAATCCAGTTAAGTTCTACTGGTGCATTCTTCACATGTGCAACCACTTTCAGGAGAATTGGCCCGGCCCCTGGTAGTGATGTGCAATGCGGTTGTGCAGCCGAAGGATTTGGCGCTAGTTGAGTTTGCGGAATGACACCATCGGAAACTACCCAACGTGTGGCTGCTGTAAAAAAGGCAAATTCCATGTTGGGCACAATTAGGGAAGGAATTGAAAATAAAACTGCCAATATCATACTGCCCTTATTCATATCTATGGCGTGGCTACATTTGGAATACTGTGTGTATCCCCCGGCCGTGAGCTGCTAAGGGTTGGAGGTGCCGAGAAAGTTCTGCACCTAGGAAAAAGAAACCGAATGCACAGTTGCAAGATGGGGGATATGTGGCTAATAACAGTGCAAGTGAGAAGGATCTTGGAATTGTTGTCGATCACAAGCTGAACATGAGCCAACAATGTGATGTGGCTGCAAAAAAGGCCTCATCTGGAGTACCGTGTCCAGTTCTGGGCACCACACTTGAAGAAGGATGCAGACAAACTGGAAAGGGTTCAGAGGAGGGCAACGAAGATGATCAGGGGACTGGAAACAAAGCCCTGTGAGGAGAGACTGAAAGACCTGGGCATATTTAGCTTTGAGAAGAGAAGACTGAGGGGAGATAGGATAGCATTCTTGAAAGGTTGTCACAGAGGAAGGCCAGGGTCTCTTCTCGATCATCCCAGAGTGCAGCACACGGAATAATGGGCTCAAGTGACAGGAAGCCAGATTCTGGCTGAACATCAGGAAAAACTTCCTGACTGTTAGAGCAATATGTCAATGGAACCAATTCCCTAGGGAGGTGATGGGCTCTCCCACCCTGGAGGCATTTGAGAGGAAGCTGGACAGAGCCATCTGGCAGGGATGCTTTGACTTAGATTCCTGCATTAAGCAGGAGGTTGGACTCGACGGTATTATAGGCCCCTTCCAACCCTACTATTCTATGATTCTATGACCTATCAGAAGCCAAACGCTCTCACAAGGTCACGGCTGCAGGGACTTTACTAAGCTTCAGAGCCAAAGAGGGCTGGGGATATATTCAACTTCATACGTGTGTACTCTCTTCCAGACTTAATTCTCAGCCTGCCATGAATCTCAATGGCACAGATGTCATTTATGCACCAGACTTTTCAGGCACTGCTGCAAGGGATTCAGATGCGTAGGTCTGGATTCCAAGGTTTATGTTATTGGATTCAAACACTGTCTTTGGGAAAATCCCTTGAGCTTTGGAGAAATGGCCATGATTTTTATAATTATAAGGCTAAGAGGCATTAACTTTCTGTGGACTGCAGAAGCTGGTGTACAGCAGGAGAAAACATCTTTCCGAGAATGCAGGCAGGTCAAAGTGCCACAGGTTTACATGTGTAATTGTGGGGGGCGGCGGGGGGGGGGGGAGTTTGGCCTTTAGTGAAGGAACGCTTTTGTAAGAGTTGGAATCAAGTCCTGTTGCGATGCATATCGGGCTCCCCCAACCGTGCACCCTGTAAACATGTTGGACTATAACTTCTATCACTCCCAGGCTGCAATGCTGACTATGGATGATGGGAATTGTAGTCTGTGGTGGTCCTGCCTTCTAGTGAGAATTCCCCTTCTCTAAGGCCTTTCTCACCCCCAGCAGGAACCACCTCTTCTCACACACTGGGTTTCACTGCCAGCAGGGCCTTTAAGGCTGAAGTCCAACCTTTTACCCACTCCTCTATCTGTGAGGACACACAGACTTTACTTATAACCTTGTACTGTACCCCTGTCTCTATCTTATCTGCCTCTCACAGCCCAGCACACAGTTTATATAGCACACACACTTCATCCCTCCTTCACTCTCTCAGCTAATCATCACACATTTGCAAATCCACCATTCTCTAGGTCACTCATCTCTCTCTTTGTCTCCCCATAGAAATACCATAAAACACAGAGATGTTACAGGAAAATATAACCATAACCATAGACTTACATTGGAAGGCCAGGATCTCTTCTTGATCATCCCAGAGTGCAGGACACAGAAGAATGGGCTCAAGTTACAGGAAGCCAGATTCCGGCTGAACATCCGGAGAAACTTCCTGACTGTTAGAGCACTACGACAATGGAACCCATGACCTAGGGAGGTAGTGGGCTCTCCCACACTAGAGGCATTCAAGATGAAGCTGGACAGCCACTCGTCAGGGATGCTTTGACTTGGATTCCTGCATTGAGCAGGGGCGTGGACTCAATGGTCTTGTAGGCCCCTTCCAACCCTACTATTCTATGATTCTATGATTCTATGCTGGATCAGACCAAGGGTCCATCTAGTCCAGCGTTTTGTTCACACGCTGGCCAACCAGCTGTCAACCGGGAACACAAAAGCAGGACATGAGCACAACAGCACCATCCCACCCATGTTCCCCAGCAAATGGTGCACATAGGCTCAGTGCCTCTGGTCCTGGAGGTAGCACATAGCCATCAGGACTAGTAGCCATTGGTAGCCTTCTCCAGGAATTTGTCCAACCCCCTTTTCAAGCCATCCAAATTGGTGGCCATCACTTCATCCTGTGGTAGCGAATTCCATAGTTAACTCTGCACTGTGTGAACAAGTCCTTCCTTTTATCTCTCCTGAATCTCCCGCCAATCAGCTTCACAGGATAACCCTGGGTTCTAGTATTTTGAGAGAGGGGAAAAAAAGTCTCTCTATCCACATTCTCCACACCATGCATAATTTGGTAGACCTCTATCATGCCTATATACTTACTATATTCAGACATGTAACATCACGTAGTCCAACACATCCGGAAGGGCGTGAATACTCACGCAACGGGGATTGATTTCTTGTACACATGATTCTATGATTCTAAGATATAAAGCTGCCTTTTGCCCATTCAGACTGTTGATCCAAATATTGTCTACTCCAGTAGGCAGGACTGGCATGAACAGCCAGTAGTCCTCAGGCAGCTGCCAGGGTCTAAGCCCCACAAAAGTCAGCCCACCAGCTGAGGCCCTCTCGTTCCTCTACTCCCCTTGCCACAAGGTTATCTGGCGGAAATGGCTGAGTCAGGCAAGCCACCCACCCAGTTAATATTTCCCACAATCCTGTGTTGGCTACTACAGGGCATTGTGGGAATGTTAACATGGTGAGCAGAACCATTCACTCTGGCAGGGTTTTCAGTGGGGGTGGGGGCACCATCAGGCCTGCACTCACTGTAGATTAATCTCTGCTCATTGGTACTGGGGGCGCCAAGCTAGCTATTTTAATTTTCAATTTTAATTTTCAACATATCTCATCAGCACATGGAATGAAAAACTCGGCCTTGTGAAAATCCCTCCTCCTCAGAAGAATATAAGATCAGACCCAAGGAGTCCTATCTGGCATTCTCTCAGTGGCCAGAAAGGTGCCTCCTGAAATCCCACAGGCAGGGTAGGAGCACAACAGCACCCTCCAAATCATGTTTTCCAGAAACTAGGAGTCTTTCATAGTGTTAACTTCCATGGAGCTGACTAATCCCCCTTTTAAAGTCATCTTGCGGCAGTGAATTCCATAGTTTACGTATGTGTGAACAAGGCAAACTCCTTTGGGGAGGGCATTCCATGCCTTTCCATCTTATTTCTTTAGAACAGTGCATGGTGTTGAGAGGAACATAGTACGGCAACATAGTAAGAACATAAGGACATAAGAAGAGCCCTGCTGGTTCAGACCAAGGGTCCATCTAGTCCAGCATTCTGTTCACACAGTGGCCAATGAGCTGTCGACCAGGAACCCACAAGCAGGACGCGAGTGCAACAGCACCCTCTCACCCATGTTCCCCAGCAACTGGTGTACATCGGCTCACTGCCTCTGGTCCTGGAGGTAGCACATAGCCATCAGGACTAGTAGTCATTGACAGCCTTCTCCTCCAGGAATTTCTCCAACCCCCTTTTAAAGCCGTCCAAATTGGCGGCCATCACTACATCCTGTGGTAGCAAATTCCATAGTTTAACTCTGTGCTTAGTGATTACTCGCAAACAAAAGCTCCCTCTTCTGATGAATTACAGAAATGGCATTAAATTCCAGAGTTGTCATCATAACTAACTACTGCTTACTGCTATTTGTTTAATAGTAGTGGTGTAGTGGCAAGAGTTTTGGACTGGGAGTCGGGAGATCCGGGTTCTGGTCCCCACTCGGCCACGGAAGCTCACTGGGCGACTTTGGGCCAGTCACAGACCCTCAGCCCAACCCACCTCACAGGGTTGTTGCTCTGAGGATAAAATGGAGGAGGAGGAAGATTATGTACGCTGTCTTGGGTTCCTTAAGGAGGAAAAAAGACGGGATAGAAATGTAATAAATAAATAAATAAATGAAAAATAACAGTATCACTCTTGAAGTTAATTCCATTATGTACGAGTATATTTGCTATTGTTAATATTAAGAGACATATTGAACCGCTATTACTTGCCCAGTAGATGCATATTATTCATGATCACCATTATTATTAATTTGTTTAGATCACTTATCTCTGTATGAATCATAGAATAGTAGGGTTGGAAGGGGCCTACAACGTCATCGAGTCCAACCCCCTCCTCAATGCAGGAATCCAAGTCAGAGCATCCCTGACAGATGGCTGTCCAGCCTCAGCTTGAATGCCTCCAGTGTGGGAGAGCCCACCACCTCCCTAGGTCATTGGTTCCATTGTCGTATTGCTGTAATGGTCAGGAAGTTTTTCCTGATGTTCAACCGGAATCTGGCTTCCTGTCACTTGAGCCCATGATTCTGTGTCCTGCACTCTGGGATGATCGAGAAGAGATCCTGGCCTTCCTCTCTGTGACAACCTTTCAAGTACTTGAAGAGCGCTATCCTATCTCCCCTCGGTCTTCTCAAGGCTAAACATGCCCAGTTCTTTCAGTCTCTCCTCATAGGGCTTTGTTTCCAGTCTCCTGATCATCTTTGTTGCCCTCTTCTGAACTCTCTGTTCCTCTGAACCTAGTATGGTAGATGTCACACCAATTATATTCCCTACGTTTACTAGTCGCCTATTATCTCTTCGAATTCTGTGCTTGCAGTATTGTCATGTATACATTCTTGCTACACAGAGGGGTATGGGTGTTTTTTTTGCCATTAATGGTATGGCCACCACATCTGAATGTATTTTTCTGATACATTGGTCCTTTGGCTTTTTGAGACCTCAGTATTATTTTATGGAGTAGAGGTTTGGACACTTAGAATGACCCATCTGAGGAAAATCAGATCATTTGAAATGTGGATATACTGATACATGCTGAAATACTGTGGACTGATGGAGTAACACATGGGAACGGACTATACAGAGTAAACAAACGGAATTGGTAAAGACCATCAAAAGATGGAAGTTACAATACCTTGATCATATTATCTGAGGCGAAAAATACGCCATGCTCCAAGTCATTATACAAGGGAAAATGGAAGGGAAAACATCAATAGGAAGAAGACCAACACCATAGTTAGACAATCTGAGAGAATGGTTCAGCTGTACTTCTAGACAACTATTCAGAGCAGCGGCATCAGAAACAAAAATAGCTGTAATGATAGCTAACCTCCAATAGGCAATGGCACCTGAAGGAAAAGGCCTGGTACTTCTACCGGTTACAGCTAGTTTTGTTTGGTGTGCATGTTCCTACATTTTTGATATACATCAATCATATTTTCATTCTGCGTATTCCTTGCTGTATTGAGGGGCCATTGATTCGTTCTGAGTGCGTTGCCTCCTAAAATAGATATTGCAGAGCTGGAAAAGGTGCAGAAAAGGGCAACTAAAATGATCAAGAGGAGAAATGATGACAAAGAAAAGGCAGACATGCTCAATTCCTACTTCGGATCAGTTTTCTCCTGAAAGAGGGTCTATACGCCCCCTGGCAAAGGCGAGGTTCAGGCTGAAGGGGCAAGATTGCAGCTGGAGATGGATAGGCATATGGTCAAGGAACACCTCATTACTTTGAATGCATTCAAATCTCCAGAGCCAGATGAACTGCATCCTAGGGTAATCAAGGAACTGGCAGAAGAACTCTCAGAACCGCTGTCTATTCTCTTTGAGAAATCATGGAGGATAGGGGAAGTGCCAGATGACTGGAGGAGGGCTAATGTTGTCCCTATCTTCAAAAAGGGTAAAAAGGAGGAACCTGGGAACTACAGACCAGTCAGTCTGACATCAATCCTTGGGAAAATTCTGGAGCAGATGATAAAGCAATCCATCTGGAAGCACCTTGAAAACAATGCAGTGATTACTCGAAGCCAACATGGATTTGTCAAGAACAAATCCTGCCAGACGAATCTGATCTCATTTTTTGATCAGGTAACCTCCCTTGTGGACTGTGGGAATGCTGTGGACATAATATACCTCGACTTCAGCAAAGCTTTTGACAAAGTACCCCATGATCTCCGGATGAGCAAACTAGCTCAAAGTGGGCTAGAGGAAACAACGATCCGGTGGATCCACAGTTGGCTACAGAATCGGACTCAAAGAGTGCTTATCAATGGGACCTTCTCAAACTGGGGAGAGGTAACGAGTGGGGTACTGCAGGGCTCAGTCCTGGGCCCAGTGCTCTTCAACATTTCTATAAATGACTTGGATGAGGAAGTGCAGGGAATGCTTATCAAATTTGCAGATGACACAAAATTGGGTGGGATAGCTAATACCCTGGAAGATAGAAACAGAATTCAAAGTGATCTTCATAGGCTGGAGCGCTGGGCATAAAACAACAGAATGACATCTAATAGGGATAAATGCCAACTCCTGCACCTAGGAAAAAGAAACCAAATGCACAGTTACAAGATGGGGGATACTTGGCTCAACAATACTACAAGCGAGAAGGATCTTGGAATTGTTGTAGATCACAAGCTGAATTTGAGCCAACAACATGATGTGGCTGCAAAAAAGGCAAATGCTATTTTGGACTGCATGAATAGAAGTATAACTTCCAAATCCCAGGAAGTACTAGTTCCCCTCTTCTCAGCACTGGTTTGGCCCCATGTTGAGCACTGTGTCCACCACACTTTAAGGTGGATGCAGACAAGCTGGAGAGGGTTCAAAGGAGAGCAAAGAAGATTATCAGGGGACTCGAAAAAAGGCCTATGAGGAGACACTGAAAGAACTGGGCATGTTTAGCCTTGAGAAGAGCAGAAGACTGAAGGGAGATAGGATAGCACTCTTCAAGTACTTGAAAGGTTGTCACAGAGAGGAAGGCCAGAATCTCTTCTCGATCATCCCAGAATGCAGGACAAGGAACAATTGGCTCAAGTGACAGGAAGCCAGATTCTGGCTGAACATCAGGAGAAACCTCTGGACTGTTAGAGCAATATGACAATGGAACCAACTACCTAAGGAGGTGATGTGCTCTCCCACCCTGGAGGCACTTGAGATGAAGCTGGACAGCCATCTGTCAGGGATGCTTTGACTTAGATTCCTGCATTAAGCAGGAGTCTTATAGGCCCCTCCCAACCCTACTATTCTATGATTCTATGACCAAGGGGCTGAAGCATCTCCCCTATGAGAGAAGGTTGCAACAGCTGGGATTGTTGAGCTTGGAAAAAAGGAGGGTAAGTGGAGACATGATAGAGCTCTACAAAATTATGCATGGTGTGGAGAATGTGGATACAGAGACTTTTTTCCCACTCTCTCAAAACACTAGAACCTGGGGTCATCCTATGAAGCTGATTGATGGGAGATTCAGGACAGATAAAAGAAAGGACTTCTTTACACAGCACATAGTGAAACTATGGAATTCAGTACAACAGGAAGTAGTGATGGCCACCAGTTTGGATGGCTTTAAAAGCTGGTTAGACAAATTCCTGGAGGAAAAGGCTATCAGTGGCTACTAGTCTTGATGGCTATGTGCCACCTCCAGTACCAGAGGCAGTGAGTCTATGTACACCATTTGCTGGGGAACATGGATGGGAGGGTGCTGTTGCACTCATGCCCTGCTTGTGGGTTCCTGGTCGACAGCTGGTTGGCTACTGGGTGAACAGAATGCTGGACTACATGGACCTTTTGACTTATCCAGCATGGCTCTTGTTATGTTCTTATGTCATTTGTTCAGGATAAAAATCAGTGGAACACAGCTTTACTTTGCTAGGTCTTGTTATTCTGCATAAGCCACACATCTTGGCAACATGGCAAATGAACCCTAAACGCAGTCCTTGCTGAGGGTGCTATGTCTCCCGGGCTGGTCCTGGACCCTATGAATCAGTTGGCCAGCCACTCAGACTCTCCATCTTCTCTTTGACCCCTAATTCTGACCATCTGGCTGCTTCTACATAACCTTGTACTCAAGAGCAGGGTATATGCTATGAGCCATCATGTCCTGTCCCATAAATTACTCCCACTCTACAGGTCATGCACTGACAAAAACCAGGCAAGTGCCCTCTATGTGATGCCCTAGAATGGCATCTGACCCAATAATTCATGTGGGCTCAAGACACTGTCAAACATGGCATGCTCAGGCTTCCTGTAATCTGGCTTCCTGTAACTTGAGCCCATTATTCAGTGTCCTACACTCTGGGATGATCGAGAGGAGATCCTGGCCTTCCTCCCTGTGACAACCTTTCAAGTCCTTGAAGAGCGCTATCCTATCTCCCCCCAGTCTTCTCTTCTCAAGGCTAAACATGCCCAGTTCTTTCAGTCTCTCCTCACAGGGCTTTGTTTCCAGTCCTCTGATCATCTTTGTTGCCCTCCTCTGAACCCTCCCCAGCTTGTCTGCATCCTTCTTAAAGTGCGGCGGCCAGAACTGGACACAGTGCTCAAGATTGTTACTGTGGGTAACAAGCCACTGACAACTGATGGGCTGTTCTTGGGTTCTGGGGTGTTCTGTTAACCACAGGAACAAGACATCCTGCCCGGGTTTGCACGACACAATAAGCCACAGGAACTGCCCACCACGGCTTGAATATTCACAATGGTGGCCGGCACGCACCACGCACCACCGTAGCTCACTTAAACCACACTGCCAGCCACAGATCATGCATACCAGCTGAGTGGGTTTGCACTTTGAAGACTGACGAAACCGTTTCATCCAGCAACAGGGTTGCAATTCTATTGTATTTTTTATTATTATTATTATTATTATTATTATTATTATTATTAATTTATTTCATTTCTATACCTCCCAATAGCCAACGGGTGGTTCACAAAAATTAAAACCAAAACACACAGTAAAACAATAAAAAATATAAAAGCATTAAAACCACACTTGTAAGAGCTGGGAAGGACTTCTTCTCTGCCGGAGGCTGTGGGGAGAGCTCTCAGTGTACACAGGATTGGGACAGATGAAATAAATGGTCTGGGAATGTTTCGGAGTAACTAATGCATGCTGTGGGAATCTAAAACAGTAGGTTAAACCTGGTTCTTAGGGAGCCATTTTGTCAGTAAAGTTCAGGTCAAGCTCAACTTCTGTTCAGAAACTCTGGCAAACATGTTTTTCCCCAGCTGTGCACCTGCGCATGGCACAATGTGGTATGTCCCGGCTGTCACAGAGGTGATGCGTCTTTCCCTTATAATTATCAAAATCACTGTGGTTTATTCTGTTTCTCTCCAAAGCTCATGATATTTGCGACTAATACTCTAAACATCAGAATCGAAGGCAACATGAGGCAACATCTTGTGCCGAGGCTGAAATGAAATGGCTGGTGTAGAAATGCCTCCTGTGCCACTGAGAGTCTGGGCTGGGGGCAGAGGAGGGAGAGAATTATGTCTGCGTGAGGTTTAATAGCATCCCCTTCAGTTCTGAAGCCAAAGACCAGGGCTCCATCAGTGTTAGGAAAGTCACTGCCTGCCTTCATCTTGATAGAGGCTTTGGGCTTCTTCTGATTAGCTGGGAATGTAGTTGACATCACAAAGAGAGGTGATTGTCTCAGGCAGACGCAGAATGATCCTGCTGTTCCTTCTGTTTCTGCTTCTTCTGCCCCATGCTGCTTGTGTGATGCTGAAGACAAAGTGCCTCCCGAATTTGAATCAGGCTGAAGTAGAAGCATGGAATTATTACAGGCCAGGAGACCACCTCATCAGTGGGGTCATCTCTACAAGAACTGCCATGTTCTTCCCAGACTTGTTCAAGAAGCCTCCCTCTATCTTCTTTATCCCGTAAGAAAGGATGGATTTAAGAGCCAGTGTGGTGTCATAGAAAGTATCGTAGAATCACAGGGTCGGAAGGGGCCTACAAAACCATCGAGTCCAACCCCCTGCTCAATGCAGGATGCCTGATTACCAGGTGGTCTCCCATCCAAGTACTAACCAGGGCTGACCGTGCTTAGCTTCCAAGATCAGACAAGATTGGGTGAATCCAGCCCTAGTGGTGAGAGTGTTGGACTGGGAGCTGGGATCTCCAGGTCCTAGTCCCCACTCAGCCATGGAAGCTCACTGGGTGACTCTGGGCTAGTCACAGACTCTCAGCCCAACCTATCTCACAGGGTTGTTGTTGTGAGGCTAAAATGGAGAGGAGGGGGATTATGTACACTGCCTTGGGTTCCTTAAAGAGGAAAAAAGGTGGGATATAAACGTAAATGATGATGATGATGATGATATTCAACCCTATTCTGATTTCAGAGGTTCTAACTGGCCCTATATCCCAGGGACACATGCTATTTTTTGCCATCCAAATCTAGCAAATCACCACCTCCCTTTTGTCCATCAAGACAGATTTAGGGGGGAGCATGTAGAACATAGTCTGGAGTTGTCAGGGTTGTAGCTGAGCCCATAGAGTCCCAAAGCAGCTCTGATTCCGAGGAGATACAATTTGTGGGGGAGGAACTCTCTCAGACTTCAGAGGCGCAGCTGGAGGGGGAGCCCCCCCCCCCCGCTCACATCCCTGGGAGAGATAGTGAACCAGGCATGGAAAAGGAGGGACAACCTGAGCTTTTAGACACAAGTCGCAGACGCAGGCACAAGTGAGAGATTGCAGGGGCCGAGCTGCGGCGCTCAGCCCAATTGGCTCGACATCAACAGCTGCGACCAGAAGCATCATGGGAGAGGGGGAGATCTTCCCCTCCCACCCCTTAAGTTCAGTGAGTTGCCGCATTTTTCCCAAACGGAGATCAACTGACGTCCTAACCCTTAGAAATCCCTAGATGGCTGTTCCTTTGTAGTTCCTCTGAGTCTCAGGCAATAAGGATCTGTATGCCTAGTTAGGATAAATGGCATTAAAGCCTTGGAAAGCAGCCCTTTTGTCTGGGTGTTGATTCTGTCTATTGGAGAAGTCAGTGGGCAACAGCGGCACCCTGACAGCAGTTTCACTATGCTACAGCCAATGAAGTCACCATCATCCTGTGTAGTAGCACATATTATAGTATGTGCATAAAATTAGGATTTTATTGAGCAGAACTTGAACTCAAAAGGCAGGGGGACAAAACAAAACTATTTTTGATTTTTAAATAAGGGGACCCCAGTACAGACTCTGGCCAAGATGGTGTTTTGTTTTGTCTTTGTTTGTTTTTTTTGGTGAGTTGTCAACATATGAAATGTCAGCACACTGCTTATTCAGATAGTAAATATTGCTGGATGAGGTTGAGTTGCAGCTTGCTAATATCCTATAATCAGTGCAACTAATGCCATTGTTAGAAGGGTGGCTATTTGCATTTCCTTTTTTTAGAACTAGAGATTTACATTGCCTGGACATGTTTACATTTATTATTAACATTTATACACTGCCTTATGTGCTAAAAAGCCACCGAAGTGGTGTACTGTTAAGGTGTTACTTTGAGCATTCTGCTTTGGCTGCCTGTTTATTCCCTATAGCAGATATAAACACTTCCAAAGAAAGTGTACATCTAAGATTGTTTAGTGGGTTTGCGGCAGATCAAGCAAATCTTTCATATTTGCATGATCTTACCCCAGTTAGGAAATTCTATAATCTATAGTTCTATAATCAAATGCCTCCAAGAGAATTCTGGAATTAAAAATGAGATTCCAGTGCCTAATACCACCCAAGAGACTTCTGACCCAAGAGTAATAAAAATGTCTCCTCGCTGAGGTTTGCCAGATGAGAGACTTAGCACCCTTTTACTGACTAGAAAGGAATCCAGATAAGGAGGTGCCGATGTTAAATTTAGGATGACAACTTTCACTTAGCAGGGTACCATAAAAGATGGGCCATCAGATAAGTAACCAAGAAGTCTTATTCCAGACAGTAAATATGTAAGAAAAACAAACTCAGAAGACAGGATGCTGTCAAGGAAATATGTTTGTGTCATAAACATACCTGTAACATGTCAGAGAAAGTGAGCATGTTTGGATAAATATGTTTTCATGTACATTAATCTCGATAAGAAACATCACAATTCAACAATCTTGTTTAGACGTGAAGATTTAAAGTAGAAAGGTTATCTTTGGAATTCTTGGATAAGAAATATAAACTGTAGCAAAAATAGTTTGGACATATTTAATAGAACCAAAAAGGATATAAAAGAGACTCAGCAAGAGTGGAAACTCTCCTTTAGGAGCAGCTTTCCCCAACGTGTTGCCTGTAGAATCAACCTGGTAAGCTTGATATTGATTATCATTGAGAACTAGCAAATGTACTTGATTCTGCTTAGGAGCCTTGTTGAAGAATGGTGTTAAATTTTTCATGTGTTTGAATTTATGCATACATAAGCTCTGGTATTTAGTACTGCCATGCTAATAGTAAAAAGACAAAAAGACAAATCTTGTCTGAGAGAGTTTTTCTTGAGAAATAGAATTCTGTATCACCCATATCAAGAGTGAAGCATTGAGCTTACTCTTAGATGGTATCTGATTTGGGGAGAAATCTGACTGTATACACAGTGGACAGGTAATTAGTGGTTGCCAGCATCCTGACAGTATAGTTTGAGGGAATCTCTGAACCAGGGCATATGCCTCTGACTACACTCCAGGTTTAGTACTAACGGTAATTATAGTACAGGAATCATTGAATCCATTTTTTTTCTTTTATTGATAGAAATGTAAATTCCCAATTAAAATATAAGTAGTTTTAAAATTCCAATTTTAAATTTTAAAGCAACTAACATTGTATTTCCTAAGCATTTCTTACTGTCACAAAAGAGAGCATTGCTGAGTCTATTTTGCTCACCAAGACTTCTCTATAGAGTTGTCTGGCAGTATCACAGGCAAGGAGCTTCGATATCAAGGAAGCCATCTGAACCCCAAATCAGACCATATTTATACAGTTTCTAAAATATTACCTCACCGCCGATATGTCAATACTAATTGCTGTTTCATAAATCTAGGTTCACAATCGTGGCTTCTAAATGAATCCTTGATGTTTAAGAACACACATACAAAAATGTCAACGTACAGTTTTCAAGTTTTGCTTACCAAGGGTGCTATGGCACTCATGCCCTGCTTGTGGATTCCCAGTCAACAGCTGGTTGGCCACTGGGTGAACAGAATGCTGGACTAGATGGACCCTTGGTCTGATCCAGCAGGGCTCTTTTTATATTCTTAAGTTAGATACAATTAATTTTGATATATGTCTTTGGCAAAGCGATTTCTTACTCAAAGTTTACTTATTAAACCTAAGTACATAATTTTTTCTAGACATCTGTATATCAGACGTAATGTTTATATCTTACACAATGGTTTTAGCTCATGAATTGATAAGCGAATATTTAAAATTCACTTTGATTCACTTAATATAGTTAGATGTCTCACCAATTCTCACATAATCCTATTTATTTAAGTCTCTGGATTCTTAATTAACTTTTATGCAACATGCTCAATTGCTTGCAGCTCCAAGACAAGACAGCTTTTTGCTTTTTTGTGGGGGAGAAAGAGTCACTTTCTAAAGTAATCATTTTGAGTGCATTGAGGACTGTGCCAGTGTTTGGTGGCAGATCCATGACAATTTAAACCCTTAAAAACAAAAATATCAAAACAGTACAGACATGAAGACTGCATATTTTTAAAGGCTTCATTAAAAAGATGTGTCTCCACACCCTTTCTAAAAGCCAAGAGAGTGGGGGCCAATCTCACTGTTTGAGGGAGAGCATTCCATAGTTTGGGAGCAACACAAAAGAAAGCCCTGTCATGTGTGCTCAACAAATGGACCTCTTCTGGTAATGGTGTCCTTAAAAGGTCTGTCCTACAGGTCTGCAGACAGGTTCACGGCAAGACAGTCCTTTAGATAGCCAGGTTCCAAGCTGTTTAGGGCTTTAAAGGTTAAAACCAACACTTTGAATGGTTCCTAGAAAGTGATTGGCAACCAGTGCAGGTCTTTCAAGGCAGGTGTGAAATGATCTCAAAACCGTGTACTGGTTAACAGCCTAGCTGCCGCATTTTGCACCAACTGAAGCTTCTTCAGGGGTAGCCCCACGTAGAGTGCATTGCAACAAACTAGATGTGATGTAACCAAGGCTTGGACAAGTGTTGAAAGACCCTTTTGAGTTGAAGAAGGAGTGATCTGACATGTTCTCATTTCATGGAGCATGACAATGTCAATGTTTTGTTGCAGAGTGGAACATATGAATTACTCGCACATTCTGCCCTACTTGATTGCCATTCAAGAGATCAACCGGAATCCCAGGCTCTTACCCAACATCACTCTGGGCTACGACATCTTTGAGAATTATTTCGACACAAGAAGGACTTCTGATGCCTTGGTAGACCTGCTGTCTACTGGGCAGGCAAATGTTCCAAACTACTGCTGTGGCAGGCAGAATCTCCTGCTGGCTGTCCTTGAAGGGGCCAACTCGGAAATCTCCAGCCAGATTGCATCCATGTTGGGCATCTACAAAATCCCACAGGTATGAATAGGTGGTGGTCATGGTTGTGATAAGACTGGGACTAGTTCCACTTCCTTCAGCAAAGGAGATCGTTACCTTGTTGTGGTGCTGGAGCTTGGGCACCTCAGTGACGTCAAGAGCTAAACCGTGAAGGGACACCCAAGACGGGAAGGTCATGGCAGAGACGTCAGACTAAATACGATCCCTGGGGAAGGAAACGGCAACCCACCCCAGTATTCTTGCCATGAAAACTAAATGGATCAGTACAACCAGAGATATGTCGGTATACCATCGGAAGATGGGACTCCCAGGTTGGAAGATGGTCAAAATGCTACTGGGGAGGAGCAGAGGATAAGTTCAACTAGCCCCAGATGTGATGACGCAGCTAGCTCAAAGCCGAAAGAACGGCTAGCAGCTGATGGTGCTGGTGGTGAACGACGAATCCGATGTTCTAAAGATCAACACAGCATAGGAACCTGGAATGTAAGATCTATGAGCCAGGGCAAATTGGATGTGGTTATTGGGGAGATGTCAAGATTAAATATAGACATCTTGGGTGTCAGTGAACGGAAATGGACTGGAATGGGCCACTTCTCATCAAAAGACCACCAGATCTACTACTTTGGACAAGAGGACCACAGAAGAAATGGAGTAGCCTTCATAATTAATAATAAAGTGGCTAAAGCAGTGCTTGGATACAATCCAAAACATGACAGAATGATCTCAATTCAAATTCAGGGTAAGCCATTTAACGTCACAGTGATCCAAATATACGCCCCAACCACAGATGCTGAAGAAGCAGAAGTAGATCAGTTCTATGAGGATCTGCAGCATCTACTGGATAGTACGCCAAACAAAGATGTTATTTTCATTACAGGAGACTGGAATGCTAAAGTGGGTAGTCAAACGACACCTGGAATTACAGGCAAGCATGGTCTGGGAGAACAAAATGAAGCAGGACATAGGCTGATAGAATTTTGCCAAGACAACTCACTGTGCATAACACTCTCTTCCAACAACCTAAAAGACAACTTTATACATGGACTTCACCAGACGGTCGACACCGAAATCAGATTGACTACATTCTTTGTAGCCAAAGGTGGCGGACATCTATTCAGTTGGTAAAAACAAGACCTGGAGCTGATTGTAGTTCAGATCATGAACTTCTTATTGCACGATTTAGAATCATCAGACTCAAGAGAATAGGGAAGACCCACAGATCAGTTAGATATGAGCTCACGAATATTCCTCATGAATATGCAGTGGAGGTGAAGAATAGATTTAAGGGACTAGATTTAGAAGATAGGGTCCCGGAAGAAGTATGGACAGAAGTTCGCAACATTGTTCAGGAGGCAGCAACAAAAAACGTCCCAAAGAAAAAGAAAACCAAGAAGGCAAGATGGCTGTCTGCTGAGACACTGCAAGCAGCCCAAGAAAGAAGGAAAGCAAAAGGCAACAGTGATAGGGGGAGATATGCCCAATTAAATGCAAAATTCCAGAAGTTAGCCAGAAGAGATAAGGAATTATTTTTAAACAAGCAATACGCGTTAGCGGAAGACGGTAATAGAATAGGAAGAACAAGAGACCTCTTCCAGAAAATTAGAAACATCGGAGGTAAATTCCAGGCAAAAATGGGTATGATGAAAAACAAAGATAGCAAGGACCTAACAGAAGCAGAAGAGATCAAGAAAAGGTGGCAAGAATATACAGAAGATCTGTATAGGAAGGATAATAATATCGGGGATATATTTGATGGTGTGGTCAATGAGCTAGAGCCAGACATCCTGAAGACTGAGGCTGAACGGGCCTTAAGAAGCATTGCTAATAACAAGGCAGCAGGAGATGACGGTATCCCAGCTGAACAGTTTAAAATCTTGCATGATGATGCTGTCAAGGTGATGCATGCCATATGCCAGCAAATTTGGAAAACACAAGAATGGCCAACAGACTGGAAAAAATCAACTTATATCCCCATACCAAAAAAGGGAAGCACCAAAGACGTTCAAACTATCGAACAGTGGCACTTATTTCACATGCCAGTAAGGTAATGCTCAAGATCTTGAAAGGTCGACTCCAGCAATTCATGGAACGAGAATTGCCAGATGTACAAGCTGGGTTTAGAAAAGGCAGAGGAACTAGAGACCAAATTGCCAATATCCTCTGGAGAATGGAGAAAGCCAGGTAGTTTCAGAAAAACATCTATTTCTGTTTTATTGACTATTCTAAAGCCTTTGACTGTATGGATCATCACAAATTGTGGCAAGTTCTTGGTGGGATGGGGATACCAAGTCATCTTGTCTGCCTCCTGAGGAATCTGTATAACGACCAAGTAGCAACGGTAAGAACAGACCACGGAACAACGGACTGGTTTAAGATTGGGAAAGGAGTACAGCAGGGTTGTATACTCTCAGCCTACCTATTCAACCTGTACGCAGAACACATCATGCAACGTGCTGGGCTTGATGAAGCCAAGGCTGGAGTTAAAATGGCTGGAAGAAACATTAACAATCTCAGATATGCAGATGATACCACTTTGATGGCTGAAAGCGAGGAGGAGCTGAGGAACCTCATGACGAAGGTGAAAGAAGAAAGTGCAAAAGCTGGGTTGCAGTTCAACCTCAAAAAAACCAAGATTATGGCAACCAGCTTGATTGATAATTGGCAAATAGAGGGAGAAAACGTGGAGGCAGTGACAGACTTTGTCTTTCTAGGCGCAAAGATTACTGCAGATGCTGACTGCAGCCAGGAAATCAGAAGACGTTTACTTCTTGGGAGGAGAGCAATGACAAATCTTGATAAAATAGTGAAGAGCAGAGACATCACACTGACAACAAAGGTCCGCATAGTTAAAGCAATGGTATTCCCTGTAGTAACCTATGGCTGGGAGAGCTGGACCATAAGGAAGGCTGAGCGAAGGAAGATGGATGCTTTTGAACTGTGGTGCTGGAGGAAAATTCTGAGAGTGCCTTGGACTGCAAGAAGACCAAACCAGTCCATCCTCCAGGAAATAAAGCCAGACTGCTCACGGAATGATACGAAAGGCAAAACTGAAGTACTTTGTCCACATCATGAGAAGACAAGATACCCTGGAGAAGATGCTGATGCTAGGGAAAGTGGAAGGCAAAAGGAAGAGGGGCCGACCAAGGGCAAGATGGAGGGATGATATTCTGGAGGTGACGGACTCGACCTTGGGGGAGCTGGGGGGGCGACAGCCGACAGAAAGCTCTGGTGTGGGCTGGTCCATGAAGTCACGAAGAGTTGGAAGCGACTGACCGAATAAACAACCAAAGTTCCACTTCATGGTCTCTTCAAGAAATGAGCATTGGGCATCAAAAAATGAAGCCAGAGCAGTTTTGGGGAGAAAGGATTAGGTAGAGACTTCTATTTTCCCTTGTGTTAACCCACATTTCTTTTGCCTTATTGGCTCTGCTTTAACTTCAGTGGCAAGGCCATAAAATGATATAAACCGCTATCTTTTAGAACAGTGTCAGATCTAGACCTTTGATGGTCCTCGGGCAAAACACTTTCAATGGGCCCACTCCCTCAGAGAATCTACTTTCTTACCACCATTGTCACCTGCTGCTATTGCTCCTTATCCTCTTTCTCATCATTGTTTCCACTTGCTTGCTTGAGAGGTCTCTTCTCGATCATCCTAGGGTGCAGAACATAGAATCATGGGCCCAAGTTGCAGGAAGCCGGATTCCAGCTGAACATCAGGAAAAACGTCCTCACTGTTAGAACAATACGATAATGGAACCACTAATGGAAGTAGTGGGCTCTCCTACACTAGAGGCATTCAAGATGAAGCTGGCAGCCATCTGTCAGGGGTGCTTTGACTTAGGTTTCTGCATTGAGCAGGGGGTTGGACTCGATGGCCTTATAGGCCCCTTCCAACCCTACTTTTTTATGAGTCTAGGTACAGAGCCAGTGAGCAAGCAGGCCATGGTATCAGCTCCTCCTCCTAATGACCACATGTCTCACCCCTGCCTAGGCCAGAGAGAGATAGGCAGTTGAACAAGCAAGTTGTCATGGTGAATAGGAGAAACAACTCCTGGGAGAACTTGTCAGTGGGCCTCTGCTGGGATGTGGGCCCTCAACAGGTACCCAGCCATGCCTACCCTTGATGCTGACACTTTTAGAGGGTGAACATGGTATGAATGCACACACGATGAGCATCAATCCTTCCCTCAGTCTTAATTATTGAGCTCTCTGAAGAATATGTGTCTCAGGAAAGGGCTCAGTTCAAAACAGAAATGTGGCAGAAAACAAACAGATGGAGAGACACAAGACGTGGAAGGGTTTTCCCAGCCATGAAGTTCTACTTGATCCTTTTAACTGTGAAACCCACGGACCTTCTGCATTCAAAGCATGTGCTTTATCACTAAGCGGTGGTCTCTCCCAGAGTTTGAAGGAGGAACCAAATCCAACTAGAAAGTGTGTGTGTGTGTGGGGGGGGCATACTACTGTAATTTTGGGGGGGATCTCTATGGTTTCTCCAAAACAAACAAAAGCAGTCTTGATGGGGGCATCATGTTCTGCAGTGAACACAGATGAAAATAATTCATTCAGCTTCTCTGCAATCTCCTTATCCTCCTTTAGTACTCCTTTAACTTTGTTATCATCCAACAGTCCATCTGCCTCCCTAGCTGGCTTCCTGCTTTTGCTTGTATTTCCTTTCTGAGAGTTTCTGTTCCTTTGTGTTACCTTTATCTATTTATTTGTTCATTTGTTTATTAGATACTTCTATACTGCATATACGTTAAACTCTCTAAGTGGTTCACATTAAAATACAGGATAACAATGCAAAAGCCCAGATAAAATAAAATAAAACTAGTTCAAATTTATTTATTTATTTATTTATTTATTTACAATATTTGTATACTGCTCCACATCTAAACAGATTCTGGTGTGGTCAATAAAAAGAGATAGAATGGACAAAAGATAAAAAGAAGAAACATCACATTAAGATTTTTTGTTTCTTTTTTTAAAGAGTGCCAATAAAACCAAGTCTGGTTAACCAAGGAAGGCTTCATGGAAAAGAGCTGTTTTCAGGAGGCACCAAAAACAACCCAGTGTTTGTGCTTGCCTGACCTCCAGAGGCAGGGAGTTCTATAGGACTGGAGCCACCACACTGAAGGATCTTCTCCGAGTGGACTCCAGTTGGGCCATGGGTCCATGTTTTAAAACATTACAATATTATAACAACAGGGTACTAACAGAGTCCCTCACAGGTCAGGGAAAACCTTGTGAATAGGTGTGTTTTCAAGAGGCATTTAAAACTTTCCATCATTTCTGTTTCTTCAACCACACGTGGGAGAGTCTCAACAATACTACAAGCAGGAAGAATCTTGGAATTGTGGTAGATCACAAGCTGTATATGGAACAACAATGTGATGTGGCTGAAAAAAAGGCAAATGTTATTTTGGGCTGCATTAATACAAGTATAGCACCCAAATTACATGAAGTACTAGTTTCCCTCTACTCAGCACTGGTTAGGCCTCATCTGGAGTACTGTGTCCAGTTCTGGACACCACACTTGAAGAAGGATGCAGAGACACAAGAGGGTTCAAAGGAGGGCAACAAAGATGATCAGGAGACTGGAAACAAAGCCCTCAAGAGACTGAAAGAACTGGGCATGTTTAGCCTTGAGAAGAGAAGACTGAGGGGAGACATGATAGCGCTCTTCGAGTACCTGAAAGGGTGTCACAGAGAGGAAGGCCAGGATCTCTTCTAGATCATCCCAGAGCGTAGGGCACAGAATAATGGGCTCAAGTGACAGGAAGCCAGATTCCGGCTGAACATCAGGAAAAACTTCCTGCCTGTTAGAGCAATATGACAATGGAACCAATGACCTAGGGAGGTGGTGGGCTCTCCCACACTGGAGGCATTCAAGATGAAGCTGGACAGCCACTTGTCAGGGATGCTTTGACTTGGATTCCTGCATTGAACAGGGGGTGGGCGAAGAAATATTTGAACATCTCTCATAAAGATGGCATTTTGGTACTTCAGAGGTGCACAACCTGAACACACACCCCAAAACCATCTCGTGCATGCCCACCCCCCTCGGCCACTGCCAGTAATCCACAGCTCATCTCCATCTCTTTGGAACTGCCCACCTCTTTCTGCCCTTTTTCTCTTCAATGGCAGGAACCATGGAGCTTCCAAGAGGACACTCAAAGAATGGGATCTCTATGGCAGGAGCCATAGAGCCCTGTGAGAGTGGCTCCCAAAGCCGCTTTTTAAAAAGTAAAAGGTAAGAAAACAACAGAGTGGTGGGGGTTGGGAGAGTTTGGGGACATGTGTGTATATGTGAGGGAGAAAAAGTGTGTGTGTGCGTGTGCGCACATGCATGTGCATATTGTGTTTGCGCACATGCACATGGCCCCCAGACCTGCATCCAACACATAGATGTGGCCCTTGGAGATGAAAAGGTTGCGCACCGCTGTGCTGCGTAATCGGAGGTGAACAAACGTTCAAGCTTTGTCTTGAAAATAAAACAAACACAACCATCTCTTCCTTTCCTTGCCAGGTCGGTTATGGTTTTGCATCTCATGCTATTCATGATAAAGGTCATTTCCCTTTTTCCTACCGAATGGTCCCAAAAGAAGAACCCCAGTACCTGGGGATTGTCAAATTGCTCTTGCATTTCAGCTGGACATGGATTGGTCTTATTGCGCCAAATAATGACAATGGAGAAAGGTTCATAAACACCTTGACCCCTGTGCTACTCACAAACGGTATTTGTGTTGCCTTTTCACAAACCATCACTGGACAAAAGGTATTTTTTTATCAGATGATTTTAGATGTGGACTACATCACATCACTACTGATAGAACGAAGAGTCAATACGTTTGTCTACTACGGGTGGTATTCTCACTCCATGTTAGATCTTCTATACCTGAAAAAACAACTTGAAAACATCGTGAATCCTATCATGGGGAAAATCTGTATTGCAACAACTTTGCAGGACGTCACCTTGGCTTCAAATGTTTTAGAAAGGCATCACTTCCATGGTTCTTTGTCCTTCTCAGTCCAGAACAAAAAAAGTCCCAACTATGACAACTTTAACTCCTTTTCTACTCATGTCAAGCAGTTTGGGGAGGAAGCATTTAATTGTTCATATCGAAAGCATGTGTTGTCCGTGAAAAGCCAGAAAACATGTAGAGAGACAGAGAAACTAGAGTTGCCGACCCAGGATGTGCTCGAAAGAATCCTGTCTGGTGATGACTACAATATATACAAGACCATCCAGTTTGTGGCACATGCCATAAATGTTGCATACTCGTCCAGATCCAAGTGGATGATGGCGGCAGGCAGAGACAAGTTGGAACAGCAAAAGCTACAGTCGTGGCAGGTATGACCTTTTCTGTCACAGATAGATTCTCAAAACATTACAACCACTTGTTTCCGTTTTCTAAAAGATGCTGTTCTCTCTCGTCATCCTAGCTTCACCCTTTCCTGCAAAATGTTCAGTTTTACAACACTTCCATGGATGGCGTTTACTTGGATGAGAACGGAGACCTGGCAGCCAACTTTGACATCGTGAACTGGGTGGCGTTTCCCAATAAGTCCTTTCATAAAGTGAAAGTTGGGAGCATCGGGAGAGAGGCAGCTTCAGACGTAAAGTTCACCATTAACCAGGATGCCATTGTGTGGCCCAGTTGCTTTAAACAGGTGGGTGGTGTGTTCGTTCATCTTCTTCCCTGTTCAGCTCTAATAATTTTGGGCTGTTAGACTATAAATTAATGACGCAGGGAATATCAATGGAGCAAATGCATGGGATGCATGTACAGAGATGGGCAGGCAGTATCAGTGGGATAAGGGATTGCCACAACCAGCTCCAGACCCCGAACTGTGTGTTTTCTAAATCAGGGCCCTGGGAGTCTGGCATGAGCAGAAAGCTGGACAGTCTGAAACCTGAAGAGGGACAGAGGCTCATAGTTCAGTGGTAGATCACATGCTTTATGGAATGTCTCACCCTAGCACCTTTGGTACATCTGGGCAGAGCTTTTTCAAGAGGTAACCATATGATTCCATCTGGACCCTAGGAAGGTTGTGCTAGAGATGTCTGATCTGGCCTTGGTCACACATGCCTTAGTTATATCCCATTTGGATGTAACTCTCCGTAAGGCACTCTACGTGAGGAAGCCTTTGAAAACTGTTAGGAATATCCGTCATTGGGAAGTCTGGTTCTTTTTTGGCTTGACAGAGTTCTGTGGCATGTACAACTCACTTTGCATCTGCGAGCTGAGCTGTGGGCTGTTCCCAGAACTGCAGGAACGTTTTGCACATTGGGGGTGGCGGGGTTTTTTTATGCAATTTGCTCAAATATATCTGAGCAATTTGTGCAAATTATGGCTGAATTCGCACACAATATGGCTGAATTTGCACAAATCTGGTCGTAATTTGTGCAGCTTTGGCCATGATTTGCACAAATTGCTCAGAAATTTGTGCAAATTGCAGACCCCCCCATTGCACAAAATTCCCAGAAAATCCACAGGCTGGCCTGACTTGCTGCAGATTGAGTTGGGCGCCACAGTGGGAACTGAAACAAAGTCCAGAGAGCCAAGCCTGGGGAAACTAATCAAACTCCACCTCCAAATGAATTTATTTATGTATTTGTGGCATTTATATACCTCTGGATATAATAAGATCTCTCTGACATCCCTAAAAACTTTTCAGAAACAGCAGGTCCAGAATGCTGTGGCCAGACTGTTAACCAGGGCTGGTTACAGGGAGCACGTTGCTCTCTTGTTACAACAGCTTCACTGATTACTGGGAAGAATTCAAAGTGCTGGTTATGACCTATAAACCCCTATATGGCTTGGGACCAGGCTACCTGAAAGACCGCCTTCTCCCATACCAGCCTGACTGGTTCTTAAGATCTTTGGGAGAAGCCCTTCTTTCGAGACTGCCACGTTCAGAGGCAGAACTGGTGGCAATGCAAAAGAGGCCTTTTTGGTGGCTTCTCCCTGGCTGTGGAACTCCCTGCAAAGGGAGGCTAGGTTCACTCTCTCTCTACAGTCCTTCTGCTAGCAGGCAAAGGCCGCTTTATTCAAGTGGGCCTTTTTCTGTGTCACAGGTCTGCTGACAGGGTGCTATTTTTTCTGTGTTGTTGTGTTTTCAATTTTTTTCAATTGTGTTTTAATGGATTTGCTTGTTGTTGTTCTGATCAGTGATTTAAAGCCACCCAGAGCGCCATTTTTGGTAGAAAGGCGGGCTACAAATCAAGTCAATAAATAATCCTAGGAAGGCCTGTTGTGACAAGCTTGCTTGGCACTTGGGGAATAAAGTTGCCAGTATTTGCCCTGACTCTGATGCCATTATCGATACAGGTCCTGTGGAGGGTGTCTAGAGCACTGTCTGATCTAGTTTTATGTGATCCATTTCAATTTATGTGGCCTGAAGATGTGAACAAGGTGTTTGGGAAGGTCTGGCCTTCTTACCTGTATGCTTGACCCTTGCCCATCTGAACTAGGCTGGGTGGGTTCAGAAGGCTACTGATGCCTCATTGAGAGAAGGACTGATCCTGGCCACATTGAAAGAGGTGGTCACAAGGCCACTTCATTAAAAAAAAAAAAAAAGTTCACTGGACCTAGCTGATTGTCAGAACGATCACCCAGTTGAGAATATTCCCTTTTGGGCAAGGTGCTTGATAGGGTGGTGGCAGGCCAGCTCCAGGTATGGTTGGATGCAATGGATTATCTAGACCCATTTCAATCTGGGTTGAGGCTGGGGTATGGAAGAGAGACAGTTTTGGTTGCCTAGGTGGATGACCTTGTTGGAAGAGAGTCAAAAGGGCTGGATGCACTTGATCTTGGCTGATCTCGGAAGCTAAGCAGGCTCAGCCCTGGTTCGTATTGGATGGGAGACTGCCTGGGAAGGCTTCCTGGTTTTGTAGGCCCCTTCCGACCCTATGATTCTATGTACTCTACTTACAGGGAGAGTGCAATCATGTTGATTCTCCTTGTTCTTTCAGGAGCTTTTGATATCATCAACCATGGTATCTTGTTAGACTGACCCTGTGGGCAGTATCCAATGTTGTCGTTCTGCAAACTCAAAGGGCAGAATTCAAGGGGGTGGTTACACCCCCACTGATTCTTTTCCGCCCCAATTCCCTTCCGATCACATTGCACGAACAGGACCCACAGTTTATGCCAGGAAGATTTAGCACTTCTTAGGAGAAGCCCCCAAACAAGCAGACATGCTCATTCCTCAAAGGATGTAGGTCAGCGGAGCTCGCTTAGGAGTGCTCCGCCAAGCTGCCTCCTTCCAGAAACGAGTGGTCCCACTCATTTCGGGTCACCCCAGAAGTGCTAAAGTGCAGTTGTGCAAGCGGTGGGGGCCACTTGTGCAGCATTATCAGTGGGGCGCAAGAGGAGTGAGCACCTCATTGGATCCTGCCCAAACAGTGCTAGCAGAGCTCTGCTAAGTCTTAGTTATGCAAGTGCTTGTGAATTGCACAGTGCATTGCACTAGCGGTGCCTGATGGCCACCTCTCCTGAAAGCGGTTGTGCAATCTCTTGTGCAACTGTTTGAGCAAACACAAGTTTAGTTGGAATCTCCCCTTGTGCGTAGCCTGGAACATAGCTTCTGCTAGTGCAACATTATTTGCACTAGTGGAATGACACCATTAGATACTGCCCTATGGGTTTGGGTAAAAAACCCATTCAGCTTCAGGGGATGGACCTGGGTTATAGTATCATGGCAATATTCCTTTGGCATGTGGCAACCTTCGTCAGTGCACCTTGCCTTCCTTGTGTCAAAAGTACTGCCGTCAAAAAGTGATATCCCACTTGGGGATATCAGTTGGTGAAAAGGGGAACCCATTGGGTTCTTTCCAACTCTATGACTCATCTACATACTGTTCCAGAGATTTAAAAAAAAATCCCTAGAGCACTTTTGGTTTGATACTCCTCGTCTTTCTAGACCATACCTCGGTCACGGTGTACTGAAAGCTGTCGACCTGGAAATGCCAAGGCGATTCAGGAAGGAGAACCAGTTTGCTGCTATGCATGTACTCCCTGTGCAGAAGGGACCATCTCTACTCAGGAAGGTGGGTGGCCTCAGAAGTACGGGCAGCCCCTTGCACAACAGGGCGCTGATCCACTCACCGGGAAATCCGACAGTTTCCAAACTTGCTGCCTTTCTCAGTTTGTGTAGATAGGTCATCTCCGTAACTAATTTCACAAAGTGAGTAGAAAAAGATGACTTGAGAAGTGGACAACTGGAGAATGGAGGGGGGTGGGTTCAACTTCCTCCCCCTACACCTGGCCTTCTTCTGCTTAAATTGCACTCCGGTCTCTGCTCCATGCATCACTGCAGCGAAACTGTGTTGAAAGAATCCAACGTATATCCTGCAGTCCTTAGTTCATAGAGGGCAACGATGCAGCTCAGCAGGCCTGACCAGTGGTGTGCATGGACCAAGCCTGTGCTCTGTGGGTTTGGACTGGGGAGACTCGAACTCAGATCCGTGCTGAGCCCGGAAGCTTACTGTTAGCCTTGAGGCAGTCATTATCATAAGATAACATAAGATCTTGTTACGTTGTCTTATGATAACATAGCATGATAACGTATGATAACATTAAGCTCTAAATGAGCTTCCGCTGTGCATTAAAAACGTGGTTGTTCAGGCAGGCATTTGGGGTGGGTTAGGGTATTTCAGAAAATGTTTTTACTGTAGAATTTTGTTTTAAACTGTTTTATTGTACGCTTTACATCGCCCAGAGTGGCTGGGTGACCAGCCAGATGGGCGATTAATAAATTTAATAATAATAAAAAATAAAATAAGGAGAGCCCTGCTGGATCAAGCCAAGGGTCCATCTAGTCCAGCATTCTGTTCACACAGTGGCCAGCCAGCTGTCGACTGGGAACCCACAAGCAGGACATGAGTGCAACTGCACCCTCCCACCCATGTTCCCCAGCAACTGGTGTACATGGGCTCACTGCCTCTGATACTGGAGGTAGCACATGGCCATCAGGACTAGTAGCCATTGATAACATTCACCTCCAGGAATTTATCTACCCCCCACCCCACCCCCATTTTAAAGCCATTGAAATTGGTGACCATCACTACATGTGGTGGTACGTGGTAGCAAATGTGTGAAGACGTCCTTCCTCATATCTGTTCTGAATCTCCCACCAATTAGCTTCATGGGATGACCGCACTAGGGTCTAGTATTATGAAAGAGGGAGAAAAATGTTTCCCTGTCCACTTTCTCCACACCATGCCTACTTTGTGGGCCTATGTCATGTCTCCCCTTACTTGCCTTTTTAAAATCAGTCTAATGAACCGTCAGAAGCTGCTGGGGCTCAAGCGGGCTTCCAGGATTGTTGTAAGGATGCACTTAGATAACTGTATGTATGGTACACATCCTATCAGTAGGGATGTTACGAAAGTCACTTACCTGGTCCCGCAGCTTGCTTCGCGGTGGGGGGGAGGCACTTCGGTTCTCCCCCTGAAGTTCAAGCCGGGGGGGGAGGTGCCCCGCCTTGCCCGGCCGAAATTCAGGCCGGGGGGAGGAGGCACCCCGCCTTGCCCGGCCGAAATTCAGGCCAGGGAGAAGCGCCCCGTCTCCCCGGCCGCAAAATACAAAGTGAAAAAACAAAACAAAAAACCCCACCCGTGATAGGCTACGTAACGATTTACGCAGCCTATCATGGCTAGATTTGCAAAGTCAGCCGTGATAGGCTACGTAAATCGTTACATAGCCTATCACGGGTGACTTTGAAAAAAAAAAAAAGCGCGTATGCAAATGGCGGTGCCCATGGGCGCCGCCATTTGCGTTCCTTATTTGGTCCCTGTAGTCTACGTAAAGATTTATGAAAATAAGGGCAACGCTACGTAAATCTTTACGTAGCCTATCATGTCTTTTTTTTTTACAAGAACAAGAGTGGAAATGGCAGCGGTGGCGGCAGCCGGTCGGAAGACCAGCCGCTGCTGCCGCCGAAGCCGCCGCCAGAGCCGCCGCTGCCCGGAAGATCCACCCCAGGCGAGTCTCGTCCTGGGGGGGATCCGCGGGGGGGTGGGGGGGTGGCAGGCCGTTCCACCACAGATTTTGGGGGGCCGAATGCACTCCCATTCGGGCTCACTGAGATCCGTGGCAGAATTCTCTGCCATCCCTAGCCATCTTAGGCTTACCTTACCTGTTACACTATTACCACATGAGCAACATATGCTCCTAGCTGTCTGTCCTGATGTCATTCCCAGTCCTGAGGGTTCTAGCTCAGCTTCTTCTTTACCTAAGGACTTTTGACGGGGTTTTGCACTGCTGTTACAAGTAGGGATGGCGGAGAATTTCTCCCCGAAACTTCGGGGGGCCGAGCGCCAAGTTTCGGGGAGAAATCCTCCGCACCCCCCCACACCCCGCACCCCCCCGGGACGGGACTTACCTTCGCCGAATGTCCCTCCCGGCGGCGGGTCCGGCCGGCAGTTCGGCGGGTGTTCTAGCGGGGCGGGAGCGGCAGCCAGTCTTTTGACCGGCTGCCGCCGCCACCATTCCAATAAAAGAAAAAAAAAAAAACGCCCCCGTGATAGGCTACGTGACGATTAACGTAGCCTATCACGGCTAGATCTGCAAAGTCAGCCGTGATAGGCTACGTAAATCGTCACGTAGCCTATCACGGGTGACTTAAAAAAAAAAAGCGCAAACGGATAATGGCGGCCCCCATAGGGAGCCGCCATTCCCGTTCCTTATTTGGTCGCTGTAGTCTACGTAAAGATTTACGTAGACTACGGCGAAAATAAGGGCAACGCTATTTGCGTTGCCCTTATTTTCACCGTAGTCTACGTAAACATTTATGTAGTCTACAGCGACTAAATAAGGAACGCGAATGGCGGCTCCCTATGGGGGCCGCCATTAGCATACGCGCTTTTTTTTTTTTTAAAGTCACCCGTGATAGGCTACGTGACGATTAACGTAGCCTATCACGGCTGACTTTGCAGAACTAGCCGTGATAGGCTACGTTAATCGTCACGTAGCCTATCACGGGGGCGTTTTTGTTTTTTTTAAAAAACAATGGAGTTCGCGGCCGGGCGAGGCGGGAAGCCTCCCCCCTGGCCTGAATTTCGGCCGGGGCGAGGCGGGAAGCCTCACCCCCGGCCTGAACTTCGCGGGGGGAGCAGCGAAGCGCCTCCTCCCCACCGCGAACAAGCTTCGACGAAAGGTAAGTGCCTTTCGTCCACCCCTAGTTACCAGTGACAACAGCAGCAACTGCGCTGGCAGCCTGACCCCCATTTTGCATTGTCCGCAGAACCCCATACATTGTTCCAGAACATGGGGGGGGGAGGTGAAACTCACCAAAAATGGGGAAGAAATTTGGGGAAATTCTCCAAAGTGGGCTTTTATTTCTAGGAGCTAAGAAAAGAAACATCTCAGGACTTTTCTGAGGGAAACGTCTTCTGAGACGTTTTAGTTCAGCTCTAGTTGTCATTCTCTGGGGTTCAGCACCTTCCTTAGGACCTTCCAAATGTTAAATTTCCCAGGGCAAATTGTGGAGACATCCTAATGCAGGTGCAGAGAGATGACTGTACAATGAAAGCCAGGATCCTAAGAACATAAGAAGAACCGTGCTGGATCAGACCCAGGGTCCATCTAGTCCAGCATTCTGTTCACACAGTGGCCAAACAGCTGTCGACCAGGAACCCACAAGCAGGACACGAGACCTCTTTGTGGGATCTCTTGCACACTCCTTGGCCACCTCATATGTAAAGGAAGCACAAGAACTCTGAACCCAGCCCATGAGAATTTCTCCGAAATTTCTTCTCTTTACAATTTCTTTTTGAAAGCAATTTATTTTCAGCACAGCACTATCATCCACTATATAGTGGATTAAAATGAGCTCGGATTTCTAAGCATCCGACCTGCAGAATCTACTGCGGAGCGTCCCCCTCAGGCCGTGCGGAGTCCATGGACTTTCGGAAGATTTTTTTGCTTTCCTGAAATTTACACATAGAAATCCATAGAAAAAGACATACATTTCTGCTGAAGAAATGCTGAATGGAATGGGGGACAATACACTGAGGTAAATTATGTAAATACTTCATAAATACTTATGTAAATATTTCCGTATTTTTCCGCACGACGGAAAAAAATATATCCGTATCCGTCTGTGGGTGGATGATGGAATGAAAGGTGCCTGACAATCCATGAAACAAAGATGGAGAGGATTTTACACAGTCCATACATCGCTATCCACAACCTACACAACCCCGTGCCTTCCCTATGATTTTTCAGCACTTAACCTCTCCCCCCTATACTCTCTTGTCTGACTCTTGTGCAGCTTAAGCATTCACTCTGAAACATACCTTATGGAGTGTAATAAAAGACCATTTTGGAAGACTGAGAGAGAGGTTCGTGTTACAGAAGACAGTCTTGGTTTTTTTTTCCTCTTCTCTTTGCAGATGCAGGACATTGCAGCAAGTGCCCTGAAGATCAGCATCCAAACAAGGACCGAGATCAATGTATCCCCAAGACTGTAACCTTCTTGGCCTATGAAGAACCTTTGGGGATTGCCCTGGCTTCTTTGGCCCTTTTTCTGTCCTTAACAACAGGGGTTGTGTTGGGAATCTTTATTAAATACCTAGGAACTCCGATAGTCAAAGCCAACAACCGGGACCTCTCCTACATTCTCCTTGTCTCCCTCTTGCTTTCCTTCTTGTCCTCTTTCTTGTTCATTGGCCGGCCAAGGAAAGTGACCTGCCTTCTCCGACAAACAGCCTTCAGCATTATCTTCTCCCTTGCCGTCTCTTCTCTGTTGGCCAAAACAATCACTGTGGTGCTGGCTTTCCTGGCCACAAAGCCAGGGAATAGGATGAGGAAATGGCTGGGGAAAAGTTTGGCCAACACCATTATCCTTTCTTGTTCCAGTGTCCAAGTTGTCATCTGCACCACTTGGCTGGGAGTCTCTCCCCCATTCTTGGACTCCGACATGCACTCCCAGCCTGGACATATCATTCTGCAATGCAACCAAGGATCTGTCACCATGTTCTACAGTGCCCTTGGCTACATGGGCTTCCTCGCTTCCATCTGCTTCACGGTGGCTTTCCTGGCTAGGAAGCTGCCTGGGGCCTTCAATGAAGCCAAGCTGATCACCTTCAGCATGCTGGTCTTCTGCAGCGTCTGGGTGTCTTTTGTGCCCACCTACCTGAGCACGAAGGGGAAATACATGGTGGCCGTGCAGGTGTTCTCTATCTTGGCCTCCAGTGCCGGGCTACTGGGCTGCATCTTTCTTCCCAAGTGCTACATTATTGTATTGAAGCCTGATCTGAATACAAAAGAGCAACTGACAACAATAACTAAAGATGGTATCTGATCCTTAGTACTAGGGAAGGGGAAGAATTCCACCCCATCACCATCTGGACAGGAACCGTGACTTCCAGTGAGGACAGAAAAATATCTATAACGGATCCAGGGCTTGTTCGTTTCCCAAAGCCTCCACTCATTGTAACAAGGGGCACTGGGGGAAAAATATTTTAAACCTCCTTCTCACAGGATCACATCTCAGTGGCATGGGGAAAGGGAAACATATCCGCAGCGAAGTGATCCACTCTGTTAGGTGAGAAGAGAAAGCTGTGATCCATTGTTTAAATTTTAGAATCCCTTGTGGATTAGAGGGAGTCAAGGCACCAGGGCTCTCAAGGAACCTAGCAACAGTGTCCAAGCACCTCTCTCCTTGCAAAAGAAATTGCTGGCTGATCTGACCCGCGCTGAAGTAACCCCACCACCACACATAGCCAGACAGTAGCAATGCAGTCTCCTGCCCAGCAGAAATCTGGTGACCCAAGAACGTCTCCATCTAATCATAGGAAGCTGCCAACTGCAGCCTGGCTCCTCTTTCTGAGCAATTTCTGCACTCATCTGTACAATGAGTACATAACACAAACAGTACAATCTTACCCATGTCCACTCAAAACTAAAACCCGCTGAGTTGAATGGAATTTATTCCCAGATAAAGTGTATAGGATTACAGCCTAATTTGCTAACATATTGGTGATTACAGCTGAAAGTCCTGACTTCGCTCCCATCTGGGCGTGTTTCCTTTCAACTTCAATCTGGTGGTGTACAGAGGCCGACTGCCAAAACAGTTATCCTTGTTCCAATATTTCTGGCCCTGACTGTATATCTTTGTTTACCTTGCTTTCTGGCACTTCTGAAGTTTTGTCACACGCCTAATGGCCAGTTACCTTAAGAGAAAAGACGTATGTTAAATAAAAGGGGTGTAGTTGAATCTGGCACTGCAAGAGAGGGATTACCCAGTAGTGAGGGGGTGATACTCCACATTTGGGGATAGGGGTGGGCTTGCCCTAGTGTACAGCTCCCCCCGCCCCAAGACCCAGGTTCTCCACAATCTTGGAGCCCGTTGTCTATTGAAAACCCTGCCAGCGAGACCCAGGCAGGGCAGGAGGGGGACAGAGGCCTTTACACCCTCCTGTTTCTCCATTTTACATTTTCTTCCAGCTAGGGGTCAGCTCATTGAGATGACTTACCAGGCAGTGAGAGGGGATGGCAACAGATTGGATCTTGGATCGAGTGGACCCAGACATCTCCTCCTTCCTCCCTGCCATCCGGAAAGCCTCTTTTCTTCCTCTCTGACTCTCTTCTGAGGTTGCCGTTGACCTCAGAAGAGAAGATGCTGTCAGGGGTGGAACCTTTGTGCTCATATTTCTCTCCCCAAGGTAACAGCTGTGCCTGTGACAATTGAGAGAGACGGCTGCACCAGGTCCCTGGGATTGCTGTTTTAGGGTTTTATTATTTTAAATGGTTGTGCACCATCTTGATGGCCTTTCAGCAAATAAGTTGGTATACAGATGATGACAAAGACAACGATAATAATGTAATATATTTAGAGCAGCAAGAGAACGTTTTTACACATTCTTCAAATAGATATGGAAACTTATATTAGAGCTGATTATATTTTAATATCCTAACAATTAACCACAGGTTATTAGACAAACAGTAAATACATTAGGAAAAAATATAAAGCAGTTCTTGGAAATAAATAACACAGGTGGATTGGCTTTTGCAACAATTTGGGACATGATGAAGCCTGTGATAAAAGGACATTACATAAGTGAAATGAGTGTATATATATATATATATATACACACACACACACACACACACACACACATATATATAAATGGAAAAGCATTACAAGAAATTATCCAATTAAATAGAAAAAAACCCAAACAAATTGGAGGAAAACAAATATATCAGCTTCTCGCCCAAAAAAGAATTGGAACTACTTGGCAATAGGTAAAATCACAAGATCCTTTCATTATTTAAAACATTTTTAATGGGAGTGGGGATAAAAATGTTAAAATGGTAGTGAACACAATTAGAAAAGAAAAATCTTACATTAACGTCCACATGATAAAAACAATGAGGACAAATTATTATACAAAAATAAAGCTTTCCTTGTAAAGGAAGTCCATCTTGTATTCCGTATGCAGCAATGATCTAATGACCTTATACTACATTCTTGTACATCGCTTAGAACTTTCTGTTCATGTAAGCAGTTCATAAATATTGTTAAATAACAACAACCAATTAAAGAATATCTAGAAGGTTAGTAACGAGCACCAACAAGATTTATAATATATAACCAGTGATAAGTTTAAAACAATTAAACATAATAAATCCCTGGATTTAGATGTCATACCAGATATTTAGTTAAAAAAATGGAATAAACTTTAATAAATAAGTAACCTTAATTAATAACCTTAGCACATCAGGATGCTTTTTTAAAAACAGAACAAAACAAGGGTTCTAGAGAATATTTATTTATTTATTGCATTTATACCCTGCCTTTTTTTCTCCAAGGAACCCAAGGCGGCATACATTATCCTCCTCCTCTCCATTTTAGCCTCACAACAACAACCCTGTGAGGTAGGTTGGGCTGAGAGTCTGTGACTGGCCGAAAGTCACCCTGCGAGCTTCCGTGGCCGAGTGGGGACTAGAACCCGGATCTCACGGCTCCCAGTCCAACACTCGAACCACTGCACCACACTGGCTCTCAATAGAGCGCAATCCTATGCGATTGCTCTTCTTCCGATGGATGACTCTGAGAAAGGAACTGTCTGCCCATCCAAAGCTGTGCCAGCAAGAGCCAGGCAGTGTGGGTAGAATGACTGAGGCAGAAACACCTCCCATTCCACCTTAAAAAACATTTTCAGCTAGACAGTCCACTCTGCCCATCTAGCCGACTTACATTTTGGTGGACAGGGCAGCCTCTTCTCTCTCCATCCATGCCCCCTTTCCACTTCACTATTGTGACTGCAGAAAGAGCAGCCAGCAAGGTTTCTGTCAAGGCCCAACTTCAGTACTGCAGTGGGCCTTGTAGGTTATAACTAAGATTTGATTAGAAGTAGCCTGGAAGGGCTTAGGCTTCTTCAGTTTCTGGCATGTCAGAGTCTGCATGAGCTGATCTCTGTCAATGTTCCCAGAGCAGAGCCAGGGGGAGTCACCCAACGCCCTGTCCGCCTGCTGGTCTGGCCTTGGCAGGCAGGGAGTCTGGGAGCTGCTGCCTGTGAGAATCTGACAGAGGTGGGGCAGGGTTTGCAGAAAGGTCGCCCAGGTTGTAGTGTCACGGCTGGAGGGCTGAGCAGTGCCGCCATGTTCGGACAGGGGCCTTGCTGAGAGACTAAAGGCCCTTGTATGTCATGGGATCTGGAGGGGGTGTCCTACCGTCACGCCTTCCCGTTTAAGCTGATGCAAAGGTGAAGAGCCTTTGCTAGGAACATCTGGTCTTCATTGCCCGAAGCCTTCTTTCTTTGGATCCATCATCGTCTAGGCTTTTGGAGGCACTCTGCACATGGACTGGAACTTTGGATTGTTAAAGTCTTGCCATGAAAAGTCCTGTGAGGCTTTTCATAGACTTGATCTCTGGTTGCTGTGGATTGTGTGTCTGCATTTGTAGTCAGCTCAGTGTATGGCAGGCTGGGTTTGATCTACGACTTTTGGGCTTCCCCCTGCCAGAACTCATGCAGTGTGGAGTTGCCAATGCGAAAGCAGTGGCGTAGAACTCCTTGCATGTGTGGGCATGCCCTTCCCTTGATCTTGACGGGCCTTGACCATGTAGCCTGGAGTTATCAACAAAAGATTTCAAGTTGGACTCTCTATGGGTGTGGGTTGTTTAGGCTTTTCCCTTGATTGCCTGATTGGTTCCTTCCAGGAATCATTCCTTTTCCATGTCCAGGGTTGGAGCCCTGTGAAAGGATTGTCTAGGTTAGGTACCCAGGAATCCACAGACCCTTCCCTTGTGTTCAGAGCCATGGAGATGGCAACAGAGAAACCATATCGAGGATCTGAGTCACGGTAGTAGCGTTTAGTTTTGGACTGTTCTGGAATTACATATAGCCTATAGCTACTGACCATCAGCTATATGATTTCTGAAGAGTGTAACCATTAAGCTTTTGCCGTGGCATTCCCTGCAATAAAGAAATCTTGCTGATTTGGGTGTCCGGTGTCAGACTGCCTGAGCGTGTGCGCTGGGAGGATTGGGAAACCTGACAGTTTCCATGGCAGCTGTGTGGGTGGGTGTGTAAAGCTGCATGATCTGAACTCCTCCTTCATGCTCACAGCTGTTTATGGGTGTAGAGGAGGAGACCCACAGCATCCTATGCCACCACAGACACAACCATCGGATTGCTCTGTAAGTGATGTAGCTGTGGAAAGACATGTTTGGATGGTGTAATACTCCAGTTCGCCCTCCACTGGACTCTCTGGAACTCACTGCAATGCCCCTTAATGAATGACTGGGGGTCATCCCATAAAGCTGATGGGTGGGAGATTCAGGACAGACAAAAGGAAGGACTTCTTCACACAGCGCATAGTTCAGCTATGGAAAGATGTAGTGATGGCCACCAATTGGATGGCTTTAAAAGGGGATTCGACAATTTCCTGGAGGAGGCTATCACCTAGTCCTGATGGCTATGTGCTACCTCCAGTATCAGAGGCAGTGAGCCTATGTATAGCAGTTGCTGGGGAATATGGGCGGGAGGGTGCTGTTGTGCTTGTGTCCTGCTTATGGGTTCCTGGTCGACAGCTGGTTGGCCACTGTGTGAACAGAATGCTGGACTAGATGGACCCTTGGCTTGATCCAGCAGGGCTCTTCTTATGTACTTGATTTATTATCCTTTTGTTGTTGGATTATGTGGTTAATGTTGTTGATTGTGTATTATTATTTAAATGAATGAAATACAAATATTTATATATATAAAAATACGGTCACTCTTCCAAATGAATCTCTGTCTATATTTGGAGCTTAGAAAGAATGTGCAAGCACCGGGTCATTACTGACCCCTAGAGGGACGCCGCTTACGCTGGCGTTTTCACGGCAGACTGTAGCGGGGTGGTTTGCCATTGCCTTCCCCAGTCGTGACCACCTTTCCCCCAGCAAGCTGGGTACTCATTTTACCAACCTCGGAAGGATGGAAGGCTGAGTCGACCTGAACCGGCTACCTGGGACCCAGCTTCCGCTGGGATCGAACTCAGGTCGTGGGGAGAGTTTTGGTTGCAATACCGCCGCCTACCACTCTGCACCACACGGGGCTCAATATTTAGAAAGAATACATTATAGCAATAATGAAGAACAGAATCAGGCCTGAATTACTGTAATGGTTTAGCTAAAGATTGAACAGTCTTTAGTAGTGGGTCGTTTGAGTTTTAGGAAGGTTCAACTCACAGGCCTTTTCTTTTGAAGTCAAGCAAGGTCTAAAGTATTATAAATGCTTCTAACATGGTCTGGTCATTTTATGGTGCCTTCCCTATGTGCATTCTTTGATGGGATGCAAAGTGTGTGTTCCACCGAAAACTCTTTCCACATGCTAAGCATGTATATGGTTTCTCACCGGTGTGGATTCTCTGATGAGCTGTAAAGTGTGCACTCCACCGAAAGCTCTTTCCACACTCCAAGCATTTATAGGGCTTCTCTCCTGTGTGGATTCTCTGATGAGAAGTGAGGCTTGAGCTGCAATTGAAACTCTTTCCACACTCAAAGCAAGAATACGGTTTCTCCCCTCTGTGGATTTTTTGATGTGTTGTAAGGCTTGTACTCTGACTGAAGCTCTTTCCACACTCAAAGCATTTATATGGCTTCTCCCCTGTATGGATTCTTTGATGGCAAGTGAGGTATGTGCTATTACTGAAGCTCTTTCCACATGTCAAGCATTTATAAGGTTTCTCTCCGGTGTGGATTCTATGATGCAAAGTGAGGTGTGAGCTCTGACTAAAGCTCTTTCCACACTCTAAGCATTTGTACGGCTTCTCCCCTGTATGCATTCTTTGATGATAAGTAAGATGTGTATTCTGACTGAAGCTTTTTCCACATGCCGGACATTTGTATGGTTTTTCCCCAGTATGAATTCTCTTATGTGAAGTAAGGTACGTGCTATGGCTGAAGCTTTTTCCACACTCCAGACATTTATATGGTTTCTCCCCTGTGTGAACTCTCTTATGTGAAGTGAGGCTTGTGCTTGTATTAAAGCTCTTTCCGCATTCTAAACATGTGTATGGTTTTTCCCCTGTGTGGATTCTTTGATGTTGAGTTAGATGTGCACTATGACTGAAGTTCTTTCCACACTCCAAGCATTTATATGGTTTCTCACCAGTATGGATTTTTTGATGTGAAGTGAGGCTTGAGTTCTGACTGAAGCTCTTTCCACACTCTAAGCATCTGTATGGTTTTTCCCCTGTGTGAATTCTTTGATGTGAAGTAAGGTGTTTGCTCTGACTGAAGTTCTTTCCACACGCCAAACATTTGTATGGCTTCTCCCCTTTGTGAATTATTTGATGTTTGGTGAGGGACGTGCTCTGAGAAAAACTCTTTCCACATTCCAAGCATTTAAATGTTTTCTCTACTATGTGAGTCCTCTGATGTGACATAAGGTGTGTTCTCTGACGGAAACTCTTTCCACACTCCGTACATTTATAAGACTTTTCCCCTGTGTGGATTCGCTGATGCAAAGTAAGATGTGAGCCTTGACTAAAGCTCTTTCCACACTCCAAGCATTTATATGGTTTCTTCCCTGTGTGCGTTCTCTGATGTTTAGTGAGGGTTGAACTCTGACTGAAGCTCTTTCCACATTCCAAGCAAGGATATGGTTTCTCTCCTGTGTGACTTCTCTGATGTGAAGTAAGGTGTGTGCTATTAATGAAGCTCTTTCCACACTCCCTGCATATATATGGTTTCTCTCCCGTGTGGATTCTGCAATGTGAGTTAAGTTTAGATTTAGAACAGAATGTTTTTCCACATGAAGGGCACTTATTCTTTCTCTTCCCCTTCTGATGTTCTTTCTGGAGTGGGATTTGACTGAAGTCATCAGCTTGGCTAAAAATAGATTTCTCACTCCCATTCTCTGCTTTGATTCTCTCCTGCCTCCCTGATGCCTCTTCATCTCCAAACCGGTCTTCCTCCATTTTATGTTTGGCTGTTCTTGATGAGATCCAGTATGGCGCCCAAGAATGATAGCTACCCTGTTCATCACCTAATGGAAAAAAACAAAAGAATACTTGGTTATGAGTGGAATTGAGAATCCTTTTTTTATCCTTTTACTATTTTACCTTTTCGGTTCACTGCCCCGAAATCTGTTTTAGATATGGAGCGGAATACAAATATTGTAAATAAATAAACAAATAAGGGACCTAACAGAACCAATAATTTTATACAGTGTTTATAAATAAAGCACTTTGTGGTACACATCCAATTATAAAGGGAGGGAATACTCCAATGCCCGTATAGCATTTATAACAGTCATAACAGTGTCTTAATAACGAGAATATACCAGTTCCGTAGACTGATACGATTATGACTGATAGGCTTGTTATGAAGTTGATACGATTGTTTATAAATGCAGATATTCATTTCTCTTATATTTTGATGTGCACCAATAGTTGTGATTCATTTGTCATATACATTATACCATGGGTCCCCAACCCCTGGGCCATGGACCGGTACTGGTCCGTGGCCTGTTAGGGACCGGGCCGCAGTAGAGGTGTGGGAACCCCCACTCACCTTGGGTCTGCGGGGGGGGGAGGCGATCCGTCCCTCCCCCCCACCCCGGAATCCTCACCGGCCCTAGCCGGTTCCGCTCTGCGGCGAGTCCTGGCGAGTCAGGGCTCTGGCCCTGTTCTTTACAGTAATAGCCTATTACTGCAAAGAACAGAGACGTCAATGGCGTCCGATATGCAGACGCCATTTGCGTCCCAGTGGCCAGAAGTCCTCCCCTGGCCGGAGCTGGCCAGCAGCTCCGCGGTGAGTCCAGGGCCGACGAGGATTCCGGGGAGAGGGGGAACAGATGCCCCCCCCCATGGACCCAAGGTAAGGGAGGTTTCCACACCCCTACTGCGGCTCGGTCCCTAACAGGCCACGGACCGGTACTGGTCTGCGACCCGGGGGTTGGGGACCCCTGGTATAACGTATATGACAAATGAATCACAATTCATGAATCACAATTCCCCGGTCCGTGGAAAAATTGTCTTCCACGGACCTGTCCCTGGTCCCAAAAAGGTTGGGGACCGCTGCCTTATACGATTATGACTGATATGGTTGTTCTGATATTGATATGACTGTTATAAACAGGATACAGGGACAGGAAATATTCACTCCCTTTATCACTGGATGTGTCCCATCAAGTGCTTTATTTATAAACACTGTACATAATTATCTTAGGGCACAATCCTATCCAGATAGGCGGCCGCCTCTGAACTCGGAGGCGACCGCCTATCCAATGCAGGGCAGGCGAAGCGCGGAGGGGATCGTTCCCTCCACGCTCCCCCCTGCCCTGCATTTTTGGCTAGGCAGCAGATTGTGGCTGTCTAGCTGCAGGAGGGCTGAGCAGGGAAGGAGGCTGCTGTACGACACACTGGATGTGTCGAACAGGCATTTCCGCCCTCCCCACCCTGGAACGCACCTAGGAATGCCCCTTTTCGGCCGCTCCATGCTCCTCTTAGAATCATAGAATAGTAGGGTTGGAAGGGACCTACAAGACCATTGAGTCCAACCTCCTGCTCAGTGCAGGAATCCAAGCCAGAGCATCCCTGATGGGTGGCTGTCCAGCCTCGTCTTGAATGCCTCCAGCGTGAGAGAGCCCATTGCCTCCCTGGGTCACTGGTTCCATTGTCGTATTGCTCCAACAGTCAGGAAGTGTTTCCTGATGTTCAGCCGGAATCTGGCTTCCTGTCACTTGAGCCCATTATTCCTGCATTCTGGGATGATGGAGAAGAGATCCTGGCCTCCCTCTCTGTGACAACCTTTCAAGTACTTGAAGAGCACTATCCTACCTCCCCTCAGTCTTCTCTTCTCCAGACTACACATGCCCAGTTCTTTCAGTCTCTCTTCACAGGGCTTTGTTTCCAGTCCCCTGATCATCTCTGTTGCCCTTCTCTGGGCCCTCTCCAGCTTGTCTGCATCCTTCTTAAAGTGTGGTGCCCAGAACTGGACACAGTACTCCAGATGAGGCCTAACCAGTGCTGCGTTGAGGGGAACTAGTACTTGCCGGGATTTGGAAGCTATGCTTCTATTAATGCAGCCCAAAATAGCACTGGCCTTTTTTGCAGCCACATCACATGGTTGGCTCATATCCAGCTTGCGACCTACAGCAATTCCAAGATCCTTCTTGCTTGTAGTGTTGTTGAGCCATGTATCCCCCACCTTGTAACCATGCATTTGGTTTCTTTTTCCTAGTGCAGAACTTGGCATTTATCCCTGTTCGATGTCATTTTGTTGTTTCTTGTGAGTGCAGAGGACGGGGCTGTTCTGCACTGCCTCGGAGGCGGGGGGGGGGGGGGGCGTCGGTTCTCCGGGAACCGACCTCAGAGCGCGGGCTCTGAGGTTGGTTCCTGGAAAACAAGATACCCTATGGCACCCAGTCCTAGAGCTATCTCATCTGGCCATGGTCATGCATGCCTTAGTTACGTCCCACTTGGACTACTGCAACACCCTCTACATGGGGCTATTTGGAAACTTCAGCTGCGGCCAGACTGTTGAAGGGGCTCAGGAGCGCCCTGCCGGCCTCTTTCAGTAGACTCCAATAACCAACTCAAGACACAGACGGAAGGATTCTTTTCAAGGCTTTAATCGTTTTACAGCTTAATGACTCTTTCAGATGCTAATCACCAGCGACTAAGCAAGGAACAGCAGAGTGGCCTATGCGCCAAGTAGGCAGTTGATCCCCGTTTGAAGGAGAGTCACTTGAAGACCCTGAACTTATGGGCTAGGGAGAGATCCTCCCTCTTTCCCTTGGGTCCACGGGAGGCGGCCGTTGTTTGCGCGCCAAACAGGCGCTACACCTCCTTTCCACACCCTCCATCGCTCGTCACTCCCTGCATCTGCGTCGAGCGTCTAGAAAGCCCCCCTCCCGCACTCTCTCACTGCCAGGGTCACTATCTATCTCAGGAATGCCGGCAGGAGGAATCTCTGCCAGCTGCTGTGCCTGTGAGGGATGAGCTGGTTCCTCTCCCACGGATTGCTGATCCTCCTCAGAATCAGAACTGCTCTGGGGTTCTATCGGCTCAGTTTCCACCCTGACAGTTACAGGGAGCACACGACTCCCTTGTTACAACAGCTTCATTGGTTACCGGACACAATTCAAAATGCTGTGTATGACTTCTAAGGCCCTACAGAGCTTAGGACCTGGCTACCGGAAAGACCGCCTTCTCCCAAATGAGCCTGCCCAGGTTTTAAGGTCTTTGAGAGAGGCCCTCCTTTCAGTCCCACTGCCTTGAGATGTACATTTGGTGGGAACATGACAGAGGGTCTTCTCGGTGGTTGCTCCCAGGCCTAGGCTGGCTTCCTCTCTGCTGTCCTTCTACCAGCAGGCAAAGAGATTCTTATTCAAGCAGGCCTTTGATATGTAAAAAGGTCGCTTGGGTCAGGTGTTCTTTTTATTCTGTTATCGTTGTTTTTAATGTGTATGTACTGTATGTATGTATTATATTTGTACCCTCCCTTTTTTCATGCAAGGAACTCAAGGCGGCGTACATAATCCTCCTCCTCCTCTCCATTTTAAACCTCACAGCAACCCCGTGAGGTAGGTTAGGCTGAGAGTCAGCGACTGGCCCAAAGTCACCCAGTGAGCTTCACGACCAACTGGGGACCTGGACCCCCGTCTCCTGAGTCCCAGTCCAACACTCTAACCACTACGCCACACTGGCTCTCAGTTTATTATTGTTTAAAACAAGTATTGATCAAGTGTTATTTAAAAAATGTTTTCGTTCCCATGATTGTAATTTATTTATTTATTTCATTTCTATACCGCCCAATAGCCAAAGCTCTCTGTAAGCCATTTTCTTGCAAGAAAGGTGGGGTACAAATCAAATATTTTATTTATTTATTTATTTCATTTCTATACCGCCCAATAGCCGAAGCTCTCTCTCTTAAAATATATTTAATATATATTTATATTAAATAAATATATAAATATAGTTGGGACGGTTCTGTACTAGTGATTCTTTTGCAAACCAAACTTGAAAGCAGGACAATCCACAGCAACTTCCATTTAGAAGCTAGAGATGAGCCTGGGCTGAGGGTTATCTCAATGGTAAAAGGTGTGCATGTGTGATTTTTTAAATGCTCTTTCCTAAGGACTGGCATTGGTTTCTAATTCTCACTTGGTTTTCCTGCCCCCCTCTGTTCCCAGCGAAGAAACGACCCAACCACACACCTGAGCAGATAGCTGCCAATCCCCCTTCCTCCTTGACATCCTGGACATCTTCGATCCAGGAGGTGAGCTCAGGTTTGGGAAACCCTTTCGAGGAAGCAAATGGACTAGTTATTTCTGACCACAAAATCATAGAATCATAGAATAGTAGGGTTGGAAGAGGCCTACAAGACCATCGAGTCCACCGCCTTGCTCAGTGCGGGAATCCAAGTCAGAGCATCCCTGACAGATGGCTGTCCAGCCTCGTCTTGAATGCCTCCAGTGTGGGAGAGCCCATCACTTCCCTAGGGAATTGGTTCCATTGTCGTATTGCTCTAACAGTCAGGACGTTTTTCCTGATGTTCAGCCGGGATCTGGCTTCCTGCAACTTGAGCCCATTATTCCGTGTCCTGCACTCTGGGATGATCGAGAAGAGATCCTGGCCTTCCTCTCTGTGATATTTAGGCTTTCCAAAAGCAACCCCTTTCTGTGCCCTCCTCCCAAAAGGCAAGAGAAGGGAAGGGCAAGTTCTTCTAACTCCTGCACATGGTGACGTAACAAAAACAACCACATGGATCCAAAATTACTAGCCTGGCATTTGGATGGATTGAAATGCCACTTGGAAACGGAGATGTGGAGGTGACACAAATCATGTTTCTTTCGTTCATTTCATTCATTCATTTGCTTCATTTCTATACTTATTCATTTATTAATTTCATTGATATCCCACCCTTCTTCCATTGTGGAACTCAAGGGGGCTGCATGCAGTTCCCAGGTGGTCTCCTCTCCAAGCACTGACCAGACCCACACCTGCTTAGCTTCAGCAAGGTGGCTGCCTCCTGTGCCTTCAGACCAGGCCCTAGGACCTGGGCATAGTCTCGGACTCTATTTTCTATAGAGTCAAAGCTCTCTGGGCAGTTCACAAAAATTACAACCCACAAATACAAAATAATACAAACAAAATAGAACAGCTGTAACGTACAAAATTTAAAAACAATTTAAAACAGCTAAAAAAGCAGTTACAGTAAGATCCCGGGATCTGATAAAACAACTGATACTAAAAGCCCCATCTTATGCCATCAAATGTCTGTGAGTAGAGGACATTCTTCACCTGGCACTGAAAATATGACAATGACCTGGTTTGCACCTAAGAATTAACTGTGGGTTAAACAAACCATGGTTAGTCGGGGCCACACCAGATCGAGGGAGCGCATTGACTGGGTTCACACAAGATGCTAATCCACACTCAGTGGTTGAGTGTGAGTTGTTGCTGAACCGTCGGTTAGCGTGTTGTCTAAACCCAGGACATTTTCCACAGGGTGGCTTGTTAACCATGCAGGGTGGCTTGTTAACCACCCTGAGCAACTCAACAACAAATCAGGGGTTCTCAAGGTCACTTGTTCGAGAAAAATAAACCACACTGCATGGTTAAAAAGCCACCTTGCAGAAAATGTCCTGGGTTCAGACAACATCCTAACCCACGGTTCCTTAAACAACCCACGCTCAACCACTGAGTGTGGATTAGTGTGTATGCAAACAGCTTCTCTGTCTTTCCGCTTTCACAAATAATCCTGGGTTGTTTGATGCAATTTCCAAACCCGGATCTCTGGGCTGTTGAGGGAGAAACACCCTAGTTTTAAGCCAACAACACACCCGAACCATGTAAAATTTTATAGGTTTGGGGCACATGGAGGGGAAACGCCAAGTGTGTGCTCTTCATCTTCCTTCAAAGGTGGTTTTATATGGTCCTATATAAAAAACAAGAAGAAAAGAAAATGGAGAAATCCCAGCTGCCTATAGAAAAAAGTTTCATTATGGTTCTTTTATGTTGGCCTGACGCGTTTTGGAAATATCAGACCGATGAGGTTTGTCTGTCTTAGCATACTGACTACAAGGTAAGCCCCCGAAGAAGGAAATCAATATTTCCGAAATGCGTCGGACCAACATAAAAGAACCAGAATAAAACTTTTTTCTGTAGGCACCTGGGATTTCTCCATTTTCTTTTCTCCTTGCTTTTTCCTGCACACGGGTCTCCCCTCCTCTTTTTATGCCCCTATTTAAAGACAACTGGAATTCTGCCAGGGTGAGAGGAGAAGGTTGTGGGATCCTTCTGCCTTTGTGCCAATCCAGGCCTGGGCTCATCTGTCGCAGTTCTGGTGTAGAGCCAAAATGGCAGAGCTAAGCTAGCTTCATTTGACGGGAGAGCTGAGAAGGAATATATATTACTGACACTCCTGGTGAGAAGGGGAGACACAACTTGGTTAGTTGAAGGCACGGTATGATCTCAAGGCATGGAAGGCCTTGTTGCTTATAAAGCCCTACCCAAATCTGTTTTAGGGCACAATCCTATGCATGTTCAGACAGAAAGAAGTCCTACAACCCCCAGCATTCCCCAGCCAGCCCTTTAAATTTAGAGTCTCCCAGACTTTATGTAGATGGTCTCTGTGCTACAGTTCAATAACATTGTCTTGACATCTCTCCACCAGCATTTTTTATACTGACACTTGTAAGAAATCTGGCTATTTCCTGCACTTGGTTCCTTTGAAAAATTTGCTGCTGACTGTACCAGTTATTAATATCTGGTATATTTTATTGTGTCTGACACTGACTTATGTATCTTGACAACTGACAAAATTAATGGCACTTGATATTGTGTTTTAACGACTGACGCTGCCTATTTTGTAATGAAATTAAATGTTTGTTTGGGTGGCTGTATTAAGATTTGAAATAAATCGGCAGCAGATGATTTATTGTAATGATCCTTTGATTGGTATTCCTGTTTTTGAATTCTTACTCTTGTGTTGGGAGCAGGGATGCAAAAATCAGCAAAACTTGAGCTTGCCAAAAGTCCTCTAAATTCCATCTCGAAGGGACTTCTGACTTTAGCCAGCATCAGATTATTTTTTTCTTCTCCTTTTCACAAGAAAATTTGTGCGCATTTTGGGGTCTATTTTTCCAAATGCACGCATCAATTGTACGTGCCTTTGAAATGTATGCATTCCTGTCCCATTGACTAAAGTGTACCTGTGTGCATTTTTTAAAAGTACGCATTTTTTCATGTACATTTGCAAATGTATGCATGCTGTCATGCACATTTTTTTTTGTCTGCAAATCACATTGCAAGCTCGGACATGTATGGACTTCGACCGCAGTTTGCATCAGAGTCCGTTTTCGGTCCGGAACATGCGAAGGAGGCAAATCCAGATCAAAAACGGACTGAAACGAATTTCTCATACAGCCCTAGTTGCGAGTATAGCAGTGAAAACATACCATTGCACACAGCTCAGTCACCAATATCCAGGCTGCAATCCTTACAGTGATAAAGAGCAATTCAAACAAGGCCAAAGGAATCCTTACCCAGAGAGGCCACGTTCTCATAATTCTCCAGCATGACGTCCCTGGGCGGAGCCCTCTGGCCTGGATCCAGCAGAGCCCACTCCTCCTCCGTGAAACACACAGCCACTTCCTTGAAGGTCACCAGACCCTGAAAGGAGAAGAAAGTATGATCACCTGATGCATAATGCCGCTACCCTCTCCAAACACACACTTCTGATTACGATCTGAAAGGAGAACTTGCACTGGAAAAACTTGGGGTTTTCCTAAGGGTTGATGAAGGTTGGCAAGAACATAAGAACGTAAGAACAGCCCTGGTGGATCAGACCAAGGGTCCATCTAGTCCAGCATCTGTTCACACAGTGGCCAACCAGCTGTCTTTGCACTCTCCAAATTCCACGTCTAACAGCCAACCCGCTCTCCCCGCAACTCTACCAAAACTAGATACCTGAGACCCAGAGACTTTTAGGCCTTTGGTGGAAGCAGCCAGAGGAAAGAGAGAAAAAGGTTTCCACCTGGTGGCGGCGGAAAAGGCCACAGGAAGGGAAGCGCAAAAGGGAGCACAGTAGTTTGCCGTTTCCCCTTCCACTCATGGAACAGGGTGTTGTGGGTTTGTGTCGAAGTGAAATGGAAGAATTCAGAGTGCTGCCCTCTCCCTGCATGCATAAAGGAGAGGAGGAGAACGTGGGCAAGGCACGATGATTTTTTCCTCCCTCCTTAGGCTCGCGTGCAAATCGGAAGGATCGTTGACATCTCATGTTATCCATCCTGTAGCACATGGAATCAGGGTCCCCATCAATGCTGTATGGGATTCTTTCTTCGCTCCAGCCTCAAGAAGCAAGAGGAACAGTGGGAGGGAAGTTCATAGAATCCTAGAGTCGCAAGGGACCTCAAAGCTCATCTAGTCCCACCCCGTGCTGCCAATGCAGGATATCCGCAGCTACGCTAACCCCGATGGGCCCATCCAACCTCTACCAGAAAACTTCCACTGAAGGAGAGTCCACCGGCAGGACAGCTCCTGCTCTCAGGAAGTTCTTCTCAAAGCTTAGTCTAGATTCTTTTCCTTGTAACTTGACCCTGTAACCTCTAGAGCGACAGAAAACAAACTGGCCGCTTCATCTGCGTGACAGCCCTTCAGATCTTTGGCTATCGCATCACCTCCTAAGGGTCTCTTCTCTCAATGCACCTAACTCCTTCAACGAAGATGATCAGGGGACTGGAAACAAAGCCCTGTGAGGAGAGACTGAGAGAACTGGGCATGTTTAGCCTTCAGAAGAGAAGACTGAGGGGAGATAGGGTGGCGCTCTTCAAGCACTTAGAACAGAATAGGATCATAGAATAGAATAAAATAGACTAGAATAGTAGTAGGGTTGGAAGGGGCCTACAAGGTCAGCCCAGAGCGCAGGACATGGAATAATGGGCTCAAGTTGCAGGAAGCCAGATTCCGGCTGAACATCAGGAGAAACGTCCTGACTGTTAGAGCAATACGACAATGGAACCGATGACCCAGGGAGGTGGTGGGCTCTCCCATGCTGGAGGCAGTCAAGACGAGGCTGGACAGCCACCTGTCAGGGATGCTCTGACTTGGATTCCTGCAGTGAGCGGGGGGTTGGACTTGATGGTCTTTGGGGCCCCTCCCAGCCCCACTATTCTATGATGCCATGAAAGCTAAGCAGGGTCAGCCCTGGTTCGTGCTTGGACGGGGGGCCGCCTGGGGATCAGGCTTCCCGCCTTGAGCGGGGGGTTGGGCTCGATGGCCTCGCAGGCCCCTCCGGACCCTCCGATCCCGTGCATGCGCAAAACAAAGCGTGCGCCAGCCCCGACCCAAGACAAACTCTGAGCATGTGCAGGCCCGCAATCCGCGGCCAGGACGCGGGGGCTGGCTTCTGCGGCCCCGTCCCGAGCTGCAGGGCGCGAGGCTGCGGCCCCCGAATGACGCGCCGCGGGGGAGCGGGGGGCGCCGATGCGCGGGGGCTGCGCTCTGCCCGCAGGGCCCCCTTGGCCTCGGGCGGGGCCGCGAGCCGGGCCCGGCGGCGTGGCGCCCCGTGCGAGCCCGGGCGCCCCTGCAGCTGCCGCGGAGCACCCCGCCGGGAGGGGCGCCTCTCCCCGCCCCCCGCGCAGCGCCTGGAGTCCCTGCCGCGCCCGCAGGGCCGAGACCGGCGCTCTGCGGGCCCGCAGACCAGGCGGAGCAAAGGCGGGTGGGCGGTCCGGGCAGCGCTCCTGCGAGAGGCGGACCTGTTGGGGGGCGATTTCCACCCGGCACCCCGGCCGCCCTCCGGCCCTCCGCCCGCCAACTCACGAGGAGGCCGGGCGCCCCGCTCCCCGCGCCGCGCAGGCGGGAGAGAAGGGGGGGCGCCGCCCAGCCCGGCGAGGCAGGAAGCGAAGAGGACGGCGGGGGGGCAGCACTGAGCGCCCCCACCTTCACCCCGGCGAAGGACAGCAGCTCGCGCGGCTTCCGGGGGCAGAGCGGGACGCGGAAGCGGAGGTGCGGCGTCGGGGTGCGAGAGAGACGCGCCTGCCCTCCCCAGCGCCCCCGCGGAAGCCCAGGGAGGGGGCTGATCCCTGCCATGCTACCGCAAGGGGGGGGTGTGGGGGGGGTGCCCCCCCAAACAGATGCATGGCTTGTATTGCGCAAAAATCTGTCACTCCCCCCCCAACAGATGCATGGCTTGTATTGCACAAAAATCTGTCACTCCCCCCCCAACAGATGCATGGCTTTTGTTGCACAAAAATCTGTCACTCCCCCCCCAACAGATGCATGGCTTTTACTACACAAAAATCTGTCACTCCCCCCCCCAACAGATGCATGGCTTGTATTGCACAAAAATCTGTCACTCCCCCCCCAACAGATGCATGGCTTGTATTGCACAAAAATCTGTCACTCCCCCCCCAACAGATGCATGGCTTTTACTACACAAAAATCTGTCACTCCCCCCCCAACAGATGCATGGCTTTTGTTGCACAAAAATCTGTCACTCCCCCCCCAACAGATGCATGGCTTTTACTACACAAAAATCTGTCACTCCCCCCCCAACAGATGCATGGCTTTTGTTGCACAAAAATCTGTCACTCCCCCCCCAACAGATGCATGGCTTTTACTACACAAAAATCTGTCACTCCCCCCCCCAACAGATGCATGGCTTGTATTGCACAAATATCTGTCACTCCCCCCCCAAACAGATGCATGGCTTGTATTGCATAAATATCTGTCACTCCCCCCCCAACAGATGCATGGCTTTTATTGCACAAAAATCTGCCAACCCCCCCCCCCACAGATGCATGGCTTGTATTGCACAAAAATCTGTCAATCCCCCCCCCCAGCAGATGCATGGCTTTTATTGCACAAAAATCTGTCAATCCCCCCCCCAAAAAACAGATGCATGGCTTTTATTGCACAAACATCTGTCAATCCCCCCCCAACAGATGCATGGCTTTTACTGCACAAAAATCTGCCAACCCCCCCCCCCAAAAGCATGGCTTTTATTGCACAAAAATCTGCCAACCCCCCCCCCCAAACAGATGCATGGCTTTAATTGCACAAAAATCTGTCACTCCCCCCCCAACAGATGCATGGCTTGTATTGCACAAATATCTGTCACTCCCCCCCCCCAAACAGATGCATGGCTTGTATTGCACAAATATCTGTCACTCCCCCCCCAAACAGATGCATGGCTTGTATTGCGCAAAAATCTGTCACTCCCCCCCCAACAGATGCATGGCTTTTGTTGCACAAAAATCTGTCACTCCCCCCCCAACAGATGCATGGCTTTTACTACACAAAAATCTGTCACTCCCCCCCCAACAGATGCATGGCTTTTGTTGCACAAAAATCTGTCACTCCCCCCCCAACAGATGCATGGCTTTTACTACACAAAAATCTGTCACTCCCCCCCCCAACAGATGCATGGCTTGTATTGCACAAATATCTGTCACTCCCCCCCCAAACAGATGCATGGCTTGTATTGCATAAATATCTGTCACTCCCCCCCCAACAGATGCATGGCTTTTGTTGCACAAAAATCTGTCACTCCCCCCCCAACAGATGCATGGCTTTTACTACACAAAAATCTGTCACTCCCCCCCCAACAGATGCATGGCTTGTATTGCATAAATATCTGTCACTCCCCCCCCAACAGATGCATGGCTTTTACTACACAAATATCTGTCACTCCCCCCCCAACAGATGCATGGCTTTTGTTGCACAAAAATCTGTCACTCCCCCCCCAACAGATGCATGGCTTTTACTACACAAAAATCTGTCACTCCCCCCCCAACAGATGCATGGCTTGTATTGCACAAATATCTGTCACTCCCCCCCCAAACAGATGCATGGCTTGTATTGCATAAATATCTGTCACTCCCCCCCCAACAGATGCATGGCTTTTATTGCACAAAAATCTGCCAACCCCCCCCCCCCACAGATGCATGGCTTGTATTGCACAAAAATCTGTCAATCCCCCCCCCCAACAGATGCATGGCTTTTGTTGCACAAAAATCTGTCAACCCCCCCCCCCAACAGATGCATGGCTTTTATTGCACAAAAATCTGTCAATCCCCCCCCCCAGCAGATGCATGGCTTTTATTGCACAAAAATCTGTCACTCCCCCCCCAAAAAAACAGATGCATGGCTTTTATTGCACAAACATCTGTCAATCCCCCCCCCCAGCAGATGCATGGCTTTTATTGCACAAAAATCTGTCACTCCCCCCCCCAAACAGATGCATGGCTTTTATTGCACAAAAATCTGCCAACCCCCCCCCCCAAACAGATGCATGGCTTGTATTGCACAAAAATCTGTCAATCCCCCCCCAACAGATGCATGGCTTTTACTACACAAAAATCTGTCACTCCCCCCCCCAAACAGATGCATGGCTTTTATTGCACAAAAATCTGCCAACCCCCCCCCCCAAACAGATGCATGGCTTGTATTGCACAAAAATCTGTCAACCCCCCCCCCAACAGATGCATGGCTTTTGTTGCACAAAAATCTGTCAAACCCCCCCCCCCAACAGATGCATGGCTTGTATTGCACAAAAATCTGTCAATCCCCCCCCCCAAGTTTGACCCCATTCCCCATGGACTATGCAGACGGCGGGGGGGGGGTGCCTGGGTGCAGAAGCAACAGCTTTGCTGGGTGTGTATGTATGTGGGGGGGAGTGGAGAATAAAGAGCCCCCCCTTCCCCAAGAGGGAAACACACACACCCAGCAAGCATCTGCCTAATTTTCAGCCATGCCTCGGTTTCCAAAAGTTGGAAGGGGCCATTTAGGCCGTCGAGGCCAGACTCTGCTTGAATACCTCCGGGGACGGAGAGCCCTCCACTTCCCTAGGCGGTTCATCCCGCTGTCTGACAGCTCTGACCCTTCGGAAGCGTTTCCTGATGTCCCACCAAAATCTGTCTTCCTGCCACTTCAGCCCGTGATTTCGTGTCCTACAGTCTTGGATGATAGGAAACAGGTTGCAGCCCTCTTCTGCGTGACAACCCTTTAGGTTCTTGGGAAGTGCTCTCCCAATCCCCCTTCAGTCTGTTTTTCTCAAGGCTAAACGTACCCAGTTCCTTCAGTTTTTCAGACAAATAGGTGCAGCAGGTTTTCTGCCAGGTGACTTTATAGAATCATAATATCCCAGAGCTGGAAGGGGCCATTTAGGCCATTAGTCCAGCACCCTGCACAGGGCAGGAATCCAGTTTAAAGTATCCCTGACCGATGGCTGTCCACTCTCTGTTTCCACGGACAGAGAGTTCACCACTTACCCAGGCAGTTGGTTCCCTTTTCTGACTGCTCTGGCCATCACGAAGTTTCTCCTGATGTCCAACCGAAATCTGCGTTTATTTTATTACATTTATACCCCACCTTTCTTTCACTGTGGAGGCTACATGTGGTTCCCACGCAGTCTCCCCTCCAGACACTGACCAGACCCAGACCTGCTTAGCTTCAACAAGGTGGCGGCCTCCTGTGCCTTCAGACCAGGCCCCGGAACCTTCTGGGACTTATTACCCTGCCAGCCCTTCTGGGAGCAATATCCACTTTCTACAGGATGTGGGAGTGTTGGGGTTGCTCTAGAGGAGGAGATGCCTTTGGATTTCCTTGACCTGAAAAGAGCATTGAAGATGGTTTCCCATCAGCTAGGCAAGGGTCTCCACTGGCCAGGCCCTTATAAACCTTATAACGCCCACTGTCAAGGTAAAGATTGGAGAAAATAAATGGAAGCCCTTCCTCAGTTGGACTTGCTGCTGCTCAGGAAAAGGGACTTCAGGGCTCCAGTTACAGGACGCCAGATTCAGGCTGAACATCAGGAAAAATTTCCTGACCGTTAGAGCAATATGACAAGGGAACCCATGACCTAGGGAGGTGCTGGGCTCTCCCACACTGGAGGCATTCAAGATGAAGCTGGACAAGCCATCTGTCAGGGCTGCTCTGACTTGGATTCCTGCATTGAGCAGGGGAGTGGACTTGGTGGTCTTATAGGTCCCTTCCAACCCTACTATTCTATGATTCGATGTTGGCCATTTTGGTACTCGGCAGTTCAGTAGCCAGCGACCCCCTGTTGCACAGCACACGATTAAAAGAAGGACGCCATTCTTGCCCTCAATGACATCCTCACAATGCTCTGATACAGAAAAAGGAGAGTCACAATTCCACCTTCCAGGATGTGTCAACACAGCAAAGAAGAAGCCTTATCCAGAGCAGCCCCATTCCTTACCCAGAGAAACCAGGTTCCCATAATTCTCCTCCATGACGTCCCTGGGCGGAGCCCTCTGGCCTGGATCCAGCAGAGCCCCCTCCTCCTCCGTGAAATGCACAGCCACCTCCTCAAAGGTCACCGGAGCCTGGAAGTGGAAGAGGAACAGTTTCTCTGAGCAGATGATGCAAATGAGACAGCCGAGGGGAGGCCGTTGGAGGTCCTCCTGCAGAATCCAGGGGTCCATGAGTGACATTACAAGCTTTCTTGGCAGCCACCTGTGACAGACGATTCTTCCAAGCCCTGGGAGATGTGCAGGAGACTGAGGCACCCAGGCCTCCGATACCTCTTCCGGCTGCCCCGAAGGCCTTCCCACTCCATCATCATCTTCACCACCATTCCCCACCTTTTCCCCAGTACAGGGGCACAAGGCAGCTTACAAAAATTAAAACGTATACAATTAAAACGTTTTAAAATATACAAAAGTTAAAATGTAATTAAATAATACAATTAAAATTATATTAAAACATTAAAACAACATTTTAAAACAACTTTAAATCCAGAATGGTCTTGGATTTCCCCATTTTTCTGTCTTAACTCCACTGATGCAGGAAAGCTGTCCAACAACCCTACAAGAAAATAGGGATGGCAGAGAATTCCGCCACGGATCTCGGGGAGGCCAAATGACAGTGCATTCAGCCCCCCGAAATCTGTGGCGGAACGGCCTGCCCCCCGCCCCCCCCGCGGATCCCCCCGGGACGAGACTTACCTGGGGCGGATCTTCTGGGCGGCAGCGGCTCTGGTGGCAGCTTCGGCAGCAGCGGTGGCGGCGGCTGCGGCGGCTGGTCTGACCGGCTGCCACCGCCGCCATTTGCAGTTTTTTTTTTTTTTACACACATGTGATAGGCTACGTAGGTTTTTACATAGCCTAAAACATCTGGGTAAAAAAAAAAAAGGCGTACACAAATGGCGGCGGCTACGGTCGCCGCCATTTGCTTACGACTTTTTTTTTTTTTACCCAGACGTTTTAGGCTAGGTAAAAACTTACGTAGCCTAAAACGACTGGGTTAAAAAACAAAAAAAAGCATACGCAAATAGCGGCGGCTATGGCCGCCGCCATTTGCGTTCCTTATTTTGGGCCATCTTAGTCTACGTAAATAATTATGTAAACTAAGACGGCGAAAATAAGGGGAACGCAAATAGCGTCCACTATGCTATTTGCGTTCCCCTTATTTTCGCCATCTTAGTCTACGTAAATATTTACGTAGATTAAGACGTCAAAAATAAGGAACGCAAATGGCGGCAGCCGTAGCCACCGCCATTTGCATACACGTTTTTTTTTTCCCCAGAGCCCTCCGCGGCCACAAATCCGGCTGCGGACGGCTCTGGCCTGGCTGGGCCTGGCCAGCTGCTCCGCGGAGCTGCCGCGGAGCACAACCGGCCGCGGAGGATTCCGGGGGGGAGGAACGGAGCGCCTCCCCCCTGTCCAGGATTCTGGGGGGAGGGACGGAACGCCTCCCCCCCACACCATAAACATAATCCGCGAACAGGTAAGTGATTTTTGTACATCCCTACAAGAAAACCACCAACTCTATTTCAATTAAACTAAAACGAACACACCCACCTGGGGAGTCCAACTTGCCCCAGACATGTATTTTCTGAAGAATTACCCTTCAATAATATTAATTTTTATGATGACCTGGGCCAGACAGGCTTCCCAAAGTGAATGCCTCGTTTCAGTTTACCTGAGCAGAGGAGGTGGATTTTAAAGACTATCAAATCTACTATGGCACATACTATGGCACACCGTATGCCCCAGCCGTGGGCTGCTAAGGTTTGGAGGTGCCGAGATAATGATAAGCCAGATCCAGGTTTGCTTACAAGGAGACTTTATTGAGTACTTACAGCACACAGGCATACCCAATGGTTGGATCAGACAGCTGCTCTGAGCAAGTACTGTTATCCTATGCTGGGAAAGTTGTAAATGAACGCTAATTAATGCTTGCTTTTGTCATGTTATCTGACTGTTGACATGTATGGTATAAAACCCATTTTACCCCATGGCTTTGGGTTCAGAGAAGCTGTCTGATCACAGTGCAGAAATCTGGCAGATCAGATTTGTGTAATACCACCTATTGCCTGATGTAGAAAATCTGAACGCTTCCCTCCCCACCACGCATGTACGCAGTGAAAATATAATGAAAAACTAGCATTTCTGGGCTTTTAATGGTACCCAGAATCTCCCACCTGAAACATCCCACCTCCCTCTACCTAATGGTAGGAGCAGCGTTTGCGTCTGGAATTTTATTTAGGATGCAAAACGGGGCAAATATCTCTCATTCCTCTAGCTCTAGCCATACCTAAAATGACGATGCAAAAAGTCACGGGCTGCAGCATCAGACCTAGGGTTGTCAGAGAATTCCACCCGGATTAAATGGGCTCGAATTCTGACAAATCTGGTCCACAGAATCCTCTTCAGAACAGGGCAGCCAGGTTGACCCGGACCGGAGCTCACGCAAACCCAATTTTTTTTTCTCCGCCTAAGGGCGGATTTTTCAAAAATAATTGCAGACATAAAAATGTAAATTGGAAAAAGAGGAAGAAAGACTGAGTGCGGCTTTATCCTTTTTATGAGGCATTTTCTGGAGGCTTTCTTTCGCTGAGGCCGAGTCGTCCATGGAAATCCTCCATCTTTTCTGTTTGTTGTCTGTGGAGGTGAGGTCGGGTCAGGTCAGGTTAGGACAGCTCCGGTGAGGTCAGGTCAGGTGAGGTCAGGACAGCTCCGGTGAGGTCAGGTCAGGTGAGGTCAGGAGAGGTCCGGTGAGTTCAGGTCAGGTGACCAGAAGTTATGCGGGGAATCCCCATGAAGGGTTTTACTCTTATGGAGACCAAGGGCATGCAGAAAGGATTTTTTGGCAGGAATTACGAAAGTATTTACCTAAGTTCTGGAGCCAGAAAAAAATGTGGAGGGGGAATTGGGGGCAGGCGGATGGCAGAACGGGGCGGCCCTCAGCTCTGTTGCATCAAAACATGACAAACACTGAATTGGGATGCACCACAAATTAATGCCCTTAAAAACTCTAAAGAAAAAATATAAAGAAATATGGGGGGGGGGGAATCTTTATACTAATTCCAGGGGGAAGGAATGGATCACCTCCCCCCCCCCCCCCGCGGATTCCCCACCGGAACAGATGGTGGGGAATCCGTACACCCCTCATCAGACCTCAATTACTTGAAGAACGTGAATGTTTAATGTGACAGTAAGTCAGCTATATGTCTAACGCAAACACAAAGGAAATACGTATCACAACTGCTCAAAACATGACAAACACTGAATTGGGATGCACCACAAATTAATGCCCTTAAAAACTCTAAAGAAAAAATATAAAGAAATATGGGGGGGAATCTTTATACTAATTTTTTTATATAAAAACACAAATTAAAATAATCAATACAGCCACAGTATGGAATAATATAAAATGACCAAACGCGTTTTGACACAGGTCTTCTGCAGTGGTCAAACTACAATGATTTTTATACACATAGTAAAACAAATACTTAACAGAAATAAATAAACCTGTTGGTTTATAACTGAAGTTCTTATCAGAACCACAATACTAAAGCAATAATAAAGCTAAAAACGCCATCCTACAATGTTGGAGATCACAAGCTGAATATGAGCCAACAATGTGATGTGGCTGCAAAAGAGGCAAATGGTCTTTTGGGCTGCATTAATAGAAACATAGCTTCCAAATCCTGGGAAGTACTAGTTCCCCTCTACTCACCACTGGTTAGGCCTCATCTGGAGTACCGTGTCCAGTTCTGGGCACCACACTTGAAGAAGGATGCAGACAAACTGGAGAGGGTTCAGAGGAGGGCAACAAAGATGATCAGGGGACTGGAAACAAAGCCCTATGAAGAGAGACTGAAAGAACTGGGCATGTTTAGCCTTGAGAAGAGAAGACTGAGGGGAGATATGAAAGCGCTCTTCAAGGACTTGAAAGGTTGTCACAGAGAGGAAGGCCAGGATCTCTTCTCGATCATCTCAGAGTGCAGGACACGGAATAATGGGCTCAAGTGACAGGAAGCCAGATTCCGGCTGAACATCAGGGAAAAACGTCCTGACTGTTAGAGCAATACGATAATAGAACCCATGACCATGGTGGTGGGCTCTCCCACACTGGAGGCCTTCAAGACGAGGCTGGACAGCCATCTGTCAGGGATGCTCTGACTTGGATTCCTGCACTGAGCAGGGTTTGGACTCGATGGCCTTGTAGGCCCCTTCCAACCCTACTATTCTATGATTCTATGAGTGGACCTCTCAAATCTTCAAGGCTAGGAAGTTCACAAATTTTCAGCAATAAAGATAATGTAAATAATGTTTATAATTCCTGCTTCCGACGGTGGTGTTTACTGACCATCAACGGATGCACCAGAAAGCAAAATAATGATAAATTAAGGTTCCCTCTTAACATCTACAACATGTAAGTGTTTATATGGGTTCAAAACTTGTGCTCAGGATGAACCTATTCTGCATAAACACAAAACTCTGCCACAATCTGCTTGCTTCAGAGAATCATAGAATAGTAGGGTTGGAAGGGGCCTCTAAGACCATTTAGTTCAACCCCTTCTCAGGACTAGAGGCAGCACTGGAAGCCAACCTATACAATATCAGAACATTGGTCTATCTAGCTTAGTATTGTTCGTAGGGATGACCTGGGTACCCGATTCTATCAGGAAATCCAGCAGAACCCCCCCCCCCGCCTGAACCCCTAAGCCCTGTTAGCCAAGCCTCTGCCCCTGTTCTCCCTTGCCCACACTCACCCCAATTGTCTCATCGAGCTCTGTGGCCACCATTTTCTGAAAAATAAAATGGCGATCGCAAAAATACCCTTATTTGTGTACGCATGAAAATGTGTATTTTGTGAATGCGCATATTTGCGCATGTGCGGAAATGTGCATTTTTGCAAATGCACACATTCACATGTATGCAAACATGCACATTTGCAGAAATGCACACTTTCACACATACACAAGTATGCGCACTCACAAAAATGCACATTTCCACGCATATGCAGATATGCACATTTTTGCGATTTCTGAAAAATAAAATGGCAACTGTTGAGCTCGATGAGGCCACCAGGGTGAGTGCAGGCTGTTCACCAAGCATGGCAGGGGCTTGAGCATGGTCCATGGACTGGTGAGCAGGGGCAGGGGCTGGGTGGGCACCCGGAGAACCCGAATTGGGGTAGATTCGCACATCCCTAATTGTTGGCGAGGACTGGCCCTGGCCCTTCAGGGTCTGACAGAAGGATCTGTCTCTGCCCCAATCTACTTCCTCAGTACTCGTGAACTCATAGGAAGCCTACTGATACGAGATAGCTCAGCATCGTTGACTGGGATTGGAGGGAGGCATCTTTCTCTGTCTTGCCTGGAACTGCCAAGAGTTGAGTCTCGGACGTTCACATCCTCAACATGCACTCTTCCACTGAGCCCCAACCCATGAGTCCAGCTGGGTTCATCACCCTCATAATATTTAAGATGATAGTGTTGTGAATTCTAATATTTTAATCCTGACAAGCAGCCTCTGGCAAAGGCGATCTTAAAAAGCATTTGCATGCATGATTAACCTAATTTAAGAATCGAACTACACTGACATTTAGCACATCACTGGAAAATCTCAGTTGGCGGGGAGGGGATCTGATCAGGATTGGGACTGTGGTGCAGAGGGAAGGAGTTTAAACGCTTCCTTCCCTGCCATAATTCTGACTAAAATCACTCCCCCACCTGAGCTGATGTTTGTCATGGTGGGGAGCTCCTATTGATGCCAATGAAGTTCCATAGATTGAAATACTCCTAACTCTTGATGCTCTGTCTTCACGGGTAGACCGTGCCCTCATTCCAGATGTAGCAGAAGTTGCAGGCCCGGCTACATCAAGGTGATCCAGGAAGGAGAGCCACGGTGCTGCTATGACTGTGCTCCCTGCCCGGAAGGGACCATTTCCACCGAGGAAGGCGAGTGACTCCAGAGGAAAGGGCGGTCCGTAGGGAGCAGGGCAAAGGTTTCTCTCTTTCTATGGACATCTTCGAATGTTGAGTTCAAAGAACCAACCTTAGGGGATGGATAGTGGGGTCCGTGGCTCTGGTGGAGATTCCAGCAGTCCTATCAACAAACTTTTTTGAAAGATCACATCCTGCCCTCTGCTTTGCACATGACATGGGCAGGCCATGTTTCAACACACAGGTCTACAACCACCATATGGATTCATCGAGAAATCCCCTGTGGGTTGATTTGGGATTGGCTTCGTATTTACAAGCTTTCTCATTGAGCCTACAGAAAAAGCTTATGTTTACTGACTGGTGTCTCCTGGCTCTTAATGTGAGCACAAATCAGCCAATGGTGCTTGCAGGTTATCAAAGTGACTGCTTGGAAATGTGAATTGGTTTCCCCAGCCCAGAACACGCCCCCCCCCCCCAAAGAAACACATCAGCCATGGGAGAGACCCATGGGAGAGACCCATGTGGAAGTCACCGGCAAACAAAGCCCACAATATGGTGCCCTCCAGATGTTTTGGATTTCAACTCCCATCTTCCCCAGCCATCACAGCCAAGAGTCAAGGATGCTTCGCATTATAGCTCGAAATATCTGGAGGTCACCAGGTTGCTAGTTATCAATCAAGCTGGTTGCCATAATCTTGTTTTTTTTTTTTTTGAGGTTTAACTGCAACCCAGCTTTTGCACTTTCTTCTTTCACCTTCGTCATGAGGTTCCTCAGCTCCTCCTCGCTTTCAGCCATCAAAGTGGCATCATCTGCATGGGCTCCTGGGCTGCATCTTTCTTACCAAGTGCTACATTATTATACTGAGGCCTGAACGGAATGCAAAGGAGCATCTAAGGATTAAAATGAAAGATGGCATATGATTCCGACTTCATCATTTTCAGTTTTGGAGTCTGCATTCAGCATGGGAGTCATGAATGAAAGCTACTAACCCCAAGATGCAACCATGGGCTTCTAATATAAATGCTCTTGTTATGGTTTAGGGACTTCATTTGAGGTATCTGTCTATCTCTCAGTGCTTTGGGAACATTTCACTGCCTGTTTATCACCTATAGCAGGTGGACCATTCTAAACAAAGTGTACACCTAGGATTATTTGGTGGGTTGCAATCCAGGTATAGTACTAACAGTAATTATAGTACAGGAATCTTTGAATCCATTTCTTGCTTTTATTGATACAAACAGAAGTCCCCAGTTAAATACAAGTAGTGTAGTACTTAAAAGCAATTAAAGCTATATTTCCTAAGCATTTCTTGCGGTTACAAAAGAGAGCATTGTTGAGTCTATTTTGCTTACCAAGGCTTCTCTATAGAGTTGTCTGGCAGTATCACAGGCAAGGAGCTTCGATATCAAAGAAGCCATCTGACCCCCAAATCAGACCATATTTATACAGTTCCTACAATAGTACTTCACTGCCAATATGTCAATACTAATTGCTGTTTCATAAATCTAAGTTCATAATCTTGACTTCTAAAAGAACCTCTTATGATTAAAACACACATACAGATGCTTAAACATTTACTTTTCAAGTTAGATACAATTAATTTTGATATACAGTACTGTGCAAAATCTTAGGCCACCACCAGCTTTGTTGTTTTAGCAAAGTTTTAATGACCATCCATAATTATTTTTTGGTCTCTGTATTAAGATACAAACAGAAACTACAGGAAATATGTACAGGCAAAAGTCAGTATTCAGTGTGACCTCCCTTGGCTCTAAGCACATCTTGAACTCTTTTGGGGAGACTATCCTGAAGTTTTCTGAAGTAATCTTCTGGAATATTATACCAGGCTTCTTTCAGCAGTTCCCAGAGTTCTTCTTTAGATGTAGCTTGTCTTTTATTTATTTCTCTGTCCAGGTGATCCCATACCGCCTCTATAATATTCAGGTCTGGACTCTGTGGAGGCCAGTCCATGACTGTCAGTGTTTTATCAGCTGTTTCCTTAGCTAAATATGATTTCACTGCATTAGCAGTGTGCTTGGGATCGTTATCATGCTGACAAATGAAACCATTCCCAGTCAGGCACTTTCCAGAAGGAATGGCATGATGAATTAAAACCAGTCTGTTCTTTTCAGCATTCATGATCCCATCAATATGGACAAGATCGCCAACACCACTGGCAGAAATGCAGCCCCAAACCAGGACAGACCCTTCACCATGTTTCACCGAAGGCCGCAAGCACTCATTCGCCCATCTTAGGGATGGTGGAGAATTCCGCCATGGATTCTAGTGAGGCTGGATTCTTTAGAATCTGCCCCCCCCGGAATCCGTGGTGGAATGGCCTCCTGCCCCCCGCCCCCCCACGGAATCCTCCCGGGATGGAACTTACCTGGGGCGGATTCGGCGGTGGTGGATGCAGCGGTGGCAGCTCCGGCAGCAGCGGCTGGTCTCCTGGTTGGCCGCGGCAGGGCTGCTGCCGCCGCCATTGCCATCCTCGCACTGTGATAGGCTACGTAAGAATTTACGTAGCCTATCACAGCTAATGTAAAAAAAAACAACCACGCAGCATACGCAAATGGCGGCGGCTATGGCGGCCACCATTTGCGTGGCGTATTTTTCGCCAACTTATCTTACGTCAATATTTACGTAAGATAAAACGGCGAAAAAAAAGGGGGAACGCAAATAGCGCAGTGGACGCTATTTGCGTTCCCCTTTTTTTTGCCGTTTTATCTTACATAATATTGAGGTAAGATAAGTTGGCGAAAAATAGGCCACGCAAATGGCAGCCGCTGTAGCCACCGCCATTTGCATACGCTGCGTTTTTTTTTTTTTTTACGTTTGTCGTGATAGGCTACGTAAATTCTTACGTAGCCTATCAAGGCTGTCTAGCTGGATGCAAATGGCGGCCGCTACAGTGGCTGCCATTTGCGTCCGCACCAGGCTGTCCGCAGCCAGAAATCTGGCTGTGGATGGCCCTGGCCAGCTGCTCCGCAGCCTGGCCACGGAGCGGAGCCGGCCGTCGAGGATTCCAGGGGGGAGGACCGGATCGCCTCCCCCCGTCGAGGATTCCGTGAGGAGGGACGGAGCAAAGGTAAGTGAGTTTCGGACATCCCTAGTCCATCTCTCTCCAACTCCTCTTCTCACATATTGTCGATGATTGGACCCAAAAAATTCAAACTTGGATTCATCACTCCATAATACTCTTTTCCACTGATCCTCATTCCAATCTTTGTAAGCTTTAGCATATCTTAGCCTTTTCACCCTGTTCCCCTTCTGCAAAAGTGGTTTCTTGGCCGCTACCTTTCCATGAAGACCATTCCTGGCCAGGCGCCTGCTGTTACTCTAGTGTAAGGGGAGGTCACACTAAATACTTGCCACTTTAGCCTATGGAAGCTGTTATTTCTGATTTTTTTTCTATTGTTGAACACTGCATACAAATTTCGTGTATTTTCTGGTTGTATTCTAATGAAGAGACTGAGAAATAATTATATATGGTCATTATACCATTGCTAAAACAACAAATGTAATGGTGGCCTAAGACTTTTGCACAGTACTGTATGTCTTTAGCAAAGACTGAAAATACTGAAAGTGTCATAGGGTCCTCAATCCACTGCATTATAGGAGGTAAGTATCCTTCCAATGTTATCATATCAGTCTTTTAGCTGTCGAAAGAGTGCACATAATCTATTCACGCTGATCATCTGTTAATTTCCATGAAGCAGGTAAATAATTTAAGAGCGTGTATATCAATAAATATAAAAGACAGTTCCAGTACAAAATCTATCCATGTAATAATCTCCTCCCCAAAAGAAGCAACTACTGGACATTGCCGAAAGATATGTTTAGATGAAGCGTTAGCTGCATTGCACCACCAGCAGTTAGCTGAATTAGACAATCCCTTAGTAAAGAGACCTTGCAGTGTCCAGTAGACATGAAACAGATATTTTTGATGAATAAGACACATGTCTAGGATCCATTCCAACAGCACAAGAGGCGACTCTACACATGGACGTCACCAGATGGTCAATATCGAAATCAGATTGATTATGTCCTTTGCAGCCAAAGATGGAGAAGCTCCATACAGTCAGTAAAAACAAGACCTGGAGCTGACTGTGGCTCAGATCATGAGCTGCTTCTTGCAAAATTTCGGCTTAAATTGAAGAACGTCGGGAAAACCACTAAACCGTTCAGGTATGACCTAAATCATATCCCTGATGAATATACAGTGGAGGTGAGGAATAGATTTCAGGGATTAGACCTGATAGACAGAGTGCCTGAGGAACTATGGACGGAGGTCCGTAACATTGTTCAGGAGGCAGCAACGAAATCCGTCCCAAAGAAAAAGAAATGCAAGAAAGCCAAGTGGCTGTCTGATGAGGCTTTACAAGTAGCTCACGAAAGAAGGGAAGCGAAAAGCAAAGGAGAAAGGGGAAGATATACCCAACTGAATGCAGAGTTCCAGAGAATAGCAAGGAGAGACAAGAAGGCCTTCTTAAATGAACAATGCAAAGAAATCGAGGAAAACAACAGAATGGGAAAGACTAGAGATCTCTTCAAGAAAACTGGAGATCTCAAGGGAACGTTTTGTGCAAAGATGGGCATGATAAAGGACAAAGAAGGCAGGGACCTAACAGAAGCAGATGAGATTAAGAAGAGGTGGCAAGAATACACAGAAGAACTATACAGGAAAGATCTGAATGTCCCTGATAGCCATGATAGTGCGGTCACTGAACTTGAGCCGGACATCCTCGAGAGTGAAGTCAAGTGGGCCTTAGGAAGCATTAGTAACAACAAAGCTAGCGGAGATGACAGTATTCCAGCCGAGCTATTTAAAATCCTAAAAGATGATGCTGTTAAAGTGCTGCATTCAATATGCCAACAAATCTGGAACACTCAACAGTGGCCACAAGTCTGGAAAAGGTCAGTTTACATTCCAATTCCGAAGAAGGGCAACGCCAAAGAGTGTTCAAACTACCGCACAATTGCGCTCATTTCACATGCCAGCAAGGTGATGCTCAAAATCCTACAAGCTAGGCTTCAGCAGTATGCGAACCGAGAACTACCGGAAGTACAAGCTGGGTTTCGAAGAGGCAGAGGAACTAGAGATCAAATCGCCAACATTCGCTGCATCATGGAGAAAGCAAGAGAATTCCAGAAAAACGTCTATTTCTGCTTCATTGACTACACTAAAGCCTTGGATTGTGTGGATCACAACAAACTCTGGAAAATTCTTAAAGTGATGGGAGTACCAGACCACCTTACCTGTCTCCTGAGAAACCTGTACGAGGGTCAAGAAGCAACAGTAAGAACCAGACATGGAACAACCTAGTGGTTCAAAATTGGGAAAGGAGTACGACAAGGCTGCATATTGTCACCCTGCTTATTTAACTTATATGCAGAGTACATCATGAGAAATGCCGGGTTGGATGAATCAGAGGTCGGAATTAAGATTGCCGGGAGAATTATCAACAACCTCCGATATGCAGACGATACCACCCTAATGGCAGAAAGCAAAGAGGATCTCAAGAGCCTCTTGTTGAGGGTGAAAGAGGAGAGTGCAAAAGCTGGTTTGAAACTCAACATTAAAAAAACTAAGATCATGTCATCTGGCCCTATCACTTCCTGGCATATAGAAGGGGAAGAAATGGAAGCAGTGACAGATTTTACTTTCTTGGGCTCCAAGATCACCGCAGACGGTGACTGTAGCCATGAAATTAAAAGACGCTTGCTCCTTGGGAGGAAAGCTATGGCAAACCTAGACAGCATAGTAAGAAGCAGAGACATCACCTTGCCGACAAAGGTCCGTCTAATCAAAGCTATGGTTTTCCCAGTAGTAATGTATGGCTGTGAGAGCTGGACTATAAGGAAGGCTGAGCGCCGAAGAATTGATGCTTTCGAACTGTGGTGCTGGAGAAGACTCTTACGAGTCCCCTGGACTGCAAGGAGGTCAAATCAGTCCATCCTAAAGGAAATCAACCCTGACTGCTCATTGGAAGGACAGATAATGAAGCTGAAGCTCCAATATTTTGGCCACCTAATGCGAAGAGAAAACTCCCTGGAAAAGACCCTGATGCTGGGAAAGACTGAAGGCAAAAGGAGAAGGGGACGGCAGAGGATGAGATGGCTAGATAGCATCACGGATGCAATGAATAAGAACTTGAGCACGCTCCGGGAGAGAGCGCAGGACAGGAAGGCCTGGCGTGCCATGGTCCATGGGGTCACGAAGAGTCGGACACGACTGAACGACTGAACAACAACAACAACAACTAGGATCCATAGAAATGACAGGTACATGTCAAAATGGCGATGCGCTGACTAGGCATTTGTGGTGGTGCCCACAGGAGTTTCTCAAATTCCCAAATGTGCCCATGGGTCCAAATAGGTTCCGGACCCCTGCTGTATGTGATGTTACCTAGTGAGATGTTTCCTGTTCAGTACAGACCTCTGCAAAATTGGTCATGAGCCTTCACTTCCTGTATATCTGGCCACACAGACTTTTGACAATAACCCAATTCATAGGAACCAAAGAACAGTGTTTCCCAGTTTGGTGTCCCTTTTTTTTCCCTAAACTTTCTGCACTTCTGTTTCCTCCCTCCCCATTTTCCCATAACCTTAAGCTTGTAGAAAAGTATATTTCTCTTGTATTACAGGATGAAACACACACACACACACATGCTTGTGCTCAATGAAATCAAATGGGAAATGGACCAGAAAGGGCTTCATGTTATTGTCTGATATGGTAGTGGGAAAGGTATGGGGATTTAGCTCAGTAGGGTGCAAACTTTGCATGCAAAAAGTCCCTGGTTCAATTCCTGGCATTTTCAAGCAGGGCTAGAAAAGAATGCACCCAATAGGGCATGGGAGGCTGTAGTTCTATGACTCCTAGTCTGGCCACTTCCTAGTCTAGTCCATGCCTTGCCAATGCAATGGTCCACAAAACAGACACATTTTTTCTCTTGTCTCTGAGACCAATTGGGTACCACCACACCCGATGCTTCAGCTGCAAGAACAGGCCTTCCTTCCCAGAGAATGCTAAGCCTCTGCCTATCTTCGGTGGCCTTTTTACAAATTTTATTGCTGTAAGTTGCCTTGGGAGGGCTTCTGCTCTGAAAAGCGGCCAATACATTTTTAAAATAAAATAAACGAATAAATAAATTGTAGCCAGCAACCCCCTTTGACATGGTGTGTGTGTGCGTGTGCGCATGCGTGCACATAATTTCATCTCATTTCATATCATTGGAATCACAGCCTTCAAGTGCATCTATCCCTGGCTAACTAAAAGAGGGTGGCACAAGCTTTTCATCTCCAAGAGCTACATCCAGTGTCATATGGGGCTAGGGATGTCAGAGAATTCCGCCATGGATCTTGGTGAGGCCGAATGACAGTGCATTTGCCCCCCCTCCAAAATCCATGGCGGAACGAAGCCCCCCGCCCCCCGCAAAAGGCGTGCAAAACGGAGCACCTTCCTGCTGCCGTTCGTGCTGCTTTGCAAATGGTGGCTGCGTCCACCATTCGGTTCATCACTATAGCCGTGATAGGCTACATAAATACTTATGTAGCCTATCACGGCTAACACAGGGACGCCATTTGCGTTCCTGCAGAAGCTGCGATAGGCTGCATAAGTATTTACGTAGCCTATCACGGCAAAAAAAGGGAACGCAAATGGCGGCGGCTATGGCGGCCGCCATTTGCGTTCCCTTTTTTTTTTCCATGATAGCCTACACAAATGTTTACGTAGGCTATTATGGCAAAAGAGGGGCGCAAATGGAGTAGTGGCCGCCATTTGTGTTCCCTTTCTTTCCTCACTGTAATAGGCTACGTAAATATTTACATAACCTATTATGGCAAAAAAAAAAAGGGAACGCAAATGGCGGCTGCCATAGCTGCCGCCATTTGTATTCGCTGTTTTGGTTTTTTTGCCGTGATAGCTATCACGGCAAAATACAGGGACGCAAATGGAGGTGGCTACGGCAGCTGCCATTTGCGTCCCTGTGCAGGCTGCCCAGCGGCTGGATGTCCGGCTGCGGGCAGCCCCGGCCGGCGGCTTCGCAGAGTCACCGTGGAGCGGAGCCGGCCGGGGAGAATTTGTCACCCTTCGAAAAGGTAAGTGACTTTCATACATCCCTATATGGGGCCGGGGATTTGTGCACACATGCCACCAAGAACATGCCACCATTTGTGATGATCCACACAGTCAAAGCCTTTAGAATAATCAATAAAACAGAAATAGATGTTTTTCTGAAACTCCCTGGCTTTCTCCATTCTCCAGCAGATATTGGCAATTTGGTCTCTAGTTCCTCTGCCTTTTCTAAACCCAGCTTCTCGTTCCATGAATTGCTGGAGTCAACCTTGCAAGATCTTGAGCATTACCTTACTGGCATGTGAAATAAGTGCCACTGTTCGATAGTTTGAACATTCTTTGGTGCTTTACTTTTTTGGTGTGGGGATATAAGTTGATTTTTTCCAATCTGTTGGCCATTCTTGTGTTTTCCAAATTTGCTGGCATATGGCATGCATCACCTTGACAGCATCATCTTGCAAGATTTTAAACAGTTCAGCTGGGATACCGTCATCTCCTGCTGCCTTGTTATTAGCAATGCTTCTTAAGGCCCATTCAACCTCACTCTTCAGGATGTTTGGCTCTAACTCACTGACCACACTGTCAAATCTATTCCCAATATAATTATCCTTCCTATACAGATCTTCCGTATATTCTTGCCACCTTTTCTTGATCTCTTCTGTTTCTGTTAGGTCCTTGCCATCTTTGTTTTTGATCATACCCATTTTTGCCTGGAATTTACTTCCGATGTTTCTGATTTTCTGGAAGAGGTCTCTTGTTCTTCCTATTATATTATCTTATTCCACTTCCATGCATTGCTTGTTTAAAAATAATTCCTGATCTCTTCTGGCTAACTTCTGGGATTTTGCATTTAATTGGGCATATCTCCCCCTATCACTATTGCCTTTTGCTTCCCTTCTTTCTTGGGCTGCTTCCAGTGTCTCAGCAGACAGCCATCTTGCCTTCTTGGTTTTCCTTTTCTTTGGGACGTTTTTTGTTGCCGCCTTCTGAACAATGCTGCGAACTTCTGTCAATAGTTCTTCTGGGACCCTATCTACTAAATCTAGTCCCTTAAATCTATTCTTCACCTCCACTGCATATTCATGAGGAATATTCGTGAGCTCATATCTAACTGATCTGTGGGCCTTCCCTATTCTCTTTAGTCTTGATTCTAAATTGTGCAATAAGAAGTTCATGGTCTGAACTACAATCAGCTCCAGATTGTGTTTTTACCGACTGTATAGATGTCCGCCACCTTTGGTTACAAAAGATGTAGTCAATCTGATTTTGGTGTCGACCGTCTGGTGAAGTCCATGTATAAAGTCGTCTCTTAGGTTGTTGGAAGAGAGTGTTTGTTATGCACAGTGAGTTATCTTGGCAAAATTCTATCAGCCTATGTCCCACTTCATTTTGTTCTCCCAGACCATGCTTGCCTGTAATTCCAGGTGTCGTTTGACTACCCACCTTAGCATTCCAGTCTCCTGTAATGAAAATAACATCTTTGTTTGGCATACTATCCAGTAGGTGCTGCAGATCCTCATAGAACTGAACTACTTCTGCTTTTTCAGCATCTGTGGTTGGGGCGTATATTTGGATCACTGTGATGTTAAATGGCTTACCCTGAATTCGAATTGAGATCATTCTGTCATTTTTTTGATTGTATGCAAGCACTGCTTTAGCCACTTTATTATTAATTATGAAGTCTACTCCATTTCTTCTGTGGTCCTCTTGTCCACAGTAGTAGATCTGGTGGTCATCTGATGTGAAGTGGCCCATTCCAGTCCATTTCCGTTCACTGACACCCAAGATGTCTATATTTAACCTTGACATCACCCCAATAACCACATCCAATTTGCCCTGGCTCATAGATCTTACATTCCAGGTTCCTATGGTGTGCTGATCTTTAGAACATCGGATTCATCGTTCACCACCAGTGGTTAAATCTCATATCATATGCGCATAACTATCTGTTCATAATGTTTAGGAGTAACTAATCCAATCTCCTATGTGCCCTAAAAGTACAGCTTGCCCAGGTCTCCTCCAAGTTTCTTTAGCAAAGTTCAGGACACAAGAGAGTCCATGAACTTGGAGAGACGCTGCTGCTTCCCCTGATATTTATCAAAATCATAGTGCTTATTTCTCCTTCTTGCCAAAGCTCAAGGGATTCTTCACCTAAAGACTGCCCTTTTTGACCAATAATGTAAACATCCAAATTGACAGCAGCAGAATTGAGAGCAGCAGAGTGTTGAACTTCTAGCAAGAATGAAAGACCTGGTGCACATAAATACCTTGTGTGCCATTGAGACTTTCTGCTGAGATGTAGGGCGGGCGGGGATCACACAGCTCTGAGGTTTACGGTCATCCCTCTCTTTGTGAAGTCACTGGAGCCTTGGCCTGGCAAGCGACTTTGGGCTTCTTCTGATCAGCTGCTCACGAAGCTGAGAGTCACACTCGTGACGGCAGTGACTGTGGCAGGCACACCCAGAATGCTTCTGCTGCTGCTGCTGCTGTTTCTACCCTGTGCAGCCTCTGGGGTGCTGAAGGCGAGCTGCCCGCTGAACTTGATCAGGGATGATCCAGATGCCCTGAGTTTTTACAAGCCAGGAGACCACCTCATTGGCGGCGTTGTATCTACAACACACCCTATATTTCCACTACACGTTTTCTTCAGACCTCCTCAAACTATCGTTGATCGGTAACTTATTCTGTGGCACTGGGTTTGATGGCACACTGCCCAGTTTTTATTTGGTGGGCTCTGATAGTTAGGAGGGACCATTCTTCTTTTGTGGAAGGTGTTCTTGGAAAATTAATGTCCATGTTTTGCCTTTGTTTTGCCTTTGGAGGAAGACTTGGAAATAGATGAACAGACAGGCACCAGCTATTTCACTCTTGGAAAATAAACTGCTAAGGAAACATCTATTTTGTTAACAATACCTTTGTCAAGGGGGTCTGTGCTTTATCTGTTTCTTTGTGTGACCATCAATTCCACAGCTTGCAGTTTGGCAGACACACATGCTGATGAGGGGCATTTAAACTAATATATTATAGAACAACCAGATTTTTCTGGCATAGCTTTAACCAAAAAAATGATGTCCTCTTTGATTTCATAGAATCATAGAATCATAGAATAGTAGGGTTGGAAGGGGCCTACAAGGCCATCGAGTCCAACCCCCTGCTCAATGCAGGAATCCAAGTCAGAGCATCCCTGACAAATGGCTGTCCAGCCTCATCTTGAAGGCCTCCAGTGTGGGAGAGCCCACCACCTCCCCAGGTAATTGGTTCCATTGCCGTATTGCTCTGACACTCAGGAAGTTTTTCCTGATGTTCAGTCGGAATCTGGCTTCCTGTAACTTGAGCCCATTATTCCGTGTCCTGCACTCTGGGATGATCAAGAAGAGATCCTGGCCTTCTTCTCTGTGACAACCTTTCAAGTACTTGAAGAGCGCTATCATATCTCCCCTCAGTCTTCTCTTCTCAAGGCTAAACATGCCCAGTTCTTTCAGTCTCTCTTCATAGGGCTTTGTTTCCAGTCCCCTGATCATCTTTGTTGCCCTCCTTTGAACCCTCTCCAGCTTGTCTGCATCCTTCTTAAAGTGTGGTGCCCAGAACTGGACACAGTACTCCAGATGAGGCCTAACCAGTGCTGAGTAGAGGGGAACTAGTACTTCCCGGGATTTGGAAGCGATGCTTCTATGAATGCAGCCCAAAATAGCATTTGCCTTTTTTGCAGCTACATCACATTGTTGGCTCATATTCAGCTTGTGATCGACGACAATTCCAAGATCCTTCTCGCTCGTAGTGTGGTTGAGCCACGTATCCCCCATCTTGTAACTGTGCATTTGGTTTCTTTTTCCTAGGTGCAGAACTTGGCATTTGTCCCTATTAAATGCCATTCTGTTGTTTTCTGCCCAGTGCTCCAGTCTATCCAGATCACTTTGAATTTTGTTTCTGTCTTCCAAAGTATTAGCTATCCCTCCCAATTTTGTGTCATCTGCAAATTTGATCAGCATTCCCTGCACCTCCTCCTCCAAGTCATTAATAAAAATATTGAAGAGCACTGGGCCCAGGACTGAGCCCTGCGGTACCCCACTCGTTACCTCTCCCCAGCTTGAGAAGGTCCCATTGATAAGCACTCTTTGAGTCCGATTCTGTAGCCAACTGTGGATCCACATGATCGTTGTTTCATCTAGCCCACTTCGAGCTAGTTTGCTCATCAGGATATCATGGGGCACTTTGTCGAAAGCTTTGCTGAAGTCGAGGTATATGATGTCTACAGCATTCCCACGGTCTACAAGGGAGGTGACTTGATCAAAAAATGAGATCAGATTTGTCTGGCAGGACTTGTTTTTGACAAATCCATGTTGGCTTCGAGTAATCACGGCATTGTTGTCAAGGTGCTTCCAGATGGATTGCTTTATGATCTGCTCCAGAATTTTCCCAGGGATTGATGTCAGACTGACTGGTCTGTAGTTCCCAGGTTCCTCCTTTTTACCCTTTTTGAAGATAGGGACAACGTTAGCCCTCCTCCAGTCATCTGGCACTTCCCCGGTCCTCCATGATTTCTCAAAGAGAATAGACAGCGGTTCTGAGAGCTCTTCTGCCAGTTCCTTTATGACTCTAGGATGCAGTTCATCTGGCCCTGGAGATTTGAACTCATTCAAAGTAATGAGGTGTTCCTTGACCATATGCCTGTCGATCTCAAGCTGCAGTCCTGCCCCTTCAGCCTGTACTTCGCCTTTGCCAGGGGGGTCATAGACCCTCTTTTGGGAGAAGACTGAGCCAAAGTAGGAATTGAGCACCTCTGCCTTTTCTTTGTCATCTGTTATCATTTTGCCATCCTTATTTAATAGCTGAACAACCATTTCTTTCCTCTGCCTTTTACTATGCACGTAGCTGAAGAAAGCCTTTTTGTTGTTTTTAGCATCCCTCGCTAACCTCACCTCGTTCTCCGCTTTAGCCTTCCTGACGCCATCCCTGCAATTCTGTGCTACCTGCCTGTACTCTTCCTTTGTTACTTGGCCTTCTTTCCACTTCCTATATGTGTCCTTTTTTGTTTTCAGGTCATCCCTAAGCTTTTTGTGAAGCCACATTGGCTTCTTCTGTTGTCTTCCACCTTTTCTTCTTGTTGGAATTGTTTGTGATTGTGCCTTGAGAATTTCCTTTTTTAAAAGTTCCCACCCATCTTGGACTCCTTTTCTCGCTAGCATCGCTTGCCATGGGACCTTACTGATCATTGTTCTGAGTTTATTAAAATCAGCTTTCCTAAAATCCAGGGTACGCGTTTGAGTACACTCGGCTTTTGCTTCCCTTAGAACCAAGAACTCAAGTACAACATGGTCGCTTTCCCCCAGAGTTCCTGTAACTGCTACTTTATCCACTAAGTCATCTCTGTTGGTTAGGATCAAGTCAAGGATAGCCGATCCTCTAGTTCCTTCCTCTACTTTCTGTAGGAGGAAGTTATCCGCCACACAAGTCAGGAATTTCCTGGAGGGGCCATGTTTTGCAGAAGGGCCATGTTTTGCAGAAAACTATACTATAAATAACTATAAATTTCAAACTATACTGCTTCCTCCTGTTCCCTGATTATTAAAATAGCAAACATTGTTAGACATCTTTGAGTTGCAGATGTCCTTTAGTAAGCAGAACTAAATACATTGACTAATTAAACATTCTATTATTAAATGTTCTTTACAGTGTAGGAAACCTCTTCTTTTAGCAATCACTTTCCAAAAGCACCTGGCCTAGAAGCCACAGCAAGATTGGCTATTTTAGAATCAATGAATGCAGAGAGCACAGAAAAGGCAGATTAGAATCTCCAGGGGCGGCAGGCAAGATTGGTTAGAGGGGTGATCCTTGCTGGGAGTTGGTGTGTTGTCCTGTATGATATCCTAGTGGATATATGGATTTCAACTTCCACAGTCGACCACCTCCAAAGTATCAACGTCTTGTGACCAAGGTAGGGACAATCAAAGAAAAGGGAATAGTCATTGAAATACATTTGGCCTTAGGAAAGAAGACACCAAATTTATGAATACCCATTAACATATTAAACCCAAAGTGTTTGGTTACTTATCCAGTAGGTCTGATCATTTACTTAGTATCAGAGTTTATACACTGCCATATGACAGAATCTCACAATAAGAAATCAAACCATTTAAAATGCCATAAAAACTAGAACAGCAATAAAAGTTTAAAACAGGATATTGTTCTGATGATTTATTTATGTTCTGCCTTTATGCTCAAAGGCTGACAAAGCAGGGAACAGAATATTCATACAACAAAAAAATACAATGAAGTACAATAAATTGGCCCTCAAACAACAATATTTGAAAACACAAGATGTGTGTGTGTGTGTGGGGGGGCAAGAATGAAAGAAACGTTTGCAAGCTATAGCGTTAAAGAGTGATCTCACCATCCATATATCCTTCTAACGTAGGGATTAGAAATCTGGCAGCTCCACCTCAGGTTTTAGCACAAGGAGACTCACCTGATGTTCTCTCCCCTTTATTATAAAGTAGCAAGGGCCAGCAAAGGTTCAAAGCAATGCCCCATCATTTCCTAGACCTTGGATGGGCATACCTCTTGGTTGTGCACTCCCCCTCTCCAGGATCAGAGTGCATGTTTGCACTGGTTGTCTTTAAATGGAAAGGAGCAAATCACCCCAAAACAAACACACCAAAGTTGTAATGTATGGAACTGTTAATTTGCATCTTGCTTAGATCAGTGCTAATGCTGGTATCATTCTGTGGCTTCCAGACTGAGGGCTGCTACTGCTCCCAATCAGAAGGCATTGGCTAGCGATTTTGTCATCTTCCACTTCACACGTTCACCTGACCAAAAGCAGAAGCCATGATGTGGTGATCTCCTCTTGTGCTTCTGGCATAGAGCTGTGCTGACATTGTTCACATTCTCCAAGTAAAATATTGATATGGCCTAGAAAGGTGCTTAGAATTACAGAAGGAGGCATTTGACATGTTTATGCTGCATGGAGGATGACATCAGGATGCATGTCTTATTGCAGGACACAAGCGCCACGTGAATACTGGAAAGTCCTGTCCTTCCTGAGAGCCATTGATGAGGTCAATCGGAATCCTAGGCTCTTACCCAACATCACCCTGGGCTACAACATCTATGAGAGCTATTTTGATGCAAGACTTACTTATGATGCCATGATGGATCAGCTCTCTCCTGGGCAAGCAAATGTTCCGAACTACAACTGTGAAAGATGGAACAAGCTGCAGATTTTTATGGAAGGGGCTGACTCAGACACCTCCGTGCAGATATCAGCGATGTTGGGCATCTACAAAGTCCCCCAGGTATCACTGCATAAACACTTTCATCAGAGAAAATCCCACAGGTTGTACAGAGATGGTCACTCTGGAAATAGTCAACCTGTCCCTTATTCCAGTGGCTGACAGGCAAGTGTGGAGAACTGATGTACTCTAGGAACAGTGGTTCCACAAAGGGAGTCATCAGCACTCCACAGAACACAGTTGTATGTGTTCCTTTTGGGAAGGGAGGGAGACTCTTGCAATCTACAATAGTGAATTCACAAGTGGTAGCACTCTAAGCTTGCCAGGACCTGAGTGGCAAAGAACATTCTGATGGGGAATGAGATGGGGGCTCAGATTCCACCCCAAGGACATAGAAATGTAGCTTCCACATGACTTTTGAGGGAAGGAAGGGAGAAAGGGGAAGATATATCCAGCTGAATGCAGATTTCCAGAGAACAGCAAGGAGAGACAAGAAGGCCTTCTTAAATGAACAATGCAAAGAAATCGAGGAAAACAATAGAATGGGAAAGACTGGCGATCTTTTCAAGAAAATCGGAGATCTCAAGGGAACGTTTTGTGCAAAGACGGGCATGATAAAGGACAAAGAAGGCAGGGACCTAACAGAAGCAGATGAGATTAAGAAGAGGTGGAAAGAATACACAGAAGAACTATACAGGAAAGATCTGAATGTCCCTGATAGCCATGATAGTGCGGTCACTGAACTTGAGCCGCACATCCTAGAGAGTGGGGTCAAGTGGGCCTTAGGGAGCATTAGTAACAACAAAGCTAGCAGAGATGACAGTCTTCCAGCTGAGCTATTTAAAAGCCTAAAAGATGATGCTGTTAAAGTGCTGCACTCAATATGCCAACAAATTTGGAACACTCAACAGTGGCCACAAGACTGGAAAAGGTCAGTTTACATTCCAATTCCAAAGAAGGGCAACGCCAAAGAGTGTTCAAACTACCGTACAATTGTGCTCATTTCACATGCCAGCAAGGTTATTGTCAGGCTGGACACTGAGCCCATAGAATCCCAGAGTAGTTCCGATTCTGAGGAAGAGCTGTCGTTCCTGGGAGAGGAGCGTGCTCCTCTTTCCCAGGGCCAACAGCTGATGGAGATTCCTCCCACCAGCATTCCTAGCTTAGATACCAGTCCTGGGAGTGACAGAGCGCGGGAAGCAGACTTGACGGACGCGTGACGCCGACGCACAGAGCGGCGCCAAAAGGAGGGCACGGAAAGGAGGCATAGTGCCCGGTTGGCGCGCAAACAACAGTTGCGCCCAGAGGATCCAAGGGAAAAGGGGAGGGACTCTCCCTAGCTCTTAAGTTCAGGGTCTGCCAGTGATTCCCTTTCAAACGGGGACCAACTGTTCCAACTTAGGGCATAGGTACTCTGCTGCTCATATCTAGTTGCTAACAGCAGAGTTGTTAAGTTGTCAAAGAGGAATAAAGCTTTGAAAAGAATCCCTTTGTCTGTGTCTGGACTTGGCTACTGGATTAGACTGAGAGAGGCCTCCAAGGAGCCCTTGACAGCTTGGTCCATGTTCCTCTTTTTTTCCCCTCTCTCTCTCTTTTCTCCTATTGCCTTATGGAGGGTGCCGGGGACCCGGCGGTGCAAGCTCTAGTGCAAGAGAACCAGATGCTCCGTGATCAGATGGCTCAACTGATGGCTGCCGTGCAGAATCTACAGGATGCGGTTCAACCCCCTCCACCTCCGATTCCCCCCCGCCGCAAGTGCCTGGTGGCTTTGCCAGAGAAGTTTTCTGGTGAGAAAGGACTTTTTCAGATTTTCAGGGCCCAATCAGAGCTGTACATGCGTCTTAGGCCTGAGGATTTCCAGATGGAACAGGTTTGTGTGAGTTTCATCATTAACCTACTGTCAGACATGGCAGCTAGATGGGCTTCGGGGCTCCTGCTCGCTAATGACCCCCTGCTCGGGGACTATCAAGGTTTCATGACAGCCATGGCATGTTTTTTCGGTGACCCCCAGCGCACGCAGATGGCTTCTCGGGAGATTCACTGCCTCCGGCAGGGCAAGGACTCAGTTTCCAGCTACGCGACAACCTTTCGCTTGCTGATGCAGGATTTACAGTGGAATGATGCTGCGGTAGAGGCTCAGTTTTTGGATGGTTTGAACGACGAGATCTTAGATGAGTTGGCGCGCACGCCCAGCCTGCCTACTTTGGAGGACCTCATCCAGACCTGCCTTCAGATAGATAGTCGGCTGGAGGGGTGCTGGCAGATCCGGCGGGGCGCCGGGGGCCGGGATTTCCCTCCTCCCATTCCCCCACGTTTCCTGCCCCCTCCCCCATGCCCTGCTCCAGCGCTGGAGGTGGAGGTGACCCCGATGCAGCTGGGAGCTACCCGAGCCTCACTGCCGCCAGAGGAACTTGAGCGCCAGCAAGCTGAGCGCCGATGTTTTCGATGTGGAAAGCTGGGGCATTTCGCCAAGACCTGCCGAGTTAAATCCACAGCTCTGCTGCCTCCCCTTCCTCTCCTCCCCCCCCTCCTCTTCATCCCCAGGCCTGACTAGACTGCCCCCCAAGCTTGTTGGGGGCCTCCAGTGTGGGGGTCAGTTCCCCACCGGCTGGATGCCTTCCCCAACCCCCCCATCTGCTGTTGCATGTTCAACTCTGCTCATCCCAGTGGGGTGGGGTGGAGGCCCTAGCTTTAGTGGACTTGGGGGCTATGACCAGTTTCATGAATGAGACCTTCGCCCTCTTCCACAAGATTCCTACCCTGCCCCTTCCTGCCCCCTTGGCAGTGGAGACCATCGATGGGTGTCCTCTCTCTTTGGGCGCAGTGACCCCTATTACAGTTTTGCTCACTCTGCGCACCCAGTCCCACGTTGAGCAGATTCAGTTTCACTTGGCCAAGGTTCCCTTATACCCAATCGTGCTGGGTGTTTCCTGGCTCTCTAAGCACAACTCTCAGATTTCTTGGGGGCTTCAGCAAGTGCAGTTTGCGTCTCCCTACTGCCGGGAGCATTGCCTCCCAGAGGAGGCGCCAGTCCCATCCCAGGCCTTAACACTTCCCCCCCCCCTCCTTCTCTGCTTCTGGCAGTCCTTCAGCTACTGTCATCCTCCCAGAGAAGTATGCAGCTTTTCGGGATGCGTTTGACAGGAAGGAGGCTGACCAGCTTCCCCCCCACCACCCTTTTGACTGTGCCATTAACCTCATTCTGGGGGCGACCATCCCCGCTGGCCAGCTGTATTCGATGTTGGAGCCGGGACTTCGAGCTCTGTGGGAGTTTTTGGACAAGAATCTCAAACGCAGCTTAATTCGCCCGTCTTCCTCCCCCGCCTGCGCTCCTACCTTCTTTGTGGCCAAACAATTTGGAGAGCTCCGCCCGGTGATTTCAGAAATCTAAATTCGGTCTCCATCCCTGACAAGTACCCCCTCATACCTGAGATGCTGGAGCGCCTGGGGCAAGCCAAGATTTTGGACCTGCGTAGCACATACAATCTCATTTGCATCCGGGAGGGGGGTGGGTGGAAGACCTCTTTCGGGACCCGGTATGGAGCGTATGAATACCTAGTAATGCCTTTTGGGCTTGCCTGTGCCCCCCCCCCACTTTTTCGCGTTTTATGAATGCCATCTTCTGGGACTATTTGGACACTTTCCTCATTGTTTATCTCGATGATTTACTTATATTTTCTGAGGAACCCCACACCCATCAGTGTCATGTCTCTGCCATCCTCCAGCGCTTCCGCGAGAACCATCTTTATGCCAAGCTGGAGAAATGTGCATTTGATCTAACCTCTTTGGACTTTCTTGGCTACATTATTTCGCCTGACAGTATCAGGATGGATCCTGCAAAGGTCCAGGCTGTCCTCTCCTGGCAGGCTGCATCCACCAAGAAGGACTTGCAATGTTTTCTGGGTTTTGCTAATTTTTACAGAAAGTTCCTGCCCAGTTTTGCTCGGCTGACTTCTCCTCTCACAGACCTCCTTAAGGGCAAGAAATATCCTTTTCATTGGACGGCATCTGCCCAACAGGCTTTCGAGGAACTTAAGAAGCTTTTCAGTTCTGAGCCGATCCTGTTACATCCTGACCTGAGGAAGCCTTTTGTAGTGCAGACCGATGCCTCTGACTTTGTGGTGGGGGCGGTGCTCTTTCAGCCAGATCGGGAGGGCGGCGGGCTGCAACCCTGCGCCTACCACTCCAGGAAACTGACCATGCCTGAGAGGAATTATACCATCTTGGAGAAGGAACTGTTGGCCATCAAGTCTGCTTTGGAGACCTGGTGTCATCTCCTGGAGGGGGCACAGCACCCAGTCGAAGTTAGAACCGACCATTGCAACCTCGAACATCTTCAGACAGCCAGTGCCTTAAACCAGCAGCAGATTAGGTGGTCGCTTTTTTTTTTTTCTCGGTTCCACCTTAAGATTTGCCATGTGAAAGCCTCTGACAACCTACAAGCGGATGCTCTTTCTCGTAAGCCTGACCTCCAGCCAGGGAGTGAGGAAAATCCCCCCCCTCTGATTCTTCCCCCCACCCCAAGGCCTGGCGGCAGCTGCGGTGCCTCATTCTTGGGAAGAGCTCCTTCTCTCTGCACAGGCTCAGGATGCTTTTGTTCACACAAAGGTGGAGGAATTGGGGCTAGCCTCTGCCCCCCCCCCACTCTACCCCTTCTCTTTGCGAGGTGGCCTGCTTTACCATTCCGGCTGCATCTATGTGCCTTCTAGATCCCTCCGCGAAATGGTCCTCCATCAGTGCCACGACTCCCCCACAGCTGGACATTTTGGCATGGCCAAGACCCTGCATGGAGTGACGAGGGATTTTTGGTGGCCTCATCTGTGTCAGGACATCAAGTCCTATGTCGCCTCCTGCCCAACCTGCCAGCGGGCGAAGGCCCCCTCAGGCAAGCCCACAAGCATGCTTCACCCCCTGCCTACCCCCTCAGGACCTTGGAAACTGCTCTCCCTTGACTTCATCATTGACTTGCCTCGCTCACATGGTAAGACCACTATTCTGGTGGTGGTGGATTTGTTTTCTAAGATGGCCCATTTCATCCCCTGTTCTGGGTTGCCCACAGCCAGGGAGACGGCAGAGCTGTTCTTGGCACATGTTTTCTGCCTCCACGGATGGCCCGAGGGTCTCATTTCGGATAGGGGGCCCCAATTTACTGCTCATTACTGGAGGGAGCTACTTGCATTGCTCCATGTGACGCTCCGTCTTTCCTCCGCCCACCATCCACAGACGGACGGTCAGACTGAGCGCACCAATGCAACTCTGGAGCAATATTTGCGCTGTTATGTCAATTACCAGCAGGATGACTGGTTTTCCTTGCTGCCTCTTGCAGAATTTGCTTATAACAATGCCTGCCATGCTTCGACCTGCCAAACTCCATTTTTTGGCAAGTTTGGTTACCACCCCAAGGCTTTCCCGTCCACCCTAGCTCCCTCTTCGGTGCCAGCGGCCCATGACTTTTTAGAGGAGTTGCGAGCGGTACACCACCTCTTACGGGACTCCCTCGAGCAAACCAAGACAGCCTACAAGGCCTCTGCTGACTGGCAGCGCTAGCCAGGTCCATCTCTGCAACCAGGGGACTGGGTTTGGTTGTCCACCCAATACCTCCCCTCTCACTCGCCCGCAAGGAAGCTCGCGCTTCGCCGCACGGGGCCTTTCTAGATTACGACCCAGATTAACCCTGTTGCTTTTTGCCTGGCTCTCCCCCCCTCCATGAAGATCCATCCTGTTTTTTATCAGTCCTTGCTGTCCCCCCTGGTTTCTGCTGACCCTCATCGCTCAGTCGGCTCCCCCCCACTGCCAGTGCTGGTGGAGGGGGAGGAGGAGTTTGAGGTTGCGGAGATTCTGGACTCCCGCCTTTCTCGCGGCCGCCTGCAATATCTGGTGGACTGGAAGGGTACGGGCCAGATGAGTGAACCTGGGAACCTGCGGAAAATGTGCATGCTCCGTTGCTGCTGCGGCGCTTCCACCAGCTGTACCCCCACAAGCCCGGGGCCCCAGGGGAGGAGCACGAGGGGGGGCCTCATGGGAGCGGGGATGATGTCAGGGTGGACACTGAGCCCATAGAATCCCAGAGTAGTTCTGATTCGGAGGAAGAGCAGTCGCTCCTGGGAGAGGAGCGTGCTCCTCTTTCCCAGGGCCAACAGCTGACGGAGATTCCTCCCACCAGCATTCCTAGCTTAGATACCAGTCCTGGGAGTGACAGAGCGCGGGAAGCAGACTTGATGGACATGCGACGCCGATGCAGGGAGCAGCGCCAAATGGAGGGCGCGGAAAGGAGGCGTAGTGCCCGGTTGGTGCTCAAGCAACGGTTGCACCCAGAGGATCCAAGGGAAAAGGGGAGGGACTCTCCCTAGCCCTTAAGTTCAGGGTCTGCCAGTGATTCCCTTTCAAACAGGGACCAACTGTTCCAACTTAGGGCATAGGTACTCTGCTGCTCATATCTAGTTGCTAACAGTAGAGTTGTTAAGTTGTCAAAGAGGAATAAAGCTTTGAAAAGAATCCCTTTGTCTGTGTCTGGACTTGGCTACTGGATTAGACTGAGAGAGGCCTCCAAGGAGCCCTTGACAGTTATGCTCAAAATCCTACAAGCTAGGCTTCAGCAGCATGTGAACTGAGAACTACCGGAAGTACAAGCTGGGTTTCGAAGAGGCAGAGGAACTAGAGATCAAATCGCCAACATTTGCTGGATCATGGAGAAAGCAAGAGAATTCCAGAAAACTGTCTATTTCTGCTTCATTGACTACGCTAAAGCCTTTGATTGTGTGGATCACAACAAACTGTGGCAAATTCTTAAAGAGATGGGGGTACCAGACCACCTTACCTGTCTCCTGAGAAACCTGTACGAGGGTCAAGAAGCAACAGTAAAACCGGACATGGAACAACTGATTGGTTCAAAATTGGGAAAGGAGTACGACAAGGCTGCATATTGTCGCCCTGCTTATTTAATTTATATGCAGAGTACATCATGAGAAATGCTGGACTGGATGAATCACAGGTCGGAATTAAGATTGCCGGGAGAATTATCAACAACCTCAGAGACGCAGACAATACCACCCTAATGGCAGAAAGTGAAGAGGATCTGAAGAAGAAGCCGCTGCCATTTCCAGTCTTGTAAAAAAAAAAAAAAAAAAAGATGTGATAGGCTACGTAAAGATTTATGTAGCCTATCATGGCTAGGTTAAAACACACACACACACGACGTGATAGGCTACGTAAATCTTTACGTAGCCTATCATGGCTGTGTGGGTTAAAAAAACCCAAAAAACCGCGTATGCAAATGGCGGTGGCTACGGCCACCGCCATTTGCGTTCCTTATTTTTGGCCGTCTTAGTCTACGTAAATATTTACGTAGACTATGACGGCGAAAATAAAGGGGAACTCAAATAGCGTAGCAAGCGCTATTTGCGTCCCTTTTTGATTCACCGTTTTAGCCTACGCAAACAGGAGAATCAAAAAGGGACACAAATAGCGCCTGCTACACTATTTGCGTTCCTCTTGATTTTTGCCCTCATAGTCTACGTAAATATTTACGTAGACTAAGACGGCCAAAAATAAGGAACTCAAATGGTGGTGGCCGTAGCCGCCGCCATTTGCGTATGTGGTTTGTTTGTTTGTTTTCCCCCAGAGCCCTCCGCCGCCAGAAATCCGGCTGCGGATGGCTCTGGCATGGCTGGGCCTGGCCGGCTGCTCCGCGGAGCTGCCGTGGAGCACAGTCGGCCGCGGAGGATTCCGGGGGGGAGGAATGGATCGCCCCCCCGTCGCGGATTCTGGGGGGAGGGACAGACCGCCTCCCCCCCATCAACATAATCCGCGAAAAGTAAGTGACTTTCGTATATCCCTACAATCCTATCTATCTATCTATCTATCTATCTATCTATCTATCTATCTATCCATCCATCCCTCTCTCTCTCTCTCTCTCTCTTTCTCTCTCTCTGTCATCGATCATCTGTCTACCTATCTGTCTATCATCTCTCTTTCTATCTAACATTATCTATCTATCTATCATCTATCTATCTATCTATCTATCTATCTATCTATCTATCTATCTATCTAATCTTTCTAGCATCTGTCTATGTCTCTATCTCTATCTCTATCTATATCTATTTCTAATCTCTCTCTCTCTCTCTCTCTCCCTTTCTTTCTCTCTCTCGCTATCATCGATCATCTGTCTATCTATCTATCTATCTATCTATCTATCTATCTATCTATCATCTGTCTGTCTATCAATCATATCTATCTATCTATCTATCATCTGTCTATGTCTCTATCTCTATCTAATCTATCTATCTATCTATCTATCTATCATCTATCCATCCATCCTTCCACCTCTCTCTCACTCTCTCTCTCTCATCGATCATCTGTCTACCTATCTATCATCTGTCTATGTCTCTATCTAATCCCTCCCTCCCTCCCTCCCTCCCTCCCTCCCTCCCTCCCTCCCTCCCTCCCTCTCACTTTCTCTCTCTCTCTATCATCTATCTATCTATCTATCTATCTATCTATCCATCTATCAATCATCTATCATGTCTCTTTCTATCTATCTATCATTATCTATCTATCTATCTATCTATCTATCTATCTATCTATCTATCATCTGTCTATGTCTCTACCTATATCTAATCTATCTATCTAATCTATCTATCCCTCCATCTCTCTCTCTCTCTCTCTCTCTCTTTCTCTCTCTCTCTCTCTATCATCGATCATCTATCTATCTATCTATCTATCTATCTATCTATCTATCATCCCTCTTTCTATCTGTCATTATCTATCAATCATCTGTCTGTCTGTCTGTCTATCAATCATATCTATCTATCAATCCATCATCTATCATCATCTATTTATCTATTTATCTATTTATCTATTTATCTATCTATCAATCAATCATCTATCTATCTATCTATCTATCTATCATCTTCTATCTATCTCCATCATCTATCTATCTATCTATCTATCTATCTATCTATCTATCTATCTATCAATCACCATCATCTATCTATCTATCTATCTATCTATCTATCTATCATCTATCTATCTATCATCTATCTATCATCAATCATCATCATCTATTTATCTATCTATCAATATCATCATCTGTCTATCTATCTATCTATCACCTATCTATCATCTATCTATCATCTGTCTATCATCTGTCTATCTATCATCTATCATCTGCCTATCTATCATCTATCTATCTATCTATCTATCATCTATCTATCTATCTATCTATCTATCATCATCATCATCATCATCATCTATTTATCTATCTATCAATATAATCTATCATCTATCTATCTATCTATCTATCTATCTATCAATATCATCTATCTATCAATATCATCTATCTATCTATCTATCTATCTATCTCTATCATCTATCATCTATCTATCGATAGATGTGTGTGTGTGTGTGTGTGTGTGTGTGTGCGCGCGTGCGCTGTGCCAAATCCTGCCCCCTATTCTCGGGAACTTTTTCTCTCCCTGTGAAAGAGACATTGTTTTTTTCTGCCTCTTTTGCGGGGGGGGGGGGGTGTGAGAGAGAATTTTCTCCTTGGGGAGGGTGACAGGGTCTCCACAGACCTTTTTAAACTGTAGGCAATTTTTGAAGGGTCTTCTTTCTATTTTTTATTTTTTTAGAAACCCCACTCCCTGCACTTGCAGGAGCTCAGGACTCTTCTACAGCCCGGAGTTCTTCCTGAATGCCTATTGGAGAGGGCAAAGTCACATGGTCTCCTGGGACTTCAGAAAGAAGTGCCAGGCTGGAGAAGAGTCCTGGGCTCCTGCAAGTGCAGAGATTTTTTTTAAAAGAGAGAGAGAAAGAGAGAGAGAGAGAGAGAGAGAGAAGGCCTCTCAAGCGTAGCCTACCCTTAAAAAGGTCTGTGGAAACCCTATCCCAAGTGTGGCATATGCCCTGGTTCAGAGGTTCTCTCAAATTGTATTGTCAGTACATCGTGAGCATTGATCAGCTGTCTACTGTTTATACAGTCAGATTCCTTTTACAACCAGATGCCATCTAGAACCAGTTCAATACTTCACTCAGATATAGGAATTGATAGAATTCTAGTTCTTAAGAAACACTCTGTCAGACAAGGTTTTGTCTTTTACTCCGAAGTATTAGCATAACAGTACTAAATACAAGAGCTTATACACGCATAAATTCAAACACATGGAAACATCTGATATCATTCTTAATCAAGGCTTCTAAGCAGAGTCAAGTACATTTGCTAGTTCTCAACAATGATCAATATCGTGCTTACCAGGCTGATTCAACACGCAACACGTTGGGGAAAGCTGATCCCAAAGAACAGCTTCCACTGTTGCGTGTTCTGAGTCTCCTTTATATACCTTTTGGATGCTATAAAATATGTCTAAACTATTTTTTACTATGGCTTATGTTTCTTATCCAACAATTCCAGAGATAAACTTTCTGCTCTAAATCTTCATGTCTACATAAGAGTATCGAATTCTGAGGTTTCTTATTGAGATTAATGTGCATACCAATATACTTATCCAAACAACTTCACTTTCTTTGACATGTTACATGTTTTTGACACAAATCCATTCACTTGATACCATCCTATCTTGTAGGCTTGTTTTTCTTACATATTTACAGTCTCCAGTGAAGCCTCTTGGTCACTTATCTGATGGCCCATCTGACCTAATGACTATACGAGACTCTACTCATTGAAAGTCGTAAACCTTAATTGTCACCTCCTTCTCTGGATTCCTTTCTAAGCAATAAAAGGATCTATTTCTAATAGCAAACCGCAGAGCTAAGACATTTTAATTTCTCTTGGGTCAGAAGCCCCTGCTGGGTGATATTAGGCACTGGGATCCCATTTTTAATCCCAGAATTCTCTTGGAGGCATTTAATTACAGAATTTCCTAATCGAGCAGCAGGGGTAGGATCATGCAAATGTGAAAGATTTGCTTGATCTGCCACACAAGGAGAAAATTCTCTGAAATTCTGACCTCTGCCACCCTCTTTTGCCAGAGTTTTCATCCCCCCCTGCCAAAAATGGAAGAATTGAAATTTTATTTATTTATTTATTTATTTCATTTCTATACCGCCCAATAGCCGAAGCTCTCGAAATTTTAGGCACTAATCTCTCTCTCTCTCTCTCTCTGTCTCTCTGTGTGTGTGTGTGTATAAAGAAATCCTACGACCTGTCATTATATATATATATATATATATATATATATATATATATAATGACAGGTCGTAGGATTTCTTCGGTAACAATTTCAAATCACTGGGTGTTACTATAGTCTGGGTTGCAGGGTCCTACTATGGGTCAGATCTTTAGGGCAGGGCAGGTTTCACAGGGAATCAAGATAGGACTACATCAGCACCATGGAATAGATGTGGCAGCCATCCTCAGACTCTGAGGATGCTGGCCACAGGGACACTGACATGCCACAGTCAGTCCAACTTCCTGTGGATGCAGTTCAACCTTCTCTGGATCCTGAGGATGTGGAAGCCTCCTGCCATCTTTCCGTGACTGAGTCCTCTCCTATATCCATTAGTTCTAGATCCTCTTCTTCTGAGGAAAAGGGGTTGAGATGCTCTGAGCATGAGGGTTCGGGGGTCCGAGTTCATGACACTCCCCCAGTTATGACCCCTTTGAGTATATCCATTTAGTTTCTCCCACAGATGTGAATGGCTACTCTTCATCACTAGGATAAGAACTGAAATGCTGAGTGAGCAGTGGGGCCCTTAGGTAATCTGAGATGCTGGTCTTAAATAGTCTCCTGTTCACCCACCCACGTCAACTTGCGGTAATATATCTGTCCTGCAGAGTTGTCACTGTTCCCCATTGACAGGGACTTTGCAAGGAAGATAAGATGGTCATTAGGGTGCAGAGACACTGGGGTATATAGCTCTCCATCTGCAGACACCCTGCCCATCAGAATGACATGCAGTATGCTAGTTATAAACCATTTTTGCTTAATCAATGGCATCTCTGCTTTGTCCTCAACACAAGAGAAATCCCCCATCTCTTCCTTTCCTTGCTAGGTCAGTTACGCTTCTGTTAATCATGTCCTTGAGAAAACCCAGTTCCCTCTCCTCTACCGCTTGGTCCCCAGAGAAGAACCCCATTCCCTGGGGATGGTCAGACTGCTCCTGCATTTCAGATGGACGTGGATCGGTCTCTTTGCTCCAGACACCGAAAATGGGAAAAGGTTCATAAACACCTTGACACCTGTGCTCTTGACTTACGGCATTTGTGTTGCCTTCTCACAAACCATCTTACGAGACTTTCCTTCTATGTATGAATTGTTAATAGAGCAGCTATATGAGTCTTCACTGCCCACTAACAGAGTCAATGTATTTGTTTACTATGGGGCAGCTCAGTCCTTACTTGATGTAATAAGTATGCAAGATATGGTTGATGAAGTCTTTGCACCATTTTCTGGGAAGGTTTGGATCACAATAGCTTTGCCTTACACCTGCTTAACCTTGGCTTTAAAGTCCCATCGTACCCAAATCCACGGTTATTTGTCTGTATTTATGCAGAAAAAGAAAGAAACAAAACATCATCATATGCCATCTTCATCTTTTCTTACTTTTGGACCAGATTCCAAAGAAGCATTTCATTGTTTATATTCAAAGCACGCGTTTTCTGTGAAGGGCCGTAAGCGATGCAGAGTGAAAGAGACCCTGGAGGGATTGCCTCAGGATCTTCTTGAAAGCAGCCAGACCCAAGACACCTACGGCATTTACAACACTGTCCAAGGCATCGCACATGCATTAAATGCTGCATATTCATCCAGATCCAAGCAGAGGTTCTTGATGAGTGGAAGCAGATTGGAAGGAGACAGCTTTCAGCCATGGCAGGTATTCCTTCTTTCCTCAAAGACAGCCATTGAAATTGCAACCAGGCTCTGAGAACTCTTCAAAAGCAGTGGTGAAATGAGGTAGATTTCTGAGCCGTGGTGGACTCCCCATTGGAACCCATGACCTAGGGAGGTGGTGGGCTCTCCTACACTGTAGGCATTCAAGATGAAGCTAGACAGCCATCTGCCAGAGATGCTTTGACTTGGATTCCTGCATTGAGCAGGGGGTTGGTCTCAATGGTCTTATAGGCCCCTTCCAACCCTACAGTTCTATGATTCTATGATCCATGTCCTCCTGCAACTTCTTGGTGTCTCCTAGTGCCCATTTTTAGGCTTTACCATTGTAGGAAGACCCAGTTTCAAGAGAGTTCCTTTGGCAGGGCAAATTTCACACTTTCCATGTGTCATCTTCTTCCTCCTGACTGGGCTGCTGCTCCAAATGCTACCTGGCTCTGTTGACATTCAGCTCCCTCTACCCACCTCCTTTTTGTCCCTGGGAGAGCAGATATGGTGTTACAGGCTGCGTAGAATGGTGTCCACACAGAAATGGATGTCTCCACTGTATGTAAGTCTAGTCCTGGCTAGCCTGTACTGCTTGCCAATTTGTTTCCCGACCAAATCCAAGTTGCTTTGTTCACGAATAAACAACTGCAATAGCAGAAATACCCCCTCTGCCAATGTGAACCTACCAGAAACCCGAGGTCGGCAACAGAAGTCGACATCTCTGTGATGCCCCTCAAAGTGAAACTTAGGGGGCGGCATTTTGGGAAAGGTTTGGGAACACTCTCCCATAAGGAAGTTCACCTGGCACCATCAGCGCTGTCATCGTTTTGGCACTGGCCCAGGACTTATTTATGCATTTGGACATCAGTTATGGTCCAGCAGCAGACCTTTGGTTTTGTGGTGTTCACTTTGAGTGTTGGGGAGTGTGGGGAGGAGTATGTTGGTGTTTGATCATAGAATCATAGAATCATAGAATAGGAGGGTTGGAAGGGGCCTACAAGGCCATCGAGTCCAACCCCCTGCTCAATGCAGGAATCCAAGTCAGAGCATCCCTGACAGATGGCTGTCCAGCCTCGTCTTGAATGCCTCCAGTGTGGGAGAGCCCACCACCTCCCTAGGTCATTGGTTCCATCATTGTATTACTCTTACAGTCAGGAAGTTTTTCCTGATGTTCAGCCGGAATCTGGCTTCCTGTAACTTGAGCCCATTATTCCGTGTCCTGCACTCTGGGATGATCAAGAAGAGATCCTGGCCTTCTTCTCTGTGACAACCTTTCAAGTCCTTGAAGAGTGCTATCATATCTCCCCTCAGTCTTCTCTTCTCAAGGCTAAACATGCCCAGTTCTTTCAGTCTCTCTTCATAGGGCTTTGTTTCCAGTCCCCGATCATCTTTGTTGCCCTCCTCTGAAGCCTCTCCAGTTTGTCTGCATTCTTCTTAAAGTGTGGTGCCCAGAACTGGACACAGTACTCCAGATGAGGCCTAACCAGTGCTGAGTAGAGGGGAACTAGTACTTCCTGGGATTTGGAAGCTATGCTTCTATTAATGCAGCCCAAAATAGCATTTGCTTTTTTTGCAGCCACATCACATTGTTTGCTCATATTCAGCTTGTGATCGACAACAATTCCAAGATCCTTCTTGCTTGTCGTGTGGCTGAGCCCCGTATCCCCCACCTTATAACTATGCATTTGGGTTCTTTTTCCTAGGTGCAGAACTTGGCATTTATCCCTATGAAATGTTATTCTGTTGTTTTCTGCCCAGCACTCCAGTCTATCCAGATCACTTTGAATTTGGTTTCTGTCTTCCAAAGTATTAGCTATCCCGCCCAATTTTGTGTCATCTGCAGATTTGATCAGCATTCCCTGCACCTCCTCCTCCAAGTCATTCATAAAAATGTTGAAGAGCACTGGGCCCAGGACTGAGCCCTGCGGTACCCCACTCGTTACCTCTCCCCAGCTTGAGAAGGTCCCATTGATAAGCACTCTTTGAGTCCGATTCTGTAGCCAACTGTGGATCCACCGGATCGTTGTTTCCTCTAGCCCACTTTGAGCTAGTTTGCTCATCAGGATATCATGGGGCACTTTGTTGAAAGCTTTGCTGAAGTCGAGGTATATGATGTCTACAGCATTCCCACGGTCTACAAGGGAGGTGACTTGATCAAAAAATGAGATCAGATTTGTCTGGCAGGACTTGTTTTTGACAAATCCATGTTGGCTTCGAGTAATCACAGCATTGTTGTCAAGGTGCTTCCAGATGCATTGCTTTATGATCTGCTCCAGAATTTTCTCAAGGATTGATGTCAGACTGACTGGTCTGTAGTTCCCAGGTTCCTCCTTTTTACCCTTTTTGAAGATAGGGACAACGTTAGCCCTCCTCCAGTCATCTGGTACTTCCGCCGTCCTCCATGATTTCTCAAAGAGAATAGACAGCGGTTCTGAGAGTTCTTCTGCCAGTTCCTTGATTACTCTAGGATGCAGTTCATCTGGCCCTGGAGATTTGTACTCATTCCAAGTCATTAGGTGTTCCTTGACCATATGCCTATCGATCTCAAGCTGCAATCCTGCCCCTTCAGCCTGTACTTCGCCTTTGCCAGGGGGGTCATAGACCCTCTTTTGGGAGAAGACTGAGCCAAAGTAGGAATTCAGCACCTCTGCCTTTTCTTTGTCATCTGTTATCATTTTGCCATCCTTATTTAATAGCTGAACCACCCTTTCTTTCCTCTGCCTTTTACTATGCACGTAGCTGAAGAAAGCCTTTTGGTTGTTTTTAGCATCCCTTGCTAACCTCAGCTCATTCTCAGCTTTAGCCTTCCTGGCGCCATCCCTGCAATTCTGTGCTATCTGCCTGTACTCTTCCTTTGTTACTTGGCCTTCTTTCCACTTCCTATATGTCTCCTTTTTTGTTTTCAGGTCATCCCTAAGCTTTTTGTGAAGCCACATTGGCTTCTTCTGTTGTCTTCCACCTTTTCTTCTTGTTGGAATTGCTTGTGATTTGCCTTGAGAATTTCCTTTTTTAAAAGCTCTCACCCATCTTGGACTCCTTTTTTCGTTAGCGTCACTTGCCATGGGACCTTACTGATCATTGTTCTGAGTTTATTAAAATCAGCTTCCCTAAAATCCAGGGTACACGTTTGAATACACTCAGCTTTTGCTTCCCTTAGAACCAAGACAAAATGGTCTCTTTCCCCCAGAGTTCCTGTAACTGCTACTTTATCCACTAAGTCATCTCTGTTGGTTAGGATCAAGTCAAGGATAGACGATCCTCTAGTTCCTTCCTCTACTTTCTGTAGGAGGAAGTTATCCGCCACACAAGTCAGGAATTTCCTGGAGGGGCCATGTTTTGCAGAATTTGTCTCCCAACAAATATCGAGGAAATTGAAGTCCCCCATTACTACTACATCCTGCTTCCTTAAAACATTGGCTATTTGCTTTTAAAAGTTTCATCCTTGTCTTCTCCTTGATTGGGTGGCCGGTAGTAGACTCCAACCACCAGGTTCCTTTTATTCTTTGCTCCATTTATTTCCACCCAGATGCTCTCGATGGGGCTACCAAGCTCATCCTCCTGTATTTCTGTGCAGAGATATGTATTTTTCACATACAGTGCAACCCTACCTCCCTTTCTGTTCCTCCTGTTGTTTTAGAACAAGTTATATCCTTCAATTGCTGTATTCCAGTCATGAGAGTCATCCCACCAAGTCTCAGTTATACCTCTCAGGTCATAATTTCCCTCCTGTATTAAGAGTTCAAGTTCGTTCTGTTTGTTTCCCATACTCTGGGCATTAGTATATAGACATCGAAGACCATGTGCTTCATAGTCTGGCTTTCTTCCTACATGTGTCTGAAGACTATTATTGGGCGCTATCAGAGCTGTTCTCTCCATTGAAGTGCATGCGCCTACATCCATTGTTAAAAAAATTAAAAATTAAAATTAAAAAAAAATGTTAGGGGCCTCCCCCTTGACCTCCCCTGCTGAACTCGCCTGGCCAACTCCTGTTTGCTCCCCCTGGTCGCTCGCTCTGTTCGCTCGCTCTCTGGGAGCTTGCCTGCTTCTGTAGTCCCTGGACCAGCTGGAGCAGCTTGCTCTGCTCTGCTCTGCTCTGCTCTGCTCTGCTCAGCTGGGAGGTGGGAAACAATGCATTGTGGACGAATACTTCCAGTACTGCATTGTGTTTAGATTATATTTTTATTTTGTATGTTTATTTTTCAGTATTTCGTTATATTGATTTTCCTTGCTCTGTATATTATGGATTTTGGTGTCCTTTTTGCATAAGTTGCTTCAAGTCTGCTTTTGTGGTGGGAAGTGATGCATCAATGCATTGAATGAAGGGGGGGGGGAGTAAACGAATGCATGTGCCCAGCCCAGTCCTGTTTACTTGCATCTGGGCTGATTGTGCTGCAAATTTGCTGGCCATCTGGCACAGCTCATGATGCTGTTCTCTGGGAGACTGGGCTCAACTAATACCATTTTTTGCCTTATACAGAAAATCTGAAATGTTCCCTCCCCACCACCCATGTACACAGTGAAAAAATAATGTATAACTGAATGTTTCTGGCCCTTTAACAGGACCCAGAATGGATTGCCTGAAACATCCTGCCTTCCTCTCCCTAATGGTAGGACCAGCCTATGATTGTGAAAATGTCTTTAGGATGCAAAGCTGGAATTATGTCTCTAATTACTTTAGCTCATTTTATGTCCTCATCATGTCTGAATGATGCATGCACCAGATTAAAAAACTTGCATGTGCCCTACCTCTCTAAAATACAGCTGCACCTATCATGAGCCTTAGGACAAGGTCGATATTCTCAGTTTCTATATGCTGCTGTTTTCTCTGTCATTCTAGCTTCACCCTTTCCTGGGCAACTTCCAAGTTTGCAATACTTCCATGGATGGCATGCATTTGGATGAGAATGGCAACCTGGTAGCTGACTTTGACATCTTGAATTCTGTGATACTTCCTAATAACTCTGTTCTGATAGAGAAAGTTGGGAGTCTCGAGAGTCAGGGATCTTCAGACATCACAGTCACTATTGACCAGGATGCCATTGTATGGCCCAGCTGGTTTAACAAGGTGGGTAAAAACCACTGGTTCCATTGTATTCCCTTCAACACCTTTTATATTCTAATAATGTGTTGGGCATTATTCCGTATTTTCTAGGATTTAAAAAAATGCACACCCAAATCGTTGGTTTACACGGAGAGCTGAGGTTCTTTCTAATTCGCTCATGCACCAGAAAGCATAGCAATTCTAAAAAAGGTCCCTCTCTTAATTAATTTCGACATCAGATAAGTGAAGTGTTTATATAGAATGTGACAAATATTTGCCCCAGAAGCCTTTGCATCTTACAAGACTCCTGCACCATCTTGCATAATAGGCTACCTTGCAAGTATTTATCCAAAATAGAGTTTATTGTTATTTTACATTTTTTCTTCTCTCTCTCTCTCTCTCTCTCTCTCTCTCATAAGTTTACGATTATCATAGAGAAATAAATGATAAATTTAAATAGTATTATCATATGAACTTTGAATCAGTTCTAACAAAGCATTCTAACAAAGCATTCTACTAGAAGCATTTGCACTAACAAGCTGGGACTCTGACTGAACTTTTCACTGACCTACGAACCTGCTATGGGAAAGATGAGCTTTTCCCAGCTGAACTCAGGAAAGGAGCAAAATGAGTTTCCGACAAGGAAGTTGGGAAAAGGAAGAATAACTATGGTGCAGAGGGAAGGCGCCTAACTGCTAAACAATGTACATCCAATGTACGATGCAAATGCAGTGCCTGTATTCACCCCTCTTTGACTTTTCCACATTTTGTTGTGCTACAACCTGGAATTAAAATTTATTTAATTGGCACCTTTACCATTTGATGTAAACAACCTAGGTGCAAAACGTTTGTACTGTTGCATGGAAGTTAATAAAACGAACTGGCGTTTGTTGGTTGCGTAAGTATTCGCCACCAGAGTCAATGCCTGGTAGAAGCACCTTTGGCTGCAATTTCAATCGTGAGTCTTTGGGGGTAAGTCTCTACCAGCCCTGCACATCTGTATCCTGCAGTTTTTGCTGATTCTTCTCCACAAAATTGCTCAAGCTCTGTCAGGTTGGATGGGGACCATTGACAAAGAGCAATGTCCAAGTCCTGCCACAGATTCTCGATCGGGTTGAGGTCTGGGCTTTGACTGGGCCATTCTAAGACATCCAGGTGCTTGTTTTTCAACCCCTCCAGTGTAACTTTGGCTCTGTGTTTAGGGCCATTGTCTTGCTGGATGGTGAACCTCCGCCCCAGTCCCAGGTCCCTTGCAGACTAAAACAGTTTTCCCATTAGAATTGCCCTGTATTTGGCTCCATCCATCTTGCCCTCAATCTTGCCCAGTTTCCCAATCCGTGCTGATGGAAAGCATCCCCACAGCATGATGCCACCACCACCATGCTTCACCATTGGGATGGTGTACTCAGGGTGCTGAGCACTGTTGGCTTTGCGCCACCCACAATGTCTTGTGTTAGGGCCAAAAAGTTCAATTTTGGTCTCATCAGACCAGAGAACCTTTCTCCGACAAGCATGTTGCCAAAATCCAGATGGGATTTGAGAATAGTATCCCCCCACCCACCAGCAATGGCTGATTTCTCACCATTCTTCCATAACGCCCAGCTTTGTGGAGCATCCAGGTGATGGTTGTTCCATGGATGGTTTCTCCCATCTCAGCTGTGGATCTCTCCAGCTCCTTCAGAGTTAGCATTGGCCTCTTGGTTGCTTCTCTGACTAATGCCCTCCTTACCTGGTCACTGAGTTTTGGTGGATGGCCTTCTCTAGGCAGAGTCGTGATTGTGCCATATTCTTTCCATTTTGTAATAATGGATTTAACAGTGCTCTGGGGGATGTTCATAGTTTGGGAGAATTTTATAACCCAACCCAGATTGGTGCTTCTCCAGAACTTTATCCCGGAGTTGTTTTGATACCTTGGTCTTCATGGTGCAGTTTGTTTAGATATGCTCTCCCACAAACTCCGTGGCCTTCAAGAAACAGGTGTCTTTCATCTGAGAACATGTGACACTTGAATTCCACACAGGAGGACACCATTCAACCAATGATGTGACTTCTGAAGGCAGGTGGTTGCACCACAGCTTATTTAGGGGTCTCACAACATAAGGAGTGAATACTTATGGAATCCAGACTTTTCAGTTTGTTAGTTGTAAATCATCTTGTGAAATATGTAGATTTTTCCCCACTTCGACATTATAGACTCTTTTGTGTAGATCTGTGACAAGAAATCCTAATTAAATCCATTTTAATTCCAGCTTGTAACACAACGCAATGTGGAAAAGTCAAGGGTGTGTGTGAATATGTATGCAAGGCACTGTACATGAAATGTTGTAAAAAGCAAACAGGACCTATGAAACAGAAGCAGGTAGCATCATGTTTTGAAAGAAAGTATGGCTCAGAAAATCTGACAAGTAAGAAAAATAGATACTACTTCTCAAACATGTAACTAAGAACTTGGGAACTGGGGTATTTGTTTCATGCTCTTAAATCAAACATAAAATGTTGAAACGGCAGGAGATTTTATTATTTATTTATTTATTTATTTATTTATTTATTGGCCCATCTGGCTGGTCACCCAGCCACTCTGCGTGATGTACAACAATACAACAGTTAAAACAATAAAATTCTACATTAAAAACATCATAAAAAATACCCTAACCCACCTGAAATGCCTGCCTCAACAACCACGTTTTTAATGCGTGGCGGAAGCTCATTTCAGTCGGGCTTCAGGCTTGGGCATGGGACAGAAATGGCCTTGGTCGCCTTGGTAGATGATATGAGGAGGGCTCTGGATAGGGGTGAATGCTACTTCCTTGTTCTCCTCGACCTTTCAGCGGCTTTTGATACCGTTGACCACGGTATCCTCCTGGACCGCCTGGAGGGGTTGGGCATTGGAGACACCGTATTGCGGTGGTTCCGGTCCTTCCTCTCTGGCAGGTACCAGAGGGTAGCACTGGGAGTGGAGGTTTCGGACCCGTGGCCACTCACTTCAGGGGTGCCACAGGGTTCCATCAGCTCCCCGATGCTATTTAACGTCTATGTGAAGCCGCTGGGGGCTATCATCAGGAGGTTTGGGGTGCAGTGTCATCAATATGCGGATGACACGCAGCTCTACCTCTCGTTCAAATCTTCACCAAGATTGGCTGTAGAATCCCTGTCCAAATGTCTGGAGACGGTGAGTGGCTGGATGGGGAGGAATAGGCTAAAGCTGAACCCTGACAAGACCGAGGTACTTTTGGTGGGAGACAAGAGGAGGCTAGGGGATGTTGACCTGGTGTTGAATGGGGTACCATTGACCCCATTGAATGGGGGACCCTTGAAAGACCAGGTCCGCAGCCTGGGGGTCATTTTGGACTCCCAGCTGTCCATGGAGGCTCAGGTGTCAGCTGTGAGCTGGACAGCGCTGTATCAACTCCATCTGATTGATACAGGCTGCGCCCCTTCCTTCCCGACCCTCTGCTCCCATCGGTAGTACATGCCCTGGTCTCCTCTCATTTAGACTACTGTAATGCGCTCTACGTGGGGTTACCCTTGAAGACGGTTCGGAAGCTGCAGCTGGTACAGAATGCGGCGGCTCGCCTGATTAAAGGCAGCTGCCGGCGAGATCGCATCACTCCAGTGCTGAAGGAGTTGCACTGGTTACCAGTTGTTTTCCGGGCCAAATTCAAGGTGTTGGTTTTGACCTTTAAAACCCTATATGGTTCCGGCCCAGCCTATCTTAAGGAGCGCCTCCAGCAGCACCACACAGGCCGCTCAACAAGATCAGCCTCGGATGGCCTTCTCTCTGTCCCATCAGCCAGGACAGCTAGACTGGTGGGGACGAGGGAGAGGGCCTTTTCTGTAGTGGCCCCCACTCTGTGGAACTCCCTCCCTAGGGAACTCTGTCATGCCCCCTCTTTAATGAGCTTCCGTCGTGCATTAAAAACGTGGTTGTTCAGGTAGGCATTTGGGGTGGGTTAGGGTATTTTAGAAAATGTTTTTATTGCAGAATTTTATTGTTTTATTGTATGTTGTACATCGCCCAGAGTGGCTGGGTGACCAGCCAGATGGGCGATTAATAAATTAAATAATAAATAAATAATAAATAAATAAATTAAAGAGGGGGCATCGCGGAGTTCCCCAAGGAGGAAGTTCCACAGAGTGGGGGCCACCACAGAGAAGGCCCTCTCCCTCCTTCTCACCAGTCTAGCTGTCCTGGCTGATGAGACAGAGAAATGGCCATCTGAGGCTAATCCTGTTGAGCGGCCTGTCTGGTGTTGCTGGAGGCACTCTTTGAGATAGGCTGGGCCGGAACCATATAGGGTTTTAAAGGTCAAAACCAACACCTTGAAATTGGCCCAGAAAACAACTGGTAACCAGTGCAAAAGATGAAATGACATGCTTGAAATGCGAGTCCTCTGTTTCTAAAAACTCTGTTAATATGAGGAATATTGTAACCTTACAGTTCTTGGGTGACACCTCTGAACCTGGAATATACATAGGATGGTTAGCTGCTCATCTATGATCAAAGCGAAACATCCAAATCCTATAACATAATATCCCAAGACAAGGGGGTGTTTCCACCAGCGATTTACTCCGAGCTGGCTTCGTGTTGAGGCTGTTAGGGATACATGGCATTGTAGCCATCCAGCAGCCAGCTTATTAGGGAAAAAACAGATTTCCTGAGACTGCCTTAAAGTCTGCTTTCTTTCCTCAAGTCGGGTTCTCCACGGTATAGTTGCTGTGTGCCCCAAACCACACATCAACCTCGGGTGTGTTAGCCCTGGCCAGGGGTGTGCCTTTCAAGGGGTGTTTCCTCCCATTGTACTGAATGAGGCTTGCCCTCTGAATGCCCACAGAACTTACAGAGATCCCCCTCATTTGACATGGCACAGCACGATCTCGAGGCTCCGATCTTCCCTTGTTTGATTTATTGCCTTAGGAAGAAATGACTTCCACCCTTCATTATAGAGATCCTGCAGGTTAAAATGGGGGCTGGTCTCCATCTTTGTGTTCTCCACCTCCCTTCTTTCCTAGCACAGGCATGTGTGTGTCAACTCAGAAGAACCTCCCATTATGCTCAATGAGGCTTGCTCCTGAAATGCAGGTGCATCTGGACTTCCAGGGGAAAGGAGAAAGGGGGAAGAGGGGGTAGCATCTCTTATTGGTTGAGTGGCTCCTGCCAGTCAGAAGATGTTCACTCCCACCCCCAGCAGGAAGTACGTTCTGTGAAGCGATTTTTACTGCTGCAGAGAACCTGCTCATGGAGCCCTGCATGGATCAAATTGCAGCAAAGCTGATTCCTTAAAAAAACAAAACAAACAAAACAAAATCCAGTACTCCTCCATTAGCTTCTCCTTCCATGCTGCGGAAACACGGCTAAGAACAAATCTGTCACAAGGATCGCTCCTTGTACTGAATATGAACTTTGCCTGCATGTACAGCAAATTCAGTCCTGCTTCCTCCTTCTCAGGTCCAGAGGCCACATTGGATGCCAACTTCTACAGTGTCAGGACTGGCTCTGCATTGCTGAGACTGTGACTGACAAACAGCAGCCTTCCTGGGTCTGTGGGAGGGACTTTTCGCCACGCCAGACCCCAGGGGTTGAACCTGGGACCTTTTGCATGCCACACATGAACTCCGCCACTGAACCTTTTCCCAGAGGTCACTCTACTCCCCATGGTAGAAATATTTAAGGTGATAGGGCTGGGACTCCACTATTTCAATTCTGACGGGTAGCCTCTTGCAGAGGTTATCATGAGAAGCAATCCCATGCATGGTTAACCAAAAGTATGGATCAAACGATGCTGACATTCAATGCATCGCTTGTGGGGCAGGCTGACCAGGAGTCAGGACTGGGAATGTGTTGCACAGAGAAAGAGTTTAAAGGTTTCCTTCCATGCAACATTCCTGATGAATATCGCTCCCCCACCCTGCCTGAGCTGCTATGAGACATGGTAGGGAAACCCCTATTGCTGCCCATAAAGTTCCATGGACAAAGCAACTCTTATGTCTCGATATTCTGTCTTTATGGGTAGACGGTGCCACATTCCAGATGTACCAGAAGCTGCAGGCCTGGCTACGTCAAGGTGATTCGGGAAGGAGAGCCACTTTGCTGCTATGACTGTGCTCCCTGCATGGAAGGAACCATTTCCACGGAGGAAGGCGAGTGGCTCCAAAGGAAAGAGCAGTCCATATGGAATAAGGCAAAGGTTTCCCTCTTCTCTTTGGTCTCCTTTGAACTTGGAGTGAAATGGACTGACCCTGAAGCCACTTTCCCCAACCTGGAGGCTGGCTGTGGGATGCTGAGAGTGGTACTTCAGCACACCCAGAGGCACCGGATGAGGGCATTAGGCAGAGGAGAAGGGTTGTGATGGCAAGAGCTCACAGCATTAATGGTTTTACTTTGAGCTGTCTGCCTGTAGTTCAGTACTTTGGGATGTACGGATCGTACAAAATCCATTCCATCTTTGTTTTATGAATTGTCTTCCTCCCATTGACAGAATTGGGTCTTTTGTTTCCAAATTTGTGCAAATTCGCATTTGTGCAAATGCGCAGTTGTGCAAATGCACACATGTGAAAATGCACAAATCCCCCCCCATGCACATTTTCATGCTTTAGCCTATGGGGGAAATGTGCTTTTTAAGGTTTTTTTTGGGGGGCATATTCTTCTACAACAAAATCTGCGCAAAATTCAGGAAAGTTATAAAACCAGTCTGCAGAATCTACCGGGGGGGGGGGGGGGAGAAGCTGGTCGGTGTAGAATCCATGGATGAGATTCATGAAAATCTGAACTCATCTGGTTACATTGCAGATTTCTCTGACATCCCTAGGCATGGGATTGCTTCTTTGAGGCAGTAGTAAGAAGCCCACCTCTCTGCTTCTATCTCAGGCTCTGTTGTGCAGGGAAAGTGCTGTACTGTCTCATTGGATAGTCTGAAATGCAGGCAAGGGATGCAGAAAAGGCTTTGCTCCTATCAGCAGAAGGCGAACCCCCTTTGCTCTTTTCAGACCGTCAGGTGTGTGTGTATAAAACACCTGGTCTGTGTACTGGCAGAGTGGTGGTTTGCGAACAAAAGAGGTCTAGGAGCCATTCCAGATCCAATGCTCCACAGTAGAATTCCTCGAAAGCAGAATGAATTCATACCTCTCAGCACCAAAATCCATCCATCAGGGATGGTCAACTTGTGGCTCTCCAGATGTTGTTGGACTACAAGTCCCATCAGCTCTAGCCAGCATAGCCAATGGTGAGGCATGATGGCAGCTGAAGTCCAACGACAACTTGTGAGTCAGAAGTTGTCCAGTGCTGCTGTAAATGATGTTTCTTCTCATACGTTGTCTAGCTCAGAGGTGTCTCTCTGATAGACAGTGTAACTCCCACAGCTCAAGAAGAAGACCACGGCAGCCTTACTACTCACAATACTTTCCAGGACCTCAACCACTGAATGACTGCACCTCCCCATCCTTACTACACATGGATAGTTCTGGCCCCTTCTCCATGTTAGGCTTGTGTGACCCACATGGCATCTCAACTCTATCATACTTCTATAAATGGGAGGTATTAATGATGCTGGACTGTCTCTTTTTCTTCTCAGATGCAAACCTTTGCACTATGTGTCCAGGAGATCAGCATCCAAACAAGGACCGAGATCAATGCATCCCTAAGGTTATAACCTTCTTATCCTATGGAGAAAATGTGGGCATCGTTCTGGCTTTCTTTGCCTTATTTTTGTCCTTAACTACAGGGTTTGTGATAGGAATCTTCATTAAAAACCTTGAAACTCCAATAGTCAAAGCCAACAACCGGGACCTGTCCTACGTTCTCCTCGTCTCCCTCTTGCTTTGCTTCTTGTCCTCTTTCCTGTTCCTTGGCCAGCCAAGGAAAGTGACCTGCCTCCTTCAACAAATGGCCTTCAGCATCATCTTCTCCATTGCCGTCTCTTCTGTGTTGGCAAAAACGATCACTGTGGTGCTGGCTTTCCTGGCCACAAAGCCAGGGAACAGAGTGAGGAGATGGCTGGGGAAGAGTCTGGCCAACTCCATGGTATTTTCCTGTTCTGGTATCCAAGTTATCATCTGTACCATCTGGCTGGGATGCTCCCCCCCATTCCCAGACTCTGACATGCACTCTCAGCCTGCAACGATTATCCTGAAATGCAATGAAGGGTCTGTCGCCATGTTTTATGGTGCCCTTGGCTACATGGGCTTCCTGGCTGCCATCTGCTTCACGGTGGCTTTCCTAGCCAGGAAGCTGCCTGGGGCCTTTAATGAAGCCAAGCTGATCACCTTCAGCATGCTGGTCTTCTGCAGTGTTTGGGTGTCCTTTGTGCCCACCTACCTGAGCACAAAGGGCAAATACATGGTAGCTGTGCAGGTCTTCTCTATCTTGGCCTCCAGTGCTGGGCTACTGGGCTGCATCTTCCTTCCCAAGTGCTACATTATTATACTGAAGCCTGAACTGAATGCAAAGGAGCATCTAATGATGAAAATGGAAGTTGGCATCTGATTCTTGGTATATTATATTATATTCACGTTTGGAATCTGTGTCCAGCATGGCAATCAGAAATGTGAACTACACAACTTGGGAGTCATCCATGGGCTTTAACATTTGTATTTATTTTATTTTATTTCTTTCTTTATTACATTTGTATGTAATAGCTGAAGCTCCCCAGGCAGTTTAGAACAATTTGTAGGTGGTTCCAAAGCATTTATCATAAATAGTCACTCTTCCCTTCACAGGGAACTCAAAAGGAACTGGTCCGGACTATTGTAAATAAATGCAAGGTGACCCTGGAATGGCCACAGATCTTTTGATTTGATTTAAATATTTACGTAGGCTAGAATGGCAAAAAATAAAGGGACACAAATAGCGCCCACTACGCTGTTTGCATACCCCTTTTTTTCGCCGTTTTATTTACGTAAATATTTACGTAAGATAAATTGGCGAAAAATAGGGAACGCAAATGGCCGCCCCCGTATCCGCCGCCATTTGCCAACGCTGGGTTTTTTTGGGGGGGCGGGGTTAGCCATGATAGGCTACGTAAATTCTTATGTAGCCTATCACGGCTGCAAGGATGGCAATGGCGGCGGCGGCAGCCGGGCTGCGGCCGGCCAGGAGACCAGCCGCCGCTGGAACCGCCGCATCCGCCCCAGGTAAGTGCCATCCTGGGGGCAATCCACGGGGGGGGGGTGGCGGTTCCACCACGGATTTTGGGGGGCCAAATGCCAGTGGCGGAATTCGTCCGCCATCCTTAATTTGTTAACCATTACACAATTGGGGATGCTCCAACCTTCACCGTGTGTTATGGGGAAGTTAGCTGCGTTCTTGGCAAAGCTGGGTTCCGGGCCTGAGAGAGAGGCTGCTATCATGCAGAAGTGGCCTGTGATCCCAGTGAAAGAGGGGTTTGGGTAAATAGAGTACCTAGTGCTCATGGGAGCCTGAGGACAGGAGAGCGTAGGGATGGAGAGAGAGCTTTGGAGTAGGGTAGAATGAGTGTGAAGATGGGAATCTATTTTAAAGGGAAGAGGGATTTACTGTGGCTGTTCTAGCATCTACCCACTGCAGCTTTCGGGTCCACGGGAAGGAGTCTCCCCACGGCTTGAAGCACACAGTCATACACAGAAAGAGAGGAAAGGGAGTGAAGGGTTCAGTTTGTAAGGAACCTCCAGGAGCAATGTACCTTTTCCTGGGCTGAAGCCCTTTCCTGCAAAGGCAACTTGTGAGAGCCACAACTCCGGGCCTCAGCTAAAGAGGAAAGAAAGACTTTCCCCTTTATAGGAAGGCCTGTGTTTTCATGAGAGCAAAGCAGGGACCTCTCAAGGCAGGCTACAGGGTGGGCTAAGCTGGGTTGGGCAGAGTACCATGAGCTGGACTCATCCTACAGAGTTTCTACACCAGGCTAAAATCCTGTAGCCTTTTGCTTCCGTTTTAAATGCAGGGTCATGAAGGGCTCCTTTTACAGGCATTTGCCCTCCCGCTCCTTCCCCCCGTTATCAGCATGTTCTATATGTTTCCAATATAGCCACTAGATGGTGCTGTGGTCTCGCTCCTCTTATTGTGGGCATTCCTCTTTTCATGAGGGAATGCAATGTGCTGTAATCTGATGGCTCATTATCTCCAATCATTTGAAAAATGGGATAAAGGTCATTTAGCATGAGAGATGCCCTGGAGGTTGACTACATCATGTAAAGGCCCTGCCAACTTCCGTGAGTAACCAATCTCAATACTAGGATAAAAGTCCTGTGTGGAGCAGCCCCGAGACTGAAGAGATATGGACTTAGGCAGCTCCCTGGGAGAGTGGCCACACAGCTCATCAGGGGAGAGAGCAGGCAGGATCCCGTGAGCTAGGAAAAGTCCTGTAGTGAAATCCCCTAGGTTTCCAATCAGCTATGGTTGGACACTGGTTCTCCATAGAGAAATGGTGACCAAAGGGCCACCCTAGTGATTTCATCAGCCAGGGATGGCACCTTGCTGCAGCAAGCAAGGAGCCCAGTGATTTCAGCAGGAAGGAAGCTAGTCCTTCAGTGACTTCTGGATGGAGCCTTTCATCTGGGAGTTGAGGTGTAGGGATGGATGGACTCCCCTTCACCCAGCTTTCTCAGGCACTCGCCAAGCTGCCACCACTGCATGCCCCTGCTCATGGCACTCTGCGTAGGGATGTGAGAGAAATCCACCGCGGATTCAAATGAGGCCGGATTCTTGGGAATCTGGCCTCCGGAATCAGCAGCACATCAGCCCCACTTACCTCCGCTCCAGGAGGCTTCTGCATGGAACTGCACTCGGCGTCTTGCTCAATCAGAGGCGTTCCCTTCCGCGCCGATTGCCACTTAAAAAAGAAAAAGGCAATTGCAGGTTGTGCCCATAGACTTATACACAAAATAGAGCTGTGAATCTTGCGTATAGATAAGCCCATAGAGTTATACGCAAGATTCACAGCTCCATTTTGTGTATAAGTCTATGTGCACATCCTGCCAATTGCCTTTTTTGGCGCAGAAGGGAACAGGACAGGTCCAGGAGTTAAGCGGCTCTCAAGGCAGGCGGCTCTGTGGAATCCTCGCAGAGCGGAGCTGCTCTGGATGATTCCAGCCGGGGGGAGGAACGGATTGCCTCCCCTGCCTGGGCGGATTCCCCACCAGAATGGACAGTGGGGAATCTGTACACCCCTAACTCTGCAAGGTTCTGGACTATTAGGGTGGAAACCGATCCGATAGAATCCCAGAGCAGTTCTGATTCTGAGGAGGAACAGCAATCCGTGGGTGAGGAGCTCGCTCACCTCTCACAGGCACAGCAGCTGGCAGAGATTCCTCCTGCCAGCATTCCTGGGATAGATAGTGACCCTGGCTGGAGGGGGGCTTGCTGGATGTTCGACGCCGACGCAGGGAGCAATGACAGATGGAGGGCCCAGAAAGGAGGCGTAGCGCTTGTTTGGCACACAAGCAAAGGTTGCGTTCCGAGGACCCAAGGGAAAGAGGGAGGATCTCTCCCTAGCCCATAAGTTCAGGGTCTTTCCGTGATTCTCCTTCAAACATGGACCAACTGCCTAACCTGGAGCATAGGCTACTCTGCTATCTTTCCCCAGTGCTGTTCCTTGCTTAGTCGCTGGTGATTAGTATCTGAAAGAGTCATTAAGTTATAAAAGGATTAAAGCCTTGAAAAGAATCCTTTTGTCTGTGTCTTGAGTTGGCTATTGGAATAGAATGTAAGGGCCAGCTAGGGCGCTCCTGACAGGACAGCCCATTGAGCAGGTGAGAAAGCTGAGGACAGCTTTGTTGAGCAGACGGCTCTGTGGCTCCTGTTCGTTTGGCCATTGCCAAAAGACTGGCTGTCCAGGTGTAAAGGCAGTGATGATGGCTTATGAAGAACACTGGGTCTGTGTACTGTGAGGGGGCCATCTTTCCCAGCTGGGGGTCTCCCTTCCTAGCCTAAACTTGCTGTGCTTCCCTTCCCTCCATCCCGCTTCCCCCATTACATAGTCTTGCAGGGGAAACACTCGCTCACTCATACACAGACGTCTGTGCTCAGTGAACTCTATGGGAAGTGGACCAGAAAGGACTTCATGTCATTGTCTGATCCAGTAGTGGGAAGGGCGAGGGACTTCAGTGAAGAAGAAGACCATATGCTTTCATGCGCAAAGTCCCAGGTTCCATTCCTGGCATCTCCAGATCTGGCTCAGAAAGAATCCCCCCAAGGGGGCATGGCAGGTGTCAGTTCTATGGCTCCTTTGCTGCTTCTTTTCTGCCCTGCTCCACTTCAGTCTATGCCTTGCCCCATGCAATGGCCCACAAAACAGACACATTTGTCCTCTTGCCTGTGGGACCAGTTGGGTTTCACCACACTCTCTTCTTCGACGGCAAGAATGGGCCTTCCTTTCCAGAGGAAGGTATCTCACCCTTGCATATCTTCCACCAGTCTTTTTACACACTGTACCACCAACCTGCCTTTGCTACGGTGTGTGCATATATAACTTGATGGAAAACCATTTTGTATTGTCAGAATCCCAGCCTTCCGGGGCATCTCTCCCTGGCTAACTAACACAGGGGTCCACACGTTCTTCATCTCCAAGGGCTACATCCAGTGTCGCTTGGGACCCGGGAGCTGTGAATCTGGGGCCACAAACACTTCACACACTTCCGCTTCCTCTACAGAAAAACGCAGACATCTCAGGGGCCGCACAGGGAGCAGCAGATGGCTACCCGCAGTCACAGGGCCAAAGGTTGTGGGCTCCTTTCCAGAAGGAATCAGCTGGAGTATTAATAGTGTGGAACCTCAGGTGATGACCAACCTGTATGTATGTGTAATTAAATTAGAGCTGTGTGCCACTGGCCTCTTGACATTCTCCACCTTACTTGTGGGCAGAGAAATCTGGGAGACAATTTCACTGAATTTCTCCAGGGGGAGGAGAAATTCTCAGCTGTTTCCCCCAGCTAGGGCTCCCCATTGACAGGGCGTATAGCACAGCTTCATTCTTTCTTCCTAAGGGTTGGGGGGAGGGATGTTTCATGCTGCAACAGCATCAACAGTCTTGGCAGGCTGGCCCCCAGTTTGCATCGACTGCAGTGCAAGTGTGAGGTGGGGGGGGGAATATTTGCTATCAAATTGAATGAGATCGGTCAAAAAGAAATGTGGGAGAAATTTTCGGCACAGCGCTAACTGCAAGGTCATATCACAGTGACGCCAAGGGTGGATGCGCATAACAAATACGTTCATAATGTGTAGGAGTAACTTATCCAATCTCACATGGGCCATGCTCAACTTTTTCAGGCCATGCTCAACTTTTTCCTTTCCTGGCCCTTCTTTGCCCATGGGGCAGCCACCATGACTTCTTGCAAACATGTTTTCTCCAGCCCTGCACCTGTGGTTCGTGCAAATGGGGAGGTGAAGCTTCTTCCCATTTATACTTATGAAAATCATAGTGGTTATCTCTTCTTCTTCTTGCCAAAGCCCAAGGGATTTCTTCCCTAAAGATTGTCTTTTAGACCAATAAGATAAACATCAGAATGGAGAGCATGGTTTAATATCTTCGAGCAAGAATGAAAGGCATGGTGCACATAAATACCTTGTGTGCCATGTGTGAGATGTATGGCGGGCTTGGACCATGCAGCTCTGAGGTTTGCAGTCATCCCCCTCTTTGTGAAATCACTGGAGTCTTGGTCTTGCCAGAGATCGTGGCTTCTTCTGATTAGCTGCTCATGCCACTGAGAGCCGCAGTCACGAGCGCAGTGACTGTGGCAGGCACACCCAGAATGCTTCTGCTGCTGCTGCTGCTGCTGCTGCTGTTTCTACCCTGTGCAGCCTCTGGGATGCTGAAGGTGAGCTGCCCACTGAACTTGATCAGGGATGATCCAGATGCCTTGAGTTTTTACAAGCCTGGAGTCCACCTCATTGGCGGCGTTGTAGCTACAACACACCCTATATTTCCACTACACCGTTTCTTCAGACCTCCTCAAACCATCGTTGATCGGTACATAATGATGTGGCCCTGGGTTGAATGGCACGCTGCCCAGTTTTCATTCGGTGGGCTCTGATAGTTAGGAGGGACAACGCTCGTTTTTGTGCAACACGTTCTTGAAAAATTCATGCCCATGTTTTGTCTTCAGAGGAAGACTTTGGGAACAGATGAACCGACAGGCACCAGCTATTTCACTCTTGGAAAATAAACTGCTAAGGAAACACCTATTTTGTTAGCAATACCTTTGTCAAGGGGGTCTGTGCTTTATCTGTTTCTTTGCGTGACCATCAATTCCACAGCTTGCAGTTTGGCAGGCACACATGCTGATGAGGGGCATTTAAACTTATATGTTATAGAACAACCAGATTTTTCTGGCATATCGGAAACCCCCAAAAGGATGCTCTCTTTGATTCCAGACTATATTGCTTCCTCCTATTCCCTCAGTAGCACACACTGTTGGACCTGTTTGAGTTGCAGATATCCTTTAGTAAGCAGAACTAAACACATGGATTAATTTAACATTCTAGGATTAAATGTTCTCTATAGTGTAGGAAACTTCTTCTTTTAGCAATCAGTTTCCTAAAGCGCCTGGCCCAGAAGCCACAGCATGGTTGGCTATTTTAGAATCAATGGATGCACAGAGCACCGAAAACATGGAATTCATGAATGGCGATTAACACATTAAACCCAAAGTGTTTAGTTACTTTTCTTATAGATCTGATTATTTATTTATTTATTTATTATCAGCATTTATATGCTGCCCTATGACAGAGTTCTCATGGCGTCTCACAATAAGAAATTAAACCATTTAAATTGCAATAAAAAGAACAACAATCAATGTTTAAAACCAGATTTTGATGACTGGTTTATATTCTGCTTTTCAGCTGAATGGTCATCAAAGTAGTGAAGTGAATATGCATACAACAAAAGATACAATAAAATACAATCAGTTGGCCTTAATACAAAAATATAAATTGGCCGTCAAACAACAATATTTCAAAACACAAGATATGTGTGGTGGGAGGGGGACAAAAATAAAAGGAACTTTTGCAAGGTTTCAGCACAAGGAAACTCTCCTGATGCTCTCTCCCCATTTTACACAGTAGCAAAGGCCAGCAAAGGTTCTGCTCCCCTTGAAGCAATGCCCCATCATTTCCAAAACCTTGGATGGGCATACCTCTTGGTTGTGCACTCCCCCTCTCCAGGATCAGAGTGCATGTTTGCACTGGTTGTCTTTAAGTGGAAAGGAGCAAATCCCCCCAAAACACACACACCAAAGTTGTAATGTATGGAACTGTTAATTTGCATCTTGCTTAGATCAATGCTAATGCTGGTATCATTCTGTGAGTAACATCCAGTTATTCACGTGGCTTCCAGACTGAGGGCTGCTACTGCTCACAATCAGAATGCATTGGCTAGCGATTTTGTCATCTTCCACTTCACACGTTCACCTGACCAAAAGCAGAAGCCATGATGTGGGGATCTCCTTTTGTGCTTCTGGCATAGAGCTGTGCTGACATTGTTCACATTCTCTGAGTAAAATATTGATCTGGTCTGGAGAGGCCCTTAGAATTACGGAAGGAGGCATTTGACGTGTTTATGCTGCATGGAGGATGACATCAGGATGCACGTCTTGTTGCAGGACACAAGCACCACGGGAATACTGGAAAGTCCTGTCCTTCCTGAGAGCCATTGATGAGGTCAATAGGAATCCCAGGCTCTTACCCAACATCACCCTGGGCTACAATATCTATGAGAGCTATTTTGATGCAAGACTTACTTATGATGCCATGATGGATCAGCTCTCTCCTGGGCAAGCAAATGTTCCGAACTACAACTGTGAAGGATGGACCAAGCTGCAGAGCTTTATCGAAGCGGCTGACTCGGACACCTCCGTGCAGATTTCAGCCATGTTGGGCATCTACAAAATCCCCCAGGTATCAATGCGCAAACACTTGTAGTCTGCCAAGTATCACTTCTGGCCAGAGAAAATGCCATAGGTTATACAGAGAAGGAAGGACTTTGGTTCCAGCGATGGTCACACAGTCCCGTAGTCGGGTGGCTGGAAACCATGTGAAGACAACTGTGAGAAGGGGCTGTTGTAGTGTGGGAACTATGGTTCCCCAAAGGAGTAATCAGAGGCTTCCGTGGAACAGAAATGTATTGGTTGCTTTGGGGAAGGCAGGGAGCGTTTTGGAAGGGAGGGAGACTCTGGCAAGCTACAACAGCAAATTCACCAGTGTAACACGGTGAGCTTCAAAGGAGCATAGTGGCCAAGCACATTCTGCTGGAGAATGAGATGGGGGCTCAAATTCCCCCACAGTGAGGTAGAAATGTAGACTCCACATCGCCTTTGTGGGAAGTTGTAAGCAGTTCTCAGTGGGATCTACTTTCTTGTTCCAAAGAACCCAAAGATCCACCACACAGAGACAGGTGAGAAATAGTAGCTCTCATGGACAGACATACGTTAAGAATGAAAGGATAAGGTGAACCTGAGCAAGCTAAGCCCATGGATTTGTTCTCAGTGACAGATCCAAGTCCTTCCAATCCTCAATCCACTCTTGGCTTGACCCCAAACATTTTGTTTCAGCATCCTAATTTATGGGGGAAACAGCTTTTTAGTTGTTGCTCTTGTAAGAGAATTGGGGTCAGAAACTTTTACTGTTCTACTGCAAATCAGCTGGAGATGTACCTGTAGACCCCAAGCTCGAGATCTACCTGTAGACCCCGATCTTCTGTCTCACTAGTGGCAACCGTTTCAAATCACTGGGTGTTACTATAGCCTGGATTGCAGGGTTCTAGTACACGTCAGGTCTTTAGGAGGAGTCTGGGCAGGGCAGGTTTCACAGGGAATTGAGGTAGGACTCGAGCAATGCCACAGAATAGATGTGGGAGTGGCTGTGGCATGTTTGTGTCCTCATGGCCAGAATTCTCTTAGTCGGAGGATGGCAGTACAACCTAGAGCCTCTTCTTCTGAGCAAAAGGGGTTGGGATCCTCTGCAGATGAGTGTCCGGGGGTCCGGGTTCATAACACTCCCCCATTATGTTTCCTCAGAGTATATCCATTTAGTTTCTCCCAAGCATGCCAATGGCTACTCTTCAACACTGTGAAAAGAAGTGTGGAGTGAGCAGTGGGGCACTGAGGTAATTTGCGATGCTGGACATCACGGTCTCCTGCCCAACCACTTGCATCAACTTGTGGTAGTACATCTGTCTGCAGAGTCATCACTCATCACTGGTCCCCATTAACTGGGACTCTGCAAGGAATACAAGATGGTTGTTGGGGTGCAGAGGCACTGGGGTAGATAGCTCTCCATCTGCCCATTATAATGACATGCCCTATGCTGGTTATCAACATGTTTGCTTAATCAATGGCATCTCTGCTTTGTCCTGAACACAAGAGAAATCCCCCATCTCTTCCTTTCCTTGCTAGGTCAGTTATGCTTCTGTTAATCATGTCCTTGACAAAACCCAGTTCCCTCTCCTCTACCGCTTGATCCCCAAAGAAGAACCCCATTCCCTGGGGATGGTCAAACTGCTCCTGCATTTCAGATGGACGTGGATCGGTCTCTTTGCTCCAGACACCGAAAATGGGAAAAGGTTCATTAATACCTTGACACCTGTGCTCTTGACTTATGGCATTTGTGTGGCCTTCTCAGAAAACATCTTACGACACTTCTTTTCTATGCGTGTATTGTTAGAGGATCAGCTATGCAAGTCTGCATTACCTACCAACAGAGTCAATGTATTTGTTTACTATGGGGCAGCTCAGTCCCTAATTGATGTAATAAGTATGCAAGACATGGTTCATCAAGTCTTTAAACCAATATCTGGGAAAGTTTGGATCACAATAGGTTTGCCTTACACCTGCTTAACCTTGGCTTTGAAGTTCCGGCGTACCCAAACCCATGGTTATTTATCTGTATTTATCCAGAAAAAGAAAGGAACAGAATACCAGATGCCATCTTCATCTTTTCTTCATTTTGGTCCAGATTCCAGAGAAGCATTTAATTGTTTATATTCAAAGCATGCGTTTTCTGTGAAGGGCCGTAAGCGATGCGGAGTGAAAGAGACCCTGGAGGGGTTGCCTCAGCAGCTCCTTGAAAGCAGCCAGACTCAAGACACCTACGGCATTTACAACACTGTCCAAGCCATCGCACATGCGTTGAATGTTGCCTCCTCATCCAGATCCAAGCAGAGGGTCTTGATGGGTGGAGGCAGATTGGAAGGAGAAAGCTTTCAGCCATGGCAGGTATTCTTTCTTTCCTCGGGGGCGGTCCCATTAGAAATTACAATCTGAGAAGCTTTCAGAAGTAGTGGTGAGGTAAGGTGGAATTTACAGATTCCTGAGCCAAGGTGGACTCATGTCCTCCCGCAACTTCTCAGTGTCTCCTAGTGCCCATTTTTTAGCCTTCAGCAGTGTAGGAAGCCCCCATTTCAAGAGACTTCCTTGTCAGGGCAATCTTCATGGTCTCTATGTGTCATCTTCTTCCTCCTAACTGGGCTGCTGCTCCGAAGGCTTCCTGGCTCTGCTGACACCAGCTCCCTCTCTCCAGCTCCCCTTCTTTCCTGGGAGAGCAGATATGGTGCTACAGGCTGGGTAAAATGGTGTCCAAACCAAAATAGATGTCTGCACTGCTAGACCAATTTGTTTCCCAACCAGATTCAAACTGCTGGATTTAACCAATGAAGGACCACAATATCAGAAGAACCACCTCTCCCCATGTGAACAAGAGAGCTTCAGGTATTGGGAGGTACAGAAATGAAATGAATGAATGAATGAATGAATATGGACCAGTACCCTGAGGTCAGCAACAGAAGTTGACATTTCTTTGAGCCTCCTCAAAGTGATGCTTAGGGGGTGGCATTTTGGGAACATGACTTGTTTGTGGTAGCCCCAAATTGATAGAACATGCACCCACAAGGAAGTTCTCCTGGCACCACCAATACGGTCACATTGTCAGGGCTAGGACAGTACTTATTTATGCATTTCGACATTAGTTATGGCCCAATCACTGAGCGTTTAATTTAATTCAGGTGGCCATTATATCTACTACTGTGGGCAAGCATCCCTTAGAAGAAATGGAGTAGCACTCATAGTCAACAAAAGGGTGGGAAAAGCAGTACTGGGGTACAATCTCAAAAACGATAGAATGATCTCAGTATGAATCCAAGGCAAACCATTCAACATCACAGTAATTCAAGTCTATGCCCCAACCACTGAGGCCGAAGAAGCTGAGGTTGATCAGTTTTAGGAAGACCTACAACACCTTCTAGAACTAACACACAAAAAAGATGTCCTCTTCATCATAGGGGATTGGAATGTTAAGTAGGAAGTCAAGAAATCACCAGGATAACAGGCAAGCATGGCCTTGGTGTACAAAATGAAGCAGGACAAAGGCTAGTAGAGTTTTGCCAAGAGAACACACTGATCATAGCAAACACTCTTTTCCAACAGCACAAGAGGCGACTCTACACATGGACATCACCAGATGGTCAATATCGAAATCAGATTGATTATGTCCTTTGCAGCCAAAGATGGAGAAGCTCTATACAGTCAGTAAAAACAAGACCTGGAGCTGACTGTGGCTCAGATCAGGAGCTTCTTATCGTAAAATTTCAGCTTAAATTGAAGAACGTAGGGAAAACCACTAAACCATTCAAGTATGACCTAAATCATATCCCTTATGAATATACAGTGGAGGTGAGGAATAGATTTCAGGGATTAGACCTGATAGACAGAGTGCCTGAGGAACTATGGACAGAGGTCCATAACATTGTTCAGGAGTCAGCAACTCAATCCATTCCAAAGAAAAAGAAATCCAAGAAAGCAAAGTGGCTG